>NC_141696.1:489894122-491266622 GCF_964263255.1 Lissotriton vulgaris
GCGCCATCTTTAAAGATCTGATTTCAGTTCTCTGAACCGAACAGTTTCTTACAGATTCAGTTTTTGTTACTTTCGGTGTAATTTTACCGCACAGCCAACGACATTTAATAATCGCACATGCTGCATCGTAGAATTTTCTCTCTACGTTGAAATGCTGTACAAAGCTATCTGTATAGATTATACAGGCGTATTGTGGGAGAGGCAGAATTTCGATTGGCAGAGGATATTCTTCTTCATATTCTAAATCATTCAGTTCTTCGTATTGCGGGGCGAAATAGTATTTCACGTCTTCCGCTCCTAGAGAATCTATACACTGTATCCATTTCGGATCCAGTGACACTGTAGGCAGGTTTACTGGGCTGAATAGCGCTTCGAAGGTGGATTCCGCTGTAAGGATATTAATCCGTTTGCCATGTGCTAGTTCTCGTTCATTTGATAATGCGATTTGCACTGCGTTCACAGTTCTTTCTGTGTGACTGAATGTTTTTTCTGCTTGTGTGAACAAGTGAGATTTAATTGAAATTGGTACCTTTTCTCCCTCAATAGAGGTTAGGTACGTGAATCCGCATCTTCCTGGGATGACTCGGATTACAAGATCGATCGTGTTGTCACGTGTATCTAATTTTGTTTTTGCTAACATGTCTGTTTGCAGTGATCTCAAAATTTCTGTGTGTTTTTGAGTCCAATTGATTTGTTTAAAATCAGGTTTAATTAGTTCGTAGAGAGGTTTAACCCTCTCTGCGTAATTTAGGATGTAAGTTCTTCCGAAATTCAGAAAACCTAGAATGGATTGTAAATTCTTCAGCGTTTTTGGAGCTTGGAGTACAGCGCACTTCTCTAAGAAGTTGTCCGCTAGGCTTTTCCCTTCACTTGATAATTCGTACCCTAAAAACAGTACTGTCAGATGGGCAATTCGGGACTTTTTAAAGTTGAATTTGTAACCCTCTGCTGCGAACCCAAGTATAATGGTGTTCACTCTTTTCAAATGAGTATCCAAGTCGTCGTCTGTGAGATAAATATCATCTACGTAAGATAATGCTTCATCATCATAGATTTGTAGTAACTCTGTTACCCTAGCTGAGAATAGTCCTGGGCTGTTCTTGAACCCCTGTGGGAGTCGACAGAATTTTTTCTGCGACCCAAATGCAGAGAAAGCGGTCAAATATCTGCTTTCTGGTGCAATGTTTTGACAAAAGAAGCCATTAGATATGTCTAATGTCGTTTTATATTTTTTCCTAACTATGTTATTCATTAGGGCTGCACTATGCGAGTTCTGTACTGCAAAAGATTTGCAACATGTATTAAGATGTCTGTAGTCCAAAACTAGACGATATGAATTGTCTGGCTTGGAGACAGGAAACAAAGGATTGTTCATTTGAGAGGTGCATGTTTCAATCACCCCCTGGTACTCAAGTTGATCTAAGATCTCCCTGACCTGTTTTTTAGCTTCTTGCTTTATGGGATACTGCCGTTGGGCAGTTGGTTCACTTTTTAGTTGGATTTTGTGAGGAGGTGAATCCTCATCCCATCCTACATGATATTTATACAATGCAGGTGCCTGGGCTACTGCCCATTTCCTTGCATAGGTACTTCCCTGTGTGTCTCTCTCTGCCCTTGTTTCCACCTCCCCTGTCTCGCTCTCTCCTTCTGACCTCCATGCGTTTCTCTCTCTGCCCTTGTTTCCTTCTCTCTCTCGTTCGCTCCCCTTCTAATCCTTGTGTGTGTCTCTCTCTGCCCAAGTATCCATCTTCCCCTCTCTCTCGCCCCTCTTCTGATCTCCAGGGGTGTCTCTCTCCCTCTGCCCTTGTTTCTTTAGCCCCCTCTCTATCTCGTTCAATAGGCCAGCAGATTATTTTTGTAACTGCACTGAGTAGAAGTAATTGTTGTAACCCATGACTGGTACTCGAGTTCATAATGTATAATCTGAGAGTTTATAAAATAACAATGTTTGAAGTGTGTAAATGCCCGCTACGAATCTGAGTGGTGTACTAGCTAGATTGCAAATCGGAGTACAAAGATTACCTTAAAACGGGGCTCAACATTTCTTCATCTGCCTTTCATTTAACCAGCCTTTCCTATATTAGATTTTATAGTTCTCAGTAGATTCTATAGTTTTTTGTTAGAAGCAACGTGCGGTAGTTGTAATCAGAAGTATGGTAATGACAGCATCAACTAATTTGAATCGTGCAAACTGCTATAGTGAGGGAAATTAGTCAAATACACAATAAGGAAGGAAAAGTAAATCGCTTGACCAAAGACACATGTGAGGCAGGCCCCCTAAGTACATACAAGTGTGAGAGAATAAGCTATTGGCACTGTAAATGACAATGCCATTTATTTATCTGTTTTCAAAACAACACATGAATAAAAAGTTTGTCATTTACAATGCCAATAGCTCTAACTTTTGCAAAGGCGAGACCGTTGCATTGTAAATGCTTGTTTTGGAGAGGTATACTGTATTCCTCTGAGATGTCCTGTTTCCGTTTCTTAGGACGGTGTAATGGGGGAGCTGGGGTGGGAGTAACGGAGTCAGAGACCTTGAGTAAGGATTTCAATGAAGGCTTTATTTTTATGTAAGCTTTCCTCCTTCTGCTCGTCAGTCTTTCTCTTGCAAACTCGGCAGGTTCCGTTTTGAAGTTCTTGATGGGCTCCAGAGTGGATAAGCCAGATAGGTCGGATCCTCCGTGTAGAGCGGTAACCAAAAAAAACAAAGAAAAGAAAGGGGAATACTGGGACGTCCGGTATTTGTATATGCGGGCCAGGAGTGAGGGAAACCAGTGCACGGGTGTTTGTACAGTACTACGATAGTGCTCAAGTGCTCGTGTGGGGAAGGGAATTCAGCAGACTGTACACTCTTATATACAAGTATTTACAGGCAGGCTCCTAGTCGGCAGGCTGGACACGCCGTTCCACCCAACCCGCTACCTTGCCCCGTACCTGTAATAGCCACGCTCCTCCCGCGGGAGCGTGGCGGGGCGGCTCGTGGAGATGTTGGCCTCCTGGCTTGATGAAAACGTCTGGGCTCGTCTCGTCCTCTTCTTCCGCTTCTTTCTCAAGGTTCCTCGACTGCTCACTCCTTCTCCGCTCACCAACGCCTTTGTCCTCCGGGGAAACGCTGTCCGTCTTGTTCCGAGTTCGTCCCTCTTTTGATGCAGCTATGACGTTTAGGAGGGGAGGAGTCTCGTCGCGTTGAAAAGCATAATTAAAGGCGCCCTGACCTTTTCCTCCTCGTATTCCCAAAGGTGTTCGCTTTCCGTGGGTTGCCATTCTTCGTGGAGGTAAAGAGAGTCATGCTGTTGAGAGGGGACACAAGTGGGTGACAAGGGGACAGCTGACCACCAGTCTCGTATTTTGTCTTGTCCCTCAGAGGAACGAACCGCCCCGTCACACACCTCCCCCCCTGGAGTCTCCCGATCAGGGAGAGGAAAGACCCTTGAAAGAAAATCTGCATTCCCGTTCTCAGTACCTTTTTTATGGAGCACAGTAAAGGAGTAAGGCTGGAGGGACAGGAACCACCTGAGTACCCTTAGGTTGTGGCTTTGATTTTGGTACATCCATCTCAATGGGGCATGATTGGTCTGAAGGATGAATGGCCTCCCCTCTAGATAGTACTGCAGTTTGTCAATGGCCCACTTTATCGCTAGGCATTCCCGCTCCACCGTGGAATATTTGCACTCTCTGGGAAATAGCTTACGGCTAGCATATAGGATAGGATGCTCTAACCCATCTTCTCCCACCTGTGACAATACAGCCCCAATCCCTACGGCCGAAGCGTCAGTAGCAAGGATGAAGGTCTTAGTAAAATCGGGTGATTCTAAGATTGGGGCGGTGGTTATGGTCTGTTTCAGGCCTTCAAAGGCGTCTCATGCTGCCTGAGAGGGAGCTTGGATCTCTCGGGGTTTGACGTCTTTTGCGGGAGATCAGTGATGAAGGCGGTCTTCTTTCGATCTTCTTCACGGAGGGGCACCTGCCAATACCCTTTTGTGAGGTCCAGGGTGGTAATATAAACGGCATCCCCAAGTTTCTGAACCAATTCATCAACCCGTGGTATAGGGTACGCGTCGAAGGTAGAGATGGCATTAAGAGCTCTGAAGTCCATGCAGAATCGCTTGGATCCATCGGGCTTTGGCACCATCACAATCGGGGAGGCCCAGCTGCTTTTCGAAGGGCTCCAGAGTGGATAAGCCAGATAGGTTGGATCCTCCGTGTAGAGCGGTAACCAAAAAAAACTAAGAAAAGAAAGAGGAGTTACTGGGACGTCCGGTATTTGTATATGCGGGGCCAGGAGTGAGGGAAACCAGTGCACGGGTGTTTATACAGTACTACGATAGTG
The DNA here is from genome assembly GCF_964263255.1 of Lissotriton vulgaris. Classification (NCBI taxonomy): domain Eukaryota; kingdom Metazoa; phylum Chordata; class Amphibia; order Caudata; family Salamandridae; genus Lissotriton; species Lissotriton vulgaris. Next base: position 489,898,456 of record NC_141696.1, read on the forward strand.
CTCAAGTGCTCGTGTGGGGAAGGGAATTCAGCAGACAGTACACTCTTATATACAAGTATTTACAGGCAGGCTCCTAGTCGGCAGGTTGGACACGCCGTCCCACCCAACCCGCTACCTTGCCCCGTACCTGTGATAGCCACGCTCCTCCCGCGGGAGCGGGGCGGCTCGTGGAGACGTTGGCCTCCTGGCTTGATGAAAACGCCTGGGCTTGTCTCGTCCTCTTCTTCCGCTTCTTTCTCAAGGTTCCTCGACTGCTCACTCCTTCTCCGCTCCCCAACGCCTTCGTCCTCTGGGGAAACGCCATCCGTCTTGTTCCCGGTTCGTCCCGCTTTTGATGCAGCTGACTCTGACGTTTAGGAGGGGAGGAGTCTCGTCGCGTTGGAAAGCATAATTAAAGGCGCCCTGACTCTTTTCCTCCTCGTATTCCCAAAGGTGTTCGCTTTCCTTGGGTTGCCATTCTTCATGGAGGTAAGGAGAGTCATGCTGCTGAGAGGGGACACAAGCGGTTGACAAGGGGACAGCTGACCACCAGTCTCGTATTTTGTCTTGTCCTCAGAGGAACGACCCGCCCCGTCACAGAAGGGTTGCTACAAGATGTCCAGTTGTTGGATCAATATGCAGTTTCTTCTGCTTGGGATCCATTGGCTCTTGTAAACGAAGTTCTTTAGCTGGTATGTCCTTTTCTTTAGTTCTTTCAGAGGGTATTTTATGGATAGTCTCTGAAGCCTTAAGGAGGAGTGGTTTGTTTTTTCGGTTCCGAATCCTTTTGTGCATGTTGTTTATGTATAAAGACTTGTCTTTTGTTACTTTCAGTTCCGAAGGTTTGTCTTTTGGTTTCAGCTCCGAAGATTTGGGCTTAGTATTGCCGGATCCGAAATTTTGGGTTTGTGAGATTTCGGGTCGGAGTCTTTCGCTGCCGAAGAAGACTTTGGTGCCGGTACCGAAGCATCGGGCCCATGCTTGGATTTGGTTTTTGGTGCCGGAGATGGTGTTTCAGTACCGTGGGGACGGCTTGATCCCAAGCCGGAGGCATTGTCTTTCGGTTTCATAGCCGGGCCGGAGGGCAGGGCATCTGAACCATGTTTTTGGTGTTTCCCTAGGCCCGAGGGCGAAGGAAATACCGGAGCCGTTGTGGGTTTTTCGATGACCTGGGGTTTGTTATTCACAGTTCGTTGATCTGGAGTGATGTGCGAGTCTCCTTCATGTTGGAGTTGTTGGCTTCAGACACAGAGATTTCTTCCTCTTGTTCGGCGCTGTGCTGATGGGAGTCACACTCTTCTCCGAAGATGTTCGCCACCGGGCTAGTGCCGTGTCTCATCTTGTGACGTCGAGCCCGGCTCATGAATCGTTTTCTTTGATCGGAATGATCGACAGGCCTTGTAGCTACTTTCTTCGTGCTCCAGTGATAGGCACAGACTACAGACCTTGTATATATGTGTTGAAATTTAGCACCACTCCCGGGGCATTTTTTAAATGGAGTCCGTTCCATAGACTGCTGGCGTGGTCGTTGCGGGCCGCGTCGAAGCTCCCGATCGAAGTTGTTGGATTTCAATGATGCGCGTCGAAGGGGAAACGTGATCAAAACAACACCGTTGAGGGGGAATGATTGCGTGTCGAAAAGGTTCGAAGATGATACCGGAGCGCAGCAATACACATCCAAACCCGATGGCGGAAAAAAACCAACATGGAAATGGAGTCGATGCCCACGCGCATGATCGTCCTAAGGAGGAGTCACCTACCTCGCGACTACAAAGACTTCTTCCAAGATAAAAACAAAGTGCAAACATCCCAGCCCAACACCAGATGAGAATCTATACACAAGTATACGATCTACAGCTCATATGCCTCGAACATGAGTTTCCGTAAGCTGGCAGATTTGATCAACTCTGAAGATCCATTAATCATATGATCACAGTCCACTAAGCTTCTTGCCGCACAGGGTTTTTCATTCTGAAAATGTTGATCAAGTTTATGGCCCTGAGAAGTAAGAAGATGGAGGGGGACATGGTCAAAATATTAGCTGGGATGCACTTTGTTATATTCATCTCTTATACAGATGCCATGGTGAGATGTCAAGAAGCAATCGTAGAATGTAGTTAATTGGGACCTGCAGTGGTGGAATAAATAACAGTCCTCAAGTGGCCAAGCGTTAGTGGTAGATATCTTTAGTTATTACATGCCTGTTCCAATAATGATGGGGTGTTTGTTACTGTGTACTGGTACAGTACTGGGAAATAGACAACAGACTTCACCTGTAGTGGTTCGGTCTTATGTGAGAGGATGAGGGCAAAGTAGTTTAAGAGCGTTAATGTGCAGCCTATTTGAACTACAAGCACCTCTATGACCGTTGAGCGTTATATTAACAGTAGAAAGATTCATTTTTTCCTAGCCTGGAGTACAGAGTACTGTTTTGTTTGCACTGCTTTAATTTAATTTGTAGGTATAGAGGTCTATTTTCTTTGGGAGGTTCGGTGGACAATGCACAGTGCCTTGAACACTGGAGTGCTTGCAGGACAAGTGTCATGCATTCTCTGGGGTGAAGAAGGAGGAGTAGTAGAGCAGGAGTGTTTTGGATTAGTTGTTTTTGTGGATGATGAAACTAAGATGTGTTGTGTTCTCCATTCTTTAGAGGGTGGTCTTTGTGACTCCATTGCTGGAAAATTGCCTGTGACACCTCTGGATGCAATCCTTTGAGATCTGGTAGGCACCTGGGGCCGAGTTCGCCTACCCTGGCATTAAAATATCCCAACCAGTCATTCACCACTAAAGTAATCCCTTGGCAGTCTAGCCACTTCCAGAGGTGTAAGGCCTTTCGGCACAGGGTCCATCCAGGACCTCATTCCACCTTACTTGTTGCAGTACCACATTGTGGTGATGCTGCTCATGAGCACCTGCACCAGCTTTCCTTTGATGACGGGCAGGAAAGCCTTCAGTGCCACATGATTCATCGTCAACTCCAACAAGTTGAGAAGCTGTCAAGTTTCTGCCGGTGACCAGTGCCCTCTGATCTTCACCTCTCCGAGATGGCCTCCCCAACCCAGCAGTGATGCACCATGACCACGGTCAGCTCTGAATGGGGGGGGGGGGGGGGGGAGGGGGGCAAGGAGAGGGACTTACCATAAATCTAAATGTGGTTAGTAGCCACCAAGCAGATCTTTTGCAATCTCCTCTGTAATCAGGATGCAAACTGACAGATTTCCCTAATATTATCCCCACTGGAGTTTAAGGTACCACTGCAGAGCCCGCTTGTGCCATCTGGCCTGCCACACCAGTAGGATGCCGACAATCCTAGCACCTTCAAAGTCATCCGCACTGAGATCCAGGGCAGAGGCTGAAACATCGGAATCTTACCCAGAATGGCATGTGCTCTCTGTTACGGGAAAAAGACAAGGAATTACACCATATCTTGAACGGCTAAGATGAAAGAAGAGTATGCAAAGGATTAAGGTATGACTTCTGTTCATTTCTAGTAAATCCCAACAAAGCTAGGGGGTACGCCTGTGTCTGGTGGTGGTTAACAACCAGAGCTGGGCATGCCTTCAACAGTTGAGGTAGGGGAAGACTGGTACCCCAACCTCTGTAGATGTGCTCTAACAACCACAATCACTTTTGTGAACAGCAAACAGACATTGGTGAGGCATAAGGAGAAAAGTGCAACCTGAAAATGCACCTGGCCCAACAAGAACCACAGCTGCTGGACGGGGATGTGAAAATAGGCATCCTACAGGGCCAACACAACCATCTTGTCTCCTGGGAAGACAGGACCTGGGCTAGCGTGAGCATCTTCATTTAATACTTCTGCATGAAGGTGTTGAGAGGGTTAAGATCCAAAACATGACAAGGCCTCTTGCTTTCATCGGCACAAAGAAGTAGCAGGAGTAGCATACAGTTCCTACTTCTGAGACTGTATCCTTCTATGTGGTCTTCTTTGCACAAAAGTGCCTGGACTTCCTTTCAGAGGACAGACAGATGGTCCTTTGTCAGCCACCCTGAAGGAAGTGGAAGGCGAGGTGGGGTAGAAAGGAAAGTAAGAGCCAAGCCCAGGAGGATATTTTGAAGGACCAACTTGTCCATCATAATGTACTGCCCCTCCTGGAAGAAATATCGGATACTGCCTCCGCCCAACGTGGTGGCTGTGTGCCGGCAAAGACACACTAATGTGGTTGAATGGTAGCGGTCACAGCAAGGATGGAGGACTGAGCCGCAGGCAGTCCCTGCTGTCCTCCTGGTCTCTGTGAGCTGCAACCTCTGCCATGAAAGTCTTAAAAGCCTAGTGTGCTAAAGGAGGTTTGGAAGGACGGGAACCCTCTGCCTTAGTCATTAAAAGGGCGAAACTGGTCATGGGATTGCTTTGTAGAAACAGACAGCCCCAAGGAAGGTGCCTTAACTCGGCTCTCTTTCAAGTGCTCCAAACGCGAGTCAGCTATGCATCGAAAAAGGTTAGATCTGCCAATGGGCATGTCCACTAAAGAAGCCTGGACGTCCCTGGAAAAAACAGTGTACCTCATCCAGACATGAGGTGGAGAGCCACAATGGTGCCTACTTCACGCCATAAGCAAGCACTAGTGTCCAGTTCTGAGCATACTACTATCTTTGCCGCATTGTGATAATCCTGAACAGTCTGTGTGAGAGACAGTTGAAAGTCATCTGGAACAGCCAGTAAGATCACATCCCAAAGGAAAAGGAATGGGGATAACGGCCAAGGGGGCAGCTGGAATTAACCAATCTTACAGCAAGGCTCAAGGAGGAGAAAATTATTTTCCTAAAAATCTCTATTTGTTTGGACTCGCATTCGGGAGGAGTGGTAGAAAAAGCATTCCGTTTGACCCGGATGGCGGATGTTTGAACCAACAGACTCTCCAGAGTGGGATGTTGAGTTAGGATGGTAGGGTAAACCAGGCACAGGGCAATGGTGATGGGCAACCAGTCATTTAATGGGCGACTCTGAATAGGGCTTTGTCTAGGTGTCCAAACCGGTATCAGTAAGTACTTCGTTGAATGGTTAACAGTAGTTCAATGGGGCCCTGAGAAGTTTGCAAGGCTTTGGTCAATACAGTGGCTTTCACTTCATGGTTGGAAATTGAAGGTCTAATACTTCAGCTGCCAGGGAAAGAGGTGCCTTACTCTGTAGAAGGAACCTCGGGCGCAATAAAATGATGTAGAGAGTCTGAGTCCTACCATGCAGTAAGGGCAAAGAATTAGAGTCAGCGAGATTACAAGATGTTGCAAGCCGGTCGGCGCCTGGTGCAACTTCGGTCACTAGTTCGGAGTTAGATAGCACTGTAGGCTGTATACGGTCATCTGGCGTCGATGCGAGCAGGCACCAAAGTCAGTGTTAGAGCCGGAGTGGATACACGGGGTAAAGATAGTGCAGGTGTAAGTCCGACTGGAAGCCCATGTGATTTCTTGGCACCTGAAAGTGCACCACGGAGAACCCGTAAAGTGCTATAGCATAGCCTCTCTGAAGGCATCTCCTAGCTGGCTCGTTGCCAACAGACATGAAAAGTCAGAGCATCGGGACCAGAGATGGAAATGGCTCAGATGGAAATCGGGACTGCAACAAAGAGGGCCGTTGATGTCCTCATAACCTCTCTGGAGTTTGCGAGTAGTGGGTGAGAGTTGTTTTCAGTTTTGATTACTAATGTTTCTTCTTTGAATTACCCAAACAAGGAACTTCAGAACCAGGAACATGACCATCCTTTGGAATTGTTATGTTTGGCGAGATAGAGTTTGGCTTTGTGTTTCCGTACAGCTTTCAAGTTCCTCTGGGAGCAGTTTCCACATTCCTTGGAGTCATGGCTGCAGAGGCATCATAAACGGACTTTGTGCAGGTCCATCACAAACATTTATTTGTGACAGTTCCTGTACAGTTAAACCCGGTGGTTTAGGGTGTGACATTTTTCTTGCTCACCGGATAATTAGTTGACGAAATGTATGGTCAAGGCCTGGGAGAGGCTCCTGATACACGTCGGAAGGCACGGAAAGAAAGGAACTGCTATCAGCGTGCAGGTGGGACACTTATACGAAGCTCCGCCTGTCAATTCTAAAGTGGAGCGACATTGGTGCAGATCCACATGATCCTACCAGCGCACCGGAGACGGGCTCTGACACTTTTCAGATACAGTATGACACCCATGGATTATTCAAAAAGTCGGGAATCTAGGGTTATAAGTATCCTTCAGAAAAACTTTGATATCAAGACTGAGACAGAACAGCTGGTACAACTATCTGCAGTACTAATTAAAACAGCTGTAGTAAAAGCTATGGTCACAAAGGAAATTGGTAGCACAGTCAGTTTTTGGCCATATAAATAGGATAGAGTGACACAGAATGGAAGTTCACTACCTGGTCAGAGGCAGAGCCAACAGGAAATATGCAGATTTGAATGCTCTTGCAGGTGGTCACCTTTACGTTGTTTTAATGGAACAGAATTTATTAGAATTACCAGGTTGTTTGGTAATTAAAGAACAAACTAACCTTCCAATTAGCAGGCTCTCATTTTCCATCCATTCCCCCGTAGCCACCTTGCTAAATTGGCTAGCAGATCGCAAATTAAAAAGCAATATCCACTGATAAGAAGTACAATAATAGCCTCATTCCATGATATTTCTCAGACCAAATCGATAAGGAAAAAATAAAACACTACTGTTCATAACAAAAAAAATAACGAGATCAAGATTAAGAAAAACAAAAAAGTATTCAGGCACAACCGATTGAGCGTGTGAAAGAAAATATATTGGAGACACTCTACCAGGTGATGTGGCTGGATAAGTAAATGGTAAAATACATTAATGCTTTCATAACACGCCCCCAGCATGACAGGTGACTCTGAAAGGCTACTTAAGCAAGACAAAGGTCTCTTTTCTTATGCACGAAATATATCAGATTAGAAAAGCATTTGGAGGGCTTCTAATTAGTGATAGAGAAGAAATGCAAACTAGAAAAAGAAAGGCAAATATGGCAGTTCAAAGTAATGTCTCGGTCATTGCGAGTAGAAGTTTGAAACATCCAAAATACCTGACACTACTTCAAAAAAATATGCACCAAATGTTTGCGTGGTGAGACAATCACTCAATAACTTCATACCAAATCCTGAAAATGAACGAAGGCAAATGTTGACTTCACAAACAACGTAAATATAGAAATAAATATGTAATTTTTTTAAATCTTCAGCTTTCTAGGTATCATCTTTGTAAGTAATTTTATTTTGGAGCGGACCCTGGGTTTGCTCCTTGGTACTTTACATTTGATAATAGATTCATAAACATCCATTACTGTTATCGTTTTACAAAGAGCTTTTCTGTCTCCTGTTTTCCTTTTTTTAGGAATGCCTTGCAAAGCACAGAAGACTATGGGCCAGATGTAGGTAATTCCGATTTACCTACTCTTAAATACCGAATCATACCAATTCGGTATTTAAGAGTAGGTAAATTGGAAGTAGGCAGATTTAGGTAATTTTTATTTTTCAATTACCGATTCTGTAAGATTCGGTATTTACCGAATCGGTAAATACCAAATCGGTATTTCCCATTGATTCCTATGGGCCGGTATTTCCTATTGATTCCTATGGGCCTTGAAGGCCATAGGAATCAATGGGAAATACCGAATCGGTATTTACCGTTTCGGTAAAAACCGAATCCTGGCAGGGGGAACGGGGTGTCACTTTGACACCCTGTAGCACCCCAATTGCAGGCTTGTGTGCCATGTGGCACACATACATGCCCTAAGGGCATGTCTGTGTGTCACATGGCATAGGTGTACATGCACAGATGTGCATGTACACTGGAATTCGGTATTTTACCACCCAATAGGATTGGGTGGTAAAATAAGAATTGCTAAGGGTTTGTGGCACAGCAAACTGTGCCATCTACATCTGGAAATACCGATTCGGTAAATATTCTGAGTCGGTATTTTACTGAATCTGTAAATTTACCGATTCAGTAAATATTCCGAGTCGGTATTTTACCGAATCTGTAAATTTACCGAATCGGTAAATTTACAGATTCGGTAAAATTCGGGCCCCCTACATCTCAAAAACCAATTACAAGTCGGTAACGGCCGAAATCGGCCGTTACCGACTGGTAATTGGCGACCTACATCTGGCCCTAAGTGATCTCTAGTACATCTATTTCCTGTTGAACTCGCACTTCAACACATTTTCTTATTTTTAAACTATTCATATTATCTGAGTTTTTACTAAATGTTTATTATTACCTGCCCTAGTATCCTGTTTTTTTAATACATATTTTAGTTATTTTCCCACAACAAGACCGGGACGAAATGGATTATCGGCAAACTTGCAATGGGATCAATTCCATGAACATTTTATACATTTTGCAGTTGCACCTTTTTGAATATGTGAACATTTTTAAATAGTGTTTATTTCTCAGACAGGCACAGTATCAGTTTTAGTTCTAATGTATAGAAGGAAGTGTACGGGTTTACCCATCAAAAAGTCTCACAATGATTATAAATAAACTGTGGTTTTGCAAACAATAAAATACAGGAAAAAACAGAAATGACTCACGTGTCACTGGCACAGACTCTGAAGCAACTCATTAGGATTTCCGCTGCCTTTTCCAACATATCCCCAAGTTTTCCTTTTCCTTTCTTTACTAACTGCTGATCAGCCTAGTGAGAAATTAAGACAGCATTTAGACTTGACAATCAATTATCAAGTCCTGATTATATACTTCCAGCACAACTAACTGTAATATTCTAGGAAGTGCACGCCATATCTTGAAAGAAGCATTGGTAAAGTCAAGAGCTCTGGCATTGGGCACCAGTCTTTTGGCTTTGTCAATGCTGATTTTGTTTTGTCATAGTTTTAAACCTTTACTTTTGGGGATGCTGGCGGGGGCAAAAATATTTTGTTGGTCTCAAAGCCCACACTACGATTTCATTGCCTTTCACTTAAGAGAAATATTTTGTGTAGAAATGTACTTTTTGTGAAGAAGAGTGAAGTTAGCCAAAAGTCTGCCACTGCTGTAAACTGGAATGTGTGTGAATGACATAGTAGCATACCAATGGATGAAGTGGGCTGAATGAAACTCTGTTAGTATATCATATATATATATATATATATAAGACTTTATTAGAATCTAATGCTTTTGGCCAACACCACACCTAAAAACACCTGATCAAAGTGAACTCTGCTGGAAATTAATAAATGCATTATGTTGCCATATACCGGTAACAGCAGAGTCAGGAAATGGAAACACATCATCTTTATGAAGGAACCATCAGTTTGGACATGGTTATTGATATCCCAATGCAATCTGAAGGCATTCCACAGGGCACCAGGCAAATCATAGTTGGAGGAGGCCTGTTCGGAACAACTTTGAATGTATTACCCACTTCCAACTAATTCAAGCCCTTATGAGACAAAACAATATTCAAACGTGCGCTAAATTTTCAGAAACAGTGCCACACAAAAACAGCCGAAAGCTCAGGCTGATCAGCATACAGCAGCTAAAGACTACCTGAAGATAGTTTGAACAAGCGTTGCATTTTTTACACTGGAGTCTAAATTTCTTATCTTCCAACAAAATATTTTAAGTGCAATTCATTGTCTAACCACCCAGTTCTTCTCACTGTATGGAAACACACGCTAATCGTGAACTGGAGTAAGTTTAGTGGGCTAGTGCATAATCACGTCAAATTGTAACTTCAATTGCTGCATATTCCTAACCACATAAAACCTACTTTACAGCTAGCATTCTCAATTCAGCAATACAAATTAAAAGACTACTCTCAGGATTTTCATCATTCCCGCTGGTTAAACCTGATCATTTTCTCCTACATTCCTTCCCCCTGACTTTTCACCTGCACTCCATCCTTGCTTGGACTGATAAGGAGTCTTCTCTACTTTCACTAATGTACAAGTTCTGCAAGGACTCTGGGGCACGTCATCCAGGATCATCCCTTTCATGCCTCCCTTTCAATATTTATGTACATATCTTTCTACTATACCGGGTGAACTTCCAAATGTATGCTGACAACACATACATCCACTTCCTCTTGAAAAATGGCCTAGAGAATCAAAAACATTATTTAGTCGTTTTCCACAGTATGAAGGAAAGCTTCCTGTGCATGAACGGTGCTATGACTGAAATCAGTCATCTGACACCAAGTCCAACTAACTACTGTTTAGTTGGTGATCACGTTTTAAGATTCCACCTGCCAACTCTCCTAACCTAAGAAGTTAGAGATTATTTTGATGCCAACATCGCTTTTGCTGCCTAAATCAACCCTATTTCAATTGGTTGTAATATGCAGTTCTCACTTCTGTTAAAAATCCCTCCCACTTCCTCATATCAACCACAGAGTTGAGATGACTAAAGCCCTCCTACTAGCACACCATATCTATTGCAATATTATGTGTTCTAGTTTTTCAAAAACAATTCATTGTCAAGCTCCAAAGAATTCAGAACGAGGCTGCCAGACAGTGCCTCCCTCTGTGAAAGCAAGATCAAATTAACCCGACCTTAAAGTACTCTGCTGAATCCTAGTCAATGCCAAGATAACATGTGAGGTTCTGTGCAGTGCTCTGTGTATTTTCAGTAACTGGTTCCTCACTATGCCCCAAGACCTCGTGACCAATGTTTGCCTGCCAGATAAACAAACACTAGTTTAATAGGATGGAACACAAAAAGATTACTGGGTGTGCATAAACCTGCAAATAGAAATACCCTTAGCAAAGGAACAGAAACCAATTACAAGAGGTTCAGGAAGCATCTAAAGCCTCAACTTTTCAGACCAGCCTTAAATGATCTCAACAAAATACAAAAGTTGGAAAGAAAGAATTTCGGAAATGGTTTCTCCAATGTCAAAGTTTACACAAGGGCTTCCTATTGCCTTTATATATAGTGTCCAGCTGTGTTAAGCACAGTGAAGTTGCCAAATGGACAGATACAGTGCTTTGTAAAACTCCTAAAAGAATTTAGAGGAAGTTTTGCAATCAACCTATTCACCGTGGCGCAAATTCCACCGTTTGTGCAGGTGATTTATGCCTGGCGTGGTTCGGACGGCCCCTGGCCGTCCTAAATACACGTCCAGCGTGACATCGGACGCCACCGGCCATCCGACGCACGCAAAGGGTTAAAGTCTTGCACTTGCAGGAAGGCACCTGCTGTCATAAGACCCTTCAATATTTCACAGATGATGGTGCTGGGAAAAGTGTAAGGCTCCACTTCTAAGTGGTGTACAACCACACTTATTAGTATTGTACAACCAAACAAAGCAATTGATTCACAGCTTAGATTTTTTTCACCACTATTCTTAAAACACATTTCTGATTAGGACAGAGTTATTCTATAGCAGAAAGTGCAGGTGTATTTGCCCACTCTGATCAACTCTGGTATTTCTAATCATTTGGCCTCAACTTCTTGTTGACATGTTTGGAAATAGCCTGTAGGCAATGCTCATCTTGGGCCAGATGAGAACACAGAATGCAGCAGCTCATATGTAGTGATTATCTTTAGTTTTGGATGTAACATCATTCCACACTGAACAGAGAAGCAATTAGGCATAATCTTCGCCACCAAAATCCATAAGAAGTTTCTAAAATGGTCTTTAAAGCTTTGGAATGCATGGGACATCTGTATTTGTGGTCACGCATGGCGGCAACATACAGAACCATCAGACTAGGTATGCCTGATCATAGGTGCTACATCAAATGCTAGGTGTGTGTGCACATTAAAGTGCAGCAGCAATGATATTAACTCATCCACTATAATAGAGATGCACATAAATATCATAATTCTTCTGCTTAATTGCTTGCATACCTTATTTCTACTGTCATTATCGGGAAAAGCACCACCATCAGTCGGGTGTGTCTTCATAGAATATATTTTGACAGAGGGGTACTTGCATCAGTTTTTGTCTCTGCTCTTGTAATGTGTCTGTACACTAACTACCGTCTCCAGTGTTGGATCACCTCGCTGCAGCACAAGAAGGTACAGAATTCAATCATACGGTTAAGCTATCAGAAAGGAATAACCTACTACATATCAAGCATTCAAGAGAGGAAGAGAAATTCTTATTCTTAGTTTAGATCATTGGTAGTCACCAGGCGAACATTTTTTTATATGCGATATTGTGACAAGGATGGTGGCTGTCTTACTAGAGTTTAGTATCTAACAGAATGAAAAGGTTGACGCAGGTCACAATAAACATGAGCTCTGGCATTAGCAGCCAAAGGAATAAAGACTTCTGGTTAAACTTTTTCAGCTGAACAATGTACCTTTCAAATTTGGGGCGTGGTTGGGGATTTGACCACTAACTGAATCTGGAGCAAATAAATTCCCTTTTAATATGCTCTGCAGGAAAGTGCATGGCACTATAGAGCACCATCTAGACTTCTGCTGTAAGACTGGGGTAAAATGCAAACGGTAAAGGTGTGCAACAGAAATGATAGTAACACAACGTAAGAACTCTGCCAACACCAGTACAGCCCGTGGTAATCTTTTCATGTCTGCAAAACATACAGTAGCAGCAGGAGTATAGACCTTTCACCAAGTCTACAGCTGTAAAGTTTTGGAATATATATATATATATATATATATATATATATATATATATATATATATATATATATATATATATATATATATATATATATATATATATATATATTCCGTTTCACCACACGCTCAAAGCAGGCGTGGAATGCACTCGTAATCCAGTAGATATTCACCATTTAATCACACCATCCAGCAAAGTTCATAGATGTTATTTATTTCAGCATGGTAAACAGTTCATGGAACCAAACCCCCAACGCGTTTCAGCGACAACTCGCCTTGGTCACGGGTGAGTATTGTTTGGAAAATAAACCATTAAATAAAGTTTTCAAACCTACTAGTGTCAACATAAAAAAAGGACAATGTGCACAAAGTAAACACAGCAGCCATCTTGGCATGGTAAACTCCTCATAGTGTGCCTGAATAACAGACATTAACAATCAAATGTCAAGTTCTTGTGTAAACGTGCTTGCATATTGCATGTTATCAACAGTAAATAACAACAGTATTCACAGTGTTTGCATTGTGCTTAATAATCACAGCAGCATGATTATATTGTATCCACATCTACTGTCCCAAGTGGGAAATTACGTAGCTGCCATGTACATAAAGTATCAATAATGCAACACGAAGCACGTGTATATAAATATTACGTTCTGGTGACAGTGCAGATATCAGGCTATGTGCGTCTGCACCCAAGTGGGAGAGGATCAGCACACAAATTCTTAAAGGAAATATTAAATCTGTCCACAGATTCTCAAACAAAGTCAAAATAAACCAATGTTGCAAGGACATATCCCTCAGTCCCAAGTGGGGAATTATAGGCATAACCCCTTGGGGTAATCAAATCTTCTGCCTGGTCTTTACTCCACAATTATGTGTCACCTATAAAGAAAACAAGAACGGCACATCAGGAATACTGAGCCATACCCAGACCTCCTACAGCATAGTATTATAAGTGTGAAACAAATTAAATATAAAGTGATTTAAAAACATTTGAATCATCGCTAGGAGTATGAGAGAACAAACAGCATCATATATAATAACCATCATTTTAGCAGAACACTATACAATTCATTCTCCCAAATACCATTTCAATTCTTCCTCAGAATTTAACCCTCCTGGGATACGTGTGTCTAGGTCAAGAATATATCTACTTTCCAGCTGACGCAGTCTGCGTATCCTGTCACCCCCCCTCCTCATGCTGGGGATTCTGTCAATCACAAAGAATTTCAATAAGTTACGATTGGCTTTATGTTTTTCTTCAAAGTGACGGGCGACTGGCGAGCTTTGGTCCCTGTTATCAATCGCCCTCATGTGCTCAAGAATGCGCTTTTTCGCAGGGAACATTGTGCTCCCTACATACCTTTTGGCACATGGGCAAACCAACACATATATCACATGATCGGAGAGGCAATTAAGATGTTGTGTTATCAATTTCTCCCTGTCTTCTATAGGATAGTAAACTGATTTAACATTGCTGCTAAACTTACAGGCTTTACACTTCATACAAGTGAAAAAGCCCTTTACCTCATTGGTCTTCTTGGGTATGATGTTCACCTCATTTTTACTCAGCCTATCCTTAAGAGAATCAGCCTTCCGATAGGTAATACTAGGGTTGCTGCCTAAGACCTCAGTTAGCGTCTGCTCGGTGAGTAGTACATTCCAGTGTTTTTTTAAACTCTTCTGTACCTGCCATGAATTGGCATGGTAAGTAGAGATAAACCTTACAACCTCCTGTTCTTCGGGTTTATTGATATTGGGAACCAATAAAGATTCATGGCTGATATTGCTAGCCTTCACAAAAGCTGCCTCAATTACCTGTGGGTTATAACCACGTTCTCTGAAACGTTGTTTCATGTTTGCTCCTTCTCTTACAAAATCTTCATCTCTGCTGCAGTTCCTCCGAGCCCGGAGGAACTCTCCAAATGGGATGCTGCGTATGAGTGATTTTGGGTGGCTACTGTCGGCGTGAAGTAAAGTGTTACCAGCCGTAGCTTTGCGGTATAATTTGGTAACAAGTTTGTGCCTCTCAACCTCAACCTTCAAATCTAGAAACTCCATCATACAGTTGCTGATTTTCCCATCAAAAGTGAGGTTGAGATCATTACAGTTCAATTCACAGATGAAATGTATGTAGGGAGCACAATGTTCCCTGCGAAAAAGCGCATTCTTGAGCACATGAGGGCGATTGATAACAGGGACCAAAGCTCGCCAGTCGCCCGTCACTTTGAAGAAAAACATAAAGCCAATCGTAACTTATTGAAATTCTTTGTGATTGACAGAATCCCCAGCATGAGGAGGGGGGGTGACAGGATACGCAGACTGCGTCAGCTGGAAAGTAGATATATTCTTGACCTAGACACACGTATCCCAGGAGGGTTAAATTCTGAGGAAGAATTGAAATGGTATTTGGGAGAATGAATTGTATAGTGTTCTGCTAAAATGATGGTTATTATATATGATGCTGTTTGTTCTCTCATACTCCTAGCGATGATTCAAATGTTTTTAAATCACTTTATATTTAATTTGTTTCACACTTATAATACTATGCTGTAGGAGGTCTGGGTATGGCTCAGTATTCCTGATGTGCCGTTCTTGTTTTCTTTATAGGTGACACATAATTGTGGAGTAAAGACCAGGCAGAAGATTTGATTACCCCAAGGGGTTATGCCTATAATTCCCCACTTGGGACTGAGGGATATGTCCTTGCAACATTGGTTTATTTTGACTTTGTTTGAGAATCTGTGGACAGATTTAATATTTCCTTTAAGAATTTGTGTGCTGATCCTCTCCCACTTGGGTGCAGACGCACATAGCCTGATATCTGCACTGTCACCAGAACGTAATATTTATATACATGTGCTTCGTGTTGCATTATTGAAACTTTATGTACATGGCAGCTACGTAATTTCCCACTTGGGACAGTAGATGTGGATACAATATAATCATGCTGCTGTGATTATTAAGCACAATGCAAACACTGTGAATACTGTTGTTATTTACTGTTGATAACATGCAATATGCAAGCACGTTTACACAAGAACTTGACATTTGATTGTTAATGTCTGTTATTCAGGCACACTATGAGGAGTTTACCATGCCAAGATGGCCGCTGTGTTTACTTTGTGCACATTGTCCTTTTTTTATGTTGACACTAGTAGGTTTGAAAACTTTATTTAATGGTTTATTTTCCAAACAATACTCACCCGTGACCAAGGCGAGTTGTCGCTGAAACACGTTGGGGGTTTGGTTCCATGAACTGTTTACCATGCTGAAATAAAGAACATCTATGAACTTTGCTGGATGGTGTGATTAAATGGTGAATATCTACTGGATTACGAGTGCATTCCACGCCTGCTTTGAGCGTGTGGTGAAACGGAATACGGACAGGGTGCCTTTGACCCTGGATGCACCGCAGTCCGAGTGTCCCGGTTTTTCAAAGGAAGTGAACAGTGATATATATATATATATATATATATATATATATATATCCCAAAATCAGCAGGTACTCGAATTGAGGGAGACCACACGGGGAGAATATGGTTCAGCATTTATTCGACATCTGCCAGCACAGGTAAGTTCAGCAACACCTCTCAGTCAAAGTGAAACGCCGGACGCGTTTCAGGAATTACCATTCCCTTCTTCAGCGGCGTGTGAATGAAAGTCTCTGTAAGCGCCTGCACACGCACCTGCAAATGAAGCCTGTCCCCAGGCGTGGCCAAATGCACTGCCTTCTGGTTCTCGTAGTGCGTGGAAAATGTTCCCATGTGGGTGCGCTCTCAGCAAACAATTACCAAAGTTGTTACCCAAGTTTCGTGCATGGGAGGGCCAACTGACGTCCTGTGCCCCGCTTTGTGTCTGTCGATAGCTAGCGAGTAGGCGCTGTCCTGCATCAAAGCCTACTCACTTCCACGTTCCTGTGGCTCCTAATACCTCTCGGCATCAGGACAGGACCCGCTGTTTCGCTGGGGGTCTCACCTCGCGACTGGAGCCAGCCGCTTTTATCCCAAAATCAGCAGGTACTCGAATTGAGGGAGACCACACGGGGAGAATATGGTTCAGCATTTATTCGACATCTGCCAGCACATGTAAGTTCAGCAACACCTCTCACAGTCAAAGTGAAACGCCGGACGCGTTTCAGGAATTACCATTCCCTTCTTCAGCGGCGTGTGAATGAAAGTCTCTGTAAGCGCCTGCACACGCACCTGCAAATGAAGAATGTGAGGACATTGTGACGGAGTGAAAGCGGACCCATTGAGGTTAATGTTGGGCACGGACTACATATCCCAGGAGGCCCAAGGGCAACGCCCACCAGGGCGAGTGAAAGATAAGTGGTGCCTGTTAACTGCTTTCTCTTCGCCATTCCACGTGAGCCACTGACGAAGAGAGTGATTCTCGAAACGCGTTTGGCTGTGATCCATGGTTTTATTTCATTCAACTTGTCTGAAGGAGCTTCTGCATGCAGGCTGCTGCTCAAAATAAATCTGCTGCCACATGACTGGTTCTCCAATGGCTCTTTCTAAAGTTGGGAACTGCGAGTTTTGGGATTTGTAACGGCCTGCCCTAGTCGTAGCAAAGAGCCTTCCGCGGGTGGAGCGGAGCCGCAGCAGCGTCACCGATGCTGCTCACAAGCGGCTGGAGTAACAGCATGCACTGATGCAGTAATGTGTCTGCTGTCAGCAGGAGCGGCAGTATCAAAGCGGTGCAGGGACCTTTGAACAATGCACCAGAATGTGAGGACATTGTGACGGAGTGAAAGCGGACCCACTGAGGTTAATGTTGGGCACGGACTACATCTCCCAGGAGGCCCAAGGGCAACGCCCACCAGGGCGAGTGAAAGATAAGTGGTGCCTGTTAACTGCTTTCTCTTCGCCATTCCACGTGAGCCACTGACGAAGAGAGTGATTCTCGAAACGCGTTTGGCTGTGATCCATGGTTTTATTTCATTCAACTTGTCTGAAGGAGCTTCTGCGTGCAGGCTGCTGCTCAAAATAAATCTGCTGCCACATGACTGGTTCTCCAATGGCTCTTTCTAAAGTTGGGAACTGCGAGTTTTGGGATTTGTAACGGCCTGCCCTGGTCGTAGCAAAGAGCCTTCCGCGGGTGGAGATGAGCCGCAGCAGCGTCACCGATGCTGCTCACAAGCGGCTGGAGTAACAGCATGCACTGATGCAGTAATGTGTCTGCTGTCAGCAGGAGCGGCAGTATCAAAGCGGTGCAGGGACCTTTGAACAATGCACCAGAATGTGAGGATATTGTGACGGAGTGAAAGCGGACCCACTGAGGTTAATGTTGGGCACGGACTACATCTCCCAGGAGGCCCAAGGGCAACGCCCACCAGGGCGAGTGAAAGATAAGTGGTGCCTGTTAACTGCTTTCCCTTCGCCATTCCACGTGAGCCACTGACGAAGAGAGTGATTCTCGAAACGCGTTTGGCTGTGATCCATGGTTTTATTTTATTCAACTTGTCTGAAGGAGCTTCTGCGTGCAGGCTGCTGCTCAAAATAAATCTGCTGCCACATGACTGGTTCTCCAATGGCTCTTTCTAAAGTTGGGAACTGCGAGTTTTGGGATTTGTAACGGCCTGCCCTGGTCGTAGCAAAGAGCCTTCCGCGGGTGGAGCGGAGCCGCAGCAGCGTCACCGATGCTGCTCACAAGCGGCTGGAGTAACAGCATGCACTGATGCAGTAATGTGTCTGCTGTCAGCAGGAGAGGCAGTATCAAAGCGGTGCAGGGACCTTTGAACAATGCACCAGAATGTGAGGACATTGTGACGGAGTGAAAGCGGACCCACTGAGGTTAATGTTGGGCACGGACTACATCTCCCAGGAGGCCCAAGGGCAACGCCCACCAGGGCGAGTGAAAGATAAGTGGTGCCTGTTAACTGCTTTCCCTTCGCCATTCCACGTGAGCCACTGACGAAGAGAGTGATTCTCGAAACGCGTTTGGCTGTGATCCATGGTTTTATTTCATTCAGCTTGTCTGAAGGAGCTTCTGCGTGCAGGCTGCTGCTCAAAATAAATCTGCTACCACATGACTGGTTCTCCAATGGCTCTTTCTAAAGTTGGGAACTGCGAGTTTTGGGATATATATAGATATATATATACATACACACACACACACACACACACACACACATATACATTCATATACACATATATAAATACACATACATATATACATGCATACATACGCACATATATACATACATACATATATATATATATATATATATATATATACGCACACACATACATATAAGCATTTTCCACATCCGCTGAGAAAAAGCTGGGACCCTTACTGCCACAGTGCACCTCAGGATCAGAGACGGTCCGGTTGTCAAAACTCCTCAACGCAGCAAAGCCACAGTGCACTCCTCTCAAAAAAAAATAGTGCCATCAATCCAAAGATATGCTTTAATTTTAACCTGGGTTTTTACTCTGAGTGGAGTACCCCTGAAAAGGCCCCGCCATGTCCATGTGATCTTTTTTCAGATCAGAGCACAATGCACTTTATAATGTTCTGTAGCTATTATAACGATGCCCGGAGGCAGTTTCTCGTTCCTATACTTAAGGAAGCGGGATTTATTCTGGTCCGTCCTGCTCTTATTTACTTACAAATGCTGCAAACTCCCAGGATTATGTTTTTCGTGGCAAATTTCCTGGTAAGAGCAATAAGAAGCAGGAATACCAGACTTAAGAGTGCGGACTTGTTTATTAACTAGTCGGGCTGATGGCAACTTCAGGTTAACGAATTTTAGATCAAAGTGTGTATCTTAGTAGAACATTTATGCGGGGATTATTCCTCGGGATATTGCACTTTATCATGCACTTCATTATTATTGCACCTTAATACCACGCAATTACAAAGTCTTAAGGTTTTGCACATGGTACATTGATTTTTATCTGAAATGCTCTTTTTTAATGCTCTAACTGTTTTTTAATTGTTTTTAACTGCTTTTTTATGTTATTTGTTGTTTGGGTTTTTTTATGCCATTGTCTTTGTATGATATTAAGTTATCGCAATAAAGAACTTTGACTGACTGACTGACTGACTGATATGCTTTAAAGAAGTTTCTTTATTTGCATCATAAGCCAAAGAAAACACCCTACGCGTTTCGGCGGAAACCGCCTTGCTCACGGGTTAATTCATTGCTTTCTGAAACGGACATTTAAACATATGACCAAAACATGATATAGGAAGTGGACTGATACATAAACAAACAAAGTGTCGGCCATCTTGTAATGTATAACATTACATCTTTTCATCACACCACAAGTTTTCAGCATAGAAAAGATACATTTAAAAAAACTTAATTACGTTTTTAAGTTTTTGTGCCCAAAATATAAATACAAACATAAATATACTTTTTTTCATGTTCCTAGTGTTTAACACATGTCAATATCTATAACATTGTGCCCAATCGCTGAGCGGAAGAAAATATTAACTTTGTTGTTTGCCGCTATCATCAAGTATCAGTTAACAACAACTCGTAGACCTCAGTGGGCCTTAAAGCAATCAATTCTGGGCTTACTGCGTCCCACTCAAATGTAGGTGTCTCAATAAAGTTGTGCCATTTAAATGTCTTCATCCCCAGTTATACTCAACTTTCCCAAGTGGGTAATTCCAAAAAACATACATTTGTTAAATTAGAGTACCTGCCATATGGGTTTCTAATTACTTCTGCAAACCTTATAATAAACAAAAACACCTAGACGGAAATACAATCACAATCCACGCATACATAGATACATATATATATATACATACACACACATATATATACATACACATCACACATATATATATATATATATATATATATACACATACACATATATACATATACACACACATATACACTTGTATAGACACATATGCACTTGTCTACACACAAAAACATATATACATACATATTTCCTGGGATGGGTACTTAAAAATGTCTATTTTATGAAAAAGTCCTTCCTGCTCGAAATTATGAAAATTAGGCAAACAGGCCTAACTACTATAGGAGTCATACATTTTGCCACAAATTCATGGCAGCATTTACTAATTCCAAATGTTTATAGGCTACATTGCACATATTCTCACGTTAGAGAAATTAGATTTAGCTTGGTTTTTGTAAATGGTAAATATTTGAGGGAAAAAACTATGTGAAGCCACAGCAATACAATTTAATGGGTTAATTTCCCTGTGGAGGATAGTGATAGGTGAATGTTCTCTTTAAGATGCAATGAATCGGCACCTGAATGATCCAACAATTAGTTGCAAAAGGTCATCTAAGGGGAAGTTGAAGGCAGAGGTAGTTGGTATGCCCGGAGCAGGTCCACAACAGTCAACATATTAAAGATAAAACGCATACTTTGCGCTTTGACTGGGGAGCAACGATTCGCACTAGAACAGAATGGTTATGAAAATATTTTCGGACTTGGGTGAAAATCCGAAATGAAATATGTACATTTAGGCTGGTGGTAGGCCAATGCCTATTTTCTCAATGTAAAAAAGATGTGTGATTCTGAGAAACAGAAATAGCTTGAATTTAACGGTACTTCTTGTTCCACTGCTGGAAAAAATGAAGCTAGTCTTAAAATAGTTACTCTTGGGTAAAGAGAGGGAAAATATTTTTAGAGTTTTACACAATGGTTTCCTTGGGATGTGGATTCCCAACAAATTCTGTTTAAAAACACACAAAAAACACAAGTAAAGCACTACACTGTCACTTACTTACACTATTTGCAAATATTCGAAGGTCCAGTGTGACAGCATACAAAATTGGCAAAGCCCTGTGAAGTAAAAAAGACACATACATTTATTCTGACTGCCTAAGAGTCCATGCAGGTTTATAAATGTTTACTTGAACATAGTCGAGTACTGCCAAACTTAACAAGCATTTACAATGCAATGGTTTTGCCTTTTTGAAAGTTAGAGCTATTGGCATTGCTCTTGACATTATTTTTATTTATGTTGTTTTTTAACATAAATAAATGGCATTGTCATTTACAATGCCAATAGCTTAATCTCTCGCAAATGACACCCACAAACACCCACAGAGAGCCCCCCCACACACACACCCACACAGATCCCTCCTCACACACACCCACAGAGCCCCCCCTCACACACAACCCCATAGAGCCCCCCACACACACAGCCACACAGAGCCCCCCCACACACCCACACAGAGCCCCCCACACACACCCACACAGAGCCCCCTCACACACTGCGAGCCCCCCCACACACTGCGAGCCATGGGCAGAGAGAGACACACACAAGGATTAGAAGGGGAATATAAATGCACAAACCTTTCATATACACCCATTATGGACACACACATACACACAGAGTCACCAGCACACTAGACTCTGTGTATTCACAAACAATAATATATGCATTCAAATACGTAAGCACACGCGCTCGCACACAACCTACACCTTACACACGCGTGGATCCTTACACGCACGTGCAGACACACACCCTCACGCCTAGGGACACAATGTGTGTAACTCGTGTTTTAATCCAGGGTCTGCATGAGTTTCTCCCGACAAGGTCATGCGTGTGGTTCAATGCATGCCTAGGCCAGTGCTGAACGCCCGGTAAGGGCAGTGTGGCAACGAATCGTGACGTGGAGATGTTGCCAATACACATGTGTATTGTGGCGAGATATGAATCTACGACGCTTTGAGCGCGACAATGTGTCACCTTTGTGTCGAGTTACATTGTCATCTAAATGTAAAGATAAATAAAGTGAGAGAGCAGGTTTGTTTTGAAAATGGCTTGCGGTGCCCCTCCAGTGTGCAGCAGCGGTAGGTGGGTGTGTGCACTTACTGGGGTCGGTGGGGGGCTTGTACCCGCTGGCCTCACTCCCCGCAGCAGTCTCCGGGAAGGTCCCCTCTCTGCCCCCCTGCTTGTCGGCTGGGGAGGTCCCGTAGCCGGACAGTGAGAGCGTGTGGCTGTCAAAGGTGGTGCAGTCCCCGTGGCGGGCGCCTTGCAGAGGCTCGGGCTTGATGCCGCCGTAGTGCCTGGCCGAGGGCAGGCTGGGGAAGGAGAGGCTCTCGGGCACGGGCTCCAGCCAGGAGCGCATGTACCTGCCGGCCTCGGGCGCCTATGGGTGGTGATGGTGGTACACGGTGCCAGCGCCTCCTGCTGGGTGCACGGGGTTCCAGGAGCTGCCGAAGACCGGGCTCTTGGACTGGAAGCTGCAGGGGGTGAACTTGGCGTGGTCCGGCAGCCGGCCCGGGGGTGCCAGTGGGCCCAAGGCGGCGGCGGCCGCTGCTGCATACCTCGACTGCACCAGCTCCTCGCTGTCGTGCAGCAGGAAGGAGTCCACGTAGTAATTGCTGAGCGTCCCGAGGTCGACAGACTCTCACACAACAGAGCGGGACCTCCAGTAAAAAAAAATTGAAACTGCATATTTCATGTAACAACTTGGAGGCAGCGAGTAGTACAGCCACCTAATAAGTTGGAGGCAGCGTGCCCGCCCATTGGCCGTCACGTGACTGCGCAGCAGAACAATAACGTATAATCAGTCCGCAGTCTATTAATGGGTCAGTGTTTTCCAGCCATCATTTTTTATAGCGGCAAAGCCATATGTTTTTTTATATGCAAAAAGGGGATAGCTAGAGTTATACGGAAAAGTTTTGTTTGAATTGTGGCCAGCCGAGATTAAAAGATCACATCTAGACACGGCTACCCTTTTCCGAGTGGACAGAGGCGAAGAGGAGACCACGGGTGCCGTCAATGCCGGCACAGATTGGAGGGCGTTCCCGAAAACAGGCTTTCGGCTGACGTAGCCAAAAGCCAAAAATTCTCGGGAACGCCCCCGAATCTGGTCCGGGATTGACGGACAGAGCCTTCTCCCAATGGCTAGCCTCCATTTTTGGAGCTAGCCAATGCGAGAGAGGGGACGGTCCAGTCCCCACACACAGATATCATTAAGTTTTTCCTAGGGCATGCGTACTTCGTACGCATTGGCTAGGCAAAACCTAATAAAGGTGCCTCTGTATTCTTCCTTAACATGTTTGTAGAATCCTTGACGGAAGTCCTAAACTTCCAGCTTATTATGCATGACTGGTTCAAACTCTTAATGTCTCCCTTAGATATCTGTAACATGGACTCATTCATTTTAGAACACTAGTTTGCGTTTTATTTCTATGGTTTAGACTGGGAGGGGATAAAGCACAGAGATATTTTTCTAATTACAATGGCTTATAACAATCACAATATTTGTGTTAACTCCATTTCTATGCCACACACTGGGTGTTCTATTATAAGCTTAGGTGCTTATTATTTGCATGAGTTTATGAACGGATTTAGTTGCTCAGTAAGTGATTTATTCTTTTTTCAAGCCGAAATACCTGCAATGTCTATATAATGAAATCTTGCATACTACTTGCATTGTACTATTTATATAGCACTTCCTACTGCTATGGAGGCTGTAAAGCAAAGACAATTCACATTGGCCTTTTCAGAGTTCATGGTAGATAGGTTGTTGACTGTAGTTACGATTATATGGATAGTTATGTGCAGAGATGTTCTCAATACATGGCGTGGCGAACAGCTAGCTATACATAAGCAGGAGGTGCTGCAGAAAAATGCGAGTGTACATAAAATTGTGTAAGAGGATGCCTACCCTTCCCCAATGTATTGTTTTTGTTAATTGGTGGTGCCATAGATTATAGTGAGACGAGCCAGCTTTTTAATGCTCTCAAGAATTTGAAGTATTTGTCAATTATTATTCTTCTATCAGGAATTTACTTCCATTTTAGACATCTAAACTAAAAAGGCAGTTAGAAACGGGCAATAGGTACTGTTTGTGCTGGAGAAAGAGGGGCCTAGTTCTGCGGATAAATCAATATGCGATACACAATTCTTTAAAGATAACAGCCAGGCAGTCACTGCAACATTTAAGGGGCTATTGAAAAAACGGTCCCGATAAGTAAATTAGGAATGGTCTTGCAGCTGTGTTCTGGATTCTCTCTAGTCTGCAAATCAGGTGGAGAGGAGCTCTATATATTTAAATACTGTTGGTAAAGTCTAGATGGCAATATAATAATAATAAGGGTAGCTTATAAAGCGCTTGGTTACGCGGAAGCGTGTCCCCGCGCTACAACTGAAGAACTCTGTGTGAGGTTGGAGACCAGTGAACTGTTATCTGGAGAACAGGTATGTTTTTAGGTTCTTGCGGAAGCTGGATTCGGATGGATCCAGACGGAGATGGAGAGGGAGGGAATTCCAGCTTTTCGCTGCCAGATGACGGAAGGAGCGTCCGTCCATACGGGCCCTTTTGACCCTAGGAACCTGAAGTAGGCCCCCATATGAGGAGCGCAGATCGCGGGCAGGTGTGTACCTTGTCAGTAAGTTCTGGAGTGGGATAGGTGATTTCTTAGCCAGGATGCGGTGGCATGTACAGAGGGCTTTGAATTCCACTCTGCTTTTTACTGGCAACCAGTGGAGGGTTTTGAGAGCGGCTTTGGTATCTGATCGTTTAGGGATTTTTAGGATGAGACGGGCTGCCGCGTTCTGCATTACCTGAAGGCGGTTCATAGCTTTGCTGGTGGTACCCAGGTAAAGTAGGTTGCCGTAGTCTAGGCGTGATGTCACAAGGGCGTGTACCAGTGTTTTCCGTGCTGACATAGGAAGGAGGTCAAGGACCTTCCTTATGGTTTTCAGGACGCTAAAACAAACACCTGCAACTCGGTCTATTTGGGGTCCAAAAGATAGGTCAGCGTCGAGCCATACGCCAAGGTTTTTTACTCCCTGGCGGGGTATGGGAGCTTCACCCAGGCATGGAGGCCACCACGCCGATGACCAAACAGATGGGTTCCTCCCCACAACGAGCACCTCGGTCTTGTTGCCGTTTAATTTGAGGCAGTTGGTGGACATCCAGGTTGCAAGTTCTTGCATGCAATCCCTGAAACTGTCCATCGCAAGACCGGGTGCACGCGATAGGGAGATAGCCAGCTGCGTGTCATCGGCGTATGACACGATGCTCAATCCGTGACTCACGGCAATTGAAGCCACTGGAGAGACATAGAGATTAAACAAGGTTGGGCTCAGGGACGAACCCTGGGGAACGCCCTGTCCCAAACCTATGTCTCTCGAGTAGTGGTCGCCCTGGCGAACCTGGAAGCTTCTCCCTGTCAGGAAGGACTGTAGCCATTGGAGTGCAGCTTCGGATATTCCTCCGTTGTTCAGACACTGTAGCAAGTTGTCGTGCGCCACAGTGTCGAAAGCTGCACTCAGGTCCAATAGGATGAGGGCCATGGTGTGTCCCTCATCCACCCCCTGACGTAGGGTCTCAACTGCAGTAAGCAGTGCGGACTCTGTAGAGTGGCGAGGGCGGAATCCGAATTGGGTGTCGTGCAAAAGGGCAGCCCTTTCCACAAAGTCAATTAGTTGTATATTGACCGTTTTTTCAGCCACCTTGGCGAGGTAGGGCAGGAGTGAAATTGGGCGGAGATTGTCAAGTTTCTCAAAACTGATGGTAGGTTTCTTCCTGAGGGGCAGAACAACCGCCTTTTTCCAATCCCTAGGTACTGTCTTGGTGCTAAAAGATACATCGAGTAGATGTCTGATGTATGGTTCTAGCACCCTTAGACTATCCGTCAGACGTTTGGGTGTGGTTGGGTCTCGAGGAGAGCCCGACTTCACCGACCTACAGATTTTGAGAAGATCTTCCGTGGGAGGGGTAACAAAGTTGGTAAGTCTTGGTTTATCCCCCCACTCCCTTGGGCTTTCAACAAAGTCTGCCCCGGTATTGGGCTGTGTAGGGAATGCTGAGTAGATTTTTGTTATTTTATCTGAGAAAAAATCTGCGATTTTGTCACACAATTCTGGCGAGCAGTCATCGGGGACAATAGCTGAGTTTCCGCTTGAAAGAGTTTTGTAGAGTGAAAACAGCTCTTTCGTCGAGTTACCAGCCTCACTGATCCTAGTCGTAAAGTATGCTGTTTTCATCTTTCTGATTAGTCTATGGTAGGTTCGTCTCTCGATTAGATAATTAGTTCTGGTTTCTTCAGAGAGAGTCTTGCGCCATTCTCTTTCGGTTCTTTTTAGTGCGGTTTTCTGAACTCTTAGTTCAGCGTTGAACCACGGGGCAGTTTTGTTTATGCGTCCCCCAGATTTGGTTTTTAACAAAGGAGCTGTGCAGTCTAGTGCCTGATTAATGCGCATGCAGAGGTTAGCATTGGCCGTGTCAGCATCCTTCCCTCCTGGGCTTCCTCCTTTCGTTAATTCTGCACAGAATTTAGACTGAGAGAATGTAGCCCATTTCCGTTTGAGGTGGTACATGACTGGTGGCTGTGGGGGTCTGCTTCCAGGGATTCGTATGGAAAAAGGGACCAAATAGTGGTCCGACCAAGGAATGGGAATTGGGGTCATAGCTTCCGCTTCCCCCCAGTTGACAAATATGGGGTCCAGCAGATGACCCAGTTGATGGGTAGGGCCTCTAACGATTTGGGTGAGTTGGAGGGCTTTCAGTGCCTGACCAAAATTCTTACTGACGTTGTCTGAGGGGTTATCAAGATGTAGATTGAGATCCCCGAGTACCAGAAACTTGTCATTGCACAGTGCGGTTTCCATGATTCCTTCAACCAGACTCTCCTCGAACCTGGCTATGGGGCCTGGGGGTCTGTAAATTAGTATGCCCTTTAGCGTGTAGTTATTGTTCACTTTGACAGTGAAGCTCCCTGCTTCACTGTCCAGGATGGGAGAGCTGTCTAGCTGGCATCGTAGGTTTTTGCGGGCTATAATTGCGATTCCACCTCCTCTGCCTGTGGGTCTATCCTGTCTATGTATAGTATACCCTCCTGGAATTGCCTCAAGGGCGTAGGGTGTAGACTCATTATCTAACCATGTCTCTGTTAGAAACACAAGATCCCATTGGTTCTCAGTAAGTAGATCATATAGGTCTAACCTGTGTTTTCTCAGTGAGCGTACATTAAGCAGTCCGCAGTGTAAGGTATAGCCCATATTGGTTGTATTCTTACCAAGGTCAAATGAGAAGTGACAATGTTCGCAACCCATATCGTTTTCCACGCATAGACTGTGCTTGCAGGAATCGTCGATATTGTGGCATAAGTTCAGTAGATCCTGCTTGCTCCATCGTATGTGGCCATCTGGTGGAGCAGGGGTTGTGGCCCTGGACCGCGTACGGCCGCGGACGGGCGCAGACGGGCTTGCCTTAGGCGCGCCTTCGGCGCGCAAACGGCGCTCCCGCTGCGCTCGTCCGCTGCGCTTGCGTGGAAAGCACATTTGTGGAGAGAGGGGGTGGGCGTGGCCTGGCAGGGGGCGTGGCCTCGCGTGTAGCAGCGATGGCGGCCGAGTAAAGTGTCCCACGAAAACAGCGCTAGGTCAGCTGATTGTGGGGTGCCTGCTTAGCGCTTCACACAGGGATGAGCTCAGGGTGCAATTACAAGTTTTAAAAAATGATTCTGACACAAATGCAAATAAGTTTAAAATGCAGAGTGAACAGCACCTCCGGCTTCCGCCTCAGAATGGTAAATCAATGGGGACTAGTACCCTCTGAATTAAACCTAGCTGTTGAGAAGGGAATGTTCTTTGCCTGGTAAACAGGCATACCCAAATGCATGTGAAATTTGTTTCCTGCCCTTTATTTTTGGCCCTGCCGATACACAAATCTAGGTCTGTCAATGCTAATGTGAGGTCCAAAAACTGATCTGTGACCTGGAAGGATGCACAATGTGTGCCCTCAGAATGGCACTGCCAGCCGACAACGCGAGCTGCAATGCCGGGGGGGACTTCAAGCCCCATAACTCTTGGTACCGCACCCGGAGGAGCCGACGCTGATGCTGCCTGTTCGCCTGGAGGCGCTTTACATTTCGGCGCAGGCCCCGCTACGCAGGACGCGCGCGGGCCAAGGGCGGGCCCGTCCTTGCCCGTCATCACCCAGAGGAGGCTGGGCTGGGTCACCCCTTCAACTTTCGTAGTTTCTGCTCACGAACTGCCGTTTACTAGGTACTGTCTTGATTATTGATATTTCTCTAACTGGATCACACATGACTTTACTAACTAATAACTTCTGGAATTAATTCCTTGACCTATTGCCTTTTTGTTTGACTGTTGTGCGCTTCTAATTCTCTTCCTTGGATTTTCACTCTCGGCTGCGAGCCATTGCTTGGGGGTACAAGTAAAATGAGCAAGAGCAAGGGAGTGGTGGGCACCCTGGATGCCCTCATTTTTAGGGCAGAATCAATGCTCTGCCACGTGATTGAACTGACAGAGAGGCGCTTATCGTTAGAACCTTTAGCTGGGTTGAGGCGCCATTCTCTAGGCATTATTGCTGCCGGCACTGACCCTTTGAACTGCCCTAATCCCCCGTCAAGTCCACCCTCAGCCTTCCCCTGAAATTGACACATCTATCACAATTATTCCATCCGGGACAAACATAACTAGGTCGCAAAACCTTACCACTCCCATTGAGGACACCGAGGATCCTAAGGACAAGCTGAGAGAGCCTATAGGGAAGCGAAGGAGAGGCGCAGTGCCTGTAAAGATCTCGCACCTCGTTAGGTCGCACATCTACTTGTATTCCTTACGTACATCATTGGTGGTATGTAGTATAATTCCCATTGTGTTGTTGGGCACTACTCATTCTACAAACCCTCGAGTTGCGTCTTATTAACCAATGTGAGACCAGTCACATAAATATATGTTTTATGTCTTGTCTCTTGTTGTAAGCTTTTCCTAGCCGTTATATATTGTAATGCAGCTTCACCCTGTATGCATGTCACTCGAATTCATCATCTGCTCTATGTACTGTCAACGCCTAACGTCACAGCGAATCAGAATGAATGACAACTTTGAAATCGGCTGGGGGGTGGGTGGGCAGGGGTTACAAATAAACACATGAAACTTCTAAAACTGTTAACAGTGCCTGTATCTGTTACGGGGAATAGTGGGATCGAACGCATTACAGAAAGTCGACTTCTTCATAACAAGTATAATATACGAACAGCTGGCCGCTATCACGATGTCCGTGAAACACAACTTCTCTATTAAAACAAGCCCCTTTATTGCAAATAAAAATAAAGACCCCAGAGCACGCATGTGGAAGGCGTTGCTCCGGGGCGTGTGTGCGTAGGGCTGGCTCTGGGCAGTACTGGGAGGCACTGGGGCTCGAGGCATCGTTTTTCACACTGAAGCTCCCGAAGCCCGCTTACCGCTGCTCTGGGGGCTGAGGGCTGCATTTTCATGGATTCCCCCCGGATCTTCATGGCGGCGGCGGCCGTGGTGCATGGAGCTCCCTGGATCGCCGGTCGCGACACTGAAAGCGCGGTGGGAGCGCACAAGACTCCGTCGCCGCGAGGGTGCACATCAGCTGCTCAGAGTCTGAATTGCAGACTGACTCACGCGCGCGACCAAATCCCGTTTACAATCCTGCGCGCGTGAACAGCTCTTGTCTCTCCCATTGACAATGCTGCGTGCGTAGCCATCTCTTGTCTCCACTCGTTGTCGGCTGAGCCGACGGCTATAGTTCTCGCAGCGAGAACGCGCTTTTGCCAGGGCGAGATCTAAAAAACTGCGCCGTTAAAATGCCCATGAGGGGACTCAAACTCGTACCCCCTCTGTATGCAGTGTTCCAGGGCACTCTGCGGTGGACATTGTGGTGTGGGAGGGGGGGGGGTCTAACCCTGGACAATGTTTTCGCACAATTAAACAACTTGTTTGGTAACAGCGCCTGGAACATTTGGACTCTGCTATTAGCAAAATGATCGGCCTACATGAGACATTACAGCCTGCCACTGGCACGGGGGAGAGTCCCTCCCTTGAAAAGGCCTGGAAAAAAGACCCATCCACCAGCAACAAGGACGCCTTCAAAAGCGCCATCCGTACTCACCACCAACTGATCCGAAAAGCCAAGAAAACAGCATTCAAAGATCGACTTGACAACAACGCCCACAACAGCAAGGAACTTTTCAACATCGTCAAGGAATTTTCCAACCCCTCGGCCAACTCCAACGACATCACCCCCTCTCAAACCCTCTGCGATTCCCTAGCCTCTTTTTTCCACAACAAGATTGCTGACATCCACAACAGCTTTGACAACCAACCCGGAAGGCAACCCACCCTACCATCAGCTGACCATCCTCCCCCCGTTAACACCCTTAACGCCTGGAACCCAATCTCCACTGAGGACACCATCCGCCTGATGAATTCCATCCACTCTGGATCCCCCACAGACCCATGCCCCCACCACATCTTCAACAAAGCAGACTCCGTCATAGCTCCGCACCTCCGAGACGTCATCAACTGCTCCTTCAACTCCGCTACCTTCCCAGAAGACTGGAAACACGCTGAACTCACCGCCCTTCTGAAAAAACCAACAGCAGACCCCACCGAACTCAAAAACTACCGCCCCATCTCACTTCTTCCATTCCCGGCCAAAGTCATCGAGAAAGCTGTCAACAACCAGCTCTCCGCCTTCCTCGAAGCCAACAAATCACTCGACCCCTCACAATCTGGCTTCCGAGCCAAACACAGCACTGAGACCGCCCTCATCGCAGCAACAGACGACATTCGAACTCTACTGGACAATGGAGACACAGTTGCCCTCATCCTCCTCGACCTCTCTGCAGCCTTCGACACAGTCTGCCACAGCACCCTTTTACAACGCCTCAGAAACATCGGTATCCAAGGAAAGGCACTGGAATGGATCACCTCGTTCCTCACCAGAAGAACCCAGAGAGTCCGCCTCCCACCATTCAAGTCCGAGGCCTCTGAAATCATATGCGGCGTACCACAAGGATCCTCACTCAGTCCCACCCTCTTCAACGTATACATGAGCCCCCTCGCGGCCATCGCCCGCCAACACAACCTCAACATCATCTCTTACGCGGATGACACTCAACTGATCCTATCTCTCACCAAGGACCCCAGCACCGCCAAAACTAACTTACACGAAGGAATGAAAGAAGTCGCCGAATGGATGAAAGAAAGCCGTCTGAAACTGAACTCAGACAAAACAGAAGTCCTCATCTTAGGTAAATCCCCCTCTGCATGGGACGACTCCTGGTGGCCGGAAGCCCTCGGAAATGCACCCATCCCGACAGACCACGCACGGAACCTTGGCGTCATCCTGGATTCTTCACTCTCAATGAACAGACAAGTCAGCGCCGTATCCTCTTCCTGCTTTAACATTCTTCGCATGCTCAGAAAAACATTTCGCTGGATCCCCTCTGAAACAAGGAAAACAGTCACCCACGCTCTAGTCACGAGCCGACTGGACTACGGAAACACCCTCTACGCAGGTACCACCGCTAAACTCCAGAAGAAACTACAACGAATCCAAAACGCCTCAGCCAGACTCATATTAGACATCCCACGCAACGAACACATCTCTGGTCACCTTAAAGACCTCCACTGGCTACCCGTCAATAAGAGGATTACTTTCCGACTGCTTACCCACGCACACAAATCACTCTACGACATCGGACCAGATTGCCTCAACTCTCGACTGTCCTTCTACACCCCCTCCCGCCAACTGCGCTCTTCCAGCCAAGCCTTCGCCACTGTACCTCGCATCAACAAGACCACCATGGGAGGCAGATCCTTCTCATACCTGGCTGCCAAAACATGGAACTCACTCCCCGCTTACCTTCGCCTCACCCAGAATCACCTAGCGTTCAGAAAGCAGCTTAAAACGTGGATATTTGACAAATAATCCACCTCCCCTTCCTAAGCGCCTTGAAACCCTCTGGGTATGTAGTGCGCTATATAAGTGTTATGACTTGACTTGACTTGACATAGCACCACTCGAAAATGTGTTAGCTAGGATAACGGCAATTACGGACATGTTACGTAGTGGTCAAGGAGTATATGCTGGAAATGTGTTGCATAACCATTCAGTATCGGATGGTAGAATAATAGTTCCCCCTTGTAGGGCAAGTCCCCTCATGTTCTATATAACGTACCCATAGAATCAAAGAGTACCTCCAGGCCAACATTAAATTCTTTCCCTGCTCATGTTAAGCCCCCTGACACTGTCCTGCCACTTATCTCGTCCGCTGTCTCTATGCAGAAAGTAGAGGCGAACTTGAACCTGCCTCCTGAAGCCACTCCATTGACCATAATTTTAGCTAATGTACCGCCCCTCGTCCCGCAGGCAACCGAATCTTGGGAGGAGTTGAGAAACAAGGCACGCTGCTGGCTCGGGACTAAAACCGGGCTCACAGAGTCCTTGTTCACTGAATTTAAAATGGAAAGAAGGGTAGGCTGGGTAGGAAGAAGGGGAAACACACTCCCTGGGGACTCTGTTGTTCGTACGTTTAAATCAACATATTTGGTACACGAGATTCTCTGTAGACTTGGTAGAGATCTGATAGCAACATCTGGAATACATGTCCTGTCCCTGGGGTATTTTTATCCCCCTAGGAATCAATCTTATCAGTCCTTACAGGGGAGACCAATAACCACTAATACCCATCAACAGTTTATCTTACCTGTTCACAACAGGTTCAATATTTTACCTTCTTTAGAAGTTATAGATTGACTAGTTCACTTACCTACTCCTGTGGCACAAAGCAGGACCACAAAAAATATCCACCCCATCTTAAATCTGGTATCTATGGATCAAATGAACCCTATTTCTAACATCAGACTTAGTATTGAAAATCTAGTTGAGTCCTCTCCCACTTATCAAAATTTGTGTCCACCTGATAATGTCTCACCGGCGGGCCCAGTGGCGGATGCTAATCCAGCTACTGATATTAACGAGTTGGGACTCCACACAATAGATTTAAACATTAGCCACCCATGCTCCTTAAGTGACGCTGTGCTTTATCCCAAAGTAACCAGCGTGGATAACGGTTCTACCAAGCGTGTAAGCGAGGGAGATCTCAGGTATGGTCTATTAAACGTGCTTTTAATGGAATGTGGCAGGCCTCATTTCCAAACTGTCTATTCTCGATTGGTTTAAATTCATTTATGATTTTGACGTTTTGTGCTTTCAGGAAACATGGGCAACTGAAATTATACATATTAATGGGTTTAAATCTTTCTTTACTGCGGCAGTGCCCTCCAGCCACTGGAGGAATAAGGGTGGATTAAGTATCTTCATATCCCACAGGCTGAATGCAAGTAGGATGTCCCTTGTTGCATCTAATATCTATTACTAGATCTTAAAAATACATATTGATAAACATCATAGTTTGTCCTTTTAAACTTTTATAATAATATCCCTGCCTCAGGTATGAGGGAAGTTATTAGGGAGGTACAGGTGGATCTGGACGCAAGCCTAGGGAACACATCCAAAGATCATTGCATAATTTGGGGAGGGGATTTTAACGTGGGCCCCTGTATTATATGGAAGGTGGTCACTGTGGCTTGCTACCCGAGGATGTTATAGATTTATCCCATTTCTCTCATTCTCCTGCTGGGGAAACCTTGAATTTGATTAAATATTCCATGGACCTAGGCTTTGTCAATAATCTCTGCTCACCGCCCATACCGTTTAGTAGCACTTTTAACGGTCGTGGGTTGTTATCTACCATTGACTTTTTTTAATATCAGATAGATACGCTGACAGAATTTACAATTTTAACACTAATGATGTAGCTTTTAGCGATCATTTTCCAATTAATTTTACTCTACAATTGCCAGTTCGAGCACTATCCACAGGATCTCTGCCAATCGAGCCCTTAAAAGATATTGTCATTAACAGGCCCAACGGATATACTATCAAATGGGCAGGGCTAGACACTTTACAACTAACCAAGTCACATCTGACTACTTGCAAAGCAGACTTCTCGAATTGTTTGGATGAGACGGCCACAGACCTAATCATTTGTAACTCCTTTCGTAATATCTCAAAGGCAATTCAAAACAAACTTAAAAGCATAACCAACAGTATGTCAGGCTGGTTTGATTCCCAGTGCAGCAAGTCACAAGCACCTTTGAAATCTGCCTTGCATGAGTCGAGGAGATCGGGAAGCAGTTAAATGGGCTAGGGAGGCATATAACATCTCTTAAAAAACGCAAAGAGGCCATTAGACTTGAAATATGGCAGGCACTTAAGCAGGATTCTGCCGTAAAGGATATGAAAGGTTTTTGGAAGGTTGTAAATGCTCCGTTCCTGGCCGCCAAAAAAGTAAAGGAAAACTTGAATTTGTTGATAAGTTTTCATACCTGGGCATTGTTTTTGCTAAACGGGGCACATGGGTAAAAGCCGTAAACTGTAGAAAACTACTCTTCACAAAAGCTATAGGCGCCTTGATTAATTTCGCTAGGAGACTGGGTCAGCGTCCCATCAAGGATCTATTGACAATTTACAAAGCCAAATGCATCTCAGTTGCTCTGTATGGAGCCGGCATCTGGGGATATGTACACGTGGAGTCCCTTCAATGAATTGAAAATCAGTTTTTGGGGTACCTATTAGCTGTTTCTGATAGTACGGTACGTATATTTGTCATTCTGAATTGGGATTGCTATACCGGTCTGATCTTATTAAAATACAGCCGAGTGGCATAAGGTCTGGACAGATGTGACCACAGGTTTTAACCGGGATGTGTTTTTAGACTGCCTGAACATGCCACAAGTAAAAAGTATCCCTTGGCTTGCCTATATTAAAACTTTATGTGCGACTTAGGCCATCCTGAGTTTTTTGCTAATCCGTATAGCCTGTCCCTTATTACGAGGAGGGAATTAAAATCAATATGCATAAACCACCTGGAGATGATCAGGCTGTCCTCTAATATCATGAAACCTTCAGTGGGAGCCAACCAACTGCTCCTGACTCCGACTGGGATACAACCATATTTATTACGTACTTCCAGTAAATATGACATGTTTTTATTGACGCAGCTATGTTAAGGCAACTTTCACAACCTGGTTACTTTTCCCCAGATTAACGATTGGTCACGCTCTCTATGCCCTTGTCCCTGTGACGATATTTCAACACAGGCAACAATCCACATCATGTTCTTCTGCAAGTTGTTCACCTCACTCAGGAAAAGATGGATTCTGTCTTTCCTGAAACCACAAGGCTTGAGAACTTGCCGACCCGCTTTTATCAAGCTGTAACTTTTGTATGATGAAATGGGTAGTGACCATATTACTAAAGTTTCTGAAAGGGGTGATCAGAACTAGAAAAATGATGCAAGGCCCGAACCACGATTAAATGAGAATGGTTATCAATCATGTTTTGGTGGTGCACTGAACGGAGATTGTGGTTTTTCCGTGTAAATTGTATTTGTTGCTACATGTTTTACGTTTTTTATTTTATTTATTTGCTTGTAATATTTTGTCCGTATTAATTGACGTGTTGCGTGCTTTTATGATCTGATTTTTCAAATCGAATAAAGTGTATCTTGACTTGACTTGGATCTGTACTGTCTCCAGAACTTTTTTCCAGTGTCAGTCAGTGTGTGCTCTACTGATCCCTCTTGTATAAAGTTACACTGTTAACTTTGCAATGCAGTTTCTGTGTATGTAGAGAGCTTGGATGTGCACTAACTAAGTGCGGTGAGAGTACTGGGGCCAGTGGAATCCATTTTGGATACTCCTGGATTAGTAAGGCACAAGAGGAAGGATAAGGACAGTTTCCCCAGATAGTTTAAGTATATTGCCTGCATTTCTGTGGTGGAGGATGGAGACACGGCTTCCTTTAGAAATTCAATGAGGGCCTTATTAGGAAAGGACTGCCAACTAGTTCTTTCTGAGCACTGCCATTTGGTGGATGACCGGGGTAAGGGGTACGACTGAAGTTTATATTGCTCAATGTGTGGAGGTTTTTAGGCAGGCCCTTCTCTTTTTACTGCTTTAGGAAGGCTGATGGCAACCCAGTGCAGGTATCTCATATTGCACGGTGCCCATATTTAGGATATTCTGCATTCAGCCTGCACCAATGCAACTCCCTGTAAAACCCCTCATGTGCAAACTAAAAATGACATTTGAAAGAGATCTATACACATGAGATCCAAGCCCCTCCACTTTGTTTCATTCCCACATTCTTCTTGACTATGGAAACAGAATACTCAATGAGCTGTTGTGTAACAAGGGCAGGTAGCTGCCTGATGGCCAGTCTCCTAGAGGTAAGGGGACATCATCTGAATTTTTCACTTTCTGCTGGAGGAGCCGAGGGTCTGTCAAGTGCGTAGAAGCCGGCCTTCTGACAGATGGAAGAAGTGTAACTGGTCCTGCAGATGTACAGGCTGTCCAGGAGAAGTCTAATTATTCCCACCATGAGCAGCAAACAGAGAAGGCAGACTACTCAGAGAGCAAAGTTAGGAATAACCAGTATCATGAAAGGGCCCCCGTGCTTTCTGTACAGGTCTTATGAGAGTTGCATTAACATTTGCAAAACTCAAGTACCAGCGCATCGCCCAGCAGTATGCGAGGGCTTAAAAGACTGATGCTGCGACACTGCAGAGAACCACCAACGTGGGAACCCGATCGGCCCAGAGGCCGCAACTGCGCAAGCTGAGCACCTGTGTATAACTAACCAAGAAGATCACTGCTGTTTAAGACGAGTGCCACTGCACAGACCCACGTCACTGATTTCATCCCATGAACACTGTTTCAAAGCGGTCACCACAGCTACCCATAGAGGAAAGGTATTGCCATTGTAGAGGCGGGGCATAAACAGTGCTCATTGCAGTGCTAAAACTGTAATAAGTGCCAAGCAAATGTAGGGCTTAACCTACACATGTGACAAAAGAGAAGCACATGCAGACTAGTCTGCCATGAATGCTTGGGACTTTTGCCAAAGCAGTTAAAAACACTGTGCTGAATTGCATATCTGACTTGTGAAAGTATTTGATGTTATTTGCATCCGTGCTTATTGATGCCTAAACCTTTAGAGTGTTGGGGACTGAACTCATGGAATCAATCCCCTACAGGGTAGAAGTTAAAGGCATACTTTATAGGGATATGGGGCAACGCTACGTTCATAAAGGCAATGGTGGGTGGCGTCTTGACTGCTATGTTAGAGGAAAAAGGTAACCTAGCAAAGGACAGAGCCTGGGACTCCTGTGTTTAAGTCTGTGTAGCAATACAGTAACACAGTTATGCTTGATGTATTGCTCTGGCAAGGGTGGCTAAATGCTGTTGCAAGAGAAGAGGTTGCATATGCTATAGACATTGTATATGGACACTTCAATGTTTAATCACCTTGTTAACCTTTACTTCCAATCCAGTTTAAGGATCTTTACATCAAATGAAGTTAGAATTACTCTAAACCGATGGTCATTTTGTTGTATGCTGTACTTCTAAGGTTTTGGCGATTTGGCCATATGAGTTTTATATTCAAATATTGCTAGCTCCATGCAAATTTAGAGTATCCATGACTTTTACTTGAAATAATAGAATAAGTAGGTGAGTTAAACAGAAACAAAACAATATTCGAAAAATGTTGCAAATAGAATAAAGAGGCTAACCTCATCTTCATGAAGAAATGTCTACTTACCAATTTTCCTCTTTGTGCGCTTGAAATGCTTTGAGGAAAGATGTATTTTGTTAAGGAAAACATTTCATGAATCATTACATAACTACAGCCTAACATTCTGTAGAACCACAATTCATTAATCATTAAAAACGATTGCAGTTAAAGACAACATTTCAGGTTGCATGTCAAGAGGGACATGTTTTGCTGACAAGCTTGAATATTATTACAAATATTAAAATGCCTACTAACTGTGTGAAGTTTGAATGTAAATATTACGGGAAGGAGCACCACAGTAATAAAGTAATAAAGTAAACAGGTCAACAGTCCTTGTTGAAGTCCTTATCTTTTTTATTTATTTATTCAATTTTGTAACCGAAAGTTCATTTCCAATAGAAACGTTCATCTTCCAACTGAAAAATGATTCAATCCAATGTAAATAATCCAATCGGAGCACATGATTTAATAATATTCCTTGTTGTAGAAAAGAAAAGACAGCCTACGTGTTTCGTCCCATAGGGGATATCATCAGGGCTGTAAAAATAACAAAATGGTATGTCAGTTTCTTTGACAGGACCTGCACAAAATTAGCAGCCTGAGTACTTCCGGAGTCCTCAACATGGATATTTAAGTTGCCAAGTAGTGTACAATTCGTTGTTTGGAGACTGGGCTGCCAGTATTTATTTATTTATAAAGTTTTATATAGCGCAAACAGGATCCCGAAGGATATCTGAGCGCTTTACAATAGGGTAGAAGAGAGGACAAAAATGAAATGTACACAGCAATTGTAAAAATACAGTAAACATTAAACAGTGGTACATGTATAGAGTAAAATATTATGCAGAAGAGAAGATCCGTGACTGTTAGTTGTGCCATGGAGATAGAATCCAAGAACAACCACCTTATGAGAACCTCCACCCCTTATGGTAAGAATTTGCTCATTAGGAATCTTTAGGCTTCCAGTTTGAAAGCAGTCTTCGAGGAGAGTCTGCGTACGTCCGAGGGAATTGAGTTCTATATTTTAGGGGCAGCACCAGAAAAGGCTCGGAGATAAGTTCTTTTTTGCTTAAGGATGATCGGTTTCAGGAGGAGAGTAGAGGCGCTTCTTGAGGCCCTCTCCCCACAAGATAGTTCTAGTGTTTGCGCCAGTACGTGGGGGTATTGTAGTGGAGGGCTTTGTGCACCAGGATTGCAATCTTTAGCTGGATATGCGCTTCAAAAGTAAGCCAGTTGAGAGATTTAAGGACTGGGGATATGTGCTTATTCGGTTTGGAGCCTGTAATCAGTCCTGCTGCAGAGTTCAAAGAGGCCCTTAGTGGAGCCAAGGCATATTTGGGAAGAGTTGCACTGCCATAGTCTAACCTTGGTAAGACAAGCACTTGTACCACTTGCTTGAAATCATTTTGTGGCAGGAAGGGTTTGATATTTTTGAGTGCCCTCGTCAAGTGGTTCGCTCCCTTACAAATATTGCTGATATGAGTCTTCATACTCAAGTGCTTGTCCACGGTGACTCCGAGTGATTTGGCTGAGTCTATGATGATCGGAGTGCAGTTGAGAGCAGGGAGGGGAGACATCCAGAGATCGATCTTGGGGGTGTGGCTCGGAGGGGACATGAGCCGGAACTCCGTTTTGGAGGCGTTAAGCAGGTTAATGGTTCTCCATTAACCAGTTTTGAGTAGACGTGAGGATAGAGTTTAGTGAGATGATGTTTTCCGGGGATGACATTTTCAAATAGAGTTGTGGGTCGTCGGCATACATGTGGAAGATAATGTTCATGGAGTTAAGTGAGTTTGCAAGAGGTTCCAAGAAAAGGTTGAAGAGGATAGGAGAAAGGGCGAATCCTTGGAGGATCCCCATGAGTACTGGAGAGGGCCGAGAGAGAGAGTGGTTTCCCTTGACTCTTTGAGATCTGTGATGAAGGAAGGATGAGAACCAGTGGAGCACCCGATCAGAGTAACCCATTCTGTTTTGTAGGATGGATAGGAGAATGTCATGATTAACCGTATCGAATGCAGAAGAAAGGTCAAGGAGGATCAAAAGGCAAGATTTATTTTTGTCAAGCATTTTCAGGATGTCATCAATAATGAGTATGAGGGCCGATTCGGTGCTGTCACCCCTCCGAAAACCGGATTGATGATGGTCTAGGAGTTGGTCATTTCAATGTGAGCACAGAGCTGGGATTGGACACATTTTTCAAGGAGTTTCACTAGGGTGGGGATATTGGAGATAGGACAGAAGTTATAGAGATCCGATTTGTCGGCGTCGATTTCTTTTTTAGAATAGGAGAGACCTGGGCTGCTTTTAGGCAGTCGGGGATCGAGCCTTGAGATAAGGAGGCGTTTACAATCCTGTTCCAGGTGGGGATGAGAGCGCTCTTGATCTCTTTGAAGATGGCCGGAGGCAAAAGATCACCGAAGTGCTTGGACGGGTTGAAAGTCTGGAGAATTTTTTCAATGTATTTTGCACTAAAGGAGGAAAAGGTGCCCCATGACGCATTGTTCTTAGGGTCGAAGACGGTCGGGATACCCTTTTCAGGAAGTCGGAGGGCGAGGCAGCTATAGAGGGCCTTCTTAGAAGCAAGGTCGATTGAGAGGAGTCGTGATTTCTCAGTGAAGAAAGCGTCAAATTCCTCACAAGAGGGTGGGTTGCAACTTGAATCAGGGAGGCTTGGACGAGTAACAGATTGCTGTTTGACCAATTCGAAGAGTTTCTTGGGTCGATTTGCCGCTTGGTCTAGTGGTAGTCTGAAATAATTAACCTTAGCTTTCTTGATCTGTTTATTGTAGAGGTTTCCGATATCTCTCAGGAGTTTTAGCTGATCCGAGGAAGGATTGGATTGCCAGGAACGTTCAGCTGCTCTAAAGTTGCGGTGTTCCGAGTTTAAGTTTTCATTGTACCACGGTTTGGAAATTTTTGATGAAGTATTTTTAAGCTGGAGTGGAGCAATGTCACCCATGATTTTG
The DNA here is from genome assembly GCF_964263255.1 of Lissotriton vulgaris. NCBI lineage: Eukaryota > Metazoa > Chordata > Amphibia > Caudata > Salamandridae > Lissotriton > Lissotriton vulgaris. The sequence goes on from NC_141696.1 coordinate 489,939,336, forward strand.
GAAATGCTTGAGTTGTAGTGGTCCGTGAGAGTTTGAACCTCGACCAGGTCAGCTTGGGAGGAAAGGACGTATTTACATTGGGCAGCTAGTTTGTCGTGGTTTATTGATCTGAGATCTCGTTTCCAGATCTTTGATTTAAGAGGTTGGGCCTTCCTCAATATCACCTCCCTGTTAAATTAAAAGAGGATGCTGTGATGGTCCGACAAGTCACAAAGGGTTATGGATTCTATAGAGATGGACTGTTTCTTGGAGATGATGAGGTCTAGGAGTTCCCCTTTCGTGTGGGTTGGTTGGTCACAGTGCTGAGACAAATCATGGTCATTTAGAAATGATTTGAGGCAGGATACCGCGGGGTCATTGTGGTTGGACCAATGCAAGTTGAATTCCCCTAGGAAGATTTGTGTTCTGCAGAGTCGACATTGCTAGAGACGATTTCCATTAACTGCTCAATGAAAGGGAGATTGTCTCCCGGTGGGTCGTAAAAGGTGTGAAGTCTACAGATCGGTAGGGTTTTACTTGAGATGCTGAGACAAAGGTATTCACATGAGGAGGGGGAGAGGACTCCAACTGGGAGATGGAGAGAGTATTCATATAAATGCAGGCTATACCACCACCCAATTTCAAGTTTCTGTCAATCTGGACTATATCATGAGTGGGAGGTACTAGGAGGTCTAAAATAGGAGTAGAAGCGGGATTTAGCCACGTTTCGATGAGGATGATAATATCTAAATAATTGTGTTGGAAGAGGTCACATATATCTGAGAGGCGTGTTTACTGGCTGATCTGCAGTTTAATAGTACACACTTGAGACAAAGCGGATTCGAGGGGGAAGAAGTCTGGGTGATGTTCACCCTAGTGAGGTTGTCAGAAATGCTCCATCTCAGATTGCGGGGAGGAACTCTGTTCGGGTTGGGAAGGATGGAGTGTATTTGCCTCAGAGAGACCAGGTTAGCATTGGTTCAGGAGGAGAAGGAAGTTAGATGGTCTTGAGGATCAGTGGACGCAGGGCAGGGCTTACTGCTTCTGAGGCAAGGTGGCGAGTTTGGAGAGGGAGAAGATTTCGAGATGGAGGGGGCTAATAACTGTCCTTTGTGATTGCTAACCCCTGTGGAGACTCTGGGCCAATTATTACCACTGAACGTGGTGAAAAGATCATTCGAAAGGGCTTTCACGTCATGTAACTCAACCAAGAGATGAAACAGTTGTAGAGATATATCACCAAGGTGTGCAGCCAAAACTGGGTAATGGTCGGGGATGACGGGGTGTAGGAGAGGCTATGGGCATCAGGGGGGGCAAGGTGAAGGCCTGAGGGGTCCACTAAGGTGGTGGGAGGTTCTTGGATAGGCGAGTGGTCGGAAAGTACTAGAGGACCATTTGATGGTGAGGTAGGAGCCTTCGCACATGGGAGGGGGTCATTGATCAGAGGGTTGGGTTGACAATAGACCGAAGGGGAAAGTTGCTCAGAATCAGGCCTGGCTGGGGGCAAAGTTATAGGGGAGGGGGAAGGTCCCAGTACATCTGGGACATTATTTGCAAACTCTGAAGCTGATCCTGGTGGGCGGTAGTCCAGCAGTCCCGAGAATGTATATGTATGGGAGAGTTTGACAGAGTATGACAGGCATTCACTGCCTGGAATTGAGACTGGAGAGAACTTGAAGTCTAAAATCTTTTTCACTATGACAGTAAACTCTCCCCCCATCTTGTCGGCCAAGTAATACCTGGCAATTGTATAGTGGTGGAGGGGTTACTGTCTACAAAGTGCAGTTTCTGAATACACTACAATTAATAATTTGGTTGACTGAAGCAAAACCATATTATTGCAAACATTTAGGATGCCTACTGACTGCCTGAAGATAGACGCTCATGCTATACAAGGATACTCATTAAGTTAGCATGAGGACACACACAATTCTTGTTTTTACAGTGATTTTAGACACACATGTATGTGTAAGTAGAGGGCCACTGTGGGCTCTATCTCAAGAGTACAGGCTATATCCAAGACAGTGTCTTCACATTGAAGTTTCTGAATAGACTACAATTAACAATTTTGTAGACAGAAGCAAAACTGTAGTTCTTGAAGGCTGTTTTAGGGTCTCCAGTTCAACGCACTAGGAGTCTTGTGCTATGCAGGGCAACTTCAGTCATCAATCGTATGCAGTAATTGTGACAAAAAAGTAATTGTTAATAATAATATATATAGTCAAAAAGTTTTAGGCATCAGGTGTGTGGTTTTGTGCACAAGCATTTGGCTTTTTACCAAGCGCATCACATCTAACTACTTTACCTATCCATTATAAAGGAAGAGTCATAAACCAAGGGTTTTGTACAGTCATTAGTTAGCGATCACGATGGAGGACTATCTAATCATCAATCGTTCTGTTCCTCCATGAATTAAAACGTGTTTCTTAGAGAAAAATATTGATCAACTATTAGATAAATTCCCAAACACACCCAAAGTAAAGAAAAGTATTTACACAGCACTGCATTTATTTACACAGAAATGCAGCACTTTAACATTCACTGTTCTACATGACGATTAGATCAATAAAAGCATACAGAGGTGCTGAATTCCGCCAGTGATGGTTCTTATTTTTTTGTAGTACCAAGTAGTAACTGAATGGAAGATGGATCAGGAAACAGAGCATGTACATAGTGCCTCACAAGGCCTACCCCGCAAATGTGTTCGGTGGCTAGAGGTGAGCAGGCTTCTCTCTCAGCGGCAGAACTTTCACCTTGGTGCACAATGCTGTCTGTTGTGCGAAAGAAAAATGCTCGCCATCAGAGAGGCAGTAACAGAAACTGGGACAATCAATGTGTGACTTCAATATAAATAAGATGGAAAACCACACACTTATTGGCCATGTTCTATTTATTCTGCCCCCACATCGCCTCAGGTGTGTTAGCCTCTGGAGAGACTGTTGGCCAACCAACCAAACAGAGGTCAATTTTCCAAAGCAGTCACTCTTCACCCTCATGGAATGGAATGGCAAATTGCTAAACAGGAGTAGTGGTCTAAGCATACTCATTGCACAACTTCCACTACACTGCTTTATTTGGGTCGACTTGCAGATTGGAAGCCTCCTATTGAATTTCTAAAGCAAGTCAATCTAACAATTTAATCAGTTTAATAAAAAAACAGAAATCAATACAGTTCTAAATATTTGCAATAAAATGCCAGAAATGCCAAGGTAATGTTATTTACTTCTCCAGGGTTGTCTAGCTGAAGTTAAACTAAAAATGCAATTAAGCACATTCTGATATGAATGGTGTTTTACTTGGTAAATAAAAAGAAATATACCAAAATAAATAAAATACAGCATTCTGTTTCCAACCAAACACTGAAGAAAAGGATATTGGACTACTACTGTCTGGAATTTGTATCCCTCTATAAAATCATGGTTTGCAACAGCATATGTACACCTGAAAAATAAAGTGTTGAAGTTACCAATACCATAATAACATTTCTGGATAAAATAAATTATATTGTCATTCTGTGAATTGCAGCAGTACATTAAATGTCTAAAAATTAAACATCAGCATGATCTCGAAATAACACTTCAATTGAAACACTGTATGAGCTACACACCAATATGCATCAAATATATGCCTTTGCATGAGATTGTATCACTCCCTTTCTTCAGACTAAAAACCCCATCTTACCCATCCCAGATTGCATCCGATACGAACCTCAAGAATAAACCTTAAATCCTAACACGCTGCTCTAAAGTCTTCAAGTATTTCAGTCATGACTTATGAAAGACCAATGTGTAAAGTATTATTCGGAAGGCAGTGTGCAAAAAAAAGGGAGAAATATTCCCCCCTAGTATCACAATTCAACTAGATAGGATACTTCACAATACCGACTTGTAGGATCCTCAAACTGGGACTGGAAACTTTACTTGCACCAGTGGAATGTGTGAATCTATACATCTCACACATACACTTAATCCATTGCTCTACCCTATGTGCTTTCTTTTTATGTCCCTTAATGAAAGGAAACAACTTGTTTCCATGCAAACCCATGGGATTCCTTTGATTATATGAAAAAGGTGGAGCCAAGCAACTTATGAAAAATATAATAAGTACTAAAACAGGACAAAAGCATAAGCAAAAACAGAGCATTTAAAGTACCGATTTACAAAAAAACAACGTGGTGACCAAGCATATACTCTAGAATCCGTAATATAAAGCGTACAAACTAGGTGCAGAATAAACAACAATGTAACAAACTAGTCTCAAGCTCAGGGGCCATATGAATTTTGGCCGCAGATTGGGGCGATAGTCGCCAGAGCAGATGATGGGTTTATACAACTCTATCTGTTACTCAAAAGTGGCATATGGGGCGGAACTATGGGGGATGGTGGATGTGTCCAAACTCCAAATCGAGGAAAACAAATATATGAGAAGGCTCCTCAAAATCCCCCAGTGTGTTTCCTCTCTTATTATCCATGATGAACTGGGCTGTGATTTTTTAGTAGATAGCGTTGGGAGTAGGCCATTGATTGCATGGCTAAAGATTTGGGTCAACCCAGAAGCCAGTCTGACTAAACAGAATATTACGGAATGTATGGGAAGGGAGAATGGAATGGCTATCCCTTGGCTCAAGTACGTAAAGGAAGGTTTGAAAAGCATCGGGTGTGAGGAACGGTTTCTGACACCGTCCTGTATAACAAAACAGGACCAGGTTAGAGTAAAGAAGATGTTTTTCACAAAAAAAGCCACTGCACGAGAAGTGAGGCATAGTAGCAAACAATCAGTGACGGCACCTGCCCTTGCAAGGTCCTGTGTAGGAATGGAGCCTTACCTAGCCCTTATACACAATGCCCATGATAGATTTTTATTAACGCGTTTTAGGCTCAACTTTTTACATCACCTGCTCGCTGAGCCGGCAGGTTTTACTAAATATGTTGAGTCAAAGGGTCCCTGCGGCTGCGATCAACGATCTCAGCAGGACACCCTTCATTTTGTATTGCTATGCCCATTTTATGTAATTCCCAGGTGTCGTTTTTTAGGTCTCGTAGCGAAAACAGCGCGTAAGTGCTGTGTCTCGCCAGAGATCTTTTGTTACTGACTCTGCTTCCCAGGAGACAGCACCTGGCCGCGCGCATCTCGCAAAAGGAGATGGCGCAGGCCACCCGCGCGCGAACGCGCTCGCCGTGTCTGTCTCCTGGGAAGCGCATACATACACAGGCACACTTCCCTCTGCACGCATGCGCACACACAGACACACACACACACACGAGCGCACATACACGCACGCACACATACAGACACCCCCACCCCATGGTGTCGCACACATGCACACTCTCGCACACACACACAAGCGCACCGAGAGACCCCCACCCCCCCGCCCACTTACCGCCACTACGGACTTCTTCTGCCTCGGCGGGGCTCCCAGTCACCACCGCTCCTCTGGCCAGGCACTCCGTGGGCTCGGGCTTCAAAAGACGGAAGTCCCGCCCCACGATAGGTTTCGTTTTCTCTGATGTTGAAGTTCCGCCCCACGATAGGTTTCGTTTTCTCTGATGTTGAAGTTCCACCCCACGATAGGTTTTGAATGCTGAAAGGCTGTTAATATGCAGATGGTGCAGAGGTGAAGGGGCTGATTGTTTCCGGTAAGGCTCTCCCATATCTGGAGTTAAAATTCATCTTAAATTCACTGGCAATTGTGGAACGTAAAATGAAGTATGGCATGCGGGAACACGTGTGTAGGCTGTGAAAGTACACAAAAAGCAAAGAACTTCACAGCGTACGGTAGGTGTGTTGTGTTAAAGAGAATTATATTTCATTTGAGTTTATGGGCAACCCATTGCAGCTGGAGGTCTTCTCTCGGCATACACTTTGTGTTATACCATAGAGTGCAGGTGCCGGAGGTGCAATGTGGAACCGCAGAAATACAATCAAAACAAGGTTTTTTATTTATTATGTGGGATCTCCCACTCTTCAATCTCACTGTTACTTTTGGAGTCGAAGCTGCTTCAAACGTTTCATCACTCACTTTTATCAAACTTTTTATGGTTCGATTTCCTTCAGCAACTTTACCAAGCACCTGCTGCACTTGAATATGCAGAGTAGTGAGTGCAGAGTAGTGAGTGCAGAGTAGTGAGTGCAGAGTAGTGAGTGCTGAGTGCAGAGTAGTGAGTGCAGAGTAGTGAGTGCAGGGTAGTGAGTGCAGAGTGGTGAGTACAGAGTGGTGAGTAGTGAGTACAGAGTGCAGAGTAGTGAGTACAGAGTGCAGAGTAGTGAGTGCAGAGTAGTGAGTGCAGAGTAGTGAGTGCAGAGTAGTGAGTGCAGAGTAGTGAGTGCAGAGTGCAGAGTAGTGAGTGCAGAGTAGTGAGTGCAGAGTAGTGAGTGCAGAGTAGTGAGTGCAGAGTAGTGAGTGCAGAGTAGTGAGTGCAGAGTAGTGAGTGCAGAGTAGTGAGTAGTGAGTGCAGAGTAGTGAGTGCAGAGTAGTGAGTAGTGAGTGCAGAGTAGTGAGTAGTGAGTGCAGAGTAGTGAGTAGTGAGTGCAGAGTAGTGAGTGCAGAGTAGTGAGTGCAGAGTAGTGAGTAGTGAGTGCAGAGTAGTGAGTGCAGAGTAGTGAGTGCAGAGTAGTGAGTAGTGAGCCATCAGTGCACTTATCAATTGTTAACGCATCCACAAATAACTATTGTAGCAAATCGCAGTATGGCACACTTTACTTTCAAACATATTCATCTAAAGCGCAGCATGCCACCACTGCTACAAAAATAAATACACATTTTTTGGGCCTACAATTTATAGACTTTTGGTGCAATTGGTGTTGCAATATTAAGCAATGCCAATAGCTCAAACTTAATTAACACGAGACCTATTGCATTGTAAATGCTTGTTAATAAACCTGCTTAAAAAGGCTAATTTTAGACATGCAACGGAAGCTCTTTTATACTTACAAATGGCCCGAGATCACCTGACTTTATTTGCTGTCACAATTTTCAATCGGTTAAATTGAGGGACACAAGAGGAATTTTCTGAGCATACACCACCACTCTGACAGAATGAAGGTGGGGCGAATACCTGTATTATATATGGATTGTGTACTTAACAGGTCTTGTTTTTCCCCCGATGTAATTATTCTTGTTGTTTTTTAAAATTGTTTATATCTGTACTTTTTTAATGTACTTTTATGGTGTTAACTGAAAATGCCGAATAAAGAACCTAAAATAAATATTAACAAGGTAGACTCACACAAGAGTTGTGTATCAGGACACTAGCAAGCCACAGTTGCTACGTTTGCTCTAGTGAAATAGACATGGACTGCCATAATCCCCAATGCAGGGAAAGGGTACTTCTTTAAATGTCAATAAAAGATTGACTAAAAGAAACAAGCATTGGCATAGCCAATAGGTCTCGCTTTTGGGACCTTGGGACCTTATAAGTATTTAGATACGCAGCACAATATCCTTAGTGCAACAACACAAACTGTTGCATGGCTAAACACGTACAAGGTCCCGAAGGCGAGACCTATTGGCTATGCCAATGCTTGTTTATTTTATACAGAGTTTATATAGCGCAAACTTGGCCCAAATTGGGTATCAGAGCGCTTTACATAGCACCAGTTGCATTTCATGAAGACATATTTATTTTAGTTAGGTACTGGGAGATTAAGTGATTTGCCCAGAATCACAGGATGTTCAGCGTCATTGCCGAGTCTCGAACCCAGTTCCCCAGATTCGAGGTCGACCGCTCTAGCAGATAGGCCAACTCCTCTCCCCGCTAGTGATTTATGTTGCAGTGTGTGCCTTTACATGTAAATATACCAGCAGATTCCCAGCACAGCTACCGGGCCTCTTGTATGTCTGTTAAAAAAAAATGTTGATGAACGAAATAAGCTTTGGCGAATGGTTGACAGCCTGCTCGCTTTGCCAATGCTGGTTTTCAGAAGCCACTTAAAAAAATGAAAAACAGAGAGCACTCTTGTTTTGATGTTACTAATGCGATGAATTCCTTCCTCTCGAAGGGCATACGGAAATGCTGGGTACTTCTACCAAGTGACACTTTCTCTAAAAGGGATAACATATTTTCTAGATAAAAAAGTTTGACTTGGAGTTAGAATGTTTTCTTTTAATAAAAAAAAGTGGCCCAGTATTTCACAAGCTGCAACCATACACTGTATATTCTCCGCAGACATGGTTGCGAACTGCCTTGCACACTGACTGAGTTTAATGACGTGCATTGTTTGGATGAATCTGCGGGCTTGGGCCATCTCTCACAACAAAACCGCTGTATCTGTAGCCCTTGGAAACTCCAGCCTTTGCTTGGTTTTCTAAATGTGGAACTTCTCTGCCTGATACTGCCCGCCCTACATATTGTGCATTATGCCGGGCTGTCTGAGAAGGGTTCTGTGTCAGCTATCCTTGGAGCCTGCCCCTGCGAGTAATATATCTGCCTGCTGCTATATGTGAATTTCCCACACGTATCCTTTGGGGGAGGGTTAGTACTGCAGCTGGAAGTCCTGAAAGTCTAAAGGAACTGTGGGGCAGCCTGGGCTGTTATGTGGAGAGAGCTCCTGAATATCGCCTATATGCCAGACCCCTGGAATTATGTGACAGGGGGAGGACCAGTTGAGTGACAGTGTTGACTAAATTATGCCTCAAGAAAAGACAGCAGTGCAGCATTTTTTGTGATAGTATTACTTCGTTATTTTTTCATATTTACAAATGTTAGCACTGACTGGGCAAACGTTTTGTCTCATTATTACCAGCTCAGCATGCAAAATACACTAATAAGCAACAGAAAGTTGACCAGTCAATCTATGATAAGGACCTTCCCCATTCCTGCAACACGTGCAGCCACTTCTTTAGACACACCCGATGTGTTTGAGTTTGAATTTTTTGTAAAAATCTGCAAATAATGCAACAGCTTATGCGGCAAATGTGGCAAATCCATAATTATGCAGAAAATGCACGGCCGCAGAATTTCGTAAACAGAGTCACTGCCTGACTGTACGTTATTTATTAAGCACTAGTCCTGAACTGTACATTCGGCTCACTGTAAGATGGAACGTTGTGAGCATATGTTAGTATCTATAGGTTTAGGAATAGCCCCAGAATCTGCCATGGAATACAGATAGAGTCACGCGGATGAAGTACAGATACAATAAGTAGGACCGATGTTGTGCAGCATAGCTAAAGAAAACAAAATAAACAAGAATGTAGGTTTCAGGCCTATGTGCCTTGCCTTCATTTTTGGGCTACGCTGGTCCTTTCCTATTTTTCCATCGTTTAAAAATCTCTGGTTCTAATTCGACCGCTTTATGTTTTTTGTGAGCGGTGATTAAATGGAGGCGCCTCCGAGCTCAGGGGTTCTGCCCTACGGCCACCTCATGCAGTCGGAGCGAGAATGCTCCTGGCGCTGTTGATGGCTGGCAGCTGGCAGTTTGAAAGAAAATGGTGGTAGAATTGTTGTTAATTTGTGTTTGAAGGTGACGGGATAGCTATACTCTGGAAAATTCTGAGGACACGACCCTGCTTTGGCTTGATTCGTTCACTGTTGGGTAATGCAGCAGTGCTCGGGATGTCTCCCAGGCATATGGGGGCCTTTGCAGGGTAACTGATTATTTTATATATTTATTTATAGCTTTATCGGCGGGGTGGGCTCGCCCTGCCGGGTCCTGCTTCCTCCACTCCAGCCTCCGCCGGGTACACCAAGTGCCAAGGCTGCCAGACCCATAGCCGGCAGCCCACCCACAGCCCGCGGCAGTGCCCGTTCACTGACAGCCACCACGCCTCCGAATAATTCAGGGGCGATCCCAAGCCTCCGAGGCTGGTATGAGAGGCTATTCGTAGATCTCACCAATTATGATAAAACAGCGCGGGTACGTGAGGCTTGGCTTGCAGAAGAGGGGGGCATAGATGGTCCCGGACTGTCTCTCCGCGCGCGCCCTCACATGCACCCCCCACCCACTAGGAGTCAGTGGAGAGAGGTCTTTTAAAACAGAGGTGGAGTTGTGTGTCTAAGTTGTGTGCCATTTTCTCTGAGGATGCCTTGGCTCAAGTGCATTCGTCCGTGCGGGAGAGGACAGCCGCAGTAACTAGCGTGGTGTAGAATCAAGCTTGCAGCATGATAGGAATCCCCCGGAGGCGGAAGAACATGTTTTGGTCACAGAGCTAACTGATGTCGGGCACACTTGCAATAAGGCCCAGTTAGAAAGAAATCCAATGGATCACAGCCACCACAGTACCCTAGACCTCCCTGTCCATCCTCATACTGTCCCACCATTACTAATTAGGCCGGTTTCAGCTTGAATATACAGCATGAGCGGTCTGGAGGCGCCACACAGCACTTAAGAAAAGTGTACATCTGTGCAAAGATCTGCAGTGCAACTTACATACGGCCCTGTGGTTGAATTGTTGATCGTTGGAGCCAAAAGACCTGCTTAATACTGGCTTCATTTGCCTAAATTGTGTGATCCTAGCCAAACCACTTAGTTTCCCTGGGACTTGTTTCCCACGTGGGCATCATTAACTAACGAATAGTATCCGAAAGTATATTGCTAGCCCCAGCTCAGTGACAAAAACACTTTAAATGAATTGCTGTTTTTTTGTGCAGTCCATAACAAGGAGGGTCCATCAAATGCCTCCTTCCAGCAAGGAGAAGGAGGCAACAATGAGAGAAAAACCGCACGGCCAAAAAACAAAAAAAAAGGGGCGGGAACAGCTTCCGAATCCCTCCCCTCCAGGACTCCGTGACCTGCCTCCTGGTTGCCATAGCAACATTTCTGGAAATCGGCTTGCGACACCAGAAGTCAGGTCACAGAGTCCTGAAAAGGAGGGAGTACAGGCGGACAAATAATCAAAACAGGGGCATTGTCCAATGGCAGGCCTCCATTTCGTGAGGCCGGCCAATGGCAGAAGGGGCGTGGTTTTTGGCCGATCTGCACCCAGGGGGGGGGGGCAGAAAAGCCCACTAGTCACCAGGGATTTGTTTGTATTTGAAAAGGAAGCGACCCCTTGGGGAAGGGTCGCTTCCAGGGGGCATTATAAATATTGTAGACTGTTCTACCCCCCCTCGACTGTTTTTTTTTTACCGTTTCTGGACCCAGGGGGGGATAGAAAAGCCCACTAGACTTCAGGGTTTTTTTTTTTATAGGGAGCGACCCCTTGGCCAAGGGTTGCTTCCTTGTGCCCATTTCAAAAGTATGTTCTGCTGTGTCTTTATTTGGGCTCTCTGCCCTCCGTAGGGTTGCTTCCAGGGGGCCCACGTTTATAATGATTTATAATCTTCCCCCCTTGGGGACAGACCCCCCATTTGTGACATAGCCTGTTGTAATGTGTGTTGTTTTTGTTTCTTCTAATGTGTATTGTATTTTTTTCTCTTTAGAGTGTTGCAGTGTGCGGTTCCGTTACTGGTGGTTCTGTTGTTCTGCTGTTTCTGTAGTTGTATGTGCTTGGTAAGAGACCTCTTTTTTGTTCAATTGTACTGTAATTGTATTTTTTTGCAAAGTGTGTAGTAAAATACGAGTATGTTTGGTTTCTGTTTGTTGTGATTGTAAAACATGTTTTGCATTTGTTTTTGATGTGTCCTTCTGTAGATGTAAGTTTTTTTTCTTCTTTCTAGTGGGATATCGTTGCCTCTTTGCTGTGTCTTTGCAGAGTAGGTGCTGGTAAGTGTAGTTGTGTCTTGTAAGTGAATTGTATATATTTTCTAAATTAGTTTTATTTTAAAAAGGCTTACATTTTTTATCTTACTTTGCGCAGTATTGGGGTTGTTGAGTTGTTTGTGCAGACTCCTTTATTTGTAAGGATAATGGCTAGCCGCCGGATTACTGCTCAGCAAGTTGTTGGATTGCTTTTTGATTCTTCCTCTGACCATGGTCCAGAGTCTGACTCTGATTCTGATCCAGAGGTGGGAGGTAAAGATTCAGGTAGTGAGTTTTCTCTACACATGGCTTCATCTGATGATGAAGACACTCTGAGTGCTGATGAAGCTACTTTTGGTGTGGATGATGTGCCTGTGGTTGCGGAGGACATTGCTGCGCCTGTGGTTGCAGAGGACATTGTTGTGCCTGTGGTTGCGGAGGACATTCCTGTGCCAATAGTGCGGCAAGAGACATCTGGGCTGCAGCCTGGGGCTGCTAGACTTCCAGTTGGTGCAGTGAGACGAGAGGCAGCTGGGCCGCAGCCTGCGGCTGCAAGACTTGACGTTGAAAGTTCTGACCTCTGGGTTGCACCAGGCATGGTGCAGCCGGCATTGCCTGAATTTACTGGTGTTCCAGGGTGTAGGGTGAACACTGAAAACTTTTTGCCTATTGATTTTTTCAAGTTGTTTATGGATGATGTGTTTTTGGCAGAGATTGTAGAGCAGACTAATTTGTATACTGAAAATGTTTTGAGGGTGAACAGTGCCAGCCTTAAGCTCCACGCTAGAGCTACCCGGTGGACTCCCACAAATTTGGAGGAGATGAAAAAGTTTTTGGGTTTAACTTTCTTGATGGGCTTGCTTAGGAAACCATCAATGGCTTCATATTGGTCTACTAGTCCCTTGATGGCAACAGCTATATTTCCGGCAGTCATGAGTCGTGATCGGTATTTGCTTCTGCTTCGGATGATGCATTTTGTTGACAATAGTCTTGCTTTGCCACGAGATCACCCTGATTGTGACCGTCTTTTCAAGATTCGGCCTGTCATTGATCATTTCGTTGATCGATTTTCTGAGATCTTTTATCCTGGGAAAGAAATTGCAGTGGACGAGTCTTTGCTGTTGTTCAAAGGCCGCTTGGTATTTCAGCAATACATTCCTAGTAAGAAGGCACACTAGGGAATCAAACTGTATATGCTGTGTGACAGTGAGACTGGATATGTCTCTAATTTCAGGGTGTACACTGGTAAGGAATCCAGGATGAACCCCCTGGTTGTCCGTCGACTTTTGGAGTGACTGAGAAAATTGTGTGGGAACTTGGTCGTGGATTTTTTAACAAAGGCCATCATTTGTATGTCGATAACTTCTACACTGGTGTGCGGTTGTTCAGGGAATTGGGCAAAGTGGACACTGTTGCTTGTGGCACAATCCGCTCAAACCGTAAAGGTTTCCCAAAAGAACTTGTGTGTCAGAAGCTTGCTCGGGGACAGTGTAGTGCATTGCGTTGTGAGGAGCTTCTAGCTGTGAAGTTTTCAGACAGGAGAGATGTCTACATGTTGACTACAATACATGATGAAAGCACTGAACCAGTGACTGTTTGGGGTCAGGTTGCAGAAGTAAGCAAACCTGTGTGCATAATGCACTACAATAAGTACATGGGTGGTGTTGACAGAGTAGATCAGAGGTTGGAACCGTATGCTGCTCTTCGTAAGGCTTACATTTGGTACAAGAAGTTGGCTATCCATCTTTTCCACTTGGCAACCTTTAATGCTTTTGTTGTGTTCCAGAAATCTTGTCCCCAGTCAAAGTTGTCTTTTGAAAGGTTTCAGGAGTCTGTAATAGGCAGCCTTGTTTTAGTGCAACAGGCAAGTGTTCCTAGAGTTGGAGTGGTGGAGGATATTGCCAGATTGAAAGATCGCCACTTTCCTGATACAATTCCTCCTACAACCTCAAAAGACTTTCCCAGTCGGAGATGTAGAGTCTGTTGGCGAAGAGGTTTGCGGAAGGAGGTCCGTATGTACTTCCCTGACTGCCTTTCAAACCCCGGGCTGTGTGTACCTGCTTGTTTTAGATTGTACCACACGCAAAAGAATTTTTGGGAGTATCAATGAGTGGTAAAGTGAACTGGTTGGTCTTATTGTTCAGTTTCAAAGTTTGCATTTGTGTAGTCTTTTTAGTTTAGTTGTTGAGTTAGTAGATTTGTATCAATTTGCAATTTGTTTTTGTTTTTATTTTATTTAAAAAAAAAACTAAAGTATGATGTTGGTTTGCGTGTAGTGTCCATTGTCTGACGGTGTGCATGGTTTGGCGCTTGGCTGGCGGTGTCTGTGGACTGGTGCTTGTCTGGCGGTGTCTGTGGACTGGTGCTTGGCTGGCGGTGTGCGTGGTCTAGTGTTTTGTTGGCCGTGTGCGTGCTCTTGCGCTTGCCTGGTGTTGTGTTTGGATTTGTCCTTGGCTGGTGGTGTGCGTGGAGTGGCGCTTGGCTGGTGGTGTGTGTGGAGTGGCGCTTGGCCGGTGGTGTGCGTGGAGTGATACTTGGCTGTCTGTGCACGAAGTGGTGCTTGGCTGGCGGTGTGTGTGGAGTTGCGCTTGGCTGGTGGTGTGTGTGGAGTGGCGCTTGGCTGGTGGTGTGTGTGGAGTGGCGCTTGGCTGGTGGTGTGCGTGGAGGGCTACTTGGCTGTCTGTGCACGGAGTGGTGCTTGCCTGGCGGTGTTTGTGGAGTGGCACTTGGCTTGGGGTGTGCGTGGAGTGGTGCTTGGCTGGTGGTGTGTGTGGAGTGGTACGTGGCTGTCGGTGTGCGCTGAGTGGTGTTTGGCTAGTGGTGTGCATGGTCTGGTGCTTGGATGGTGGTGTCGGTGGACTGGCGCTCGGCTGGCGGTGTGTGAGTAGTTACTTTCTGTTGGTCACTACACACACTGCTAGGTGAGTGACACTCCACGCAGTCCATCATTTTGTGTTGTTGCAATGTCAGAAATGTAGGCGTGTGAAAGTGATGGGCCCTTGAATGGCGCTGTCTGCTGGTGTGAGTGTTGAAATGTGATGGGTCCGCGGCTGGCGGTGTGAATGTTTTGTATGTGTCACACGTACGAAAGGTGTATGAATGGCCTGTAAAGAGGTTGGTGCCTTGACGTGGCTTTACAGCTCACGAGCTGTGAGTCAGTGGTTCAGTTTATCATACTTTCAATTATACGCAGTGTATTTCATTTTTGTGAAATTACTTGCGAACACAATTGTATGTACTGAATCATCACTCACCCTCGTGCCAAATCCAACCAGAATGTGTGTGTGCTTGCGGATTAGATGGCTGTGCAGTAATGTTTGTCTTTTATCTCTTTCTGAAGTAGGGTGTACCTTGTCCCTTATTGTGATTGTTGTAATGTGTTGCTGTTCTTTCCGGATGGTGTCAATGGTCTGGTTTGTATCAGGTATGAAAGGTGCGTGAATGGCCTGTAAAACGGTTGGTGCCTTGTCGTGGCTTTACAGCTCACGAGTTGCGAGTCACTGGTTCGGTTTTTATGCATTTATTTATTGACAGAGCATTTCATTTTTTGAAATATCTTGTTAATAAAATTTTATGTACTGAACCATCACTCGCCCTCGTGCCAAATCCAACCTGTATGTGTGTGTCTTTGAGGAATAGTTAGCCGTGCCTTGAATGTTTGACTTTTGAGTAACTCTGTTACGGTGTACATTATAGCTTAAATAACTTACTAAATTTAGTTATTATTGTTAAACCATGGAAGTATATGGTCATGTCTTTCTGGTGAATTCTATTGTTGATTTTTATCCAGAATCTCCTGCAAACTTGAAATTGTCTGTCACAATTTCCTTGAATCACACACTCTCAAATTGAAAACTTAATTCTCCACCATACGATTTGGACCGTTTCCTGTTGCAGCCACTATGCCTACCCACGCAAGTGAGGTACCATTTTTATCGGGAGACCTGGGGGAACGCTGGGTGGGAGGAAATTTGTGTGAGCCCAGTGACGCCACGCTTTCCCACACAAAAAAAGTGTGAAAAAACAGATTTTTTCAGCAAAAATTGATGTTTGCAAGGGATTCTGGGTAAAGGAACGTTGGAGGACCCACGCAAGCCATACCTCCTTGGAAGCCCCCGGGTGTCTACTTTTCAGAAATGTGTGTGTTTGGTAGGTTTCCCTAGATGGCCGTCTAGCACGGGGCCCAAAACCCAGGTAACCCCTCTTGCAAAAGCTGGTTGTATTGCTTGCGTGGATCCTCCAACGTTCCTTTACCCAGAATCTCTTGCAAACATCAATTTTTGCTGAAAAAAATCAGTTTTTCACACTTTTTTTGTGTGGGAAAGCGTGGCATCACTGGGCTCACACAAATTTCCTCCCACCCAGCGTTCCCCCAGGTCTCCTGATAAAAATGGTACCTCACTTGCGTGGGTAGGCATAGTGGCTGCAACAGGAAACGGTCCAAATCGTACGGTGGAGAAATTACAATAACCAATAGCAACATTACCTTCTTTTTTGGGGGGGGGGGGCTGAGTTTTTGGACCGGGGCTCGGCGGGCATCTTTGGAAACTACCAAACCCAAACAGTTCTGAAAACTAGACACCCGGGGGAGTCCAGGGAGGTATGGCATGCGTGGGTCCCCCAATGTTTTCCTACCCAGAAATCCCTGCAAACCATAAATTTAGGTTAAAAAAACAGTTTTCCATACATTTTTGCGTGGGATCTCCGTGTCGGCACAAATGTCCTACCACCCAGCGTTTCCCTTGTTCTCCCGAGTAAAATGATACCTCACTTGTGTGGGTGGGCCCAAGGCCTGTGACTAAGGCAGGGGGGCTTAACTTGTAAAACTTAAATACTACTTTTTCAAAATTCATTTTCGGACTATTCTGCTTTGGGCCACCCACACAAGTGAGGTATCCTTTTACTCGGGAGAACAAGGTGAACGCTGGGTGGTAGGGCATTTTTGCCGTCACCGAGATCCCACGCAAAAAAGTTTGGAAAAGTGATATTTTTACCTAATTTTAAGGTTTGCAAAGAGTTCTGGGTAGGAAAACATTGGGGGACATACGCATGCCATACCTCCCTGGACTCCCCCGGGTGTCTACTTTTCAGAACTGTTTCGGTTTGGTACTTTCAAAAGAATACCACCGAGCCCCGGGCCAAAAACTCAGGTGCCCCCCCCCCCCCAAATCAAGGTTGTTTTGCAATTGGGTGTTGTAAATTCACCACCGTACGATTTGAACCGTTTCCTGTTGCAGCCACTATGCCTACCCAAGCAAGTGAGGTACCATTTTTATCGGGAGACCTGGGGGAATGCTGGGTGGGTGGAAATTTGTTGATCCACGCAGATTCCAGAACTTTCCACCACAGAAATGTGAGAAAAATGTGTTATTTTTGTCAAATTTTTAGCTTTGCAAGGGATTCTGGGTTACAAAACCTGGGGGTAGGCAGACGAGTCACCCCATACTGAATTTCCCTGGGTGTCTAGTTTTCAAAAATGTATAGGTTTGCTAGGTTTCCCTAGGTGCTGGCAGAGCTAGGGCGCAAAAACAAAAAGGTAGTCTTTTTGTCCAAAAAGTGCAAGATTTCACTGGGAAATTGAGGTGCGACCATGTTGCGTTTTGCGCTGTTTCATGTCGCAGCCACTATGCCTACCCACGCAAGTGAGGTACCATTTTTTTCGGGAGACCTGGGGGAACGTTGGGTGGGTGGAAATTTGTTGATCCACGCAGATTCCAGAACTTTCCACCACAGAAATGTCATGAAAATGTGTTTTTTTTTGTCAATTTCTTAGCTTTGCAAGGGATTCTGGGTAACAAAACCTGGTGGTAGGCAGTCGAGTCACCCCATCCTGAATTCCCCTGGGTGTCTACTTTTCAAAAATGTATAGGTTTGCTAGGTTTCCCTAGGTGCCGGCAGAGCTAGGGTGCAAAAACTACAGGTAGGCACTTTGCCAAAAAAGGGTCAATTTGTAACTGCAAAATTTAGGTGTGACCACGTTGCATTTTGCGCCGTTTCCTGTCGCAGGCACAAGGCCGACCCACACAAGTGAGGTACCGTTTTTATCGGGAGACTTGGGGTAATTCAGATTTGTAAATCAACTGTTATTATCAAATGAGCTTTCATGCATTTCTCCCTTTCAATGAAAGACATTGTGTAAAAAAACAAATATTTTTGAAAAATGACCAATAATTCTCATGCTAGTATGAGTATTCCCAAGTTTGAAAATGTGCAATTATATACTGTTTCTGAACTCTATAATTTGTACCCAATTCAGAAATACATAGGTGTCTTTCATACAGATGTTTCCATGTATACATTTTCCAAGACAAAGTGCTCTATACCCAGTAAATGAAAAAATACCATTGCAAGTTGCTGCTCAGTTTTTGGATCTGGGTTCGTTGAGTTCTTGGTGAAACTACAAGTCCTATATATCCCCACAACCAGGAAGGTCTACCCAATGTAACGGTATATTGCTTTCCAAGAGCAGTCAAAATTAGAAAAAGTTATAGGTGAAAACGTTGAGACAAAAGGCTGTTTTTTTCAACAAAATGTCAATTATTCCAATATTTCACTGTTAGTTTCTATAAAGAAACCTTCATGGATTTAGACAAATGACCCCATTCTGAATTCAGAATTTTGTCTACTTTTTGAAAATGTACAGCTTTCCAGGATCCATTATTGCTTTCAAACTCATTTCCACCATTAACTGGAAGGAGGTGAAAAGCTCCAAAAATAGCAAAAATAGGCTATGTCCCAGAAATATGCCAAAACTGTGTGAAAAATGTCGGTTCTCTGACAAAAGACTGTCATTCCCTAAAAGCTGAGAAAATGGAGATTTCAGCCCCACAAACCCTTTTTTGATAACTTTTTCAGGGAAAAACCCAGAGGCTTTCATTTGCAGCCCGTTTTTCCCATTTTTCTGAAAAAAACAAAAATGTCACAATATTTTGGTTAATTTCTGGGACCCCTCCAAGGGAATCCACAAACCCTGGGCGCCTTTAGAATCCACATGATGTTGAAAGAAAAGGACGCAAATTTGATGTGGATACCTTATGTGGTCAAAAAGTTACAAGGGCCTAAGCGCGCACTACCCCAAATCGCCAAAAAAGGGCTTAGCACAGGAGGGGAAAAGGCCTAGCAGCGAAGGGGTTAAAAAAAAAACATTTAAAAAAATGTCAAGAGCAATGCCAATAGCTCAAACTTTAACAAAGGCAAAACCATTGCATTGTAAATGCTTGTTTATTTATGTGTTGTTTTTGAAAATAGCGAAATTAATAGCTTTGTCATTTACAATGCCAATAGTTTTAACTTTCGCAAATGTGACACCTATAGCATTTGTAATGCAATATGTGTTGTATTTACGTGACTTAGATGTATTGATATTACAAATAACAATGGCTTTTATTTTATTTTAATAATTAATACTTAAATAAAAGTTATTGTAATTTATAATGGCTTAAACTTTTGTAAATAACTTTTGTGAACATTATGTTCAGTGTATTTTATTGTGACGAAAATACAAGAACAGAAGTGAAATATTAACATCTTTTTGTGACATTTGTAATAAAGCTTAAAACATTGAGAGAACGTATTTGAAGCAGTTGTTGTTGAATGGTTGCACAGATTGATGCTGTGGTGGCGACGAGTGATGTTGTGGTGGCGACGAGTGATGCTGTGGTAGCGCATAGTGATGTTGTGGTGCCCCTGAGTGATGCTGTGGTGATGCGGTAGATAGATAGAGTGAGTGCGGTAGATAGATAGAGTGAGGGCGATAGATAGATAGAGTGAGGGCGATAGATAGATAGATGGAGGGCGATAGATAGATAGATGGAGGGCGATAGATAGATAGATGGAGGGCGATAGATAGATAGAGGGAGGGCGATAGATAGATAGAGGGAGGGCGATAGATAGATAGAGGGAGGGCGATAGATAGATAGAGGGAGGGCGATAGATAGATAGAGGGAGGGCGATAGATAGAGGGAGGGCGATAGATAGAGTGAGGGAGGGCGATAGATAGAGTGAGGGCGATAGATAGATAGATGGAGGGCGATAGATAGATAGATGGAGGGCGATAGATAGATAGAGGGAGGGCGATAGATAGATAGAGGGAGGGCGATAGATAGATAGAGGGAGGGCGATAGAGTGAGGGCGATAGATAAATAGATAGAGTGAGAGCGATAGATAGATAGAGTGAGGGCGATAGATAGAGTGAGGATGATAGATAGATAGATAGATAGATAGATAGATAGATAGATAGATAGATAGATAGATAGAGTGAGTGAGGGCAAAAGATAGATAGACAGAGAGTGAGGGCGATGGATAGATAGAGTGAGGGCGACAGATAGATAGAGTGAGGGCGACAGATAGATAGAGTGAGGGCGACAGATAGATAGAGTGAGGGCGACAGATAGATAGAGTAAGGGCGACAGATAGACAGAGTAAGGGCGACAGATAGATAGAGTGAGGGCGACAGATAGATAGAGTGAGGGCGACAGATAGATAGAGTGAGGGCGACAGATAGATAGAGTAAGGGCGACAGATAGATAGAGTGAGGGCGACATATAGATAGAGTGAGGTGGCCTCGTGGTGGACGTGGTTGTGGTGGTGGTGGATGTGGTGGTGGTGGATGTGGTGGTGGTGGACGTGGTGGGGGTGGACGTGGTGGGGGTGGACGTGGTGGGGGTGGACGTGGTGGGGGTGGACGTGGTGGGGGTGGACGTGGTAGGGGTGGACGTGGTAGGGGTGGACGTGGTGGGGGTGGACGTGGTAGGGGTGGACGTGGTGGGGGGAGGTGGGTGTGGTGGTGGTGGAGGACGTGGTGGTGGTGGACATGGTGGTGGTGGACATGGTGGTGGTGGTGGACGTAGTGGTGGTGGACGTAGTGGTGGTGGACGTAGTGGTGGTGGTTGTGGAGGCGGAGGTGGTGGTGTTGGTGGTGGACATGGTGGTGGTGGTGCTGGATGCTGTGGCAGTGGATGCGGTGGTGGTGGATGTGGTGGTGGTGGATGTGGTGGTGGTGGACGTGAAGGTGGACGTGGTGGTGGTGGACATGGTGTTGGTGGACGTGGTGGTGGTGGACGTGGTGGTGGTGGACGTGATGGTGGATGTGGTGGTGGTGGATGTGGACTTTGTGGTGGACGTGGTGGTGGTGGAGGTAGACATGGTGGTGGTGGCCTCGTGGAGGACGTGGTAGTGGCTGTGGTGGTGGTGGACATGGTGGTGGTGGTGGTGGATGTGGTGGAAATGGTGGTGGAGGTTGTGGACGTGGTGGAGGTGGGTGTTGACGTGGTGGTGGTGGGCATGGTGTTGGTGGACGTAGTGGTGGTGGATGTGGTGGTGGTGGATGTGGTGGGTGTGGTGGTGGTGGACGTGGTGGTGGTGGGCGTGGTGGTGATGGACGTGGTGGTGATGGACGTGGTCGTGATGGACGTGGTGGTGATGGACGTGGTGGTGATGGACGTGGTGGTGATGGACGTGGTGGTGATGGACGTGGTGGTGGATGTTGTGGTGGTGATGGATGTTGTGTTGGTGATGGTGGGTGTGGTAGTATGGAGGGCTGAATACGAGTGAGAGAAAAAAAGGAGACAGACAAGGGAGAGAGAAGCAAAGCGGGAATTAGAGAGGGAGAGAGCGGCGGATAGGGAAGTTGTGGAAAGCAGGGGGGTTGCGGAGAGGGCAGGCGGAGAAGACAAGATGAAGAGGGGGTGGATACAGTAAATGCGAGAGAGTCAAGATGAGAGGAAAGTGGACAGGGTGGGGAGAAGTGGCACGGTCGTGGAAGCGAGCCGGCAAAGAAGAGGAGGGACGAGAGAAGAAAGGTGTATAAGAGAGGGGGCTAGTCAGAAACTAGGGACAGAGATCTGTTCGGCTATATCAGTCCTAAGCTATGTCATCTGAACTCTCAACCTCGCCCCCCACCTTTGAACTCTCTTTCATTTCTCAGATGTCAAAGAGACACACGGTTCTTTTTTCAGAGCAACTTCAAAAATACACCAAGCCTTGGCCCCCTTTGTCGGGTTAAATGAAAGTAAAGCACCAAGACTGCACAGTCGAAACAGTCGTGCTGCAGTGGTGACGTGTCCTGGTGAACTGAGCCTGTGCCCCATTTGACTGAAATGTGTGATTCTGGGCAAGCTACTTCTTTTAAGTAACGACATCTGTCTATATTTGCACACGCCTAAAAGATGTTTAGGGAACTTCGCTGAATTTTCTTTAATTACCAGGCTTTGTTCTAGTCTTTCTCTGACAGAGCAACAGGTTCAGAGAGGCGTCCAATTTCCAAACTGTGCACCGAAAAAAACGAATAACCCTATATGGATCACTTGTTCGCTACTTGGATAAACTGTGTAATCCTGGTCAAATCCATTTAGCTCTATGTCCCTCGATTCCATTATCTGACAACAACATGTACAATGGGAAAAAGCGCAAATCAGCCAGATTTAAATACTATGAAACAAAGTGGTTTGAACGTTACTGCTGTTCTATTTTGTGATTGAAAGTCGAAAGCTTATCTGGGGGTTGGGGGGAAACAAATCATGCACTAAAGAGTGAAGATAAATGAGAGAGAGAGAGAGTCGGTGGCATATTTGATGCTACAAATAGGGATTAAGGCAAGTACAGAAAAAGCACAATAGGGGGCAAACGTTTTCCTGGTTTGTACAGGGAAAAAAAATCTGCATACATTTTGTGGGCCATGCAGCTGAATTCCTTTGATGTGTGCAAGACGAGGACAGAAAACGCTTCGACAAGGAAAAAGTTAGCACTTGTATAACCAGCAGTCGCTAAATCCAGCAGCGCGCCCTGCACTGGTACAACGAATAAAGTGATGTTTAAAGCGCGTGCCCTCGAGCTCCGAAGAGTTTACTGCAAAGCCGGGGCTGCAGGGGTGTCTCGCCGCTCTCCCTCTCAAGGCCCCCGGGCACATAGTTTTCAGAGCACTTTGCTGCGGTAACGCTGCCTCTTTAGAAGCTCGAGCCACCGCACACAGTGCGCTCTTTTACTGTTTTCTTCCAAGAGGCACAAGATGCAATGCCATTGGTGAAAATAAGATATACGGCCAACTGAGCCAAGCAGGCACGGTGTTACCCCAAAACAGAAATCCTGCTCACACGGAAGGCAGGGAAGGGGCAACGTCACCAAAGAGGGGTCAGGGGAGTGAAGTGAGGGCCGTGGGAGGACGCATAGGCTGGGGTGGTGGACGGGAGTGAGAGTGAGTGGGAGCGAAGCTTCGGCACCATGCAAGGGAGGGAGGGGGGCGCTCACGTCCGAAAGGGCTGAGGACATATTTGAAGGTTGGGGAGAGCAGGGTGCACACCCCGAAGGGGTGAGGCGGCAAAGGAATACGGGTCATGGAGGAGTGTGGGTCACAGATCTTTAAATGGTGGGCGAATAGGAAGAGAGGAGAAGCCATCGTAAAGATGGATGGGGAAATGGGAACAGGGGGGGGGTAAATATTCTAAAGGGGGAGATGGTAAGGGACAAAGGACATAGTGTGGAGAAGGGGCAGTGTGCGTTACATTTGGTAATTACATACCGCTTACTACTCCTGATGAGGAGGTCAGTTCAGCTAATAACGCTAGGTAACGGGAAAACAAAGCGCACGTCGCCCAGGAGGGACAGGTCTGCGCCATTTAATGTGGTGCCGGAAGAGAGCTCAGTTCGGAGCAGGGGGGTCTGGCTGGCAACCCTAGCTCCGAGTTCAGTTTCCTTGGCTTTTCCCGAGCACCTAGGGCTGAAAAGTCCCTGCGGGCCCTTCGCTCACTGCAACACGCAGTCTCCGAAGGCAAAGGGCAGCTCGGGTTTCAAGCTGCCTTTGAAGAACTTCACACCAGGCAGCTGAAATATGTGCGGATTACGTGCATGGGTGCTATTTTAAATCAGGTAGCGCTAGGAGGGGGGCTCGGCTACCATGCCAGCATTCCGACACAGAAGCAGATGGTGCTGTTTCGCACAAGATGAGCGGCAGGGAGTGGCTGAGGAGAGCAAAGGAATGTTGGGAGGGAATTCAGATCCTGCTTAAAAAAGCCTTTGATGCAGCGGGGGGGGGGGAGAGAGCAGGGGGCGGAGCGGGAAGAGCTGCTGACGTGGGAGGGTGATTGATGGGTGGGGGGAAGCAGATCCCTTTGAAGCTGCTGCCTGCTTGTGGGGGAGAAATGCTGTTGGCAGGGGGAAGGCTCGGCAAGCTCGTGCATGAGGAGCTTGTCACGTGATTCTTTTCTCATGAACTGTTTGAAATCCGCCTGTTATGAATTTTTTGGATCGACAGTAATAGGTTCGAATAAACTCGACCTAAAAACAAAACAATGTGTGTGCCCAGGGCCTGTAAATCAAATGCTACTAGTGGGACTGCAGTATTGCCAGTGCCACCCACCTGAGCAGCCCTGCAAACCAGTCTCATGCCTTCCACTGCAATGTCTGAAAGTGCAGTTTTAAACAGCCATGTCAACCTGGCAAGTGTTCCCACCTCCCAGGACCAACCCATCCCTTTTCTCTACATGTAAGGCACCCCAAGGTGGGCCCAAGAAAGCCCAGTGGGCAGGGTGTAGTGTACGTGAAAGGTAGGACATGTACTGGTATGCTTTACATTTCCTGATCAGAAAATAATGACAATTTCGTTATTCACTACTGCAAGGACTGTCTCTCCCAAATGTTATCACTGGAACTGCCTTGTAACACATCACAAGTGTAACTTTCAATTGGGTAGAGATAGAAATTTGGAGTTTGGGTTCTCTGAACTCAGAATTTTACAACATCTTTCTGTGAATGTGGTTTTTAAATTGTGTGTTTGAAAATGCCACTTTTAGGATGTGGGCATTTTCTTGCTTTATCAACCTGTGCCTCTGCCTGCACGCGGATTCCATGTTTGGTTTAGACTGACAGCTCACTGTTTGTTCACTCACTCTAGACAGTCGCACAAAAGGAGCGGAGGTGTGCCCTGCATATCCTGATTGCCCATCACCAGGCTGATGGGCCTTTCTGAGCTAAAGTGATGGGAGGAGTTGTCACTGACACCTGAACAGGGATATGCCTGTCCTCTCACAGTGCTGTCTCCACCCCCCAGCAGTGTGTTTAAAGGTAGGACCGGGAAAGGCAGAATCGGAGCACTATAAAGACTATACTCTGAAGTATGCTTACTTCAAAGGCCAAAAAGGGTATTCGTTTTTGACCTGGAACCCCAGATTTTTAGAACACTTCCGGACTGAGTTTCTGCCAAGAAGAAGAGCTGAAAAGCTGTCAGGAGGAGTACTGCCCCTTTGCTGTGCTGCTTTGCTGGGTCGGCCTGCAGTTGCAGCTTCTGTCTGTAAGCAGTGAAAAACTGGACTTTGCTTTCTTGAATCCTAATTTCCAATGTTCTCCAAGGGCTTGTGTGTGCCTGCTTCCAGTTAGAAGTCAATGGCTTCATCTGCTGGGAGTTCTGACCTGCCAAGTGGTGCCAACTTCTGTTCTGGGCCCCTGGAAGTAGTTTTGCTGCTTCAAGAGCAGAAAATCCATGCATCGTGCTTTAGCACAGTTTTTCCCGCTGCACGTTTGCTGTGCAGCTGAAAAACCAACGCATCACCGCAGTGCGGCTGAATACACAACGCAGGGCTTGTTCACGGCTGAGAGAACCGCCGCAGCCCAAGCCCAGAGCACGATCTCCAACACCCGAGACCCCCCCTCCGAATCAGACACGGGCCCTGTTGTGCAGCTAAAGGAATCAACGCTTCACCTGCCTGTGGCTGAAAGAATTCACGCAGCGACTGCATCGCCGGCTCGACCCCAGTATGTCTGGATATTCCATGCATCATGTCTGGATACCATGTTTCCAACGCATCGCAGAAAGGAACCACTTTCGGAATTCAAAGCAACACTTCTCCTTAAAATAGGGAATAAACGTAACACTTCTCCTGGGTGCAGCAGGACCGACACCTCAATTCCCCTGGACTCAAGAATCAATGCATTGCTTGTGTGTTCTAATGCTTCCCTACTTTACATCTGTTTTTCATTTTGGATTTTTACGCATCAAAAGTAATTTGTGCTAAAATCAATGCATCCATAGAGTTCTAGGGACAGAATTGCTTAAACCTTTTAAAAAGTGATATTTCTACATCTTTAAGTTGGATTTTTTGTCATTTTGGTCTTGTTCGGTTTAGCTAAAGATTGGTTCTTTTTCTAAACTTGTGAGGTATCCATTTGTAGTGTTTTCATTGTGTTACTGGCTACTCTATGTACAAATGATTTACACGTTACCTCTGAGATGGGCCTGACTGCTAGTGCCAAACTACCAAAAAGGGTGAGCAGGGGTTATATCTTGGGTGTGTAACTCCCTTATGCTTACTAAAAGGAAGGAACCTTACTTGGACAGGGTGCATACCACTGACATCTACAGACCCCCATATCTAACAGATCCTGTAGGTTTTTATCAACTACATATGACCCCTGTGGTCACTCACCACCTCTAGATCGGAGGAGACAATAGAAACATAACAGAGGTAGATACTAGAACAGAAAGGGACATGTATTCCCTTAAACACTCATAATTGATTTACAAACGTTGATAACGTAACAAAATTACCCAATGAAGGTTCTTCTGTGCAAGAAAAACATGGGTTTAGCCAAATTATGTGATGATTATAAAGTAAAACAAACAACAAGGTTATGTCTACAAAGGCTAAAAGTGAGAGACCATGGGAAGCTTCAAAGGAGCAGTTTAAACTATTTAAAACTAACAATGGACCTTGTAGCACATTGAAATATAAACTGCAGAAATCCTGCCGATGACAATTTTCCTTTCGGAGTCAATATAGGACTTGTTAAAGGATTCTTACCTGGATGGGTGGAAAAGTCTTTTAAACAATTCATCTAAAGCTCATCTGAACATGGTCTCCTACTCATTTTCCTCCAATTTTTTCCAAAAGCCAAAGGAACCATCTATTTACTGAACAAGATGGCATTCTCGAATTACTTCGCCATCTAGCTGAATTTTCGCAGTCTCTTCTTAAGAATTAAGAGGCCTAGTGCTTTTCTAGAGGCCAGCACACAATTAAAACTCAGTAGTACTCACTAAGGCTTTCATGCTTTTCAGGTTGATAAAATGAGTAAATTACTGTACATCTGCGATGGTATCCTCTGTTTGGTGGTAACTTGGAGTGAAAGAACACTATTGCAGACAATAGCAGTCCATGCTTTGGACCTCACTGGTCCCATCTCTGTTCTGCTGGCTGTGCAATGATTTCAGTTAGTAAAATCTGTGTCACTAGCTCTGCACAAATAAGTTATTGTCCTGTAGTGATAATGGCGTTTGATGTCTCATTTCTAAACTGTATTAAACTTTCTATATACACAGGGAGGATACCCGATTAATTAGAGAGAGGCCTTTGTTTTTATTAACTTGAAGCAGGTGTTTTACATTTTTGTACCAGGACTGTAGAAGTTGAAAAGGAACATTCTATAAAGAAAAGACCACCATTGCTAATGATGCTAGTGCCCAATCAACCCTCTTCATTAATTTGGTGGTTTTTTTTTTTTTACATCAAAGCAATACAGTACCACAGAGGCTTCAGCCGCTTCAGTCAAGAATACCTCAATAATTGTGTCTAGGGTAAATAAGTTAGGAGTACCAAAGGAAAGATCTGGCAATCCTATAGCCCAGACAGAGGCCATAGAAAATCCACCAGTCTGTGAGGAAAAGAAAGAAGTTAGTATCAGGCCACTATCTGTTTTTCTCATAGCCAAAGTGATCATAGGATAGGTGCTTGAGAACATAGGGCCATATGTATGAAGACAATTTTGAGATCCCAAATGCCGAAATTCGCAGAACTTCTGGGTTTGCGATCGCAAAAACAGCAGTTTCATATGTATGGCACAAAAGTACCCCTCGCAAAATAAGGAATCGCAAATTTTGCGATTCCCTATTTTGCGATTGCATTTAAGGAATCGCAAATTGCGATCCTTAAATGCAATGTAAGAAGCCTAGAAAAAGTGCAATTTGGACTTAAAGAATCACAAATTACCACCAACTTCAAGTTGGTGGTAATTTGCGATTTCCCTGAAAAATGCACTTTTATGCATTTTTCAAAAAGCCATGTGACTCACATACATGCCCTTAGGGCATGTATGTGCGCCACATCTGCACCCATGCTCATTTCAGGGGTGCAACAGGGTGTCTTTTTGACACCCTTAAAATTGCATTCGCAATATGCGATTTTCTAATTAGGAATCGCATATTGAAAATGTGTTTCCATTCATTCCTATGGGCCTCTAGGCCCATAGGAATGAATGGGGAGGCATTCCTTAATTGCGATTCGCAATTTGCGATTCGCAATTAAGGAATATGTAGGATTCACAAAATTATTTGCAAATCCTACATACATAGGGTTTTGCGATTCTCAAATAGCGATTCGCAAATAATCGCTATTTGAGAATCGCAAAGGGTACTTTTCATACATATGGCCCATTGTTCTCAGGCTACTAAGCAGCTCTTGTGCTAGGTAGGCATATGACTACCAGTGTTTGGTCTAAAATTCATAAAGACTGGAATGTGGCAGTGATGAAAAAAAGAATCAAATCTAATTTAAGGCAGGAAGAAATATGTATTATCAGTGAGTGATCCTCTAAAAAACAATGGTAGCTCAAAACCCCAAAAAACCTCTGTAATGAAGTTAGTCAATAATGCCTCCCATTGCATCATAATTTTGAATGTTTGCTGAACTTGATTTGTAGCCTTACCTTAGGTGAGCAGCAAATATTTCATCAAAAGGGACTTCCAAAAGTTGCTGACATTTATACTCTGGATTTGAAAGCTGTAAAATACAAAGCAGAATTGAGCTTGAGAACACACATTCATAAAGTACAAAGCAGAGAAGCATTGGCAATGCCAATAAGTGTGGCCTATGAATGAAAGTGGCTTTTGTGTTACTGATCGGTGTAGACACTCAATAGGGGAGCTTACAGGCACACGGTCACTCATTTTTGTACTCATGCATCCATTCATCAATCCATAGACTGATATTCCCATTCACTCTCTGACACAACCGCAAACATACACTCTTAAACTAAACAAAATGTCTAAGATAAATAAAAAGAATAGAAGTAGAAAAAGGAAAACATACTACCTTTTAAACAAAAAGAGGATATGCTTGCAATAACAAAATCTAATATAGCAGTGGGTGTTCGTCTTGGAACGGTATTGTAAATAGTCTATCATTGTTTTAAAGTTTAAATAGGACTACCATACTTGGAACCAATATGTTGGCCATCTTGGAATCATAAAATAATGTTATTATGCACAACAGCATTCCATAATGATCACCTGGTTTAGAGGAAGTAGCCACTTAGAGCTCAGAAACCTGCAGAGGAATTAACCTGTTAGCACTGCCCGATAAGCTGTAGTATCCTCTTAAGAAACATTCAAATAAAAAAAGGCGATGAAAAGAAATGAAAGAGGAACTATAAAAAGGAAAAATAAAAACTAAAGGACTGGCTAACCAGCCCTGACACTGCAGTGCACTCTTTTTCAGGTGGACGTAAACATGTGATAAGAAAATGCCATCATTCATAAAGCAAAAGAGCCAATGACAGAAGGAGGCGGAATTATTAGCCCATGCAGTTCGGAATCATGAAGAGAAGCAGAGTGTACGGATTTATATATGTATGGTTGTATTCATTATGTAATACAAAAATGTATTACAAGATCCTGGCAAACAGCCAAGAAAAGATTCTAGCAATAAATATTGCAGAGCAAATATTCTCCCCATAAGGTTTATCTGAGACAGTGACCAACCCAAAATCATTCCCTCCAAAGGTAATTTGACATTTCATGTACCTAAATTTCTATCTTTAGGTTTTAATACAGAGCAATAGCAATACACCCTTAAATGCCTGTTGATTTTAACATATGCTTCTAACAATCAATATACCAATTCCACTAATGTTTTTTGCCTACCTTTTCATAGTAACCCTATCAGGCATGTAGCTGCTATCAATGGCTAACCGCCATAACCTGCCGGGGCCTCCTGTACTGAACATAAGCTTTTCCACAATGCAACTATGAGGCATGCAGTCATAGAATTGCATACTGTGCAAAAGTATAGTTAGCAAAGCAACATACTCTCTCTCTCCCTCCTAAGAGGACCTAACAAGGATTCTGACAGTACAAATCTTCTATTCACATGGTTTGTCACAGGGGTACTTTGCACCACAATACTTGTTTACTGTGGTAATCTGTGACATTGCATGAAACAAAATACTTTTTTTGCAGATTTTAAAGCAGAGTAATAACAATCTACCATTAAATGCCTGACTTTTAACATACACTTTTCACAACCCATATGTCTGGCCTACTGACTTTAAAATAACCTTTCATTGTAAACAATCAAGCCTATAAAAGTTATCACAAGCTTGTCAGCATAAGCAACTCAGACCACAGTGTTGCTTCATAAGCCTACCCACAAGGCAGCTATCCGGTATACTGAAATAAAATTACAAATATGCACAAAATACAGTTGCCAAAACAATACATAATCCCCAATAATAGAGCTTAATAAGTATTGCCATAGTGCAAATCTTGTATCCCACGAGTTTGTTTGGTTGGGTCACGAGCACCAAATCAATAGCCTACTATAGGTATCTGCATGATTCTTTGTGAAAAACATGACTGCCTACAGGATTTAGCACAGTTTAATAACAATCCACCCTTAGAAACGGTTTGCCTTCAGCACTTACTTTCACAATAAGTAAGGCCCACTAGCTTGGTCATTACTTTTCATTATAAAAAAATCTAAACCCAAGGAATATGTCATAATTTTCCCTCTTAGCTGATAAGGGCTACCCTTTGCCAGTAGCTTGACACTATATACCTCATAGGCTTATAGAAGCTAGCAATAATCAGCAATACATTTATAGAATTACAAATATATACACATTTACAGTTGGCATAACAATAGATAGCCCCTTTCAATAGAGCTGAACAAGAATCATCACAGTGAAATTCTACTCCTACATCTTCCTCTCCTGGGCACCGTGCCTCTTCCATTCTAACAGACACTGAAACAGAAAGCACAGCCAAGGATATAACTCTAGGATAAGGCCCTCCATTTATTTTCCCAATCCGCTTTCTTTAATGCATTTAGTGCCTTTGGAGCCACAACTTAAATTGACAAGTTCCACAACCAATGGCCAGGCAGTGAAAAGAAAGAGGACTGAAGAGTGTGCCAAATCCAAGCATTCACACTTAACCACAAATAGCTCTTGCAGGGATTACATTGGCCGTGACAAACACAGGCTTGCAGATGTAATGAGAGCTTTGTGTGATAAAGTCACTGATAGTATGGAAGTTGCATTAAAGCCAATCTATGAGCAGCTGAGTGCAACTGAGGTAAAACTATGTAAACTAATCTTGGTCTTAAAAGGGTAGCCTCCAAATCTGCTCTCACTTGCTACTCATGGCCCTGTGGAAACGATTTTGAAAGCCCCCACCCCCACAGAAGTCAACTCCAACTTTATACAAAACTGCCTACTCAAAAGTGTGGCAAAGCAACAATCTGCTATGGTTAATACAGAACCCTTGGATAGTGAACGGGTCCATTTGGGTGGGGCCAGAGGAGGAGAGAGAGGAGAACCAGCAGGGACAGCAGTTCATACATCTGCCCACAAATCCATCTCCATCTAGAACAATCTTCCCCCTGAGGCTTGTCCTTATGTGGTTGTACTGTCAAATGTGCAGTGCTTGCGGGGGCGTGGCTTGCAGCCGTAGACGATGGCGGCGTAGACCCGGAGCTGCGCAGAGGCCCGGAGTGATCCTCCCGACATCAGACAACATCCGTGCACCGCTGCGGCTGCAGAAGGTATCCCGCTGTCGTTGGAGCAGTTGGGCAGCCAGCAGCTGTGCGTTCAGTGTCCCCGAGTGACCCGGGACGCAACCTGCCAGCATCGGCGTCCGGCCCCACAAAATGGTGGCCGCCAGGAGGAATTGAGCGGCGGCTCTCCGGAGGCACAGCAGCATGATTAATAGCAGCAAGAGCAGGCTCTGGCGCTGCACCCCCCCCCCCGAGAGATACGGCGGCGGGGCCCTAGCACTCCAAGGCCTGGCTGTGAGTGAAGTCGGCAGCGGGGGAGTGGGGGGGCACGGTCGTCCCCCGGCGGCCACAGGTTGGAAGACTACAGCCGGACAGAGTGGCTACCCGGACCCTGGGGGTGTGACGAGTCGGCCTGTGCAATCACACTACATCCTGCGGCGAGCTGTTTGGACGGTGAGCGGGGCCCGGAGCAGCGAAGTGGGTGCCTGACTGTGGAGGTGGCCGGCCTGGGAGGAGGGAGCGGTGCGGAACCGTCCCGAGACCTGTGTTGGTGCAACATTGGTGGCAGCGACGCTATACGATCCTACGTCTGGAGATCGTACCACTGACACACTACCTGAACCCACACGCAGCGGCGAACTAGAAAGAAACTGCATACTTGCAGAAGGAATATGACCTGCGGGACTCACAGCACTTTCACTACACGCATCTTGTACACGCACTGCGATCCCATATTCGAGAGGGCGTGTCCGTTCTAGAATACTCCCCCATGGAGGATCGGTTATTATTGGATCCCATTCTGAACAGGCCAATGTCCACGATCTACCGTAAGTTAATCAACAATATGCCGGACCCGTTGGTGTCATTAAGGGCGACCTGGGAGGGGGATCTGGGACCCCTGGATGACGACGATTGGCAGGACGCCCTACAAAGCCCGCGGGAAATTACGATCAGAGTCCGGTTCCAGTTGGTGCAACTTAAAATTCTGCACCTGGTGTACTACCCCCGCACTCTGACGTATACCTGGGGGTGGGGGAGGGGGGCAGTCCTCTCTGTGTGCTCTGGGATGTCTTTCTACCACATTCTTTGGGACTGCCCGGAGATTGTTACCTTCTGGACCAAGGTCACTGACATAATGTCAGAGGTGGTGGGGTCTCCGGTCCCGAGGGAACCCAAATGGCTGCTTTTAATGATACAGGGACCCACTGACTGGACTAGGTATGGGGAACTTTGGCTGGCCATGGCGGCTGGCGTGGCCAAAAGGAATATCGTCAGGGCTTGGGGGGCGTTGGCGCCCACAGTGTGACCAGTGGGAGCGGGACCTGGACTGGTGCCAGAGGGCAGAAGAGACCATTTATAAGAGATGGGGGTGCCCTAAAAATTGGAAGTAGATATGGGGGCCTTGGAGAAGATACAGGGGGATGGGGGAGGCCTAGGGTAATGGGTTCCACTGTGATTGTCTTTATGCTGGCTAACTGTGATTATTCTGTTTGCCTTACACTGCCTGTTTAACCGATGCAATGTGACCTATGGATGGATATGTCAATCAGACTGAGCACTGTTAATAAAAAGAGTTAAAAAAAAAAAAGTGCAGTGCTTGCCACCCTTCACTTTTGCCCAGCTCAAAAATTTGGTCCTCCGTGGTTTACATACTAGCACCCACTTCCCATACTCACACGCGCACAAGATTTTGATGGTTTGAAGGGTGAGATGGATTGGACTCTTGGCAAAAAGGTCTTTGGGAAATAGTAAAATTGATAGTTTCATGTTTCCTGCCATTGTGCAGATGTTACTGGGCAATCGCCATTCCCTTAGTAAACCCAGTTCTGACATCTCTCTTCTGCCACTGGATTTCTTTAACGCCATCTGGGGCCTAGGTCTGTGTCCCAAACTCATTAATCGATCACTGATCCCAAGCAATGATAGAGTTAACCATCAACTGTCGCCTTTGACCCTTCATGAGATTGACTGAATGCATGTAGAACATAGTTTTATAGGCACCTCGCCCATTTATGTTCATGGAGCTTCTATTCTAGTACTGGAACATCTATGGCCAGCTCCTTCTAATCCTCTCATTCATCTTTCCAGACCTTGACCATTGGCACCTCCTGATTATGTTCGAGAATCCATAGCGGACAGTGCACGACTACAAGAAGTTGTCACCATCCGTCTGCTGAGGAAAAACCCAACCTATGATTACTGTCCAGCAGCAACTGGCATTACCTGGAAATGTAACCTCCTCTGCTACACTGGTGCCCAATTCCACAGCTGCTGGTTGTAACATTGCTGGGATCAGGCACAAGCTCGTTGACTCCGCAAAGGGATCATTCATTGACAACCATGAGGTCTGTCTCTTCCAGGAAACATGGCTGACAGCACAAGTACACAGAAGCGGTTTCAAGAGTTTTTGTATCCCTGCAGTTAGGTCCATAGGAGGATGCCAATCGGGTGGGTTGCTTGTCTGGGTAAAACCCACACTTTCCAGTTCTGTAGTAGAACTCCAAACTGGCTCACCAGATATCCAAGGGCTACTTTTTTTCTTCTATAAGGCCACTTCTCTTTCGTTAATCAACATATATAATTGGTATTTTGGCAGTTGGCTAGAATCACTTTCGCTCCACCTGTTAAATGAGATCTTGGTCCGTCACTCAGAATTCTGTTAGGTCATTGTGACAGGTGACTTTAATTTCACATATAAACCCAATGGTATAACTCAGGACTTGTGCCACAAGGAGGACTTGGTTTAGGAAATGCCTCAACCAACTTTTCTAATGAACAGTAACATTACAAGGGCTGCTCTCCAACTGGTAAACCTTACTCTAAGGACTGTGAGCATGCAATGGTCACCATCCTTCCGATACTATGCCTGTTCCCACATTTAGAAGAAGGTTATATGTAAGCTTTATTGATTATATCATCTTAGATTTAAAATCATGGAGACTGATGGAAGATAGGACAGTGTCTGAAAGGGACGAGAGTAACCTTAATCCCATATTATTAACTATGAAAGAGTTTGTCTCCACGTTTCACTCTCTTTCTTTAAGCTGCATGATCAACAATTAGAGGTTACGAACAATTGTAAAAATATGAAGTGGGAGGCGTGTGTGTTTCTCTCTCGAGGTACTTTCAGATATGTACTCAGTGGTTGTTTTGCACCTGGAGTTTATGTCCGACAACTGGGCGAACAACTAAATGATTATAGCCGAGCACTCGTAATTATTTGATAGGCCTAAAGATTTCCCTTCTCAATGAGTTCAGGAGGGCTCCTGTAAAGGGTTCCATTAATGAGTGGTTTACAAAGCGATGTAAAAAGGCTAAGAGAAATTTCCTTTGGACAATCAAGAAAGGAGCTAGCCAAGAGATATGGGTATGTCGAGAATAATATCCGGTCAAAATAAGGCAAGCCAAAGCAGCAAGCAAGTGTAATAAATGGTCTGACCTTTCAGGCGTCTCCTCTAATAATGACCTAAAGAAACTTTGCTAATTAGTAAGTCTAAGTGGTGGGTATTTAGGGAAGACAGCTAAGATGTCTATTTTGTCCTGTGAGTGGGTAGCCCGTTTTGAGAAACTTTACTCCTGTACACATAAAAACAATTTTGCTTCGCAGTACTGAGGGAGCTCTCTACTCCTTTAGTTTTACCTTAGCAGCGACTGCTTATGCGGTCGCATCGCTAAAGCGTAAGAAGGCACCTGAACTAAATCAGATCCCCGCAGACCTTTCCAAATCTGACCCTAATATATGTGTCCCCTGAATTAATACTGTCACAAAAACAATTGCAGCAGTGGCAGCTATGCAGACTACTAGGAAAGGGGTTGAGATTGTCCCAGTCTTCAAGAAGGGAAACCCAAGCACCCTAACTTACTACCACCCTATTAGCCTTTTGGATAACTTGGAAAAGATTTTCTGCAAACAAATCCTGGAGAAACTTTTGGATTGGATCAAGGAAACCCATATCCGGTTCTATCTCCAGGCAGGATTTAGATTTAAGACCAGTTCGATTGATCAGGTCTTCCGCTCCCTTTTGTCTAAGTGAAAGACAGGTAGATTTTGGAGGGGGGAGAACTTTTTGTAGTGCATATTCATCTCTGTGCTGCTTTCGACCTGGTACCTGAGAAGAAATTATTGAAGCCCTAACTGAGACGGGGTGTCCCTGTAATTTGCTGAACATTATGTGCCTTCACTAGGAGAATTTTGCTAGGGTCCGATGTGGTAGGAAAGGAGAACTAACCAAGCCAATTTCTGTAGACATGGGTGTGCGCAAGGACAGTGTTTTGGCTACCATTCTGTTCCTCCTTTATATCAACAATTTTGTCACATTTTTGACTAATTGTGCTAATGATTCCCCCACTCTTGCAACACAGAAAGTTGTGGCTCTTTTTTTGTTGATGATAACCTTTCATTGGCTAAAACTACGCTGGATCTCCGGAATCTTGTAGACAAATTTAATCGGTTTTGTTCTGAGCATGGTCTTGAAAATAATGTTTCTAAATTAAAGCAGATGACTTATTCCAGATAGAAAAGGATGAAGGGCACTGTAAACCTGGAAAGGGAAGTACTAGAAAGGGTCAGGGACTTTGATTATTGGGGGATCGGTCAGGTGGACTCTGCCTCTTGAGACCCCTGTGGATCCTCAAAACGCTCATATCAGTTAAATCATATAGCATGAAGAATGCTCAGGTTTGCTAAAATGGCCTCATGGTTACCAATTTTTCCTGTAATGAAGATCTACATGATCCAAGCAAGAGTGCAGCACTATATGGTGCTAAATCATGGAGATACTGCCAATGTAAAGCTCTCTGATATCCTTTATAAATAAATAAATAAATAAATAAATAA
This sequence comes from Lissotriton vulgaris, assembly GCF_964263255.1. Taxonomy (NCBI): domain Eukaryota; kingdom Metazoa; phylum Chordata; class Amphibia; order Caudata; family Salamandridae; genus Lissotriton; species Lissotriton vulgaris. The sequence goes on from NC_141696.1 coordinate 489,975,528, forward strand.
ATAAATAAATATAGGAATTCTGAGTAGTAATGAAAACAACTTTATCTGAGCTCTTACTGGTCTGGGGAGGGGGACACCAATGGTACATTTAACACTGGACCTTGATCTTAACCCGGTCTTTGAGCTGGTTGCCCTTAGGCCGCTAATTTACTGGGTATGTATTTGAGCCACTGAAGACCTACATCTCTATAGAGAGGATCTTATTGACATTGTTAAACTACATTGTTCCAAGAAGAACAGGTGGCTGCCCTATGTTGAAAAACCATGGTATGGGCTATGCCTATCCAACTTCTGGGAAGACCAATCATCTATCCCAGCCGCTGTGGGTGTGGTGGTTAAATCTAGATATGGGGAGTGAAATGCTGTCCAACATTAATTGTCCTGACACAGAGGGAGCCTTACAAGACATGTTTTATTGCACAAATCCGTGCCTAGGGCAGAGGGCTTTCTAAATTACATCAGGCCTGTTACGTGCCCATTCATTATTTTTGCCATTTAGGTATGGGACTCTCACAAAATTGCTATTTACACTTGATCGTGGGACTCTATAAAGCTGAGGTCGGATTACCCACTCTGTTGGCTTTTGGGCCTAACTTATCAAATATATGCCCTTAGGATCTGCAAAATAGATTCTTCAACTGAGATTGTGGTGGCTGTATCTAAATTCCTGCAGGCAGCCTGGCTTATTAGGAACAATCAGTTAGCTCGCCTTTGGAACTTATGTGCACTGTGACCACTTATCTATGTCTTTTAGAAAAAAAACATTTTACTCATGTAATGTTAGAACTAGTGGGTGTTGCTTATTTATTTTAACTGTTATTGGTTTTAAATGATGTATATTTGCTGCTTGTTTTATGCTTTGATAATGAAATGTATAATTTCGATCTGTCCCCAAACTTAAGTTACCCAAGTTACTCCCAGGATTATTCAGAGTGGGTGACTGATGAATGTACAATTTAAATGGTTAAAAAAAACATGGTATGATACATGATGCTTTTAATTTGAGCAGGGAATACACTGTGAAGTACGGGGGAAAGCGATGTACAACATTGGTCTTCCTGCTGCAACCGAGCACTTACAGGTATATTTGAAAATGTACTAAATTTCAGGACAAACTGAATGGGAGGACATGAGGGGGAAAGGAGAGAGCAGATGTACAACACTTTCTACATCATACAAGCAATGCAATGATCAATGAGGTAACAGTAGAGCAACAGACGTGGTATGACAGTAAGACCTCCAAGCCTCAAGGTTATGTTAGCCAAAAGAATTAGCACAAGTCACTGCAAAGAGTCATGACCATAAGAAACAGTATTCAATCCTTTTTAGGTCTCGGTACTATCCGGTTCGTCAGAACCGGAAGTAGCGAGATCTTATCTTACTTAGAGGGGCTCTTCATCCCGCCTCTAATTTTGGCTCTCTCCCATTGGCTGGCTTCCTAAATGGAGGCCAGCCATTGCAGGAGAGAGCCGTCACTCCAAATAGGCTCCGTCCTTTTCGGATTTGGAGGTGTGTTCGGTGTGCTTCTTTCCACTTTTTAGCCACTCCCACCGAACACGCCCCCAAATCCGAAAAATCCCTGAAGCTCGAGGCAGCCATTTTGTTTCCTTCACAGTGAAGGTGAGCCGTTCCTCGCTGTCCTCTTGCGTTCTTCCCCCTGCCTTCTGCTGTCTTCTTCCCCCTGTCCGTGTATGTTTCCCGCCCCGCTGTCCGTGTATGTTTCCCGTCCCCCTCCCGCTGTCAGTGTCCTGTGCGCTCGTTTGTCCCGTCCGATTTGTTATCGTCACCATCCCGTTGTCCTCCCCCCCCCCAGCTCTCCTCTGTCCCGTTCTCCCCCCTCCCTCCGCCCGCAGCTCTCCTCTGTCCCGTTCTCCCCCCTCCCTCCGCCCGCTGCTCTGCTCTTCCTCCACCACCCTCTCTGACCCCTCCTCCTCTCCCCATAGTTTTCCTTCCCCCCTGTACTATTTGCTCTCCTTTCTTAAAGTCGTTCTTTTATAGTCCACAGCTCTCATGTTAGCAGGATTTGCAGGTCACTGCCTCGTTGCCCAGCTCTCCCTGCAGCATTAGCCTTTAAAACAATTTCTTTCAATTAAACTTCTATGCATGCCTCCACCTTTCACCCCTCTGTCTTTAATTTCCTCGTTCCCCCTCTGTGCTCTCTTCACTTCTTGCTTTCTCTCCCTCTGCCATCCCGCACGTATCTCACCCCAGCCTTTGAACTTCGCCCGCGCCCCTCTATACCTACCTGTCTGTTCCTCACTCTCTGCCTTCTTTGCTCTCTCTCGCTGCTCTCTAGCCCTCTCTCATCTGATTCCACCACTACCTCTCGTTTACTACTTCTCACCATCGCCCGCTGCCCTCCTGCAGTCGTTACTGCCATCTGTGGCTGGCACCACGCGCTGGCCCAACACACTCAAGCATCTGCACAACTGGTCCTCGCCTCCCCTCTACCCTTCGAGCCACGCACGCACCTACTGCGCCCCCGCCCCCTCTCCTAATGCCCGTAGGAGTCGCTTTGCACTCCTGCACGGCGCTGCTCTCCTGCTGTCTCCCTGCGCCCACGCCCCTAAGGCTATCCTTAGCAAAGTGCATTTTTGGCGCACTTTTTCACCCATCTCGGACATTTTCCCCCCATTTACACATTAGTTCGCTGTCTCGTCCTGTCTAGAGGCTCTCTCGCGCTCTGTGTTCCTCTCCTCTCCCCCCCTTCACTCTCGCGTGCCTGGCAGAGTTCACTCACGCGCACACAGTTATTTTCCAACTCCGAGTCCTTTTACACGCACCTCTTCATTTCCTTCCAACCGTTTCTCGCCCATCTCACACACATCCTTGGCTCGCATAAGGGCCACTTCAACTCGGTTGATTTTTCAGCACCCTCCTACTCTCACTTATTCACTCTATTTTTATAGGTCTATCTTCCACAGCCTCACGCGCACTTTAGAGAGTACATTGGCATAGCCCTATTCGCAACCTGTTTCCCCTCTCAAGTCTCCTGCACCTCGCTCATTGTCACCCCCCTACTCGCCTCTGGTATCACACACCATTGCCAGAGTTTCGTCCCCACCCTCTGTTTCTCCGCTTCCATTTCCATCTCATTCTTGGTTTTCTTTCCCCACGTTTCCTTTCTCTTTCTTGGTCTCACACACGGCTCGCAGAATTCTTTTACCGCCCTCTCCGTTCCCTTCTCACTCTCTTCTTTTCTCTCTCTTCCACTCTCACACACAGTTAATTTCCCTTCTCTTCCACTGTCTCACACATGGCTGACATTTCTGTGCTTCGCTTCCACTGTCTTGCACATTGCTCACCTCCCTTTTCTCTTTGTTCCATGGTCTCACACACACTCTCACAGTGTTCTTTTTTCCCCACTCTAGTATTATACCACTGTCATTCCGTTTCCACTATTCCATATTTTCTCTCTTCCATTGTCTCACGAGTGACTCCCCTCCCTTTCTTTCTATTCCACAATCTCACACACGGCTCACAGAGTTTAACCCACCCTAAATTATGCCCCAATCATTTTACTCTCACTTTTCCATTTTCTTTCCTCTTCCATTGTTTCGCACACGGTTCACCTCCCCACTTTCCTTCTCTGCCACGGTCTCACACAGGGCTCACAGAATTCTTTTTTCCCGCCCTCTGTTATGCTCCTCTCATTCTCAGCTTTCTCGTCTTTCTCTCCCCTCTCTTCCGCTGTCTCACACATGGCTCGCAGAGATCGTTTCCCACCCTTCGTTTCCCCTTCTCTCCTTGTCTCCCCAACCGTTCTTTTTCTTCTATGGTCTAACGCACCACTTTCAGAGTTCCATTTATAAGCACTTTCTTTCCCTCTCCTTCTCCTTATGTCTCTCCGCACTTCTCTTCTGGTCTCACACATCATTGTCAGAGTTGTTTCCCACGGAGCTTCCACTCTTCTTCTCTCATTGTTTCTGAGGCCATCTGTTTTTTACTCCCACAAGCCATTGGCAGGGCTATTTCCTCGCTCTATTTTTCTTCGCCTTGCCCCGATTTCCTCCTTCTCCCCCTTCCACACAGTAATTAGCATCGTTTTATTTGGTCCTCTCGCCCATTATTTTGTCTCTCTTCCTCCTTGTTTCTCCTACCTTTCAAGTACCAAAGTCTCACACACCCTTCACAGTTCCTTCCCCACACTGTTTCTCTTCTCCCTCTCCCTCTCCTCTATCTTCCACAGTCTCGCACATCTCTTGCAATTCTTTTCCCACACTGTGTCGCTTCTCTGTTTCATATTGTCTCCCCCTTTCTTCTATCTGCCAAAAGTCTCACACACACTTCGCAGTTCCTTTCCCACAGTTTCTTTTCTCTCTATTATTGTCTAGCCACTCTTTTCTCAATCTTCCAACGTCTCACAAATCCCACGAAGTTATTTTCTCATACGGTTTCTCTCCCCCCTCTTCCATTGTCTCCCAGCCCCTTTACCTCACTTCCAAAGTCTCTCATGTGTGTTTTTATCATGGCTCTCTTACCAGACTTATTTCTATCTCCCTTTCACGCTGTCTCTCCCACCCTTCTTCTCTCTTCCACAATCTTACACATCCCTTGCAGTTCCTTCCTCACACTGATTCTCCTCTCCCTCGTTCTGCCTTTCCTCTATTTTCCACAGTCTTACACATCCCTTGCACTTCTTTCCCGTACAGTTTGCCATCTCCCTCTTCCACTGTCACTCTGCTACTTTCCTCTATCTTCCAGTCCCACACATCCCTTGCAGTTCTCGCTCCACGATTTTTCCCCTCTCCCACTGTCTACCGGTCCCTTTATCTGTCTTCCACAGTATTTAATTTGAATTTGAATTTAAAAACATTTATATAGCGCTCTGCTACCATGCGGTTTCTTGGCGCTCACACACTCCTTGTAGTTCTTTGTCCACACTGTTTCTCCTCTCCCTCTTTCACTGTCTCTCGCCCCTTTCCTCTATCATCCACAGTCTCACAGACTCATTGCAGTTCTTTGTCCACACTGTTTCATCTCACCCCCTCTCACTGTCTCTCGCCCCTTTCCTCTATCGTCCACAGTCTCACACACTCATTGCAGTTCTTTGTCCACACTGTTTCTCCTCTCCCCCTCTCTCGGTCCCTCTCCCCCTTTCCTCTATCATCCACAGTCTCACACACTCATTGCAGTTCTTTGTCCACACTGTTCCTCCTCTCCCTCTTTCACTGTCTCTCGCCCCTTTCCTCTATCATCCACAGTCTCACACACTTCTTGTAGTTCTTTGTCCACACTGCTTCTACTCTCCCCCTCTCACTATCTCCCCCTTTCCTCTATCAGCCAGTCTCACACACTCATAGCAGTTCTTGAAACGTTGAAAAGTTCTTGAAACGTGTGTGGGGGTGTGTGTAAATCTACACCATTCATGCACGTGTGTGCGTCAAATTATATTTAACTCCAAGTGGGTGCACTAAACATCCAACCTGGAAATGCAATCGCCCTTTGGCATAAGTCATATGCTGTGCTTCTATAAGAAAATTAACACTAACAAACGTGTACCAAGCCACTGTTTACTCTTGGGTATTTTGTGCCCTCTCTATATGGTAGTATTCTTATATCCGGAGTCAGTTGCCAGCGCTAATAATCCTGGCATTTGTGGGCTGTGCTCTAGGAATGGTTGCACAGCAGACGCCACCCTCCCAATAGTACACTTCCGTGCTATGTCTCTTTATGAAGGAAGGCACTTCACATGCTGACAGGTCCTGCATCAGGCCCACAGTGTTGGTAGTGCAAGTCTGAGCACACTGCTTTCAGCGTAACAAGGAAGAGATGTTAGAATTTACATAAGAGAAGCTAGTGAACATTATTTTCTTTTTAGAAGGTGACTGGCAGAAAAAAAAATATGGCTATACCACGCCCATAAATAACACCGATAAGAGGCCGCTGTTCTATGTGTGTTTTTTTCTGTTCATGTTTCGCCTTTTGTGGCATTGTTTGAATTATTGGCTTGATAGCACTTACCACTTAATATTTTATGCAATTTTAAAAGGGTTTTGGTTTTTCGATTTCCAAGAATTGCTCGCCAGCCTGCGTCCAGGAGGGTTGTGCATAATTTATATTGTCTGTGCTCCTGTTATATCTGAGGTAGTGGTGGATGTTACAGCTAGAATAAGGCATCTCCATGGCAATAAAGCCCTCGAAGGGAGGAGGAGAGAGGGTGTTCTAAAGTGGCCTAATTTGTGGAAAGGGCTCTCTTGTTTCCATCCCCGCCTCACTCTCTCTCACTACCTCACTCTCTCTCTTTCTATCTCACTAAGTCACTTTCACTCTTTCACTACCTCACTCTCTCTCTATCTCACTACCTCACAAACTCACTCACTGTTTCTATCTCACTACCTCAGAACATCCCTCTACCTCAATCTTTCACTACCTCACTTTCTCTGTCTCTCACTACCTCACTCTCTATCTACCTATCTCTCACTACATAACTCTCTACCTCACTATTCCACTCTATCCCACTATCTCACAACTTCTCTCTCTCAAAACATCACTACCTCACTCTCTAGCTCACAACCTCACAACGTCACTCTCTTTCTCTAACTCACTACCTCAATCACTCTCTCTCACTACCTCACTCTTTCTATCTCACTAACTCACTTTCACTCTCTTTCACTACCTCTTTCTCTCTCTACATCACAACATCACTCTATGCTTATATCTCACTACCTCACAACATCCCTCTCCCTCACTACCTCACTCTTTACTACATCACTCTCTATCTATCTAACTCACTCTCTCTCACTACCTCACTCTCTATCTATCTAATTCAATACCTCACTCGCTCTCTCTATCTCACTACCTCACTCTCTCTCTGCTAATGCAATAGGTATCACATATGCAAAATACAAAGCTAATGCCAATACAAATGACAATGCCATTTATTTAGGGATCCAAAAAAGATAAAAAAAAATAATGAGCAATTCCAATAGCTCTACCTATAATATTGCCGAGACCATTGCATTGTAAATGCTTGTTTACCACTGACCACAGATGCTATGACAACAAGCATTTACAATGCAATGGTTTCGCCTTTGGAAAAGTTAGAGCTATTGGCATTGTAAATGACAAAATTTGTATTTATGTGTTGGTTTTGAAAACAGATAAATAAATGGCATTGTCATTTACATTGCCATTAGCTTAATCTCTCGCAAATGTGAGACCTATTGTACCCTACGGACGAGCTCAGCAGACAGCAATTACTACCACACACACACACCCAGAGCCAGCCACACACACACAAACCCAGAGCCACACACACACACACACACACATACACACACACCCCCAGAGCCCCACACACACACACACACCCAGAGCCACACACACGTAAGCTTCATCTTCTCAATAAATACCTGCACCCTCCCACATAAGCCTCTGACTGACCTGTTGCCCTTACCCCACAATCTTCAAATAAATCTGAGCATCACTACCTTAGGGAAAAACTGTGACTCTCCCCACTTTTGTAACACCCTACCATACTACCTCAGAATTATATTATCCACACATCATACTGTCTAGTGTATACTTCTTTTACATACTGTTACTATGGATTCTTATTAACTCCATATGCAACTCAAGTAACTGCTACTAACTCTGTAATGTGCTCTGATACCTTTGGGTCAAGTTTGCGCTATACATAACTCGATAAATAAATATTATGCAGCTTTTTTTCCATTTTATGTAGACCTCTTAGGAGTTCCGAATTATGAATTTAAAACATGACTGGGTTTTGTGCCTAAGACCCACACTTCAAAACTGTTCCTAGATTTCAGCACCCAGTCGAATGAAGACTAACAAGCACAGCATTTTCTGAATAAAGAATCCTACTTGTGGTCGGAACTAGAATTTAGCAAATCCTGACCCTGGGTGGCTTGTGATGATTAACTAGCTTTATATTTTGTTTTACATTTCAATGCAATTTTGTCTTGTGCTAATTCACTGTGAGTAACTTAATGTGCAAAAAAAGGTTCCAACACTATCATATTAAGAAGCAGAGTTTCCAGTGACCGTACTTGCCCTGACAAGTCCCGTCCGGTAGGCATGTGGGGAATTGGGCCTTTTACAAAAGCTGCATCCTTTCCTCAACGACACCAGACAAGATCACAGGCCTTCTGGTTTATGGTGAACAACATACGTTCAAACAAGCATGCTTTTCTGAGAACAGGAATTTAAAGCAGTTCCTTGAGTTGTGTCTCTAGCTCTATGTTGATGCCAATCCCTCAATGTGTCTTCCTGCATCTACTTTCTGATGCTTGCAACCGGACGCCCCATAGACAACTCCTGCAGAAACCCCACTGGCAACTCCTGCAACAGCAGTGTTTGCTAATACTATTCACCTGGCACATGGGGCAAGGTCTAAAGAAGTTCCAGTCTACTCTTAGTTAAGTATTATATTTGGCTATCACACAGACCTTCTTTAACTAATCTAAATGAAAACTTGTGCTGCGCAATTTCAAATTATTCCATGGATTTAACCCTTACTGATTGGGCTCTTCAACAGCATAACCATTGACTACCACTTTATGTAGCACATTCCGTGTGTAAGAGGTTCTTCTCAAATTAGTCACTGGCACATAATCTGAACAGAAGCCCTTCGCACCTCCAGCATTCTCCATTGCTCCTCCAATTCATTAAAGAGCTGAAGATATTTCTTTACAGAGCACACAATAGCAATGGCCCATGTATAATTGGTATCTCATATATCACTATATGCTAATGCTGGAATACAAACAGTCCTGGCTATCAACTGGACCCTTACCATGATAGTGGCTTTCTGCCATTGCTAATTACTTAGCCAACAGCAGTGTGCATGTTCGGACTTGTTATTTGGATGTCACAATTGAAAACACAGGCCTACAACTTCAACCCAGTTTAATGTTGCAGACAGAAAAAAAAACACAGAACCAGTTCACAGTACATACACGCCTAGAAGAGGGAGGACGAGCAAGAATAAGAAACAACTTGTGTATGGCTTTATACGGAAATGAAGGCGTGAGGAGGAACTTTTGTGGAAAGGTGGGGAACGTGCAGAAGAGCCTGGAAGGACTAAGGTAAAGAAGGATGGGAAAAGTGAGGCAAACATGCAAATAATCCTATGTATTGACGGGACGGATAAAACGGAATTATTTCTAAATCATACCTTGTCCTCTTGCTCTCGCAGCATCTGCTCCATCAGTCCCTCCAGCTCCCGGGGAAGCCTGTTCCGCAAGGACAGCAGCTATTGATGCAGTTCCCGCAGCCCATCCCTCAGTGCCAGGTACAGACAGGCAAGAGTCCCAAGGGCTCCTGCCAGCAAGGCCAGGAGAGGCCATATCAATGCATGGAGCCGTGAGGGGGAGGGAGTTGCAGACCGAGACGAGGAGATCCTAGACTCACAGGGAGGCTGCAGGGTGGAATTAACTTCCTCACTAAAGCACGGAGGGTGTCCCATGGCCACCTTTTACTTTCCTCTGCCGTGATGACATGATGGATACGACTACTTGCACCCGAGTCAAGCGGTCTCGTAAAAAAAATGCACAGTCTGGTCTTGACACCTTAAGCAACGGAGTACGTAACTTGTTGCCCATTCCTGGGTGTGAAGTTAAGCAATTAGGCCAGTGGGAGGATATAAAAAAGCAAACACGGTTGTTTATACAAAAAAATCATATAGACTTTTTTTTAAGTGCCTTGCGACTATTTCTCATGCAACGTAATACACAATCTGCATCCCAGAAAAGAATTGCCATTCAGCGATGCAACGGAGAAATTATAGCTAAATGCATTTACATAAACCGGACTGTCCTAGAACTTTATGATTACAGCATACGAGGAGAAAGCACGAGCAGGCCCCATGAGTCGCAACAACGTAGCCTCACCTGGTGTCGGCAGCAGCTTGGACAGTGTCGCGGTGGCCGCCATGGCAGCAACTTGGACAGGGTCGCGGTGGTCGCCATGGAAGCTTGGACAGAGTCGCGGTGGCCGCCATGGCAGCAGCTTGGACAGGGTCGCGGTGGCCGCCATCTTTCCGTACTTCCAACGGGTCAACCTTCTGGCACTCGCCGCCCAGTTCCGACCTACGCACAGCCTCTTCCCGTTTCTGCAACCTCCCTTCCACCAACCCCCAAAGGCGTGTTTGACATATGCTCGGTGAGCTGTACTCAAAACGTACGATATTAATTACAGTGAGCTGGACGGAGGTACGTTACAGACGGACTGAAGGGAGCTCCCCGGGCACAGCACGGCAGCAGCAGCAGCGCCTCCTCCCCTGACACATCACAGGCCGTCAGTGTGCAGCCCGAACCGGCGGGAGGTAGATGGTCAGGACTCCGGAGCCCGCAGTCCCGGTAAGGACGGAGCAGGTACTGCAGGATTGGGACAGGTACCGGGTGGAGACCGGAGACACAGACAGGGAGGGGGGGCGGGAACGGACAGCGTGAGGGGGGGCGGGAATGGACAGCGGGAGGGCTGAAATGGGCACACAGACAGCGACACCAGAACACGGAGGCAAAGACGAAGACGGAAACTGAAAACAATGCTGCTTACCTGATCGCAAATGGAAAGTACTTCCTGGCAACTTCAATCTCGCAGCCCACTCCTACAAAAGACACTTCGAAACTGACCAAAACATGACGGGAAAAAAAAAAGCAACCGCCCACCGCCGCAATGATGTCACAAAGGGGAGGGCGGGATGAGAAAAATTTGACGGAGCGCCCACGAATCGCCTCACACAATGACGGACTCCTCTCTCTTCCAATGGCTAGCCTCCATTTATGGAACTAGCCAATGGAAGACAGAGGCGGAAATAAGCCACATACTTGTAAACAAACGTTTTCGCCTGCGCGAAACGCTGCTGCGCAGCTTTCGCCAGGCGAAACCTAAAAAGGTCAAATCAACAGTTGAACAAATAAAATGGGGAGCGGAGTTTGGGGAAAATGTAATCTATATTTGCAGACAGTAAGAAGGAGGGGAAAACATTTTGCTTAGGTTATCAGATTTCACAGCCAGTTACTCACTCCCAGTTAAGGTACATAAGGTGGCTCACCATTTCACACAACGTTTTCACTTGCATGATTTATGCAGGCATTTTAATGTTTCCAGGAAATTTACAAAATTGTGTCACTTTAATGGACAACAGAGGGTGGACTGGAGGGGTACAGGTAGCAAGATAGCCACAGGGAGCTTGGAGGGTGGGGAAAGGGGGTGTTGTAGCACAAAGACAACAAATTGTAGTCGAGAGGTAACAAGTGGGCCAGGAGGGCAGGGTAGCAAGGTGGCCATGGAGGACATGCAAGTGGGGAAAGTGCCAGCACACGGAAAACAGAAGGCAGGTAGGAGGGGCAGGGACAGCAAACTGACCATGGAAGGCTATGAATATGTGACATGGCACTTCTTTAGGCTTATTGATCTAGGTTTTCCATTCCTGGCCGCCTGGTCACTTTGAGAAAGATTCAACAATAAGTGGTTAATAGGGAAGCTTTCCGAAGTTTACTCAATGTATTTTTTGCAACTCCAAAAACCTCAAACTGAACCTACCTGATTGTCTATTGTATAACTTTGAGAATTGTCTCCGTAATTTCTAATGCAGCAAGTAAAAGTGGGAACACATTTATGCATAGTAAAAATTAGCACTGGCCCGTCTCATATCATGTGAACATTTTATTTTTAATGCTAAACAAAGATCATCAGCTTCTTCATTCTAAAGAGCACAGTTAAAGATGCATATTTGCCAGATATTTGCCTGATGAACATAGATTCATGTAGTTTGCCCCAAAAAAGATTTGTACCTGAAGCCTTGGATTGGCAACATGAGGATGTTTAAAGGAAACAAGTTCTGCACAAAATAGTCCATCTTTGCTTTCAATTGCTTCAAGTACCTGGAGAGAAAAATATTTTTCCATGAAGTAGTTTCATTAAAAATACAGCATCGAAATACAGTGGAGGACAATGCGAGAAAGCTAGGCCCTTGCCTGGGTAGTTCTGACATACATCCAAAAGTGTTTGAGGCTCTGCGCATGTGCACACCATACCTAACTAATTTGCATAAACCCTTCACCAAGTGATTTTGACCGTCACCCAAACACACAGGACAGAGTTTAAAAAGTAATTTGCAAAGCCTATTATTGGGAAAGTGCCTACCTCAAATGAGGCCTGGTGGCCCAGCTGCTGACTTTGGAACATTAGGTTCTAATCTTGGGTCTAACGCTAGATTATAAATAATTTGATTTTAATCAAATCAATTTAATCTCCTCAAACCACAATTGATGCATATTTATTCTTTAAAACAGGAAACATCAAATTTGAACACGTCACACAGATTTTGTAGACCAATGATTTGTGAACATCCACGTATGTGTCAATCAGACCATTACAAACTGTCCATAAGCATCTGCTTCAGGAAAAATGTACATTTGTATGAAGTATTTGTATGGCATGAGCCTACACAAAAGGCAGCGGACTGATGTACAGGGCCAAAGGCAGGGATACAGTCAAAAGGTAACTGGATCGGTAGCTGCGTTCTGAGAATAGAGGTGGACAGTTACTTTGTCATAATCCTCTAATGAAGAGAGAGAGAACGCTTTAAAAGACAATATGTGATTTCTCCTTTGAGGCTTGATGAGTTCCCAGTCATATTCTCCTTCATTCTGTTCTGCAGTTGAAGAGACGAGTGTCATCCTTTCCCTGACCTCCACTCAGACTTCTTTTCTTTTTCCATCCACCTCTCTCGCTCTCCATCATAAAGCCCAGTAGTCACCTATACTGTATGCTCTCTCTTTGCAAAATCAGAGACGTTTATTCATTTTTAGCCACACAACATATTTCAGTGAGTATATCCCTAGACTCTAAGGGCCCGATGTAGGTAGGCCGTTACCGATCGGTAACGGCCGAAAATACCGATTTTTGGCCCTTACCGATCAGTAAACAGCCATCGAGATGTAGGGAACAAAAAAAAATCAAAATCGGAGTTAAAACCGATTCGGAATGAGTACCGAATGGAAAAGAATCCGATACGTACATACCGAAAATCGGATATGTAACGAATCGGTAACACACCGAATCGGATGCAAACACCGATTCGGTCAATGTACCGAATCGGTAGACACACCGAATCGGAAAATAACCGATTCGGTCCATGTACCGAATCGGTAGTGACACCGAATCGGAAATTATCCGAATCGGTCCATGTACCGATTCGGTAGACACACCGAATCGGAATGAAGCCGATTCGGTCCATGTACCGAATCGGTAGATACACCGAATCGGACATGAGCCGAATCGGAGAACATACCGATTCGTATGAATCACCGATCGGGAAATTCCCCGATTCCGACAGATGGGGAGATGTAGGGAGGCACAGAAACACCGAAATCGGCTCAAATTCGGTAGAATTCACTCGGTATTTACCATGGATTACAATCAGGTGGTAACCAACTCCAACCCATATAAACAGCCCCAAAATGCATTGCAACTTGCAGGATGGCAGCTTTTTATGTCATTGCGAGGCGGCTACGGCTACAGCAGAAAGGACAGAGGGAATGGCTAAGAAATGAACAGGTCTACAGACAGAGGATAACCCTGTTCATGCTCACAGAGGCAGAGATCCTAGAGATACAGGCTGGACTCTGACACCATACTTGAGCTCATCAGGGACCTCAAACCATTCTTGGACCACCACACCCCAAGGGCACACGCCATCCCAGCACACGTCCAGGTGCTATGCAGCCTACACCTGCTTGCGTCTGGCAGCTATCAAAGTGGAGTTGCAGCGGCAGGAGGGGTGAGCCAGAGCAGCCTGTCAAGGTTCTTCCACACATTCCTTGACGCCATGATACACAGGATGGACCAATACATCTCTTTCCCTGCAACCCACGCAGAACTGCTACAAACTAAAGCTGACTTCTACCAGATGGCACAATTTCCCCAAATCATTGGTTGCATAGATGGCACGCACATTCCGATTTGCCCACCAGCAGACACAGAATACATATACCGCAATCGGAAGTCTACACACACCATCAACGTGCAGGTGATCTGCAATGCGAAGTGCACCATCACAGACCTGGTAGCAAAATTTCCAGGGAGTACCCATGACTCCTATATTTTCCAACAGAGCGGCATCTATGCACGGCTGATGGCTGGCGAATTTGGTGAAGGATACCTCCTAGGTGAGACACATCATCAGACCCCCATAACACACAGTAGCTAGGTGGAATACATGTATGCATGTGTGTAATGTTACCCCTTTCTCTTCCAGGCGACAGTGCATATGCCCTCCGCTCATTCATACTCACCCCCTACCTCAACCCCTCCACACCCAGCCAAAGGAGGTATAACCGGGCCCACATACGCACAGGGAATGTCGTCGAACGGACCTTTGGCATCTGGAAAAGTAGATTCAGATGCCTGCACAAGAGTGGAGGTGCAAGGCAGTATACCCCCATCACCTGCTGCAAGATCATAGCTGTATGTGCAATGTTACACAACCTTGCGGTGAAGAAGGGCACTGAGGTGGAGTTGTCTGACTACGAGGACCATGACGACGACGAAGCTGTGCCACTGACACAGCCAGCTGGGGTGTGTACGCCAAGTGATGGCAGATACAGACGTGAGGAGATTACAGAAAACTATTTCTGAGTGAGTACAGATGCAAAGACAGCTAAATGGTTGTTGTGAAAAAACAATTTTTAATACTGTTGCAACACAGTTACTGCACTGATGTGCAACAAAAAAAAGGTGTAATGGCAAAGAAAACAAAAGTCCAAGGTCCAGGTTGCCTCACCCGCCCTTGCAAGGCTATTTCTTTGACCGCTTGGCAGCCCCACTGGGGTGTCCCTCAGCCCCCTCAGAATGACCAGCGGCATCTGCGGAGCGCCTGGTGCTCCTGCGTGGCTCTGACGCAGCGCTGGCCGGGCTGCTGCGGCTGCTGCTGTCCCCAGCATCCCCCAGGTCCAGGGCAGGATTTGTGGCAGTGTTAGAGATGATCATGGCCTCCATTGCTGTCGTGATGCGGGCCATTCCCCTTGTTATCTCTGCCGTATTTTGTGTGAGACTAGACTCCATGTTGGCACTGCGCTGACAGAGTTGTGCCGTTGCCGCAGCAAGGCGGCTCATGGAGCGGTTCTGCACCCGGGCATCCCGCCTGCGCACCAGCTCATGCTCCTCCAGTCTGCCACATAACTGGGTTATGGCAGTGGTTAGCCTGCCTAAACCTGCTGCTACCTCCTTGTTTGAATCCACGAAGGCCTGAAATCCTTTCACCATTTCCCCCATCTGCAGGTTGTGCTGCAGGAGCTGGCGTTGGCAGGCCATGATGGATTTCGCCTGCTGCCTTTGGATCTTTACCATATTTCCTTCGAGGCCCAGGAAGACACTGCCCTCGGGTGCTGGTGCTGCAGTGGTGGCAATGGCACGGCGCCGGGTACTGCTGCTGCCGGCCTGCTGAGTGGGCTGGAGTGCCACTGGTGGGGGTGTGGTGCTGGCCGGGGCCTGAGCCCCTGCTCCCAGGACAGGGTGTACTGGTGCCACAGCCATGATCGTGGCAGGAGCTGGTGTAGGTGGAAGGAGGTCCCTTGTCGGGGAGTTCTCTGGGGATAACTGCAAGGGGGGTGTGCTCGGCATTTGTGGGGAGTGCAGTGCTTCAAAGTCTATTACCAGGTCTCCCTCTATACCAAGCCCTATGGTGTTTTCGTCCTCCTCCTCCTCGGCAGCCTGACTGGTGATCAGCCCTGCGAGTGCAGTGTTAGATGGTGCTGCTGCCTCTGTTGTCATGGTTTGTCCGCCTGATGGTGCCCCTAGGTACAAAGAAGCATTTGTAAATTGAGTGCCGATGTATTACAGTCAGTACAATTAAAGCATTGCACATGTCCTTGCATCTCCTTAGAATGTGTTCCACTGTTTCCTGTCTTGTGATTCTGCACTGCCATATTTTGCTAACTTCTGCTGACTACATGTACCATGATGCTTGTCTCTTGTATGTTGGTTACAGTACTGTGCTGGGGTTTGGCTATGCATTGTGTCTAATGGGGAGGTGTCTGGTAGGGTGTGTCATGATGCGCATGCTTCTTACCTGTAGCTCTGGCTGAGCTGTCCAGGGTCCCAATTCCGGTTACGCTCTCCCTCTCAATGGTGGTGGACACCATTTCCTCGAGGTCTGTGAGGGGTGGCGCCGGGTTCCTGCCTCCACCAGTGCCTCCAGCCTGCCTCTGGATCTCTGCCATCTTCCGTTTTGTGAGGCTGCGGATGTCATAGAAACGCTTCTTCAGCTCATCCAGGGACCTGGGGGTGACACCCACAGCATTCACCTTTTGGGCGATTTCGCTCCAGATCCTCCTCTTGGTGCTGTCTGGCACATTGAGGGACAGCTTTCCAAATAGCTGCCGGTGCACCCTCACCACCTCCTCAACCAACACCTGCAGCTCGATGCTGCTGAACTTAGGCTTCCTCTTCTGGGTGGACTTCTGGCTCTCACTCTGGTTTGCCATCTTGTTCAGAACAGTTCACTACCTCCTACTCCCACTGCTGCTAACTGTGAGTGTTCAGCTCAGGCTGGCTCTCCAGAAAGTTCTTAATTAGCTGCACCTGCACCTGCACCAGGTTGCCACTCCCTGTTTGGGTGGGGGAGGGGGAGCCACCTCATTGGCTGAATCGGCTTTTGCCGATTCGGCTTTTACCGAATCGGATATTACCGAATCGGTAAAATCCGATTCGGTATTATCCGAATCGGATTTTACCGATTCGGTTTCTTCAATGCATTCCTATGGGCTTTTTGGCCATGGGTGTGTTTTCATAGCTACGATTCGTTAATTGCCGAATCGGATTTTACCGACTCGGCTATTTCCGATTCGGTGGTAGCCGATTCGGCTATTTCCGATTCGGTGGTAGCCGATTCGGTACTTTCCGATTCGGTCCGTGCCGATTCAGTACGTACCGATTCACATTACCGATGCCGACCGATTCGGTATTATTTCGCCGTTTGTTTGCTACATCTCGTTTTCCGATTTCAGAATACCGATTCGGCCCGCCTCGGTATTTTGAAATCGGAAAATCCCTTTTACCTACATCGGGCCCTAAGTGTACTACCACAAAAGGAAAGAACTTGCATTTTTCCTACATGCTTCCTTGTTACCACTGAAAGTATCCATCATACAGTCATAACATTTAAACTCTATATTTTAGAAGCAGCATTTGCGTATCTGTATTGAAGGTCGGAATAAGTGTTATAAAGAAATGGCACATTTTGATTTGGATTACGAATACCTTTTGAATCCTGTAGACCAATCTACACCATATTTTCCAATTGGACACAGAACTTTCAAAAGACTGGACATAGTGGGCTATGTGTCCAGCTTCTACACCACCACAATCTGCTTGTCAGAGACTTGCACAACATATTGTGAGACATGTCAGGGTGTTAGGCCTTTTTGAAATAAAATATGATAGAAGAATTTACACACTTAAGAGGAAGAGGCAATTATGGAAACGTCCGTTGGTTTTTTTTGGTTGTTTTTTTGTTTTCATCCACAACATAACAAAAAGTAACAAGCATTTACAATGCAATGGTCTCGGCATTATTAAAGGTAGAGCTATTGGCATTGCTCATGACTTTTTTTTTAAATCATAAACAAATGGCATTGTCATTTACAATGCCAATAGCTTAATCGCTCGCAAATGCATGACCTATTGCCTTTACACCCACACAGAGCCACACATATACAGAGCCACCCACACAGAGCCACCCACACAGAGCCACCCGGAGTCATTATCACAGAGCCACCCACACACAAACAGAGCCACCCACATATAGAGCCACCTACAAAAAAAGCTATCCACACATAGAGCCACCTACAAAAAATAAATGGCATTGTCATTTACATTGCCAATAGCTTAATCGTTAAATAAATGGCATTGTCATTTACAATGCCAATAGCGTAATCGCTCGCAAATGCAGGACCTATTGCATTTACACCCACACAGAGCCACACACACATACAGAGCCGCACACACAGAGCCTCCACACACACCCAACGCCCCCCCACACACACCCAACGCCCCACACACACAACCAACGCCCCACACACACACCCAACGCCCCACACACACACCCAGAGCCCACCACACACACACCCAGAGACCACCACACACACACCCAGAGACCACCACACACACACCCAGAGCCCCACACACACACCCAGAGCCCCACACACACACCCAGAGCCCCACACACACACCCACACACCCAGAGCCACACACACACCCACACACCAAGAGCCACACACACACCCACACACCCAGAGACACACACACCCACACACCCAGAGACACACACCCACACCCAGAGACACACACCCAGAGCCACACACACCCACCCAGAGCCCCACACACACACACCCAGAGCCCCACACACACACACCCAGAGCCCCACACACACACACCCAGAGCCCCCCGCACACACCCAGAGCCCCCCGCACACACCCAGAGCCCCACACACACACACCCAGAGCCCCACACACACACACCCAGAGCCCCCCGCACACACCCAGAGCCCCCCGCACACACCCAGAGCCCACACGCACACACCCAGAGCCCACACACACACACCCAGAGCCCACACACACACACCCAGAGCCCACACACACACCCAGAGCCCACACACACACACCCAGAGCCCCCACACACACCCAGAGCCCACACAAACACCCAGAGCCACACACACAGGAGAGCAAGCAGAGCGAGGGGGCAGGGGAGCAAGCACAGCCAGTGTGCAGGGGAGCAAGCTCAGCCAGGGAGCAAGCACAGCCAGGGGGCAGGAGAGCCAGCACAGCGAACTTAAAGGAAGGCACGGATACACACACTTGATTACAGGTATTATCATTCTTTTAGCACAAAAAAGGTGGAGGTAAAGGGATCAGAAGGAAAAAGCGAAGGAAGAAGAGAAAAAATGGAGAGAGAGGAGGAGAGCGACAATGGGAGCAGGGAGAGTGGAGGAGGTAGACAAAAGGAGGTGAGAGGGAAAGAGATAATAAAAAGAATGGGTATGGTTGAGATTGGAGGAGAGAGATGGCCAAAAGCAGAAATGGAAGGGAAAATGCTACGTTCTAATCGAAAGAGGCCCACTTCACCTTTCACCCCAATTAGGCAGACAAGAACAGTTTCAAACATGGTAAATAATAAATTAGCAATAGAGCAACATGCAGGCATGCCAGGACACTACAAAACTTCTGTGAATTACAGTGATTTTTGTACCCGACCGGCACCCACTGTGACATCTGCCGATAGTGCGCTCTCTTTTGGAATTACATAATCACACACGCACAGGCTTCATTGCAGCACCCCACGACTCCCACTTACTTCTCAAAGCTGCAGGAGCTCGAGCCACCGCAGCATCACACAGCCTCCTCAGAGAGTCTTCTGGGCCAGGCCTAGACTCGGGTCACATGACTATAGTCATAGTGTCAAGAAGGGCGGTATTTCAGCGCTGGTTTTTAATTTTTAACAGGTCTGCGAATGGCGAGCCCCGCACCTCTTGAAGCCCTGTATAAACTACTACTGCAGCAGCCGTGCTTAGAAGCTTGTTTACACAGTCCCATTAGAAGACTAGCAGCCCTGCTTATGAGCTTGTTTACACAGTCCCGATAGAAGAGTAGCAGCCCTGCTTAGAATTATGTTTACACTGTCCCATTAGAAGAGAAGCAACCCTGCTTAGAATGTACTTTACATCGTCCATTAGAAGAGCAGCAGCCCTGTTTTGAGAAGTGCTTACGTGCGAAAGAGGGAAAGCAAATGCAATGAGAAGTGCGGCTGCTAGTATGCGAGGTCTGCTGAGAAGTGCTCGTGACAGTACACAGATCTGCTGAGAAATGCAGGAGCTAGCATACCAATGAAGCTGAGAAGTGCAGGTACTAGTATGCAAGACCTGCTGAGAAGTGATGGGTCTAGTGCAGCAGATCTGCTTAGAAGTGCAGGTGCGAAGCCTTTGACCGGAAGTGCCGGGCACTGAAAGCTTGGCAGTATCGGCCCTGCCACTCCCCCTCGATGGAATGAAGGGAACTGCGGGGGGTGAGCTGTAAAAGCTTCGCAACAAAAATTGTTTTTGTTCTTTTTTTCAAGACACAAGTTTGAGCGCAGAGATGGCCAGCAAGGCAACATCCAAAGTTGGAATGGAGAGCAGCTCTCCTTGCAGTTTGCCTTCCTTTGTGGGCTCAGCACAGCTTGCTTTCTGCTGTTCAGCCTGCATCAGGTTGCCCACATCTAGGGGTAAGTTTGGCACTGAGTGATGTCTTCTCCAGAGATGTCTGCGGGTGTAGCTGGGCATCAGTGTTTTAGGTGTGGGCAAGAAAACAGGGAAGACAACAAAGGTCATGTGCATTATTACTAACTGTAAAACAGCCATGGCCCGCTACCACAGAAAAGAGGTTCTAGGTGCACCCTACTAGAGCCACTGGGCACATGGAGTGGCAGCTGGATATTCTGGTTGGCACAACGACTGATGGGCACTGGGTGGGTCATTTATCACCTCTAGCACCACTTTCCGTGAATTCTTCATTGATAAACGATGCAATTTCTGCCCAGTCATGCTTCATATGGGTAGACATCAAACAGGTTGGGCAGAGGGAGATCAGTGCCAAATGCCAGGGCAGAGGAACAGGGAACCAGCATGCCCACATAACCAGGGGTCTATGAGGGGCAACCTCTCACCAGTGACTTCATGGGGCACATACGCCATTACACACACTCACTCTTCATGTTATCTATCCCCAACACGCCTATCCTATCTCACAACACTTTGTTTTTGGTTTTTGCAGTTTTATATAACGCGAACTCGACACGAAATTATTGGAGCGCTTTACACGAGCACCAGTTAAATTACAGAAGGACACATTCAGCTTTTTGGTAGGCACGAGGAGATTAAGTGATTTGCTCAGAATCACAGAATGTTGAGCCGACGCCAAGACCTGAACCTGATTCCCCTGTCACAAAGTACTACAAACACCGAGTACAGGTTCAACAAATACAAATTCAAACTGAAAGTCAGCAAACTAATGACAATGTATTCTGAAGAGACATTGTCTTATTGGTTGTTGGGGCGGGGGGAGGGGGCGGGAAAAGCTGTGCAGCAGAAAATATACAAACAGGGATAGAATCACGCCTGCTTGTGTATGCGATTCCTTATATCGGGGGCTTCAAACAAACGGGCAGAATAGGGGCGCGAGGAGTCTGCTGAGGAGTCGTCGACGCTGTACATGGTGAAAGGAAATGCATACACGTATGTCGGTGTGTGCATAGTTCAGCCCTCCAGGGGCTGGAAATGGGACCCCGGCCTGTCACTCAACATCAATCATTCACCGAGCACTGCACAGGTGTGATGGGACCGCGGCCTCTTTCATACAACATCCGTTAATTCACTGAACACGGTACACGTCTGACGGAGTACAGCCTTTTACCTCTCTGACATGTCTACCATTTTGTCTCAAATACCCCGACCGAGGGGTTCCTAGCTTAACTAGGTGTAGCTGATGTGTCCATAGGAATAAATGTCCCACCGGCCTCAGGTTCCCTCCAAAGCAACCTTTCCCGAGCGGCCGCGCTTCCGAGGCACTGAACTAGCTGCCGCCTGTGTGCACGGGCACTAACGTGGCACGGGGGTGTCTATGAGGGCGGGGGGATTCAGGGGAAGAGCGGGACCAGGGCTCGGGACTCTTAGGATATTAGGTGGGTAGGTGGGTAGCTGGACAAGACGGAAAAGCAGGGTTTGAGAGTGAGTTACAGAGGCAGGGCACGGCAGGTGGGGACGGTGACAGGGGGGCACCGAGGGTCACACCGTGCTTGTGCGCAGAGGAATCCCTCCCGGTGCCTGCCAGTCCCCGCGCTCTTCCTGGTTGCACCGCCAGTGCCACAGCCGCCCCAGAGACTCGTACCTGCTTACCTGGAGGTCACCGCGCAGAGCAGGGGCAGAGCCCGGGGTGGGCGGCAGGGGCGCGGGCTGTCAGCACACACTCGATGCCGTGCGAGGGGAGCTTGCACCTCGGCCTTGAGCTCCTCTGGTCCTCCTCTTTCTCCTCAGCCGTGTGCGGTGCCGGAGCTCCGGGTGCACTCGCCAGGCTGTGGGCAGAGCTCCTCGGGCCCAGCGCAGGCTCTCGGCCGCCACCCAGCAGAGCGAGGGGTGACTGCAAGCCCTCAACCCAAATGCCTCCCACAGCAACAGCGCTAGATATGGAGCGTGTAACAAACAAGGAGAAGGAGGCAACAAAGAGAAAAACCGCACGCAGCAACAAAAAAAAAAAAGGGCCGGGAACAGCTACCGAATCCCACAGCGGCCGACCTAATCAGCGGGAGGAGGGTGGGAACAAACACGGACAGTGGGAGGGGGGCGGGAAAAAGACCACGGCAGGGAAAGAATACAACGGCCGACCGATTCAGCGGGAGGAGGGCGGAAACAGAGACGGACAGCGGGAGGGGGGGCGGGAAAAAGACAGCGGGAAACGAGGACAGCAGCCTACCTCATCACAAGAAGACTTAAAATGGCGACCACAAGCTTTTGAAATTTTTTCGGAATTGGGGGCGTATTTTGCTGTTCTGAGTGACGGACGACGTCACTGTCTAAAGAACAGCAAAAATGACGCCCCCAAATCCGAAAAGGACGGAGCTTGTTTGGAGTGACGCATCTCTCCTCCAATGGCTGGCCTCCGTTTAGGAAGCCAGCCAATGAAGGAGAGAGGGGGCACGGAGGCGGGACATTCACCGCTACTCAGACTCATTAAATCTCCGGCCTAAGACTGCGCAAGCGCAGCCTTTTAGGCCTTCGACCTAAAAAACAAAACAAACAAAAAAAAAAACTCAAAACATGAGGGAATACAAAAACTAAACACAGGTGATGGAAAAAACACAAAATTACTACTGGATAGCCATAAAAGTAGTTGGAGATTTCCATATTTTTTTATTGCGTGCCCCAGAAATGGGCTTTGCACCTCATGTAGTACATTGCTGTATCCTTTTCTTGATCATTATTGTCTGTAGAATTTTTCATGCAGGACAATGCAGAGCACCCTCCTCATTTCTGTTTTCATAGATTGTTGTTACATACAATATACAACGCTGTGCATTTCTGCCAGATGCTTTAGCACATTGTAAGTGTCCAAGAAATTGTGCCAGAGCCCTCCTTGCTTAAGCACCATTAGCAAGTTATGCATGTTACTTGTTGCAGGTTAAAACATTTTTGCACAATTGATTGCACCAGCCCCACAGTATCATCCCCCTCCTCTTTTATAATCATGATTTTTTTCATCATTCTTTTTCTAAATCATTAAGTTCCACTAAGTGACATGTATGTGTTGCAGAAAGCTGCTCTTCCAAATTAGCCTCTATAAATTTAGCAAACTACTTCGGTTTATACTTTTAAAAACACTAATTTCCAGCTCACAAAGTATTAGAGAGTTTTCTTCGAAGTAGAAAGCCTAGAGAAACTGCATATTTTTCAGAAACAGGTTGCACCTTTGTACCCAATTAAAAAAAAAAGTCTGTGTTACATGTCACAAGATTTGCAGATACAATTTTGGCATTTGTAAGTCCTAATCACTGGCAGGTATGGGACTTCATGTATAGACTTCACAGCTCCCAGAAGCTATTCATGAAGTCACAGAAGAAAATGCTTTCTCATCCAACTAGGGTTGAATAATTTTAAAATGTTATCCCCGACCCTCTATGGATCCAGTATTGTGGATAATATACAATCTAATGGCACAAATATACGGGAATAACCCCTTTAGACCCACTCAATCACTTACTCCAGCACAAACACTTATACCAAGCCACAAACAAAATGCATATCCGGAGTAACATTTTACTTTCGTGTCAATCTAGATCTAATTCTCTTTGGCAGTTTTTGTTGTACTGCAGAGCAAAAACTACCAGGAGGCTTTACAAGGGACCTCCTACTTTTAGATCATCCCAAATAACTTTTCCCCTTGACCAATCTGCATGAAATTTAAGAACCGGGTTTGGCTGGGATCTTCAGTCAAATTTCACACCAAATGTATTAGCAAGTCTTAAAATCAATATCATATGAACATTTCAACTTAACCATTACCACAAATTGCCTTTACCTCAGTTTGCATTATAGATGTGCATGTGCATACACAGACGTTTTTCTCTGAAAAATATATTTATCTAGAAAAATTCGTCCTTATCAACGCAAAAGAAAGTAGAATTCCATTAAAAACATTGGTTAAAGGTTACAAGCCAAATCCCTATTGCAATTTATCAATTATGATGGATACACAAAGAAAAACCCACGCCATGCTCATGGTTTCAAGCCGGAAATCTCATAACACATCATAAATGTAATCAATTTTTTTGCAGAGTTTTATATAGCGCGAACTAGACCCGAACCGAATCGGGTATCAGAGCACTTTACATAGCACCAGTTACGTTACATGAGGACACAAATTCATTTTAGGCACAAGAGATTCAGTTATTTGCCCAGAAACACAGGAGGTTTTTGGCGTCGTTACCGAGACTCGAACCCAGATCCCCAGGTCCGAGGTCGAGCGCCCTAGCCGTTAGGCCAAATCACCGAAGGCCCAAATGACGCCTCTATAACACATTTAGTTGTTGCCAGAGAAAATACACATTTATTTCCATTGGTAACAACTACTGGGACATTTATATCTTGAGGTTGGTGCTACAGCCTTCCAATGAGGGATATGAATTCCCAGTGGAAGTTAGCCAACATTCTTCGCCAAGGTGCAATAGGTCAAACTTGCACTAGACACAGCACCATTTTTCCCATTCCCACAATTCCATTGAGATTATATGGGGACCAGCAATCCACTGTTGGACTGTGGACAATCTTACAACAAGGCTGTGTTACACAGTGCCATCGTGGAATCAAGTACATAGTTACACACATTAAATCCCAACGACAAAGCCAATGGCACAGAACACATCTGTCACCTGCACACAATCACAATGGTTGTTGATAAGACAAAAGAAAAACCGCTCATATTAAGTTCCATTATCACCCATAACTAGAAAACAGCAATTAGTAGGACAGATAACATGGCAAATAAGAGCGAGAATAGACTACCATAAATTGGAGCAATAAATACAACTTGACTAATAGGGATAAACTCTTTCAGGGTAAGTCTGCGCAATTAAAGTAGGCATATAAACAGATAGGGGTTGAGGGCCAAGAGAACCAAACCCATCCGAAGGACCACCCTCCATTTTAGGACATCTAATCATCAGGCTAGAACTCCAAACCACACTAAAACGCTATTGCAAAAAGTATTTTCAAGCTTATATAAGTGCATAATTAATTAAAACCATTGCACCAGTTGTGAAAATCATGTACAGCATTTAAAAATAAAAGGAGCTAAAAACGTTGTACAGCTTGTGTAGGATAGCAACCGCTGTAAGCTGTGGAATACAGCAATAGAATTGTTACAGAAAAGTTAATTAATAGTAATGTTGTCTGTGAACTCATGACCAGCAGCGGTGAGAACTGGTATTGTAGAGCATGGATCTCAGTTCAGGTTTCGCTGCAGCATCAGGACATGTGGCTCTTTAAGGCAGCTACCACAGGATTCCCGTTATAAAAAGATCAATTGAGGCCAAGCTGCATAAAGTGCCTGTGCTTGGTTGTGCAAGAAGATGCGTTAAGTGACAGAGAGAGCTCAACTGATCTTATGATTAAAGAGATCAAAATTCGATTCTCTGCGTAGGCCTCTGATTTTTTTTCAACTGCCAAGAGTTCTGAGTTTCTGCTCAACTCTTGCCAGATATTTCACCAATCAGCAGTTTAACTGTATATCTGAAGGACTAAATTAGGCTTTAGCTGCCTGTCTGCAGTGGTGTAGCCCCCTGATGTTGAATGCTGGTTTTAGTATAACTTTTCAATCCTCCAATGTTCACTTTGTTATGTAAATTTGGTCTACCATGGTTTCTGGACCTGGACCGCATAGCGGCATGCCTCCATGTTGTCAGTGTGTTGCCACAGGGACAAGTGTAGAAGCGAAGGCAGGCAGCCTAGGTGGTATTTCAAGAGGCTTCTTTTGGTAGGAGCGCTGATGCATGCATCCAGGTATGGCCGAGGTACTTGCGTTTTGTAAGTAGCTATTATTAGCCAGGCGAGCTGTTGTTTTGAGACTACCTCTTTGTCAGCCAGCAGAGAGGCCTTCTTGAATGTTTTGTTTTCAGTGCTCTTAACTTGAGAGTAGCTGGCGGTTGAGTCCAATAGTTGATTCAGGCTGAGGGATGCTAAGACCGAGAGGAGGTAGCTCCTTTCTGGGAAATTGTCCCTTTTGACAATTTCTTCCCAGAGATGGTGATTGAGTGTTTTTCGGGCAGCGTTTTTTGGTTTGTAACCGTACTTGATAAGCTCCCATTGCCTGGCAAGGGTTTGTTTCTTACGGCCAAACTCCAGTCTCTGCTGAGCCAATGAAGTATGCTCTGGAAGGTGAAATGCGGACTTGAAAATCATTATTATGAGTTTGTCTAGATTAAGGGTATCTCTGCCCCTTAATGCCTTGCTGCCATGGGCTAGGGTCGGTAGTGGTTCGGCCTGTATTAACTCCAGCAGAAGAGTGTAAGTTGACTCAGCAATTGCTCCTCTTAGGCGATGAAAGGCTGTTGGCTTTTATCTACATGGCCTCCGTATGCCGTTTAAAGGAACCCAGCCTGTCAAACAACAGTCCCAGGTATCTATATTCAGTTGTTACCTAATTTTTTGTCATTTCCCAGATTACAGGATAAGAAGTAAGCGGCAGCCATTCCTTTGATCATGATTACTGCAAAAAGTAGAAATTGCACAACTATAAAAATTGAAGAAATTAAACATATATAGGCACGTATGGGTACTGGAAAGATCCAGATGCCCGAAGGGTTTGAGAGGTAATAGTAACCGGAGTATATCCTCCCTAAGTAAATACAAAACACAAAAAGATACTCCTATTGACCGAGTAGTGGTCAGTTGTGTTAGAAATTAAACTGTACCTGAGGTAGAGAAATAGAGATAGAGGGGGACTCTCTAGTGTAAGGTTGTACCTAACCCAACCATGAATGTAGGGAAAAAAACTATTTTGTGTATATTACCCTCACACACCCTAGTGGTGTCATGCTTCATCATCGGGTCACCCCGACCCCTAGAAGTTGGGAGCTCTTTGAATAGATAAGAGGAGAGGGGGCTCTAAAGATAAAATACCTCAGGCAGATCCCCGGTTTCCCTTTATTTTTGGTGCTGCCTGGGTAATTAAAAAATCTAAAAGTGGGTCTTATTAGGATATTATGGTCCTAAGACCCTAGTGCTGACAGGTTTCAGTCCACAATGGCCATAAAGGTCCAGGACTTTCTTCAGGGCAATTGGACCCCCTATGTGAGGGAATTAAAGGATGAGAGTTCCCTATCCTATCAGTAAGGCGAGGGCAGAGTAGCTGCTCATCGTGGGGTGTAAAATGTAGTGTGTGTCAACTGCCAGGCTCCATCTGAAAGAAAATGGACACCGACAAACCACATTTCACACATATTCACAGGCAATTTTGCTGCCCTGCTTCATACTCAAGTGGTCTAAAGTGAATGCCACGTGAGTGAGCATGCCCAAACATGTAGTGCATGCCTATGTATAGAGGGGTCTAACCCCTCATTGTGCCACTCCGATTCATTCCGCTGTAACATATTGTAAATCATGTGACAGAAGTATTGTCCCAGTGGCGATTTAATCGCATTCTAACACAAATTGCGTGGTAGTCAGACTATGTATATACATATATAGAACAAGCATTGGAAATGCAATAGGTCTCGCATTAGGAAAGTTTGAGCTATTAGTATTGTAAATGACACTTTTTTTTATTTATGTGTTGGTTTTGAAAGTAGCAAAATTAATAGCTTTGTCAGTTACAATGTCAATAGTTTTGACTTTTGCAAATGTGACACCTATAGCATTTGTAATGCAATGTGTGTTGTATTTACGTGACTTAGATGTATTGATATTACAAAAAACAATGGCTTTTAATTTTGTAAATAATTAATACTTAAATAAAAGTTTTTGTAATTTATAATGGCAATAGCTTAAACGTTTGTAAATTACTTTTGCGAAGATTATGTTCAGTGTATTTTATTGTGACGAAAATCCAAGAACATTGCATTTGCACCTACACACACACAGAGCCACACTCATATAGATGTGGTGGTGGATCTGGGGGATATGGTGGTGGTGGATGTGGTGGTGATGGTGGATGTGGTGGTGATGGTGGTGGATGTGGTGGTGGATGTGGTGGTGGATGTGGTGGAGGTGGTGGTGATGGTGGATGTGGTGGTGGATGTGGTGGTGGATGTGGTGGTGGATGTGGTGGTGGATGTGGTGGTGGATGCGGTGGTGGATGCGGTGGTGGTTGTAGTGGATGTGGTGGATGAAGTGGTGGTGGTGGTGCATGCGGTGGTGGTGGATGCGGGGGTGGTGGATGTGGTGGGGGTGGATGTGGTGGGGGTGGATGTGGTGGTTGTAGTTGTGGTGAAAGTGGTGGTAGATGTGGTGGTTGTAGTTGTGGTGAAAGTGGTGGTAGATGTGGTGGTGGATGCGGTGGTGGAAGTGATGGTGGTGGATGTGGTGGTGGTGGATGTGGTGGTGGTGGATGAGGTGGTGGGTGTGGTGGTGGATGAGGTGGTGGATGAGGTGGTGGATGAGGTGGTGGATGATGTGGTGGATGTGGTGGTGGTGGTGGATGTGGTGGATGCGGTGGAAATGGTGGTGGATGCGGTGGAAATGGTGGTGGATGTGGTGGTGGTGGTGGATGTGGTGGTGGTGGTGGTGGATGTGGTGGTGGTGGTGGTGGATGTGGTGGTGGTGGTGGTGGATGTGGTGGTGGTGGATGTGGTGGTGGTGGATGAGGTGGTGGGTGTGGTGGTGGATGTGGTGGTGGTGGTGGATGTGGTGGTGGTGGTGGATGTGGTGGTGGTGGTGGATGTGGTGGTGGTGGTGGTGGATGTGGTGGTGGTGGTGGTGGTGGATGTGGCGGTGGTGGATGTGGTGGTGGTGGATGTGGCGGTGGATTTCATGGTGGATGTGGAGGTGATGGTGGATGTGGTGGTGGATGTGGTGGTGGATGTGGTGGTGGATGTGATGGTGGATGTGATGGTGGATATGGTGGATGCGGTGGTGGATGCGGTGGTGGATGCGGTGGTGGATGCGGTGGTGGATGCGGTGGTGGATGCGGTGGTGGATGCGGTGGTGGATGCGGTGGTGGATGCGGTGGTTGATGCGGTGGATGGGGTGGTGGTTGTAGTGGAGGATGAGGTGGTGGTGGATGAGGTGGTGGTGGTGCATGTGGTGGTGGTGGATGTGGTGGTGGTGGTGGTGGTGGATGTGGTGGATGTGGTGGTGGTGGATGTGGCGGTGGATGTCACGGTGGATGTGGAGGTGATGGTGGAGATGATGGTGAATGTGGAGGTGATGGTGGAGATGATGGTGAATGTGGAGGTGATGGTGGAGATGATGGTGAATGTGGTGGTGGATGTGGAGGTGATGGTGGAGGTGATGGTGGATGTGGTGATGGTGGTGGATGTGATGGTGGATGTGGTGGTGATGGTGGATGTGGTGGTGATGGTGGATGTGGGGGTGATGTGGTGGATGTGGTGGTGGTGGATGTGGTGGTGGTGGATGTGGTGGTGGTGGATGTGGATGTGGATGTGGTGGTGGATGTGGTGGTGGATGTGGTGGTGGTGGTGGATGTGGTGGTGGTGGTGGATGCAGTGGTGGTGGTGGATGCGGTGGTGGTGGTGGATGCGGTGGTGGTGGTGGATGCGGTGGTGGTGGTGGATGCGGTGGTGGATGCGGTGGTGGTGGTGGATGCGGTGGTGGTGGATGCGGTGGTGGTGGATGTGGTGGTGGTGGATGTGGTGGTGGATGTGGTGGTGGATGTGGTGGTGGATGTGGTGGTAGTGGTGGTGGATGTGGTGGTGGATGTGGTGGTGGATGTGGAGGTGATGGTGGATGTGGTGGTGGATGTGGTGGTGGATGTGATGGTGGATGTGGTGGTGATGGTGGATGTGGTGGTGGATGTGGTGGTGGATGTGGTGGTGGATGCGGTGGTGGATGCGGTGGTGGATGCGGTGGATGGGGTGGTGGTTGTAGTGGATGTGGTGGTGGATGAAGTGGTGGTGGGTGTGGTGGTGGTGGTGCATGTGGTGGTGGATGAAGTGGTGGTGGGTGTGGTGGTGGGTGTGGTGGTGGTGGTGCATGTGGTGGTGGTGGATGTGGTGGTGGTGGTGGTGGTGGTGGTGGATGTGGCGGTGGATGTCACGGTGGATGTGGAGGTGGATGTGGAGGTGGAGGTGGATGTCATGGTGGATGTGGAGGTGATGGTGGAGATGATGGTGAATGTGGTGGTGGATGTGGAGGTGATGGTGGAGATGATGGTGGATGTGATGGTGGATGTGGTGGTGATGGTGGATGTGGTGGTGATGGTGGATGTGGGGGTGATGTGGTGGATGTGGTGGTGGTGGATGTGGTGGTGGTGGATGTGGTGGTGGTGGATGTGGATGTGGATGCAGTGGTGGTGGTGGATGCAGTGGTGGTGGTGGATGCAGTGGTGGTGGTGGATGCAGTGGTGGTGGTGGATGCAGTGGTGGTGGTGGATGCAGTGGTGGTGGATGCGGTGGTGGTGGATGTGGTGGTGGTGGTGGATGTGGCGGTGGTGGTGGAGGTGATGGTGGATGTGGTGGTGGATGTGGTGGTGGATGTGATGGTGGATGTGATGGTGGATGTGATGGTGGATGTGGAGGTGGATGTGGAGGTGGAGGTGGTAGTGGAGGTGGTAGTGGTGGATGGGGTGGTGGTTGTAGGGTTTGCCAGAGGTTAAAAGTCAGAAGCAGGCTTTGAAATGTGTTTTCAAAGCCCCGAGCAATTGGCCGGGCAGGATGGGTTGTGGGGGGAGAAAGGATTCAGGATGGCAGAGAGAGGGGGGTTGGGGGGGGGGGGGGGGCAGGTTCTATAGTCGGAGTT
Source organism: Lissotriton vulgaris (assembly GCF_964263255.1). Lineage (NCBI taxonomy): Eukaryota > Metazoa > Chordata > Amphibia > Caudata > Salamandridae > Lissotriton > Lissotriton vulgaris. The sequence goes on from NC_141696.1 coordinate 490,006,498, forward strand.
GAGCTAGTTCCAAGGTTTGGAGCAATGGGGTTGAGAAACAGCATCCTGGATATACCATCCCTCAGCAACTGGAAGGATTTCAAAAATGAAAGGGCTGCGTTGTTTTGATTGTTTCTGAGCAGAAGCTTGTAGCCCTTTTACATTTACTTGCAATTGTTTAATGTTAAAGATCTAATGCAGCCCCTGTGCTTAGATGCTGGAACTCCGTTAATTAGCATTGCTGGCGGGCAGGGGAGGGGGCGGAGCGGGGAGAGGGTGTGAAAGCAGCAGGGGCCTTGTGGGAATTTCCTTGTTAACTGAGACATCTCAAGGCCCCGTTGTGGCTTGTTTAAAAAAAAAAAAGTTTTGCGCATGGCTGCTGGTCCAATTGTTTCATTGTGTTGTATTTGCTTAAGAGGCTGCAGGGCGCGTGGAAATCAGCATTTAGAATAGTGTACAAATTATATCTGTTGTTTAAGCCAAGGGTTTGCCAGAGGTTAAAAGTTGGAAGCAGGCTTTGAAATGTGTTTTCAAAGCCCCGAGCAATTGGCCGGGCAGGATGGGTTGTGGGGGGAGAAAGGATTCAGGATGGCAGACAGAGGGGGGGGCAGGTTCTATAGTCGGAGTTGAGCTAGTTCCAAGGTTTGGAGCAATGGGGTTGAGAAACAGCATCCTGGATATACCATCCCTCAGCAACTGGAAGGATTTCAAAAATGAAAGGGCTGTGTTGTTTTGATTGTTTCTGAGCAGAAGCTTGTAGCCCTTTTACATTTACTTGCAATTGTTTAATGTTAAAGATCTAATGCAGCCCCTGTGCTTAGATGCTGGAACTACGTTAATTAGCATTGCTGGCGGGCAGGGGAGGGGGCGGAGCGGGGAGAGGGTGTGAAAGCAGCAGGGGCCTTGTGGGAGGAGTGCGGCTCAGGGAACAGACGGCGATTTGGTGCTGTGCACGCGCATTTTAGGTCAATGCGCTTGCGCATTGACCTAAAAGCCACGGGCACAGCACCAAATCGCCCAGTTAGTTTAACTCTGGTTAAAGCCCTATATGCTCGCAAGCTCGATGCGCATGCGCATCGAATAGCGAGACCTAAAAAGCATGCATCAATCGATAGCTAGTCTCAATTGCATCAACTGTTGTGAAAAACCTACTGATATTACTCTGGTGATTAAAAGTCAACGCGGATATATACACTCATTCATACGTATATTTCATGCAAGTTCGCGTTGTTGAAGAATACTTTACCCAATTAGGGAAGTCGACCTTTTTCACACAGGACCGGTACAATAATGTGGGTGGTCCTGGGGATTGTGTAATAGGAGCGAAGTCATTATGGAAATGCTCACAGAAGGAATTTACAGGAAAACAGGTTTCGTACTCGTGGTACGGGAGGGATCGAGAATATCGCCATGGTGGCTACTTACTTCACTTAAAAGGTCTCACCCAGAATTTCAACCCAAGTAGGTCCCGGTCCTCGGCTCTTGCAGCCTGAGTGATCGGTGTTCAAGTTAAAAAACAGGAGCGCGAGTGGCCGCTGCAGTCCCTCGGTGACGCCCCTCCGCTTCCACCAGGAAATGACGTAGTGTGTACAGTGCATGCACTGGGGAAGCGACCAAATGGGAATTGTAGTTCTTTTTAACATTGTAGTCCAAGATTCAGTGAAAATGACCCATGGAAAGGAACCAATCACCTCTTATTACCCGTAGTACCCGGGGGTAAGTTATATATGTCTAGCTGCAGTGTGGGATGTGCCATAGTACTCTCATGTGTGGAAGGGGTACACTCCGAATGAAGGTGATGCAGAATCATAAACGCTATACAAAAGTGGGTTAACGGATTGATGACACTGGGAGATTAAAGTACCACACTGAGGGAAGGGCCATATTTTGATCAAATAGTGTCCCGAGGCTAGATAGTGATTACATTAGGGTAGCTGACCATTGGAACTTCCCTGTATGAGAGTACAGGTGTGGGGGTCTCATATGCTTGTGAGTGGACGGTAGTAGGCAAGGGTGGCAGGATTATTGCATGTGTTGGCGCTAGTCAGGGAATATAAGGGCTAGGCCAAGAGGGGGAAATTTTCGGCACAGGGTGTTACGAGCAATGGGGTCTGATGGATTCATTTGTTGATTTGGCTCCAAGTATACCGTCATTAAGACCATTGATATGGGTTTTTAGGCGGTACACTCAGCATTGTTCCCTCTCTAGAAGTCTTTTCTGAAGGTTGCCCGTGCCTTTAACCTGCTCAATTATTGTCCATCGTATGTCTGTGTCTTTATGTTGTTTTTCAACGTAGTGTGCTGTTAATCTGGTGGCTGTGACTGCTCGCCTGATTGTGCTTCTATGTTCACTAATTCGTATCTTTACTTTTCAACTAGTCATGCCTATATAGAGCAGTTCACAAGGACATTTAATGAGGTAGACCACTGATTCAGAATTGCAATTAGTGTGGGATCTCTGTTCCCATGGTGTATGTAGTCCCAATTCTAAAGTTTTCGTCTGTTCAGTGAACTCACAGGCCACACATGACCCGCATGGATAGTGTCCCGTCACCGGTGCAGTGTTCCAAAGTGTTGTTTTGTTCTCGTTTTTTGGTTTGTATATGTCTGTGTGGACAAGGGCATCTCTCAGACTCTGGTTTCTTTTGAATGAGAACATAGGTTTCTCATATGTCAATTTGTTTGATGTCAGTATGGCCCATTTCTTATTTATGATTTTCTTTAGGTCGTTCGAAGATGAATTAAATGTGGTAATACAGATCATTTGTTGTGGTTGTGTTCTCTCTTTCGTTTCGAGGAGGGCTTCTCGCGGGGTTTCCATGCTCTCTTTTAAGCCTTCTCAATGATTTTAACAGGATAGTTCTTCTCTTTTAGTTTCTCTGTGAGTAATTGTGCTTCTTTCCTGTAATCTTGGACTTCAGAACAATTTCTACGAATCCTTAAGAATTGTCCCACCGGTAAGTTTTCCCTAAGGGCCCATGGGTGTGCGCTGTTCAATCTTAACCGGCTGTTTTTATCGGTTGGTTTTGTGTAGAGAGAGCTGCCAAGTGACTCATTGTTGGCAATTATATTGACGTCTAGAAATGGGATAGATTCTCTGTTTTTATTCAAGATAAAGCGTAAGTGTGGATTTAACCCATTTATCCAGATTGTAAATTCATCAAGACTCTGGTCATCGCCTTTCCAGATGACGGATATCATCTATGTATCGGTACCACTTGCATATGTTATTGGTGTATGGGTTTGTAGTCCATATATGTTGTTCCTCGAAGTGGCTCATTTAGAGTCATGCGATGCTTGGAGCAAATGTACTGCCCATCGAAGTTCCATGGACTTGTAAATATAGTTGATTCTCAAATCTGAAAAAATTCTTAGTTGGTGCCAGCCACACTAGAGAAGTCACCCATTCAATGGGAGCAGTCCACTGCCAATCTTCCTTCCTGATCGTCCTTCAATGCTTTGTGCCTGGGGTATACTGGTGTAAAGTGCCTCGACATCTAAACATACCAGGCAGTGTTCTCCCGGGTTGTATTCCACATCCGTCAGGAGGTTCAAAAGGTGTTTGGTATCTTGTACATACGATGTTATGCGTCTGACCAGAGGGCGCAGGAACCAGTCGGTGTATTGTGAAAGAGGCTCGAGGATTGATCCGATTCCGGAGACAATGGGTCTGGGGGGGTGGGGGAGGGGTGGGGGGGGGGGGAGTATTTGTCCTTTATGGATTTTTGGGATGGTATAGAACATTGGTGTTTGTGGATCTTCCTCAATGAGGAACTTGTGTTCTTTCTTGGTAAACCACTCCCTCTCAAGGGAGTTTGATGTTATTGTCGAGATGGTTTTTTTAAGACATTGTGTTGGTTCTCGGTTGATCTTTCTGTAAAATTTGTTGTCAGCCAACAGGGTGAGACATGCTGTCCTGTAGGCGTTGGTACTTTGTATCACCGTTGCACCGCCTTTGTCAGCCAGCTTGACAACTAATTCTGTTCTGTTCTTGAGTTGGGTTATGGCCAGGCTCTCTTTGTTGCTCAAGTTGTTGAAAGTGTTCTTGCGTGGTTGGAGTTCTTCTACTTCTTTTACGACTGCTTCCTCAAAAGCAAGTATCTCAGGGGGCATCATGGATGATGGTGGATAAAACGTAGACTTGAGTTTCAGGTCAGTGTAGTTGCCATCATTGGTTATTTCATCTTGATCATGAAAGAAGGTTTTCAGTCTGATCTTTCTGAAAAATTCACCAAGTTCACATCGTAGCTGGAATTTATCAAGATGGGTGGTAGGGGGTCCAATTGCCCTGAAGAAAGTCCTGGACCTTTATGGCCATTGTGGACTGAAACATGTCGGCACTAGGGTCTTAGGACCATAATAGCCTAATAAGACCTACTTTTAGATTTTTTAATTACCCAGACAGACCCAAAAATAAAGGGAAACCGGGGATCTGCCTGAGGTATTTTATCTTTAGAGCCCCCTCTCCTCTTATCTATTCAAAGAGCTCCCAACACTGTGGTTGAGCCTACCCCGACTTCTAGGGGTCGGGTGACCTGATGATGAAGCATGACACCACTAGGTTGTGTGAGGGTAATATAAACAAAAGTTTTTTTTCCCTACATTCATGGTTGGGTTAGGTACAACCTTACACTAGAGAGTCCCCCCTCTATCTCTATTTCTCTACCTCGGGTACAGTTTAATTTCTAACACAACTGACCACTACGCGGTCAAGGAGTATCTTTTTGTGTTTTGAAATTAAACATATGCCATCTCTGTAAATTACACATTCCACACCCCCACTGGCATCACAATCCACAAATTTTCTTACCATAGAAATGCAGCCTTGCTCATTACCCAGTGGCTGTGGCCACTGGGTAGTTATAGTTAGGATCACTTTTCCACAGGAAATGTTTTTTATTGGTTTGCTAATAACTTTGGTGCTGTTTGGCGAAACTTCATGAATCTTTCACCAAAAAAAAGAAAAACAGTCTCATCCACTTCAGCTACTTCCTGGAAAATTGAGGGGAGATCGATCAAGCAGGGCCCAATTAAAAGGAGGGGTCCTAAACCGCATTTTCCTCATGCAATTTCCCATAGGAAAATTGAACACTAGTTCAGAAAATAAAGCTGAACGTAATTACACCAAATCTGCCAGAAAGCAAGATCTATACCAAAAAAAAACAAGCATTTACAATGCAATGGTCTCGGCAATATTCTAGGTAGAGCTATTGGAATTGCTCATTATTTTTTTATCTTTTTTGTATCCCTAAATAAATGGCATTGTCATTTGTATTGGCATTAGCTTTGTATTTTGCATATGTGATACCTATTGCATTAGCAGAGAGAGAGTGAGGTAGTGAGATAGAGAGAGCGAGTGGGGTATTGAAATAGAGAGAGTGAGGTAGTGAGAGAGAGTGAGGTAGATAGAGAGTGAGGTAGTAAAGAGTGAGGTAGAGGGATGTTGTGAGGTAGTGAGATATAAGCATAGAGTGATGTTGTGATGTAGTGAGATAGAGAAAGAGGTAGTGAAAGAGAGTGAAAGTGAGTTAGTGAGATAGAAAGAGTGAGGTAGTGAGATAGAGTGATTGAGGTAGTGAGTTAGAGAAAGAAAGTGACGTTGTGAGGTTGTGAGCTAGAGAGTGAGGTAGTGAGAGAGTGAGGTAGTGATGTTTTGAGAGAGAAAAGTTGTGAGATAGTGAGATAGAGTGGAATAGTGAGGTAGAGAGTTATGTAGTGAGAGATGGGTAGATAGAGAGTGAGGTAGTGAGAGACAGAGAAAGTGAGGTAGTGAAAGAGTGAGGTAGAGGGATGTTCTGAGGTAGTGAGATAGAAACAGTGAGTTTGTGAGGTAGTGAGATAGAGTGAGGTAGTGAAAGAGAGTGAAAGTGACTTAGTGAGATAGAAAGAGAGAGAGTGAGGTAGTGAGAGAGTGAGGTAGATAGAGTGAGGTAGTGAAAGAGTGAGTTAGTGATGGAGAGTGATTGTTGGTGGTAGGGAGATAGAAACAATGAGTGATGTTGTGACGTAGTGAGATAGAGAAGGATTGAGGTAGTGTAAGAGAGAGTGAAAGTGACTTAGTGAGATAGAAAGAGAGTTAGTGAGATAGAGAGTGACGTAGTGAGTTGGAGAGAGAGAGTGAACTTGTGAGCTAGTGAGCTAGAGAGTGAGTCAGCGAGAGAGTGTTGTAGTTATTTTTTGAGTGAGTGACTTGTGTTATAGTTAGGTAGTGAGAGTGATATCGAAATAGAGTGATGTTATGGAGAGAGTTAGTGAGAGAGAGAGTGAGATAGATTTATAGATATAATTGGAGTAGTGATGTAGTTATTTTTGTTTTGTGGGAGAGTGAAGTAGATATAGAGTGAGGTAGTGAGAGAGAGTAAGGTAGTGAAAGAATGAGGTAGTGAGGGTGAGAGTTGTTGTGCTGTATTGAGATAGAAACAGAGCGATGTTGTGAAGTAGTGAGCTAGAGAGAGAGTGAGGTAGTGTATGAGAGAGTAAAAGTGAGTTAGTGTATTTGAGAGAGAGAGAGTGCAGTAGTGAGATAGAGAGAGTGAGGTAGTGAGTTAGAGAGAGAGTGAAGTTGTGGGGTAGTGAGAGAGTGATGTAGTGAACTTTAGAGAGAGTGTGTCGTGATATAGTGAGAGAGAGATAGTGAGATAGAAATAGAGTGAGGTAGTATATAGAGAGAGTGTGAGGTAGTGAGATAGAGTGAAGCAGTGAGTTAGAGAGAGAGTGAAGTTGTGAGGTAGTGAGAGAGTGTTGTAGTGAATTTGAGAGCCCTCTCTCCTCCTCCCTTCGAGGGCTTTATTGCCATGGAGATGCCTTATTCTAGCTGTAACATCCACCACTACCTCAGATATAACAGGAACACAGACAATATAAATTATGCACAACCCTCCTGGACGCAGGCTGGCGAGCAATTCTTGGAAATCGAAAAACCAAAACCCTTTGAAAATGCTATAAAATATTAAGTGGTAAGTGCTATCAAGCCAACAATTCAAACAATGCCACAAAAGGCAAAACATGAACAGAAAAAAAACACACATAGAACAGCGGCCTCTTATCAGTGTTATTTATGGGCGTGGTTATAGCCATATTTTTTTTTCTGCCAGTCACCTTCTAAAAAGAAAATAGTTTTCACTAGCTTCTCTTATGTCAATTCTAACATCTCTTCCTTGTTACGCTGAAAGCAGTGTGCTCAGACTTGCACTACCAACACTGTGGGCCTGATGCAGGACCTGTCAGCATGTGAAGTGCCTTCCTTCATAAAGAGACATAGCACGGAAGTGTACTATTGGGAGGGTGGCGTCTGCTGTGCAACCATTCCTAGAGCACAGCCCACAAATGCCAGGATTATTAGCGCTGGCAACTGACTCAGGATATAAGAATACTACCATATAGAGAGGGCACAAAATACCCAAGAGTAAACAGTGGCTTGGTACACGTTTGTTAGCGTTAATTTTCTTATAGAAGCACAGCATATGACTTATGCCAAAGGGCGATTGCATTTCCAGGTTGGATGTTTAGTGCACCCACTTGGGAGCAAATGATTGCAATAAGCCCTTAATTGGCTTGAGGAGTATTGAAGTCTAGAAGCTCTATTTGAGCCTGGGGTCATGGCCTCCTGATTTCTATCTTTAAGCTGAGATTCTATATTCCTGACTTCTTGTATGTGGTAAGGTGCCCTGGAATCCTGTTCAAATGGCATTTTAAAACCGCATGGGCAGGCTAGGCTATTTCCAAAAGCCGCTAAACGGACACAATGAGGGTCAGCTCCCTTTCGGTTAAGGTTAAGCAGATCCTCTTTAGAGTTGTGCTGATGGCAAATGGGGAGAGGACCAGGGATTCTGGCCCTAGGCCTGGGCCAGGCGCAGACAGGCTTGACTTAGGCGCGTCAGCGGCGCGTCAGCTGCTCGTCCGTGGCATCGGCCTCTAAATAGTCCCCGCCTGGCGCCATGCGTGTGATGAAGCAGGGGGTGTGTTGCGCTATGCAGGTCCGCCCTCCACACAAACAGCAACAGCTGTGGTGGACCAGGTTTGGAGCATGCAAGCGCGTAAGTGGAGCGACCTAGAGCCCCAGAATTGCAAATTATAAATTAGAATCAGGACGTAACAGAATAAAAATAAACGTAGGTTTTTAAAAGCACTGCCCAATTTGCTGAGCAAGACTTACAGGCATCCGCTGCGCGTCAGTGGCATCGGCCTCTAAATAGTCCTCGGTTTCATGGGTGAGTAATCTTTAAGGGTTGGATCACCCATCATTGTATTTTGTGTCCTGGCTTTCCTGAGTTCATAGAGACCCTAGGACCGTGTTCTTGAAAACCACAGATCTGACTCCAATTTAACCAAACACAAGTTTAGCATTGAATGGCTAACCTAGACTGATGTACTATGTGTCACGCTCATTCTTGATCAGTGAACTGAAACTCTCTTCCAGCATGACACAGGTCTGCGCATGGCCAGCAAGCCGAATAGATTCTGGTGTTTGCTGAATTCAAGTCAAAGGACAATGACTTGAAGTGAAAGGACAATGACTTGTAATTTTAGTACTACAGATTTCGAAGTGCTAGAGCGTTTGTATATCTTATCTTGGCACCCCTATGACATATTTCTCCTGCCAAAAACGTGTTTCTCTCCTATGCCCCAGTACATACTGATCTGGGCCTTGCAAGTGCAAGCCTGCCCTGTGAGAAGTGTAACATGCACTGTTGCAACACACAACAGACAAGCCAGGGAAATTGCAAAATGTATTAATCATATCCGCTCACTTTTTACAGTTCTCATCAAATTGAATGCACTTCTACTTTTAATAACTGGATGACACTCAATGCCTTCACATCTGTGATCATACAATGGAAGAGATACTCCAAATCATGCATGTTCTGCTAGTTTAAACTTTTATCACATGTCCTATTTTTCCTCAGTTATCAACTCGACATCCAGTTAATGTTAAGTGACCCACTTTACTCCTATTTAGATTATAATTCTTTCCCCGAACAGAGAATTTGCCAGGGGGACTGGTTTATTCGAACTCAAGTGCTCCAGTCCTTGCAGATGGCACGCTATTAGGATGCGGTGCAATGTGGATTCGGCACTTGTGCTAATAAGGGGCTTTAAGTTTTGGAACTGGGCCCCTATTGCATACAAAGCACATGAATTACCATGAAGCAGTGCTTAGTTTGTAAAATAATAAATGCTAGGGCCCTGGCCAGGAGGCCACTGCAGGTTGCCCCACCCACTGCCCCTGTCATCACTGCCAATGACGGTACCAAAACAAATACTAACCTTTTCTTTCACCTGCAAGTGCGACCTTTCAGATTATTTCAGGTCCCCAAAGCTGAAGGAATGACTGGGGAGGCAGGTATTAATAATGTTTTATGTATATTGCATTCATAAACTACAGTTGTATTGCTCATCTCTAAATGAGAAGAGCCGTGCCACCATGTGGCAGATTATCATAAATGCAGTGTTGACAATTAAATGCCAGTGCTGAGCACCAAACCCACAGGCTCAAATTAAGCACTGCCAAGAAGTACATAAAAACAAAGCGCAATGGCACTGGCAATGCTGGTTGCGCCATAGAACTTTGTTTTTATTTATTTTGAGACATGTTGCGCAACAGCCCGCGCTGCAGTGCGACATCTAACATTTACAACGCATAGTTTTGCATAGGCAAAACCTGTTACCTTTGACAATGGTTATTTTATTTCCCCCACCACTCATGCGCTAACCGCGACTGGAACAGAAATTTGTATAAGGTTTCATTGGTCTAGCTGCAGACCTGCATATCTACAGCAGGAAGAAAAGCTCTATTGGCCAATGGTATATCTTTATTTCTTACATGATGTGATGTAAATATTTCTCACATTATACGGTCCTTCTTCGAAAGGAAATGGTGCTGCCGAAGTATATTTCAGAGGTTTCTTTGCTTTGAAATACTTCATAGGACAGTAATTCATTCGCAAGGCCGGAAGGGTCATGTGACGTTCCAAAAGCAAGGCCTTAAATCCGGGATCTGACCCAGTCACCTCTTAAGCCACGGTGTCTTATCTTTGATGACAGCTCGCAGTGTGTGCTGCAACATGTTTCAGACACAAGCAGGATTTTGCCGCGCTGCTCAGAAAACGTGTCTCCAAAGATAAAGTAGAGCAGCACAAGGGCATTAAATAGAAAAAGAGATGATTTCCTTTCATCTCGTCCTCCCTTCCACAAGATTCTTCAATAACCCGGGACAGTTCCCACCCGCAGGTAATCTTCGGGCCGCGTCTTCTCTGGGATCAGGGGGCCTCGGGCCCGTTTCGTTCTGGCCATTCTGGAGCAGAGCACCTCCGACCCCCCCTGTGAGTGGACAGACTGCAGCAATCACCCCCATCACTGCTCCGCTCAGCCCCCGCTCTCCCGCTCCCTCTGGAGTCTCCTGGGGGCACATATTTACCGTCATTATCCCCGTCTCTCCTGAGAGCATTATTAATGGGCTGCTTGACAGACAGTAATTGAGTGTTGTAAAATACTTGTTTAAGTGAGTCTGGGAGCGAAAGAGTCTGCAAATTCGGTGGATATGTCATTCTGCTGATTCGGAGGCACAGCTCAAAACGATGCCCCTCCCCAACCCCTCTGCAAATTGCGACGCCCGAGTCTCCCATACCTAGGGTGACCAGATATTGAGAAGCAAAAACCGGGACAGGTTAGACATAAAGGTAGGACTAAAGTATTTCATGTTACTTTTATGTCTGGCCTGTCACGGAGTTTGCTCTGCATACCCATGTAAATGTAAATGCGAGCGCGCGTGTGTAAATATTAGAAACTCCAACCTGAGACCCCCACCCTCTCCCCTACTCCGTCTTTCCTCTGCTGGGAGCAGGCAGATGAGATGACCACCTCCTGTGTCACCTGAAAGAGGCAGATAATAAATTAAATATCTTTCGAGGCGTCTTGAAAGGAAAGGAAAACTTCCATTTCTGCTTTATAGGAAGGCTTTATCTTATTCCTAAAACCCGGGACGTTTCTTGAAAACTTGGAAGAGAGTCTGGACACCGGATCACTCCTCCCAAAACTGGGACTGCCTGCCGATATCCAGGAGGTCTGCGTATTATTAAGATGCAATCTTACAAATAAGGAGGAGCAGCCGAGGCGCTCAAATACACGGAGAGCGGGAAACAGACAGGGGGAAGAAGGCACAAACACACACGGACAGCGAAAATACACGGAGAGCAGGAGGGGGGCGGGAAACAGACAGGGGGCGGGAAACAGACAGGGGGAAGAAGGCACGGAGGGAAACAAACACGGGCTTACCTTCACTGCGAAGGATAGAAAATGGCGGACACAAGCTTCCGGATTTTGAGGATTTGGGGGCGTGGTTTTGCTGTCCTGAGTGACGGACAACGTCACAGGGCTAAAGAATGCAAAAAATCACGCCCCCAAATCCAAAAAAGACGGGGCTTGTTTGAAGTGACGCATCTCTCCTCCAATGGCTGGCCTCCGTTTAGGAAGCCAGCCAATGAAGGAGAGAGAGGGCAGAGAGGCAGGACCTACAGCGCACTAAGAGTCATTAAATCTCCAGCCTAAGACTGCGCAAGCGCAGCCTTTTAGGCCTCCGACCTAAAAAGGAGTGCGGTTTTTAATTTGAAGAAAATCCGATCAGGATTTTAGAAAAATCAAGGTTAAAAAAGTATGTATATTTTACACTGGTATTACCTCCCCGGATGATCAAAAAAGATGTGTGGATTCAAAAGCTTAAATTACATGATCAGATTGGCTTGCCATAACCTGAAAAACTAGTGGTGTCATTTTAATTTACTTTTTAAAAGAAGGTAGCTAGTCTAATCTTGAATTAAAGAGAGTGAGTCTTATAAAAAATAAAAACATGTAGGAAAAAAGGGGGTAGAAAATAGATATTGTGATAAATAAAGCATACAATGTGCATAACATCAGCCAAGAAACAAGCATTTGCAATGCAATAGGTCTCGCATTAGGAAAGTTTGAGCTATTGGTATTGTAAATTACATTTTTTATTTATGTGCTGGTTTTGAAAATAGCGAAATTAATAGCTTTGTCATTTACAATGCCAATAGTTTCAAATTTTGCAAATGTGAAACCTATAGCATTTGTAATGCAATATGTGTTGTATTTACGTGACTTAGATGTATTGATATTACAAATAACAATGGTTTTTACATTTTTTAATTAATACTTAAATAAAAGTTATTGTAATTTATAATGGCAATAGCTTAAACTTTTGTAAATAATTTGTGAAGATTTTGTTAATTGTATTTTATTGTGACGAAAATCCAAGCACAGAAGAGAAATAACATCTTTTTGTGACATTTGTAATAAAGCTTGAAATCGATACAGTGAGTGAGGGCGATAGAGGGAGGGCGATAGATCGATAGAGGGAGGGCGATAGATCGATAGAGGGAGGGCGATAGATAGAGGGAGGGCGATAGATAGATAGATAGAGTGAGGGTGATAGATAGATAGAGGGAGGGCGGTAGATCGATAGAGTGAGTGAGGGCAAAAGATAGATAGAGAGCGATCGATAGATAGAGAGTGATGGAGATAGATAGACAGAGAGTAAGGGCGATAGATAGACAGATCAAGTGTATTTATGTTGCATTGAGCAGTGTAAGTATGAGGTGTGTAATTATATGGCACTGGGTGGTATTATGTGGAGAGTATTTACGTTGCATTGAGAAGCATGGAATTATATGGCGTGTAATTATGTGGCAATGAGTGGTATTGTGTGGAGTATATGTTGTATTCAGTAGAGTGTAATTGTGTGGTGCCCCTGAGTGATGCTGTGGTGGTGCTGAGTGATGATAGAGTGAGGGCGGCGATAGATAGAGTGAGGGCGATAGATAGAGTGAGGGCGGGCGATAGATAGAGTGAGGGCGGGCAATAGACAGAGTGAGGGCGGGCGATAGACAGAGTGAGGGCGGGCGATAGACAGACAGAGTGAGGGCGATAGACAGACAGATAAAGTGTATTTATGTTGCATTGAGTAGAGTGTACGTATGAGGTGTGTAATGATATGGCACTGAGTGGTATTATGTGGAGTGTATTTATGTTGCATTGAGAAGAGTGTAATTATGTGGCGTGTAAATATGTGACACTGAGTGGTAATATGGGGGAGTGTACGGCGTATTAAGTAGAGTGTAATTTTGTGGCGTGTAATTATGTGGCACTGAGTGGTATTTGGAGTTTTTGTTGCATTGAGTACAGTGTCATTATGTAGCATATAATTATATGGCACTGAGTAGTATTGTTTGGAGTGTATGTTGCATTGAATGCAGTGTAATTATGTAGCATATAATTATGTTGCACTGAGTGGTATTGTGTGGAATGTGTGTTGCATTCAGTAGAGTAATTATGTGGTGAGTAATTATGTGGCACGGAGTGGTATTTGGAGTGTCTGTTGCATTGAGTGCAGTGTAATTATGTTGCATATAATTATGTGGCACTGAGTGGTATTATAGGGTGGTTATGTTGTATTCAGTAGAGTGTAATTGTGTGGCGTGTAATTATGTGGCACTGAGTGGTATTTGGAGTGTATGTTGCATTGAGTGCAGTGTAATTATGTATATTTACAACAACGGGTGGTGAGGGACAGAGTCTCTGAATTAAGCAGAATACTCTCACCCAGTCAAGAGATCAGGGCTAGATCCAACACCGTTTTTTAGCTCATTGCACCATCCCAGTTTCAGAACCTGGCTGTATGCAAATTAGTCTGTCCCTGGCCCAGTGCATCATGGGAACAGGGCAGACCAGACTACAAAAGCCAATTCTTACACTGGGAAGGAAATAAGCTTCCGGGGACCGGTTTCTGGCATTACAGCCGTCTTCGGCCCGGCTTGCTTGAATCCTGATGGTGCAATGAGCAAGGGACTCATGTCTGAGTATACCCTTCCACGCTTAGGGTGGACAAAAATATTTACAACAACGGGTGGTGAGGGACAGAGTCTCTGAATTAAGCAGAATACTCTCACCCAGTTAAGAGATCAGGGCTAGATCCAACACCGTTTTTTAGCTCATTGCACCATCCCAGTTTCAGAACCTGGCTGTATGCAAATTAGTCTGTCCCTGGCCCAGTGCATCATGGGAACAGGGCAGACCAGACTACAAAAGCCAATTCTTACACTGGGAAGGAAACAAGCTTCCGGGGACCGGTTTCTGGCATTACAGCCGTCTTCGGCCCGGCTTGCTTGAATCCTGATGGTGCAATGAGCAAGGGACTCATGTCTGAGTATACCCTTCCACGCTTAGGGTGGACAAAAATATTTACAACAACGGGTGGTGAGGGACAGAGTCTCTGAATTAAGCAGAATACTCTCACCCAGTCAAGAGATCAGGGCTAGATCCAACACCGTTTTTTAGCTCATTGCACCATCCCAGTTTCAGAACCTGGCTGTATGCAAATTAGTCTGTCCCTGGCCTAGTGCATCATGGGAACAGGGCAGACCAGACTACAAAAGCCAATTCTTACACTGGGAAGGAAACAAGCTTCCGGGGACCGGTTTCTGGCATTACAGCCGTCTTCGGCCCGGCTTGCTTGAATCCTGATGGTGCAATGAGCAAGGGACTCATGTCTGAGTATACCCTTCCACGCTTAGGGTGGACAAAAATATTTACAACAACGGGTGGTGAGGGACAGAGTCTCTGAATTAAGCAGAATACTCTCACCCAGTCAAGAGATCAGGGCTAGATCCAACACCGTTTTTTAGCTCATTGCACCATCCCAGTTTCAGAACCTGGCTGTATGCAAATTAGTCTGTCCCTGGCCCAGTGCATCATGGGAACAGGGCAGACCAGACTACAAAAGCCAATTCTTACACTGGGAAGGAAACAAGCTTCCGGGGACCGGTTTCTGGCATTACAGCCGTCTTCGGCCCGGCTTGCTTGAATCCTGATGGTGCAATGAGCAAGGGACTCATGTCTGAGTATACCCTTCCACGCTTAGGGTGGACAAAAATATTTACAACAACGGGTGGTGAGGGACAGAGTCTCTGAATTAAGCAGAATACTCTCACCCAGTCAAGAGATCAGGGCTAGATCCAACACCGTTTTTTAGCTCATTGCACCATCCCAGTTTCAGAACCTGGCTTTATGCAAATTAGTCTGTCCCTGGCCCAGTGCATCATGGGAACAGGGCAGACCAGACTACAAAAGCCAATTCTTACACTGGGAAGGAAACAAGCTTCCGGGGACCGGTTTCTGGCATTACAGCCGTCTTCGGCCCGGCTTGCTTGAATCCTGATGGTGCAATGAGCAAGGGACTCATGTCTGAGTATACCCTTCCACGCTTAGGGTGGACAAAAATATTTACAACAACGGGTGGTGAGGGACAGAGTCTCTGAATTAAGCAGAATACTCTCACCCAGTCAAGAGATCAGGGCTAGATCCAACACCGTTTTTTAGCTCATTGCACCATCCCAGTTTCAGAACCTGGCTGTATGCAAATTAGTCTGTCCCTGGCCCAGTGCATCATGGGAACAGGGCAGACCAGACTACAAAAGCCAATTCTTACACTGGGAAGGAAACAAGCTTCCGGGGACCGGTTTCTGGCATTACAGCCGTCTTCGGCCCGGCTTGCTTGAATCCTGATGGTGCAATGAGCAAGGGACTCATGTCTGAGTATACCCTTCCACGCTTAGGGTGGACAAAAATATTTACAACAACGGGTGGTGAGGGACAGAGTCTCTGAATTAAGCAGAATACTCTCACCCAGTCAAGAGATCAGGGCTAGATCCAACACCGTTTTTTAGCTCATTGCACCATCCCAGTTTCAGAACCTGGCTGTATGCAAATTAGTCTGTCCCTGGCCCAGTGCATCATGGGAACAGGGCAGACCAGACTACAAAAGCCAATTCTTACACTGGGAAGGAAACAAGCTTCCGGGGACCGGTTTCTGGCATTACAGCCGTCTTCGGCCCGGCTTGCTTTAATCCTGATGGTGCAATGAGCAAGGGACTCATGTCTGAGTATACCCTTCCACGCTTAGGGTGGACAAAAATATTAACAACAACGGGTGGTGAGGGACAGTCTCTCTGAATTAAGCAGAATACTCTCACCCAGTCAAGAGATCAGGGCTAGATCCAACACCGTTTTTTAGCTCATTGCACCATCCCAGTTTCAGAACCTGGCTGTATGCAAATTAGTCTGTCCCTGGCCCAGTGCATCATGGGAACAGGGCAGAGCAGACTACAAAAGCCAATTCTTACACTGGGAAGGAAACAAGCTTCCGGGGACCGGTTTCTGGCATTACAGCCGTCTTCAGCCCGGCTTGCTTGAATCCTGATGGTGCAATGAGCAAGGGACTCATGTCTGAGTATACCCTTCCACGCTTAGGGTGGACAAAAATATTTACAACAACGGGTGGTGAGGGACAGAGTCTCTGAATTAAGCAGAATACTCTCACCCAGTCAAGAGATCAGGGCTAGATCCAACACTGTTTTTTAGCTCATTGCACCATCCCAGTTTCAGAACCTGGCTGTATGCAAATTAGTCTGTCCCTGGCCCAGTGCATCATGGGAACAGGGCAGACCAGACTACAAAAGCCAATTCTTACACTGGGAAGGAAACAAGCTTCCGGGGACCGGTTTCTGGCATTACAGCCGTCTTCGGCCCGGCTTGCTTGAATCCTGATGGTGCAATGAGCAAGGGACTCATGTCTGAGTATACCCTTCCACGCTTAGGGTGGACAAAAATATTTACAACAACGGGTGGTGAGGGACAGAGTCTCTGAATTAAGCAGAATACTCTCACCCAGTAAAGAGATCAGGGCTAGATCCAACACCGTTTTTTAGCTCATTGCACCATCCCAGTTTCAGAACCTGGCTGTATGCAAATTAGTCTGTCCCTGGCCCAGTGCATCATGGGAACAGGGCAGACCAGACTACAAAAGCCAATTCTTACACTGGGAAGGAAACAAGCTTCCGGGGACCGGTTTCTGGCATTACAGCCGTCTTCGGCCCGGCTTGCTTGAATCCTGATGGTGCAATGAGCAAGGGACTCATGTCTGAGTATACCCTTCCACGCTTAGGGTGGACAAAAATATTTACAACAACGGGTGGTGAGGGACAGAGTCTCTGAATTAAGCAGAATACTCTCACCCAGTCAAGAGATCAGGGCTAGATCCAACACCGTTTTTTAGCTCATTGCACCATCCCAGTTTCAGAACCTGGCTGTATGCAAATTAGTCTGTCCCTGGCCCAGTGCATCATGGGAACAGGGCAGACCAGACTACAAAAGCCAATTCTTACACTGGGAAGGAAACAAGCTTCCGGGGACCGGTTTCTGGCATTACAGCCGTCTTCGGCCCGGCTTGCTTGAATCCTGATGGTGCAATGAGCAAGGGACTCATGTCTGAGTATACCCTTCCGAAGACGGCTGAAATGCCAGAAACCGGTCCCCGGTAGCTTGTTTCCTTCCCAGTATAAGAATTGGCTTGGTAGTTTGGTCTGCCCTGTTCCCATGATGCACTGGGCCAGGGTCAGACTAATTTGCATATAGCCAAGTTCTGAGCTGGGATGGTGCAGTGAGCTAAATAACGGTGATGGATCAAGCCCTGATCTTTGGACTGGGTAAGAGTGGTCTGCTTAATTCAGACACTCTGTTCATCACCACCCCCTTTTCTGAATTATTTTTGTCCACCATAAGCGTGGAAGGGTATACTCAGATGTGAGTCCCTAGCTCATTGCACCATCAGGATTCAAGCAAGCCGGGCCGAAGACGGCTGAAATGCCAGAAACCGGTCCCCGGTAGCTTGTTTCCTTCCCAGTATAAGAATTGGCTTGGTAGTTTGGTCTGCCCTGTCCCCATGATGCACTGGGCCAGGGTCAGACTAATTTGCATATAGCCAAGTTCTGAGCTGGGATGGTGCAGTGAGCTAAAAAACGGTGATGGATCAAGCCCTGATCTTTGGACTGGGTAAGAGTGGTCTGCTTAATTCAGACACTCTGTTCATCACCACCCCCTTTTCTGAATCGTGTAATTATGTTGCATATAACTATCTGGCACTGAGTGGTATTTGGAGTTTATGTTGCATTGACTGCAGTGTAATTCTGTGGTATGTAATTATGTGGCAATGAGTGGTATTTGGAGTGTATGTTGCATTGAGTTCTGTGTAATTATGTGGTGTGTAATTATGTGGCACTAAGTGGGATTTGGAGTGTATGTTGCATTGAGTGCTGTGTAATTATGTGGTGTGTAATTATGTGGCACTGAGTGGTATTTGGAGTGTATGTTGCATTGAGTGCAGTGTAATTATGTGGCGTGTAATTATGTGGCACTGAGTGCTATTTGGAGTGTATGTTGCACTGAGTGCAGTGTAATTATGTGGAGTGTAATTATGTGGCACTGAGTGGTATTGTGTGGAGTGTATGTTGTATTCAGTAGAGTGTAATTGTGTGGCGTGTAATTATGTGGCACTGTGTGGTACTGTTTGGAGTGTATGTTGCATTGAGTGCAGTGTAATTATGTAGCATATAATTATGTGACACTGAGTGGTATTGTGTGGAGTGTGGGTTGCATTCAGTAGAGTGTAATTATGTGGAGTGTAATTATGTGTTACCGAGTGGTATTTGGGGTGTATGTTGCATTGAGTGTCGTGTAATTATGTGGCGTGTAATTATGTGGCATTGAGTGGTATTTGGAGTGTATGTTGTATTGAGTGCAGTGTAATTATGTGGCACTGAGTGGTATTTGGAGTGTATGTTGTGTTGAGCGCAGTTTAATTATGTAGCATATAACTATGTGGCACTAAGTGGTATTGGGTGGAGTGTGTGTTGCATTCAGAAGAGTGTAATTATGTGGTGTGCAATTATGTGGTACTGAGTGGTATTTGGAGGGTATGTTGCATTGAGTGGAGTGTAATTATGTGGGGTGTAATTATGTGGCACTGATTGGTATTTGGAGTGTATGTTCCATTGCAGAGTGTGTGAGGGCGCAGAGTGTGAGGGTGCGCAGAGTGTGAGGGTGCGCAGAGTGTGAGGGTGCGCAGAGTGTGAGGGTGCGCAGAGTGTGAGGGTGCGCAGAGTGTGAGGGTGCGCAGAGTGTGAGGGTGCAGAGTGGGCAGTGTGTGTGGGAGGGTGGAATGTGTGCTTTGTGTGTGAGGGTGCAGTGTGTGTGTGCAGTGTGTGTGAGGGTGCAGTGTGTCCGTTTGTGTGAGGGTGCAGTGTGTGTGAGTGCAGTGGGTGTGTGGGTGCAGTGTGTGTGTGAGTGCAGTGTGTGTGAGTGCAGTGTGTGTGAGTGCAGTGTGTGTGGGTGCAGTGTGTGTGGGTGCAGTGTGTGTGGGTGCAGTGTGTGTGGGTGCAGTGTGTGTGGGTGCAGTGTGTGTGTGGGTGCAGTGTGTGTGTGGGTGCAGTGTGTGTGTGGGTGCAGTGTGTGTGTGGGTGCAGTGTGTGTGGGGGTGGAGTGTGTGCAGTGTGTTTGAGGGTGCAGTGAGTGTGAGTCAGAAGCATCTCATTGATAGGGCAGATTAAAGACTAAAATGTCACAGTTTTTGGATCATAAAATAGAAGTTTTATTTGGAATCGGATTCAGGAATGTAGAGAACAATTGTAGGACTAGAGCACCCTCACTGTGGTGGCCGGAAGTACCTATGTAGTGGGGGTCACAACTGCTCTGCACCCATTACGTTCTAAATATGGAAAAGGTTTCAGGTTGAGAAAAACCAAGTTCTGTAATAGAAAACACGTGGAGTATAACAAATTATTCATGTGAAACAAACAGAAATATTCCACCAGGCAACACAGTTTTAGCTTGCCAAATAAGATGCCAAGAAAAGATAGAACAAATTACCCGATCTCTGCCCTATTCTCAATTCTTCTTTTTGTAAGTTTTTTAAAAGGCAGGCTTTTAAGATGGCATGTAGTAGTTTCTTTGTAATGCTTATTGCATACATCTCTCAAACTGTCTCTACATAATACCTGTTGGGAACTGTTCTTATCTACGTAGTTTTGAATGGGGCACAGCAGAAATAAATCAAACCCCCGAATAAGTAAAACCCCAGAATTTTTCTGAAAGCGTCCCGAAGGAAACATGAAATTAGACCTGCAAAACAGTTGTATGAAAACATTCGGATTGTTGCTCGACTCCATGACGCGAACACATCCTGTACGTCTGACTTCCACCCGCTCTCATCTCATGAGGCGAGGTTGTGCACTTTCTTGTGCTCGAGCGAGCCTTCCTTCTTCTGGAAGTTATTTCTCGACTGCGTTATTGACTTCTAAAACAAGCAGAATCCTACGCTGTGAAGTGCAATGACGTATCATAAGCACACAAAAAAAAACAAGAACGAAAGACAGGCCAAAGCAGGGTGAAGGATTGGAGCATGAAAAACAAGGCAGCGCGGGGAGGGGGCTGGGCACGAAGGAAGGAGAAATGTGAGTCACGGCGGCCGTGAAGTGTGAAGCAGATCCCTTTGAAGCTCTCGGAGACAGGAGCAAATGGTAAGGGGAGGAGAAATGCTGCTGGTGTGAATGCCTGAGGCCAAATCCGGATCGTAAAAGTCAGCTTTTGGATGGACAGCAATAGGTTCGAGTAAACTCGACCTAAAAAGAGAACAGACTCAATTGGTTAAAAATGGGATCAAGCAATATAGGTAAGACCGATCGGTAGCAAGGATATTTACTCTGGCACCCTCTAAGTTGCAACCTCAGAAAGATCCTGGACTAGCCAATTTCAAGAAGCTGATTATCTATCAGCAGAAACTCAGTTGTCTCCAACAAGGTTGTAGACCATCACCTTACTTATTCAACATCTACATACAGCACCTCACCCCCTTTCGAACCCAACTGGGGTCCATTTTTACATATATACTGAGAGCAGCAAATTGGCAAACAACCTCGTTCACTATTCAAATTTCCTTTATTCGGTTTTTAAGGTAGAAAAACCACAAAAGTTAATTATTTAAAATAATCATTATAAAAATGCAGAACCAATTACATGGTTGTCATAATAAATACATTTTAAAAACATAGTTAATATTCAGCGACTGCTAAGCGTACCATTTCCAAAGTGCAATAGTGCAAAAAATCCAAGTTAAAAATTAGGTCAAGCTTAGAAATTGAATAAAGGTTATTTGATAATAAATGGTTTAGGGAGCTAGAAGGGGTAACAAACAGGTTTATATGGGCAGGAGGCAAAACACGTTGCAGCCAAAATTTTTGCCGCTGCCCCGAGAACGTGGCGGGTTGATGCTTCTCGATTTCAAAGCTAATTATTGGGCAACAGTTTTGCAATATATAAGAGGATGCTGGGGGGGGATATAACGGATAAATGGAGAGGGAGGGATATGATTCCGGATGTATACGATCTTTTGGTTAAGGATTCGGATAGATGGATTCGGATAGATGGCTTCTAAAATATGATGAGAAAAGCTATTACAAGAAGGTACGCTTCAAGACCCTGGGGGCTGCAATAACAATATGGTCTACCATTAAGAAGAAGTTAAAATTGGGTAGAATGAACTACTCTACACCGCTATATGGGAACCCATCGCTCCCAGGAATATTCCATGATTCCATAATGAAAGGTTGGGATAGGCAAGGGGTAAGAACTATAGGAGACCTTATAGGGCGGCAGGGGTAATAATCACCTATGAGAACGCGCAACGGTTATATAATCTAAGGCATAGAGATTTTTATAAATATTTACAAATTAGGTCAATATGGGCTCCTATAATAGAGTGGAAGCAAAGGCTGGGGGAGGCGTAAGCACACAGTAAGACATCTAATAACTTGCTTTACGTTGAGTCAATAAGAATCAGCATAGACAGAATTTACATAATGAATTTATGAATTTATGAACTTATTCAAAGGATTAATTTGTTATAATGAATGTTATCTGATTTTCTTATCTTGGTGAAATACAAAATGAAAATGTAATCTTGATGTTGATGAACAATGAAAATATTTTAAAAAAAAAAAAATGAATAAAGAGTACAAGGGAAATATCCTAAAATATGTAACAATAATTCCTTCAGTGCATCTATTCTAAATTTGGTCTATGTTTTATACAGAGTTTCAAAAATCTAGCCACATTCTTTGCAAAACACCCCGTTTCCAAATATAGAATTGCCAGGAAGGCTGGGCGACATTGTCGCAACCCCATGATCTTTAGGATTGGTACAACTCACTGTATCCTTGCTTCCCGGTAAAAGCCACAGAACATAACCACATGGAATGTAGACTGTGGGGATACACCATTGCAAGGACAAAGACACAATGGGGGTCATTAGGATGTCAGGCGGAATGCCCCCCACGGGACCCCCGCCCTTATGGCGGGCTGTCCCAATCCCCGACAGGATGGCGGGCGGGCAAAGTCCACCCGCCATCCTAATGACCCCCAATGAGTCAGACCAGTCATTGACCTTGGGGAATGTGACCAGGCGATGGAATGTGTTCATTCTAAGCCTGGTGAGCACAAACCTGTCAAATTCATTCAGTCTAAAAGTTAAATAAGGCTGGATAGTGAGAGTAGTTTGCACCGATAAAATATATTGGGCTGAACTTATGGCTGACTCCGTGGCTAGCCGCAAAACTTCCATATGGGCCAAACATATTTTCTTAAGTTTTTTCCTGGGAATCTCAATTATCAGCAGGGGGTCATGGTAGTACTTTATTAAGCCTAGGTCTGATAAAATGTTTTTAACATACAAGAGCCAGGCTATTTTATGTGAATTATCAAGAGCAAGGCAATCGCTCATGAGTTCCCTGTTTAAAACTAGTTTGGGCGATGACCAGATTCTGTGCCATAAAAGAAGCGGTTGGAGTTTGGCTAAGTCTATGATATATGGCAAACCCAACTCTATGTGGCAACTAAAGGTGGAAGTGCCACGTGGAACCGCTAAGAGGTACCTCAAGAAGCTATTTTCTACCTTTTGTAGAGCCTCCACTCTTCCGTGGCCCCAGACGCCACACTCACACATTTGGCTTGATAGATTTGTAACATTTCTACTGGTGATCTTTTACCAAGCCTTTGTGCGAAGTTAAATAATGCTGTAGTGGCCCTAATAAACAACAGTTTCCTAGCCTCTATAGCCTGCCTCCAGGTGCACTTATTGTCAATTAAAATTCCAAGATAGGGGTACGCAATAGTGGTATCCAGTTTAGTATGTTCACTATCTAAAGTCTGGCCTTTGACAGGTGGTGGATGTCAAACAACCTTCAAAATTAAACCCTAGCAAAACCAAGGTGTTATTGACATTTGGGGTTCAGTCTGCTTGGTATGATAACATTGGACCGTTTATAGCAAGATAATGCATGTTTCTAAATGTGTACAAAACCTGGACATCGACATTGGCCAAAAACTCTAGTTAAATGTATAAATAGGGAGCACATTTTTGTCAGTTAAAATTTCAAACCTGAATCTAAAGCCAGATCAGCCCTCAGTACATATTTCAGTTGTCAAAACACTCAATCACATCTGTATAGCACCACTTTTGTTTCATTGCAACTAAAACAATACTGTTGCATGGCTGATAGCAGGCGTATTAAAAGATACCATAACCTGTTTAATTTGCAGACCCTCAACTGACTACCAAGTAGTATAAGAATTATTTTTAAAGCCTGACCATATTCAAACAGCTACACCAGATCTTTACCTCTAGGTTTACCTGGTACGTTGCACTAAGTTTTACAGTCTGCAAAGTCTGCATTCCTTGGAGTCATCGAGGTAAATATCCAACATATGACAACATTCAGGGTGGATGTAGTGTGCAGTAAGGATACATTAGCATATTTAGAAACCACTTTAGAATAGATAAGTAGTACCTGCTGTAAATACTGATTTATTGTGATGTGCGCCATGAATTGGAAGAAAACGAAGACTGAAGACGGGGAGGGCTTTGTTCAGTACTGTGAAGAAAAGATAAGAAATCTATCAATCTCTTTCAATGAGCTTTAGAGTCAGAAAGATTTACAGTTTGAGATCATATGGCATTAGTCTTCATCCAAATAGTGTGTTCAGTATGAAAAGAAGAAAATTACACAGTATAACAAAGGACGCAAATTTAACAGCTGCATGGTCCTCTAAAGAAATCGTTTTATAGAATTGTACTACAGCACCTTGCTGGTTAGACCATCTCATTGCCTACTGTTGACTGTACCATTTCTAGCTTTATAAATGTCCTATTGCTAACAATTATGGTTTAAGAGTTTTTACAGGGTAAGCCACATGCCAATACTTTGCTACTGCAGGTTCATGAGGGACCTCCTAAAGAAAGAAAAAAAAGTATACCAAATTGCTCAACGTTATATGAAGGAAAACAACTTACGTTTACAATGTTCATCATAATCAATTTGTCAGTTGCAGTTTGTAACCTACGTGAGAACTTAATATCCGCAAGAATGGTAGCCCAGAAGGGAGAGTAGCTTACTACTAGTTAGCAGTCGATACTAGAGAGTTTAAATTTCTAGCCTTTAATATGATAACATAATTTATAATGGGAGCTGTTGTAGTCCCTGGTGAACCGACGACTTTATGTCCCTTGGTGACTTACTAAAGACAAGCATTTGCAATGCAATAGGTCTCGCATTAATTAAGTTTGAGCTATTGGCATTGCTAAATATTGCAACACAATTTGCAACAAAAGTCTATAAATTGTAGTAAAAAAAAAATGTGTATTTATTTTTGTAGCAATGGTGGCGTGCTGTGCTTTAGATGAATATGTTTAAAAGTAAAGTCCGCCATACTGTGATTGCTACAATAGTTAATTGTAGATGCGATAACAATTTATGTGTGCACTGCCGGCTGGTGGTGTGTGTGCCTGGTGTAAGCAAGCACTGACGGCTGGTGGGGTGTTTGACTAGTGAAAGCGTGCACTGACGGCTGGTGGTGTGTGCCTGGTGAAAGCGTGCACTGGCGGCTGGTGGTGTGTGTGTGTGCCTGGTGAAAGCGTGCACTGACGGCTGGTGGTGTGTGTGTGTATGTGCCTGGTGAAAGTGTGCACTGACGGCTGGTGGTGTGTGTGTGCCTAGTTGAAGCGTGCACTGACGGCTGGTGGTGTTTGTGCCCGGTGAAAGCGTGCACTGACGGCTGGTGGTGTTTGTGCCGGTGAAAGTGTGCATTGACAAATGATGGTGTCTGTGTCTGGTGAAAGTGTGCACTGACGGTGTAGTTGTGTGTGTGTGTGTGTGGTTGTGTGTGTGTGTGTATGTGTGTGGTATGTAGTAGTCCGTAAAAGGACTTTGCCCCCGCTTGCTGCTCCGACATTGGTTTTATGCTGTGCCACTCTCCTTAGCTGCTTTCTAAATTGTTGATGCGGCAAAATGTTAATTCCGTTTTGTTCAGGAAGCAGCACCGCCCAACTACAGTTTTCAACCACTTTGGTGGTTCTATGGATTTTTGAGGAGAACTCTTTTCTCAATTGTTGCAGCCCAGAATGCTGACCTGCATTGTCTAATTTGGAGGCCACGTACTAATGTTGTTATGCGCGGCTATCTAATTATCTCGCTGTGGAGCAAGGCCACCACATCGCTTTGCTGTACTGAGACGGTCCTATCGCACCACAGCTGTGCCTGGAGCCGCTTTTCTTTCCACCTGTACCTATTTAGCTCGCTTTGGTTTGAGGCTGTGATCCCTCTGTTGCACCGAGCCGGCCCAGCTCCTCTTTTTGGTGCACCACGACTTTCACATTTCACTGATTCTGCTTCAGACACAAACTGGGAAGCTCGGCGAGAATCTACATATTGCCAGGGCTTTAATGTACAATACAGGGCAGCCTGAGGGTTATTGCATAGTCTGGGGCAAACAATTGAGAACATCTAACTATTTTTTTTACATGGCATTTCACAGATCTGTAAAGAGCAGGCTGTTCTGGAGTTATACAATTCTCTCTTACACATGTTGAAAGATGAAAGCCTCGCAAGAGAATAAACGTGTTTCTTTAATATAACACACTCCGCTCAACTATTGTATGTCTGAATACTTCTTCATACAGTCTGCACTACTGCTATTATTACTCAGATTGATGTCACTCATTTTATCGGAAATATGAGGCAGAGTAACCTCTGATATTTATGTAACTCGCTGGTACACCGGCGTGTCTCTTAGAAAGGCAATATAGTAATTCATTTTTAAAATGTCTTTATTCGGCTCAAATTGGCCATAAAAGATCGATAAATAAAAAATCACAAAAAAACGGTATAACATTAGAATGTGTTAGTATAGTAATACTATATCGTGGGGACAATTGTTATTTAATTCGATTTTGCTCATGTTGTCGGAATAATGAACAGCAAGACAGCCCTGTCAGAGAACAAACAGTGTGTTTGTTTTTTTACTTCATCACAATGTTTACTGGCACCTTACTGTGTCTACAAATATGTGTTATTTATTATTTACCTTGACGGCAGTAGTGTATGTAGGATAACAGTTGAATAGGACCTGCGAGGATTTCAAGTTGTAATTTGAAGGTTGATTGTTCATAGTCTACGTTTTCTCCGTGTTTCGGTCCACTTACTGCATCTGTGAGGGTCTTGCTCACTCCCCCACTAGTCGACCCCATTTGTAATTACCCCCCAACACCCCTAGCCACAGCTGCAGTCATAACGGGAGGTGACAGGTCGGAGTCTCGTGTTGCAAGATGGACAGGAACTTAATATCAGGACAGAAACACTTAAAACAAGACGTGAGCGTGAACTGGCGAAACAGAAACCTGTTGTGGGGCGGGACTTCCGTCTTCTGAAGCCCGCGCCCACGGAGTGGCTGACCCAGAGGAGCAGTGGTGACGCGGGGCTCCCATGCCCGAGGGAGAGCCCCGCGGAGGCTGCAGAAGTCCGGAGTGGCGCCGATGCGGTGAGTGGGTGTCATGCCTCGAGACTCCTATACACTGTCCCTTTAAGAAATGTGCTATTTAGAGCACTATGAACCAAGGAGCGACGCTTCACGTTCTTGCGTCAAGCTCCCTTCGTTTCCGCATCTGTCTGGATTCTATTGCCTGACTTCCGTATTGATTTGGATCTTCCTGTTTGTTGTGCGCTGTACTGAAGAGAGCGTTACCGGCCCCCGCGTTCCTGAGCGAGCCCCGGATTGCGCTTACAATCAGCAGCGGTTCGCTGCATACAGGCGTTCATGCTTGGGCGCCTGTGTCCCCTAGTGCTGCTTGTTCACGATACTCTCCGTGAACCTTCTTCCCACCTTGCCCTCGAGTCCCGCCCGGCGGCCGGGTTTTGCCCCGCCATCCGGCTGGGCTCAGCTTTGTGGTTTTTTTCGGAGTGTGCTTCACCTGACAGCCGGGCCTGCTCTCCGTTGTCCGGTCGGGCGTCATTCTGACTCCGCCTCCCTGGAATCCCTCTACCCGGCAGCCGGGCTTGGTCTCCGCTGACTGGTGTATGTCCCCTTTAGTATTTTATTTCTTTCCCTTACTGGATTCGTTTACTGCAGAGGTCTTCAAACTTTTGTAGGTTGAGCCCCCCCAGCAGAATTGTTTTCGATGTTGGGCCCCCCACCACTTGACAGAAATTTCTGGAATCTAGTACACTACATAATCGACCGCCGCGTACATATCAGGGGCCATATCTATTAACTAAACTGTAGTTATCAATTACATCTTTTTAAACACTTATCCGCTGCTGCCGTGAATAGATTGCTGTTACAGTTTTTTTTAGCTATGGGACTAGGTTTGTGTAGTACTAGTAGTAGGGCAGAAAAGTACCACGCCACGAAAGAACACTATCACAGCATGGGGGATTTTAGTTTAGGATGGGCGCACCACCTTATGCTTTGGGAGGCCTACAGTCAGGAGCCACAAGTGATGACAAGAACACCATGCTGGCATGGCTGACCTGCAGGCATGATGTATTTTTTACTCATGTATGTATGTGTCTGTTTAACAGAAGACAGCATCTCTGGTAAATTATTTCAGTCTGACTCACACAATTAATTTAGTTTCAAATCTGCAGGCCTGGCCGCAGGGCTGCTCTGTCTCCTCATCCTTATCATGGCCGCCCTGACTAACTAGATTTATCTTCACAGACTACGGTTGACAGTTTTACCAGCACACTCTCCCTGCTCTCTTCGCACTGGGGCCCGCCTGGGGGAGGGGGAGGAAAGGAAGGGGGTCAGTTATGGCTCACGTCATCATCATCATTCTTAAGATGCCCACTGTCCGCTCTCATTTGTTGTAATATCATTATTTCACAGCGTGGAGCGCACCACGCATTGCAAATGATTGAGATGAGATAAGATGATAATAAACTAAGATACAGAAATCTGCAGGCGCAGGGCCGCTCGTCATCCTTCAGGTTTACATCTGCAAGAGATCTCGGGTTTAATTTAATTCTGCCGACAGTAATCTCGCAGGCCGTGGTACTTCACTTGAGGCTCAGGTATTTTCTTTAAACTACGGGTGCCGGTGTGTGATTTGCCACTAGTGTCCTTCCATTTCTGGTGCTCTACAGCAGTTTCAAGAAGTTTGGGAGTTTTTTGTTCAAATGGCTGCAATTTCTGATATTTGAAAGTTTCCTTCGTGTTCATTGAATGATTTTTGTTCACGAGAAAGTGTGACTCATAGAAGTTGGAATTTCACACATAGCAATCTGAAACCTTGGCAGCTATGTCAGCGCTACCTATTAACCCCCTCCTGGGATGGTTAACAGTTAGCACTTCGCAAACAAAAGCATGGGCGCGTCATGCCCAATGATTTCCCCTCCCTCCCCCCTTCAACCCTCTGTCACCTGGAGTTCTTTAATGACGGAAATTCCCATTTGAAATGGGTGAAGACTTGTGATGCAGAGGACAACAAAGGTAAGATTTTAGTGCCGAGTGCGCGTCGCGCCCCCCCTGGGATGGTGTCGCGCCCCCCAGGGGGGGCGCGCCCCACAATTTGAAGAACTCTGGTTTACTGGAATTCTACTTCGTGTATTTGGTGTGATTCTTGCGTGGACCAGAGTGGGTGCAGTTTCAGCTTCACTACAGGGAATCACGGTAACAGCGCATTTGCGCTACTTGTATACTTTTATTAAGGTTTGTCATACATATGGTTAAATATATGTTATTTTGGTTTTCATAGACGGTCATATCATCATCAGAAGAAGTGGGCTAAAGGTTCTTTACATGCCACCCGTTAGTGAATGTTTCTTCAAAGCCTTCTACAAAACCGCTGAAGTGAGAAGTGTACAAATTAGACTATATTATTACTACCAGTATCTAGTCAACAATTACTCACTAACATATGATGTCATCTCTGCCACAGCTCCAGATGAAGTTCCTTATATAAGACTCCACATGTTTAATTCAGCGACACGTTAGGAACCTGGGGTATGTGATGTTTCTATGTGTAAAGGTGTCTCAGTGTTTTCATTATAGTGTGTCATAAGCTAGAATACTTACTCACCTTTTATTGCAGCCTACCTGTTGACCAGTTCCCCCCATTGAAGTACCACACATCCAATCCTGAAGATCACCATCGAACACAATTTTTCCCCCCCAACTTTCCTTGTTTTGTCTCCCTGTTTTCCCCTGGCGTGTCTCTCGTACTCTAGTGTTTGATAGAGTCGGAAGGTCGTAGGGGAAGGCTGTGGAATATTCTTCGGATTCCTGACGCTCCTGTGGAACCTACCTGCAATCCTTACAGTGGGGCTTAGTTGTACTGGGGGTGGCGGCGGGGGGTGTGTGGTGTGTGTGTGTGTGTGTGCGTGCGTGTGCGCTCGTGTGTGTGCGTGCGTGTGTGTGTGTGTGTGCGTGTCTCTGTGTGTGCGCTCGTATGTGTGCGTGTCTCTGTGTGTGCGTGCGTGTGTCTCTGTGTGTGCGCTCGTGTGTGCGCGCGAAACGAAAGCAGGGGGTGGTGTGGCTGTGTGTGTAAGCAAGAAGTGCATGAGGCTTTCAAGGGAGACAGGAGATGGTGAACGCGCGACCTGATCCGATTCAGTCATGCTGCACGTGCCCATCTCCTCTCTCCTTGAAATCAGACTCGCCGACTATAGGTCTTTCTGCGATATCGCTTCGCGATGCGTCGCTGGTGCGAGACCTAAAAACATAATTATCATGGTTACCCTTTGGATGCTAAAAGACAACCCCAAGTATGTGTCTTCTCCTGTGTGATCCTAGTGAGAAAGGACTTACAAATCACGCTCTGTTGACCTCTCCACGTCTATTCCCAAGCTCAAGTTCTGATGAAAAAGGACATAATCAGTCGCCATCCTGTCTAACAGACCCAGTTCCCCTACAGAACGCCCATGCTATAGTTACTCCTCTCTCTGCTGTTACAAGCTGCAAATACGTGTCATGTCCCGCAGTGCCAAAGGGAGTGTTGCATGTCTTGTTCACATACATCGCCGCTCTAGAAAGAATCCTCCCTCCACTATAATCCGCTGCGATCACAGGCCGTGTCCGCTGCTGCACAATAACGAGAGCTGCCCGTGTGTTTTAACCCCTTCGATGCTCATGACGGAACGGTTCCGTCATGAGCATCGGTCGAGCTGTGCTCATGACGGAACCGTTCGGTCATGACCACACCCATTAACATTGGGGCCCAGCACCGGCGGTAAATTGTGGCAGCACGGATGTGGTTAAAAGACTGATCATATGTTGTATTCTCTCTGGATAGAGAAAACAGACCACTCTGCCCAAATCCAGCAGCGCTAACCTTAAAAGCAACTATAAAAAAACTCTTGTATTTGCGCAATCATGACTACTGAATGATTTCTGTAGATCAAAAAACACCAATAAAAACACAAACCATTCGATGAATAAGGAGTGTGATAAAGGGTGTAAAAATACATCAGTGACCCACGGGGCGGGAGAAACTGAAGGAGACAAGAGAGGCAAGAAAGCACCAGGACAGGAGAGAAGACGAAGAGACTGAGTGAGAGCGGAGGGAGTCAAAGGGGAGCGGGATAGGGTTTCAGAAGAAGGGTAGGTGTGAGAGAAAGGGAGGAGGAAGTGACATAGATGGGAGAGGAAACTGGGGGTCTATTAATGTAGTGTCAATCAGCTGCAGCGACTTCTTTTCATCTACAGCCCTTCTCCTCCTTGCTCCCTCCTCCCGGCAGACGGTGGGAAGGAGAGCCCGGCCGGGGTGGGTGGGGGGAGAGCTGCACTCACGGTGAGACAGACCAGCCAGAGGCGGGAGGCAGCCTATAAGAAATGCGGATATTACTGCTGCTGAGTTCACGGCCTAATCAGAGAGCCACAGTGGCGCGTGCATGAAGGCAGCAGGACGGCCTGGAAAGCAGATGCCTTTGGGAACTCTGCATGAACCTTCCCTTGACACACCTCTCGCTAGGGCTGAGTGAAAACAGATGCGCTTGTCACAGGCGGCATCCGAAAACTGCAAACCAGCAAACCAGAAGCACAGAAAATACATTAATCACTACCTAAGCCAATGGAAAAAGGTTGTGACAGAAGGGTGTGGACAATGCCTTTTATTTATATTTTACATCAAAAACATAAATAAAAGGAGTTTTTATTTACAGAGCCAATAGCTCAAATGCGCATAATTGCGAGACCTATTGCATTGGCAAGCAAAAGGGCTTGATAAATCACCGTGCTTTTATCGGCAATAGAAGGCTGATGATCTGAGCAGGCTTGCATATATATTTTTATTTATTTATTTATTTCACTTCTATAGCGCTACAGCTACCCAACAAAGGGTTTCCCGGAGCTGATGATTCAGTGCATTGAGATATTCAGGTTATTTAGATGTTGAACAGCCAGGTTTTTAAGGCCTTCCTGAATTTCAAGTGATTGGTTTCCTGCCTAAGGGTCAATGGAAGAGTGTTCCAGAGGGAGGGTCCAAGATATGAAAAAGATTTGCCGCCCATTCTCGCCAGCCTGATTTTGGGGATCACAAATTGGTTGGCTGTAGCTGAGCGAAGGGTACGGGATGGACGGTAGGGATGTATAAGATTTTGTAGGTACTTGGGTGCCTTGTTAGTTGAAATCCTGTGCATAAGACATAAGGATTTGAATTTTACCCGGTTCTCGATTTTCAGCCAATGCAATTCGCGGATGTACTTGGTGGTGGGTGTGGAGATGGGAATTTTCCACAGTAATCTTGCGGCAGCATTTTGCACTGTCTGTAGTCGTCGGGTTGTGGCCTTGTTGGCCCCCAGGTATAGCACGTTGGCGTAATCGAGCCTGGAGGTTATCAGAGCATTGATGACCGATTTTTGGGTATTTTTGGGCAACATCCAACAGATTTTCTTCAACCACTTTAGAATCGCGAAGCAAGTAGCTGATGTCTTAGTAGCTTGCTGGTTAAGACTAAGTGATTCATCAATGATGACTCCAAGGTTGCGGGCTGATTTGACTGGAACCGGGGGTGTACCCATCACATCAGGCCAGTGCTGGGGTCCCCAGAGTCCTTTGTTCTTGCCCAAAACAAGTAGCTCTGTTTTCTCGCCATTAAGTTTGAGAAAAAAATTTCTCATCCACTCTGCGATGTTAGTGAGGCCGATTTTTAATGACGAGATGTTGTTGGAATCCGAGGATGATAGAGAGAAAATAAGCTGGGAGTCGTCAGCATACGAGAACATGAGTAGACCAGACTCTTCTATCATTTTGGCCAGTGGGCTCATGTAAATATTGAAAAGCAGCGGGCTCAATATAGAGCCCTGCGGCACTCCATGTTTGAGGATCATAGTGTCAGAGCATGCTGATTGGGAAAAAACTTGGAAGGTACGTTGTTCTAGTAGGGATTTAATCCAGTTGCAAGCGGCGCCCCTAATACCGGTGGCGTGGAGAGTTTGCTCAAGTACAGCATGTGACACAGTATCAAATGCTGCACTGAGATCCAGTAACAGCAAGGCAACCGTTTCTCCGCGGTCCAAAAATAGACGGATGTTCTCAGTTACGCCCAACAGGGTCGTTTCCGTCGAGAATCCTGTGCGGAATCCTGACTGATGAAGAGGTAGTAGATTATGGGTGGTAATGAAATCAGCGAGGACTCTGTGAACATGTTTTTCCAATATCTTTGAGAAGGTTGGTAATAATGAGATAGGCCTAAAATTGGATGGCAAGTTGGGATCTGTTCCAGCTTTTTTCAATAAAGGGTGAATCATTGCATGTTTCCACTCCTTCGGTACGGTTTCTTCCTGTAATGATTTATTAAGAAGATTGGTAATTGTCTCTAGGGCTCTATTATTTAGTTTTTTCAAGATAGAACAAGGTAGTGGATCGTTTGGTGAACCTGATTTGATGGAATCCAAAAGTTTACGAACCAGGTCTAAGTCGAGCGGCGGCCATTTATCTAGAATAGCTGGAGGTGTTACATCATGTGGGAATATATAGGAGGACAACTCTGTTTCCATAGGGATGATGGAGGCTGAAGTATTAGTATCAAGGCCAATGTTAATAGAAGGCAGAATCACCCTGGACTTGTCAATTTCCTTTGTGGTTTGTTCTATACCCTGATAGATCTTATCAACTTTTTCTACAAAAAAGGCTGCAAGAGCGTCACATTGTGATTTGTTTAGATCTGGAGGAGTTTGTAAGGTGAGGGAACCAGCTAATTCTCTTACAGTTTTAAAAAGTGTTTTGGACTGGCATAGGGCTTCGGTGATTTTCGTGCAAGCATGTTCAGCTTTAGCTTTGGCACAGAGCCTCTGATAATTTGAGAGTTTATTTTTGTAAACATTTCCTGATTAATTGTGTAGGAACTGATGTTCTAACCCCATTAGAGATTTTTACAAGAAGGGAAAATTTTATCAGGAAGTGGTCAGACCAGGGCACTGGGATGGCCGTGGGTTTAGATATGTCATTTAAGTTGGAGAGGATAGGATCCAACAAATGACCGGCTCTATGTGTGGGGCCAGAATTCTTTAAGGTCAGATTAAGGGATGTAAGATCCGTTTTAAAGTCGCTCACTATGGAGCAGTCATCTTTCTCCAAATGTAGGTTCATGTCTCCTAGAATAGTGAAGCCAGCCATTTTCATAATTAAGGGTCCAAGAAGTTCGACAAGATGAGATATCCATTTAGCAGCAGTTCCTGGTGGCCTATAAATAAGCGCTCCCGAGAAAGTAAAGTTCGGTGTAAGTGAAAGTTTAAAAATTACGCCTTCACAACCCTCACATGGGACTTTGTTGAATTCGCAGTTATAGCGTTTTTTAAAAATAATTGCTATCCCTCCTCCTGGTGGTTTTTCACGATCAAGTCTGACAATAGCATAAGTTTCAGGGAGTGCCATAGCTAAGTCAGGTCCAGAACTGTCTTGAAGCCATGTTTCAGTTAGGGAAACTGCATCGGGAACCTCATCCAAGAGTAAATTGAAGATTTCAGTTCGATGCTTAGGTAGTGAGCGGCAGTTAATACTAAAGAATAAGAACTGTTCAGAAGGCATCTTATCATTGTTTGTAGGATTTCTAACCTGTAGGGCTTTTATTTGTACGTGGTCAGTGGATAAATGGCAACATTGACATGTAGTTTTCTTTAGATCAGGATCTATTGTCCTGCATGCAGGATGACGAGTGGGTCGAAGGGCTAGTAAACATTCAGAAGAATATTTTAGGCGTAAATGACTGATTGTGTTAGTTAATGCTTCGGTTATAAGGGGGGTATGTAACTAAATCCCTGAAACCTGAAGGAAGAGGTGCCATAGTGCTTGGCACGTCCGGGGCGCGTCCGAGGCGCGGACGGGCGCAGACGGGCTGACTCTGGCGTGACTCCGGCGCTGGCGAGGCGCGTCCGCTGTCGCGGAGGATATCCGTATCCTTTTGTAGGAAAGGCTAGAGCGCTGAACCAGCTGCTGCCTCCCACTTAAGATGTCTGCCGTGAGAAATGCTACCCTTCTGCTCGGTAAACAGCCCTGAAATCGGCTGTTACCGGCGAAAAGTGCAAGGGGAGTAATTTGCAGGGGTGGGGTAAGTGCTAATGGTATTTCAAAGTGAATTACGCAAATAGTGAAATTTTAAAAGTTTCGGCGTCTAAAAATGCAGCTAGTGTTCCTATGCAATGCGTTTTCGATCAGCGACAATTGCACACACAGCGAGAATCACACAGTTAGCACAACAATAGTATTCTACCTCCCGGCTCAAGCCTCAGGAGGGGTCCAAGATTAATGCAGGTAGCACCAGTGTCAGCGCATTGAATCTAGCGTCTGAAGTCCCTGGGCTCCTTTTGTAGGAAAGGCTAGAGCGCTGAACCAGCTGCCGCCTCCCACTTAAGATGTCTGCCGTGAGAAATGCTACCCTTCTGCTCGGTAAACAGCCCTGAAATCGGCTGTTACCGGCGAAAA
Source organism: Lissotriton vulgaris (assembly GCF_964263255.1). Taxonomy (NCBI): domain Eukaryota; kingdom Metazoa; phylum Chordata; class Amphibia; order Caudata; family Salamandridae; genus Lissotriton; species Lissotriton vulgaris. The sequence continues at coordinate 490,041,631 of NC_141696.1, forward strand.
GTGCAAGGGGAGTAATTTGCAGGGGTGGGGTAAGTGCTAATGGTATTTCAAAGTGAATTACGCAAATAGTGAAATTTTAAAAGTTTCGGCGTCTAAAAATGCAGCTAGTGTTCCTATGCAATGCGTTTTCGATCAGCGACAATTGCACACACAGCGAGAATCACACAGTTAGCACAACAATAGTATTCTACCTCCCGACTCAAGCCTCAGGAGGGGTCCAAGATTAATGCAGGTAGCACCAGTGTCAGCGCATTGAATGAATATATGAGCCTATGCACGCTGCTCTCCGTTTGCCCATAGTTTTTTTGCATTTAATTTGTGTTTGTAAGTGTGTTCCCATGTTGTATGAAGGTGCCTTGAGCCGGGGCACTGGGCAACACCGCTACAAATAAAGCGATAAATATAAAAAATTGTATAAACACCAACTATATGTGCAAAAGCAAAACATACCACAGAATAAGCACCGCGAGGAGCTTCGCAGTGATGAAAAGATGCTGGCAGACAGCACCTAGCAGTGTAATCAGATATAGCACTGTGGATTTACCGACATTGGGAGGCTGATGAGCTGAGGGAACCTGCACATATATGAGCCTGTGCGCGCAGCTACCCCCTTGTTTCGCACTTCTTCGTTTGTTACCTTGTGCTCCTAGGTACATTTTCCTATACAGTTTTAAAGTGGTTGGTGACGGGGCACTACCCATAGCATAGTAGCCATAAAAAAGTGATAAATATCAGGAAAAGTGGCTGCCATTGTGTGAGCACAGGAAGGTGGAGAGGTGAGACAGTGGTTTGATAAATTGCTGTGGATTTCCCAACATTAGGAGGCTGGTGAGCCGAACGAGCTTGCATGTGTCTGAGCCTGTGCGCGCTGCCTTTTCCTCCTCCGCAGAAGTTTTAAAGTGATGAAAAACTGCTGGCATAACAAGCATGGCAGAGGAAGATTCAGACGCGCGCCTTGGGATTGGGTCGCATCGTGAGCGGTCTACGTTACAAGCTCATGCGCGCGACCCAATCCAAAGGCGCGCTTCGGAAGCCGCATCCTCCATAGACAATGCTGCGCGCGCCAGAAGCCCTTACCCACAGTGCTACGTCAGAGGCTCGCGCTCCTGCCGGGCTGGTATCGACGACCGGGGCTGGACACGTAGCCGCTCCCTCCTGCCATGATGCCGGATGACACGCTGCTCTCCGACCCCCGGCTGCTGCTTGACTGCTGCTGCCCCAGCTGGACTGGAGCATAAACACGGTGTCCTTCCGGCGAATCGAGGAGGTGGTGGTGAGCGACGAGTGCCGCGACCACCAGCTGGGCAAGGGTGTGTGTGTGCGCGCGCGGGGACGGGGGGCGGGGGTTCTTTATGTGTGTGCGCGCGCGGCGGGGGGGGGGTTCTCTATGTGTGTGTGTGCGTGGCGGCGGGGGGGTTCTGTGTGTTTGTGTGTGCGTGTCTGCTTACAAGGAGCCGTGGGAGACAGGAAGCGCGCGCGACCTGATCCGTTTAAGCGCGCGAGCACATCTCTTGTCTCCCATGGCTCGTTGTAAGCAGAAATGATTGCAATAGAGTCTCGCAGTGACGATCGCTTTGCAATCCGTTCGCAGGTGCGAGACCTAAAAAAAATCACAGGACTGGAAACATGGTGTGGTGTGAAATCAAGAAGTGTAGTTTATTCACCAAGAAAACCAACAACCATTTCCTAGGACGTGTCAGCTGTGAATACTCTGTAAGCTGCAGAACACTCACAACAGATGACATATTACAATTATAACTGAATTTACATAGCGCTTACTACTTCTGATGAGGCGCTGAAGCGCTTTTGGGCAAGTAGCTCGCTACTCCGGAACCCAAAAAGGATTAGTGGTGAATTAGTATAGGGAAATAGGAGTTAATCTGAGCAGGAGACATGTGATTCTGTTAGTTGTATTGAAAAGGATAATGAAGGGATAGAAGAAGGACAAACCTAGAAAGGGTTATTTTGGAGATCACAGTAGTAGAATGAGATGTGGGATGAGTCATAGTGGAGGTTGAGGATATATTGAAAGAGGTATAGGGTGAAGCATAGAGTAGTGCATTATTTACAGTAGGAATAAAGTATTAAATATGTAGGTACATAAGTACATAGAAGGCATACCTGTATAAGAAAGGTAATTTATCAAGATTTAAGTTGTATTTAATGAAATCACTCTTTTAAGCGTAGCTGTACTTTATGCTAATTTATTATGTATATATTGTTCTAAATATTTTTTCCAAAATTTCAATAGTGTAGCAACAGTAGATAAAAGTTATGATAATATTTCCATATTGTGATAGATAAATAAACAGTGAACCGTAAGTATCTAATCAAGTATCATATGAAAACTATTCATTGACCTAAATACAAGTTAAGAATAGAATAATCTATATTTATTTAATCATAAGTAATATGTACATTTATTTAGCATACCTAAAGAATATCTATATATTTAAACAATATGATGATACATATTTATACAAAGAAATACACATATCTAGATACATACATATAATCAAATTACTTGTTTACATACACACAGGAATATGATGTACATTTGTGTTTGAGTATGGTGATTATGCAGGAAAGAGCCAACTCTTAAATTGTCTTCTGGAGATAGGTTAGTTATAGGTGGATCCTATGTATGGGGATAATGAGTTCCATGGTTTGGCTGTGCGAAGGATATGCCACCAATGTTTTTTTAGGTCGAGCAGTGTCTGCTCGAGACCTATTGTTGCCCGTATTTGGGAATGTAGACACGAGAGTGGCACGAGCGCAGATTTGACCTCGTGGGCGCGCACAGCGCCGTGCCCCTCTCGTGCCTCATATTCCCGTGCGCACACAGCCAGCCCCCACACCCCTGCACACAGACCACACAGGCACATGTACACGCGCTGCCGCCCCCCCCACCACACACACACATACAGACACGCACGCATACACACGCCGCCGCCCCCTACCCCCCCTGCACGCACACAGACACACACCCCCGCCACATGCATCGGGAGCAGGGCTCGACAAATGTACTCGCCCGCTCGCAAATGCGAGTCAATTTCTTTCAGGGCGAGACAGTTTTCATGCCTACTCGACCGGCCTGGCGGGTGAGCTTTGTCGCTGTGCTAAAGTGCAGTGCCGGTAGAAGTCTTTAGAGGGCAGCTGGGTGAAATGTTCAGAACTGCCGTGACAAAATGCGGGAAAAGCAAAGGTGTTGATTGGCTGATTGCAACGCGGGCTCGGTCGGCTAAGGCCTAGTTGCAATCAGCCAATCAGATGGTTGCTAATCTCCGCACAGTAAAGTTTACAGACTTCTCATTGGCTGATTACAGCCACAGCAGGATAAGCGTGTAAACTGCTTTTGCCAACCCCTGTTCCCAATACACTTGACCGGAGGCAGGCCATGAACAACACTAGTGCCCTAGCGAAGCAGAAGTTCTCCTCCTGCACCTTGGGTGTAATCACCATGATCCTCGGATCCCTGCGAGTGGAGCTCTGCCCGTGATGTAAGCCTGCGCCTGCCGAGGATGGCTCGATCTCTCTGCGGGGGACCCTAAGGTAGGTGCAATTGGATGGGAACACCGCCGCGGGTCAGGGGCTCTAGCCTTGATTGTTGGGTAGGGTGGCTTTGAAGGGGATTGACGCCCAGCAGGGGCTATTGTTACGCTTGTTCTCGTTTCAGACTTCAAGTCTTCTATCCGGGAAAAGCACAAACCTAGTTGACTAGAAATTAGGCATTGAACATAATTATAATTAACGGGTGCAACACATTAGCACTGCGAACTGTCTATGATTAGAAAGTTGATAGTGCTCAGAGCACCACAGCTAGATGAGGCACATGAGAAAGGTTTGAGATTTCGAAACTGCACAGAGGGTGGCATAGGCGGCCGGAGGGCACTTACTGGACACGCCTCGTCAATGGTAGCAAGGTGCTAACAAGCTGCCTGCGGTGCCCATCAAGGCGCCAGATGTCAGCGAGGGAAATTTTGTGTTTGATGCTCACAGCTTAGAAGTTGGATTACCCAGCTCTACAAGGCGGATGCAGTCAGAGGTGCACCGACGGGATGCAGAGGGTAAACAGCGCCCCACGATTCCCTTTGTTCTTTTAATTACAAAAATATTTAGCTGCATAATACGATCTATAGTAAGGAAGGAGTGAATGGGTGGGTTGGCAAAAATAAAAGTGGTATGAATGTATGGAGGCTGTAAAAAAGTGGACAAGAACGAAAATATATGTCCACTCCAAATTGTACAACCAATCACGTTAAACGCAATCTTTTTATTTCCCTGGGTAATTTGCAATTAACTGTATATAAAGCACCGCCGTAAACAAGGAGGACCTGGCTGGCGCCGACTTCATTAAGTTGAAAGGCCAGGACGAGGAGCCCACCAGGAAGTAAAACAGATGTATGGGCAGATTGTAATCACAGTCTATGGTGTGAAATAGCACTGAAAGGCTTCACCGTCGCTTGACAGACCGGTTCCCACGTCAGGAACCTGGAAAGGAGAGTGATGGAAAATACTGATATCATGTCATGAGCAAGCAGGGCAGTATTGTTTATGTGGCCCTAGTTGTGCTTACACAACGTGCCTGATCTGATAGCTGGGACATAAAATACAAATGCAAGACCCCGTAAAAACATTCCAGTCATACAGTTACAGGTATGGTGCGATCTGCCCCCTTTTCCTAGGCTGTGCTCTAATATGTTTAAGGTACAGCAGTGTACCGAGTACAGGGAAGAGTGTTTATCCAGGGCCGTACTCTAATATGTTTAAAGTACAGCGGTGAACCAGAGTACTGCTAAGAGTTTGTTTTTTTATAGATTCATATAGTGCTTACTCGACCTGAAGGTATTGGAGTGCTTTACAGGAGCACCAGTTACACTACACAAGGACACACTAATTTTTGTTAGGCACAGGGAGATTAAGTGAGCCACCAGAGCCATACTCTAGTATGTTCAAGGTACAGTGGTGAACCTGAGTTTGGCTAAGAATATTCATCCAGGGCCACGCTCTAGTGTGTGTAATGTACAGTAGTGTACCCGAGTACTGCTAAGAGTGTTTATCAAAGGCCGTGCTCGTAACTTTCAAAACATTGCAGTGAGAATAGTAATGAGGCAAAATAATTTGATCATGTCTTACTGGTCATAGAACAACTGTGCTGCAAATGTTTTGAAGAAAATTTGTATGTAACCAATTTTTGGGTCGAGGGCATTGATGTTAGGTCGAGTAGAAAATTCTATTCACTAGACCTGCAGGTCAAGTACGATTTTTAAGATTTGTCGAGCCCTGGGGAGATCTGCCATACCCCCGAATCTCGGTACTTACTAGTTAGGCGCCGGAGCAGTCAGCGGAATCACCACCTCTTCCTCCTCGTACTCCGGCCCGTCTAGAGTCAGGCTCCTCTGCAGCTCCGGAGGCTCTGGGTGGAGGAGGCAGTGGTGGGAGGGCGGGCCCGGCTTCAGGGGAAGGACCGAGAGTGGCTGCAAAACCGGCAGCTTCCCCCAGACCGGGGGCGCATCCCCGCCAGCCTCCGCCAACATCGCAGGGAGCGGCGGTTGCAGGCCCCCAGCGTAGGAAACAGGCCCCCGCGGTGTGCACACTGGGAAGAGCAAAAGGGGACGAGACCCACGGCGCGCGACAGGGCACAGGGAGGCGGTGCGCGCCAGGCCTCCGTCGCTGCCTGGAACGTGTGCGCGTGCTGCCCAGCCTGTCGCGAGAACGCCTCCTTCTGGCTACTAGCGTGTCCCAGCCGCCGCGGTCACAGAGCAAAAGTGGTGGCAGCATCTTTTCAGAAGTGAGTACTAGGCACACACATACTCTCGCGCTTTAGCTCATGAGTTTGTAAAAGGACATCTTGAAGCAGAATCTACCGAGCATATGTTTATACTTAACACTCAAACGCAAATACATTGTGACTGGCATGGAATTCTGAAGTTTTATTTGACATACCTGGGGACCAGGCTGCAGTATTACGGCACTAGGCAAGAACTCCAGCGGCGGCCACCCACGAGTTTGCCGGGGGTTGGTAGCTTTGTAGTAAGTGTTCATTATCACGCTGGGACCCCCGGCAGCAGCGCAGCACAACACAGTCGGAGCTGCAGCAGAGTTGGGCTCCCGGCTGCGTGCTCTGGCTTCAAAAGTTTAAACTATGCCCGCCCTAGCTCTCCCACAGCCTATATGTGCACGGGATTCACAGACAACGTGTGTCTTGGCAGGATGACTCGACAGTATTGATTTGGGAATAACTTACTCAACTCACAAAGGCTTCCTGAGCAAATATGCTGCAGCTCCGGGATCACGCGACGTAGGAATGTTTTTACAGTGGCCGCAATGACTCGTCCATCGGCGGCAAACCGCGCCACCCGAGCATGATTCTTCAGGCCCTCAGTCCAGTCCCCGTGGTATCATGATGTTGATTAATTTTAAATTTGACCCATGACTCCAGTCGAGGCCCCGGCCCCGCTCAGCTTCTGACCGACCTTGCCTGTTCCAGGTCTCGTGAGGTCACATCCGATCACCTGCCCCCCACGCGGGGCCACAGCCTGTAATGCAAAGACTGCTAGGGTCAGGCCCCGCCCGGGTCTCCGTAATTGGGCAGTCAAGAGGCAGTGACTCACTGTACTACCGCTCCACCGGCAGGAATGTTAATGCTAACTTTTATTTAACTATTAATTATTGTAAAAAATAAAAGCCATTGTTCTTTATAATATCAATACATCTAAGTCATGTAAATACAACACACATTGCATTACAAATGCTAAAGATGTCACATTTGCAAAAGTTAAAACTATTGGCATTATAAATAACAAAGCTATTCATTTCGCTATTCTCAAAACCAACACATAAATAAAAAATTTGTCATTTACAATACTAATAGCTCAAACTTTCCTAATGCGAGACCTATTGCATTGTAAATGCTTGTTCTTGTACAGTAAAGATTTTGAGGTGAGGTGCCGATCTGGAGCAGAGGTTCCTTTGTTGTTGTTCTTCTTCTTTATTGCTTTATTTGATTTTTGTTTAAAATCATAAAAGCGTACAGTTAAAAAATACAATCATAATTAAAAAGAAACATACATATGAAGTCACAAATTATCTGCATGTTAAAAAATTAAAAACATTTGCTCACCCTGTACATATGGCTATCTTAGAAATAACATACTTTACAGGATTCGTGATAACAGTTCTTACAGTACATCAAAAAGAGAGGTAATAGGGGTTGCAGTACTTAAGATTGTTATACGGTAGATCAAAACTGTTAAGCGCGGGGATACTACGGCACTGTGGTACGCAAACTCCTCTACCCATCCTGGTATTATCCTCAGCCGTTGGTCTAGGGGATGAGATGTATGAGGTACTTGGGTAGAAATCGTGGAGGTCCCAGGTAGATATGGGACCATCACCTTCTTTGGGAGGCCAAGTTTGGAGGTATGGAACAATATGTCTACTCCTAAATCTTATTAGTACCAAGTCACCAGTGATGTCTTTTGGGAGGGGACCTAACCAGCCCACTCTCCTCACACTCATGATCCTTCCGTCAAGATCATGGGACAGGGGTCTATTTTTTGATAGCCAAAATTTGACCTTATTTAACAGGTCATGTTGTCTCTCTATTGTTCCCTGTTTGAGTTGCGGAAGTCCTGAGAGGACGCACAGAAATGGAGCGGCCTCTGGAGGTAGATGAATTCGAGAAACCCTATTACGGTCTACTCTGGTAACAGTATTATGCACTATAGTGGGTTTAAGAGGGGCTTTAGGAACATTTGGGGGCAAAGAGGAGGAAACTATTACTTGGGTTTGGGTAGCCTTGTTTTGTGTGGTTGGTTTAGATACGTTCAGGGGGGCAATTGACGTGGGACGATTAAATATTGTAACTTTGGTAGAAGGTAACGAACTAAGTTTAATTGTTTCCTAAATACCTGTCAGTCTATCCCCCAAGGTGTTAATTTTGTCAATCAGGGGGTATATAATGGATTTGATCAGTTGTTCGATCATAGACAATAAAGACAACTGGGAGGTGGGTGCTAGATCGTCTGATTTATTCGCCCCCTTTGGATTTGGGGGGGAATTGTTATAAGACAAAGTTGGACTTGGGGGCCCATTTTGTAATTTTTGTATTTTAGGTTGACTCCCATTATATTTGTCCCGGTCATGCTTCCTTTTGGCAGATGTAGCCCAAGCAGGTACTATACTTTGAGTATTGGCTTTTGTGAAAATAGAGAAGGGTTCCAGCACACTCTCGTTAGGGGTTGACGGATTAATGTTGTTTGGCGGGGAGGGTAGTCCTGCTGGGGCATACCTAGTCTTACATAGACTGTTTAGTTCCTCCAACAATGAGAGGCAACACCCTGGTTGCCTCTCATTGGTTATTTGTGAAGGGGATTGATTACTGGCGAGGCTGGCTATAGACTGGTAGGACATTTTTTCAATATCTCTGCGCGTAGATAACAGAGTACTATTTGTGTTCGTGTCAATCGTCATAGGGCAGGAATCCGACCAGAGAGCTGTTTTAGTGGTAACCCCCTTACGAATCATAGTAAGAAATGAAGGTAATAAGGTCAATAAAGCTTATAAGGCAGGAGCTACTGTCCAGGGCAAAAAAAAAAGTCAAACGGTAGCTTTACCTCCTCATGAAAAGCCAAGGGGGGTGCCCATCCCGTCCTCCTCAGGGCCACAGAGGGCCCGCCCTTTGCCCGGGCTTAGCCCGGCTCGTCCCGCGCGCGTCCTGGCGGGACGAAGGAGCAGGAGAGTCTTTATGCGCCTCCTGGCGCGTGTGCAATGCGTGATCTGCTCCTGGGGCTTGCAGTCAGGCAGGCAGTGTGATCCGGGGCGCTGGACCGGCGGAGCAAAGCCCGGCCGGTCAGTGAGGGCGGAGGGCAGAGCTAAGCCCGGCCGCAAGGGAAGGAAACAGCACAACAACGGACACCAAGTGACTCTGCAGCAGGCGAGTCTTTATGCGCCTCCTGGCGCGTGTGTAATGCGTGATCTGCCCCTGTGGCTCCTGGGGCTTGCAGTCAGTCAGGCAGTGTGATCCGGGGCGCTGGACCGGCGGAGCAAAGCCCGGCCGGTCAGTGAGGGCGGGGGGCGTAGCTAAGCCCGGCCACAAGGGAAGTAAACAGTACAACAACGGACACCAAGTGACTCTGCAGCAGGCGAGTCTTTATGCGCCTCCTGGCGCGTGTGCAATGCGTGATCTGCCCCTGTGGCTCCTGGGGCTTGCAGTCAGGCAGGCAGTGTGATCCGGGGCGCTGGACCGGCGGAGCAAAGCCCGGCCGGTCAGTGAGGGCGGGGGGCGGAGCTAAGCCCGGCCGCGAGGGAAGGAAACAGCACAACAACGGACATTGTTAAATGTGTTTGGTGATTTTATTCCTGGTGAAAAGTGGTCCTGTTCCATGTATTGCTTTGTGGGTGATACAAAGCAGCTTGAATATGGATCTTCAGGCAACCGGTAAACAATGAACATAACATTATACAACACAGAGTTCAGTCCTGCCAAGCATTACGCATCAGGTGTGACACTCACGCTTTACAGTGCGGTGTTCCGCATCACCGCACTGAAAAGCATTGTCACGCATTTTGCCAACTCGCGCTACCGGTGGCATCTGCGCACGGCTGTGCTGCCCGAGAGATGTGCTGCCAGTGCCAGCAGCTTCTGGGCTCTAGTTCATAAATAGTTAATAACCATCTGCTCTCAGCTCTGGTGGCTGAGAGCCTAGGCTACAATGTAACAATCGTGCATGCGCCCGCCGCGGCTCAGTGGGACACACACTCACTGCTGCCAATAATTACGGGTTGCGGGCCGCCCTCTCAGCAGTCAATGCTCCTGGCTCACAGCCAGGCATTCATCTGCAATCATGGGCAGTGTTGTTCGCACCGGCCCGTGGTGGTAAATTTAAACCAATCCAATGGACACCCAGTGATCGCAAAACCCAGCCTCAGCCATTAAGCACACGTGGCGGCCGCTGGTGCCCACTGTATCGCAGCTGCTGCGTCTGCTGAGTCAGTGCATGTTTGCTGACGGAGTGCAGTGAGACATTGAGGCCAGGAGTCTGAGGAAGCGCCGACAGCCCATAAACAGAATGTCTGGCCTCGCAAGTGTCACATTTGAGACCGTGTCAGCCAAGTGCCAATCATCTGCAAATTTACATTTTTGCGGCAGCGTGTTTCAGCTGCTGGTTACTTACTGCCAGCTTAATTCTGCTCTGGCTCGAGGCTGCAGCCTGGGGGCTTTGACCTTCAGAGTGTACCGCAGTCTGAGGCTGTCTTGCCCAAACTCAATGCCCTGAGGTTGCGTGCTAGTGGTTTGGTGGCGACTTGTGGGAACGCTGGCTCAGAGGTATGTGAGTGCACATTTAGATAACCATGCGTGTGTATTGTGGTACAGGTGATGTCAGAATTTCAGGTGCATGTTCATAAGATATTGAGTGGGTGGGTGCACTGCAGGTTTCATGGTATTCTCACATGCCGCGATGCCAGGAGCATGGGTGCACATTCGTCAATAAACTCAGATGTGTAGAGGTTGATGCACAGATTGTTGTCTGTGACTGCATATACATTGAAGAATGTAAATTCAGTGCGTTTCAGGTGAAGGAGTGCAGACCGTGAGCCTATCGCCACAAGCTCTATGCACATAGTATTGACTGGCAATTGACTCCTCAGCGAGTACACCTTAATTTTCAGCATATACTATTCACTCCCTCGGTCAGAGATACAAAGTGACCCCCCCAAAGTTAGCTCATTACAAAATAAGGAGTATGCAGTACGCCGATGATATCGTTCTTTGCAGGCAGACCCCTTTGGGTCTACAACGTTCCATCACAAGGTTGCACGAATACATCAGTATGCATGGGTTGCAATTTAATTACAAAAAACGAAAGTCGTCGGTTTTGCATCACGGCCAGGGAGGCAAACATTCAAATGGCACACTGCAGGAAACATCATAGAGCAAAGCCCCTCTTATAAGTAAAGTACCTGGGTGTACTGGTCGATTCAAGATGGACATTAAAAGACCACCGACTGCATAGAAAAGCTCAGGCCAACAAACTACGGTTCCCTCTAAACTTATTAAAAACAAAATTGAAATGTCCATCCAATTTATACCTGTTGAAGGTGATCGCGGCAAAGTTTCTACCATCCCTTACGTACAGTTCTGATTTATTCAGAGGCAAAGATGCAAACTTCCTGAACCTACAACAGTCAGAACTGTTCAAATACATCTTCAGATTCCGAAGTTTGCATCACAAGCGCAAGTACGTCTTGAATTTGGGTTATTAAATCAGCACCCAGTCAGTCAAGCTGCTACACTAAAAATTTGCTGGAAATTAAGAGCAGCACAAGAGGACACGCTGATGGGTCTCTGTTGGACCGAAATAAACAATCAAACAAAAGCAAAAAATGCATGGAAAACAGCATTTGAAGAAGCATTGATAAATCTCAACATGCAAGAGGCATGGAACATCAATTACACCTTTGCGGCCTTTAAAAAAGAAGTCAACAGCGCGGCAAAACATAAATCCTGGATTGCAGATAAAGCCGCACTTGCAAAGCAAAATCATGGCTGGATGGTACTGGTCACGTACGAGAGATGTGCCCCGCAACCATACTTAGTCAACCACATAACAGCATCCATACAACAAATGCTTCTACGAATACGGCTGGGAACTTACATTTAAAAAGACCAGATCCCTGCATGGAAGCAAACTTGGCCGACATCACTCTACAGACTCTGCGGTCGTTCAGAAGAAACTTTAATTCACATTTTGTTCATTTGCCCATCCCTGATTAACCTGAGACCTTACTATCTATTTCATATATTTCGTTTATTTCAAAATCAGAACATGTCGGGCGGAAGTCATGTTAGCATTGAACAGTCAACAGCTTCAGACAGCTTGTAGGGCCACCAGATTCCCCCAGAAAGCGAGCCTTCTAATACTAAAAACTGAAAAAACGGTGACCAACGGCACAAAACCTAAGGCCTGAAGGGTTACAAAAGGCATCATCAAGCTCTTGAAGTCATCAGCAAGCTGCAGAAGCTCAGCCTGATGATTTGAGGAGGACTTGAAAATGAGTATCTGATGACTTTAGTAGGTGTCATTATTCGTGATGATTTAAGGATGACTTGGAAATTAGTATCTGCTGACTTCAGAAGGTGTCATTATTCCTGATGATCTGAGGATGACTTGTAAATGACTCTCCGATAACTTTACAAGATGACATTGTTCCTGGTGACTTTGGGGTGCTTTGAAAATAAGCATCTGAATACTTCAAAGGTACTATTGTGTTTTCAATAAGATGTTTTTGCGTCTGGTGATTTTAACAGGAATTGCTTATCTATTTAAAGAGCACGTCCACCACTTTGGTTTCAGTTTTCCAGAAAAATGCAAACTGTTGGATAATTGCACAATGAATTGCAGATAAACGTCTGACCTCCTGCAGCTGGGAGCCCCAAAACCCAAACACACCCTGAACCCCCAAATTAACCCTTGCACCCCAAAACCCAAACACACCCTGAACCCCAATATTAACCCTTGCACCCCAAAACCCAAACACACCCTAAACCCTAAAATTAACCCTGGCACCCCAAAACCCAAACACACCCTGAACCCCCAAATTAACCCTATCACCCCAAAACCCAAACTCACCATAAACCCTAAAATTAACCCTGGCACCACAAAACCCAAACACACCCTGAACCCTAAAATTAACCCTGGCACTCCAAAACCCAAACACACCCTGAACCCCAATATTAACCCTATCACCCCAAAACCCAAACTCACCCTGAACCCTAAAATTAACCCTGGCACCCCAAAACCCAAACACACCCTGAACCCCCAAATTAACCATTGCACCCCAAAACCCAAACACCCTGAACCCCAATATTAACCCTTGCACCCCAAAACCCAAATACACCCTAAACCCTAAAATTAAACCTGGCACCCCAAAACCCAAATACACCCTGAACCCCCTAATTAACCCTTACACCCCAAAACCCAAACACACCCTGAACCCCAATATTAACCCTTGCACCCCAAAACCCAAACTCACCCTAAACCCTACAATTAACCCTGGCACCCACACCCTGAACCCCCAAATTAACCCTTGCATGCCAAAACCCAAACACACCCTAAACCCTAAAATTAACCCTGGCACCCCAAAACACAAACACACCCTAAACCCTAAAATTAGCCCTTGCACCCCAAAACCCAAACACACTCTGAACCCCCAAATTAACCCTTGCACCCCAAACACACCCTAACCCCTAAAATTAACCATGGCACCCCAAAACCCAAACACACCCTGAACCCCCAAATTAACCCTCGCACCCCAAAACCCAAACACACCCTGAACCCCCAAATTAACCCTTGCACCCAAACACACCCTAAACCCTAAAATTAAACCTGGCACCCCAAAACCCAGACACACCCTGAACCCCCAAATTAACCCTTGCACCCCAAAACCCAAACACACCCTAAACCCTAAAATTAACCCTGGCACCCCCAGGGATGTGGAATTCCTATAGCCCGACGCCCAGGACATATTGTTTGGGGTCAAGGGCAACAAGATTTAACCCCTTCCACGCTGATGACGAGCTGGGCTTGTCATGGCGTAGCCTCCTCGCACGCTGATGACGAGCCCAGCTCGTCACGTAACATGCGTTTTTAAAAATCTCAGCGCCGTAGCGGAATTCCACTAGCACGCATGAGGTTAAAGTGTATTTTGTCCTTGGGACAAGTAGGCCCAACCTCCTGCAGCACAAACCCTTTGGCTGCCAGTTTGCAGTACCACATTAAGGATCAGGGAAGGGTACTGCCTGTCGTTTAGTTAATATTTGCGTGCATGTGTTAATGCTGTTCAAACTTGTATTCATGGTTCCTTAATTGAAAGCCTTTATTATTAGGGAGAGCGCTCTAAGTAAATTATGTTATGATTGCACTACTGACAGTGGTTCCAGTATGAAAATGTGTACACACGGTTTCAAAGTTTAGCAACATGAGGCTATGCATGATGCTCACATAATGCTCTCCGATTAGATGCATATATTTGCAGAAGCTTGAAATCAAGATTAATGTTTCTTTGCTTTTAATATAAATTATTCTTAAAAAATTAAAGTAGGGAAATAACATTTTGCTAAACTACTGTAAAATTTCAGGTACTATTTCTTTGCAGCATCATTTAGTAAAATGTGTTGATGCATGCTAGTATTTCCCAAAAATATTCATATTGTAAAATTTGTGTAATCAGTTTCAATAAGATTATGGGAAACAAAAATAAACAAGCCTTGGCAAAGCCAGTAGGTCTGACATTGGTGGGCAGCTTTTTAGTTTTGGTAATGTGTGACTTGTTTTGGCATGGCTTTTGTAAAACCTTATTGATGTGAGAGCTGCCGAGCCCTCACCATTATAACAAACATTGGCAAACGCAAAAATTGTTTTTGGTCTCAAAGAGCACACATTGCCACATTAGTTAATGGTACTGAACAAAACTACTTTGTGTACCGATATGCTCCTTGTGAAAGAGCAAAATGCTGTCACACACAGTGAAGCCAGCCGATTCAGAGAGAGAGAATTTTAATGAACACAAAAGGTCATGGTTAACGCCAGACCAAATTAGGGGCCCAAATATTAAATTCTCAAAAGTGCACCTTTGGTATATGGCTTTCGTGAATTCAAAAGAATTTACATTAGCAGGGCAAGAAATTGTACTTCTACAAAATATTTGTGAACTGCATTTTAGCATGAGCAAATATGCATGTGTACATTTGCTCATGTGAAAACCTGGATGTTTGAAAGTTCATTTTCCTGCCAACTACTTTTTTCCCAACTCTGAAAGAAGGTTTACGTATGCCACTCTCAGGAGTAAATTTCCAACATTTCTCAGGATGGGAAAGATTAGAGAAGATTTGTTGAAAACCCTAAAACATGCAAGTTAGTAGGTTTGCAGACTCAATTGGGCATTCCAAGCCTGGAACTACTGCTTACCACCATCTTCAGTCCCAGTATGTGGAGCTGCGGAAACGTGGCAAGATAAAATGATTACTAGTATTCAAACGCTACTATGGGATATGCCCTGGCATAATCAGAGAGGCTATATAAGAGCTCTTATATAATGAGATTGCTGCCATAATTTGTGGAAGCACTACATGGCACCAAAGGGACAAGTGGATTTTATTACAGGACAAGTAGATTTATGAAGCAACCTGCCCCATGGACAAGTAGATATTGTAATAAATTCCACACCTCTGCACCCCAAAACCCAAACACACCCTGAACCCCCAAATTAACCCTTGC
Organism: Lissotriton vulgaris; assembly: GCF_964263255.1. Classification (NCBI taxonomy): domain Eukaryota; kingdom Metazoa; phylum Chordata; class Amphibia; order Caudata; family Salamandridae; genus Lissotriton; species Lissotriton vulgaris. The sequence continues at coordinate 490,056,912 of NC_141696.1, forward strand.
ACCCCAAAACCCAAACACACCCTGATCCCCAATATAAAATTAACCCTGGCACCCCAAAACCCAAACACACCCTGGACCCCCAAATTAACCCTTGCACCCCAAACCCACCCTAAACCCTAAAATTAACCCTGGCACCCCAAAACCCAAACACACCCTGAACCCCCAAACCCACCCTAAAATTAACCCTGGCACCCCAAAACCCAAACACACCCTGAAGCCCCAAATTAACCCTTGCACACCAAACACAAACACACCCTAAACCCTAATATTAACCATTGTACCCTAACACACAAACACACCCTAAACCCTAAAATTAACCCTCGCACCCCAAACCCAAACATGCTCTAAACCTTTAAATTACACCTGGCCCCCCAAAACACAAACCCACCCTCAACCCTAAAATGACCATGTACGCCCTAAAATCCAAAAGCCCTACAAACCCCCCCAAACTGTTTATGAATGCAGAACGCCAGGAGGCGCTGCTGTGATTGCAAATGATACTTTCTATACCCCCAGGCTGCACTTCCTTCATAGAGTATTTCCATAAACACATAGGGGCAGATTTACAAGCCCCTTGCGCCACTTTTGCATCACTTTTAACATGGCAAAAGTGGCGCAAGGTTCTTGTAAATCTGCCTCATAGTTTAGTGGAATCCAATTGTTAGACTCATTAAACAACTGCGGACAGACCTTCTCATGGCCCGAGGATAGGTCTTGCAAAGGAAAACAAGTTTTGTCGTCATGGTGACTGCCGAATTCACTCCATCACAATACTAAAATACATTTTTAAAAAGCACAGCTTCCTCGAACACAATGCCAAAAAATCACCTACTGTATACCAACAGTCTGCCGGCTGGCTGGGACTCGAACCGCAGGTCCTCAATAGAGAGCAGCTCTCTCACTTTTGCATATACCTGAAGCCGGAGGATTCCTCTTGCAAAAGCCTACGCACATCCGGGAGCGCCGGAAGTGACGTCATTGTTCTGCGGCAAGATCGAAGACCGCCGTGAGTGCAATGGAAAAGGGACAGATGGATTGGCATCGGTCTCTTTATTTTTCCAACTCCACTTCCTTCATCGATTCCAGCGTATACTCAGTTAAGTGCTTCAGCTGCTACCAAGGGGTAGATGTTAGTCCATCGGGGCAAGCTCCACGCTATATCTGCACGCGCCCATCCTGGGTCAGAGCCCCATGCATAGCGCTGCCTTTCTTTAAAAAGAGCAGCATCGATCCTCCGCTCTCGGTCCCAGCTGCTCAATTTCCGTCCCAGACCAGCTTCCTCATTTTTCGGAAAGCACGAGTTTTCTTTAAGGGGCCAAATTCAGACGCAGCTCCCTGCATGTGTGTGCTTTGTGCGTGTTATAATGAATACCTGTGTTGCAATGTGTGTGCATTATGTGTGTGTTGTGGTTCTGGTTGTTTAAAGTCTCACTACTTTCTTATTGGTTGCTAGGCACGCGCACATCTAGAATGTCAAGCAGGTATAAGAATGACGTCAGAGACGGTATCCGGCATTTTCACCCTGACTATGTGTAGCCACCACTCCGTGCACAGGCTCTTTTACCATACAAATAAAGTTTCATAAATTCATTCCTTTCTTCTGGAGTTTCTTCATTTCAGTTTCACTACAGTGTGTTTGATGTTTGTCTGTATCAGCCTGCCTGCTTGTTTAATATGCACCTTTTGTGTTTGAGCATGTGTATTTTTGAGTATGTGTGACGTAGTGCGTGCCTGTGTAAGTTGTGGAAAATTACAAAAAGCCTAAAAAATGTGTTTTACAGCAAGTTCTTCAACGTAAGGAAAAATAAATCACTGCCCGAATATTGTAGGTCCCGTGTTGGTTCCAAGTGCACCTGCGTGTATTCTAGATTCTCGACCAAATGGAACAGTTTTCGATCTACTGAAAAGTTGTCAATCAAAGAAGGCTAAACGCATTTATGTGAATACTGTATATTGTTGAGCATTACTTGTGTCCTTGCAACTTGTAGTGAGCTTTCATTACTAAATGAATGTGTGCTCTATTGTTGAATCCTGGTCACGTTCCCCAAGTTGTATTGTGTGCAGAGCCGCACATCTTCCAAAACACTGGCAGTTTTCATGGATGCGTTTCAAAGCATAAGGATAAATGCTTCAAATAACATAGCTGTTGTAATGCTGGTTCCTTATTTTGTTTGCTATTTGTGTAATTGAAAGGGCTGGTTGCCTGTGGCGATTGAGGTTTACCCCCTATTTAGGAAACGTAGTCAGACGCATTCCAACATCTTGCAATATCTACTTTCGCAAAACTGGCTATCATTCTGGTTTCGTTCATGCAATGTTTTTAACTCGTTTGTATATATTATTGAGACAGGGCCAATTACGTATTCCCTGTTTGTGCTAATTTACCTTGACCGCTAAGATCTCTGTAAAAATGAAGCCGGTCTTGTTACATCTGCCACTATCTATCCCAGCCATATATTATCCAGTTACAACCTGACCTACTGCTAAAGTATTGAGGCAGAGGGATCGAGCACTAAGATAAATCACATTAATATTTCCTATTAATTCCAGCCCATTGGGTTTCAATCATGGCCAAGCGGCACTCGGCCCCAGGAGCCTGCGTGTCCTGGTGGCGGTGTTTACACAGCGGCTGAGACGCGGTAAATCATCTACCTGCCTTAATGGAGGATTATGTATTACCTCGAGCTGGGGTCTCGACGGGAGTTGCGCAGGCAGCATTTCCAACCAAGCATCCTGGCCCAATGCTTTTCTCTCTCTCCTTCTCTCTCTCCTTCTCTCTCTCCTTCTCTCTCTCCTTCTCTCTCCTTTTCTCTCTCGCTTCTAGCATTCAACTGCCTCGGATCATGTGTTAAATATTTATACAGTGAAATCACACACAAGTTGCAGTAACGTGTGCCTTCCCCATTGATTGAGATCTTATAAGAGGTTTCCCCATGCCCTCTTCTCGTTTGAACTGCGGGTACTGCATGGGTCAACGAGGTATGGGATCCCTTTATGTTAAATTGCATCTCTTACCAAACTTCCAAATACCTCTGGCAAAACACTTATAAGGTCCCAGAGGGGAGACCTATTGGCTATGCCAATGCTTTTGCTTTATGTATTTGCCATTGTAATGTCTTTTTGTTTCATTTATAAAGCCATTACATATTGCACAATTAACGTACAACACTACTAGCAAAGCTAATACCTTTAGCTTAATAAAAGGTGAAACCTATTGCATTTTTAACGCTTGTCCTTTCATGGTGGGGTGCCGGTGGGCAGAGGGTAGCAGGCATCTGACTCCCTATGCATCTGTGGGGATAGGTAACTTTCCTGTCACAAACCCCGTGTGAAAGTTCACTTATTGATAGTTCTTCTATTTCTCTCACAATGCCTCTACTTTGCTATTACTATTTGCCCTGAGCAGCAAGACCTAATCATACACTCTGGCTCTCCAAAAATAAAGTTGATTATTAGGTAATTTCCTCAATGGCCTTCAGTGCATGCCCAAACACTTCTTTGTAGTCCAACATCTAGGCATATTAGATAGAAATTGCACCAGGTCAGTGTACTTTTTGGGGTTCTTTTCTCCAATTAAATCTGTTAATCAGTTTGATATGCTTTGTATTTTACCTCTGAAACTTGAACCACACACAAACTAATTCCTGATTTTTAGGTCTCGCCTGTCGATGCGCATGCGCATCGAGCTTGCGAGACTATGGGGGCTTAAACAGACTTTAACCAACTTGCAAGGAATCGTGGCGATTCCTTGCAGTGCCCGTGAAATTCAAGCTCAATGCGCATGCGCATTGAGCTTAAAAGCGCGTGCACATGCCCCCAGCCGCCTGCCTTGCATGTCTTTTCCCTCAGGCGCACTCCTCCCACACCCCCGCTCCGCCCCCTCTCCTGCCTGCTGTGTCGCATTTCGAATCGCCTTCTGTTCCCTCAACCGCACTCCAGGCCCCTACTGCTTTCACACCCTCTCCCCGCTCCGCCCCCTCCCCTGCCCGCCGTGTCGCATTTCTCCTCCCCCCTCCCCTTCTCTGCCTTCCCTCCGTCTTGTTTTTTTTTTTTACCCGCTCCGCCCCCTCCCCTGCCCGCCGTGTCGCATTTCTCCTCCCCCCCCCCCCCCCCCCCTTCTCAGACTGTCCGAAATAAGGTCTTTAAAATCTGGCGATTTTAGAAACAAGCTCGTATGATACATACATACAGTCCTTCAAACATCCAGCGTTGATTTTAACAGAAACAATCAATTTTGCATGGATTTGCACAGCGACCTACCAACAGGCTGGATGCAAACCTGCAAAACTAACCATAACAGCATGTTGTGTGTTCCTCTGATCTTTTTTCCAGCACTTCTCTTGCACTAAAACAGAAATTCGACGGATTCGCTTGTTAAAATGTGAGAACTATTGCATTTTGTTCATGCATTTACCAGGGTCTCTGCACCAACTGTAATTTGAGCGGCAATGCCCCTATTTCTTTACACCCATTATTTTACTCGTTATAGCAAGCACATAGCTGAATTTGAACAGACTCGTTCTTTTATTAGATGAATACATCTAAGTCACGTACATACAAAACATGTTGCTTTACAAATGCTATAGGTGTCACATTTGAAAAAGTTTAAAGTATTGGCATTGTAAATGACAAAGCTATTAATTTGGCTATTTTCAAGACCAACACATTAAAAAAAATTGTCATTTACAAAACCAATAGCTCCAACTTTTCTAATGCGAGACCTATTGCATTTCCAATGCTTGTTATATCTAGCAGGACATAATCATGGTTTCATTCAACGTCCTGTTTTTCACTTGCGATCATTCTGTGTGTGTTCGAAAAGATGGTGACTTCCTGCTTTTGGATAATCCCGGGGAAACTTCTTTGTAAATGGCTGGTCGAAAATCTAGATGAAGCTGGTCGGCCAATCACCGAAGAGAGACATTTTAAAGCTATGATTCTGTTCCCATCATCTGGTAAGCACAATAAGTAAACCTTTATGATAAGTTTGCAACTGCAGGATAACAGTACAAATTATCAACCTGTTTCAGTAAAAACCTAAATTTGTGATTAATTAATCCAATAATGGACAGTAAAAATGAACATACATGTCCCCACATATGCCTTGGATTGCTCCCCAGAGAAAAATGTAACACTTATGAAAAGGACTGAAACATTTGGCTTGTGGCACTACTATAAGGCAGCCATTTTTGGATAAACTATTTTATTTAGGCTACTTTTTTCAGGAGGTTCAAGTTCAGGCTTACAATGTGTACTGTCTATTAAGGAAAACTTACTTGGTTATAGATAGATTGTACATTTGTCCTTTATTATCAATACCTCTTTATTTAAATATTATGGCTAGAGCGTGAATATATATCGCAAGTGGTCAATGTGTTTTTATCTGTTTTGAAGTTTATATGTAAATATATATTTTTTTTCTCTTGCTTTTTTTTAGTGAAGAAACGGTGTCTAATGATTCAGGATATTTTTCAAGAGCTAATTGCAAGCTATTCTGCCACAACAGAGGGTCTAAAACAGGTTTTACTTCAAAGGGCACTGGAGGAAAAGCAGATGTTAATGGACTGTGGCAACTGGGGAAGAGCTGGTAGACTTAACCCCTTCGCTGCGGCGGGAATTCCGCCGCAGCGCTAAGGGGCGGGGGGCCGAGCGGCGCTCGTGACGGAGCTGCTCCGTCACGAGCCGCGGTTGAGCTGTGCTCATGATGGAGCGGTTCCGTCAATGTCCCGCCCGCTCAATGGAACGTCCAGCGCAGGCGCGGAATTCGCGCCGCGCAGGCGCGCCGAGCGGGCCATGACGGATCCGCTCCGTCGTGAGCACAGCTTAACCGCGGCTCGTGACGGAGCGGCTCCGTCATGAGCATAGAAGGGGTTAAGAGGGGGTTACGCGCACTACAAGAGGAAGAAATTGCAGAGAAAAGATGCAAGGACAAAAAAGCCAAGCAGAGTGGACTGGATTATATAAGAGTTGGTAACAAAGCTCATGCTGAAAGCACAACTTCTCAGCCTGGTGATGCAAGTTCGACGATGAGTTTGCAGAAACTTGAAAACCTGGCCCTTTTAGCAGGGATGGCTAGTGTCCATCAAAAATCCACAACTAAAAATGACGCATCAGACCGTGAAAATGAACTTGTCTTGGAGTCCCCGCTTAAATCCAAATATCAAGGACAAAAACATGCCTCCCTTTCACCCCGTCACCTTAGAGCATGGGTACTCATAGTACGGCCCAGCAAGCCTTCCCTGGTGGCCCGCGGACCTTGCAGACATCCCACCAATGTATTTTTTTTTCTTTTAAAGATTGTCTGCTGCAGCGCGACTCTGAGAGTCTCTGCTGCTCTGTGGGGGCCAGGGTCGGGCGATTCTCACTTAGCCAGAGTGGAGCTGCAGGGGCCTAAGATGAGGTGGAATACAACAAAGCCTCATTAGCATTCAAATGGCCTTTAACGACCTGTGAAGTGCTTGGGTGTGGCTGTGTGTGTCAGGAAGCTGTCTCACCCAGGGCTGACACACAGGCAGGGTGAGGTGACAGAGGGAGGTCGAGGGACATAGACAGAGGGAGGGATGGAATGAGAGGGAGACAGAGGGAGAGAAGGAAAGGGAGGGAGAGAGGGGAGAGGGAAAGGGAGGGAGAGGGACACAGAGAAAGGGAGACAGAGGGAGGGCGGCGACAGAGGACGATGGAGGGAGTGAGGATGACGGAGGGAGTGAGGGCAACAGAGGGAGTGAGGGTGACGGAGGGAGTGAGGGGGACGGAGGGAGTGAAGGGGACGGAGGGAGTGAGGGTGACGGAGGGAGTGAGGGTGACGGAGGGAGTGTGGGCGAGGGAGTGTGGGAGTGAAGAAGTGAGAGAGAGAGAGAGGGAGTGGGAGTGAAGAAGTGGGAGTGAAGAAGTGAGAGAGAGGAAGTGAGAGAGAGAGGGAGTGTGAGAGGGAGAGAGAGTGAGAGAGACAGACAGAGAGGGATCAAGGGAGGGAGAGAGGCAGCGAGGGAGGGAGAGAGCGAGGTAGCGAGGGATGGAGAGAAAGAGGGAGCGAGGAAGTGTGGGAGGGAGAGGGAGTGAAGAAGTGAGAGAGAGAGGAAGTGAGGGAGTGAGAGAGAGGGAGAGAGTGAGAGAGGGAGAGAGAGGGAGTGAGAGAGACAGGCAGGGAGGGATGGAGGGAGGGAGAGAGAGAGAGGTAGCGAGGGATGGAGGGAAAGAGGGAGCGAGGGAGAGAGAGGGAGCGAGAGGGAGGGAGATAGATGTGTGTATGCCGGGTGTGGTGGCGCAGTCGAAGAAGGCATCCGCTGCAGGGACCTGTGATCAACCTCATGGTCATAGTTTTTTTTGTTGATCTAGCCCCGCCCCCTCCTCCACTGACCCCGCCCCCACCGGTGTGGACCTCGGAAACAAACCACACTGTAAATTTGGCCCCCGAGAGAAAGTTTGTGAGTACCCATGTCCTAGAGTAATCAACACTCTTTCTGAAAATATAATGGGGCCATTCTGATGTAATCAATAGCCATCCTGAAGCTGTCATGGGATCATTCCAGAGTAATCCACTTCCATCCTGGAGTGGTTATAGGATCATCCTGGAATAATTGACAGTCATCCTTAAATTAGCTAGAACCCATCCTGGAGTAATTCGCACTCATCCCGAAGTTGTCAATTAGTATTCGTGGAGTTGTAAAAGGAAATCACTCCCTGCCAGTAGAAGTTATCAGAACACCGTCCTACTGTAGTTTTTGTGATGAGTCTAGGTTCGTCATCACATTTACATTTTTCGTCCTACAGGCATACTTCAGGATGTCTTGGGATGACTTCCCCCAGATAATTGCAGGAATAGCCTGACTGTAATCATCAGATGAGTCCAGAATGACTCCAGGATGATCTTCCTTTTTGACATGGGGCTCCGCTCCTGGGATTTTATTTTACATTTATAGTAATCCAGGTTTTTTCTTCAAATTGATACGAACTAATGGGAAGCACGTGCCTGGCAACAAACGTTTTAGATGCGGAATGGAATTTTCTGCCAACCTGGTTACTAGAGAATATCCCATAACTACCAATACGAAACTGCATTAACCGACTTCCATCTAAAATAACATTGAAACTCGCCTATTTAAATATTCATAAACAGCGCTGAACCTTCTCCGGAAGCAAATTTAGCCTAGTCTCCATGCTAAAGCGCCACAAACAGGAGGAATATGCTGCACGTGATTTTTGCCCCTCATCTACCAACAGAAGATCTAAAAACATCAGTTAATTTCTGCCTGGTTTCTTCTGGATTAACAACATGCCCACACGATGTGGAGTCACCACCAGGCTGGTTTCAGAATAATTCAAAGTCTAAGAGGTTTTAAGGTGGGTGTAACTCCCTAGAAATGCCTTGGAGTTGGTTAAAAAACAAACATAATCCTCACCAAAAAGAAGAAGAATTTGATCCAAAGAAACCTTGTTGTACCGGAAGAGATCATCCCTTGCGCCGGAATAACTGCCCCAACAACACGCTAGCCGCTATTCCATCGTTTTAATTTCCCCATCTGTTTGTGTCCCTTACGAGTGCGCATGCGTGTCATCGTACGCATGCGCAGACGGTCGGAATAACGTCTCGGTTAACGTTGCACATTGAATCTTTGGAAGCTCCGTCCGTTAAGCTCCCTGCAAGGAGGCAGCTGAGGTCTGACTATGGGGGAGAGCCATTCACCTGCTGGCAAAAGACAAGTACATCACAGGAACCAGAGCTGAGCAATATACCGCTTTTCTTCAAATAGTGTGTCATGTGCTTTCGTATAAAAAAAGAGCGATTGTGGAAAGAAATGGAAGCAAAGAATGTCATATTTTAGCTGACAGTTTGTTTATTTAACAGTAGCAGCATTCTGTATTGCTTCTCGTCAGTGATTGCATCTCACAGGATGTATGCACTGTGGAGTCCCAGGCTTTCCCCCAATAACCACTCGGGATGCAGGATGTGGGTGGCAGGATATATTTATTAGTACTAATCACTGTAGGAAGAGCGCCGGGCGTCTTACTGCAATCGCGCTCCGACTCGCTCTGAGAAGCGCGAAGCGCCGTTCGTGCATGCGCACTGACGCGCGCTCTCGCCGGGTGCGTGTTGTGTCACACGCACGCTGACGTGGCTATAGCGCTGACACCACATATCTCCTCCTTTTACACAATGGAAATGTTACAGTTCAATGTCCAATGTTCCCTCACTCAAAGTCTCTAAGGTGTGCAGGTCTGACTATCACTCTTCCAGTACGCGTGCGCCTTACCGGAGTGGAGGCTTCGTGGACACCCTCGGTCACTGGGCTTCCCACCTTTTCTCTCCCCTGACCATGTTCATTTCTCCTGGGCATCGCTTCTTCGTTCGCTGATGTCTCCCTCACTCTCGGCCTAACTAGCTCTTCACTCTCTATGCACGCATCTTCTTCTCCATGGCTTTCGCCGTCTGATGCTCTTTCTTCTGCTTCTCTTTCCTGTCTCTGAACAGGAGTGCTATTTCCTTTCTCCTCCGGCCATTGCACGATTTTATTTATCTTCGCCATGCGATCCTGGGACCACACTTTTCCATCGCTAAGAAGTGCTGCTCTGCTGTACACTTCTTCTACTTGTAGGGGTGGGCTGTACTTGTTCTCTCCCTTCTTCCTCAGTACTGCCTGCTTGACTCTCACCCACTCCCTCTTCTCCAAAACCGATTCCTTCACCTTTCTCCTCTTATTGTAATGTTCTGTGTACACCTTCTGGGCCTTCTCCAAATTGTGTTGGACCATGGCAGGTGACCATTTACTGGTGACGGTCTTTTCTCTCCATACCACATTATCTTTCGTGAACGGATGCCTACCCCTTAGGATCTGGAAGGGACTATACCCTGTCGAGGTGGGGGTGATCCTGTACGCCCACATCATCCTTTGAATTTCTGCCTTCCAGTCCTTGCCTTGCATGATGGCCGCTTGAATGGACCCCATGAGGACTCGGTTAAATCTCTCCACCTGTCCATTACTTGCTGGATGGTACACTGAGGTGTGTTTAGATTTGATCCCGTTCCTCTCGGTGTATCGGTGCCACTTATCTGATGTAAAATGCGGGCCATTGTCTGTCAATATTGTCCTCGGGATGCCTTCCCTTAGGAACACTGAGGTGAGAAATTTGATTACCACTTCCGTGTCCATCTCCTCCTGCACATGCACTTCCGGCCATTTGGAGTACTTGTCAACCACAACGCACAAGTATTTAGCTGTCCCTTGGCCGTCCAATATCTGTCCTAGGATGTCAACCGCAAAGTCCTCCCAGGGATTACGGGGTTGATCAAATCTCCCCAATGCAGGTCTCAATGGTTTGAGTACTTTGTCTGACCCCTGGCATTGGTCGCAGTCCCTAACATGTCTCTCAATCTGGATGTCCATTCCTGGCCACCAGTACATCTGTTTCACCCTAGACTTGGTCTTCACGATGCAGTAGACCTTCATGCAGTAGATTCAGCAGGGTCGGGACCAACTTTTCTGGCGGCACCACCTTGTCACCTCTATACAGGAAGGTTCCTGAATCACTCATGGATAATTCTTCCCGCACCTCATACAGTTTCCTAGGCACCTCTTTTAATCTTTTCTTCTCTGACCATCCTTTTACGAGGTTCTTCTTAACCTCTTCCAAGTTCTCATCTTCCTCGTATGCTTGCTCCCACTCTTGTAAGCTGATGGCTCTTTCCATGTCTTCCATCACTGCTACCATTTCCTGATTCTCCGCTACAGGCGTGGGCGCTTCCTCCATGGCTGAGGCCCTGCTAAGGTAGTCCGCCACTTTGTTGCGTGTCCCCGGGATGTACTCCACATCGTACGTGTATTCTAGGAGTTTAAGAGTCATCTTTGCTATCCGCGGGGTGGCTGTGGCATGTCCACTTGAGGTAAGCACTTTGACTAAAAGCTTGTGGTCAGTCTGTAAGCGAAACCTCGTACCCCAAAGGAACTGCCGGAACTTCCCCATGGCCCACGTGAAAGCCAGCATCTCTTTCTCAATCACACTGAACTTCTGTTCGGTGTGCGACAGCGCTCTGGACGCAAAGCTGAGTGTTTCCACGGTGTTGTCATCTCTCTCTTGTGCAAGGACTGCACCCAAACCTTTTTCACTGGCATCAGTGGTGAGAATAGTACTTCCTGCGGGATCATGTCAGTGTAAGGGCACGGCCTGGCTGATGTTCCCTTTCAGTTCCTCAAACGCTTTCTGAGCCTCGTCGTCCCACTGGAACGTTGTTTTGTCTCTTATGATTTGCCTCAACTTGTGCGTTTTCGTGGCAAAGTGTTGGACAAATTTGCTATAGTACTCGGCCATTCCAAGGAATGACCGCACCTCGTCCTTGCTGGATGGGGCTCTGGCCTCGCAGATTGCTTTCACGTTCTCCCTCTTGGGAGTGATACCCTGTCCACTTATCTTGTGTCCCAGATAGGTGACGGATGTCATCCCAAATCTGCACTTCTCCCACTCCGCCGTCAGTCCTTTCTCCTGCAGTACGCCTAGCACCTTGTTCAATTTGTTGTCGTGGTCCTTACGGTCCTTCCCCATTATTAGGATGTCATCCTGAAAGTACTGGATGCCTTCGACGTCTTTGAACAGGCGGTGCATGAGTTTTTGGAACACCGCTGCGGCGGACGCTAGCCCGAAGGGCATCCTGCGGAACTGGTGGCATCCATATGGTGTGATGAAGGACGTCAGTTTCCTGCTCGACGGGTGTAGGTCAATTTGATGGTATGCAGACGTGAGATCTACTGTGGAGAACCATTTCACACCTCTTGTTTTTGCCAGCATTTCTTCGATTCTGGGGAGCGGAAACTTCTCTACTACCAAGCATTTGTTCAACTCGCGCAGGTCCACACATGGGCACACTTTGCCATTGGGTTTCCTGGCGACCTCCAAGGGGGCCAACCACTCCGAGCTATCTATGGGCTCTATGATCCCTTGTTCTTCCAGCAGGCGCAGTTCTCGTTACACCGCTTCCCTCACCGCTATGGGCACATTTCGAACTTTGTGGGACACTGGCTGTGAATCTTCTTTGAGAATGATCTTGTGCATGAACTTCTCCAGTTTCCCCACCTTGCCTCCGAAGACCTTGGGAAAGTCTTTTCTCACTCTCTCTCCAGGTCTGGCCAGCTTTCTATGTCCGTCAGCAGTACTTGTTCCTTGCCCCCTGGGTCCAGTTTGATTCAGAGGTCTCCTTGGTCTCTCCATCCTAGAACTGAGGGGCCTTTCTCTGCCACATACAACTTGCATGTTGCTGTCCTCCCTCTGAATTTGAACTTCAGGTTTCGGTACCCTACCATAGGGATGGGGTTGCTCGTGTATGACACTGGTCTTATGTCAGGTGGTTCTAGTTTGGGACCCAGGCTGGGTTTGAATTCCTCTTCCCATACTGACCTCTGCCCTATTGTGTACGGGGATCCCGAGTCAATCGCAATTCTGATTTTGACTCCCCCTATTAGCATGTCTGCTCGCGGTTTGTCTGAGCGCTTGGTGTCAATGCCTAGCACTTGCTCCTCAATACACAGCACTCTGTTGTTCATCTGATTCCTCGTCAGCTCCTTCTTCAGGTTGCGGATGCGCTATGTATTTTACTACTGATCTCTTCTCTTTCCTTCAACACACTTTCTCGTAGTGGCCTATGAGGCCACAGAACATGCACTTTGCGCGAAAAGCCGGGCAGCGTTTGTCTTGGGCTGCGTGGCTCGCGCTCTCACATCTGTAGCACGTGGACTTGGTGTACGAGGACTGTTTCCCTGCTTGTCCGGGTCTTCCGGCCCATTTGCTGGTTCCTCTGCTGTCTCCGGGCGCCATCTTGTGTCTTCCCGATGGTTCCGCGTCATCTACTTTGTTGACCATGATTCTTTGCGCACTCTTTTTTTGCGGCTTCAGCACATCGCTTAGAAAGTTCGGCCTTCTTCACCATCGCAATTACTTCCTTTAGCGTTGCTTCACCGTGAGCCCACAGCTTGTCTTGTACGTTCTTGTTGGTGGTGTGCATTAAAATCTGGTCTTTGATAAAGTCTTCTTCCAGCGCTCCGTACTTCCACGTGACTGCTAGCCTCCTCAGGGCTGCTACTTAGTCGTCAACCGATTTCTCCTTCCCCTTGTTTCCTCTGTTGAAAGTTGAACCGATCAATGGAGACACATACCGCTGGGCGGTAGTGGGCATCTAGATCTTCTAGAGCTTGTTTGAAGACGTCTGCATCGGCTGCTTGTCGAGGCGCTTGTTTGAAGACGTCTGCATCGGCTGCTTGTCGAGGCATCGTCGCTATGTTCGTGAACACCCTTATACATTCCGGGCCCAGGTTGTGCAGTAGTATTCGCTTCCTTCTTGCGGGGGTGAATTTGTCACTGGATTCGTCTTCTAGGGCTTCTAGGTAGTTTTTTGAAGTATTCCCTCCAGTCCCCCCATTTCATCTGGGGTTCACCTGGCTTGGGTAGAAACGGGATAGGTGCTGTGAGTGAGGGTGCTTGGTTACTCATTCTGGCCTGTCTTTCTGGCTCACCCTCCTGATTCCTGGGGCTGCCGGGCGCGCTGTCGTTCCTTCCCCGATTCCTGGGGCTGCCCGGTGCGCCGGCGCTCTCTGCTTGTGACGTGTTGGGGCTTGGTTCTCCTCTTCCCCCTTCCTCGTGGTCACCCTTTTCCGCCAGGGCCTTGGTGGGGACACTTGCGTACTCCTACTGTGCTTCTGTGCAGGTTGCTGCGTCACTTGACTCCTGGACACGTGGTGTGCTTGTCTGGGTCTCTGCGCCTCTGCCGCGCTCTTCCTGTGCGTCCTGCGGCGGTTTTGCGCCTCACTCCTTCTTCTGCAGGTGGGTGTTATTGGTTGGTGTGTCCTGGGTCCTTCTTTCTCTCCACTGTTGTTCTTTTTTTTCTTTTGTGGGGAAAGATCCCATCCTCGTCGCCACTGTGGAGTCCCAGGCTTTCCCCCAATAACCACTCGGGATGCAGGATGTGGGTGGCAGGATATATTTATTAGTACTAATCACTGTAGGAAGAGCGCCGGGCGTCTTACTGAAATCGCGCTCCGACTTGCTCTGAGAAGTGCGAACCGCCGTTCGTGCATGCGCACTGACGCTCGCTCTTGTCCGGTGCGTGTTGCGTCACACGCAAGCTGGCGCGGCTAGAGTGCTGAGACCACATGTACCACATTTAACTCTTCCATGAAGGCTTTTGCATAGTGTTTTAGAAACTGCATTTTATATTGAACTAGTTATTTCGTATAGGAGAAATATTTCCCAATTTCATGAATGCTAGTAATAAAAAAAAATATTTTGTGTGTTCAACACACACTATATGACAACGCCAAAATTTGAAAGCAGGAAAGAAAGAGATTTTGGAAAATATCTCAGGGGCATTTATTTTCCCCATTGACGCATAGTTCAGTGCTGCAATTTTAGGCCAGCAAAAGTTATTTTTGGCTTTTAAAGTCATGAGGGTCAAGCCTGAATCCGGGACGTTGGCAATCTGAACATTCTCTTCAGTCCTCCTCCTTATTATTTTGAGTTTTATATATCGCTGGCTAGAACCGAAGGTATCGGAGTGTTTTACAGGTTATGTGAACACCAAAAGGAAAACATACAATAGAGCATTGAGGTAGTCAAATAAAAAAGAATGAATAACAATACAGTGTAGAGCAATCATCTTGCTCTTACAAAGAGGTAGCTACTAGCTGGATGATCGGGAGTGATGTGATCTCACTTCTGGCACTAATATTGTATCCTGAAGAAGGTGGGGTGAACCATTGCAAGTGCCACCAAAACGCTGCGTCAACAGATTTTTTTTCTCCAATCAATTTTTTAAAAATAATTTGTGGTGGTCGCCACTCGGAAGTTACAGTTAGGACAGATATATCAGCAATAATAAAATGAGATACATTTAGAGTAAATAAAAATGCATAGTGACACTATATAAAAATAGAATACAATATATGGTTACATTACTCTAGTTGATTTTGAGTTCTCGGGAAGCTAAACAATTTCTTCCAAATGCACAACACTTCCTATAGGCAGGGACTATTTAAGGCATGGGCAAGTGGGCATTTGTCCTGGGCCCCCACCTTCCAACAGGGCCCATGGGAAAGTGAATATTTGCTTTATTTGATCTCTGTCTATTCTACTTTGCTATCTGAACCTCTCAGCCTGCCTCTTCATCTGACTACGTGCATGTAGTGTCTGCTTAAGGATTTTTGGTTACCCAGGCAAGACACATTTCAACTGTTTTTTCGTGACCCTGTTAAATATTAGCAAATAATTTAGAATTGTTTGCCATCATGCAGACTTGAATTAGCAGGAAAAGGGCAATAAACTTCAAAGTAGTTCTGTATAGGGCCCCCAAAAATATGTTTTGCCTGGGGCACATACCTGATCCTTCTCATGTTCTGTTTATGGTGCTGCAGCATCACAGGCTACCCCTTGAAATTGGTCCTAAAGAACCTGAAATATCTGGGTGTTTTTGTAAACCCTGGTCTGAAACTTATTGGACATGAGAATGTGTTCTAAATTACTAGTGAAAAAACGTAGCTGATTTCTCTAGGTGGTCAAAACTACTGCTATCAATGTGGAGAAGACCCAAAATGGTTAAAAAATAACTAGATCTGCAAAGTTCAACTATGCCTTTGGGATGTTGTTGCTGAAAGTGCCTGCACACTGCTAGAACATATTACAAAACTAAAGAATTTGTCTGGAATGGGAAATGTCTGCAATTGAAATCCTCCAAATTACATGCAGCAATGACCAGTGGGAGATACCCAAATGTCATCATACTGTGTGGTCTATCACTTGGCTCATTGAAAATACTGTCTCCCGAATTACAGATAAACGTCAGTGGGTATACATGAAAGAAGCTACACTGGTCTGTTGAGAGGGTTGGAATTCTCTATTGCAGAAGTGGGGGAAATGTTATTATCCGTTCGATTAATTAAAATCATTACAGTAACAGGAGCATAAAAGAGAACAAAACAAAACTAGAATTTGTTACCTCCCTCCACCCCACCTGTTCCCAAAGTTCCATGACAGCTTGCCTCCTCGATACGAAAGTCTTCTAAAATACTTCTTAGTTTCCTTGCCTATAAGTTCATCCTCAATTGATCTTGTGATACTTTTCATACATTTAAATTGTCCCAATATAAAAGCAAGTGTGTCAAAAGCATTCAACTGAGACCAAGGGAGTGATGTAAAGTGTTTCAAGCAGGTAGGAAGATTATAAAGTTCATTGCCTCTGTCTTAGTTTGTTAAAGCGTTCTATAGAGACCAAGAGAGTAATGTAAAGTTCACACAATTACAGAAGGAGCGTTTTAGTATTTAAACAGGTTAATTTCGTCACATTTCCAAATGATAAAAAAGTCTCAAAGAAAAATCCTCCAGTAGAATGAAGTGTAGTACTTTTTTTTATTCAGTTACTTCATCAATATCAGCCAACTCACACAAAATTAGTACAATTAACAGCCGCCGCGTTTCGTCCCCATCCGGGACATCATCAGGGCTGTAAAACAAAAAATATTTAATCATAATCCAAGCATCCACATCTACAAGATTATATTCCAGTGAAATAATTTATACCATATCAAGATCGGATGGTATAAAGTGTCTACTCTGCCTATTGAAGAATCTAAGCATCCTATTTCATAAACTTAATCAATTTAACAGAATTACATTCATCAAGTGGAGAAACAAAACTCGCATGAAAACAAAAATTAAAACAGAGGTTGGATTCCTAACAATTAATCTTCGTTTTACTTAACCCTTAAGTCCTAGTCTCCCTAAAAAAGATCAAAACACTGAAAAACATGTGAAGCCTAATTCTTAATGATTGTTATGTATACAACCAGCTGGAACCCATGTGAAAAAGAAACCCACACAGATGGAGACCCTCACCTCCAAATAATGAGAATCCGCAGATCCATATCTCGCCTCGAAGCCTTATTATTATTGGCAATCAATAGGTCCCCAGTGTAAAATCTTTCTGTCAAGAAACAAAGCACTGTAAATTTCGCGTTTCATGAATTCACTTAACAGACCAACATCTATACATGTCTGCTCTACTGATGATCTACTTGTAAAGAACTGCCTAACCCTTAGTTCACCTCAGTTTTCGGTCGTCATCCTTCCAACACCTGAACCGTGTCCCTGGTCCAAAGAATCCTACATAACGCCCAAATCAGCTACCCTTTTTCCTCAGTCACTCATTTCAAACTGTATGCATAAAGAGTGAATATTACTTGGTTTGCAACGAAATTTACTGCAGCCACACACCCCCTCATGAGTATCCACCTGGATCCCCATCAGCGCACCTATTCTGTAGAAAACAAAAATCCCCAGCCGGTTCCATATATTATTACTGCTCCAAATCTCTGAGCGCTTCTTGCTGTAAATATCTGAATAATACTATCCCACAAATCCGCCAATCGTTATTATAATTCCATATATCAACTGCAACCAAATAACAAAAAGTATTGTCACGTGATTAGAACTACCGCAGCCTATTCTTCAAGATCTATGACTTGGTATTCCAGGCCCAACCCTCCCTCTTACCTTTATCAATCAGAATATCACCATGTGCCTCGCTTCCGGCACGATAAATCCGAAATGCGTGGAAAAGACCGCAACGCTGCCTTTTAAATTCCCTTCTAACCAAAAACACTTGTACTATCTCCAATTACCCCTGATCCTCCAATCACTTCACAGCCTCAATTAAGGGCCCACTTGTTTCCTCTTCCGTCCGCTATCCCAAAAATATATATATAACAGCGCTGGTACTACGCATGTCTTCCGAAAACAGCGTTCCCTCTATGGTCCGCCCATGTATTCTCGTCTATATTGGTGACAACGCATCCTAAATGAACCTCTGGTTATACTTAGATGTTCAAATGCCCCTCAAATTATGACGCATAATATGTACTCAAAGCATCACTATCTTCCTGAACAGTCAGTATAGCAATATACTTCGAACCGCTTCCCCGTAAGCTTCAACGCGTTCCGTTCGGCCGGAAATGCTAAACAGCTAATCAGCGAGTATGTATCATATCAGTCGCCCAATCCAAAACTCCCTTTCATTCTGGCCTTGTGCCGCCGAATAACACCACCAAGTTTATTAACCAGAACCACTTATTCACGTGACTATTCCTTTTACAGTAAAAAATGCGTAAATCACCAAATTTGCATGCAAAGCGACATGTTCTTTTAGTTTGAGTGATCCTCAATATTTCATAAAAACGTCAAACAAAACGACGAAGGTGGCAATGAACCGCCCGATCGGATAAACTACCGATTAGCGTATTTCCGATTTGATGTCCCCACACCCATTACCTCGTCTCTGGGATTCATCTGGACCTAATACCGCCATTGTAACTATGCGGACGTAACCAATCGCCATTCATATCCTATCCCAAACACACAGTAGTCCACATTGGTAATCTGAAAACACTACTCCTTGTACATCATCAACCCCGCCAGAACTATGATTTCTACTGCACTCTTGAAATCCATAACATATCATGTGAGGATCAGAGGCCAGAACCAACTATCGCATTTTGAGACATCAAGATAATCATCCTTGGTAAACTTCTAGGGTACCACATCACAAACTACATCAATCGATAATGCGCCCTCATCATCAAGCATACTCTAAATAGTCTAGAACATCCAATTACACCGCCATATTAAGCATAGTGTATTGCATTTACCAAGAAAACCGCTGGCTGTGGACGCTACTGTACTGTACTGAAATAATGTCCCGTTGTTATGTTCATAAGATCAAAAAAACGCTACTCAAGTCCATTGCTCCCATAATCAGCACTAACAGCAACCCCTCCCCATCACCCTACACAGCATTATCAAATTACTCTGAGTTCCTACTTCTCGAATTCCTTTTTAAACACAGTAATCACAAACCATACCAACAATGATCATCTTATCTTGAGCGGACCAAACACCCCTTGCTCAATCCAGAGTATTCTATACCCTTCACTTCCCTAGTTATTCAGAGATATAGTTGTCCTTGAAGCTCCTCAGACAACGTGTCCTTATGCTCAGTGTCAACCTACCAACAGGGCATAATCCTTGAACAACCTCTAAATATCTCATCTGTAGATACATTCAAGTCTACCCCTGACCCGTGGATCTTTAAGTTAGAAAATAATGTAATTCTGAGTCAGTGTTCAATCCTAATGTGACCGTTCTGCACTTGCTAATCCATCTGGCTTCTGCCTGCCTAATTCTGAGTTCCCAACCCCCCTTCTGATGTTGGGATAATGATTATATATTTTTTGTTTTACAGCCCTGATGATGTCCCGGATGGGGACGAAACGCGTCGGCTGTTAATTGTACTAATTTTGTGTCGAGTTGGCTGATATTGATGAAGTAACTGAATAAAGAAAACGTACTACACTTCATTCTACTGGAGGATTTTTCTTTGGGACTTTTTTATAATTTGGAAATGTGACAAAATTAACCTGTTTAAATACTAAACCGCTCCTTCTGTAATTGTGTGTATTTAGTGGGAGTGGTTGATGACGATGAACCACTAAGAAGTTGAGCATGACCATAGCAAGATTGAGAAGTTGTCTAATTACATTGAGATAGCTTTCCCGTGCACACAGTAGTTGACCCTCATCGTCTGGTCTAGATTTCATTAGTAATGTAAAGTGCTTCAAGTAGTTGGGAAGGTTAATAAGTGTGGTTGTCCCTATCTAAGTTTTTAAAAGGGTTCTTATGGTGTTGCCTTAAGTGCTTAAATAGCATGTATGACCTTCCTATCATTAGTCTTCATACCTCAACTATTGTTAGTATACAATACCTGGTGGCCCAGAGCGGTGGTACTGATCCTGCTTGCAGATTCTAGAGGTATTATTCGGTCTTATTCATGGGCTTTGTCCATGCTTCTTGGTGTTCGCATTTGTTAAAGTGCTTTGTGCTTGTTAGTGCATGCAGTCTCTTAGCACGTCCCAGTTATATTAAGCCAGAGACAACTAGTCAAGTGCCAGTCTGATTATGTGCGCGAACTTTTCATTTTTGCTAAATTGGTTGCATCAGTTTTGGTGAAACACAACTCTGAGACCTCCTTGCAAGCAACCATTGGCTACCCTTGGCAAGGTTAAGGCAGCAGCACAACAAGTGCAACCACAATTATTTTCTGTATGAGGATAACCTGCATGAAGCAGTTTCCCCCATATGTGCTCAGGCTGGGTTAAAGTCTGTGATTCTTAGAGCTGTGCCTGCATAAAAAGAATTTTCCTGCATGCCTGAACTGACAGTGCTTCACGTAGATAGGCTGGGATTTCCCCGGAATATATGTTTTGTCCAGTACCGCCTTAATGGGTTTGACCTGAAATGTTCCTATATCTATTTCAGACGAGATCTGTATATGCTTCTTCACCACTTTTTTCCACCCTGTTATCGGGAATGAGGGTAAGTGCAGGCTTTCAGCTTCTATCCTCAGGCTGCAGATTGCTTGCTCCAGCTCAAGGCGCCAGGGTGAATGTTCTTGAAGAACATTCATAAGTAATGTTTGAGTGAGTTTTCTGGAGCTCTCGAAGTTCTGATCTACAGCTTAATGTGATCCCCCTGGAGCTCCAACTCAGACCTCCCGAGGCCAAACTCCAGTCTTAGACTTGCTCCCTGTGTTGCCGCGGGGCTAGCATCACCAATTTATAGGCGTTGGCCTGTTCCGCTGTTATGACACTGTTCAACACACCTGGATAGGCCCTGTGGCCATAACTAGTTGCCGGGGTAAGTTTCGCTTTCAAGACTGTCAGCATTGGATCAGCTGTTGGACTCAGCAGCCCTTGCCCCAGTTGCCTCAATGAACGGATGGTTTGGTCTGATTTTCCCCTTAGGTGTATTAGATGTGTGCCAGCTCTTGCATTCTCAGAAAACCATACCCCAAGGTAATTGTAAGCTGTGGTTGTCCCAATTTGATAGCCACACAGTTGCCAGTGTGCATGCTTCTGTTTTTGGGTATTTTCCAAGCATTATTATCTTGGTTTTACCTTGGTTCACTTGCAGGTGATGTTCCTGGTTAAAGCCATGGAGTGCATTAAGGGCTCTCTGGAGGCCCACCCTTGTGTGATCCATTCTTTCAGTGTCATCCGCATATTGTAGGATTGGGAACCTCACCTTCCTCAGCTCTGGAGCAACTAGAATAGCTCCTTGCACTGCGGCCCCCTGATCTGCGTTGTATAGATTAAAGCGTAAGGGGACCAATATAAAATTCTGCTTAAGCCGTTCTTAGTGGCCACTCTAGATGTTACTGTAGTAGGACTTGTTTTAACATGTACCCATGTTTCTTGATGGGGATATGATAACCTTGTAGTAACCAGGCAGACACAGAAGATAGTTGGCTGGTTATTTATTGGCTACATAAGTAGCAGAGCCAGGAGGACCAGCTCCAACAAGAATGTCTCTGGTTTATACAGTTGCCAAGAGACATATATTCTAGAGCATAAGACATCATCACAGGTTTAAAGGTGCACAACATGAGATACACTACAACATATCTTCTCCTTCAAAAACGTTAAAAAAACAGAAAAAAACTACCAAGGGAAAACGGACAAACAAAGAAACAGAAAACGAAATCTCCCTACACTAAAGAGAGACAACACCGGTCTATCTACACTGGCCTTCATACAGATCGCCACGAAGACGGATGTACCCGCCCGTCCTCGCTCTCATATACGCATAATTCCCATGCGATTTACACTCCCGTTTTTCACCCGCTTTTACGCCGGGTTGGAATTATCACCGGCTAAACAAACCGTTTACTTGTAACTACATACAGCCCTGAAGAGTCACGAGTCTAGTGCCCGTCTGACGAAACACGCGTTGGCTGGTAGCTTCTTTCTTTGATGTCAACTTTCCATAAAAAGGAAGGCCTAATACATTGCATTTTTTGAACCCATACACCCGAGTCTACCTTGTCTCATTGAATACTAATTGCCATTTGCTTTTGAATAACCACTATTTATTACTCATCCCAACGTGTGCACAGGACTTTCATTTAAGCTATTAGGTGGGCCCTTGCCACCGCTCACAGAGGTTTGGGGTCTCCTCTGACCGTGTTGCACCGTTCTAATTTGACCATTCTGTTTACACATACCGCTACAAGCTCAGGCGCCAATCTTCCTGTATACTCCAAAACCCTCCACAGAACCCACAGAAAACTAAATTACGACCTGTACCTAACAGGCCTAACAATGTTTCTAGAATGTAATATTATACCTTGTAACTTTCTCCCTCTCCATTATAAAGGAGAGAGATGTAATATGACGGCTCGAAGTACTGTACTGTCACTTTTCTAACAGTGCCACCTAGTGTTTATCTTTCTTCATTGCACTTCAATAAGGAAAATATATGTCCATGCGATTTAGAGACTGTAAATGCAGATCTCCTATCCATTAATTCAACTTTTCTACGTGAAACTCAACTTCGGCTGAAGTTTCCGGCAAGTGTTACCTGTGTTGCCTCCATCACCATCAGTTTTCTTCTTCGTAGATGCCATCATCAAATAATATCCTGTGTACTTTACTTTTCATGATACCTTTACGTACATTTTTTTTAAAATAAGTTTTTAATGATATATGTTTTGGTAGTCATATTTTTTAAAAAAATACTACGATATCTTTACAGTTACATTCAAAATAAGTACTTAGTGATATTACTTTTACAGTCATTTTAGAATAAGTACTTCATGGTATGTGGACAGTCATATTTAAGTTAAGTAATTCATGACATCTTTACAGTCATAATTACAATATTTGCATGTTCCGTTTTTAGAAAGTATTCCTACATGCCTAATAAAAACCCCTTCAGTTGCGGCAAATTGCATTTTTAGTGCGCTGTATTTAAAAAAAAAAGGGGGGGTAGTTCTTCAATTATTTTCTTCATGTTATAACGTGTGGTTATAAAACAAAAACATGTATTTTTCTGTTACTGTGGGGCACACCCTGCCACATGAAGCTCTTAAGCTTCTTCGTTAAGCTCTTAAGCCTCTTTGTTACTGTTGCACTGTGTGGAATTCTCCACCACACTTTTATGGTAACATGCAGTATTGTCTTTCCAACATGCTTTCAGGGAGATTTTACTGTGTCATGTGGTGCGTCCCCACATCTTATCCATGTGGTACATTGTGCCGTGTGTCATGTTCGCACACCTCTCACCTCAACTTGCTTTGAGGGAAATTTTACTGCTTCATGTGGTCTTTCTCCACATCTGTTTCACAGTTTCATGTGATGCATTGTGCCATGCGCCTTGTTAGCACACCTTTCACCTCAACCTGCTTTGAGGGAAATGTTACTGCTTTATGTGGTCTTCCTCTACATCTGTTTCACAGTTACATGTCTTACACTGTGCCTTGTGCTGTTTACACACACCTTTCACCTCAACTTGCTTTGGGGGAAAACTCTGTTATAGCTCACCTCCTACTCTTCCACTAATGTGAGTTCATTACATCTTCATTTGCTGTGTTTTTTGGGATCTACCCCCATTACTCTTCTTTATTTATTTACAGCCACCATCTCGCCTTCTCTGTCTGCGGCTGTCTTTCACACTTTCTCTGTACTTCATTGTTTGTTTCACTTATCACTTCCTTCCAGCACCTTTTATTCTTGGTGTCAGCCTAGCCAGCTTTCATGATCTGTATTAAGGTTGTTTTTTTGTTTGTGTGAGGGAGTGTGTGTTTGCTTTTGTGTGAGATAGATGGATGGTGCATGAGTGTGTTGTCTTTTGTGCCTTTTGTCTGCTCTGTTGTTCATTTTCACTACGTTCTCTTTGTCTCTTGGCGTCTTAGCATTCTTCCATTTTCATTGTAACATGCCTTGTAACTTTCTCCCTCTTCATTGTAAAGGAGGGAGATGTTGTAATATTATGCCTTGTAACTTTCTCTCTCTTCATTGTAAAGGAGGGAGATGTTGTAATATTATGCCTTGTAACTTTCTCCCTCTTCATTATAAAGGAGGGAGATGTTGTAATATGACACTCAGCCTTCATGAATGTTGGGATATAGAACGTTCGAAAGTAAGCTGTAGTCAGTTGCTGACAGGGCTGAGCACCATACAGGCTGCTCCTGGTGGGACTCTCACTCTTTCATTATACAACTTATCTCCTCAATAAACCTTCCTGAAAATACCTAGAGTAATGAAGATTCATTTAATTACATAGAACTTTTTCTTGAACAGGCTTGGTCATTACAGAAAACCAATTTCTCCGAACATGAGGCGGCATCTCTTACCCGAACCTTCACCACCTTGTTAAGGTTCCACCAAGGACCACCCTCAGCTTTTACCTCATTTCCAAGAATCTTTAGAACTGGTCTCTGATGAGTTGATCCGTAAAGTTCTCAAACTTAAAGTCAGCAGCTAATCTGCACAAGGAAGAAATGTAAGTGTCCACATCCTCTCCTTCAGCTTGCTTCCTCTTAAAGAATGTGTGCCTTTAAACCATAAGGCTCGGTTGTTTGTCAAATCTGTTTTTTAATTTAATGATAGTTGCCTCATATTCATAAATAACATAGAGTTGTTCATGTGAAAGAGGTGGTAAATGTTTGTAGATGGACCTTCCCTCGAATCCTAGGGAGCGGAGAAGATATCTCTTTCTCTCTGCGCTGAAACGTAGAGCGCCTATGACACATGGGTATGTTTGAAAAGCATCGTACCAGATCTCCCACTGGACTGGAGGATCACTGGGAGAGTCGAGGATTGAAGGTGGAGGATTGACAGACTGCATTGTACACAATTCAGCTAAGGTGGGTCAATTTGAGAAAGAAATGGTGCAGAATGACAACCAAAATGGAAGAAAAGAAAAAAAAATGAGGATGAGATGAGTGAAAAATCAGAGGAAAAGGAATGAGTGTTCCACACTTAATGAACACTGCATATGTAGAGCACGACACTTAGAGAAGGTGTGCGCATCACCGTAGATGGACTGTGGAAATACACTGTCAAAATGTAGCGCAAGTAACAACTTGAGGCTACGCTAGAGACAAATGGGAATACAAGACTTGTAGGTGTGTGTATCACCGAGGATACACGATTCATGAAATAGCTGAAGCACACCAATGATTAAGTAGTTGCAGTGCAAAAGGAACGTTGTTTGATAATTAAAACACTGTTTGACCGTTGATGAACAAACTAGAACGGTATGTGTATTACCGTGCGTTGCAGAAAATACACGTTGTTGGGCTGTTCATCTATGTATCACTTTTTGTTTTGCGGTAATACACTTGACTTCTTTTTTTAAATAAAGGTATGTGTATCACCGATGCAGTAATAGAAACACACGTGGGTGAATTGTCAAAGCAACGTGATGCAAAATTGAATCATTGACTTCTTGGTTATTTAAAGCAATAATAAAGGTTGTGTGTATCACCGATGCTCCGATAAAGACACACGTAGCTGTGTTGCCTAGGCAAAGTGATGCCAGATGTAACAGTCACGTAAATGCTTCCTGACTAAATAAAGATGGCTGCAACGTAGCATGCTGGTCGAAACGATGCTTCCCAAACTATTAATGTGGGCACCCTGACGTTGCGTGGCGTGATGCGATGAGGTCACGACGTAATGAGCAAACAGAGCTGAAGCAAAGTTGAAGGTGCTGAGTAACAATGGATGCGCGGGACACAAGCTGGAGGTGGCTGGAGGCAGGGTAGAACGAGGCTGATGGCGCAATAAGAACAGGAGCGCGAGAAGGATGCACGGGGCAAGAAGGCAGTTGCTAGAAGTTCAAAGGTAAACAATGTCCTTCTTTTGCAGAAGAGGGTGAAGTTAAACATAGATGCCAGTGCAGGACAGCACAGCTTATACGTGTACAAATACCTTGTGGGTAGAAGTCCAGCGGTGTTAGTCCTTGTGAAAATCAGCATAAGTTGATAGTCGATGTAGCAATGAAGTCAGGAGTCATGAAATCAGCTTCTTGGGTTCTTCCATGTAGCCAAAGATCGTCGCCATAATTTTGTAGTAACCAGGCAGACACAGAAGATAGTGGCTGGTTATTTATTGGCTACATGAGTAGCAGAAAATTATTCACACTATTTTACATACAAACAATACATTAATTCGCACTCTATTTAATATTTATTAGAGCCTTACATAAACACCCAAAAAATAACTAACAAATAATAATGACAAACACTTAGTTTGAGAGTATGTAAGACAGAAACAGGTCATGGACTTCTGAAAAAATGACAAAGAACAAAGAATGTCTGTATGCATCATACTGCTCTAAACGTCCAATCCAGTATATTGTCTGAAATCTTACACCCTGATTCATGAAGCAAAATTGCGCCCACAATAGCTGCGAAAAAGCTATCGCGGGCGCAATTTCCAAAATCGGAATTCACCATCAAAATTGCGAAATCGCAAACACAGATTTGCGAAATCGCTAAAACATTCGCAGAATGCCGGCAGGATACCAATAGCGATTCGGAAATAGCGAGAATGCACGGAATCAGCGAAAATAATAGCGAATTCGCACATTACTCGCAATCGGTATTCATGAAAAATCGCTATTAGCGAAAAAGCCAAAAATCGCATTTTGCGAGGCGCGATTTAAGGAGAACCCAAAGCAGGTGGTAACCATCAAACCCATTGGAATTTTTTTTTTGAAAAACCGTTGGCCAACACACTTAAGGGGAAGCAGCAACAGCAGAAGGAGTCTCACAATGCCAGGAATGTACATGGTGGTCAGGCGACGAAGGCTACAGCGAGCAGCAAGGAGGAGACGCAGAATCCAGGAGAGGATATTCCGCCAGCGGGTCACCCTGCTGGGCCAGACCAGAGAGCAAATATACGCAAAGTACCGGCTGAATGGGGCTATGATCATCAAGCTTATACAGGACCTTGACCCCCTGATGCAGCACCCAACAAGGCGGACCAATGCCGTCCCAACACATGTCCAGGTATTGTGTAGCCTGCACCTCCTGGCCTCTGGGAGCTTCCAGGGGATAGTTGCGGTAGCTGGGGGGATATCCTAGCCCACCATGTCCCGCTGCCTACGTAGTTTCCTTGACGCAATGCTGACCCAGCTACACCAGCACATCAAATTTCCCACCAGCCAACAGGAATTGGATGAGACCAAGCTACAATTCTACAATGTTGCCCATTTCCCACACGTGATAGGATGCATTGACTGTACCCACGTCCACATTTGCCCACCTGCTGGAACGGAGTACATGTACCGCAATCGCAAGTCCTACCACTCCCTCAACATCCAGATGGTCTGGAATGCAAAGACAACATCACCGACATAGTGGCACAGTACCCGGGGAGTACACATGACTCATTCATATTCCGCCACAGCGGCCTCCACACACGACTGGTCAGGGGAGACTTCGGGGAAGGACACCTACTTGGTAAGTACACTTTGCCCACAATGTCACATTGCGAATGACTAGCTGCGCTGCACAGGCACTCACCCTCTGCTCCTCTCATTCAGGTTCAGAAATGGGGGTGGTGATGAACAGAGTGTCTGAATTGAGAAGACCACTCTTACCCAGTCAAAAGATCAGGGCTAGATCCATCACCGTTATTTATCTCACTGCCCCATCCCAGTTCAGAACCTGGCTATATGCAAATCAGTCTGTCCCTGGCCCAGTGCATCATGGGAACAGGGCAGACTAAACTACCAAGCCAATTCTTCACCAGAAAGGAGACAAGCTACCGGGGACCGGTTTCTGGCATTTCAGCCGTCTTCGGCCCGGCTTGCTTGAATCCTGATGGAGCACTGAGAAAGGGACTCATGTCTGAGTATACCCTGCCACACCTATAGTGGCCAAAAACGATTCAGAAATGGGGGTGGTGATGAACAGAGTGTCTGAATTGAGCAGACCACTCTTACCCAGTCAAAAGATCAGGGCTAGATCCATCACCGTTATTTATCTCACTGCCCCATCCCAGTTCAGAACCTGGCTATATGCAAATCAGTCTGTCCCTGGCCCAGTGCATCATGGGAACAGGGCAGACTAAACTACCAAGCCAATTCTTCACCAGAAAGGAGACAAGCTACCGGGGACCGGTTTCTGGCATTTCAGCCGTCTTCGGCCCGGCTTGCTTGAATCCTCATGGAGCACTGAGAAAGGGACTCATGTCTGAGTATACCCTGCCACACCTATAGTGGCCAAAAACGATTCAGAAATGGGGGTGGTGATGAACAGAGTGTCTGAATTGAGCAGACCACTCTTACCCAGTCAAAAGATCAGGGCTAGATCCATCACCGTTATTTATCTCACTGCCCCATCCCAGTTCAGAACCTGGCTATATGCAAATCAGTCTGTCCCTGGCCCAGTGCATCATGGGAACAGGGCAGACTAAACTACTGTTATGGCTGGATTTTCTGAGTAGGTGGGATCAGCCCCTAGGGGCCCCTCCAACCCAGCCAGAACGTAATCACATCCCTCCTCAGGACCAACTATCCAGGCACCTGGTACCTACCTGAAGATGGGGAACTCGCAATATACAAGCTCATATTATTAAAAACACCACTAAATCTATAGGGATACTAAGAATACTCACTGATTACTAGGGATATCCATACCCTACACCACACTTATATTCACATCAGTTGGTCTCGCGGCCACCCTGACCCAGACCGGTCTACCCTAGGGCAGATATGACACACAATCCGGTGCGTCTACACATGGGCCTGCAGAACCCAATGCTCCCTTTTCCAAACTGTTTGCAATCCTGCAAAACTACACGCTAGTTCAACCTCCTAGCGCTCTCACTTATTCAAGCCACAATCCTGTGGGTATCGGCACTGGTAATCCTCCCCAGTGTTCTCACTAACGCCGCATATCAACGACGACCACATTCCTATGAACACCTTTATATATATATATATATTGGGAAGTCTCTTCACTAAGGGTCTGCTACTACAATAATATTATGGGATGGTGTACTAACTTAGTCCCTTAGTTGCAAGTCTCCTCTCTCCCTCGCTATTACTTACCTGATCAGGGGTAGCATCTGTTCAAACAGCAATACCTACCAGGAAAGATTACCCTCACTGTATGGGGACAAAGATATACACACTATGTGATTGAGTTATTTCTTGATTTAAGCGCTCCTACTCCCTTCTGATCCATCAGTGGCTCAACAGCAACTGGCTAGAAGCCAGGATAACTTTATCATAAAAGAACTCATGCACACTAATTCACTAATTAATGGGGGTCATTTATTAGTACAATATAAACCTTTACACAGAACTGACAAAGACTATAGGTAGAACACACCGCTGAAAGAGAAAAGATTAAACATAACAGGAATACTCCGCTGAAAGGGAAAGGATTAGTTAGGCATCCTAGGGAATAAGAACAAGGTTAAGTGTAAGTGTAACTAAGTCAGACTACCTCACCTATTAGAAGGAAGATTTCTCTCTCTGCCTCTGGTGAGATTAGGGCTCTCTCTGTCTCTCCCTCCTTCACCACATCACCACGCCTCTGGTTCAGTTGCTCCAGCTGACAGCCTTCTTTGATGCTCTCTGCACTGCTTTCTCTCTCCTCATCTTCAGCAATCGTCTGCCTTCTTTCTCCATTTAAGAACTGCACTCTATTCTGCAGCTCCAGCAGACATCCTCTCTCTCTCTGCAAGCTGTTCTGAGCTCCAAGCTGAACTGAGCTCCCAGCTGTTCTGTGCTTCAAGCTGTTCTGAGCACCACGCTGAACTGCACACCACGCTGGACTGAACTCCAAACTGAACTGACCACTCCTCCTCTCCTGTAGCTCACTAATATGGATTCCTCTCCCCTCATGGAAATTTCCACAGGAGGGCTGTCTCCTACCGAATTCCTGTGCCAGCTCTCAGGCTTCCACGCAACCGCAGTGCGCCTCTGCATGTTACGTCTGGGCCCAAGAGAAAAACACATTTCTCGGATAAGAAGCAGTCCTAACTGGATTTTCCTCTAGCACACAACAGCCTTAACTATAAACATTGCCTTTACCCTAAAAAGCCTCTCAGCTTCATCAAGATGGAGTCCCTCTAGCTCTAGGCCTGTAGGCCTGAAAGGGGTGAAATGCTCCTTAGCTCTGTCAGAATACCTACATAAACCATACCAATGTGTCTAATATGTCAAAGCCAATAGGCAATAGACAGGTTAAAGTCAAGAATAAAGGCATATTAAGCAGCTATCCTCTTCTAGGTCTGGAAAAAGGGCTTAAAAGAGCCAACACAGGCTAAGAATACCTATACTAGATGCGAGCAAGATTAATGATCTATATCACTGCTAAATAAAGCCAAAAACTCTGCCATTACACTCCACCCTTAGATCCTTATCTTGCGAGCATCAATAAACAACAACATCCATATAAACAAACATCAACACAATCTATCAACAAATCAAAAACTAAAAAACTCCCTAAAAAGAATGACAACTTAAGGAAATTCCACCTGAAACTCAATTGTAGGGAATACAAACCTAACAACCAACTGAAAACAAATCAAAGCACCCTTGACTTGAATGCTGAAACATATCTGAGATTGGATCTGATAACAACAGAAACTAACCAAAGCATCCTCAAACTAAATGTGCCTCAACTTCTAGTGATAACTGGTGAAATCTAGTGATGTAGGGACTTATGTGTTGAATGAAAACAGCAAGGGGCCTAAATGGGGCCTACTTCGGACAACTTAAGCCTAAATGAGGCCTACCTACTATTGTCAACTTAAGAACTAAATGTGTTTCAACTCCTAATGAGAAAAACAACAAAGGGCCTAAATGAGCCCTACCTACTATAGGCAACTTAAGCTAATGATGACTCATGAAATCTATTGGTGTAGGGGCTTGTTTGTGGGATGAAAATAACAATGGGCCTAAATGAGGCCTACCTACTTTAGTTAACTTAAGCTAACATTTTGGTGAAATCTGAGAAGTAGACATGACAAACTGTTTCAAGGTCTGGGCAAACATTAATACATAATCATACTAAAAGACACACCACCCAGAACAATCCAAAGTCTAAGGTAACCACCCTTTGATCAATCAAGGTGAAAATGTAAGAACAATAAAAAACAACCCCATTTCTACAAGATAGCTGGTGTAACACCAAGCTTAAAACATCCATTTTACATCATACTGTGGAACACATGTGTGCAGCACCATTCAACAAAAAAGTCCTTCATTGGCAACAACTGTTTTGAAGAAAACAGGAAAACTATAATAGGTGACATGTTTTTTGCTTTAAAAGTGGGGCCTGCTTGTCCAAGGGATTATGGAACCCAATCCCTGTATTATTCTGTCACAAATAAAACATGTTTGTGTTTTTTTTTTTTTTTAAAGTGGGGCCTGCTCGTAGTGATGTCAACAAAAAAAAAAAAAAAAAAATTGCAGGCCAAGCAATTATGGAAAAAGTTCATTTGGAAAAAAAAAGTCAATTTTTTGTTTCTTCAGTGTAGGCCACCACCCTGCATCTTCGATATCCGGACACTTCCTCCGATGCGGCCATCCATCACCCTTCCGGTCTGGTCTGGTCTGGTTCCATCATCCAAAAATAATAAACTAAAATAAAAACATGAAAGTAAAAAACTAAAACAAGAAAGGAAGTGGAAGGGGGAGGGACCCACGCACAACCACAACCCAGCAATCCTAGAGACAAGAAAACAAGTATCATTAATCTTGCAAAATAAAATTTTCCATTTAAAAAGCACCCCGGGTGCCTTTCATTATTGAAAAGAAAATATCCTAATTAATTAAAAACATTCAAAATTTAATTTTTTAAGTTAATTGAGTGGGGCCTATCATACCCTAATCCTCTCTAGGCCAGCCTTCTCCCTTCAGACGCGGGAGCCAGGCTACAGTATGAAGTAATTTGAATTACCGCCAAGTGATGAGCTCACAGCAGGAGCAGGGCACTGCAAGCCTCCCATTTCCCTGGTCAGAGAAGCCCGCCCAGGCCCATTGCAACTAACTAACTCCAAGGGCAAGAGTCTGCAAGAGTCCCTTATCAGCAGGCAATGAAGCCGCCTGCGTCAACAGCCAGGAAGAGCGAGGTCCCCCGCCCTTAAATAAACAAGCCATCCGCGGAAGAAAATTGGATTGTAGCCAATCATAACGAACAGGGACGTGATCGGAACCTGCAGAGGGAAGGAAAAAAAAACTCGTCTGCACAAACCAGCTGGTCTGCCAAGGTCGACAAACAAATTCCTTGCCTGTTCCCAGGCCTGATTGTGCTAACCAACGAAAGCTAGCATTTTAAAAAAAACTATTCTGTTATAGTGTACTGCTAATTAAAAGCTCCAGTTTCTAAAAAGACTTTTGTCTAACTAATTCAGCTAAAGGCAAGACATTTAAAATATGGGCACTTATTTAGAAAGGGGCAACTAAGTTTTGCACACAAGATTATACATTCTGCATTTGGAAAAAAAAACAAATTAACATGGCTGCTGAAAGAGAAATAATTTTAAAACAACATAATTGTACATTACAATGTAATTTAACATGTAAGCCATGTAAGCCAACCTAATAAAAGGGCCACATTCATACACTAATAAACAGCGTATTATTTTCTAACTGAATTGGTTAACTAACCAAGGCTGGTTTTGCTGACACATTTATAAAAAAACGTTGTATTTTACATATGGGAAAATAATAATATTACATTTTATATTTTTTCAAAGGCACACGGTTGCCTTTCACTAATTAAAAGCACATGTTACCATGCACTGTCGGGCAAGATTGATTATTCTCAACCTGTGATCATTGCAACCAGCACATTCCTTTGTAGATGGAAAACCCTCAAAGAAATAATTAATGAAAACAGCCCGTAGCATGCATTCTAACGGGCCATTTTTTTTTTAACATTTCACTCATTTTCTCTCTCCGTGCAAACCCTTTATCTCAATCCGACTGGTTGATTTATAACCACATCAGTTCCAAGGCAAACCCACACAAATTCGTAGACGCATTTCAAAAAGAATGTGAAATGAACAAAACCCTTTGCAAAGCACAAGATGTTACCTTCCCGTCAAGAAGTTGACAAAGCACATAGGCAGACCAAGGAACCAAAAAAAAAGTCAAAATCAAACCATCAAATAATCCACTGACTTTTATAGTCAGGTCAAATAACCATGCATGTTGACAGCATGTTAAAAATAAAGACTGCCATCTCAACTCAAGATATTAACCCTTAGGCAGCTCAAGCAGAATCATTCCCCAACGTCTGCAGATACATGGGAAAATCATGAGCACATTTCTTCACGTTTACAAATAACACGTACACATATTTTCAAAAACGTTATCCCCAAGCACCCGAGAGAGATCCAGCTCTCTCCTGCCTAACGTAATGATAACATGCCCTGTCCAAGCCATGACCACATGGCGCTATTCACAAGCCATATTTACAAGACAAACTTTTCACAAACAATATTTCCAAGGCGCAATGCACAAGGAACACAGCAGATCAACATGAGAACATGCACCTCACAAGCCACAATAATATGGCGCTATTCACAAGCCATATTTACAAGACAAGCTTTTCACAAACAATATATCCAAGGCGCAATGCACAAGGAACACAGTAGATCAACATGAGAACCTGCACCACACAAGCCACATTAACATGGCGCTATTCACAAGTCATATTTACAAGGAGCTATATTCAAAGAACTCCACAAATCATATTACAATGAACACATTTCACATTGCACAGCATAAGCAGATGCAGCAAGCAATTTAATGGGCAATTTAAAAGCATTTTTTACACACA
The DNA here is from genome assembly GCF_964263255.1 of Lissotriton vulgaris. Taxonomy (NCBI): domain Eukaryota; kingdom Metazoa; phylum Chordata; class Amphibia; order Caudata; family Salamandridae; genus Lissotriton; species Lissotriton vulgaris. The sequence continues at coordinate 490,090,588 of NC_141696.1, forward strand.
TTTATACAATTGGACCATCACAAAGATGTAACTGGCTTCCTCATGTAATGCCATCCTTCAACCCTGACAGTTTAAACACCAAGATGAAAACCATTCCTTCCACCCTGAATAAGCCAAATGCCATGATGTAATGCAATCTCCTCACGCTGCAACTGTTCAAGCCCATAGGTCTAACAGGCTACATAAACTGCAACATTACGCCAGATGGAACCGGCGTTCAGGGCACTCCCTCACAACACATGGGAAACAATCTAAGCACATGGCCAGGACACACAGGATAAGTAAGCAATTCGTGACGCCAGATGTTATGGCTGGATTTTCTGAGTAGGTGGGATCAGCCCCTAGGGGCCCCTCCAACCCAGCCAGAACGTAATCACATCCCTCCTCAGGACCAACTATCCAGGCACCTGGTACCTACCTGAAGATGGGGAACTCGCAATATACAAGCTCATATTATTAAAAACACCACTAAATCTATAGGGATACTAAGAATACTCACTGATTACTAGGGATATCCATACCCTACACCACACTTATATTCACATCAGTTGGTCTCGCGGCCACCCTGACCCAGACCGGTCTACCCTAGGGCAGATATGACACACAATCCGGTGCGTCTACACATGGGCCTGCAGAACCCAATGCTCCCTTTTCCAAACTGTTTGCAATCCTGCAAAACTACACGCTAGTTCAACCTCCTAGCGCTCTCACTTATTCAAGCCACAATCCTGTGGGTATCGGCACTGGTAATCCTCCCCAGTGTTCTCACTAATGCCGCATATCGATGACGACCACATTCCTATGAACACCTTTATATATATATATATATATTGGGAAGTCTCTTCACTAAGGGTCTGCTACTACAATAATATTATGGGATGGTGTACTAACTTAGTCCCTTAGTTGCAAGTCTCCTCTCTCCCTCGCTATTACTTACCTGATCAGGGGTAGCATCTGTTCAAACAGCAATACCTACCAGGAAAGATTACCCTCACTGTATGGGGACAAAGATATACACACTATGTGATTGAGTTATTTCTTGATTTAAGCGCTCCTACTCCCTTCTGATCCATCAGTGGCTCAACAGCAACTGGCTAGAAGCCAGGATAACTTTATCATAAAAGAACTCATGCACACTAATTCACTAATTAATGGGGGTCATTTATTAGTACAATATAAACCTTTACACAGAACTGACAAAGACTATAGGTAGAACACACCGCTGAAAGAGAAAAGATTAAACATAACAGGAATACTCCGCTGAAAGGGAAAGGATTAGTTAGGCATCCTAGGGAATAAGAACAAGGTTAAGTGTAAGTGTAACTAAGTCAGACTACCTCACCTATTAGAAGGAAGATTTCTCTCTCTGCCTCTGGTGGGATTAGGGCTCTCTCTGTCTCTCCCTCCTTCACCACATCACCACGCCTCTGGTTCAGTTGCTCCAGCTGACAGCCTTCTTTGATGCTCTCTGCACTGCTTTCTCTCTCCTCATCTTCAGCAATCGTCTGCCTTCTTTCTCCATTTAAGAACTGCACTCTATTCTGCAGCTCCAGCAGACATCCTCTCTCTCTCTGCAAGCTGTTCTGAGCTCCAAGCTGAACTGAGCTCCCAGCTGTTCTGTGCTCCAAGCTGTTCTGAGCACCACGCTGAACTGCACACCACGCTGGACTGAACTCCAAACTGAACTGACCACTCCTCCTCTCCTGTAGCTCACTAATATGGATTCCTCTCCCCTCATGGAAATTTCCACAGGAGGGCTGTCTCCTACCGAATTCCTGTGCCAGCTCTCAGGCTTCCACGCAACCGCAGTGCGCCTCTACATGTTACGTCTGGGCCCAAGAGAAAAACACATTTCTCGGATAAGAAGCAGTCCTAACTGGATTTTCCTCTAGCACACAACAGCCTTAACTATAAACATTGCCTTTACCCTAAAAAGCGTCTCAGCTTCATCAAGATGGAGTCCCTCTAGCTCTAGGCCTGTAGGCCTGAAAGGGGTGAAATGCTCCTTAGCTCTGTCAGAATACCTACATAAACCATACCAATGTGTCTAATATGTCAAAGCCAATAGGCAATAGACAGGTTAAAGTCAAGAATAAAGGCATATTAAGCAGCTATCCTCTTCTAGGTCTGGAAAAAGGGCTTAAAAGAGCCAACACAGGCTAAGAATACCTATACTAGATGCAAGCAAGATTAATGATCTATATCACTGCTAAATAAAGCCAAAAACTCTGCCATTACAACTACCAAGCCAATTCTTCACCAGAAAGGAGACAAGCTACCGGGGACCGGTTTCTGGCATTTCAGCCGTCTTCGGCCCGGCTTGCTTGAATCCTGATGGAGCACTGAGAAAGGGACTCATGTCTGAGTATACCCTGCCACACCTATAGTGGCCAAAAACGATTCAGAAATGGGGGTGGTGATGAACAGAAATGCCAGAAACCGGTCCCCGGTAGCTTGTTTCCTTCCCAGTGTAAGAATTGGCTTTTGTAGTTTGGTTTGCCCTGTTCCCATCATGCACTGGGACAGGAACAGACTAATTTGCATACAGCCAGGTTCTGAAACTGGGATGGTGCAGTGAGCTAAAAAACGGTGTTGGATCTAGCCCTGATCTCTTGACTGGGTGAGAGTATTCTGCTTAATTCAGAGACTCTGTCCCTCACCACCCCTTGTTGTAAATATTTTTGTCCACCCTAAGCGTGGAAGGGTATACTCAGATGTGAGTCCCTTGCTCATTGCACCATCAGGATTCAAGCAAGCCGGGCCGAAGACGGCTGAAATGCCAGAAACCGGTCCCCGGTAGCTTGTTTCCTTCCCAGTGTAAGAATTGGCTTTTGTAGTTTGGTTTGCCCTGTTCCCATCATGCACTGGGACAGGAACAGACTAATTTGCATACAGCCAGGTTCTGAAACTGGGATGGTGCAGTGAGCTAAACAACGGTGTTGGATCTAGCCCTGATCTCTTGACTGGGTGAGAGTATGCTGCTTAATTCAGAGACTCTGTCCCTCACCACCCCTTGTTGTAAATATTTTTGTCCACCCTAAGCGTGGAAGGGTATACTCAGATGTGAGTCCCTTGCTCATTGCACCATCAGGATTCAAGCAAGCCGGGCCGAAGACGGCTGAAATGCCAGAAACCGGTCCCCGGTAGCTTGTTTCCTTCCCAGTGTAAGAATTGGCTTTTGTAGTTTGGTTTGCCCTGTTCCCATCATGCACTGGGACAGGAACAGACTAATTTGCATACAGCCAGGTTCTGAAACTGGGATGGTGCAGTGAGCTAAAAAACGGTGTTGGATCTAGCCCTGATCTCTTAACTGGGTGAGAGTATTCTGCTTAATTCAGAGACTCTGTCCCTCACCACCCCTTGTTGTAAATATTTTTGTCCACCCTAAGCGTGGAAGGGTATACTCAGATGTGAGTCCCTTGCTCATTGCACCATCAGGATTCAAGCAAGCCGGGCCGAAGACGGCTGAAATGCCAGAAACCGGTCCCCGGTAGCTTGTTTCCTTCCCAGTGTAAGAATTGGCTTTTGTAGTTTGGTTTGCCCTGTTCCCATCATGCACTGGGACAGGAACAGACTAATTTGCATACAGCCAGGTTCTGAAACTGGGATGGTGCAGTGAGCTAAAAAACGGTGTTGGATCTAGCCCTGATCTCTTGACTGGGTGAGAGTATTCTGCTTAATTCAGAGACTCTGTCCCTCACCACCCCTTGTTGTAAATATTTTTGTCCACCCTAAGCGTGGAAGGGTATACTCAGATGTGAGTCCCTTGCTCATTGCACCATCAGGATTCAAGCAAGCCGGGCCGAAGACGGCTGAAATGCCAGAAACCGGTCCCCGGTAGCTTGTTTCCTTCCCAGTGTAAGAATTGGCTTTTGTAGTTTGGTTTGCCCTGTTCCCATCATGCACTGGGACAGGAACAGACTAATTTGCATACAGCCAGGTTCTGAAACTGGGATGGTGCAGTGAGCTAAAAAACGGTGTTGGATCTAGCCCTGATCTCTTGACTGGGTGAGAGTATTCTGCTTAATTCAGAGACTCTGTCCCTCACCACCCCTTGTTGTAAATATTTTTGTCCACCCTAACCGCCCGATTCATCAATGAAAATAGCGCTCGCAAAGGGCCAGATTCTGAGAATCTGGCCCTTTGCGAGTGCGATTTTTGCATTTGGGATTCTACATCCCAAATGCAAAAGTCGCTATTTGCTAAATCGCATATTTGCGAGGATTTACATTTAAGGAATCTCTATTTGAGATTCCTTAAATGTAATTCATCATCCATTTTACAATTGCGAAATCGCAATTTCGGGCCGCAATTTACCGCGAGGTCAAACCTCGTGGTAAATTGCGAAAACTCAGAAAAATGCATTTAAATGCATTTTTCTGAGTTGCACGTTACACACACACATGTCCTTTGGACATGTGTGTGTGCAACACCTGTGTTAATTTCCATTGCAGGGGTGCTACAGGGTGTCCTTTGGACACCCCTGGCACCCTTGTACTCGCAATCTCATTTGCGATTAGCTAATTGCTAATCGCAAATGAGGAATGACTCCCCATGCATTCCTATGGGCCTTTTGGCCCATAGGAATGCATGGGGAGTTATTCCTTATTTGCGATTAGCAATTAGCTAATCGCAAATAAGGAATCAGTGGGAATCGCAATTAATATTGCGATTCCTACATGAATACCGTTTTGCGAGTCTCAAATAGCGATTCCTTATGATTCGCTATTTGAGCCTCGCAAAACGGCCCGTTCATGAATCAGGCTGTAAGCGTGGAAGGGTATACTCAGATGTGAGTCCCTTGCTCATTGCACCATCAGGATTCAAGCAAGCCGGGCCGAAGACGGCTGAAATGCCAGAAACCGGTCCCCGGTAGCTTGTTTCCTTCCCAGTGTAAGAATTGGCTTTTGTAGTTTGGTTTGCCCTGTTCCCATCATGCACTGGGACAGGAACAGACTAATTTGCATACAGCCAGGTTCTGAAACTGGGATGGTGCAGTGAGCTAAAAAACGGTGTTGGATCTAGCCCTGATCTCTTGACTGGGTGAGAGTATTCTGCTTAATTCAGAGACTCTGTCCCTCACCACCCCTTGTTGTAAATATTTTTGTCCACCCTAAGCGTGGAAGGGTATACTCAGATGTGAGTCCCTTGCTCATTGCACCATCAGGATTCAAGCAAGCCGGGCCGAAGACGGCTGAAATGCCAGAAACTGGTCCCCGGTAGCTTGTTTCCTTCCCAGTGTAAGAATTGGCTTTTGTAGTTTGGTTTGCCCTGTTCCCATCATGCACTGGGACAGGAACAGACTAATTTGCATACAGCCAGGTTCTGAAACTGGGATGGTGCAGTGAGCTAAAAAACGGTGTTGGATCTAGCCCTGATCTCTTGACTGGGGGAGAGTATTCTGCTTAATTCAGAGACTCTGTCCCTCACCACCCCTTGTTGTAAATATTTTTGTCCACCCTAAGCGTGGAAGGGTATACTCAGATGTGAGTCCCTTGCTCATTGCACCATCAGGATTCAAGCAAGCCGGGCCGAAGACGGCTGAAATGCCAGAAACCGGTCCCCGGTAGCTTGTTTCCTTCCCAGTGTAAGAATTGGCTTTTGTAGTTTGGTTTGCCCTGTTCCCATCATGCACTGGGACAGGAACAGACTAATTTGCATACAGCCAGGTTCTGAAACTGGGATGGTGCAGTGAGCTAACAAACGGTGTTGGATCTAGCCCTGATCTCTTGACTGGGTGAGAGTATTCTGCTTAATTCAGAGACTCTGTCCCTCACCACCCCTTGTTGTAAATATTTTTGTCCACCCTAAGCGTGGAAGGGTATACTCAGATGTGAGTCCCTTGCTCATTGCACCATCAGGATTCAAGCAAGCCGGGCCGAAGACGGCTGAAATGCCAGAAACCGGTCCCCGGTAGCTTGTTTCCTTCCCAGTGTAAGAATTGGCTTTTGTAGTTTGGTTTGCCCTGTTCCCATCATGCACTGGGACAGGAACAAACTAATTTGCATACAGCCAGGTTCTGAAACTGGGATGGTGCAGTGAGCTAAAGAACGGTGTTGGATCTAGCCCTGATCTCTTGACTGGGTGAGAGTATTCTGCTTAATTCAGAGACTCTGTCCCTCACCACCCCTTGTTGTAAATATTTTTGTCCACCCTAAGCGTGGAAGGGTATACTCAGATGTGAGTCCCTTGCTCATTGCACCATCAGGATTCAAGCAAGCCGGGCCGAAGACGGCTGAAATGCCAGAAACCGGTCCCCGGTAGCTTGTTTCCTTCCCAGTGTAAGAATTGGCTTTTGTAGTTTGGTTTGCTCTGTTCCCATCATGCACTGGGACAGGAACAGACTAATTTGCATACAGCCAGGTTCTGAAACTGGGATGGTGCAGTGAGCTAAAAAACGGTGTTGGATCTAGCCCTGATCTCTTGACTGGGTGAGAGTATTCTGCTTAATTCAGAGACTCTGTCCCTCACCACCCCTTGTTGTAAATATCCTCTCATTCAGGTGGCAGTGGCTACGCCCTGCGTGAATACCTCCTCAACCCTGCTACACCACAGCAACGGCGTTACAACGTATCACACATACGCACAAGGAATTGCATAGAGAGAACATTTGGGCTGCTGAAGAGCAGATTCCTCATACTTCACAAGACAGGTGGGGCCATGTACTACAGTCCTGAAGTGTGCTGCCGCATTGTGGCTGTGTGTGCTATCCTACACAACATTGCTACCAAGCGCAGGATACCTGTCGACATCTCTGGCAGTGAATCGGAAGGGGACGACCGGCCACCTGCACATGCGCGCCATGCACGCGGCGAGAACCCAGCTGAAGGCCACAGACGCCGCAACCACATCACAATGAACAGTTTCTAGTGCACCCTCTACCCTCACCCCACAAATCACAAATGCATGCAAAATGTAATAATGACACAACGCCAATGTGTGCTGCAAAATAAATTATTATGGTTTCATTCACAATAATGCTAACACTATAAATGTTGTCATTGGTAACAGTATTTCGGCATACTGCTGTGTGAAAGGACAGGGCAGGCTTATACTCAGCCCGTGCCAGAAATAGTCATATGAAGTCAATTGCGCCTCCTGCGCGTACCACCCAAGCGCCTCTGAGGCTCATCCTCTTCCAAGGCACGTGTACCTGCCGTGGGCCTGGTGCTGCGCCTGAGTGCCCCTACTTGTGAGGCAGAGTGGCTGCTCATGCTCGATGTCCCCTCACTGACATCATCACCCCCAACAGTTGCAGGTAGAGCAGGAGGGTGTAGTGCTGTCACGGCAGTGGTCAGGTGCTCAAGGACCCTGGCCACATCCTCGCAGCACTGGATGAGCTGCTGCTGCTGCGCAAGGGACCGCCGCGATAACTGTGATGTTGCATTGCCTACAACATAATTGGACCTGGTGTAGGCCGTCAGCCGGGTCAATAGCTGACGGTGGCGCCGGCGTGCTGCGTTGCGCTGAGATGTTATAGCTGCAGTGTTGGCCTTCATGGCTGCAGTCATGCGGGCCATTCCCTCCCCCACACCTGCCATGGCCGCCGTCATGCGGTCCCCCACTCCGGCCACATTGCGCCCAATGTTGTTCAGCTGTAGTTGTATGGCACCTTGCCGGCGTGCCTGAAGCTGATGTATACGCAGCATGCGTCTTTCAACGCTCATTGGCGCCAGCCGCTGTCCATTCCTCCTCCTGCTGATTGCTGCATTGGACTGCTGGCGAGACCTGCCACGCCTGCTCTGCTGGCCTGACACAGTGGCTGGCCGCTGTGTTGCCGCTGTCGCGGGCCCTGATGTAGAAGCACCAGCTGCTGGTGGTGTCACAGCAGGCGTTGCTGGTGCGGCAGGGGCTGGAGGCACACTGGTAGTGGGCCTGGCTGCGGCTGTAGTTGTTGCGCCTGAGGCTGGGGGCACACTAGTTGTGGGCCTGGCTGCGGCTGTAGTTGTTGCGGCTGAGGCTGGGGGCACACTAGTTGTGGGCCTGGCTGCGGCTGTAGTTGTTGCGGCTGAGGCTGGGGGCACACTAGTTGTGGGCCTGGCTGCGGCAGTGGTTGCTGCGCCAGACGCAGGAGGCACACTGCTGGTGGACCTGGCTGCTGGTGTTGTTGCTGCGGCAGGGGCTGGTGCCTGTGTATGTGGCGGCACCTCCTCCTCATCCTAGGCCTCCCCATCTATTAGCAGCCTCACGCTGTCGCTGCTGTCTGCGCCACCTGTGAGGGTAAGTGGACGTTCATTAGTTGCAACTGTCACACGTGCAGTTGCTACTTGCATGCTGGGTGACATTCCCTGACTGGCTATGGCTTTGCGTACTTTGGAACCTGTCTGGCTGCATTGTGGTACTACTACATTGTGGCCACACTACATGTCCCACAATGCTTCAGGGCATTACCTGATGTGCAACAATGGCATGACTATGGAACATTATGGGAGGCTATATGGTCATGGACATTCATAGGGGACAGGGTCGCAGTCGCATGCCACTTACCTTGGATGTCTTGGGTGGGGCGGGATGAGTCCAGACGCGTAACTCCAATGCACGCCTCCCTCTCAAGCGTGTCTTCCACTTGGTCCTCCAAGGCTGTGTTTGGAGGGACTGTAGGTCCTCCCCCTCCAGTGCCCGATGCCTCTCCAAGGCGCTCAGCCACCTTCTCTTTGGCACGACCTCGGAGGTCGTACCAGCGTTCTTTTAGTTCGTCCAGTGACCTATCAGCCACACCCACAGAGTTCACCGTGGACGCTATTCCCTGCCAGATCCTCCTTTTTTCCTGCTCCGGCACCCTCCTAGAGTCCTTGCCAAACAGTTTGGAGTGGTTGGCCACCACCCCTTCTATCAAATGCTCCAGCTCCTGTTCGGAAAATTTTAACTTCCTCTTCCGCCCTGTGGTGTTGCTGGGCCCAGGAACAGCTTCCTCAGACATTGCAGCACTGTTGTTTCAGAGTTGGAATCCAAAAAGAATAGCAGGAGCTCTCCCAGTTGCTGACTCGAGGTCTGCCTCACTGTGGTGAATGGGGGTGGGAACTGGCTGCTTCCTGGTTGTGATGTCATCACTGTGCTCGAAATGCGACTTCCCGTTTTCCCGATCTCGCGATTTTGCGATCTCGCAATTAGCGATATCGCTATTTGCGATATCGCAATCCCGACACGGATGTAGCCGGAAATAGCGATTTTTCTGCGATAATCGCAAACGGATTTTGCGGCCGCGTGCGAATCGCATTTTATTATCGCAAAACATCATGAATTCCGATCTGCGATTTCTCAATTGCGAATCGTAATTTTTCGCTATTTGAGAATCGCAGATTCCGGTTTTCATGAATCAAGCTGTTAATCTAAGTTATCCTAATTAATAAAGATATATGTGTGGTATCTGCTGAAATGCAGTACAAACTTTCAAGGAAAAGAAAACAACTTACCAAAATGGTAAGTATTTCAAATGATGAAAATGTTGGATAATGGGAAAAGTTCCAGACTGAAACCCTGCTGGAAAAATCGCAATGACGAGAGCAAACTTAAAATATTGAAAATCACAGTTCTCAAATGAGCTGGGTCAATCATAAAAGTGCAAATTAATGAGATTATCATCATCATCATACTAGCTTTTTTCGATTTTTGTTTAAAATCATAAAAGCATACATTTAAAAACACTCATAACCAAAATTACATACAAAAGCACAGAATGGCAAGAAGATAAAACATTTGTCTATGCTACATTAATAAATTCCTTTGTTTCATAGTAGAATTCATGATTTTCCATACCCATGGCCATTGTACATTGTTACAGGGTAATTGAAGGCGGAAAAGCCATGGCCACAGGGTGCACGGGTATTTTTGCTCCTCAAGTGAGCTGACTCTGCCCTTGGTTTTAGGCGCGGGGTATATGCCATGCTTGGGTAAAAGTCACGTAGGTCCCAGACGGATATAGGGCCAACACCTTCACGGGGGTACAAAGTTCGCAGGTAGGGAACGACTGAACTGCTTCTAAATTTTTATTAAAACGAGGTTACCGTCTATGTGTTTTTTTAGGGGACCTAGCCAGCCCACCCTTCTAACAGCCATGATGGTACCGTCCAATCCTAGTGGCAGGGGCCTGTTTTTAGTTAACCAGTGAGTGACTTTGTTAAGTAAGTCTTGTTCCCGCTCAATTTTCCCACTTTTGAGTGCTGGAACTCCCGCAAGAATGCACACAAAGGGTACAGCCTCCGGGGGTAGCTGTATGTGTGTTGAATTATTAGGCTCTACTCTTGTAGCAGTATATTGTGTAGGTCCGGATTTGGGGTTAAATTTAGGGGCATTAGGGGGTGAAAGGATAGGGACTAAGAGGTGAGTTTGAGTGTTACTGCTTGTACCAGGTGGGTTGGGACAGATTGGTGTTACAGGTTTTTCAGTACATATTTGGTTGGCCTTAATACATTTCTCTATTCCCAGCAGCCTATCCTCTTGGGTGGAAATTTTGACAATCAGTGGAGAAATGAGTGAGCCAACCATTTGTTCAATCTGGGACAGAAAGTTCGAATTAAAGGATGTTACCAATTGGTCCATTTTTTCTTCCAATTTTAGAAAGGGGTTAGTTGCAGTCAGTGGGGAGCTAAAACAGAGTTTTTGTTGTTTTAATTTGTTCCCTGTGGGCTTAACCCCATCCCACTTCCTTTTGCTAGTTGAGGACTGGGGAAAGACTATGGTTGGTGTATTAACATTTTTGGGTTGGGGAAGATGTACCAGAGGACTAGCGGTTGGGGTTGACATACAGGTTCTTTTATCAGGGCAAGGGGAGGGACTTTTAGTTTCATTTCTGGGTTCCACAGTGGCATACCTTGTTTTGCAGAGGGAATTTAACTTGTCCAACAGCGAGAGTTGTTGCGCTATACCATTAATTGGATGGGGCGGTTGGTTGGTAGACATGCTAGTCTTTGCGAGTTCATTCGTTAGAGCGGTGGGCGGAGATGGCCCACAAAGAACTTGTGACCCTGAGTGCAGGCCTCTCTGGCAGATGGATTTATTAGTCATTCCCTTGTGAGTCATTGTAAGGTGTGCAAAGTTAGGGTATAACAAGGCCGCAAGAAAATCTGAGGGTATTAGAAAATGTACTACTTAAGTCCAGTGGGTAATCCCTTGCCGGAATGTCAGAAAGATCATACAGTTATTACCTTGGCAGTGTGATGGAGTCAATGAGGGTGGCCCGTCCCGGCCTCCTCGTGCCTCTGAGGGCCACAGAGGGCCTGCCTTTTGCCCGGGCTTAGCCCGGCGCAGATCCGCGCGCGGTCCCGCGACGTGGATGCTGGTGTCCCTTTTCAAGCACCTCCTGGCGCCGGATTTCCATATGGCGGCGTGTTCCGCCGCTAGGGCGTCTGGGTAGTGTAGTCTTGGTAACAAGAACGCCCCCCTCGTACTGCAGCCGCTGGTCTGGCTATGCGGCGGCAGAGGGGAGCGCTGGAGCTGGGCTGTTCCTGGGCGTCTAGGCAAGGTAAGCCCCCAATTGTATCTGGTCCCCCCACTCCACCGATGCTGGTGTCCCTTTTAAAGCGCCTCCTGGCGCCGGATTTCCGTATGGCGGCGTGTTCTGCCGCTAGGGCGTCTGGGTAGTGTAGTCTTGGTAACAAGAACGCCCCCCTCGCACTGCGGCCGCTGATCTGGCCATGCGGCGGCGTAGGGGAGCGCTGGAGCTGCGCTGTTCCTGGGCGTCTAGGCAAGGTAAGCCCCCAATTGTATCTGGTCCCTGGTAGCAGTGAGCATATCTTTAAATTTTGTATGTGAAATAGTGTGAATAATTTTCACTGTACTCAATAGTGACACTAGACTATATATCCTTATTGTGATACATATATTGTCGTTACAGAGCACAACATTCGGTGGTGAAACTCCTGAGGAAGGCAGTGTTCTGCCGAAACACGTAGAGATAACATGGAAACCACGCTAAGAATCATGTGTTCAAATATATACTTTGCTATATCGACTTAGGCCTATCCATGAATTGTATTTTTTTCAAAAAGATTATATATATCGACATGAGCATCAGATTATAGTGTGAATGTGTTATGGATGTTTGTAGTTAGGATGTTGCACAAATTATGGTCTCTGTAGATCTATATCCATCATGTTTTTATATTTAAAATAGAATGATGCATTTTGAATAAATTGTTTTGTATTTTTCTAAATACTAGTGTCACTAATTTTATTTGACATGTTCTGATATTTTCATTATTTTGAAGTTGCCCTAGATTATTTACAATATGTATTTCCCTGTCTAGGTGAACTTCACATTAGTACCAGGGGGCCCCTCATCTCTGCAGTTACATGAGTAGCAGAGCCAGGAGGACCAGCTCTGCCAACAGCTACAACTAGAAAGTCTATGGTTCATACAGTTGCCAGGAGACATACATTCTAGAGCATAATACATCACAAGACATCATCACAGGTTTAAAGGTGCACAACATGAGATACACTACAACAATCCTTCAGGCGCTTGTGCGAGAACTCCCAGGATGATAATTTCCACCAAAGTCTTCCTCGGTTCACCCTGTTGAATGCTGTGCTATAATCTTTAAAACAGCAGCACAAGGGCAGTTTGTCTTTCATGACCACTTGTTTGGAAAAATATGCCAATTCCATAATGTTGTGCATTTTTGAGCTATTTGTCCTGAATCCTGACTGATAAATTAGTAGGATTTATTTTTATTTTTCCAATGACTCCAACTCCTTTAGTGAAATATGGGCAAATACCTTAGCTCTAAGTCAAGTAGGGCTACCAGCCTATAATTAACTGGGTTTGCTGGTTCATCTTTTTTGTATATGGGGTAGAAGATTGAGCCTCTCCAGGACTGCGGCGTTGTTGTTGTCAGATAACCATGTTCAAATATTGGGGTCCGAATCGGAGTGAAAATACCTGGGCTGTTTTGAATATTGGAGCTGGGATCCAGTTAGACCTGGGAAACAATTGTTTGTCATTTCTTAGATGAGTTTTGTGACTTCGCTCTCAGTGATTTGGGTGCCTGCAGTGTTGAGGGTAGCTGCTCCCTCGCCGCTGGTATCGGAATCGATGGGTTCGCCTTCCGTGGTTGGAATGCCTTCGATGTTATGACTAACATCTTGTGGTCTACTATCAACGGGACCCTCAGCAGGATCTTTTGTGTATAGTTGTTTAATGTGTCTTTTCCCATTCTTTTTTGGCTACACCTTTCTCCTTTGACCAACCCTGATTTTCTAGCCGATTTATATACCTCCACATTCTGGTGGTGGTCTTTTTTTCAGCATGGAAAACACTTTCAACCATTCCCCTTCTATGTGTTCCCTTTTGTTTTCCCATAATTTCTTTTTATATGCTGACTTTACAACAGCTATGGAGAGCCCCTCTAATACTTTGACTCCTTTTTTCTTTGCTCTCAATGCCCATCGGAATACACATTTGCTCTGAACCAAGCCGTTATGTTGATGGGGTCCATGATGTATAATGTCCACGTTCTTTATGTGGGTCTTGTGTTGAACTTTCCCCAGGTTCTACTGCAATTCTGCATTCAAGGCATCCAATCTGCTAATTGCTGAAATTGGAGTGATTAGCTTTACGCTATTTTTCAGCGTTTCTACCCACACCTTCAGGTATCTCTGAGATTAGTTTACCATTTGATTCTTTGGAGAACCTCTTGCCGCTCTTCAACTGTTGGGCCCCCTATCACTTGGAGTGTGGCCGCTTGGCTTACTGGTAATTGCTGGGTGACATGCAATGGCCTTTGACTACTTTCACCTGTCATTCACTTCAAAGTCTCGCAGTCTATCTCCTAACTGTTGGCTGACTAAAATAGTTGAATGTGGATGCGTCTTTAAACATGAGTGTGTGGCACCATGACTGAAAGTGTGTCGCTTTTGGCTTTCTTCGCTGTTTCTTCAGTTTCTTCTCTGCTCTCCTGGATAGTGGAACTTCTGGCAAAGCTGAGCCAAGCTGTTCTTCAGAGCTTTGGCAGGGCCTTGTGGCCTCTTTCCCTTCGCCTGTTCTGGTCCTCATGTGGGGGCTGGAACTCTGGGATTCCTGTGGGGTGTTGCCCTTAAAGTCTGACCTTATCTTCAGGCTTGAGTGGGGCTCATCTGTTTCTCCTGGGTCCTTTGGAGTAGAAATCGGTGTGGTTGTGCTGGTGGTTTTACCTGCATCTTGCAGTATGCCCTACTTGCGCTTCGATATCATGACTATCTCTCTCAGGATCTCGGGGAGCACTGCCTATTTTTTGATGATTTTTGCACATGTGCAAGTGCTCTTGCTTGCGGCCTGTTTGCTGAGGATTTTTCCTTCTATAGTTTCCATCCTAGCACTTTGATTTGCAAGGCGTTGTGCTTTCACTTGTAGTAGGTCTATTTGGACCTCCATTTTCGTTGACTGCCAAAGCAGTGCCCTGGCTAATGTGTTTTGTGCCTCTCTTGCTGCTGTCGGGTGGAGGTCTTCCATTTCGTTCTTTGATCCGCCCTCTGTTTTTTATATCTTTTGCCTCCTTTGCTTTTCCAAATAATTTGGGTATATTTTCATCTCTAGGTTTTTAAGGAATGAGGCTGTAAGATCTTCTGCTTCAATGCTGGCTCTCCTCTGCATGCTTGTGTGAGGGGCTGATCTTGGGGTGGATATCGAATCCTACCCTACAGGGTTAGGTCCTTAAGGTCTGGCTCACTTTGGCAGTGAATTATCTCTTCAATGGTATGATGAACATTTTCTGTGTATTGAGCCTCCCTGTGATTCGTTAAATCTTGTGTGGTCTTGTTCTCTAATGTCTCATGGACATTCCATTGCAAAGTGGTTGTGTTGGTACTCTCCATGGGTCCTTGTGAACCTTTGGGCTTGCCTTTTTCAGGTGACCCCCTACTCTCCAGGGCAAGAGTACAATCTGCGCTCTTGAGTGAGTTTGCTGGATGTGTGGGTGATGTCCTTGCTTAAGCATGCCCCTTGTGTGGACTCCTTTCACTCTTCCTTTGCCCTCTCCATTGGGATGGCTAATGTTGATGCATGCCTGCTAATATTTGAAAGTATTGGGTAATTAGTCCCTTTTGGGGGGCCCGCGGGGTTCTCTAATGTGCGTGACTGAGTAATGCTTCTTGTGATCATGGTCTGCGATAGTGGAGGTGTTTTCTTTATTTCAACAGCTGTCTCTGCACTTCGTGCACTCTTCTTTGTCGGCTCCATGTTTTGTTGATGAAGTTGCCTGAGATGGACATTGTAACCTAACTGGATGTTAGTGGCTGTGATTATGATTGTTGTCACTGTTACTGTCGCTTGAGAAGTCTCACCATGGCACTCCTGAGATGAGCTGTTCTCTACCTAGGTTCTCCACCTTCTTTCGTCTACTATCCAGTGGCCCCCCACTTGGCATATGTCTGTGGGGCGGGGAGGGATGGTTGGGGGGAGGAGCCCACAGCTCTGTCTCACCTCACTTATTTCTACTTTCCTTTGTGACTTTCAGGTCCCACTGATCTTGCTTGCTGGTATGCTGGTCTCGCATTCGAATGGATTGAACATTCCTGGCTGGCTCAGAGTAGGGGGCTCCACAAGCCGCGCCCAGAGCATTATGGGCTGCCTCCGTAGAGGTTCTGGAGCTCACTCTCTGCGACGACACACTAATGCCGCACGCTCTCCCGCCTTGCCTCGCCGCCGCCAAGCATTCACCTCTCTGCTCAGACGCTTCTTCTTTCACGCCTCAAGCCAGTCGTAAGTTTCGGGTAGGGCACTGCCTTGTAAAGACTGGAAGATGTCAGGGCGTTATGACGGGGGCGTTGGGCACCCGGGAGGCTCCTGCCTTTCCTTTGCCTCTGGTCCCAATCTCAAGTCTAATCGCCTTGCCCCGCCCTCACCCTGTGCTACACATTACACTGCCTCTCATTCCCTGACTCCTGCTGTCCTTTTCTCCTTACCCCTGTGCTTCTTCCTGCCTCTGTGCTCCGACCGTCGGCGGGCGAGAAGGCAGCATCGACAAGCCTCTGTAGTGTTGGGATCTGCGCACTGTGAGGCTCCTCCTCTTGCTCCTCTGGCGACAAAATCCGACATAGAATGCAGCAGTGAGAAATCTTCCCTCTTAAAAAAACGCAGAAGTGCTGAAATGTAAGAGATAAAGAATGTGAATATTTATTCCACAGCTCATGCTTTGCTCCTGGTACACAAACATATAGACATCACTCGAAGGCTACATGTTAACGCTCATGTAAGGAATAATGGCAGACTTCTCTTTGGGGGAAGTGGAGGGCCTGCAAACCCTCAATTGGAGGGAAGGGTTGAAGAACTGAATCTTGAATGTCCAAGATCTGCTCAAAGAGATAAAGGGAAAACTTTCCAAAAACGACAATACGAATGAGGAGGCATTTCCTATAAGGCTGTGCCCCACCAAGAATTTGATCATGTGAAATCAGTTGCAAGAAAAAGTTTGGCTGTGTTTGGTGCTCATTTCCTTTCCTACTGTTGTATGCAACATTAATAGGCCACACTCACCTCTTTGTCCTGTTCAGCTTCAGAGGTGCTCTCATATTTCATTTAGAATGTGGCTCTGCGGGCAGGTTGGCACTCTTGACCGAAACTGTGCCTAGTTTGTAGGTTGTGCCAAAAAACATTATGTATCAGATGTTTACCTTTTTAGGCATATCATATACTTTTAATTTTTCTTCAAAACATACACCAAAGATGTTAGTTCATTACATAGCATCCATGTGCCCCAAAAGGCCTAGGTCTGAATTTCATCATAGTAATACTGTGTATCTGGTACTGAAGGCACTGTCACATATTCACTCTAGAAATGCCACTGCATAGCACTGACTCCTGTTAACCAATTGACCACACGACGTTTATAATACGAGTTCTCACTACAAAAACAGGGCAATTGATCAATTTCTGTGGATTTGCCTGCCCGTGGGATTTCAGTCTTCACAATCACAGAATCTCCTTTTGTTGGGTAACGTGGGAACTTTGCAAATAGATAGCACATTGGTTGCTTTGCAGATTACTGATAAGCAAGGGTTTGGGGAAAAACTACAAATTCACAACTAAGTCGCGACAGAACTAATATAGTGTTTTGAAGAAGCATGCATGTATCCAACATTCATCTAAACATACAGTTCCCACAAAATTACTTCATGAACGTAAACTACAAAAGAGCTTCACTTGAAATTAAACTCATAAATACATTCATTAAAATATATTTAACAGTTAACTTTACATTGTTATTTACAGAAGATTGTCCCTCCGCCAACATGTGTTTTTCCTTTGTGTACTGGTAAGCCAAGGGCTTTTTCAAGGCAGGAAGAATTTTAAAATGCAGACTATAAATGTAAAGAATTGCAAAAAAACGTATTAAAGAAAGACCCCGGAGCTCTCCAACTACGTGGCAGCCTTTGACGAATTAATACTTGCTGATACTGGAGGACGAATTAAGTGGCTGGTTGACCTTCGTCTTCTTTTGTTCTCCCTGGGGTTCAAGGAAGCCTGGTTTAGCCAAGTCCCTCCTTCCAAGCATGATCTGAAAAGAGCCTATTGGGACTTGGTACATTCCCAAGAGCTCAGAAACCCTAAGATAGGGAAACTGACGGAGGTTTTTTTTTTATCACAAAATCACTTGTGCCCTGGAACCATATCTTGATCTTATTCAGACCCCGCGAGACAGGACTTTATACATTAAGTTGAGACATGGGACCCTTCTTGTTAATAGTGTGACCGCAACCTGGAAGGGATCATACCTATCATCGCCATCTTGCCCAGGTTGCAGTTACCATAGCAAGACCATTGCCCATCTTCTTTTTGCCTGCCCGGCCTATAGAAGAGCCAGACTAAACTGGCTGACACCAGTGTGCAAAATGTTGGGCCCCATGAATCACTGTGCAGCCCTCTGCATCTTTAGAACTGGCGCTTCATCTCCACTGATGATCTGCGGAGTGGCAAAGTTCCTGGGCATAGCCTGGACGAAAAGGAGAAGGATGGTAGATAAGGCGTGCCAGCCCAATCAGGTTCCTTCCATTATCCCGGACCATCAGATTTAAACAATAGGTGTACTATAATCTTTTGGGTCTGAAATTTCCCTATCTGTGCAGTATCGTTTTAAATGAAATGTTTTTATTTCATGACTAGTTTGGGTATTATTCCCTTTTTAACATTTTTATATTCTGCCTTTTAAAGTTTTAGCTAAATTGCTTAACCTTTGAACGTTTAATATGGGCTAAGTACTGTTTTTATGCAATTTCATACTGTACAATTTTTATTGTTATCCATATAGCCCTTTACCCATCATGGTACTTGGTTTTTTACTTTGTAAAACTGCTTTGAGGATATCTTATATCGAATAAAGCTAATACAACAACAAAAAAACGTATTTGTGAGTTTTCATGCATGATGCACAGCAAATGTAAGACAGTGAATGTGGAAGCAGTGTGCTTGTGAGCGGTGAAAGCAATGTGAAACTGAAACAGCTAATACAGTTGCTGAATAAGAGATACAGTCATCAAGATGGAGGCAGGCAGAAGGGTGAGGATAAGCAGGGTTGAGAGTTAGGCGGACCCTGTGTGTTCTCGGGTTATCACTGCAATAAGACTAGAAAGGTGTGCTTTTGTTATGAAGTGGGGGTATACATGAGTTTGTTTGCGTACCTGTACAAGGGTTGTAGTGTGCCTGGAAAAAAATGGGGAAAGTTAGGCAGAGGATTAAATTAAGAGGTGTGCAAGTGCATCCCTTTGGACTCTCGAGACCCAGTATCGACTGCCAGTTTGTTTTTTGGCGTGTTCGCAGGGTTTTTTTTCAGCGCGGCTACCGCGAACTTACCCATGTGGTCGTTTTTTGGGCGCGGCCATCTTGTTCGCGGGAGGAAAACAACTCGGCAAACTCAGAATTAAAGGTAAGTCAACGCAGCGCGCTCAAGATTGTATTTTTGAAGCTCGAACAAGCAAAAAAAAATTGCGGATTGTTTGGAAATTTCACGCGATTCGCGGATCGCTAAATTGCCTAAAATCTGCAAATTTCGCGAGCGGAACAAATTTTCAGCCCATGCTTACCTGTATCCCATTCTGAAACAATTATTAAGAATGGAAAAGGTATATAGATGATATCCTGATCATAAAGAAAGGGGATGCTGAGACTGCCATACAATTGTGGCTAAATACACAGAACACTTTTATGAAATGTACCTACTCCATAAGTCAAGACGTCCTTACATTTTTATTTCATGACAATGGCACTTTATGCACAGATACTCAACATTAGGTTATCGATGGAAATAGTCAACTACGGTCCGACAGCTTCCACTCAAACACTGGATGCAAACCTTTTTGAGGTTACATCGGAATTGAAGTCACCTAGATGACTTTAACAGTCAAGCAGGCTTGCAGGCCTCCTCTGTAAAAAAACAAAAACCGGTAGTATTGCTATCAAAAGACAGCTATAAAAAAACAATGAAAATAGCTAGGACTAACAAGGATGCTCTAATTGAATTTAGAAATAAGAAGAATGAAAATCAACGACTAGTGTGTGTCACTACATACTTTACCATCTCAAACCAGCTAAAAATGGCTATTAACAAAAACTGGAGATTTTTAAATCCAGGAGACCTCAAACACGAGAAGCCACTTTTTTTTTCCACACAAATGTGTTTGACATCTAAGGGACTTCCAGGTACATTCAAGAACTTCAAGGAAGACTAGACGTGAAAATCGTAAAACACAATGAGGCATTCTACAGTTATCAGGCCATCACCACAGAGGAAGCTGCAGCATGCCACCTCAGTAAGATCATTAAGAAATTAGACCTTGGTTTGGACAAAGAATGGATCCAATATAAATCTTAACTCTTTAAATTTGATATGCCTTATCGCCTGTCATTGCAAGATATTGGGATGATATAGAGGAAAATAAAGCTAGGCATCAGAGAACACGTAGTTTGAGGTGTAGGGGGGCAACAACAAATATGACCAGCCATAATATCAACAATTGTCATTCATAGTGAAAATGATTTTAGTTGCAATGTGTATTTGAACGAATAAAAACAACGTCCATGACTAAATAGGTGTCTAAGGTCCTTCTGGAAAAAGAGCAAAAGTGGGTGTACAGATTGTGCACAAATATAAAAGGACTGAATGACAACATCTTCTTGTTTAGTCTAGAGTAATTTGTAATGTGGCAGTAGTGTGTCTATCCACACCTATACAGACAAGTAGGAACCATATTAGACATCCATATGAATATTCTACAGGAGACCTGCATTATATCCCCGTGGGTCACAGTAGAAGAACTCTACACACAGAATTTTATTAACAACCCTGAAATGGCCCAAACACCTGTTATAGAAACCTCTTTCAGCACAATTAATTCCTAACCAGTGCTCAAAATATGGGCTATGTTAACTCTGGTTTTCATACTTGCCCATACAGTTTGAAACAAACATACTTTTTCCAGTCAAAATACACTGAAGTTCTATACATAATGAGGTAGACTGGGAGAAAAGGTTCATGCACCATGATTCACATATGATGATTATGTTATGATGTCATGCTCCTCTGCGTCCCACTGCACAAATACCGGCTTTTGCCCCTGACACACCAATATATAGAAGTTATGGAACCAAAATAAGGTACAACTACTGGGCGATACACTGCAAGTGTGAGAGACACACGTCTCAACTAAACTAAACGAGCATTTGAAATGCAATATGTCTCGCATTTTCCAGAGTTAGATCTGAGTGTAGTTGAAGTATGAACAGAGCACTGCCTAGATAACTTAGAATGAGGAATTACCACTGGGAGCAGAGAAGAAGCTGCAGAACTATCTAGAGGACTAAGAATGAATAATTACCAGTGGGACCAGAGAAGCCACTAACAGCACTAGCTAGAGGACTAAAAATTAAGAATTACCACTGAGAACAGAGACACAGCTGCAGCACTGCCTACAGGACTAAGAATTGGGAATTATCATTGGTAACAGAGACACAGCTGCAGCGCTATCTAGCGGAATGGAGGAATTACTGACAGAAGCAAATGTAATTAGATGCACACAGCCGTTTACCTGGTTTGTACTTTAATACTGTGTACATTATTTATGTATTTTAAAGCACATGATGTGAAAAAAAAGTTTCATGTTGTCATACTAGGAAATGAAATGATTACGCACTTGTATAGCACACGACTACCCGTAGGCCTCTCAGCGCTTGTACGAATACCGCCGAGGAACCCTTCCTGGCCTTTCCCTGTGAGGAACCCACTCTTGGGCACCCCCAAGGTGTAGTCAAGCATCCTCAGTGTTGTTGGGGCCGTTGTAGACATTAAGCAAGCTATTGCCCAGAGGTGCAGAGTGGGATTCATGATTAGAATAGGCACCAAAGCGAGAATTATCAGGTCCAAGGAAATTGAGCCCGAGACCCGCTGAGGCGGAAATTGAACCCTGGTCCCGGCCATACTACTGCATCAGGGTCTGCCGCTCTAACCATTGAGCCACACTGCTCTACCAGGAAAGGATCATAAAAAGGACTGATCATGCTTCTCTTTCAGATGACAGGATCCATTATTGTGGTTTTACTGTGTGTTTTTACAACAAGGAAAAATAAACTACAATTCCCAGAGTGCATTGAAAGAATTAGGGCATGATGAGCTACTCACACTTGACATGGCCCTGCCTTAGAACTTCTAGATATTCACACTCAACCTGAAAAAGCTTGAGTTCTCTGGCCTGGGTGAATTACACCCACTTTACATGGACAGACTGAGATCTTTGGCCTGGGTGAGCTGCACCCACCTTACATGGACAGACTGAGATCTCTGGCCTGGGTGGGCTATTCTCGCCTGACACAGGACCATAGTAACAAGCTTCCAACTTCCCTTTGGCTGCTCAACCTAAAGGGAAAACCTTGGAGCTATGTGACATGATAAAAAAAAGCAATGTGAGGCGAGTGGGGGCACTGAAAGAGAGATGGGCTGAGGGAACTACCAGGGATAAGATTGCTTGGGAAGGATGCTGTAAGAGAGGACAAAAGGGATGTTAAGGTTGGCAGGTGACCAATGCCAGCTGAACAACTTTGAAAGTGGTGGGGCTTAACTGTCTCAAATTTCAACTAGTGAGGACACGAAGCATGCAAGCCCTACTGTTGCCGAAGCATGCAAACCCCTACTGTTGCCGAAGCATGCAAACCCCACTGTCGCAGAGGGGTTCTCTCCAAAGAAACATTTGAAATTATGCAATGAAATGATGCATTTTCCAGTAAAGTAATCCTGACCCTCATATGGGCGTCGAAGGAATGTCTGCCCTAAAACAATTTCGATAAAATGGTGGCAAAAAAGTTAATCTTTGAGCAACATTTCCCTTTAAAGGCGTCTAAAAGCCAAAGTTGATACAGTCGGTGGTTCAAAAATGCAGTTTTGTGTGGTCCAAGATTTACCATCATAGCACTCTACACATGTATATTTCACTTCCTGTCGCTTTTTTCGCCTGCCTTTTCCAAGTGCATTTTCAGTTGTGTTATGATTAGGAATCTCCATAGAAAAATAAAAAAAGCACATATATATATCACATTCTCAGGCAATGAGTGAGTGAAAACAAATTGTGCAGGCTCCTTTAGCAGTGGTGCTTCTCACTTTGCAGAGATCTTGTAGATTATCAATCCGATTACACTAATCCCACTTGCTTGGTTTTCAGGCAGTGGTACCAATAATCACTCACATATCTGCTTTAAATATATATTTTGAGAATGCAATCATTCGGTTTCCAGACATCAGCTTGATCGCTTATGAAAATGCACACATTTTGCTGTGAAATGTTTTCATTTTTTAAAAATAAATGAGATTCCACAAAGACAAATCTATAATTTTCGTAAAAAACGTTTGATGAAATACTACCTTTTCACTTTAACTACATTTGGTTCCCATATGTGAACTCAACATTTTCATTAAGCTTTTACACGTGCTACTACCACACACAAATACATTCTTCACTCCCTTATATGTCTTTTTATCACCATTTTGCCATGAATTGCCAACATTGTGCAAGAGCCTACAGTGTACAGAGTCATCATGCCATAGATGCTGACCAAACCTCGTGGCTGATCACTATTAAGCTAGTGTTAAGTTTATATAAGGTGCAGATGACCAAATATATATCAAGAATTACCAATAACACCAGCATTTTACGAAGGGTTTTGTACCATAATGTGATGGAAGGGCGTAAACGTTATACATTAGAGCGAGCACTTGGCTGTTTTCACCAATGTGACAAAAACACCAATACGCCAATCCCAGCATTTTGCCATGGGTTTATCGCCAAAATGTCATGGGTACCCCCAATATGCCAAGAATACTCACCAATATGCTTGGTTCAGCATTTTGTCTAGGATGTAGCACCAAAATGCCATGGGTGACACGGAATTTCAAGAAGGACTAGCTATAGATGTGGCCCAGAAATTTACTAAGGGGTGGGCACCAGTATCCAAGGATGCCCCTAAGCTGCCAAATATGCCTGGGATATTGCCACACCATTCAGGTACACTCTCATATGTACTTACACACACACACACACACATGCACTTCACAACATTTTTTACTTACGTTCCATCCAGGCTGCACAAGCCTGCTTCAGCTCGGGTGGATCGTGGATTATCCTCAGCCTGGTTTGCAGTGCCAACATTCATGGAAGAAAAAGCAGGCCAGGCTGACGCTTCTTGTGTGCTCCCAGCACTTGCTGGAACTTCTCCTCGGCTTCTTCCTGATGCAGATAGACCCCTCCAAGGAGTTTGTGTCTAGAGAAGCAACACATTCACACTGCTCCAGGGAAGTGGAGAGCGGTGTTGATAACTTTTTTGCCTGAGAGATGTTCCCTTGGGTGGATAAGGAACCATCAGCTTAAAAGCCCAGTGTAAGCCAACCTCACCATAGCCCCTATAATTGGCACCCCTGCATGGGACCCAGTGAGATCCCTTGGTTTGGTGATGTACTCTCATATCTGAGCAGGGTGAGCCGCTCATAGCTGACATGTGACAGCTCAAGACTTGTTCTTGAAATTATCTCTGGTGCTTGTGCTTCAGGCGTAATTGGAATTGATGGGGCCTCCCAGCAGAATGTGATGAGGGGCCCCTAAGTTTCCCATATCTCACAAATATTCATAGGCCCTGGGCTGACTGAGGTTCCTCTAAAGGGTTGAGGGACATATGCGACCAGTGGCGCTGTTCATGGACCCAAGCGGTACGCTGGACAAAAAGAAAGAATGTGCAATGACAGGAATAAACAATAAAAATAAAACAATATTTTAAAAGCTAATGACAGGGAAAGGCGGGAAAAAGAGGAGGAGAGGGAAATTGGAGAATGAGGAAGTGACAAAATATGTTGTTAAAGTAAGAAAGGACATGAAAGAGTGAGAGGATGAGAATTTGTGACTGAAAGAAATTGTGCCAGAAAGCAAGGTTCAAGAGAGAGAAGGTGCTCTCTATGGGGCCTTCCTCTGTGGACAGGCCCTACTTATGCTATCCGCTTGTAGTGTGTATTTTTATTCACGAAGGTCCAGGGGTCTTTGTGCTCAGAAGAGGGAGAAAAAAATGATAACAATTGAAAAACAAGTAGCCTGAGCATGATACCCACCTTCCAGGGCTTCCTGTGGCGTTTCCAGTGCAGTACTGCTGATTTAGACGCAGAGATGGGAAGCTGGGGTGCTCTTTGTCAGCTGGAAGATAACACAACAAGGGAGCACAGAAGTGGATGCCTGCTTTGGTCCAGGGGGGACTACTGAGTGCGCGATGATTGGGAATACTCACGTTAGTCCCTGCTTGAGCCCCGAATGCGTGCCTCTTCATAGAGCATAAATGCTTTTTCCAGGGCAAAACATTTATTTTAAAATTCCAAGAAACACAAAAACAGGAAAAAAGTGAATCACACTTATTCAAGCATCCATGAACGGTGTGAGAAATACAGAATGTCTGCAGACAAACTCCCGTAGGGTGAATGCATGGAGGATGTAAAGTGAACAGGGACAGAAACACTATGATGGAAAACAAGCCAAAGCAAGAAACGAAAAAAGAGTTAGCCACAAAAAAAGATAAATAATGACAGCATAAGTAAACTGTACTTGGCCGGGTCTTTTCAGATAACAATGGAAATGAGGTAGCATTTGCATGAACCACTCAGGAGGCAGCTAAGAATAGGGACACTGGATTCAACCTATAGTAAGCAGCAGGCGGGTTCAAAGTCCTTTTACTGAATACAACACGTCTTGCAGACAGCGCATGCGCACTCCCGAGACTCGACCTAAAAAAGGAATGACTTAAAAACTAGGAGTAATTTAACAATAGTTTGGGATTGTTTTTTCTCTCCCCTTCAGTGTGTGATGTAAGGATCTGGCCTGCCTGTTTTAGCCTATGGTACACATTTGGCCCAATTCAGAAGTATAGCAATTGGTTAAATTTGTATTACATTTTGTAGTGATTGAATCAGGTACAAGTGATGAGATTCAGGTAGCTTTATTCAAGATGGTACAAGAGATAAGAAGATTAGAGCAATACCCCACCAGGAGCAGCCAGCAGGCAGCTCAGCCCAGTCAACTGTGAATGTTTGACTCCCAACATTCTGTAGGATGACATCATAGCAAGATTCCACAGAGAGGGCAAGAATAACATTGGAGTCAAGATACAACATATCCCCCTTTCTTTTAAATATAAATAAAACAACAATGAGGGACAAGAAAGAAGAACCGAAGATAAGAAAAAACAGAGGAAATAAGAAACATGAAACCATTGAAAGCAAGAGAGCAACAGGAAAGGATAAGAGAAGCAAAGAAGAGAGGCAAACCAAGATATAAGAACCATCCTCCCTTCTATACACAAAAAAAAGAACAAAATAACATCGTCAGAGAAAAGGAGAAAAAGAACCACAAATAACTGCCCCAAAACATACCCACTGGCCAGAACAGGAATGTGAGAAGGCAGAAGAGGAATGAACCAACAAAACTCAGGACTACAGGATGTGGAAAACACAGAAAAAGAAAACACAGCAGAAAAGCCGAGGAAAACTAAGAATCCACACTAGGCGCAAGGAGAAAGCATCACCAAGAGAACAGAAATGAAGAAAGAAAACAAGGAAAAGTAAAAAGATAATCCTCACCCAAGTCAAACACCATCATCAATACAAAATGAAAAATATAATGTAAAGACAACTGTTTAAATATAATATTCATAATATTCAATATAACATACCTATGTGAAGTTTGGGAGGACTATAGCCCAAAAGCAACCCCTAAAAATATAAGGGATTATAGAAGTAACAGATGGGACTAAGACCTATAGAAACAATAGTCCTTGTAAAATTGGCATTGTACAGATATGGATAGGGACCCATATGATAATACAAAAAGGACTAAAACCCTCGCATAGCTCCCAGGAGGAAGATAGAAATAAGTTGTGCACAAGTGAGACATGTACGAGTGTACACTGAACAGAATGGAACTAAAAGGTTGAATGATGTCAACAAACAGAAATGGGTAGGGACCCATATGATAATGCAAAAGGGCTAAAACCTTTGCATAAGGACGCACCTCATGGAGAGGTACAGACAATGTGCACTGAGCAAATAGAATGCGAGACACCTCGAGTGGAGGTGAAACGTTGTGCACCAGTAGTGCACTGTAGCAACGGGACATGAACCTGTGCGACACACCTCGTGTGGAGGTAAAAACATTGTGCACCGTAGCAGTGGGACAAGAACCCATGCAACACACCTCGTATGGAGGTAAAAATGTTGTGCACTGTGTGAGGTAATTAAATACTTGGAGTAAAGACACCTCGTATGGAGGTAAAAACGTGTACTCCAGTGATGTGAGTATAACCCTCAAGGCACCCAATATAGGGCAAAAGTATAAGAATAGTGTGACAAAAGTCTCTTGCTGTGTTTCATAACACCCTGTGTGAGGTAAAGTATAAAAGAGAGAATATATGGGTAAGAACCCATGACTTGCCTCAGGTTCCCAAGTTGAAAAAAACCCATTAAGAATACTATTGTAGAATACATCCCTTCTGTAACCAAAATTGTTGAAGTTGAGATGTATGTGCTGTAAACATAAAATCCCACTTTAAAACAAACATCAGTAAATAAACTCTGTAAATGAACAAGGCATAGTGAACAATGGTAATGGGAATTCACATAACAAGTGTCCAAGCTGGTACGCCGGCGAGCGAGTACTCACTCGAGATATCTACACACAGTTCCACACAGTTGCCAGCATCTAGTGTGGAAAAGTGAAGACTTGAAAAGGCGTGAGTGCCTACTGTGTCCAAACGGTGAATTCACAATGACACCATAAGACTCACCATGTAGGCCAAACTGGAATGGACTAAAAATCAGGCATTAAAGAGCCAATCAGAGGCACGTTTTTCCCAACTTCAGAAATCCGACCGGGAAGGAACCGTGAAACAAGCCAACACCATTGAAAATGACAAAACTTTATACAAGCGGACAATGTGGTTGGCAGAAGACGGTCCATTGAAGGCTATGTTGAAAATTCTGCAGATTTCAACCGAAAGATGGCGGCACGTAGTCGCGCCAGTACAGACGTTGCTGCACTGGACGGCTGGATCGTCAAGAAGATTATTGAGGCTAGCTCATCGTTGAAGAAGACTTGAAGATCCACGAGAAGGTAAGAGCGCGCAAACGGAACATACCAAATGTCTCTTTTTCAAACCGCTAAGCTGCGGTTGAACTGCCAGTAGTTAAGCCAGAGTCATTAAAACATATATATTTTTTTTTAAAGTAAAAAGAAATATGGCGTCACCCCTTAAAGATCACAGCAACTCTGGGAGACTGGGCAACACAAGCCGAAATCTGGCACAGAGATGAGGGTCCCAAATGCACCCAATGCTTTAGCAAACAGTGAAAGCACGAAGTCACATTGTGCAGTAGGTGGTCGCGCTGAATCACAATGAAAACCCAAGAAAAGCACTGACATGGAAAAATAAAGGAGAAGAAAGGTACTTGTGTGAAGGTTTCTTTTAAAAAAGATGACATTTGTTGTAATCCACATCGAGGTGACAGGTTGTCCTTTGTTTAAAAAGTATATCCTTTTCCAGTGAAACCAAGTGAAAAGATGATTGTGAGAACAGCACGCCCGAGCTGGGGCTGTGTTTGAGCTCCAGATGAAAATTTGGAGAAACTGTGGGAACAGCACGTAGATCATTGAAGTGTGGATGAGATCTTGCTTGTAAAGATAGCTTGCAGAGACTTGAGCTGCAGTTGAGAGAGGAGATGGCACTGTTGTGTGAGTGGCACTTAAGAAAGCAGCTTGGCTGGCGCACACATAGAACAGCACACTTCTTCACCAGACAGTGTAGACAACGATGTGTGGCGCAGACGACAGACGTTAAATGACAGGCTTACCCTCACAGAAGGCACAGCAGCTCTTGAAGTAGCACTTCCCAAAACGCACAGGAACAACTAACAGACTGCTGATGGCCGATTGGAGGTCACTGCTGGGGTCAGGATGCCAGTTGAAGGTAGATGCTTAGCTTGAGTTATTGTAGAATCTGTACTTGGGGTTGCTTGAGGTTTGAAAAGGTGATAGATGCAGGTTCTTTTGAAGATCGTCGCCAAAACGTTGTAGTGATTGAATCAGGTACAAGTGATGAGTTTCAGGTAGCTTTATTCAAGATGGTACGAGAGATAAGGAGATTAGAGCAAGACCCCACCAGGAACAGGCAGCTCAGCCCAGTCAACTGTGAAGATTTGACTCCCAACATTCCGTAGGATGACATCATAGCAATCTTCCACAGAGAGGGCAAGAATAACATTGGAGTCAAGATACAACACATTTCTTATAGCATTTACATTGGTGCGTATTATGACAGTCATGTTTATTTAAGTGTGCTGCTTTTAGACCTATATATTTAGATTGGACATAGGCAAAACTAGTAGCATAGCATGATGTGAACTTCAAGTTTTGCTAACACCAAGCAAGAGTGAGTAGATACACGATAGCGACTACATGTAGAATGAGCGTGAGGGGATTCCTCCAGGTGAGTTGATCATCTCTCATCACAATCTAATGAGCACATTTAACTTTGAATTGATTTTAACAGACTATATGGTACCACAATAGTGTGGACCGAATATCAGCTGATATTAATATTTTGTCCTAAATACTGTCTACAAAAATGCCACCTTGTCATACTTAATAGAAAATCTATATCCATAGGGTCAATCTTTTTATAAACAATATTTAGGATACAGCATTTATGTGGTAAGGTATTTTTGTATCTGATATTCTGGCATCTAACCACAAAGTTATACACTTCTTGGTTTCACCTCCAAAGAGAGCATTAGGGCTCTGTAATTAAAACAAAATACAGCAGCCATGACTTTTCTGGATATTTCAAGAATGGATCACATTAACCAACTGATGCAACATTTGTATTGGTAACCTAGTATTGGTAAAACTAAGATTAGTGTTATAAATGTAAAGAATCAAAGCAGATTGGAAATGCATCAGAATATCTGAATGAATACTTACAATTCAGTTCGACTGCTAGAGATCTCCGGTTCAGTGGGAAAACGTCTGTTTAAAACGTCTACAAATAAACAGAGCGAGAGTCCTTGCTGTTGATTTGCTGCAAAACAAAGAGTTATTGATATATAGAAAATAAATATAAATCTAATTTTCTAAATAAAGTTTAGATAAATGTACATTATTGTTTCCACGCTTGAATGTGTAAGGGTTGATAGCGTTACACAAGCTTTTTTCCAATTTCCATTCCGTAAGAAAAATGCGGTGAAGAGGTAGAGAATCTGTTACAGGAAACTTAAAGGCAATAGAAATGACCCACTTCTTCTTGCATTGGGGCCCTCTAATGTATTTGTCTTCAAGAAAGAGGTTGTGCTCATCATCGATTATGTCTTTCCCAGCCCTATTCTTTTGTGGGGCTCAAAGGCCTAGAGGGCAGTAGCAACTACCTAATCAATCATGCCCTGAAACATATATATGGCAAAGGAAAGCAGTAGTCCCTGCACCTTTAGGGAAATGTTGCACTTCTCATTGCAGTTGTGGGCTATCATTTCACCAACCTGAGTCCAGCTAATGCCGGGTCCAGCTGTATTTTAATGTTGCATGACAAAAACAGACCGACGTCTGCTCTCGCAAGTGGCCACCATGTCCAGGCCAGGCAAATTACACTTTTGAGATCAGCCACAGACATTTAACCAACTTATTTGCAGGTGCCTGCAGGGGGCTTTGCAGTGCACCGCCTGGTTTCCCAGTTCCAAAGTCGGCAACCAGGTCTGTTAGGCCACATCACCTTCCCATCTCAATGGAAGGAGAGGGAGGCTAGCAGAAAATATTTTCCCAAGTTATGATATGAGGATGGCCGAGGTAGTCATGCTTTGTCAACATTGTGCCCTTGTCCAGATGTTTCTAACGTTATGATTGTGGCTTCCACTCTTAGCAGTTTTTCTCTTGATACCTGGAGTTTTTTGAAGGATGCCTTATTTGTCCACAAAACAAACCATCTGCTGTCTTTTTTGAACACCCCAGATTTATTTGACAAGGCAGATTCTTTTTCTGGCAGCCAAACTCCCATGGTACAGGATGTGTTTTGCAGATGTGGTCCAATGTCTGTAACCAAATTTGAAGTAAATCTTTCAAATGAAAGCTGTTCTAAGATATATCGAAAGCCAGTTCCCTAGTGTTTCTCATGAGACCGACCCACTGTTCTATGTCCAGTGCCAAGGTATGAGGGTTCATGTGGATGACATGGACAAGATGTCGACCAGTGGGCTGATACTTTAGACGCGCCGGTTTTAAAGAACATTTGATAATACAAAATATGGAAATATAGTAACAGCACAAAATGTGTATTGTTTGTAATAGACGGAGAAGAGCCTACAGAACAAGCATGGTGTCAGTCCAACAGCCAACCTACTAGTACTTCTCTTACCCCAATCAAGAATTAATTAAGCCTCAAAGTATCACCATTGCTTTATCTGGGCAAGAGGCAGTCTCAGAGAGGCTTTCTTAAGGTAGCGGAAAAAGGGGATTAATTTGGGTTCAGGTCAGTGGGTTTGAGCACATCAGCAAGGAACGTTCCTCAAAGCCAAGTCCATGTTTCTGACTGACCTGCTAGAAGCCTGACAAAACATTACCCAAATCCTATCAATAAGACAGTTCTCTCAGGGAGAGACTTGTCCATTGTGGTTGACTAATGCTTGTGATTCCAAAGATAGGGACAACGGGGCAAGTTTAAAGAGGTCCAACATACAAGACCCAACAAAGCTGTACACAAGAAGGGTATGGAGTTCCTTTGAGTCCAAGTGAAGGAGCTGGGAGATACTAAAGTGGGGGTGAGCCATGAGTAACCCAACACTGAAGAGAAAGGAAGGGAAAATCCCCTTTTTAAGGCTCTCACACACCTAGCAAGCTAGGTGTCATGCTTCATCATATGAACCTGCCCCGCGTCAGGTCGGCGCTGCAATACCTGACGGGCACCCAGTACGGAGCACTTTGGCGGGGATCTTTTGTTCCTGCCGTTGGGTGCAGTGGGGGTGAAGGGCCTAGTGTGTGTAGATGTGTGAGGGAGGTGAGTTAAAACAGGTCAGTTAGTCCTAGCAGTCATTTATTCAAAAGGTAAACTGCCTGATTAAAAGTATAGAGGGTGGCCGTGAACTAGAGGCAATGTGTCTAGCTGTATGTGCCCTACACTCGGTCAGTCAACATGTTTCGTGCCATGAGAGTCAGGAGGATCTGAGCACTTCTTCAGGACCAAAGTGAACTCTATGTAAATTAAGGTAAACCTAGTACAGGTTCAATAATCAGTAGAATTGCATATCATAAAGTTATAACATATAACAGAATTATAACAATAGTGTCTTGGCCACAAGTAACTGGTCAAAAATGGACAGTGTTCATTCCTCCAATTCTGGTCAGAAACTTCAACACATCCAAAATCAAAAGTTCAAAATTATTGTCCACAACTGTATGTCTGATCGTAGTATTCTTCTTTATTCTTGACTTTTGTTGCTTGATGTATCAAACTCCAATTCAGTCAATTCACAGGCAACACGTGTTTCGTCTGGCTTGATACAACGGCCAATGACTTCATCAGGGCTGTGTTATAAACATCAAATAAATATATATCAGTACACTATTATTATTTACAAAGTTTTTCTTAGTAACCGAGGGTAGATAAAGATAGTAAAGATCCACCTAGTATGTACCAGTGTTAAGAGGAATATAAGAGAAAGTATACTACTGTGGTAAATAAAATTACCCGGACATTTTTCCATACATTAATAACAATAAGGATAGCTCATAAAAGGAGAGGCAGAGTCCGTGGTGTCCGAGTTCAAAAGGGCTTTATTTCAATGGCTCGAGCCAGGGGAGAATCGGGTTCCATCACCACTAAGGTTCAGGAAGGGATGTCTAACGTTTTATTAACATCACACATTATATATAGTAAAACCACATTATTGCAATGAATACAGTAGGCGGAACACTCCAGGCGGAGCAAGTGAAAAGAGAGAGATAAGAACACATGGGCGTAAAAGAAGGCGTGTAAGGAGGCGTACACGTGGGTGTTCACTTGATGAGTCATAGGAGTGTCACAGGTGGGTGGATGCATAGAGGAGGTCTGCAGGATCAGCAGAAACCTTTACCCTGCATGTGCGCGCAACTGATCATGACGTGAAATTGACGTGTAACTGGGGAGAGCTGGGGGGAGTCTGGGATGCCAGAACGACCTGCACTTCTGGCATATCTGATATCTTGTGTTTGGAGGATGTATTGTCTGAAGTAAAGGTCTCTCGAGTAGAAGTCGTTCAACACTCAATGCTAGTGTGTGCATATATTTCTTTGTGCATTGCGTGGGGGCCATGGGCCTACTATGGCAACGGGATCAGTAAATCACTTGCATGGAGACAGGAAGGCTAGGCCCTATACTCTGCAGGCGGAAAATGTTTACCTATTTCACTAGACTGGAATGTGATTTTGCGGAGGCTGAGCAGATAACTGTAGGCAAAATACCGTCTTGGCAGGCAGGCCAGGCCGGGCACCTCTCGGCTGGGCAGGGAGTAAGGGAGAGGTCAGGGATGCATACCTAAACTGCAGCTTTTCAGAGACAGAAGAGGCTCGGAGCCTGAATTCAGGGCCTGGCTCGGCTGGGCCACAAAAATGTGTGCTTCTCGATATTTAAACGTGTACCATGTAAATGCATTGGCAACGTAGGCCTCAGTGCAGAATTAACGTTTCATTCATGGAAGGCCTAATAGCTGACATGCTAACATTAGACGGAAATGCAGGGGCATTATTATGACAGGCACAGGAAGGGAATTATATGATAACATGAACATACATGGAGCATGGGTACGTGGATAGGGTGCGAGGGGGGACACACTGACCACATAAAATTTCTGTTTCCTCATTCCCTCCTTGTCCCCTACTGCGCCCTTTAGGATACATCTATTTTCATGAGACCATCTATTTGTTCATATAGCATCATTTGCTCGTCTTTTTTCATTCGAGCACGGGAACGTGAACGTGGACGGGGAATACAAGCAGTGGCACACAAGCCGCAAATCGCTGGGCCACATTGCAGACAGAGACAGCAACTGAATACTATGAGCAGTACTATCCCTAGAAATGACAGTACGGTCCAGCCCCATCCTGCTATTACACTCCAGAGCCAGCCGGACCCAGACCACGGGTCCTGATGCAATTCACGGGCTATCTTATGGAGTCTTGTTATTGCTGCATACACTGATGGTGCGTTATTAGGAATAAACACACAACAACTGGAGCCGATCACTCTACAAGCTCCACCCCTATCGGCCAGGATGACGTCAAGAACAAGGCGGTTCTGAAGAACAACAAGTCTCATAGCAGACTGTTCCTCAGTCAAGTTTCCTAAGGCAAAAGTAGTCTCGTTCACTACTGCTTCAAGAGTTCTTGTTAACCTGCGTATTATTTTACTATTTTGGACGGGACCTATGAACCAGAAATATCCTTTAATGTAATCTTTGTACTGGTCCCACGCTGACTCAGAGTAATCGATAACTGGAGGAAGGTCTCTCTTGTGTCTTACATGTACGAGTTGGGAGTCTCGATGATAATTGGATGGGGCTAGAAAAACTGGTGGCAGTAGGAACGCAATATAACACGTTCCACCCCAGTCTAAGGGCAGACGCACATAAGCTGTCTGACCGCAAAATGAAAGTATTGTTGCGCAGTGCTAGTCGATAGGATAGTTCGTGAGGTGGCAGGTCACTGAATGTGTGCTCTACAGTGTCATTGAAAGAAGAATGCACATGTGAACCAAGAGGAGGAAAGAAAACATGTAGCGTCAAGCTTATACATATAATCGATATACTGAGAAAAAACATAATGATCAGAGTAACTATGCATCTACTACGTAAGTTTTTACAGTATTTGACTTTCATTTGGTTTCGCCTATCTCTCTCACTATTTGGATCTACGATCTTATACATGTCAGGAACCTGTCTAACCGCTTCACCCGAGGGGGACTTAAACAATTAAACGCTGTCTGACTTACTAGACCGTAACTTCTGTCTATACTCCTGTTGCGGAGTCTTTTCTAGCAAAGGGAGTTTAGTGTCAATGTCGGAACAGTTCTCAGAAACTTTCACCGGGCCAAGTCCATGGAATCTTTTAACATGATGAGCGTGGAGACAGCCCTTGCGGCCTTCAACCTTGACGGCGGTCCTCGTGGTTAATAACACCAACTTCGGCTCACGCCAACGGGGCTCCAGAGGGCTTGAACGGTCAAAGTTGCGGACACACACCAGGTCTCCCGGAACAATTGCGTGGCTCTTCACCTGGGTGTGGTCCGGGAAGGCAGCTGCAACCTGTGAACAACAAGAAAGTAGTGCAGACATCAAGGAAGCCAGGTAATCTGTCAGCATGTTACTGTCAACATCAGTAATTTTGCGCGGCATAGGCGTACCCCACATATTCGGCGGTCTACCAAAAACCACCTCGTACGGGGATAGTCCGGTTCTGGAATGAGCTACCATACGCATGTAAAAGAGGGCAACTGGCAAGGCTACCATCCAATCCACGCCTTTTTCTGCACAGACCTTCGCTAGTAGTGTTTTTAGAGTCTGATTGTGTCTCTCTACGAGGCCTGCCTCTGGGTGTCGTACGCAATGGAATTTCCACTGGTACCCTAACAGGAGAGATACTTGTTTCATTAATTCAGAAGAGAATGGCTGTCCATTATCTGAGTACACGACACAGGGCAAGCCGTATCGTGGGAAAAATTCACGAACCAACTGCTTGGCAGTGGTCACAGCAGTGTAATCTGGGACTGGGTACGATTCTGTCCATCTAGATAGGGCACATACAACTACGAGGACATACTTGAATCCTCGACATCTGTCCATCTGAATATAATCCATCTGGAGGACTTCAAAAGGGTGGTCAGGAGGATGAAATCCAGGTATGTATCACTTACAACGCAACTTTTACGTCGTAATGCTGTTACAACGCAGGATCCATTACATCGGATGCCATTACAACGCATGGCATTACATAGCAGATGGTATTACAACGCATACCATTACATCGTAAGTATTGGTAAGTTTATAATTTTTTTATTTTATTTAATATTATATAATTGATTTAATTATTATTAATTATAAATAAAAATAAATAAAAATATTTATTTATGTTTTTAAATATTATAAATTAAATATATTCATTTAAGTAATTTTTTAAATAAGTATGAGTATAGGAGTATATGTTTTGGGGTACTGAGGTATATGTTTTGGGGTGTTTGGGTATTTTTAGGTTTTAGGGCAGGGTTTGGGTTTTGGGGTACAGGGGTGTTTTTATGTTTTAGGGCAGGGTTTGGGTTTTGGGGTACAGGGGTGTTTTTAGGTTTTAGGGCAGGGTTTGGGTTTTGGGGTACAGGGGTGTTTTTAGGTTTTAGGGTAGAGTTTGGGTTTTGGGGTACAGGGGTGTTTTTAGGTTTTAGGGCAGGGTTTGGGTTTTGGGGTACAGGGGTGTTTTTAGGTTTTAGGGCAGGGTTTGGGTTTTGGGGTACAGGGGTGTTTTTAGGTTTTAGGGCAGGGTTTGGGTTTTGGGGTACAAGGGTGTTTTTAGGTTTTAGGGCAGGGTTTGGGTTTTGGGGTACAGGGGTGTTTTTAGGTTTTAGGGCAGGGTTTGGGTTTTGGGGTACAGGGGTGTTTTTAGGGTTCAGGGGTAGGTTTGTGTTTTGGGTTAATTAAATTATATTTACCTTTTTTAAATTAATTAAAATATATTTAATAAATAAAATTAATTTTATTACATTAATTACATTTTTAAATTAAATTAATTAAATAAATTATTTAATTTAATTTAATTTCAATTATAAAAATATGTACATTAAGTTAATTTTATTATTTTAATTAAATTAAATTATTTCCATTTTTTATTAAAATTACATTTATTAAATAGATATTATTTTATTAAATTAAATTAATGGCTATTTTAAAATGTATTTTAATTAAATTATTTATATTAAATTAATTAAATTAACTTAATAACATTTTTTTAAAAAAGGTATACTTACCTATATTTACGATGTAATGCCATGCGTTGTAATACCATCTGCTATGTAATGCCATGCGTTGTAATGGCATCCGATGTAATGGATCCTGCATTGTAAAAATTCCGTTGTAACGGAATACGTTGTAAAAATCCGCGTTGTACTGACACCAATCCGAAATCCACCTTGTTCCACGGGAATGCCTTTGCCTGGATTGAACTGACAACAGATCATGCAGATACGCACTTTCTGTTTTGCTGCTGCACGTAAATGCTTGTTGAACCAGATGTTCTGTATACTGTCTAACATGGCTTTTTCTCCTAAATGAGCTGGACTATGTGCTGTATTTATGATAGCTTGAACCATGGAGTCGGGGAGAAACCATGTGGCTTTGCCTTTTGTCATCCATCCCTGATCTGTCTGGACCCCTCCTTGTTCAGTCCATTTCTTGATTTCGTCTGGAGTGGCATGTGTCTGTATGTTGAGTACATCTTGTGAGGGATCCCTGACTGTCATGCAATTCGTCAGTGATGGTACTTCAGTCTTTGTCGCGTCTGCTGGAATGTCTGTTTGAGTCTGAGCTGTAAGTTTAGCTGTTCGATCTGCCAGGTCGTTACCCTGAGAAATAGTGTCAGTGACTTTAGTATGTGCTTTGCACTTCATGATTGCTATTGCTGTAGGCAAGTGTATTGCATCTAACAGGGCTTGTATGAGGGGACCATGCTGTATTTAGGCTCCATGGGAGGTCAGAAAACCTCTCTCTTGCCAGAGGACACCGAAGTCGTGAACGACTCCGAATGCGTACTGTGAATCTGTATATATGTTTACTTTCAGGTTCTTGGCTCGTATACAGGCTTGGGTCAGAGCGATGAGTTCTGCTGCTTGGGCAGACAAAGTGTCAATTTGTTGTGTTTCTATAACTTCAGAATCTGTGGTCAAGGCATATGCGGCCACTAACTCTCCTGTGCTTGTTCTCATACATGAACCATCCACATAAAGTGTCAGGTCTGAGTCGGGCAATGCAATGTCTGTCAAGTCTTGTCTGGGCTTCGTCACTGTGTTAATGACTTCCACACAGTCATGTTTATTTATTTTATTTTATTTTTTATGGAATTTTTAATGCGCAGCTACTACCCAAGGGTGTCTAGGCGCAGTATGATACTTTAGGATACAGTGGTCAGCGCATGAACTTATTGGTTGAAGAGCCAAGTCTTCAATGCCTTACGAAAACAAATGAGAGTAGGAGCAGTTTTGATATGTGAGGGGAGAGAGTTCCACAGTCTAGGAGTTGCTACCAAGAATCGTCTGTCTCCCCAGGTGGCGGTTCTTGTTCGGGGAACAGATAGTAGGCAACTAGCTGCTGATCTTAGGTTCCTTGTAGGGGTGTATAGCTGAAATGCCTCTCTTAAAAACTTCGGGCCAGTATGATGAATGGCCTTATAGGCAATACATAAGGCCTTAAACTTGATCCTGCTCTCCACTCTTAGCCAATGAAGATGGCGTATAGCTGCCGAGATGGGCTGGCGCCTTGGAATGTTGAGAAGGATTCTGGCTGCCATATTTTGAACAGATTGGAGCTTGTTCAGAATATATTTATGAGTGTTGAGAAAGAGGGCATTTCCGTAATCAAGCTTGGAAAACACCAAGGTGGTAATTAGTGTTTTTCCGGCTGATGTTGGTAAGTACGGTAACAGCTTTTTTATCTTTTTCAACGTAAAAAAGGCAACTGAAACAACCTTATTTACATGATGTTTAAAGGACAGATGTTTGTCAAAGATCACTCCAAGATTCCTGACCTTTGCCACTGGGACCGGAGGAGGACCCATCTGAGTAGGCCACCAAATCGGGGACCATTCTGGAGAGATGTTACCGAAGGTCATGACCTCCGTTTTATCCGCATTAAGTTTTAGGCAATTACTGTGCATCCAAGCTTGTACCTCCAGTATCCCCTCCTGAAAATTAGCTGCCACCACTGGACCGTTCTTATGCACCGCCAGCACAAGTTGGGTGTCATCAGCGTAGGTAGTTAGGCGCATCCCATGAGATTTTATGACCCTTGCCAGGTCTGCAACATAAATGTTAAAAAGCGCAGGGCTTAACGACGATCCTTGGGGGACCCCGCATGGCAGTTTAGAAGTCGGTGAATAATATTTGCCCAGTTTAACTGCCTGTTTGCGGTTAGCTAAAAAAGAAGCTATAAGATCTTTGGCCAGATTGTTAATCCCCAGAGCTATGACACGGTCGACCAAGATGGCATGGTCGACCGTGTCAAAGGCCGCCGATAGATCCAACAGAATGAGCACTGCTGCTCCTCCCGAATCCAAGATGTTTCTAATTTCATCGGAGGCCTTTATCAGCGCTGTTTCGGTTCCGTGTCCCTTCCGGAAGCCGAACTGCGTCTCATCCAGGAGTTCGTGTTGTTCAATGAACTCTGAGAGCTGCTGGGTCATGATGGCCTCTACGATTTTAGCGGGAAAGGGAAGGCAAGCAATGGGTCTGTAGTTGGCTGTGACAGTGGGGTCTAAGGAAGGCTTTTTAAGCAAAGGTTTAACGATGGCCTTCTTCCAGATCTCCGGGTAGACGCCTGTTTTAAAGATGGCATTACAAGTGGTGGTGAGCAGCTGAGAGATGGTATTGTGGAGTTGATTCATTATATCAGGAGGGCATGGATCAAGCGGAGAGCCTGATTTGACCTTGACAGCTAGTCTACTGACCTGATCTTCTGTCACTGGCTTGAACCCAGAAAAAGAAGGATGGATCACAGCCAAATGGGAGGATGGGTCAGTCCTAACTTCCGCCGGTGGCTGTGGGAAAATGGAATAGATGTCCATAACCTTGGTGGTGAAGAAGTTGGCCAACGAGTTACAGAATTCCTGAGAATGCTCAGTTGCAGAGCCAGTAGGAGGAGTAGAGAGAGAGTTCACCACCTGGAATAACATCCTTGCTGAGTTCTGAGCCTGTTCAATTTGACCAGTAAAGAAAGTATTCTTTTGAGTAATGATAGCTTTCTTATAGATCGCCAGAGCATCTTTATACGTTTGCTTATCCGAGGGATTATAGTGCTTTCTCCAGCGTCTTTCTAGACTTCTGCAATACTGACGCTGGAGGCGCAGCTCCTCTGTGAACCACTGGGCCGATGGTGTAACTCTATTTGGGCGATAAGATTTCTCAGGTGCCACTTGATTAGCTGCCTTTAGTAACCATTCCTGAAAGTTAGTGGACAGAATTTCAGGATCATAAGAACTGTCCGGGACCGAAGTCCTGAGGAGATTTGAGAGATGAGGGATATCGGCATTTTTCCAGGCTCGTGTTCCCAATGATGACCGGGCTTTGGTCTGGGGGGGGTTGGATTGTACTGCTCGAATTCTAAAGATGATGGCTTGGTGATCAGACCATACCACTGGTAGTACTGCTATCAGGTCAATGCCTGGATTATTTGTAAACAGACCATCCAGAGTATGCCCCGCTTCATGCGTGGGACCCCTCACCAACTGTTGCATTCCTATTGCTTGCATGTCTGTAATAAGTTGGGCTGTGTCGTTAATTTCCATATCTTCCAGCGGAAAGTTAAAATCTCCAAGGATGGTATAATCCAAGGATCCTATTACAGCTTCAGTAATTTCTGCGAGCGCAGCTAAGAATTTTGTTCGGGGGCCCGGTGGTCTATAGATCAATGTCCCTCTAAAAGCCTGTTTCTGCGTGAGATTGATAACAAACGCGATAGCTTCGCAGTTTGGGGATGGAATATGCTCAAATTTTATCCGATAAGCATCTTTGTGGATGATAGCTAAGCCACCACCTCGCCCAGAAGTTCTGTCTTGTCTAACGACACAATAGCCTTCGAGAGTAGCCAAGACGAAGTCCGGGCCAGAGGCGTCATCACCCCAGGATTCGGTGATGAACAGAATATCCAATTCCTGATTGATAATACAATCCCTGATAGATAGACTATGTTTGGGGAGGGAACGAGAGTTGATGAGTGCAGCTCTGAAGTAGTGGCCAGTTCGACATTGAGCCTTAATAATTGGAGGTGAATGTAAGGTGTGATTACCTGCGGGTACAGGCAGTGGGAGGGTATAATGACAGCCCGTACATGATGGCACTATGGGAGTAAGATCTTTAGGCAGCGATAGCATCTTACATGACCTACCTAATCCAGGGTTCATCCCTCTTAGCTGGTCAGAGGTATAAGATACCGTAGGTGTATTGTCATGGATGGCAGCCTGGACAGAGGGGGTAGCCCTAGGCCCGGAGCTGGCTCGGACGGGCGCAGACGGGCTTGTCTTAGGCGCGTCTTCGGCGCGCGCCCGCTGCGCACGTCCGCTGCGCATCCTGGTGAGAGAGGACTAAGTAGCTCTCTCCCGGAAGTGGAGAAGAGCTAGAACGCGTCCCGAGGCAGCCCCAAGATGGCGGGTGGTGCTCGAGGACGAGTCCGATTCGAAATGCCCTGTTCCCTCTAATGTGGATGGGTGAGTGAAGTGCAAATATGCGCAAATTCTATTCTAGTCAATTCCGCAGGCTGGTACAATAATTACGTTTAAAAAAGACACAATTTAAAAATTTAAAAATGCAGGGTCTGTTGTGCTCGAGGGTAAAAGTGTAGCAGGGTTAAGAGTGTTGCATCGTCTGATCTCTATGTGTGGCTGGAACAATGTCAATTCATATCCTGTTAGTCTCGCTATGGTCAAGTGTTGTGTCTGTGTCCTGTTCAAGAGAACTTCCACTGAGTGTGGAACCTGTACTGTCAGGGGATGTCCTAACACTATGGAGTTGCTTTGTCTGATTGCTGGAGCTGTTGCTGCAACTGATTTGAGGCACGCAGGCAG
The DNA here is from genome assembly GCF_964263255.1 of Lissotriton vulgaris. Lineage (NCBI taxonomy): Eukaryota > Metazoa > Chordata > Amphibia > Caudata > Salamandridae > Lissotriton > Lissotriton vulgaris. The sequence goes on from NC_141696.1 coordinate 490,131,895, forward strand.
GGCCTGGGCCCCTAGATCCAATGTACTAGAAAAGTAAGCACAAGGCTTGTGTTTTCCTGCTTGATCTTGTGTAAGAACAGATAATGCTGTGCCATCGCGTTCAGTGACAAACAGCGTAAAGGGTTTACTGTAACATGGTGTCGCTAAAACTGGTGCTTGACATAGAGCTTTCTTCAGTTCATCAAAAGCAAGTGTATGTTCCTGAGTCCAAGGGAGGACAGTCGAAGTCGCTGCCTCCTGTGATGTCAACTGTATGAGTGGTTTGGCTAGGCATGCGGACTGAGGAATCCATTGTCTGCAGTAAGAAGTGAGGCCAATAAAGGCCCGTACTTCCTTTTGTGTCTTGGGCTGTGGAAGATGTGCGATTAACTGAATGCGGTCAGGTGTCAGCTGTCTACCCCTCTTGGACAGCAAGTGACCAAGGTACACAACTTGCTGTGCACAGAATTGCAGCTTTGAAGGGGACACCTTGTGTCCCTTTTCTGCCAGGTAGTATAAGACTGTCAGTGATGCACGTTCGCAGTCTCGTTCTGTCCTTGCTGTGATCTAAAGATCATCAACGTATTGGAGCAGTGCAGTGTCAGTAGGCATGTGAATGCTGTCTAGTTGTCTTTTCAATGCTTGGCTGTAAATACTAGGGCTTTCTGTGAACCCTTGAGGAGCTCTCGCGAATTTGAAGCTTCGGCCATTTAAACAGAATCCGAAAAGGTATTGGCTTTCCGGATGGATTGGGACACTAAAGAAGGCGTTCTTGAGATCAATTACAGTAAAAAACGCAGCTTCGGAATCAATAGCAGTCAATAATGAAGAAATGTCTGGGACCACTGGGTACTGGGGTATTATGCATTTGTTCAATTCTCGGAGGTCAATCACTAATCTGTAAACCGGTGGTGAATTCGGGTCAGTTCGTTTAAGAATCGGAATGATAGGGGAATTACATACATTGGAGTCAGTTTCTACAACCACTCCTTGTGCAATGAGTTCGTCAACAATTTTCAGTAAGGCTACTACAGCCTCAGGTGGTAGCTTGTATTGTCGGATTCGTGGCAGTACAACTCCTTGTTTGAGTGTGACACGGTATGGTGTAATGTGCATGTAACCTACATCAGTCGGACCTTGTGCCCATAAATGCTGTGGTACATTCTGAAGTCTGGGGTCAAAATCTCTCAACACATAATGTCCTTTAAAATCACGTAAAAACAATCTCACTCCTTCCGGAGAACAACAAATCACTGCTCCTAGTTCTTTCAACGTTTTTATACCAAGCAAGTTTTCTGGACATGATTTCGTAAGCAACAAGTCTGTAGTGCGGGACAATGGACCAACTTCTAGGGAAACTGGCTATGACACTTCGTTAACAATAGGCTTTCCTGAAAATCCCAGGGAAATATTCTGTGAGCCTGAGAGGGGTGCCCCTGGGACCTCGTCGTGACTGATGGTAGTTCTGCTCGCCCCTGTGTCAATCAGGAATTTTCTGTCTTTCCCCAATACATGACTATGTACATAGGGACCCTCTTGATCTACAGGAACCTCAATAAGGGGCAAGCCAACCTCCCTCTCTAGGCTGTTTCATGAGTACTGTTGATAATCTGGGTAGTCTGACTGTGCATACTGGTACATTTGTTGTGTGACATGTTGTGTGGCAGCAATGGGTTGGGGTACAGCTACTGTCTGTTGCGCGTTCTGTGGAGTTTGCGTGTTCTGCGGGATGTGTTCCTGTCTAGGAGGACGCGGTCTTTCTTTCGTCTTGCCTGTAGCTATATTGTGTTTCAGGACAGCACATTCATTTATATAGTGACCTGGCTGTTTGCAGTAGTTGCAGTTCCCTTTGACAGGTGCCGCGCCCTTTCTCTGACCATCGGCGGCTGGAACTGATTGTGCAACTAGTACTTTCATTTTCGTATCTTTCATGCGTCTCTTTTCGTGTTCCTGTTCTTCTCTGATTCGGTTCTGGTGGTACTGTAACATTTGTAACATTTGGGAAGGGCTATTAGCTTGCCAGGTACTCTCGACCTTCAGTACTCTATTTTTGATCTGTGGTAAGGAATTCTCTACTAATTTGGTCACAAAAAGATGTGGGTATGATTCACTACTTGTCTTCAGGCCACTATTAATAAGAAAACATTTTTCAAATCTAGAATAAAAATCACTAGTGTCTTCATCTTGTTTCTGTTTGCAGGCTGAAATAGCATCCCAATCTTCCTTTTTAGTAGTCAATAATCTCTGCAAAACCTGTATCAATAGCTCGGGTAATTCTTTAGCTTTGTCCCCAAGACCAGTACCAGGGGTTCGTGTATTATCTTCGTCTTCTAATTCTGCCCAGTTAATCTTTTTCTCTCCCACCTCCCACTCTTTTTCTTTCAGTTTTTCGTAAATGCCTGCTGGTAACAGGACTTTCAACATTTTAATCGTATCAGCATATGTATACTCCCCCATACGGAGCATGTCTTTTAATTCACCGTGGAACCCTGCTGGGTCTTTATCGTAACAGGGTAGTAATTTTTTCATTTCCAATAATTCCATTTTCGTCAAGGGTGTGTAAACGTATACTCGTTGAAGTACACCCGCGTTAGTTCTAACGGGATGGACCTCTCGTAAGGGATTCTGTCTGTCTATGTAAAAGGTCTTTCTTTCTCGGTGTGGGGCAGGAACAAAGGGGCATATTACCAACAACTAGCGATAATTTTTGTCTCTAACTTGTTTAGAGACAAAACTTATCGCCGCATATCGGCGATTTTTATCGCAGATAAACCTTGCTATTAGCAAGGTTTATCGCAAATGCGATAAAAAACTGCCGCAATGCATGAATATCGCTGAAAAGTCAGCGATATTCATGCATTATCGAGCAAATGCTCTTAGCCATGTTATCCACCTCCCATTGGATAACATGGCTAAGAACTGCTCAGGGCAGGTGTTAGCTTTTGGAGATATTCGCGCTTAGCGCGAATATCTCCAAAAGTTGGTAATAGGAGATAGCGATGTTAGCGACTGTTTCCAGTCGCTAACATCTTGGCACGCCCACTTTGCATGTCATTAGTGATAAATATCACTGACATGAAAAGCGGGGCCCAAGATGGTCGCTATCTCCTATTAGCTGTAGCTAACTGGTGTTAGCGGCAGCTTGGTAATAGGGAGATAATTTTATCTCCGCTTTCTTGGCTTTTAAAGCCAAATAAGCGGAGATAAACCCCCTTGATAATATGCCCCAAGGTGTGGGGTCAGGAAAGTCATGTATTTATGTCGTTGTTCTAAAATAACATTAATTAATTCGGTGCCTAGGCCTCTCCATCTTGCTAGGAGTAAATCGTCCAATAATTTATATAGGGGACCTGGATCAGAATGCTGACTCTCGTACAGTGTGATGAGATGTTGAATCATGTAAATACCAGCTAAACGCTGTTCTTCTGGGGGAAGACTCAAAAATGTTGGCGCTACTATGTCATCCTTATATATGTTAGAATTGCCAGCCCATTGGACTGCTGACCGGGCTAGTTCCTGTTCATGCATAGTACTAAGTTCACTACTCCCTACTCGTTTTTTCAGTGCTTAGTCAGTGGCTTGGAATATGTGTTCAAGAGAATATCTTTCTGGTATTGGAGAGAGAGAGCGTTTCTTGTATTCTAGGCGTATGGGTCTATCAACCGGTCTTGCCCTACCTACGTAATGTATGTTACTTGTTTCCCCTGTTACTATATCATCGTCCTCTGAAATTTCGTCATCCTCTTTCTCGGCTTCCTTCTCGGCTTGTTCTTTCTTGTGTATCTCAAGAATTTCTTTACGTATTTTCCTGTACATTGCTTCTACACAACTCTGTTTATCATGTTTACCAACAGCTATGTTGTCACTCCTTATCTGGCTGGTCTCGTTCCCTGATCAAACAATTAACCAAAAACTGTAAGAGCATACGTTGTAGCTCCACTTTTCTATGTGCCATGGCCTCGTGAATACTTTCTGGTCCCTCCCCCATTCTAATGAAGTGGTATATTTTATCTAAGTGTTCTCTCATATCTGGTAAAGTAATCAAATAGTCTGCAACGCGTCTTAAACGTATTGAATATATGAGCATTGGACCCTCACCGGGTACTGGATCATATATACAATCAGTAAGGAACTGTCTAAGGGTTGCGTATGTCGCTGGTTTTGGCGTGTGTTGTAATGCTAAATCTCGTAGTGATCGTTTTATTTGTGGTGGGGTGGAGGGGCCTCTTCCCGCTGCTCCTAGACTTGAGTCGCCTTGGCTCGAGTCGGTTTTTACTGCCAGTGCTGCTGCTGGTAATGCGGGTCGATCTTGTGTTGCGGGTGGTTGCGATTGAAAAGGATTGGTAGGGACGGTGCCAGGAGGATTAGTAGGAGGATTAGTAGGGTTGTCAGGAACGATAGGGTTGGGAGGAGTTACATTTACATATTCTGGAGCAGCGTCATCTAAATAGGAGGAAAGAAAAATGTCCGCTGCGGTCTGTTTATAACTACGGAGTTTATTCGGGATCAGTGGTGGCGGCAAGTTACTGGGTACTTCCGGGGTCATTTTAGGTAGGCCCTCGGCGAGGAGGGGATACATGCCTTTAATAAGGGCATTTCTTTGTCTGTCTAATTGTTCTGCTTTAACCCGTTCACCTTCTTCTAGTAGTTCTTTTTCTTTGGCTTTTTCTGCTGCTTCTCTACTTCTCTCTGCTTTCTGAATTTCTTTCTCTGTTCTTCTATGCGCTTCTTTACGCCACAATTCTATGGCATCTTTCTGGGATTGTCTGGCTTTCTTTTTCCACAGTACTTCCTCTACTCTCATGATGCAATCAGCATCCCATGTCCCTGAGACAGGCCATCTATATTTCTCTTCCAGATCCTTCGTGTAATCTGCCCATAAATCTAAGTACCATTACTGGAATGGGGTAACCCAATACGGTTCAAGGACCTGGGTAGTCAATGCTATAAGGAAACAGTGGTCCAAACCGAATTAATTTTACATCAACAAACAAAGTATACACATAGTTGATTATTTTAGTGAGCTTCTTGAATTGAACTGCTCTGTTGAATCAATCAATCAGTGATGCTTCTTCCAGCATCAAACACAAAATACCTGACACAAAACCCAACGGATTATTTGAAAAAAGTGGGGGAGTTTAATAAATTACTCCATTTAGGCTTGATGTTTATATACATTTATACATTTATATACATTTTTCTTACTAACGGTAAAAAGAAGAGCAATCTGCTTCTAAAGAAGTGCAAGAAAAAGAAAAGGCAGGGTAGTGATTGTGGAGAAGGGGTGTAAGCCTCAAGAAAAATTGTGACAAGTGAGAGAAATTTAAACAATTCCGATGTATTGCAGCTGTTTTAAAAGATTCAGCTTGTTTGGCAAAAGACCACAGTTGATTACTACTATTTTTTCATTTATACAGTCATAAATCACATGTATAATGATTTGGTTGAGGAGTGGTCCTATTTGCACATAAAAAGGGGGGGCGTCGACGTTTCGACCCGTCTTTTGGTGCAAGGGCAAGTGGGAGCCTCGACCTGCGGGTCTTCCTCAGGACAGATGTAGCACAAGCTTTGTACCGTAGAATTCTCAGAGTGTAACCCACAAATTACTAATGGGTGGCCTCCGTCCTCCTGCTCCGGGATGGACGTAAAATATGGGTGACCGTAGTGAAACACCCAACAAGGGTGGGGCGGCGTCTGTCTCAGATATTCCCAATTATGAATGCAGACACAATTCACACAGAACGTCCCCGGACACTTGCGTGTTTAACCGGGCATCGCACGAAGTTGGCTTGGGATCCTTCAGGCGTTAGATTGGAATCCCCGTTCCGTTTTAAATATCAACGCTGGGTGCTTTCCTCGTAGCGTTACCGCCGCCACACCGAACCGCTGTGTCAGATCCAGGCGTGACGTGATAGCGTCATTAGAACGTATAAGACGTTCCAACTGAAAACGACGAAAGACTACCAAGTCAATCAAGGCGTGTAAGGAGGCATACACGTGGGTGTTCACTTGATGAGTCATAGGAGTGTCACAGGTGGGTGGATGCATAGAGAAGGTCTGCAGGGTCAGCAGAAACCTTTACCCTGCATGTGCGCGCAACTGATCATGACGTCAAATTGACGTGTAACTGGGGAGAGCTGGGGGGTTGACTTTAGCACTAGCAGAGGAGTCTGGAGTCTGGGATGTCAGAACGACCTGCACTTCTGGCATATCTGATATCTTGTGTTTGGAAGATGTATTGTATGAAGTAAAGGTCTCTCGAGCAGAAGTCGTTCAACACTAAATGCTAGTGTGTGCATATATTTCTTCGTGCATTGCGTGGGGGCCATGGGCCTACTATGGCAACAGGATCAGTAAATCACTTGCATGGAGACAGGAAGGCTAGGCCCTATGCTCTGCAGGCGGAAAATGTTTACCTATTTCACTAGACCGGAATGTGTTTTTGCGGAGGCTGAGCAGATAACTGTAGGCAAAATACCGTCTTGGCAGGCAGGCCAGGCCGGGCACCTCTCGGCTGGGCAGGGAGTAAGGGAGAGGTCAGGGATGCATACCTAAACTGCAGCTTTTCAGAGACAGAAGAGGCTCGGAGCCTGAATTCAGGGCCTGGCTCGGCTGGGCCACAAAAACGTGTGCTTCTCGATATTTAAACGTGTACCATGTAAATGCATTGGCAACGTAGGCCTCAGTGCAGAATTAACGTTTCATTCATGGAAGGCCTAATAGCTGACATGCTAACATTAGACGGAAATGCAGGGGCATTATTATGACAGGCACGGGAAGGGAATTATATGATAACATGAACATACATGGAGCATGGGTACGTGGATAGGGTGCGAGGGGGGACACACTGACCACATAAAATTTCTGTTTCCTCACTACGCCACCAGGGTCACCATTGTGCACACCTTATTGCCCAAGATCTAGTTCACAGAAGATTCATCTCATCCTCTTAGACTAAGACAGCGATCATCATGTCCTCTGAGTAATAAAATAAATCAGGTAAGTAGTTGTTCTAGCTGAACTACACATATAGTCCAGTACTAAAGTAATCTCTAGTCCATATGAAATAATTGTAGTAGAAAACAATTCCATCTAAACTTACCAATAATATATATCTCTCATCATCAGTTCCCAAAGGTAATAGGGAATGAACAATACAATCGGCTCCTAGTTGGACGCGGGGTAATATTAACCTGCAGTAAAAGATTTGGGTTTATCAGTTATGTTCTGGTTATCTAAAATATTTGCGGTTATTGAAGTCTCCCTGTGGTTCAACCTTACCGGGTCGTCTTCTTTTATTATTCTGTTATTTATTAAGTAAGGAAGTGTTCCAGTAAGTCTTAACGGTCTGCATGAGAAAAACAATATTTGTAAATACTCAAGACAGGAAATATCTGCCTGCTGTTCCACATCTGACATACTATATAAGTTAGTCTTACCTCGGGCTAAATCTTCGTCATAGCTGGCCTGGGGGTTAATAAATATAAAACAAGTCTCATCAACTGACTCCCATTAAAAAAGCACTATCTCCCTGTATGTGTAAACCCCAAAGGAAACTCGCCCACTCTTCCCATATCTGTAGTAGACCTGTCAGGTGATCACCGGCAGAGAGAAAAAAGAAACAAGAAAACAGCGTATTTTACAACGTGTTTGCTGTTACATGTGAACGCATTTACGTATTAGTTGACATAAACACCAGTCTTTATAGATACAAAGTGATAGATTTGTCAGTCCCTATGACCCTGGTTGCGTAGTATACTTTCTGTTATATTCCTCTTAACACTGGTACATACTAGGTGGATCTTTACTATCTTTATCTACCCTCGGTTACTAAGAAAAACTTTGTAAATAATAATAGTGTACTGATATATATTTATTTGATGTTTATAACACAGTCCTGGTGAAGTCATTGGCCATTGTATCAGGCCAGACGAAACACGTGTTGGCTGTGAATTGACTGTATTGGAGTTTGATACATCAAGCAACAAAAGTCAAGAATAAAGAAGAATAGTACGATCAGACATACAGTTGTGGACAATAATTTTGAACTTTTGATTTTGGATGTGTTGAAGTTTCTGACCAGAATTGGAGGAATGAACACTGTCCATTTTTGACCAGTTACTTGTGGTCAAGACACTATTGTTATAATTCTGTTATATGTTATAACTTTACGATGTGCGATTCTACTGATTATTGAACCTGTACTAGGTTTACCCTAATTTAGATAATTGGAGCGCAGGTGTGATCCCCCGTTTTGTAGCCGGTATTTCCACACCAGGTGTGGTTTTCTTGAGGGTAGTCTGGTAACCACCTTCTTTCTCACCTAGCAGCAACACTGACTTGTAAGTTGAGTACTATTCCCTGGGGATATATTGAGTGCCCTTACCAGCGAGTTTACCAGCAGTAATTTGTCTTGAATGCTATTGTAGGAGAGTAGGGTCTGCTATCCTATGGTCACCCCAAATGTTTGCTTTTTGCTTCACTGGTTTTCGACTTAATGAGGCTGTGGGCCTGCTAATCAGACCCCAGCCTGCTGTTCTCTCTCTAAATTCACATACATGTACTATAGGTACATACCACAATTGGAACTGGACTCCTTGTCAGCCCCTGTACCATGCACTATAGGTGCTCAGGGCATAGGTGCCAACAAGGCCTCCCATGGGCTGCAGCATATCTTTTGCCACCCCTGGCTGGTACTTAAATCGACACAACTGGCTGATCACTCAGCTGGGGCAAGTTGGTGTAATCACCCCTTGCTTAGATATAGTATACCTATATCTAAACCTATATCTGGACGCATATATACCTATCAATCACTCCTATGGCAGGCCTTAACAATCCTGGAGGCAGAGTACTTGGTTTTATGTGAGATGGTGTCTAGCATGAGCTGAGCCTGTCTGCAGCTGTCGGGACCAATTCCCTTAGCTGTTCCGGGATAATGCCATACCATATACTATTAAGTGCATTATAATCCATCGCGGTTATATGTTAACTTTGGTTTGGCTTTATCAAAACATGTCGTGTAAGGTGTCATACGATTTGGAATACTATCGCCTCGACAGTCCTGTCGACGGGGATAGCATTCCACCCCTCTAGAGGGAGAAGACATGTTACTTTACTAAAACGCGGTTGATTTTAAAAGAGCCTCAGCATCACAAAATGGACACTTCTGCCACAGACACGGGGTCTGACCTCCTGCTGCTGACCGAAACTCAGCCGAGGAGGCCTGGACAAAGGGTTTCCTGTCACAGGGAGGTGTCACACCACCCCAGACAGGAGATAGTGGATTGTAGCAGGGAGGTTTGAAAGAAACCAGACACTGCCTGGGGAGCACAAGGCTTCCCCTTGCATAATCCGGTCAAACCGGTTCTGGGGCTCACCATCCCCAGTCCCAGCGCGACCCTGGACAAAGAGAAAGGGGTGTAACCACCCCCTTCCTGGGTCCCACCCATAGGAGGGACCTAGCAGGTAATCCAGCCCACTAGATTGGTATAAGAGTGGGAGCAGTGCCAAAGCATTCAGATTATCCTGACTGAAACTTATGAAACAAAACTCTGGACCCTTCGACATCCTACTCGACGTAGAAGACTGAAGAATCTCCCTTGTGGTCAAGGAGTGGCCACCCTGTGCAAATAGGTACCATCCAGCACCTCGACGTTTGCTTTGTTGCAGTTCCCGCAGGAACTCGAGCGACAAAGATCGACAAGATCCAGCGTGCCTGCCTTCTAACAGCCCGATCCACAGTCCCTGCAGAGCTGAGACCCGTGGAGGCGACCTGAAGCGTGGGGCCCCCCATCTTGGAAAGACCACAATGCGCTGACCGTGCAGCTCCCGAGGCACCCTCGAAGCTGTGCATTGGGGTTTGAGAAGCCCCAGCCCTGAGCAACTCCTGCACTGAAGCTCACCCCTCTACACTCACCGAGTGTTGCGTGGGGCCCTTCTGCAACTTTTGGCTCAACGCGTTGGTCCGGTCACTTGCCCGTTGGCTTGTGGCCCCAGAACCGACAAACCTTCAAATTTACACTGCCAGTCCGGTTGTTCTGGACTGGCCCTCGCTCCCCTGAAAAGGAGCACCCTCTCTGACTTTGCTAGTCAGAGAAAGAAGCGATCTTCCAGTCCTGCGCGGGTTGCACTTGCCAAGGTTTATTTGCTCCGATCCGGAAGCCGACACCGCCGACAGCGAGAGCCTTTGTGGGACAGCTCGTGATCCACTCCTGGACATCCTCGGTGCCCCAGAGTCCACGTGGCAGCGGAGATAAGCTTCTCAACATCGACCTGATTGCGCCCGACATCGCCTGGTTCCTTCCTGGTTCCACCCTGGTCACTGCTGAGTGACCCAGACTCTGTCCCCTCTGCTTTCAGGCCATCTACATCTTCGATTCACCCTTGGATCACACCGGACACTTCTCTTCACGACGCCTGCAGCATCTTCATCTTCAGGCACCATCGACCTGCGTGACGAAACCCAACACTACTTTGCACCCGTGCACCCGCTTCCTGTGGGTGAGGTAACTCAGCAACGCCAGTGTTCCTACACTGGTACACACCTCTAGTATATGTGTCTAAAGTTTTGTCCTTCTAGGTCAGTCGGAAGTCTCCTTTAACAGTAACTTTGTAACTTTTACGCACCATTGACTTTGCATTGGTGCATGTGTGTGCTTTAAGCTCTGCACCCGATTCCCGCGGGCTTTTCCCGACTTCAGCATTGCTAGTCCCGATTGGTCCCAGCGATTCCCTAGGCCCTAGGCCCTAGGCCCTAGGCCTAACCACTGTTCGATTGGTATCTCTTATACCACTTTTTTAATATATGGTTTGCGTGGCCCCCGGCCTCATCCATATTTGTGCAACTTTCATATGTTATACTGTGCTTTTGTTTAAACGCTTGTGCCTCTAGACTCATAAAGAGTATAGAGGATTATTCTAGTAATAAATACATATATTTTTAAAATATATAACTTGTGTGGTGTCCTTTCATTTGATATTACAGGATTGTGATTGGTAAAACAGCTTGCTTAACACGACCTCTTGAGTTAAGCCTTTAAGGCTGCTTAGTCCATGCTACCATTAGGATAGCTTGTCTATAAGGTTGACTTACAACCTGACACCATAAGGGTTGTTTGGACTGATACAAGGTGCCCCCAGAATTGGAGACATCATATATCAGGCCAACTTCTCACAGCTATGTACACAACGCGATAAGTGAAAAACTACATACCACGTACTCGGGTCAATAACCTGCAACCAAAAAGGAAATCGTGTTTATAGAGGAATGCAACCGCTGTACATGACGCATATCTCATAGACCTTTTCTTAAGGTGCCGTAATGGCACGTGTGCTTGGTGAATAATATAGTCACACTCACAGACACACCACCGTGAGATGGGTGAGAATAAGATTAAAAGGTAAGGTAAGGACTCTCATGCACAGAAGTTATAATTTTAAAACCAAGGGCTCAAGATGGAGGCATCCAAATAGAGCAGTTAAAACTAACATAACGGCCAAGACAGGAACCTAGCTCACCTCTACTGTTGTCTAGTGATGACTGCAACAGTATCCGGCGGTCAAAATGGACACCAATTTGGGTCCTGTGTAAGTGGAAAGAAAAGCAACTGGATGTAACAAAAAACTTAATGTTACACAAACCAGAAAACGGCTAGGTGGCTGGACCCTTTAGTGAGTAGTAAGCAAAGAGCAAAGGTCCAGGAGGTATTGGCCTAGCCCCTTTAGCCCAACCTTGATCCAGTGTAAACCGAGTCTACATGGGCACTACCACTGTGCAGCGTAAACGTTGGTGGGAGTTTTGACGCAAGAACCTATCTCAAATGCCCACCAACAAGTCACACCAACAGCCGTGTGGGCCGGTATAACGAGAGAGAAGAGCACGGGGGTTAATGGTCACGAGGGGGGAGTGCCAGATGTAAATCCGGTACCTCAAGTAGCCCCGCAATGTCGACTGACCTCCGTTATAGTCCTAGTCATCCTGGGTGTCCAAGCCTGGAAACAACGAGTATCTACTCACCAGCGTCCAAGACCGCTCCGTCTGCGACCTACCCTGCCGCCGGAAACCGGGATGGTACACAGTGCCGTAAATCCAGCACAGATGTAGCAACCGGTCGTGATCAGCGTGGGAGGGGTCTCGTGAAGATGAGTAGTCTCGTAAGGTTTGGGTGCATGAATGCGTGTAGTGTAGGGTGAGCAGTTGATGTTGCGGCCATCTGGAGATGGCAAAGTACCTTTGAGTGTGGATAGAGTACTCAGTCAATGATCAATGGTGAATGCCAATAGGTGCTGGCTAACCTGAGGTCGGTAGGGTGCAACATGCTGCAAAGGGCATGCAATTATGGTGCTGCCGCATCTTACATACAGATGTCTCAAGATGTGTCTTAAAAAGAGTGTAATCTTGTGTGTCATGTTAATGCAATGGCGGTAACTTCGTCGTTGCATAAGTCACGTAGCTGCTACAGTCATGCAGTTCTGTGCGAACGGGGGATTAGATATGTGTGTGATCTTGTGATGCTTGAATTACATAGTAGCGATCTCGACCTGATCTGGAGTAGTTGGCGCGGCCATCTTGGGATGGTCAATTACCCCAATCTACTCGATTGCATGAACAAGCGCGTACCTTTAGGGTAAAGCAGAGTCGCGTTGACCAGAAGGCAGTATGGCTATCACACACTCCATCTGTAGTATTACCTCTTGAGTGCTGGAGTAAGTGTAGGTGTGTATCCATATGGGGAGTAGGAACAAAGCGCACACCGGAATGATCTACATTATGACTAGTGTGCTAGGCAAACGTCAGTATTTGCGCCACGTGCCAGAGGGCACTAGACTGGTGTGTGGGATTCTAGATGAAGCACAAAACAGAAGGTATTAAATACAGTAGGTGCACTGAGTCCATGAGGTACAGACGTCTATGTTTTGCACTACCATTACCTGGATACGATCTAGATGAGTGAACCCCAAGGAATATCATCATAAGCCCAATACTATGGGTCGAAAGTCTGTGGACCCATCTCTGCTCATTTTTATTTAAAAAATATATATTTTCATTAAGTGTTTTGTATCCCTTTTTTTTAGACAAGGCAACATAATTACTGATGGCAACATAAAATGATGATACAGTTCAAACCAAGATAAATAAAATGTCATAGGCAACACACATAAAGCAAGAAAAAAATTGTCAGATTTATAGTTGGGCAGAGTTTCCCTAACAACAACTCATTATTTATACAAGCTTCGTACTTCAATTAATCAATTACATTTATTAAATTAAAATTATTCTGATATTGGGAGACAAATCTTCACTCCCATAGTTCTTTTCCTTCTCCCTTTAGTTTTATAAATTGATAGCTCCAGATTGTACATTGCTAGCAGTCTTGAACGCCAATTCATTAAGATGGATGGATCAGGGCCAATCCAATTGTTTGTGATACAATCACGTACCACTGCCATACTTATAAATAAAAAAGAGACTATTGCTCTAGATCTAGTATTAGCCACTCTATCCGAACCCAACCCCAATTAGGACTAATTTACCTGTTATTGTCACAGGGAATCCTATTATTAATCCCAAAAATGACTCAATTTCCTTGAAAAATTGCCCTAATTTAGGACATGAAAAAAAACATATGTATTGAATCTGCTGCATATAAGCCACACCTGTTACATTTAACTCCAACAGTTGCCCCCCATGTGAAAATCTTCCTTGGTGTATAATATAGATCATAAAGGGCCATATGATGTTGACTGCAGATTTTTCCCGTCATTAAAACTTGATTAGCAAGCTCGAGATATTTTTTTTATATTAATGTCCTCAACACTCAATTTATTTTCCCATTTTATTTTCCAATAATCTAAATCATCAGAAAATGTTACCATTAATTGTTGATAGAATTGACCAATTGGTGTTTTTTTTTCTTCATATTTTCAATTAAAGGAATCTTTACAAACTGTTGTCCATTTCCTGACCTCAGCCGAGCAAAGAAACTACGAATTTCGAGATATTTAAAGAACTCGTGTTTACCTAATCCATATTTTTCCTGTAGGTCTAAAAATGATAATAATTGGCCCTCATCACACATATCCCCTAAGCGTCATATTCCTTTTAAGCCCCATTTATTTGACACTTGATCTCGAAAAATTATTGGAAGCAGCGCAGAAGCTGAAAATGGGGCGTAGGCATTCAAATTTAAGACCCGTATCTTACGTTTGATTTGCTTCCAGACTAAATAGGCAGCCTTAAGTATCTTGAATTTTGTTTCATTTAAATAGCTAGGTTCAATTACCTTGACTAGAAACTCATTAGTCTCCTCGCCCAGCCCAAATTCGTAAATTGATAGTCTATGGTATTGCATAAGTTCAGCCTTATCCCGACTACCGAAGCACTGATATATTGCTTCATTGCTGCCCAATAATATATCATAAAATGTGGGATACCCCACCCCCCACGGTGTCTAGGCAGCATCATCTTCTTAAATGCCCTTCTCTGCCTTCGATACCCCACAAAAATCTCCAGCAAATCCGCTCTAATTTATTAAAACACAACGAAGAAAACTCTAAAGGGATTGTTCTGAACATGTATAAAAACATCGGTAAGACCAGCATTTTTAATGCATTACATCTCCCATGAAGGGATAGGTGAAGATAGTCCAGCCTCCCCAAGATTGCATTCACCTTCTCCAACACTGGGTTCATGTTCAATTCCGGAATGTTTCTGACCGACAATGTAATTTTAATTCCCAGATATGTTATTTCTGGGACTATTGCCAGGTTTGCCGGGGAGTCAGAACCTGAATAAAGAAATTGAGTTGTCGATATAATTAATTTATAGCCAGAAAAACACCCAAACTGGTTGGCCAATACCTTAAATGCAGGAAGCGCAGTAGCTATGTCACTCGTGACTACGACTATGTCGTCAGCACACGCCAACACTCTATACTCCATATGTCGAAGATGGGCTGGCTTAATATCTGTGTGCTGGTTTAGTTTATTAAAAAGAAAATCAATATATAATGCAAATAAAAGAAGGGAGCACGGACACCCTTGCCTTGTGCCTCTGCTAATATTGAATGACCCTGACTCCTGTCCAGATATTCGTATGGTGGCTTCTGGGCGTATATAAAGTGTCTTAACTGCTTGGCAGAACTGAGGGCAGAATCCCTTCAATCACAGAACATCCCACATATATGGCCAGGAGCCCCTGACGAATGCCTTCTCAGCATCCAACAGGATCACCCCCAATGCGGATTCAGTAGCCTGGGCCCAGTCCAGGAGGGATATTACTCGTCTCACGTGATCAGCAGTATCCCTTCCTGGGATAAACCCCTGCTGGAAATTAGAGACTAGAGCAGAAATGACCAATCCAAAGCGATGAGCAATAATCTTAGAAAAAAATCTTTGAGTTGATCAATGAAATTGGTCTATATGATGATGAAAGCAAATCAGGCTTATCCTTTTTTTTTTAAAAACAATAATGGTAGTTTTCCACCATGACTCTGGCGCAGTTCCACCTTGAGCAGCCAAGAACAACGACATAAGTTCTGGTCTTAAAACTTGTCGAAATATCCTATAAAATTCAAAGGGGGTGCCATCCGGGCCTACGGCTCTTCCTGGTGCAAGTGACATTATTGCCCCTCCACTTCCTCCCAGGTTGTATATGCTGCTAATTCCTCATTTTGGTTTTGTGTGAGTTTTTTAATTTCGATATCAGAACTAAATTCCTTCATTTTCTCTTCTGACTCTATTGTTTCGTCTTCCAAATATAATTTGTGGTAAAATTTGTGAAACACATTAAGCACTTCGCCTGGGGTATCCTGTATCTGGCCAAGGCAATCCTGAATCCTATTGATCCTATTAGAAATTTCCTTCTGATGTAATCTTTTTGCTAGGATCCTACCAGAGTTTTCACCTGCTTCATAAATTTCAGACCAATGCATGGCCATTTTTGTATCTAGTTTCAATGCAAAGTGTTGATATATATTCATTTTTTGAATTGCAATGCCTTTTAATGTTTTATTCATGTTTTGGTGCCTGATTACCTTCTCCATAAGTTCTATATCCAATAACCTTAACTTATTCATCCCATCCTGAATTTTTCCCCGAATTTTGCGCTGCTTACCTATAGAATAGCATAATGTTTCCCCCTGGACCCCGGCTTTAAATGTGTCTCAAACAATACGATCCGAAGAGGTACCACAATAGTTTTTTTTAAATTCCTCAATCCAATTACGCATATGCTCACAATATACGGGATCCAATAGGAGTTTATGCTCAAAAGTCCATGCATTTGGCTGGGGCCTAGAGCTAAGGTCCAATTCTAATACAACTGGGTTATGATCCGAAATGATCCTGGGTTTAATCTCTATCTTAGCACTTGCTACCTTTTCGGCCGATATGAAAAAGTAATCCAAGCGCACATGTTTTTTATGAGGAGCCGAATAAAAAGTTTTGCCTGGGACACCCTTACTATGAATGCACCATACATCCATCAACCCAAAATCTTTAACTAGACCTCTAGCGGCTTTAAACACTTTAGTTTTTTCCCCCTCATTTAAACGGTTGGTAGTAATATCGAATTCTCCCTCCAAATGAAGATTAAAATCCCCACAGAGGATTAACGGAGATGGCCCTGCCGCTAATTCAATGCTTAAATAGTACATCATCTCTGGCTCATCCAAATTAGGACCATATATTGAACATATCGTCATTGGGGAATCATTAACCAATATTACAACAATAACCCTGCACCCCAAAAACATCCTCCTTTCCCCGTTTACAACCCCCGAGCCATATCTCCAAAAAAAGTGCCACACCTCTGATGGTCGAACTCTGCCGTGTATAGCCAAGTATTTCCATACCCAGATCGTTCAGCCACTTTGATTATTCCACATAATATGAGTTTCTTGTACGCAGAGTAAATCCATCTGCAACGCCTGCAGAATTTGAGCCATCACCCCCTTTTCTTTCTATCGTTTAAGCCACAGATGTTCCATGAACAAATATAAAATGTACTAGTCATAGTTATGCAGTTAAGTCAATCATTCCTCTGCCCATACTCTAAGCTACGTTTAAAAAAACCTAGGGCCTCATTTATGACTTTTTGCCGTAGGGAAGCGCAGCAGGCCTTCCTGCTGCGCTTCCCTACGGCAAAAGAAAAGGGCAGAAATGCGCCGTATCTATAAGATATGGCGCATTCCTGTCCTTTTCCCCTGCGCCGGCGCACAATGGGCTGCCTGCGCCAGCGCAGGCACCCTTGCACAATGGGGCAAAGGTGCCTGCGTTGCGGGGAAGATTATTTTTGTACAGGAAGGGAAACCTTTCTGTACAAAATTAATCACAAGAGGCTTTTCCTCTTTCTATGTGTGCTGTAGAATGCAGCACACATAGAAAAAGGAAATACGAGGAGAAATAAAGACATTTCTCCCTGTTGCGCCTCCCTTACGCCTCCCCTGGGGAGGCGTAAGCTTTTGGCACTGTGTCAGAGTTACGATTTCTCGTAAATCTGGGGCAGTGTCAAAAAACCATGGATGTTGCTGGGAACGCCCCCAGCAACACCCATTGCACGCCCCTTTAACGCAGAACACTGCGTTAAAGGGACTGATATTTATCAGGCAGCAGTACACCACAAAAACTGGCGTACTGCTGCCTGATAAATACCACGCAGGCTTCTGCGCCACGGAACTTCATGAAAAGTGAAGTTCCGATGGCGCAAGAGGCCTCATAAATGAGGCCCCTAATGTTTTTTTTATCCCTGACATGAAAAAAAGTACCATAAACTTGATACCCAACAATCAACATATCGCCAAAGTACCTTCCCTCCCCATCACCCTCAAGCCCACCCGTGCCCATCCAAGACTACCCTCTCCCACTACCCGCACCCAAATAAAGCATAAGGACTAGCTTTCTCCCCTTGTGATGGAGAGTTGATTATGAACACTACCCCAACCCCCCCTGAGGAAAAATACTAGGGAAAAAACCCCCACTATAAAACGATACCGCCTGGACCATTGGAATAGGGACACAGCTTACTTAAGCGCACGCTGTTCTCTTATTACTAAAATTCAATCTATATTGAACTCAACAATTCCTTCGCTGCTATTTCAGAAACGAAAAATTGAGTTTTATCTTAATAAATGATTTTCAATTTAGACGAGTTTGTCAGAAAGGGCTGTGCCCCTATAGCTTGAAAGAGTGGAATCAATTGGCGCAAATGTCATCTCTTTTGAACCGTGGCCTGACAAAAATCAGGGCGAACAAAAAATTCACAACCCTTCCCTGCTCTCTTCCTGTCAGGCCTTGCCAAATCGAATAAAGATTCCCAGAGCAAAAAATTGTTAAGACAAATCAATATAGCCCTAGGCTTTTCATTAGGCCCCCCTGTTCCACCACGCAAATGAAATGGGAACCTATGTGCTCTCTGAAGTTCTATTTCCGACTTCCAGTGCTTGAGTTCGGGGAAGGCTACTGAAAATAGTTCAATGACATACTGCCGAGTGTCTTTGCCTTCTCTCCCTTCCGGTACCCCCAAAATTCGTAAGTTGTTCCGTCTGGAACGGTTCTCAAAATCTATGAGTTTCCAGTTGGTATCATCTTTCAAAGATTGCAGAGAAGCTATAGTCGCCTTCTGCTGAACTATTTTGTCCTCCATCGCTGAGATCCTTGCCTCAGCTTCCCCAATCCTTGAAGAGATCTCTGTGCAGGTCTTTGTAACTCGGCGCACAGTGTTTGGCAATTTGCGTACAACACCCTGAGTGGATAGCCCCTCCAACTTAGTCTCTTCCCGGTGTGCCATTATAACTTGATAAATAGTACTGAGGGTAATTTCCCCTTCTACCATAGCACCAGCGACATCAGTGTCTCCTGTTTCTCCAGTATTACTGCCAGCACCCCTATCTTCACCAAGCTGTGGGGAAAACGAGTAATCCTAGACTAGTGATCCAGCTTTATCAGAAGTTTCTTTCAATAAAGGATTGCCAGCATCCCTTAATTTACACACTGTCCTCTGCAATGGATGCAATGAGGCTCCTTTCCTCATCATCCTGCTGGTAATTACTGGTATCGCTCTTGTCATCTGCCCAATCCCCCCCTAAACTCTCATTCTCAGAAGAGTTAGATAGAACTTTACCCCTGAATCCCCAAAATCCAAATCTTTAATTAAGTCTTTATCAGAGCTCTCCATCTTTTCCGTATTTTGTAAATCCTCTTGGCAACTATTTCTGTGATTCTGGTTGTCAATACCCGGGCATCCCCCTGGGAATGAACAGGCAACATTTCTACTGCTGATGTAAAAAGGGGCAGTTTAATGATCTCGGATATCTCTGGTGTTTCTCCCACCTCCTTTATGTTATCCACATCACTATTAACCACAATGGGCGCTTCTTTCTGGGATGGAATATCTTGATAAACAGCTGCCTCCACAGCGCCAGCGTCATTACACTGTAATTCATCCCCTAAACCCCCAGCGTCAAGCAATAAGACACCCTCATTATTTACTGTCGGAGTTACGCACCCGGGCAGCATTGAGGGGTTTTGTTTCAACTTCTTCGCTGATATTGTTGCTGATATTACCATTACTGGAGCCCCGGAGAAACACTCATATCAGAATCGGACGGCTCTTACCTTTGCCCTGTTGCCTCTTGAAAATTCCGGGAACAATTTGGAGTCTACGAACAATGCTGCCTCCCTTGGGTGCAGATCCGGGAGAGGAGCCTGCAATCTCCCGGCACGCTCCAACCTCAAAGCCTCGCCCAGCAATCTTATTTCCATTTTCGGCAGGTGGGGGGGCGGGGGAGGTCGAGACCACTAGTGTAGCCGCTACTGCTCCCCGTGTCTTGGCGCCCTTACTGACATTCTTCTGAGCCATTGCAATCCCAGTGTTCCCCGCCAGGGTTTCAGCAGAGAATTCAGCTAACCCCCAGTGCCAGCGCCAATGCCACAGGTAGCGCCCTCCCGAGTTCCACGGATGCCGAATAGAGCTCTGCTGCCTGCACTGATCCGCATGCGAAGATACTTCAGAAAGCTGGTATCACCACAACCACAGCATGTCTCACCAAATATTGCATAATGCTCCTCAAGAGGTTTAGTAGGGGAGAGTCTCAAGGAGGAGCATCCTCGATCAGCTCACTCGATCTCAGCCGCGACCACCATCTTGCCTCATCTCTGCTCAATTCTAAATAAAGATGACTTGGATATCTGTGTGTGTGTCTCCAACACAACCCAATAAAGTGAATCAGGGGGGTGTTTAGCATCCTTGAAGTGTGTGTACAGCCTAGTGGTAACCCTTTGGCACCGTATGTTGCTCTTTTGCTCGGTTATCCTGGTCTAAAAAGATTGCATGGTCATCCCTATGTATTTTAAGCTGCATGGGCAGGTAATCATGTATATGCAATGGTTAGTGTTGCAATTAGTGTGTTTCTTTAGTGTCCATTTGAAGTTGGCCAAGAGAGATATCTCCTTGGCCGCAAAAATGAGTTTACACACTGCGCAGGAACTGCAAGGGTGGTGTCCTGTAACTGCTGGGAGTCCCCACAGGGTCCTCTGTGTGTTAGGTGTGGTTTGTTTTGGCCTCATGTGTATCAGAATGTCTTTCAGGTTGCATGTCCTCATGTATGCAAACCTAGGCCTAGGTATGCATAGGTCACCTGTACGCTAATATACCCCAGTGTTTTAGGATGATTTTCTTGATTCTGGCTGAATCGGGGGTGAACAATGTGACACACGTCAGTGTATCGGATGTAGATTTTTGGTGTACCTCAAGGAGTGTCTCTCTTGGGTTATTACTAGCTCTATTCATAGAGTCCCTCACTTGCCTTTTCGGTAACTTCTAGCCTTGAGGTTGGATGCCAAGGAACAGGCTTCATTTTTGTAGTCGGCGACCGTCTTGCAGTTGTGTCTGATACGCAGAAACTGGCCAAAGGGTAAGTTATCTCTTAGTGCCCTTGGGTGATGGCTATTGTATAAAAGTAAGCAGTTGCGGTCAGTGGGTTTTCTATACAGATTTGTGCTAAGAGAACCCACAGCCAGTGTGATGTTCAGATCGAGGAACGGGACAGCAGTTTCTGAAATAGTGTGGGAAAATCTGAGATAATCATTCTGGTTGTTGATCCACCCCACAAATGCTTCACAAGTAGAACGGGTCCCTTGCCAAAAGATGAGGATGTCATCTATAAAGCGTTTCCATAACTTCACATTTTTGAGGTATTGGTTATTGATGTTATTGATGACATCCTTTTCAAATGCTGCCATATAAGCAGGCCAAACTTGGAGCAAAAATGCAGCCCATTGAAGTACCCTGGCTTTGATTAAATTCAAAGAAATTCTCAGTCAAAGCCAGGGTAGCGCACTCCATGATGAAAGATACAGGAGTCGGTGAGGACCACTTTAAAACATTCAGTGAAACCTCCACAACTGACAAGGTAGCTCTCTGCGGAATGTTGGTATATAGAGCCTCCACGTCAAGTGTGACGTGGAGGTCTATTTTATCAGTGTTTTGTGTCTCTTTAATGATCCTCAGGATATCTGTGGTGTCTCTCACAAACGAAGGAGTCTCTCTCACTATTGGCTGTAGGAAGTGGTCACAGATTTTGGAGAGCGGCTCAAGTAGTGAGCCTATACCAGAGACTATTGGGCGGCCAGGAACCGGGGTGCTGCCCTTATGTATTTTTGGTATGGTATCCTCGGTTCCTTGGTGATTAGAAAGTCCACTTCCTTATAACTGATCCAACCATTAGACTTAGCCCTGTACACCAATGTAGAGATGATGGTGGTCAAGCGGGTGGTGGGATCAACTGTGATGGGGTATAGTGTCTGTCATTTGAAAGTTGACGATTGCATTCTGCATCGTAGTCTGCAGTGGACTGGACTACAGTGGCTTCACCTTTATCCGCCTGTTTGATTATAATAGTCATGTCTTCTGAGAGATTAGTCGCTGTTCTCAACTCTACATTAGAGAGGTTGTGAAAAGGGGTCCGACTGTGAGGTAAGGCTAGTTCCTTATGTACTGCTTTCTCAAAGACCAGGACCTCTATAGGGACCATGCGGTTATTAGGTGTAAAAGAGGATGGGTTTCTTAACCCTGAGTTGTCCTGTTCATTCAAGTGCCTGTCTTGAAAGTAAGATTTTAATTGTATCTTTCAGAACAGATTTTGCACCTCACAGTGGTCTCTGAACTTGTCCACCCTGGGTGTGGGGATAAAACCTAAGCCCATCACTAGCACTCTTTTCTCTGGTTCTGTGAGGATTCAGTGTGAGAGATTAACTACTAGTTCCTCTTGCCTCGTGTTTTGCTCTGGGTTTCCATACTGTTGGATGGTTGATCTTGCCATTGGACCTGTTTCTGAGATCCTCTTCTGTTGCGCCCTCTTCCTCTGCCCCAGCCTCTGTCTAAAAAAGGGGGGTTGCTATTATGGAAGAATTGTGGCGGGCTATGTTGGTATGGAGGGAACTGCCAGAAAGCTGATGTATAGTCAGCTTTGAGGTAAGGGTACACTTTTTCTTTTTTGAATTTCTGCATGTTCTTTTGGAGCTTTGTTATTTTTTGCTTCATTAAATAGTCCTTATTGTCAGATCTCAGCGTTGATTTCCACGAGTCTGGTTTAATAGGCTGTGATTTGTACAGTTGTTTTGAGTGCTCCTTCTGCAATTTGGATCCTGACTAGGAGTGCATCTGCAAACCTTCTAGCTGTGTTAATAATTAGGCCTAGGGCTAGTGGAAGGGGGGGTGGGGTGGGTGTAATTTTAAGAGACACTCTGGATTTGCACGTCCTTGAGCTTGATGCATGTGACGGCTGTGAACTATTTGGATTCACGATCAAGAACGCACAAAGACATCTCCTAACAGGCATTATCTGCTGTAGACCCCCTGGGGTCTTTAACACAGCCCAGCAGTTGTCACTGCTGGAACTGTTTACCAACATGGCTGCTACACATAGCCAACTGGTAATCCCTGGAGACTTTGGGGCATATTACCAACAACTAGCGATGATTATCGCTATGTTGGTTTAGCGGCAATATTAATATCGCCGAGCTCCGCCGATTTTTATCGCTTAGGAGCCTTGCTATTATCAAGGTTTATCTCCTAAGCGTTAAAAATCGGCCGAAATGCATGAATTTCGCTGTAAAGTCAGCGATATTCATGCATTACCAAGAAAATGCTCTCAGCCATGTTATCCACCTACCATTGGCTTTTGGAGATAATCGCACTTAGCGCGATTATTTCCAAAAGTTGGTAATAGGAGATAGAGATGTTAGCAACTGTTTCCAGTCGCTAACATCTTGGCACGCCCACTTTGCATGTCATTAGCGATAATTATCGCTGACATGCAAAGAGGGCACCTAAATGCCCGCTATCTCCTACTAGCTGTCGCTAACTGGTGTTAGCAACAGCTAGGTAATAGGGCGATACAATTATCGCCGCTTTAGCGGGGAAAAATTCCCGCTAAAGCGGCGATAATGCCCTTGGTAATATGCCCCTTTAATCTTTGGCTGAATGGTACCATGAACGCAGGCCTCTATAATGTGACTCGTTCATGTGAGGGCCTTGGCCTTTTCCAGCGAGTCTCCCAGGCCACTCATATAGGGGGCCATCGGTTGGACTTGATTTTCTCCGAGACCAACCTTCTTACGGTGGGGGATGTTTTACCCATGGCCTGGGTTGACCATTCTTTGATGAAATTTTTTCTGAAGTCAGGCACCTCGGCTACTAGGACATCTAGCCTTGTGAGGGAATATGTGAACAGAGATTGGAAGTCCCTTGGCCGGAAAAAGGGTGAGACCCCTGTGTTCAGGGTTGAAGAGTGTTTCTCCCCGGACGTGCAGATAGAGACGAACTACGCCGCTCTCTGCTCAAAGATTGTCTCGGTTTTGGACTCCACTGCTCCTTTAAAACGTCATAGGAGCAGGGGGAGACCTTCATCTCCCTGGTTTACAGACAGCCTAAAAAACCTGAGGCTGGATTGTAGGCAAGCGGAGAGGAAGTGGAGACAGGCATATCTGGACAGGGATAGGCTGGTAGGGAAGATAAAGTGGACAGAATACAAGAAAGAGATCCATAGAGTTAAAGCATCGTAGTACTCCAAAGATTTTACCGATGCCCCGAACAGCTCCTGCAGTATTTTTAATATTCTGAATAGCCTTATTAGCCCGGACTGTGTTAAGAATGAGATCCCCCCCCCTCCCAGCAACTGTGTGAGAATCTTGCTGGGTTCTTCCAGGATAAAATTAATAAGATCTTTGAAGACTTGGGGGTGGATCGGCAACAATCCAGAGTTAACATCCCAGACTCTCCGGTATTGGCTGAGTGTGATAGACCTCTTAAGCAGGGCTCAGTCACCACTCCATCCCATCGTTACAATCTTGAAGTTGCCCGTGAACAGGGAGGAGATCAGTCCCTTGTGGAATTCCCGCAGCTGACTGCAGATGAGTTTAGGGGAGTGGCCTCTGTTATTACATCTGGGTCTCCACTTGTAAATGTATGTATGTATGTATAGGCATTTATATAGCGCACTACTTACCCGTAGGGTCCCAAGGCGCTTCGACCGCTGCGAAACCCTTCCTGGCTTCCCTGAGAGATGGTCCCTTAATGGGTATCTCCAGGGTGAGACCAGGCATCCCCGGCGGTCTGGTGGGGCCGTTAGTGAAGATGAGGCAAGCTAATGCCCAGAGTTGCCGAGTGTGATCGCTGATCAGAGTGGGCACCGAGGCGAGAGAATTATCGAGTCCGCTGACCCTGGTCCAGAAACCTGCCGCACCGGGAATCGAACCCTGGTCCCGGGCCGTCCTCTGCTCTCGGGTCTGCCGCCTCTAACCGCTCCCATTGAAAATTTGGAAGGAGTTTGAGGTTGAGCTTTTTCCCACGCTCTGGCTTGTTTGTAACCAGTCGCTCTCCTCTGGAGTGGTTCCTTCGCAATGGAAGCGGGTGGTGGTGACCCCTTTACTGAAAAAGCCCACCCTTGACCCCAAGTGCTTGAAGACCTTTAGACCCATCTCGCTTCTACCTTATCCAGCTCAAATTGTAGAGCGGGTGGTGGCAGGCACTCTTTCTAGATACCTTGAGCAACACAAGCTCTTGGAGGAAGTGCAGTTTGGCTTTCGGCCAGCCCATGGTACCGAGACAGCCTTGGTGACCTTGATGGATGAACTTCGCTGGCGAGCAGACAGGGGTCAAGCAGGTGTTTTGATCCTGCTTGACTTGTCTGCTGCCTTCGATACGGTGAACCATGCCATCCTGCTGGACAGGCTGAGAGAGGTGGGGGTTGCTGGTAGGTCCCTGGGGTGGTTTGAGTCCTTCCTCCAGAATAGAGAACAAGCGGTGGCCCGCCCTCCCTCCCTTCCAATCCACCTTCTCTACCATCTTGCATGGTGTTCCCCAAGGTTCAGCAGTCAGTCCGGTGCTATTTAATATCTATATGAAGCCCTTAGTTGCAATCATCAAAAAATATAACATCAAAATTGTCAACTACGCTGATGATACGCAGCTGATTCTTTCCTTGGAGGGAGATGACTCAACCTCCTTGGAAGAATTTCCCAACTGTCTGCGAGACACGGCGGGTGGTTGAAGGCCAACTCACTGCAATTCAATGCGGAGAAAACGGAGGTGTTATACTGCCCTAGGCCTAGGGTGCAAACTCTCCTACCCTGCAACTTCTGGCCTGGGGATTTTTCCTCAGCGGTACAGCCAGTGAAGGTAGTGCGTAACCTAGATGTTATGTTTAACAATGATCTTTCTTTGGAGGTGCAGGTATCGAAACTAGTAGCTGGCTGTTTAGCTATTATTAGACTTCTGAGAAAAATCCTTCCACTATTACCGCCTCCTGCCCGGGTTGAGGTGGTACGTTGCACTGTGCTCAGCAGGTTAGATTATTGTAACTCCTTGCTGTTGGATTCTCCGAGCTATCTTATGGATAGACTCCAAAGAATCCAGTCTGCGGCTGCTAAACTAGCGCTGGGGTGGCCGACGAGAGCTTCTTCCTTGTAGGCCTTGGCCCAGCTACACTGGCTCCCGGTGAGACAGAGGGTTCAATTTAAGTTTCTCTGTCTGACCTTTAAGGCCCTGCATGATCTAGGTCCTGTTGGCCTACAAAGGAAATTTAGGTGGTATGCTCCAGTCCGCAGCCTACGATCCTCCTCTGCTAGGTTGGTGACAATACCTCGGTTTAAGAAAACTAAAGCAGGAGGAAGATCGTTTGGCGTAGCCGCGGCGAAATTGTGGAATGCCCTTCCGGCTGAGCTTAGACATACTTCAGATCTCCTCCTGTTTAGGAGGAGATTGAAAACACTACTCTTCCCGAAATTTTTGTTTGCCACCGGCTGCCTTCGCTGTTATGAGTCTGCCAGCGCCAGGATGCCTTTTCTAGGTGACAGATGTGCTCTATAAATGTAATAAATAAATAAAATTAACACAAGCCAGTCCCTAGTGCATTTCCACTTGACTAGGAACCATTTCTTTTCAAAGGTTGCATCGTCCAAAAACAGTCTCTGGAAATTATTGACAATCAAGCCAGAGGGGCGATATTGGCCCGCAGATATTCTGTCATAAGAGCGCCATGGAGGGTTAACTTCAACCACTCCCTTTTTAGCGATGTTAGAGAATTCCAATCATCCGATTGTGTGCCAGAAGCTGAGCTACCATCAGTTCCCAAAAGGGAAGGGGTTCTGTCTAAGATGTCTGTTACTGCCTTGTCACCGAAGCTTAGACCGTGGTGGTTATCCATGGGGAATAAAATGGGCTAGAGAGAGAGGGCCAGCTGCGATCCAACTGTTATCTGCTGGTAACCTAAGCAAATGTCCCACGGGCATGACCCGTGCTAACTATAATTCCAAGAGAGGGACAATGGGCAAGTTTAAAGAGGTCGAACATACGAGCCCCAACAAAGCTGTACACAAGAAGGGTATGGAGTTCCTCTGAGTTCAAGTAAAGGAGCAGGGAGATACTAAAGGTGGGGGTGAGCCATGAGTAGCCCCACACTGAAGAGAAAGGAAGGGGAATTTCCCTTTTCGGAACTAGGGCTCTCACACACCTAGCAAGCTAGGTGTCATACTTCATCATATGAGCTTGCCCCTCGTCGGTTGGCGCTGCAATACCTGATGGGCACCCAGTACGGGGCTCTTTGGCGGGTATCTTTTGTTCCTGCTGTTGGGTGCAGTGGGGGTGAGGGGCCTAGTGTGTGTAGATGTGGGAGGGAAGTGAGTTAAAACAGGTCAGTTAGTCCTAGCAGTCATTTATTCAAAAGCTAAACTGCCTGATTAAAAGTATAGAGAGTGGCAGTGAATTAGAGGCAATGTATCTAGCTGTATGTGTCCTACTCTCGGTCAGTCAACATGTGTCATGCCATGAGTGTCAGGAGGATCTGGGCACTTCTTCAGGACCAAAGTGAACGCTATCTACACAACGTGGTAAGTGAAAAACGACATACCACATTCTCAAGTCAATAATCTGCAACCAAAAAAGAAAAGGAAATTGTGTTTATAAAGGAATGCAACCACTGTACATGACGCGTATCTCATAGATCTTTCCTTAAGGTGCCATAGTGGCATGTGTGCTAGGTGAATAAGATTAAAAGGTAAGGTAAGGACTCTAATGCACAGAATGTATAATTTTAAAATCAAGGGCTCAAGATGGAGGCATCCAAATAGAGCAGTTAAAACCAACATAATGGCCAAGACAGGAACCTAGCTCACCTCTACTGTTGTCTAGTGATGACTGCAACAGTATCCAGCGGTCAAAATGGACACCAATTTGGGTCCTGTGTAAGTGGAAAGAAAAGCAACTGGATGTAGCAAAAAACTTAATGTTACACAAACCAGAAAACGGCTAGGTGGCCGGACCCTTCAGTGAGTAGTAAGCAAAGAGCAAAAGGTCCAGGAGGTATTGGCCTAGCCCCTTTAGCCCAACCTTGATCCTGTGTAAACCAAGTATACATGGGCGGTACCACTGTGTAGCGTAAACATTGGTGGGAGTGTTGACGCAAGAACCTGTCTCAAATGCCCACCAACAAGTCACACCAACAGCCGTGTGGGCCGGTATACCGAGAGAGAAGAGCACGGGGTTAATGGTCACGAGGGGGAGAGCCAAATGTAAATCCGGTACCCCAAGTAGCCCCGCAATGTCGACTCCATTATAGTCCTAGACATCCTGGGTGTCCAAGCCTGGAAACAACGAGTATCTACTCACTAGCGTCCAAGGCGGCTCCGTCTGCGACCTACCCTGCCGCCGGAAACCAGGATGGTAGACAGTGCCGTAAATCCAGCACAGATGTTAATATCTAATGCTTGCCATGTCCTCAAATGTGTCATAGTATATCAGAACAGTGGTCCGTAGACACACATTATCGGCAAACTTAAATAACCAATGGTTGTTTATTTGTAACAAACGAAAAAAATACTAAAAAGGAATATCAAACTTATTAACAATGGTGCAGTGGGTAAAGGTGTGAAAACTGACTCAGTGCTCTCTTTTAGGCGACACACTGTAATGAGGCTGGTGTGCCCAAAGAATTACTAGAAGCAGTTCTGAGGAAGAACAGGACTTTATTAACATACAGCAGGAGAGCACCGGGCGTTCGGTGCTCTCTGATACTTCTCCGCTGATTCGCGCTCTCGCCTGCCACCTAAAATGGCCGCCGCGCTCTACGTCATTACATAGCCCGCGGTGACTAGAGTGCGACTCTACATATATCCTCCTTTTGCATTGCCAAAGAAAAACATTCAGTCTATTGACAAGGCAAATTATCTTCCTTCTCCTAGTTCAAAGTCTCGGAATCTGGTAGGCCTCACCACCGGTCTGCCTGCCGGGGTGCGTCTTACCGAAGTGGTGAAAGCTTCTCTGGAACTGTTCTCAGCCTGGTTCACCACCTTGTCCCCGGTTGCACAAGGACTTTCTCTCCGCTGGGTTTCACTCTCCACTCCCAGATGTTCTCCTGTCACGGGGATATCACCATCTCCAAACTCTCTACTGCTCTCTCCTGCTCCTTGATTCACTTCTCTTTCTTGATGTGTCTCCTCACCCTCAGGTGGTGCTTGGTCTTGGGATGTCCTCCCCCTTTCCTCATTGGACCATTGTAGAATCTTAATACATTTGGACATGCTGTCTTGGGACCATACATTTCTGTCGCTGAGCAACGCTGCTCTGTCGTCTACCTCTTTTACCTGCAGAGGTTGGCTGTATTTGCTGTCCCCTTTCTTCCGCAACACCGCCACTTTGATTCTAAACCATTCCCCTCTCTCAAGGGCTGCTTCTTTCACATTCCTTCTCTGGTTGTAATGCTCAGTGTATATCCTTTGGGATTTCTCCAAATTGTGCTGCACCACCGCTGGGGACCATTTGCTGGTTACTGTTTTTTCCTTCCACGCTAGGTTGTCTTTGGTGAAGGGGTCACACCCTCTCAGGATATGGAAGGGGCTATATCCGGTGCTCGTGGGGGTGATGCGGTAGGCCCACAGCATACTTTGGATCTCCTTGTCCCAATCCTTGCCCATCATGATGGCTGCTTGAACGGATCCCATTATGACTCTGTTAAACCGCTCCACTAGACCATTTCCAGCTGGGTGGTATATGGAGGTGTGTTTGGTTTTGATCCCATTCCTCTCCATATACTTGTACCACCTCTCTGAGGTGAACTGCGGTCCATTGTCGCTCAAGATGGATCTGGGAATACCTTCCTGGAGGAAGGTGGCAGTAAGGAACCGGAGAACTGTTTCGGTGTCCATCTCTTCCTGTATGTGCACCTCCGGCCACTTACAATACCTATATATGAGGACACACATGTATTTTGGTGTGCCCTGGGTGTCCAATACTGGTCCTAGAATGTCTATAGACACTTTCTCCCAGGGATTTATTGGGCTGGCAAACTTCCCTAAAGCTGGTCTTAGAGGTGTCAGGGTCTTGTCCGCTCTTTGACACTGGTCGCATTCCCTTACATGTCTCTCCACTTGGATGTACATTCCAGGCCACCAGTATATTTGTTTCGTTCTCATCTTCGTCTTTACAATTCCCAGGTGCCCCTCGTGTAGTACTGCTAAGAGATGGGGTATCCACGTCGTCGGGGGGACTACTTTGTCTCCTCTGTACAAGAATATCCCTTTGTCTCCTATAGATTGTTTCTCCCACACCTCGTAGAATTTCCTGAGTGCTGTCCGTAGGTGTTTCTTTTCCGGCCATCCCTGCAGTAGACATTCTTTGACCTCTTCTATGTCCGTGTCTTCTCCATACTCCATACACCTTTGTCCATTCCTGGCTACTTATCACTCTCTCAGGAAGCTACCATTACCTCGCTCTCGTCCGTACTGCTGGAGGCTTCTTCCATCGCTGAAGCTCTACTAAGGTAGTCAGCTACCTTGTTTCTTGTCCCTGGTATGTATTCCATGTCGTACCTATAGTCTAACAGTTTTAACGTCATCTTGGCGATGCGGGGAGTGGCGCTTGCATGCCCCCTCGATGTAAGAACTCTGACCGGGGGTCTGTGATCAGTCTTGAGCTGGAACCTCTTGCCCCATAGGAATTGGCGGAACTTTCCCAGGGTCCACACTACAAAATGTCTGTTCTGTAGGAGATAGGGACCTAGATGCGAAGCGGAGAGTCTCCATTGTTCCATCTTTCCTTTCCTGCATAATGACTGCTCCCAGTCCTTTTTCGCTGGCATCTGTCATCAACACTGACTGCCCCAGGGGGTCATATCCTTGCAGAGGTATCGCCTTGCTGATATCGCTTTTTATGGTATCAAATTCCTTTTGTGTTTCCTCCGTCCATGCGAACACTGTTTTGTCCCTTATGAGTTGCCTCAGATGGTGCGTCTTGGTGGAACTGTTGCACAAATTTGCTGTAGTATTCAGCCATCCCTAAAAAGGATCTCACCTCTTCTTTGTTGTTCGGTGCCGGGGCATCACAAATCGCCTTCACATTGTCCCTTTTGGGCGTGATGCCTTGTTCTCCAATCTCATGCCCCAGGTATGTGACTAAGGTCATTCCGAACCGGCACTTCTCCCATTCAGCCGTAAGGCCATTGCTTTCCAGAACCCTAAGTACAGTTGTTAGCTTCCTGTCATGATCTTTCATGTCTTTTCCCATCACTAATATGTCGTCCTGGAAGTACTGTACTCTTTAAATAATTGATGCATTAGTTTCAGGAAAACTGCTGCCGCCGACGCGAGACCGAAGGGCATGCAGCGGAAATGGTAGCCCCCGAAGGGTGTTATAAATGATGTCAGTTTCCGGCTCGCTGGGTGCAGAGCTATCTGATGATATGCTGAAGTGAGATCGATAGTGGAGAACCACTTCACCCCTTTTGTCTGATTCAACATCTCTTCTATTCGTGGTAGCGGGAATTTTTCCACTATGATGCATTTATTCAGCTCACGCAGATCCACACAGAGACGGACATTTCATGGCCACTACCAGAGGCGCCAGCCAATCCGAACTATTTATTCCGTTCTCTTCCAGTCTGTGCAACTCCTGTTGTACTGCTTCTCTTACCGCTATGGGTATGTTCCTTACTTTGTGGGACACCGGCGTGGCATGCTCCTTGAGGTCTATCCGATGCATGAATTTTTCCAATTTGCCGACCTTCCCTCCGAATACCTTGGGAAATTCACTTTTCATCCTCTCAAAGTCTGGCCAGTGCCCCGGGCCCGTCATTAGCACATGTGTGTCTCCTCCTGGATCCAACTGTATGCCCAGGTCTCCTTGATCCATCCACCCTAGGACTGATGGGCCCTTCTCCGCCACGTACAACTTGCACTCTGCGCTCCGGCCTTTGAACTCAAAGGTTAAGACTCTGTATCCGACCATCGGGATGGGTTCTCCTGTGTACGTGTCTGGCCTTATGTCCGGAGGTTCTAGTCTAGATCCTAGGCTGGGTCTGAAATTTTCATTCCATACTGTCCTTTGGACAATGGTGTACAGGGAGCCCGAGTCCACTACTATTTTGATCTGTACTCCCCCAATCACCATGTCACATTGTGGTTTGCGAGAGCGTCTGCACTCAATGCCCAGTACCTGACCGTACACACACAGTACACTGTCTCCTTCCTCCTGTTCTCTATCCTCTTCCTCCTCTGGCCTGCGCCACATACTTTACAGTGGGCCTTCTCATCTTGAAGTGGCATACCTTTTCATAGTGTCCTACTATGCCGCAGAACATACACTTCGCTCGGAACGCCGGAGGAGAAAGCCGGTGGCAGTGGCTTACTCTATCCGCTGACGCTCGTGTACACAGCATGCACTGATAGTGCTTATTAGTAGCGTTTTTAAAAACTTAGCGCGTTTGGCTAATTTTAACTTGTTCGGTGTTTTACTGTGAAAATTGCCTTCTGTGCCTCACCTATTGGCTGATAGCAGCTGTTGGGATTCTATTGACCGCCTACTCCCGCCCCGGTCCGCCGCGCCCATCTTGGACGTTTGTTGCGGAGGGTGGAGGAGGAGCCCAATTACTTCCGGGCTCAGGGCTGCAACATCCGCGCTCTAGTCGCGCTGTATTGTTTTCTATAAATTCCCTGCTTTAATACACTGGCGCTGTGGAGAGGAGAAAGCCGGTGGCAGTGGCTTACTCTATCCGCTGACGCTCGTGTACACAGCATGCACTGATAGCGCTTATTAGTAGCGTTTTTAAAAACTTAGCGCGTTTGGCTAATTTTAACTTGTTCGGTGTTTTACTGTGAAAATTGCCTTCTGTGCCTCACCTATTGGCTGATAGCAGCTGTTGGGATTCTATTGACCGCCTACTCCCGCCCCGGTCCGCCGCGCCCATCTTGGACGTTTGTTGCGGAGGGTGGAGGAGGAGCCCAATTACTTCCGGGCTCAGGGCTGCAACATCCGCGCTCTAGTCGCCCCTACCCCCTCCATAAATGTGCAGAGGTCCGCGGTCGCGCAGCGGACGCGTGCAGCGGGCGCGCCGGAAGCGCGCCGAAGTCGAGCCAAAGTCCAGCCCGTCTGCGCCCGTCCGCGGCCGGACGGGGCGCGGGGCGACGACTCCTGGCCATTCCACATCCCAGAGTATACGGTATGATAGACAGGAGCTACTAGATCTCCGCCCTGAAGTCACCTTATCCTGCTTTCACACCATGGAGGCGCTGCTTGTGCATTGTTGCCCTTCATGCTCTTTTACGCCTAACAAACCACCCATCAGGGCAGGCTCTTTAATACGAACTAAGGCGGGTTTGATTAACTGCCGCTCTCTGGGTAAGCACGCTATACAAATTCATCAACTACTGGAGGATGATGACTTTGATGTGATGTTTTTCACGGAGACTTGGCTTGGGGAACTTTCCGACCCGGACATCATTGAAGCCATGCCTTCTGGTTTCTCCTTGACCAGACTTGACAGGAAGGATGGCAGGGGAGGCGGAATTGCCATTGCCACTAAAACCCCCCTGCAGTGCTCCCTTTCGCCTCTGACCATAGATCACTGCGAAGCTGGTCTTTTTACTATTTTAGTTAACCCACAATTCTCTTTCTCTGGCATTCTTGTGTACAGACCTCCCGGGAGACTGTATGATTTTACATCCAGCCTTCTCGAAAACACTGCTCACCTTGCTATTAGGAAGAATAATTTCCTGGTGCTAGGCGATTTGAACGCTCACTTTGATGACCCCCTTGATTCTGGAGCTAAGGACATTAGGTCCGCTCTCCAGTCTCTGCAGCTAGATCTTATAAATTTTGATCCCACTCATAGACAAGGTCACCTTCTTGACCCCATCTTTGGGAGCGTCTCCAGAGTACACGCTCTTTCTCCCATTCCGGTACCCTGGTCAGATCACTCCATTGTTCCTTTCTACCTGCTAAGATCTGAGCCCGATCCGAATAAAAAGGACACGGATCTTCGGTACCAGCGCCGGAAATGGAAAAATTTCTCTCAGGACATGTTCAATAAATTGATTGGAACAGGAGACTCTCTTGAAAGCACTGACTGTGAAACAGCCTACAGTCAATTGCAGGACAGAATTTTAAGGGCACTAGACAAAACCGCTCCTACTCGCAACCTAAAAAATTTCATCAACCCCAGAAAATCCTCTCCCTGGTACACCGCAGAACTACAAGCTTGCAAATCTGCATGCAAAAAATTAGAACGCGACTGGCGCACTAATTTTTGCCCAGTTATTAAATTTCAATATAAACAAGCGCAAAAGGAATACTATAAAAAAATCCGTATTTCTAAAGCCATGCATTACAAGACGCGCATTGGGGAGGCAGAGAACTCTTCTAAAGAGCTTTTTAAAGTTTTTAAGGAAATTTCTGTGCTCACTAATGACAATGCGCCTTGCGACAACTCAGTGGAAACTTGCAATAAGATCGCTCGCTACTTCTCAGATAAGATCAACAACATCTATACCAGTTTCTCTGACAAGCCGCCATCCGGCCATGATTTTATAGAGAGCGCTGTTACTAATTCCACTGAGTCTTGCCTCCAATGCTTCTCGGTTCCCACTCCCGATACGCTTATAAACATCTGCAAGAGCGTCAAATCGGGTTCGCCCCGGGACCCTGCTCCCCCGAAAGTACTCAGAGAGAGCCTACAGGTACTGGAACCCTACTTCAGGCAGATTATTCAGTTGTCCTTCTCCTCTGCGCACTTACCGACTGATTGGAAGAAGGCTATTGTATTACCTATCAAAAAGAAGCCGAATGTAAGTCAAGACACCTTGGAAAATCTAAGACCAATCTCTCTTCTACCCTATCTTGCCAAAGTGACCGAAAAAATTGCAAACAAACAACTTATGGCTCACTTTGAAGCTAATAAATGCCTGCACAGCTCCCAGTCCGGTTTTCGGACTAATTACTCCACCGAGACAGCCCTCCTGAGAGCTACTGAAACGCTTAGGGCAGGAGCTGATGAGGGTCATACGATGGCGCTCATAATGCTGGACCTCAGTGCTGCGTTTGACACTGTAGCCCATTCCACCCTGCTACAGTGTCTAAACCAGGCTGGGGTCACAAAGGAGGCATTGGGATGGCTTAGGTCTTTCCTCATAGACCGAAGCTTTCAGGTTCAGAGAGGCAATTCCCTTTCTGACAGCATTGCCCTAGAACAGGGGGTGCCTCAGGGCTCTGCCCTGAGCCCCACCTTGTTTAACCTGTATATGGCTCCACTAGCGGAGGTGGTTCAATCGTACGGCATAAAAATCGCATCTTATGCCGACGATACGCAACTCCTCATCTCCCTATCCCAGACACCCACCTTGGCCGCTGCTAATTTCAGAACATGCATGCAGGAGCTTGCAGGCTGGATGAACCAACACTGCCTCAAGCTCAATGGTTCTAAAACTGAGGTGCTGGTGATTGGGGGTAACTCGGCCAGTTGGACCCTGGACTGGTGGCCTTCCTGTCTAGGTCCCATGCCTTCCCCATGCAAGGAAGCTAAGAACCTGGGTGTTTGGGTCGATCCCAGACTCTCCTATGACAGCCACGTCCAGAAGCTAACAGGAAAGTGCTTTGGTGTCCTGAAGACCTTAAATCGTACCCTGGACCTCCTTCCTTTAGAGGCCAGACGCACGATGACTCAAGCTCTGGTTACCTCCCGTATTGACTACGGTAATGTCCTTCTCTTAGGTACTACTGAGAAGAACATTAAAAAACTTCAGGTTCTCCAGAACACGGCGGCCCGTCTGGTCCTCAGGCTTCCCAGAAGAGCGGCCTCCAAGCCTACACTAGTTGCTCTTCACTGGCTCCCTATAAAAAAGAGAATCTTGTTTAAAACGCTCCTTATGTGTTACAGGATTACCTCTCAGGTAGCCCCTGAATATCTGAAGGATCTCGCAATTCCCTATGTGCCCAACAGAGAACTGCGTTCCAAGGGTACCGGGCTTCTGTGTGCCCCCCGGATAAACAAAGCAAGGATGGGAGGGCGCTCCTTTCGGGCGCTGGCGGCCAAGAATTGGAACCTTCTTCCTTTGCATATTAGACTGGCTGAGACAGAGACCGTATTTAGGAGACTCTTAAAAACTCACCTTTTCACCCTTTAGGTCGCTCACTTTCCCCTGCTTTCTCTTTCCACAGCGCGGGGACACGCCGAGATGGCGTCACCAGGCGCTTTATAAAATCCTTTATTATTATATTATTATTATTATCGTGGGCCGCATGGGACTGGCTTCCACACCGGTAGCACACGTTTGTGCTTTCTCTGTTTTGCCTTCTCTGTTGTGTTGGCTTCCCTGTCCATCTGTTTGACACTGTACTTTCCCCCGCCATGGCTTTGTTCCTTCCTGTTGGTTCCGCATCATCTACTTTATTAACTATGGGCCTCAGGGCGGGTTCTCTTTTCGCTGCGTCTGCGCATCTTTTGGACAGCTCTGCCTTTTTCACCGTGGCGATCACTAGATTCAGCGTGGCGCCTCCGTTCACCTATAATTTGTCCTGGACAGTCTTATTCGTGGTGTGCATCACTATCTGGTCCTTTATGAACTCATCATGCAAAACGCCAAATTTGCACGTTATCGCCAGTTTCCAGAGCGCGGAAACATAGTCGTCTATTGATTCGCCCGCCTCCTGTTTCCTCTGCTGGAAATTATATCTATCAATGATGTGCACACTGCCGGCCGGTAGTGGTTGTTCAGATCTTCTATTGCGTGTCTGAATACGTCGTCGTCTGCCGCTTGCCTGGGGGTGGGCACAAGATTCTGGAAGACCCTAATCCCTTCCGGGCCTAGGTTGTGCAGGAGTGTCCTCCTCTTCCTCTTACTGGGGAAAGCTTCCCCGTTTTCGCCTTCCAGAGCTTCTATGTAATTCATGAAGTACTCTCTCCAGTCTTCCCACTTCATTAGAGGGTCTCATGGCTTGGGCAAGAACGGGATCAGTGTCGTAAGTGAGGACGCCTGCGCACTCATCTCAGCGCGTCTTTCTGGTTCTGTCTCCTGACCTCTCAGGCTGCCTGGCGCACTTGCACTCTCTCCGTGTGCCTGGTCCGGTTGGGGTCCCTCTGCGCCCCATTCACCACTTCTCTGTGACTCCGCCGGGGCCTCAATCGTGTCCGGGTGCTAGCTCATGGAATGGGTGCCCCCACTGTAGTGTCCCCTTCTTTATCTCCTCAGTCCTTATGCTGGTGGGGGTCACTATGAGGTCAGTCCCTGGTTCTGTCTCCTGACCTCTCAGGCTGCCTGGCGCACTTGCACTCTCTCCCTGTGCCTGGTCCGGTTGGGGTCCCTCTGCGCCCCTTCACCACTTCTCTGTGACTCCGCCTGGGCCTCAATCGTGTCCGGGTGCTAGCTCATGGAATGGGTGCCCCCACTGTAGTGTCCCCTTCTTTATCTCCTCAGTCCTCATGCTGGTGGGGGTCACTATGAGGTCAGTCCCTGGCTCCCCGCTCCTGTCGCTCTCTGCCCTTTTGTACCTGGGACTCTCTCGGTCTCTCCTGTTGCTCTTGGCGGCTCTGTGCCTCTGCCACGCTCTCCTGCTGATTTTTCTATAGCCTTTCCTCTCCTTGTTGCTCCTCGTGGTGGCCCCGTCTGGCTCCTTGCACTCCACTTCTTGTCCTCTGTAGGGTTCTCACCATTCGTTTTTCTGTATGTTTTCTTCTTTGTATCTTTTTTTCGATCCCGGCCTCGTCACCACTGTAATGAGGCTGGTGTGCCCAAAGAATTACTAGAAGCAGTTCTGAGGAAGAACAGGACTTTATTAACATACAGCAGGAGAGCGACAGGCGTCCGGTGCTCTCCGATACTTCTCCGCTTATTTGCGCTCTTGCCTGCCACCTAAAATGGCCACGCACGCAATACGTCATTATGTAGCGCGCGGTGACTAGAGCGCAACTCTACACACACACATGATAATGGTGATCAAAGTGTGTATCCAAAACAAGAACAGCACTTCTCTTTATAAATTGGTAAACAGCGCAAATAGGGTTTGTAACACTGTTTTCGTCTGCTGGGCCTCACGATTGCTCACCATTTACAGACGTAATTTTTCAAAAAATCTCCAACTTCCGGCTGCTCTGGATGTTAAACTAGGTGAATATAACCCTGCTCCTTTAGGACCAATGTAATATTGCAAAAGAGTCCCTGAAATATTGGACCATGTAGACATACTGTAAGACACTGTGAAAGAGTTGCAGAGGCAGAAGAGCAAGAAACATCACTGGTCCAACTCCAGAGATCCCAGCACAGAAGCAATAGTGGTTTGGGGGAAGGGTTCAGTTCATCCTGGTGGTCGCTCCTTCTCAGGCCCCTGGAAACCTAACTTCCTCTCACACAGCCTTTATTTTCCTTTCATTTTGTACCATAGTTCCCTTAACCTGCCAATTTTTCTTCATCGTTTTTCATACATATTGTCCTTACTTCAGACTTAACAGTGAGTGCTTCTAGGAAGCAGTCAAAAGTTGGGGAGAAATCGTCATTTTTTGTTCTTAAACCACCTTTATTAAGTTTCCAACATATAGTATCATCATCAGTGCACAGTTATGATACATTGGCAAATCACATTATTCACTCCAATCCACAACCTTATACATTGTAGTCGAATTGCCTGATGGTAGCGAAAAATGTAACTGGTAATACTTAAAGAACTGAAACATGAGCCTTAAGACCTACGTTAGAACTCTTCATAATCCACACAGAATTGTCTTGGCTACAATTATGTGTCCCTTACTTGCACACCCAACGGCTGTCTTCTACTTCTAGGTTAATGCCCTATATGGTTTTTGGACCGTTTTGTGGTCGCTCTTAGCATTGTGGAATATTTACACCTGTTTCTTTTCCACTGCTAGGTGGGCCAGGTTCTAGAGGTTTACTTGATACATGCTTCTGTCATGGGAGTATGGGGTGGGGTGAGGTTGGTGGGGCTAGAAGTTTTAATTGCTTCCTATTTCTGGCTTACTCCAAGTCAAGATATTGGCGGATTTCAGAGGCTTCTTTCCCAATTACCTATGTTTCAAGCTCTTTTCAGATGGCACCGACATTGAGATTGCTGATCTGCCTATCATGGAATGTCAATAGGATAAATTATAAGATCGAAAGGGGATATTTTTGAAAATGGCAAAATATAATTTACCTGACTGACTACTTCTTCTAGAAACTCGCTTGGCACTCATGGTCCCTTCATTATCCTCTTGTGAGTTAAGCTTTACTTCCTCTAAAAGGAGGAATCTGTATAACTCATGTTAAGGTTTTTGGTGTGGCGAATAAAAGAGAGATGCCCTCAAAGGAGGCGGCTGGAAGTTCGATCATAGCTATACCATATAATTGAATTGACCGATGCTTCAGTGATTAATTGGTTGCGACCTTAATAGTGGAGTGAAATGGGCCTTTTGAGATGGTGGCAAAAAGAGTGGTAGATCCCTTGGGAGGTAATCAGAAATCCTTTGAATCTGTTAACATCTGGAGATGTCTGGTTGTTCCTCCAAAGTACCTCCTTTTCGACTGTGTGACAGAGTCCAAGAAAGATAAGGGGCCTTGTTAGACCTGGCACCTTGGCGTGAGTTTCCCTTCCACTTTTTGCTGATGTGCCTCCGATGTTTTGCTGGTTTTCCGATACTCAGGGCACTGCGCCACGGCCGACCCGTGCCGCAGTGCAAGTGCTCCCTACTGTAAATTGTACCTGTGATTGGTATCCATGATTGGTTCATTGGATTTACTGTTAGTCCCTAGTAAAGTGCACTAGGAGTGCCAGGGCTTGTAGATGCCAATACTGCTAGTGGGCCTGCAGCGCTGGTTGCGCCACCCACAGAAGCAGCCGTAAGATGTGTCTGGGGACTGCCACCGCAGAACCCGCGTGCAGTCTCGTACTGTCATGCCGGCTGGGCAAGTGCAACCACTCGCCAGCCCCTGAACCTTCCCTTGACTGCATATTAGTCACCCCTATGGTAGGCCTGCGGGCAGGGTGCATTGTAGGTATAAGGTAGGACAAGCCCTGATGTGTGTGGCATGTCCTGGTAGTGACTTACAACTAAATTCGTATTTCACTATTGAAGGCTACCTGCTCCCGTTAGGCCAGACTGAGCTGCTGGAATTATTACACCCTATAATCCCAGCAGGCTCAGGGAGCATGGTAGAGAGTCGTGTTTAGTATGCCTGAACTCAGGATGATAAAATATTTCTTTTAGTAAAGTTTATTTTAGTATCCTGTGTTTGCAAATGCTACTTTTAGAAAGTTAGCATTTGCTTGCCTAACCATGTCAGCCCGCCTCTGCTGGTTTGTGTATCTGACTGTCTGGGATGTGTGAGTGACAGGGCTGGGGGACGACAGGTGGTGAATGCGCAGATTACACCTTAGTGGGAGGTAGGAGTGGCTCTTGACTCTGAATCTTGCTGTGCTCTGCCACCACAATGCTGGCTCCACCCTCCTGGGGAGCGACTGATGACTCAGCCGACACCTGGCCCAGGAAGGGCGAAGCCCCATCAACAAGGTACTCTGGCTGCCCCTGTCCGCACAATGCTGGCTCCACCTCCTGTGGGGCGTCTGATGCGCCTGCCCCTCGCACTGAAAGCAGAAGCCGGAGTACACCCTCCAGGGTACTCAAGGACTGAAAGTGGCTATGCAAAGGCCCCCCTGGCCTGCGAGAACAAAAGAAATGCAGTATAAAAGAAGGAGCCTTGCTCCTTGTAAATTAGATCCTGTTTGGGCTACAGAAGGAACTCTACCCGACAAGAAGGACCGGGAAGGACAAGGAAGAGTGCTGGCTCTTGCCTGTGTCTGGTGCCTTGCTGCAGAAGGAGAGGAAAAGGAAAGACTACAAGAAGACTTTTGCTTTGAGAAACTTTGTGCCAAACTCTGCCGAGAGATCTCCAAGGGCTTGCTGTTGAACTTGCCCCCTGACCAGCGCCCCAGGACCAGTGGGCGCTACATCCTGAAGAAAGCGACTGTGTGTGCTGCTTATCGCTGCAGTACTGACAGAGGGGTCTGGGAGCGCTGGGCAAGCCTGCCACGCTCCCCGTAACCAAGGCACCGACATCCCCCTGAGCACCGTGACCGGGGCCCCAAAGCAACAGCGAGAGCAACGTGAGGTCCAGCCGCCGCTGGCCCGAACACCGTGACCGCAACTGCACCGGGAGCCCGAGAGCAAAGTAAAGGAGGACCTGTCCGGTCCAAGCTCCCGAATTGACTGCGCTTCGAGCCGTCAATCCACCTGCGAAGACGGACAGCTGCCCTGTGATAACCCCCTCTGGTCGGTAGCCTGCCCGACAGCTCAGCTGTGAGCGCACAGCTGCAACCGGTACTTTGGCTGGGTACGTCCTGCACTTGGGGACCGTACTGCCACTTGCCGCCACCACACAGCCGCCGCCTCCAGGGTCGGAGCGAACGACGAGGAAAGGACCCTGCCGCCACAGAGCACCGCCGCCCCGGATGACCCGTGACCTGCCCGGCTGAGAGCCGCAGCGAACAGCGACCCCGGAAAAGCAACGCGACGTGGGACAGCTCCCCTGGAAGCCGCCCGCTCCACAAGAATTTGAAAGGTACCGTGTTGTATCCTCACGGTGCGAGCGACCTGCAACTCGAGCTCGCACCGCGCTATCTGCTCCCAACGCGAGCCGCCTCTGAAACCGAGGCTCGCACAGCTCCTGGCCCTCGAGGCCCACGCAGAGAGCGCATTGAGGCGCTACGAGACACTGAACCTTGTCGAACCTGGGCAGAAGGCCCAAAAGATTGCTTATTGCTATAAAGAACTGTGGCAACCTGAACTTAAGTAAACTGGAACCGCTATTGAAAGTGTGACAACTGTATTTACAAGCCTGCTTGAAATTTATATAAAGATATATATTTTTACGAATACAGTTTGGTGTCATTGTGTGGTGGGTTGGTTTTGACGGTGTAATATTGCAAATGTTTAACCCTATGTGCCCCAAAGATTAGCCTAAGACTGCTTAAGCCACACTACCTAGAGGGTAAGCAGAGGTTGTCTGGAAGGTAACCCTCAGCCCTGACGAGGAAGAGAGAGTCCCTGCTTGTCGCTAGTGCTACACTGCGCCAACTAGAGCCTCCCCCTTCCTACAGGCCTCATTTATGAGGTTTTACCGTGGGCTGCGCCACAGACCATCCTGCTGCGCTGCCCTACGGTAAAAGAAAAGATCCGGCGCATTCCTGTCCTTTTCTCCTGTGCTGGCGCAGACTGGGCTGCCGTGCGCCAACGCAAGCACCTTTTCACCATGGTGCATTGGTGCCTGCTTTGCGGGTATGATCATTACTGTGCAGGAAGGGAAACCTTCCTGCACAGAAACAATCAGAAGAGGCTTTTACCTCTTTCTATGTGTGATGCAGGATGCAGCACACATAGAAAAAGGAAAAACAAGGAGAAATAAAGATATTTCTCCTTGTTGTGCCTCCCTTATGCCTCCCCTGGGGTCGTGTACGTTTTTTGCTCCGACTCAGATTTACGATTTCTCATAAATCTGGGACAGTGTCAAAAAGCCATGGATGTTGTTGGGAACGCCCCTAGTAACACCCATTGCACGCCCCTTTAATGCAGAAAACTGTGTTAAAGGGAGCCATATTTACGAGGCAGCATTAAGCCAAAACAAGCATCAAAAACTAGTAAGGGAGGTGGTCATATTGTTTATTTTTTATTTATTATTTATTTTACTAGTGTTTTGTATTTGCATTATTATTACTGGTACAGCGCACTGCGGCCTAAAAGGCTTTGTAGAAATAATTGTGACTGACAACTCAAGGAGATGAGAAATGAAAGCGATCTAAAACGATTGCGAACTACAAAAAAAAAAGCCCGCAAGTGGTGTGCGCACATGCGCCACTGCGAGCATATGTTTTGAATTATCGCTGCACATATGGGCACTGGTGCGCGTAACAGACACCAATAGGCCATGGCCGGAGCTACGCGACCGCCCATGGCCTATTGCGTGTTCTGTTAAAAAACAGCACGCACGCGAAGGCCAATGGAAATGGACCTTTGAAATTACACGCACGAAAAGTGTGGAATTTCCAGGTCCATTTTCAAATCCCCGGTGAAAGGACTCTCGCTGCGCGACACTGCATGCGCAGTGTACGGCAGGCCCGAGCCCTAAAAAGTGGCTCAGTGCTGCCATGTAAATATGGAGCAGGCTCCTGGGCCACGGAACATCGCAAAAAGTTTAGTTCTGGCGGTGCAAAGGGCCTCATAAATGAGGCCCTAGTTATGCAAGGAGTAATCCTTGAATGACTGAAAAGCATTTACTGGCTGGAAAGATGATTGCATTCCAGCTGTTACTCATTAAGACAGTAAAATCTGGAATGCAATCATCTTTCCAGCCAGTAAATGTTTTTCAGTCATTCAAGGTCAGAGCTCCATTTTACTCCTTACATACCTAATCTTTCTTGGGCTCTGTTACAAAGTCCAAAAGGAGGATGCAACAGTTTGGCTGTGATGGTGCCCGTTTTGCATGCTGGAGGAGGTCTTCGGTGACTGAAACATCTTATGTTCAAACAGGAAGTCAATGGCTTTACTTGGCCTCCTTCTCAGGTCCTCCGACTGCCACCATATTTGTATGCACACGGAAAAACAATGCTGTAGGATCAAAGAGGTTAGGCTTGTTCACTCTCCCATAGTCGGGATGCCCAGAGCAACTGTTTAGCTATGCAGTCTTGCAGGGTTTGAAAGCTGCAACTTGCCTTGACCCTGAAACTTGTGACTGAACTAGGAATTCGAGCAGGAACTCTTGTCCCTTTGGGAAACTAAGCAGAAGTAGGAGAGAAGTGCAACATTGTTAGACTTGGCATCTTTTGGTGTGGTTACCCCTAACTTTTTGCCTCTGCCTCCTGTATTTTTGACACTGTGCCGTATTATGTTTTTGCTGGCTTAGACGCTTCGGGCACTTTGCCACTGCTGATCAGTGCCAAAGTGCGAGTGCTCCCTGGAGAAATTGTATGTGATTGATTATCCATGATTTGCAGATTGGTGTTACCCGTAGGTCCCAAGTAAAAGTGCACTACCTGTACCAGGGTTAGTAACTCAAATGCTACTAGTGGGCTTGCAGCACTGGTTGTGCCACCCACACGAGTAGACTTTAAGAAAAAGTGAGGTCTTGTCCTTACAGGACCGAGTAGGACAATATAATAGTATTAATAACAAGGGGACTCGGTCACGATTCAATAGAAGCTGCTCTTTATTCAAAGCAGAATGTATACCCTTTTAATTTAATTCTTGGGTATTGATATATTTTTTATCAAATGTTTAAGTTAATTCACTTCATGCAATTGTAACATTGAAAATTTGTCCAAGTGTTATACACTGCCATACATATAAGTTTGCACAATACAATTATACACTTGACGAATACATAGTTCACAATATTTACAAATTAACACTATTTACAACAATTATTGAAATAGTACCATAGTACTTCTTTTTCTGGCAGTCCTACAAACTCTTTGTTTGGCTATAATCTAGGACTGATCTCACAAAGGATAATTTTTTATGGACAAAGCTTTATTGAGTGTACACACCACTCGTGTGTGCACATTTACGTTTATAACCCTTTGTGGATGCAAAAATTGTGAAACAGCAGACACGTTTTTAAACCCTTTCTCAAGTTTTCAGGTTTTTCATCAGGGCTTTTACTGGGTACCTGTTGGGGGTTAAGGGGAGGGAACAATTAGGCTGTTGGACCTTCACTTTTCTTTAATCAAACTGTGTGTGTCTAGTACTTAAAGTTACCTCGTTACTGTTTGTGCGTTCAGATTCTGCAGTTTTCTTAGTTTGCTGTTGAGCCACCTATTTGAGTCTGAAAAAGTGAAAGACAAAACGATTGTCTCTAGCTACATATAACAACAGGACTTAGTAAAACGATTTACAGTGGTATGGCTGTAGGACTTACTTGTATGCTTCTTGTTTCTATCAGGTGTTGCTGCTCTTGTTCATTTCACGAATCAGTAGCACAATTATGGTTGGATGTGGCGGGGTCTATTTGGAGATAAATATGGATGTTTTAACTCAGTGTTTCGGCAAATTTTAAACACGCATTGGCCATGCTTTAAATAAGGGAACTTACTTAATAATTTTGTTCTGGGGCTTTCCTGCGATTATCGTCTTTGTCTTCATCGTCACGCGC
The DNA here is from genome assembly GCF_964263255.1 of Lissotriton vulgaris. Taxonomy (NCBI): domain Eukaryota; kingdom Metazoa; phylum Chordata; class Amphibia; order Caudata; family Salamandridae; genus Lissotriton; species Lissotriton vulgaris. Next base: position 490,176,829 of record NC_141696.1, read on the forward strand.
GGTTCGTTTTACACCATGCGGCGTCTGCTGTGAATTGAAGAACAGCAGTGAGCCCCTCTCGGCCATACACGTGTATTATTACCTATCCGTAGCATGTTGTCCTTACCTTTTTAATATGTAGGGTCTGGGCTACTCGCACATGCAGTCTGCCTCGCTCACTTCCGTGTTTGGTTTGCTCCGGGTATGCCGGACACGTGACTTGTATAGAAACTCTCTTCTCGTGTGATTTACACCAGAATTGTGGGTAATGTAGTCAATATAGCCATGCAGCTTTTGACCAGTCTTTCTTGAGCATGATTTCTGGGCAAAGGACCTTGCCAATTGTGTTTTATAATTTGGACATCTCGTTCAAACCCTCGCTCACACAGTTATATTTTAATATTAGGTAGGCTTCTGTTTTCAACAATTTAGTTTCCACATTACCGCCACGTGGCGAAATTTTAATGCCTGACAAGACAGACCACCTGAAATCATTTTCTGTATGGTTATTGTCCACAAAATATTGGATCATCGGGGCAGTCACCACTTTTTGTTTTATTCTGGAGTGATGTTGGGCTAATCGCTGATTGATCTGTTGATTGGTCTTCCCAATATAGATTTTGGTGCATGGACACATTATTACATACACTAGGTTTTTACTTTTATAGTTTGTGAATTCAGTATGAGTCCATTTTATAGAGTTGTGTTAAAAAACTGTCCATTCAATTGTGGTGGCAAATGATATGCAGGTCCCACATTTGTGGTGACCCTCCACAGGTTTCAAGTTCCATATCTTGCGCAAATCTGTTTTAGCTTTGGTTATTCCTAAATCGGCCCTAATAATCTGTTGCCCGATGTTTCTCTTTTTCTTTAGGGCAAACAATGGTCTTGCAAATGGTGCTTCCAAGTTGGATATTAGGTGCCAGTTTCTTAGGACAATCGATTTAAATTTGTTGGTGTAAGGACCATACGTTGTCACGCAAACTAGTTTGTCTAGGGGTTTCTTATCTCTCTTGATTAACAGTTCTTCCCTAGGCGTAAACCTAGGGAAGAACTATAGAGTACCAAAAATTCTTCTTTCCTTGAGCAGTTTTGTCTAATCTGTTGCAGTTGACTGTACAATAAATAGGGTACGACACTATACAGCAAAAAGACAGATAAAAACACCATCCTCCATTACCGGAGCTTCCACCCTCAAAGCCTGAAGGCAAACTTACCGTACAGTCAACTGCTACGGATTAGACGAAACTGCTCAAGGAAAGATTATTTGGTACACTCTGAAATTTTATGTGAGCAGTTAGGAGCCAGAGGCTACCCAAAAAAGATGTTAAAACATGCCACCAAATGAGCATGGTTTACACCTAGGGAAGAACTGTTAATCAAGAGAGATAAGAAACCCCTAGACAAACTAGTTTGCGTGACAACGTATGGTCCTTACACCAACAAATTTAAATCGATTGTCCTAAGAAACTGGCACCTAATCAGACCCCCCAGGATATAGCGGCATGGATTAGCAAATTTAGCGGCACAAAAATGGAAATTTAGCGGCACAAATATGGAAATTTAGCGGCAATTTTGCGGCATTTTATGTGGCCATTTTTCCTACAACAAGCACAGATATCTTAGTTTTTTTAGTTATTCAACAACATGAAGCTATGTATATTTGGTTTCTTTACAATATAGACACTTTGGGGTAGATTTACAAGTCCCTTGCGCTGCTTTTACGCCGCCGTTGCGTCACTTTTGTGACGCAGCGGCGGCGCAAAAGATGCACCATGGTACAACGTGACGCCGGAGAGTACGGCCAGGGTGCGGATAGTACGGCCCATGTGTGCAGAATCCGGCCCACCTGCGGATGTAAAGATACGACTCGCAAACGATCTCTGTAAATACTAAAAGTCATTAAGTTAGACCTTTGTCTAAGATTACCTTTGGGAATCGGCCCATAAGTTTCTCATTGCTTAAATAGATGTAATTTCTGATATTTATGTTTCCCTCGTCTTCATTGCTTGATTTGCTTGTGAGAAAGTGTCATTCATAATCGTTGAAATGTAACTCATATTCACACTGAAAGTATGAAAATGTCACACATAGCAATCTGAAGCCTTGACAGTTATGCTGTTTTATTTGCGAATAGAGGCCACTATTATTTTGGCGCCAGCGCGTACTTTCTGTTCCAGAGGACACTGCTTGTTGGTGGTGCAGCAGATCACAGAGTGTTGTCACGAAGGAAACGGTGGAAAACCACTCGAGAAAGTTTTAAATCTTTCTGTTTGAGAAAATTCAACAACAACAAGTGAATCCCAAAATGAAATTGCTGCTCCTCAACAAAAGCGTAAAGATGAGATCGTTATTCATTACCAATCAATGCTTGGTTTTAACAATAAATGCACCGCACAATTAATTGTTTACCAGAGAGGCTTTTAATTGGGCACCTGCAAAGAGAGGCACTGTGGCATTATATGTGCCTCGGAGATCAGCACCTCTCCCCCTTCGTGAACATCACGAAGAAAGGAAGGAAGGCCTGTTCAAAGAGCCAGCACCTGTCCGTCAGACAGTACGGGGGGGAGGGGGGGGATAAGAGCAGGCGCCCTTAGCTCGAGCCATCAGTGCAGAAACAGCAGGCGGCCTTAGCTTTGACCAATGTGCAAACCAGCAGGCGGTGGTGACGGCTTGTAGGTTGGCTGGAGAGGCAGGCAGACAGCCACAAACACGCCAGGTATGGTAAACTACCCAATCCACAGGCGATAGCCGCACAATTGTTAAATGGGCTGGCGCTGGGCTTGACACCTTCAGTCCTTCCTAATGTTTCTGTCACGCTGTGACTTGTAGGTTTGCAAATTCGTGTTGACTGAATCTCCAAGACGCGCTGGAGGTGTCTGATTTCACACGAGCCCTTGTGGTAGCTTTGCAAAGGAATCCCTAACAAAGATCTTTCAGCATGCTGTGTGAAAAGGATTAACGCTCACACGCATGCACGCACGCTGTCTGTCACACACACTCTTACGCACACATGGCTGTATGTGTCTTTTGATATGGTACATACACACAGACCCCCCAGGATATAGCGGCTTTTGTAAAAATGCCAATTTCGCAGGCACTTTTGTAAAAATCGCGGCATTTTTTCAAAATTGCCGATTTCGCGGCAAATCGCGAAATCGCGAAATCGCGATATCCTGGAGGGTCTGCCTAATATCCAATTTGGAAGCACCATTTGCAAGACCATTGTTTGCCCTAAAGAAAAATAGAAACATCGGGCAACAGATTAGTAGGGCTGATTTAGGGATAACCAAAGCTAAAACAGATTTGGGCAAGATATGGAACTTGAAACCTGTGGAGGGTCACCACAAATGTGGGACCTGCATATCATTTGCCAACACAATTGAAGGGACAGTTTTTGAACACAACTCTATAAAATGGACTCATACTGAATTCACGAACTGTAAAAGTAAAAACCTAGTGTATGTAATAATTTGTCCAAGCACCAAAATCTATATTGGGAAGACCAATTAACAGATCAATCAGCGATTAGCCCAACATCGCTCCAGAATAAAACAAAAAGCGGTGACTGCCCCGATGGTCCAACATTTTGTGGACAATAACCTTACAGAAAAAGATTTCAGGTGGTCTGTCTTGTCAGGCATTAAAATTTCGGCACGCGGCGGTAATGTGGAAACTAAATTGTTGAAAAGAGAAGCCTACCTAATATTAAAATATAACTGTGTGAGCGAGGGTTTGAACGAGATGTCCGAATTATAAAACACAATTGGCTAGGTCCTCCCACAAGACATTTTATAATCTTTAATTCTTCTACTTTGCCCAGAAATCATGCTCAATAAAGACTGGTCAAACGATGCATGGCTATATTGACTACATTACCCACAATTCTGGTGTAAGTCACGTGTCCGGCGTACCCGGAGCAAACCAAACACGGAAGTGAGCGAGGCAGACTGCATGTGCGAGTAGCCCAGACCCTACATATTAAAAAGGTAAGGACAACATGCTACGGATAGGTAATAATACACGTGTATGGCTGAGAGGGGCTCACTGCTGTTCTTCAATTCACAGCAGACGCCGCACCGTGTAAAACGAACCGAGCGTGACAATGCCGTCCGGCTAAAAGACAAATACGAGAATCGCAGGAAAGCCCCAGAACAAAATTATTAAGTAGGTTCCCTTATTTAAAGCTTGGCCAATACGTGTTTAAAATTTGCCGAAACATCGAGTTAAAACATCCATATTTATCTCCAAATAGACCCCGCCACATTCAAACGTAATTGTGCTACTGATTCATGAAATGAACAAGAGCAGCAACACCTGATCGAAACAAGAAGCATACAAGTAAGTCTTACAGCCATACCACTGTAAATCGTTTTACCAAGTCCTGTTGTTATATGTAGCTAGAGACAATTGTTTTGTCTTTCACTTTTTCAGACTCAAATAGGTGGCTCACCAGCAAACTAAGAAAACTGCAGAATCTGAGCGCACAAACAGTAACGAGGTAACTTTAAGTACTAGACACACACAGTTTGATTAAAGAGAAGTGAAGGTCCAACAACCTAATTGTTCCCTCCCCTTATCCCCCAACAGGTACCCAGTAAAAGCCCTGATGAAAAACCCGGAAATTTGAGAATGGGTTTAGAAACGCGTCGGCTGTTTCACAATTTTTGCATCCACAAAGGGTTATAAATGTAAATGTGCACACCCGAGTGGTGTACACACTCAATAAAGCTTTGTCCATAAAAAATTATCCCTTGTGAGATCAGTCCCAGATTATAGCCAAACAAAGAGGTTGTAGGACTGCCAGAAAAAGAAGTACTAGGGTACTATTTCAATAATTGTTGTAAATACTGTTAATTTGTAAATATTGTGAACCATGTATTCATCAAGTGTATAATTGTATTGTGCAAACTTATATGTATGGCAATGTATAATACTTGGACACATTTTCAATGTTACAATTGTATGAAGTGAATTAACTTAAACATTTGATAAAAAATATATCAATACCCAAGAATTAAATTAAAAGGGTATACATTCTGCTTTGAATAAAGAGCAGCTTCAATTGAATCGTCGTGACCGAGTCCCCTTGTTATTAATACTACCCACACGAGTAGAGCAGAAATAATGTCTTGGGCCGGCCACCGCTGTGCCCACGCACAGTCTCTTGACTGCACCGACAACCTGGCCAGTGTCAACACCCACCAAGCCTGATCCTCCCTTCTCTTGCATGTTAGTCGCCCCCATAGCAGGCCTGAGGTACCCCCCTGGGCAGGGTGCAGTGCGTGAGGAAGGCAGGACCTGTCCTAAGTGTGGGAGATGGGTCCTGATAGTGAAAGGCCACCAAATGATCTTTTCACTATTGAGGGGCTATCTTGCCCGATATGTTTGAATTGAGAAGGCTGCATATAATGGTTACCTGCCTGTCTTCCCATAGGAGCAAGATACAGAGTCGGAGTCTGGTACCCCTGTACTTGGAATTCGATTTCGCATCTATTAGGCTGGATGGTTTTTGAATTCTATGTTTGGGGACAGCACTTTTAGAAAGTGGCTGTTTTCGTGTTCACCCATTCCATGTGCCTCGGCCGGTTTTGTGTGTATTGACCGTCTGGGTTTGTGAGTGACAGGGTCTGGTGTGAAGTGCGTGACCCCGGGGAGGGCAGGGTGAGCCGGTGGTGGGCTGAATAGGCCAATCAAACCTAGAGTGGTGGGAGGAGTAGCGCCCAGACCTGAATAGGGCTGTGCCTGCCTCCCCTCGAGCTGGCTCCACCTCCTGCAATGCGTCTGAGGACCCTGGCACACCTGCAAAAAGAGACGACGACGGGCCCTGGCCGAGGGCACCCCGAACTGGTTTGAACTGGGTTCTGGACCCCTCACACAAAGAGATCAAAGCCTTTATGGGGTACTAGCAGCCCGTCCCGACGTTGTCCGGGAGCAATCATCGCTCAGGTCCCCCGCCCGCCCTGACGTTGTGCAGTATTATGCCTCTATGTTTACTTGGTACACTTTTGTAACCTGCCCACGTTACTGCCCACGTCACTTTTTCCTCCTGTAATTCCCCGTTTGGTACCTTCTCCCGATTGTCATTTTAGCTTGAAGCTGACCGCTTCACTTTGTATGCTTTTGTGACCTGCACACATTTCTTTTTCCTCCTGTAATGCCCCGTTTGGTACCTGCCCATGTCACTGCCCACGTCACTTTTTCCTCCTGTAATGGCCCGTTTGGTACCTGTGGCTCGCTCACTGCTCCTCCCCGCCGCCGCTCCTCCCTCACGTTTGCTTTGCTCACTGCTTACTTGGCGCCCTACCTCATCCGCCGCTCACCGCTCCTCCCCGCCGCCGCTCCTCACTGCCTGCCCGCCGATCCTCACCGCCTGTTCCCCGCTCATGTCCACTGCTCCTCCGCTCGTCACTGCTCCTTCCCGCACTGATCTCCACTGCTCCTCGTCACTGCTCCTCCCCATGTTGATCTCCGCCGCTCCTCCCCGCGCTGATCTCCGCCGCTCCTCGCGCTCGTGTACGCCGCTCCTGATGTCAGCACGCATGTCGTGGCCGGCGCTACTTTGAAGGGACTACTTTTTTTTTACTTATATTTTTTAAATAACGTATTTGTTTTTAATTTATATAGCCTATGTCCATCTGCACACCCTGAGGATTACAACGATGTATCGGGTGTGTGGATTGGCGCTGTGGTTCCCGAGTTTACCCGCCTCAAAGCCTTAAAGTTCTTCCTTTATAATAGTAGTATAGATAAGTACACCAACCGAAACCCCAGAGAATTAGACCAGTCTGAATTGACTACCTTCGTGATCGAGAGGAATCTCTGCCGAAAAGTAACAGCTGAAGAGACTCAGAAGAAGACTGCCCTTGCTTTGTGTCTGGGGTTGGCTTGCAGTTTGTTGTTGCCATTGAGGAGCGGATGAAGGGACTCATCTGTGAGTTGTGTCCCCCTACTTGAAGACGGACTTCGCTGAAGTGCAGTCTCCGGCTGAAGGAAACGCATCTCCAAGGACCAGAGTAGAGCTGGGTCTGGAAGTGCATCACCTTCCAGCCTGCCTATGGCGAACACGAGGAGAGGAGTTGGCTGGTGCCTTTGTTTCTTTCTGTGCCGCAGGGAATAACGATAGCGTGCCTAAACTATGGGGAGGAAGGCCTCCATTACCTGTAACAAAGCTTTTCAAATACGCCTCGGAGGGGCTTCTCCTCAACAGACCCATGTACTGAGCTGGAGCTGGACTTGACCAGAGGACGACGACGCAGGAGCTGGATGGACCCTCTTGAACTGGGACTGTGACAGAGGCGGGACACAGGATGAGATAACTCCATTCTCCGATGGAACTACTGAGATAGGCTGAGACAGGGTCTGCTTACAGAGGTTTGGGAAAGGAGATTTACCTTGACCATTAAATGCAACGAGCCAGCAGCAATGTGTCTAGGAGAAATTGACCAGATCCCACGGTGCAACTACAGTTGGGACTTCTAATGGAAAACAAGCATTTACAATGCAACGTTCTCGCCTTCAGAAAAGTTAGAGCTATTGGCATTGTAAATGACAAACTTTTTATTTATGTGTTGGTTTTGAAAACAGATAAGTAAATGGCATTGTCATTTACAATCTCAATAGCTTAATCTCTCGCAAATACGAGACCTAATGCATTTGCACCCACACCCACACACACAGAGCCACACACACACACACACAGAGCCACACACACACACACACAGACACACACACATAGACACACAAACCCACCCAGACACACACACACACACACACAGATACACACACACATATAGCCACACACACACAGAGCCACACACACACAGAGCCACACACAGAGCCACACACACACACAGAGAGCCACACACACACAGAGCCACACACACACACACAGAGCCACACACAGCCACACACACACACAGCCACACACACAGTCACACACACACATTCACACACTCAGAGTCACACACACACAGAGTCACACACACACACAGAGTCACACACACACACACAGAGCCACAGAGAGAGAAAGAGAGAGAGAGACCCACACAGAGAGAGTCACACACACACAGAGCCACACACAGAGCCACACACACACACACAGAGCCACACACAGAGAGCCACACACACACACACACAGAGCCACACACACAGAGCCACACACACAGAGCCACACACACACACAGAGCCACACACACACACACAGAGCCACACACACACAGAGCCACACACACACACAAAGCCACACACACAGAGCCACACACACTAAGCCGAGATCTAAACAAGCAGTCATCAACATTTGTTTCCTTAAGCCAGCAAAGGGAAGCAAATGCGTCTCTAGCCACATAAAATGCAGATGGCAGACTGCGTTTTTTCCTTTCCCCAGATCTTGGGAGATGAGCGTAGCGATAGTTCCCAAGATAAGGAAGTGCTGCAGGCCGAAACAGACACAGGCATTTTCATCCTAGCTGGGACATGCACCTCTCGGAGTCACACTTCCTCTCACTCCCAGACCCTTCCAACATCCTGTCAGCCTTGCGCAACATCCGAGAGCTTCACCATCCCTTTCATGACACACGGTCAGCAGCGGTCTCTTGGGGTCCGAGGGCATCCATGTATCATGGAACACCACAGAAAACAAGGGGATACCAGTGAAAGACTGGGCACGGGAGGGGCGCAATTAAGCCAACAAGCCAATTCCCCTCGTGGTGCAACACAGGCCCACCTTACAGTAGGTGCAATCATGGAAAAGCACAGGCTAAATCTTAAAGAGGTGGGCATAGTTTGCCAGCCCCCATCACTCGAGTTCTGGGAGTATTAATCACAGATGAGCCCGTCCGCGTACACTTGCGGCGCAGTAAATAGGAGCTAGCAGTCCCTACTAGTGTAAATGCTACGGCAAACGTAATGATTGGTTTGACAGCTAATACACCCAGGCAAGTATTACTCGCAGAAACTAGTAAGAAACAAGACCAGCTCATTATTTGAGGAGTAGGCAACATGTCAGATGTTAAAATCCAATGTTGGAAAGAACAGATGCCCCAGCCTTTTGCCCCGACTCCCCCTTCACCAATCCATTGGAGCCTCTCGTTCCTATTTGCTCTTCTCGAATAACTTTACCGCCATTATTGCAGGCTAAAATCCATAAACAGCAGAAGTGTCTGAGCCAACCCATTCCCTGATGTTACCTTCCGTCATGCTGTCTCCGAGGTGGGCCGATGCTACGCAATGCATGGGATGACGCTACAGCAGCCAGTGTTAGCGTGAACTCCCGCATCTGAGATGAAGCCCGCCCCTGAGATCACAACTCCTGGTGCACGCACACTGCTATAGAATTGCACCTTTCTGCTGCTCCATGTAGTGTGTTAATTAAGTAAGTAGGCTTTGCCCTGGTACAGTAATTGTTCAGGCGGACTGGACCAGTACACTGAACTGACAATAGTGGTGATTATTTACAGTGTATGGTAGAAACGGAATTGTCTTAACGCATTAGGTCACTCCCCAGGTTACTTATTTTATCGTCCTCCTAATGATGAAAGTCTGGCTAGGCCCCACCAGAGTTCGAACGCAGGGGCTTGTGCAAGCAGTTACTCCGCATCACAAATACTCCTTTCCCGATATTGCAGGCTACAATCCATAAACAGCAGAAGTGTCCGAGCCAACCCATTCCCTGATGTTACCTTCCGCCATGCTGCCTCCGAGGTGGGCCGATGCTGCGCAATGCATGGGATGACGCTCCAGCAGACAATGGCTGCTGTGAAATGACCCTTGGGGTGGAGACCGAAGGACTAATATTCACGAACCGGAAACTGCAGCTGAGTGTAGTCCCTCTAGGTCGACAAGCAAGCTATATATTTTAATAAGCCCGTTTTCAGAAAAGTTAGAAATAAATACACCAAACACAGGCACAACTAATAAAGGAACACCTACGGTGCCTTTAAAGTTTAGTGTCAAACCGGTGTGTTTACCTGCGACTTGTACTAGAGAGACTCATGAAATAACCCAACCGAAGACTTCCCAATGTATTTTTAACCTGCTGGCATTTTGTAATAAAAACAGAAAATTTAATATATTTAATATTTCTTGCTTTCTTTTCAATTAATTCTCTGCAAAACGTGTGTTTTCAGATATGATATTTAGCACAGGTAGTTTCAGCGATGTATACGTGTGTAACACACAAAACACAGGGGGTCTACCAGCTTAATTATGAAGCTGCACTGTCATACCGACTCCACAGGATCTCGGGGTGTATATATCACATAAAGACAGCGTATTTCAGAAAAAGGGGGTGAACACTACATGCATAAGAAAAACCGGCACAGCATAGGCTATTCATACATGGCTGACAAATCCAGAGCAATTAGCAAAGGGTTCCCATCAAATTGACTCAATGATCAGTCCTATCATTTGGCCAAACCCTGGTGCATATCAGGCTGGTCCCCCGATCATTGGGACAAACAAACACCGCACCTTTTATTGCTGGTTAAGGATTTGGTCCACCAAAATAAACAAACCATCCGTGATGGCTGATCTTTGATGGTAAAGTAAACAACAGTGCAACAAAAAATATAGTGACTTTAAAATAGGATGGAATGCCCTCCTATTGATAACTTTATTCTACGGACAAGACATGCCTCCTAATTAAAAAACCAGAACAGTGCAAGAGAGACAGTAACAAATATCTGTCTAGTAACGGGCCAACATGTTTCTGCCTGACGGGTATTTAACCCCTTGGCATTCATCAGGGCCTCTGTTCTTTCAGTAGTTGCACTCCTAGTAGTGAAACAAAGAAAACACCACCATCACCAAAAGAATAAAGTATGATAAAAATAGTTGAATACGGTACAACCTGTAACAACCGGAGACATTAACCCTCCATATCACTTTGGGTACTGTGAATTCTGTGAAGGAAAGCCTCTGATCATTAATTATGTATTCGATGTGTCAGTCACATGTACATTGTGTATCACCAAAAATAATTAAAGAAAGTAAAATGTTATATGCTCACCCTTAATGGTAGGGGAATGGACCTCACCTCACCTGGACCGTGCTCAGGTTATACGAGGCCCGCACTACATAGATATAGGAAGTAAAACAGAAATAGAGCACCATAAAGCAAAAGTTCTCGAGCTTTTTGTAATGCCCAAACAACATTCCTGTAGGAAAATTCCCTATATCTCGAGGCAAACATGTGAGAATGTTTAACCCTCAGACTGAGTGTGCTCAGCCTCAAAAAATCTCAAAATCTACACTCTAACACCAAACTGTTTCTAATACCAATTAGTAGCCCATATCTAATGGAACCTGTGATAGACTACAAACTCTTAGAACAGCATTAATGACTGCTAAGATTTACATACTTGTATACATATGACTCTCACACGATGCAGTCCCATGTAGACTCATGTTACTGTCTCTCTTGCACTGTTCTGGTTTTTTAATTAGGAGGCATGTCTTGTCCGTAGAATAAAGTTATCAATAGGAGGGCATTCCATCCTATTTTAAAGTCACTATATTTTTTGTTGCACTATTGTTTATTTTACCATCAAAGATAAGCCATCACGGACGGTTGTTTATTTTGGTGGACCAAATCCTTAACCAGCAATAAAAGGTGCGGTGTTTGTTTGTCCCAATGATCAGAGGACCAGCCTGATATGCACCAGGGTTTGGCCAAATGATAGGACTGACCATTGAGTCAATTTGATGGGAACCCTTTGCTAATTGCTCTGGATTTGTCAGCCATGTATGAATAACCTATGCAGTGCCGGTTTTTCTTATGCATGTAGTGTTCACCCCCTTTTTCTGAAATACGCTGTCTTTATGTGATATATACACCCTGAGATCCTGTGGACTCGGTATGACAGTGCAGCTTAATAATTAAGCTGGTAGACCCCCTGTGTTTTGTGTGTTATACATTCAGTAGGAGCTGGGGATAATAATCAGGGATGGGTCTTTAAACTATATATCCCTTGGACCCTCTTTAAACTGTTCAGTTGTTGTTTGGAGCGATGTATACGTGAAATAAACGCCCCAAAAACTAAATTAATCACGCAACTGTAACCAGAATGGAAGGGAGATATGACAATATTCGCATGGCTCTTAATCACTCGCGTAGACTTAAAAAATGGCTGAGCAGCACGTTAGACGGCCCTCTAATTGGCTACTAAACGAGCACAAAATGAAGTCCTTTGAAGACGAAAACACGCATGTCCTTTTCACAATAGCGGCACTGCAAATGAAGGGTGCACCATTATAAGATACAAATGTAAACATCCGGTTCCTTTGCCATTGTACTTACGTGAACCGATTATGTGGTGATACTTTAATAGTACTATTTCTTAGAACGTCCAGGTCAAACCAGGAGGCACTGTGAGGAGTCAGTGTGGGGCGTCAGGGGAGGAGGGGGGAGGGAGGGTGTAATGAGCTCCAGAACCGAGCAGAAATGTCTGACAGTACCTCCATCGGCTAGAAGTCCAGCATTCAACCTGGAGGCGCTATGAGGAGGCAGTGTGGGGCTTCAAGAGGCCCACAGTCTGAGAAAGGGGGGGCGGGGGTGTAATGAGCTCCAGAGCCGGGCAGGAACATCTGAGCCTGTCCGCCCCGGCAGTCACATGTTTACCCGGAACCCAGAGCGGCTAGAAGTCCAGTGTTCAACAGGGAGGCGCTATGAGGAGGCAGTGTGGGACTTAAAGAGACCTGGAGCGTGTGTAATGAGCCCCAGAGCCGGGCAGACATGTCTGACCCTGTCCGACCCAGCAGTCACATGTCTACACAGAATTTAGAGCGGCTAGAAGTCCAGTGGCAAACCAGGAGGCGCTGTGAGGAGGCAGTGTGTGGCGTCAAGAGAGGGGGGGGATGTAATGAGCTCCAGAGCCGGGCAGGAATGTCTGAGCCTGTCTACACAGAACTCAGAGTGGCTAGAAGTCCAGTGTTCAACGAGGAGGCGCTATGAGGAGGGAGTGTGAGGCTTCAAGAGGCCCAGGGGGTGTAATGAACTCTAGAGCAGAAATATCTGAGCCTGGCCGCCTGGCAGTCACATGTCTACGCAGAACAGAATACAGAGCGGCTAGAAGGCAAGTTTTCACCTGGGAGACGCTATGAGGAGGCAGTGTGGGGCTTCACCCCTTCCCCCCCACACAGATCTCAGACCAGGGCACGGAGGGCTCATCAGCCACGCCCGCTGCGCACGCCCAAGATCACACAGAGATGTGTACTCAACAGGCACTAGCGCGGGCGAGGCTCAGGGAAGGGGGGGGATGTCTGCCAGCACTTTGTACACATTAAAGGATTTATGATAATCACCCTTAGCAAACAGCCTGGAAGTAATAGAATCACGCAGGGAGGCCTGCGAAGGGCGCCGCTAAGGACGGACCGCCCTGTTGCTGCGGGTGAAGGTGCACGGCCCAGGGGGGTAATCCTGGAGCGGTGGGTCCCTGCTTGATAAGGCGGCGCCAACTGAGAGAGCCCTGAGACCACTACCCCAGGCGAGGGGGGACCTCCTGGTGGGGTCGGACGGAGGCACCCAGCGAGGACATAAAGAAAGTAAACTCAACACAGTAAGCTGCATGGCACACTGCTAGGACTAGGCTGCATGATGGTAGCGTGGGGGAGGGGCGAGAGGCGAGATGCTCGGGGGTAACATGGCGCAGCGAGGTTTTACGGGACTGGCAGAGAGTGCAGGGAACACTCACCACAGACCAGCAGAATAAAAAACAATACACGAGGAGGCAATAGTGCAAGAGAAGCTGCTGCGCGAGCGCTCGGTTTCACCCACGGGCATTTGGCGTTATATTTCTTTACATCAGTTGCCACCTTCTGCATGCCGGTGACTGTACACGTAGATTTTTGCTAACCCACCCAGGTGATGAGCTCAATAAAAAAGATAGTGAGAAAATAAAATAGTGCAACGCCAGCGCAGACAAGCCCGGAGGTTGTGCGGAAGAGAGTTCGCGATAATGATCATTATGGAGAGTTGAGTGGGCAGCAGTATATATTGCGTTTAAAACTGCACCTCCGACAGCGAGGCGATTTGCCACAGAAGGAGCGGCATCTTTCCAGAGGATGCAACTTTTTCTTCATCACTTTTAAAAATGCACTTTTCGCCCGATTTCACCTAGCAAGAAGTATGTCACATACATTTCAAGAGCAATACACTATTAAAAGATACACGTGACCCAGGTTCTAAGCGCGCTCAATGTATTTGCATAAGCAATGACCACACGCTGCAGACCAGGCGAGTTTGGACAGTTGTGCCCCGTGCATGCTGCTCTGGAGGCCCGGACAGACCTCCAGCACGCGAGGCAAGGCTGGCTCAGATGGCACCGGTCAGTGCGTGCAGGGAGCGGGCAAGAAGCTGGCGGCACGTACCTCGGGGTGCGCGTCTCTGCCCCGCTGCTCAGAGCTGGGAGCCTGCAGCCCGGCGGTGCTTCGTTCTCCTGCTCGCTGTGTCCAGACACGGTGCCCAGTGAGGCAGAGGCCGCTGGATCCCCGCCCCGGGCCCGCCCCTCGGCTCCTTGTGAATGAACGAGGCGGACGTGCACGGTTTACAGCTCCATCCTAGGGAAGGAGAGAGGTGAACAGTGAGTGACGCGGAGCTGGGAGGCTGCTGGGCGGGAAATGTGGCACCGAGGCCCGGGCAGCAGACCCTGGCACTCAGGGACCTGACTTTAAACTTGTTAAGTTTAAATCTGTGGAACGATTGTATGACATGAACAGCACGGACTTAAATATGTAAACTATGCAGCGCTCATACGAGATACTTAAGCAGCCCCTCCTCTGAACAGTGAAGAGTTTAATTTTACCCAGCAAGCAGACTGCTGAAAAATCTGTAATCAGTAGATCGGCCATCTTGAAACATGCCGGCTGCCTTTTGCATAAAATTAACGTGCGGGCTGCTAAAACAGGGGTAGTTTTCTTGGCTTTACCGGGCTGCAGCAGTGAAAACGGGGCAGATGAGGGGTAGCCTCCCTCCGAATCCGAGGTCAAGCAGAAATGGCATCTACAAAACGCCCCGTCATTTTCCGACTGGGGGGCGTGTTTTCTTTCACTCCTCTTCCCATTGGCTGGAATGTAAAATTCCAACCAATGGAAAGAGGAGAGAAATAAACTAAAAAATACCCCTCCGAATCTCAAAAAGACGGGGCTTAAATGAACAGGTGCCCCTCTCCTCCAATGGCTGGCCTCCATTTAGGAAGCCAGCCAATGGAGAAGAGGGGCGGGTTCAAGCCCCACACTGAGAAACATAAGATCTCGCCGGCGAGACTGCGCAAACGCAGCCTACGCAGGCCGAGATCTAAAAAGGAATATAATCGTGTAATGATGTCTACAGAGCAATAAAAAATGTCATTTTTGAAGGGCCCATGACTACCGGGCTGACACACTTAGGTGGACACGGATCACTGGATAAGACTGAACTTATTGTTAATTTGCTTCGGCAATGTGTGTCTATGGTACTTTTGCCCTAATTGTTGTTACTTGCCTTGCACGAGTAGGCTCATTGAAGGTGGTTTCAACTTAGAAATGAGAAGGCCGTCAGTATTCCTAACTCTACCTCACTAAAAGGATGCTTGCTCCTGCCTCACTTACATCACATCTGTGCATCACATCCAGGAACTAAGCCTCCATGCTCATATCCTGACATTTCCCTAATGATAAAATAAAGTTTATCTTTCTGGGCAGGCAGCGCTTTACTATGCATGCACTCGAGGCAGATCTGAAGGGACAGCTTACAGATCGTGGTACACACAACACTGTCATGCCTAAGAGGACTACTCCCTCAAGTAAAATACACTATAGTCATGGACATCTACAACTTATAACTGCAGCATAAGTTACCTAAACTGAAGAAAGAAGACTGGGAGAATAAAAAACAGTGAATAATCTTAGAGAAAAACAGGTCTGCGGCCTCTGCAGGTTGTCACTGAGCGTGAGTGAAGTGTGTTCTGAGGGTGCACTAGCAAATGAGGCCTACGTGTATGTGAGGTACTAGGCACACAAAGCTCTGTTGGACAGCTGTTACAGGTACTCAGTTCCCTCAATTAGGATAATAGAAGGGAGCTGGAATGTAGGAATACTTTAGGAAAGTGGATTATTATATTGTGTGGTTGTGAGACCTCAACATTTAATAATGTCACAATCTTTATCAGGTCCAGTTAAGTTTCTTTAATAAAACCCTTAGCTCAGCCCTGGGTACACCAGTCAGGCTTAATCAAAGGAACAAGGGTAAAGCATTTGAAAGTACCAAACAACAGGATAGTAAGAAACACGACACAATAAAAATCCAACACCTATTTATAAAAATATAGTGTATTTTTATCTTAAACTAAACACCAAAATTACAAAACTCTTTCAAGGGAAACCAGCAATATAATTTTTCAAAGGTAAGGAAATTATTTCTAAAAGATGCTATAAATCGGTATTGTCGACCAGTTCCTAGCCACCCTGCTAGTATGGTTACTCTTTTTAGCTTGGACGGGATATAACGGAGTGCTAGCCAGTCACACGGATCATTTAGGTTCAGTGAGACAGTTACCTTTCGCTATTCAGAAGCCTTGGTTTCCTTACAATCTTTTCCTCTTTTAACGTGGTCTCATCAAGATGTGATCTTGATGCTGAGATGCTGCAGAGATGTGGTGAGTATTCCTGGAGCCACCCTGGTATCCACAAGCATCAGGGGTCATCTCTGGCCTCAGGTCCTTGTCTCAGACAGTGCAGGTAGTGAATACAGTTCAGGTCCAGCACCACGGGTCAGCCGGTCTTCCGGTTCCAGCAGTCTGCAACAGTTACTTGAAGGTGATTCTTTCTTTCTTGCAGGGAAGCCAGAGTCCACTTCAGTATTGACCATAGGTCCCACAGACTTGGGGACACCTCGGGTAGGTCAGAAAACTCAGTCGCCCAGCAAGCACTTAACGGCAAGCAGGCGTTCCTGGCTGCTGGGCTTTCAATGGGTGCAGTTTCCGTTAGCTTTTAGTGGCCATGAAGCTTAACAGGAGGCTAGCTACCTATCCCTTGGAGTCACTTCTTCCATTCTGGCGCAAGTGTATCTCTGTTCCAGGAGTGGCCACAGCAGACACAGTCCTCTTTGCAGGCCCCTCAGGTGCAGTTAAGTCTTCACTGCAGCCTCTCTTTGCTGGGTCCAGAGAGCATGAAGGCAGTAGTTCATCTGTCTTTTTTATTTTTCCAGAACAGTAGTGATCTGAGGACTGTGGGTATGGAGTGCCACTTTTTGTACCATCTTCTCATTTGTGGGTGGGGAGGAATGGGAGGACTTACTAGCCAATGGGGCAATAGTTCCCATGAGGCTACCCTTCCCACTTTACATTACTTCCTGGGGGTATGGCCACCAAACAATCCCAGTATACCCCTCTCTACCTGAATCCTAGATGGAGCAAACCTTCTTACTATGTGAGATGTCCTGGGCATGCGCCTAGGGCATTCCGAGCAAAATGAGTCACTCCTCCTGAAAACCGACTTTGAAACTGATTTTTTCCCTTTGGAGGAGATGCAACATGTATACCTAAACAAGGGAGGGGGCAGGTGAAGATGTGATCGCCATTTGCTTCACTGAGGCGGGAACTTCTTTGAAGATGGGACATCTGTGGCCACCACCTGGTAGTCATCCTACTGGGGGAGGTCACACCTCCTCCCTCCAGCCATTCTCTTTGTTCTCTGTTCCTAGGAGTGCTTCACACTTCCTAGCAGGGGACAGCATATTCTCCCTGGTGACAACTGCTGCAGATAGACAGGAAAGGCTACCGAAGTTAAAGGTAACAAAGTGGTGACTTTCTAAAGTCACATTTCTATTAAAAGTTACCTTACATCCGATTTCAGCAATGCATCCGGGATAATGTAACAATTAATTGGATATCTTGGGGTAGTATCTTTGGTGGTACAAAATGGAAGTTTGCTCTTAGCGCGATGGCTAGTAAAACTTCATACTAGCAAATAGGACTACCGGCCATGCTACAGTGAAAATGGCAATTTTGTGTTTTCTGTCAGGCCATGTTAAGCCCAAAAGGAACTTGCCCTTCTTTTTAATGATTAAGTGCCCTGCCTTGTGGGCTATCAAAGCCTTCTCTAGGGCTGGTTTCTGAACATTAAAAAGGAAGGATGTGACCTGGCAAAAGGGTTTATTTTGACATGTCGAGTTAGCAGATGTAAAGCTGCCTGACTAGGTTCCAGTGGCAGGGCTAGAGTCACTTTTTCAACCTATAATTGTTGCAGTCTGCTAGTAACATTTAACTTACTAGCTCTGGTACATATTGGACCACATACTAGGGACTTCTAAGTCAGTTAAATAAGTCAATCATGTTCTAGTCAATTGCACAAATACTTTCTGGATCAGAGCACAGGCACTGGGGCCTTGACAGCTAGGCCCAGTGAACTACAAAGTCGAAAAACTAGCAGCATCAGTCCAACAACTTTGGGGTGAATGATCATACAAAAAGAAGTCCTTTCCTGAACAAATTGTCAACATCAATGAAAAATACACCTTTCGATGAGGTTAGAGCTTAGGAATGCAAAAATAAAAACATTAATAATCATTAGGTAGTGATGAGAAGACCTGTGTGCACTTTCAAGGGGCTAGTTGTGTCCAGGGTGTTCCCACTTTGTAAAGCATTGCATTAAGGAACAGCTTGATTGCTGTCTCTAATTTGTGTTTTTAATAGTCGACATTCACAGATTTTGATACTGGAAGAACAAGTTGAGTATCATTGTTCCCCCTATCACCCACTATTTGTAAGGGATTAGAAATTTCAATCTTCCATGTTACAGTTTTGCTTCTTAAAATTTTCTTGGGGATTATCATTAATTGGAGCTAGCTTCAACTATTTACTCGCTGTAATCACACTTTTTAGGTCTTGCTAGATGTAGCTTTGGTGGCTTGTCATAGCTCATATAAGCACCCATAAAAAACAGGATTAAAAAGCATCTTTGTTGAGCTTTACGGGCATGTGATTTAGCAACAGTTGTTAGTTCACCTATGAGCCAGTTCCATTTCTCAGGACTGATAGAGCTAGGGACGCCCAATTTTATTGCTGCCACTCTGACTGGGACCAGGACTCCAAGGCCCATAGTTACATCATGTCCACAGAACCCCCGCCCGCAACAATAACCAAACATTCCATAAAATAACACACAAGACACCATTGTTAGTTTGGGGAAAGTTGCTGCAGGTTTATTACATACAACATTATGTAATCATGGTGGGTTATCTTACGGGCGATCCAAGGGCAGGCCGCATTCTCGCCACCTGCCCGCCTGATGAGCCAAACAGCACCATGGCGAACCACCCATATGCTGCACCATTATGGTAATGAATCTACTCACGCCCCTTGCGGGGCGTATCTAGGCAAACCCCCGGTTGCACAGGCACACAACAGCCCGAAGGACTACTGAGGCACCGACACGGGTTCCCGGACCTCCCATGAGGTTCCAGGTTTTAGGCTCTGGCACCCGTATGTGCCCGCTGAAGTACAGTGCTGCACCTCTCCGCTTCCGGATCGCCCTGTAACTCCGCCTACAACGAAAAAAGACACATTAAAAGTTCCAACCGTCGCCCCTCCCCATACTGACACTCAGGGTAAAAGGTAGGGAGGGAAAAGAGTGTCCTAGGAGGCGACACGCGACGTCCGAAGCGGTAAAGAGGCAGAAAAGATGGCGAGGGGAGGTTAAATACCCCTCGCCCTGCCTACCGCCTTGGACGTGCATCACTGGCCCTCCCACCCTCCCGCCGGGACTCTCCTGCCCGGAGGGGAGTGGCTGATTAGGAAGGGGGTGGGGCAGCCCTCTGTAACTACGAGCTCGTCCTCTTGATGGCCACCGGGTGGCCTCGGGCAGCTGCATAGTTAAATCATGTCCACAGAACCTCCGCCCCGCACCAATAACCAAACATTCCGCAAAATAACACACAAGACACCATTGTTAGTTTGGGGAAAGTTGCTGGAGGTTTATTACATACAACATTATGTAATCATGGTGAGTTATCTTACGGGCGATCCAAGGGCAGGCCGCATTCTCGCCACCTGCCCGCCTGATGAGCCAAACAGCACCGTGGCGAACCACCCATATGCTGCACCATTATGGTAATGAATCTACTCACGCCCCTTGCGGGTCTTATCTAGGCAAACCCCCAGTTGCACAGGCACACAACCGCCCGAAGGACTACTGAGGCGCTGACACGGGTTCCCGGACCTCCCATGAGGTTCCAGGTTTCAGGCTCTGGCACCCCTATGTGCCCGCTGAAGTACAGTGCTGCACCTCTCCGCTTCCGGATAGCCCTGTAACTCCGCCACAGCCCGGCCGGTGGCCACCGTCGCCGTCCGGGCCCCCCACCACCTAGCTACCTACGTTACCTGCAACCCTTGCTCAGGAGAGCTTCACGTAAATCCAAGAGGAACAAGTCCAACCCAACAGGTGAAAAGTGAACCCCATCCAACTCAAAATACCCCTTGATCTTTTCCTGAATCATTTCATGCCTGATGAAGCCCATGCCCCTCTGGAGAGTGAATTTCTTCATTGCGCTGTTGAGCTTTCTCCTAGACCTGTCAATAGCCTCACTAGAATTAGCGCCCCGCCACACCCTGCGTGGCACAATTTCTGACCACCAGACTTCACATTCTCCCACTAATCTGCAGACTTCCACTAAATCTGTTTTCATCTTAAGCAAAAGTGCAGACCTACCCAGATTAGTGAGATCATTGCCACCCAGGTGAATGACCAAGTTTTGAGGCAGGCCCCTACCGCTAGTAGCGCTTCCCTCACTCTATGTAATAGACTGTTCCAGCGCATGCCAGGGAAACCCAACCACACACAATCTGTGTTAGAGAAATCCTGCATCCAGTTCCTGATCGCTGCCCAACGACCCAACCTGGAGACGGTCGAATGCCCCAAGACCCACACACGCGATCCTGTCAAAAGAAAAGACACGATTCACTTTCTTACTTTTATTGACATAACGTTTGCACAACACAAAAACACATCTCGCATCTGTGGACTTAAAGCTAGTACCATAAACTAAAACACTGCACACCAATATTTACAACAGAAAAGGCACTGCGAATTGTCGCATCGCCCGCCGGCTCACGGGCGGATATACCGCTTGTAGCAAAGGGACTCTCAGCGTCCCACTTTTTGAACACTTGCTGGCTGCATGCCTGCTTTGAAGGCCGCAGTCGCCGCCCCTATTCTGAAAGAGTGGCTAGAAAACTTATTCCCCTGGTCCAACAGACCTGCTCTGCCGAGGCAAGCCAGCATGATTTTATCCATTTGGTACCTAGTAAGCGGGCTTAGGTCTGCATGGATCTGGAGGTAACCATGCACAGCTGGCCGCTCAGCGAGGTAAGCCTGCAGGACTGAGACTGGACAATATCTACGATCCCCAAGGGGGGCCAACACAATCACTGCCCCTTTACCTGCTTGGTCTGTCTTGGATTTCCTAAGGGTGATGGTAAGGCTCCCATCTAAGCTGATGTCTGCCACCCCTAAGGCGTCCCCTGAGGTGTCGTTCCTGGAGCGTGCCACTATCTCGCTGCTCCTGAAGGCTCCAAAGAAGGCTAAGCAAAAGGCCGCCGCAAACAGGGAGGCCTCGAACTGAGAGTGTGCCACCGCATGCAGGACATCTAGCATGGATTTTAAAGCAGGGAAATCAATGGGAGACCTGTTGTCGGGGACCCTTGGTTCGTCCCTAGCCCAGCCCTTCAAAGCAGCCCTAATAACAAAAGACTTAGCCGGATCCCGAGCCCCACTTAATCTGGCATTATGACTAACAGCAGCCAGGTGGCCGCAGACCCAGGAGTGAGATTTACCCTGCTTCTTAGCACAAACCACAAACGCCTGTACCCTGTCTTTGAGAGACAATGCAGACAGGCCCATGTCCTCAATCGCTTTGTAGAAATTCGCCAGGTGACTCCTGTACCGCCTTCTCGTACCTGGGGCCAGCGATCTCTCCCCTAAAGCTCTTAACTCCTGCTCCACTCCAAGATGCGCCAGAGTGCCGGGGGAAGGGTGTCATCTCTGCTCTCGCACGCGGGCAAGCCGCCCGGAAACGGTCCCACTGGAATCGAGAAAGAGCATCAGCCGCCACATTCTTAACCCCTGCAATGTGCCTAGCCCTGAATTCAATGTTGCAGCGCAAGCTCCTATTTTCCAGCTCCCTCAGCAAACAAAGGACCAGCGGGCAGCTGGCTGGTTGCCCATTGATGGCCTGCACAACCGCCATATTGTCTGACCAAAAAAGGACCTTTCTATCAGACAGGGGACCGGGCCAGAGGTGCAGGGCAATGACAATGGGGAAAAGCTCGAGCACTGTGATATTGGAAGTGATGCCACGCTTGCGCCAGGTGTTGGGCCACTCCTGCGCACACCAGTGTTCGCCCAGAATGGCACCAAAGCCCTACCTTCCTGACGTGTCTGTAAACAAGCTAATTTCAGGACTGTCTACCCAAGGAGACCGCCAGATCACAGTCCCGTTAAAGTCAGACAGGAACTCAGCCCCCATTACCAGGTCCTTCTTCAGTCCACCAGACAATCTTACAAAATGATAACGTTTGGCCACCTTGGCCGTGGCCCTGGCTAATCTTCTAGCAAACACACGGCCCACAGGGATGACTCTGGCTGCAAAATTGATCTTGCCTAGTAGGCTCTGGATGACCCCAAGAGGCGCTTTGTCCCTCCCAAGCAAATCCTGAATGTCCCGTTTCAAGTCCTGCACCTTCCCGGCCGGGAGTCTCGACACGCCCTCAACTGTGTCTAACTCTATGCCCAGAAACGTGAGAACCTGTGCCGGGCCCTCAGTCTTGCCAGGTGCCAAAGGCACTCCCAGGTCTTTGGCCAGATCCATGAAGCAATGTAGACCCTCACTGCACTCCTGCGTACCATCCCTTCCTATGAATAAGAAATCATCCAGGTATTGGGACACCGCCTTGACATCCTATCTCACAGCGAGAGCCCACTGCAGGAAGGAACTGAAAGCCTCGAAAAAGGCCCAAGATACAGCGCAGCCCATGGGCATACATTTGTCAAAGAAGAATTCACCTCTCCACTTGAAGCCCAAGAGGTGCTAGCTCGCAGGGTGCACCGGCAAAAGTCTAAAAGCTGCCTCTATGTCTGCCTTCGCCAACCAAGCCCCCTTCCCTGCTCTCGTGATCAAGTCCACAGCCATGTCCAGCGAGCAGTAGGAAACAGAACTAGCCCCCTCTTCTAACCAGGAATTCACAGAGTTCCCCTTAGGAAAGGATAGATTGTGGATCAGCCTGAAAGACCCCGGCTCTTTTTTGGGGACCACACCCAGGGGGGATACCACAAAATCAGGGAGGGGTGGAGATTGGAACGGACCAGCCACCCTCCTCAAGGCCAGTTCCTTTCTTATCTTCTCGCACACCACCTCCGGAAGGTCCCTAGCTGACTTCAAGTTCTCAGCATCCCTGCTTACCAAAGGACCCAGGTAGGGGATTTTGAACCCTTCGAGAAAGCCCTCCGCCAAGATGGCCCTATCCTTGTCGTTGGGATAGCTCCTCAGGAGAGGCAGTAGGCTGGTAATGATGATCGGGGCGGACCTTTGGACTGTAAGGAACCCGCAGCAACAGGAGTCACTGCACTGCAGGGGGCTGCCTGCACGGGGAGGAGAAAGTGAAGAGGAGAAAGCAGGGTAGGACGGCTGGTGGGGAGCCAATGTGGGGAAGGGCAGTTACTTGTCTCTACTGGCAGGGCCCGCTACAGAATCGCGCTTGTCCAATGCCGAGGCGGGATGGGACCCGCTGCACTTGCTACAGCAGTGCGCAAATCTGCAAGCTTTGCCCCAAGTGCAATTACCTCCGTTGTACAACCTGCACGTTGCTTAAGCGCCCTTTCTGAACCCTTGTCTGTGGAGGCCCCCGCCCACCACGTTCCCCCCGAAAGGGCTGCTTGAATTGCCCTTTCCTCTCTTGGTATTGGCCCTTCCCTGCATCCCCCTTCTTATCGAGGGAGCTACCTTTGTCTACCACCTCTGCCCTAGCTTTGCCCATGTATTGCATCCAGAGCCTCACTTCCATTTGGTCCCAATCTAACACTGGACAGACAGCCATCTTTTTCCTAAACTCACAATCGTACCTGTACCAACCCATGCCCGCAGTGGATTCAGCCTCTTCCGTTATGACGCTGGCATACTGGAAAAGGCCCTGGGCCTGCTCAGGAAAGCGTTCTGTAATGACTGCCGCTAAGATAGAAAGATCGATTTCTCTGGCCATGCCTGAAAGCGAACCTTCTTCTCCTCATCTTTGCCCCCCATCTTCCTGATGTCCACCCCCTCAGCCCCCAGCATGAGGAGGGAGAAAATGTCAATGAACTCCCTGCGCCAGATGCCTTCCTTAGCAGCCAGGGGTACCTGCCATGCGAGGTAGCACTTGCCCGATAGCAAGGGGGCCATGGTCATGGTTGCCGGCGGGGCAGTGGTAGCCCGGCTGGGAGAGGGTGCAAGCGCGACTGGCGGCTCGGACCCGACCGGGTTGGCGGGTGACTGCTCTAGCGCAGGAAGCGATGTGGGAGCTGGGACTTGCTGGACGCTAGGGGGAGCCGGGGTAGCGGGGGCAGAGGGAGGGATGCTCGATGTGCAGCTGGTGCTAGGCCCACTTAGGTCAGAGAGCCCGCCCCACACATGTGTAACCGCTGCGTTGGCTGAGGGCTGAACTGCAGGTGCAGGTGCCCGGGACCCATCACTAGGGGCCCCGGCTGCTGCCCCCGCAGAAGCGATTGGTGCTCGAGGGCCTGCTCTGACCTCGGCCATAAAGTCCGCAAGAGATTCCGTGAGCTTACCCAAGTCCACACGTGTGACAAAGTCCGAGGAATGAGCAACAGCTGGCGGAGGAGGGGGTGCAGTAGCAGGAGGAGGTGGGGGAGCGGCCGCGTGCACGATTACATTCCTGACCGACTCGGGTGCACGGGCTTTGTCAGGTTCTGGGTCCGCTGGGAAGTCCTTAACGGTGGCCCTTCGCACCCTCTTGGGCCTGGAGGGCCCTACTTCCTCTATGATCTCATGTTCAGATGCCGATGGCGACGGGCCGACCCCGGAGTCCCCGGGATTGCTGGCATTCAAAATTTCACTTGCCCAGGCAACCCCCTTTGCCTTTATCAAATCCATGACAGCTTTCAGTTGCGCATCGTGGGAGGGTCCTGGCAATGACTCATCGACTTGAGACCTCTGGGTGAAAAGCGGGGGGGGGGGGGGGGGGGGGAGCCCTGGCTATCCATTCGGAACTCGGGCTCTTCCCTGCAAGAGAAAGTCAGTGTAAACTGGCAGAAGGACAGGAATATGGCCACCCCTCAGGTGGCCTAGTTTAACCTCAGTTCATCCTGCACGTGCTTCGCCCGAATGGCGCGACATGGCCACCCGCAGCCCCCATACATACCTCTGACTGATAGATCCTGAAGCGAAAATGAGGCACAAAAGCGTGAGCGGGATGGGGAGGGTAAAACGTCGGTCTGAAAAGCAAAGTAATGCATGAGAAAAGCACTAGACAGGCTAATAACCGGGTGCCCGGGTAAACATGAGCTGCGAGGCAGACCAGTGTGCGGACCCGCGTGGGCCCGCAGGGTCTAAGCCAACAAATGAAACTTGAGTAGCATGGCACACAGCATGTACAACGGGGCACATAGACCTGACCTGGGGCCAGGGAAGAAGGGATGCCCGAAGAACACCCAGCAAGTTTGCACATTACAGTAGACCTCGAGAGTCCCCGGACACCAAGAGATGCCCGAAGCACCGCTAGATGGCGTAGCTGCCGGCCCCGAAACCCCCATTACCTGTCTCCCGCTTCCACCCAAGGCTGCAACCCCCGTCCGCTATCCGCGTGACAAGATCTTACTTCAAGAATTTTGAAAGCGCTTTCCTTAAGCTGGTAAAATGCAATAACCTCCACATTGTTACGGGTCAAGTGACTCCGTCGATCCAGTCAGCGCCGGGTAACAAGCAGCCAACACCTTCGCAGCCTGGAAATCTTGTGCCCGTGTATGGGAGGTACATACCGACGGGATTAAAAAGCATCTTTGTTGAGCTTTACGGGCATGTGATTTAGCAACAGTTGTTAGTTCACCTATGAGCCAGTTCCATTTCTCAGAACTGATAGAGCTAGGGACGCCCGACTTTATTGCTGCCACTCTTACTGGGACCAGGACTCCAAGGCCCATAGGACCCAGCGGCCACCACGTCATGCAGTAGCGCCAGGAGGCACTTCAAATAGCAGCGTGGGCTCCCGCAGCGCAGGACGCCTGATTTTATTGCTGCCACTTTGCCGCCACTCTGACCGGGACCAGGACTCCAAGGCCTACAGTACCCAGCGGCCACCATGTCAGGCAGCAGCGCTAAGGCACTTCAAATAGCAGCGCGGGCTCCCACAGCGCGGGGTGCCCGATTTTATTGCTGCCACTTTGCCACCACTCTGACTGGGACTCAAACTGGGGAGCCGATCTGACTTGTGTTTGGTCAGTCTAACAGACAAGGTTGGTCCTTTTACTCCGGACTTTCTTGATCCATGTGTGCAGACCTTTTCCCCTTTTCATCATTTGGTAAACTGTGACTTTGATTCCTTGGGGACTTATAGAGGGACTACTGTGGTCAATATTTGGCGCAAAATCTGCTGCCCTTATGTATGGATACTTTTGCTGTATTATTTGAGTTTAAGGATTAATGTGCATGTCACAGTACATTTTCAAGGTTTTATTACAAACTTTTAGATATGGGAAAAAGGAAACACCCAGGGGGGGGGGGTTTGGGGTGGGGGGTGAGCGCTAAATCCCCAAGTAGTATTCACCCCCATCCTCTATCATGAACTACATTACAGGCGCAATGGGCATAGCTGCCAAGGTTTTAGATTGCTAAGTTTGACATTTTCATAATTTCAGTGTAATTATGAGTGACATTCAACGACTATGAATGACACTTTCTCGCAAGCAAAATCAAGCAATGAAGGCAAGAGACACAAATATACACATATATATATATATATCAAAAATTACACCCAGGCGCTCCTCTAAAAGTAAATTAAACAAGTGACACAACTTTTCAGAAAGATTAGTGACTGCTGAGTTTGGTGTGCTCTTGATCTATGCCTGACTTGGTCTCAAACTGTTTAGCAGGTATTGTGCTGCCTTTTTGCAGTATGCATTACTGTCTGTGTATTATAGACTGCAGGTTCGTTCTGTGTGTGACTGTGGGCACCACAGAGTCTGCTGCCGTCTGATGCTGTTTGCGTGCAGTAGCCTTGCGTCTGTGTGCATGGTGTAGCTGTGCGCAGCAGACCTTCTTGGATAGCATGCTTCAGTCCTCATCTCTCAGACTCGGCCTACATGCAGCTGGATGTCTGTGTGTAGCACTCTTCAAACTACATACAGTGCGCCCAGTCCTTAAATTCTGTGTTCACCATACCTCAGATTTGGCATCAAAGCCCATTCCCCGGACTCTGCATGCACAAGACCTCTGTCTGGCTGTTAGCACCAGTTTTAGGCCTCGAGCTATCTAGTGCAGCAGGCCTCATGATGTTTAAGTTTAGCATTAGGTTATTTCCAAGTTACACGTTTATTTATCTTTGCTGCCTTCAGAAGCGGTCGCTCCCCATGCAGCTCCCCGCACTGTAGTGGTATTGTAGCGCTCTACACTGCCAGACTGCCTTAGTCGCATTGCCATTGTTGCCTGCTTGCTATTAATTCTTCTATCGTATCGCTTTATTTGTAAAACGTGCATTAGTGCCTGTCTGCTGCTCTCTTTAAATATTTATCGTAGCGCTATATTTCGAAAGCGCGCTTCCAACAGCATTGTATTGTGCTTGGCTGCCTTAGGCTGAATAATTTCCTTTGTGCATAGCGTTAATTGAAGGTTGGAATTTGATTTGTGCATAGCGTTTATTTTAGCTTGTGCCCCAATCCAGTTTCGCTTTTGGCCTGCAGCCATTTTGTTGTTTGTTGTTGTGCCTCCCTGCCCAGACCTCCACCCCGCTACCGCCTCCCAGCTGCTCCTCCCTTGCCCCTCCCCCCTCCACTACCCACATATGACAGATGCTTTTGCGTGCAGCGTTCACGCGCAGCAGTCGCGCCCCATGCGCGCCGAAGGTGCACCAAAGGTAAGCCCGTCTACGCCCGTCCGCGCCTGGACCGCGCCCAGCGCCAGACCCCCTGGCCCCCGCAAAATCCACTCCACCCGCATAACGTACGACGCCTCAACCCTCTCAGCACTTAACCCCGGCCGACTCCCAAACTGCTACCAAGCCGCCCCAGGACACACCCATGGACCCTTCACCTGCAATTCCTGCAAGTTCGACTGCATCAAGACCCACACCAAATCCACTAACTCCAAACAGAGCTCTGACAACAACCACTTAAAGTGCATCCTGCTCAACACCCGCTCGGTCCACAGACACTCCATTGAACTTTGGAACCTACTCGACACTACATCGCCGGACATCGCCTTCCTTACAGAAACCTGGATGAATGCCTCATCAGCGCCCGACATCGCCATAGCTATCCCGGATGGCTACAAGATCATTCGAAAGGACCGCATCAACCAAACTGGAGGAGGCATAGCCATCGTCCACAAGAACACCATCCGCATCACGACCAGCTTCGATGATAACCTCGCTACCGCCGAACACCTTCACTTCCAGATCCACGCCGACCCCAAGAACACACTCAGAGGCACCCTTATCTACAGACCTCCAGGACCCCGCACACAATTCAGCGAAGACATCACCGACTTCATCAGCCCACATGTCCTCCCCTCCGAGAACTACATCCTACTGGGAGACCTCAACTTCCACCTGGAAAAGAATAACGACAACAACACCAGCACCCTTCTGGACAACCTGGCCAATCTCGGACTCAAACAACTTGTTGACACCCCCATCCACCTTGCCGGGCACACGCTCGACCCAATCTTCACCTCCAGCAAACACATCTCCTTCGATCACACCACAGCCCTCCATTGGACGGACCACAGCTGCGTTCACTTCCACTACAAAAAGACCACGACCCACAACCCCCCACAACCTATTCCCCGAAGAAATTGGAACAAAATCACCACCGCCCAGCTCTCCTCTTCGCTTCACCTAAACCCCCCTGCCAAATAATCGGACCCAAACCAAGCAGCCACCAACCTCACTCAATGGATCACCCTCAGCGCCGACAAACTAGCACCCTTGAAAAACCATCAAATCACACAAGGTACCAAAAAAGCCCCCTGGTTCAACGATGACCTTAAGAAATCTAAGAAGTTCTGCCGCACCCTCGAGAAAGCCTGGAGAAAAAACCCAACCACTGACAACCTGGCCACCTTCAAGAACGCCACCCGCAAACACCACCAACTGATCCGATCCACCAAGAAATCAGCATTCAAAGATCGACTCGACAACAACGCCCAAAACAGCAAGGAACTATTCAACGTCGTAAAAGAATTTACCAACCCCACCGCCGGCACCAACGACATCACTCCCTCCCAAGACCTCTGCGACTCTTTATCCTCTTTCTTCCACAACAAAATCGCCGACATACATAACAGCTTTGAAAACCAGTCCGAAGAACAGTCCACTCCACCCATCTCCGAACCAAAACAGCACTCTAACAACCTTTGCGCCTGGAACCCAATCACTACTGAAGACACCATCCGCCTGATGAACTCCATCCACTCAGGATCGCCAACCGACCCATGCCCCGACCACATTTTCAACAAAGCAGACTCCATCATCGCACCCCATCTCCGCGATTCATCAACTGTTCCTTCAACTCCACTACCTTCCCGGAAATCTGGAAACATGCCGAACTCAGCGCCCTTCTGCAGAAACTCACAGCAGACCCCTCTGAACTTAAGAACTACCGCCCATCTCGCTCCTCCCATTTCCTGCCAAAGTCATTGAGAAAGCCGTCAACAATCAGCTCGCCGCCTTCCTTGAATCCAACAAATCCCTCGACCCCTCACAGTCCGGCTTCCGAGCCAAACACAGCACCGAAACTGCACTCATCGCCGCTACAGACGACATCCGAACGCTACTGGACAACGGAGAAACAGCTGCCCTCATCCTACTTGACCTCTCCGCCGCCTTTGGCACAGTCTGTCATAGCACCCTCATACAACGCCTCAGCAACGTCGGAATAGCTTTGGACTGGATCATCTCATTCCTAGCCGGAAGAACCCAGAGAGTCCGCCTCCCCCCATTCAAATCAGAGGCCACCGAAGTCATCTGCGGCGTACCACAAGGATCATCACTCAGTCCCACCCTCTTCCACGTTTACATGAGTCCCCTCGCATCCATCGCGTGACAACACAACCTCAACATCATCTCCTACGCAGACGACACCCAGCTGATCCTCTCCCTCAGCAAAGACCCACACACCGCCAAAACCAATCTACACGAAGGAATGAAAGAAGTAGCCGAATGGATGAAGAACAGCCGTTTAAAACTAAACTCGGACAAAACGGAAGTCCTCATCTTAGGATCATCCCCCTCTGCCTGGGACGACTCATGGTGGCCACCGGCCCTGGGTACAGCACCCATACCTACAGATCACGCACGTAACCTGGGCTTCATCCTAGACTCCTCCCTCTCGATGACCAGACAAGTCAACGCCGTCTCTTCTTCATGCTTCAACATCCTACGCATGCTCAAAAAAACCTTCCGTTGGATCCCCACCGAAACAAGAAAGACAGTCACCCACACACTGGTCACTAGCCAACTGGATTACGGAAATACCCTTTACGCCGGAACCACAGCCAAACTACAGAAAAAACTCCAACGCATCCAAAACGCCTCAGCCAGACTCATACTGGACATCCCCCATCAAGCTCACATTTCCGGGCACCTGAAAGACCTCCACTGGCTCCCCGTCAACAAGAGAATAACGTTCCGTCTCCTCACCCACGCACACAAGGCCCTCCACGACCTAGGACCCGAATGTCTCAACACTCGACTGTCTTTCTACACACCCACCCGCCAACTACAATCATCCAATCAAGCCCTCGCCGCAATTCCGCGCATCCATAGATCCACCATGGGAGGAAGATCCTTCTCCTACTTAGCGGCCAAAACCTGGAATTCTCTCCCCACTCACCTCCGCCTTACACAGAACCACATCTCCTTCAGAAAGCAGCTAAAAACCTGGCTATGCGATAAGTAAAGCACCCTCCCTTTCTCAAGCGCCTTGAGACCCTCTGGGTGAGTAGTGCGCTATACAAATTTCTGAACTTGAACTAGCGCGCACTGTCACATGACCCTATAAGTATCAGAGCGCCTTATATAGCCCTATGTACACTTACTTAAAATTAATATGCAGCTGCTGTATTTCTATACATGCGACGCCGGCAGCCTCCGTACTTTTCAAAGTGTGAGAAGAGCACCTCGCTGCCGATAAATACATTTAACACCCATCCAGCTATTTAGTATTTCCTGAATGACAATGTCTTTAAATATAAATGGAAAACATTTTGTTCTAACTTAATTCAGGAAAGAATGCCTCTTAAGATCATATATTCAGCATTGAGGGGAATAAACCTGAGACCTGCAGTGGACCACTAATCATGCTTTTCGTGTTTCTGTGCTAATTTTTCTTATGGATGCAGCTCAGTAAGGATAATGCAGCTGCCTGTGTTTACTACGCGCACAGCCCATCGGGCAATAACCACGCCCAAGACCAAAGTGGGGTAAAAGGCCGCTTTATTGGACAGGTAGGCAATATACAATATAAATACATAACAGATCATAATATGAAACATTTCCCAAACTAGCACCCCCATTCCCCTAAGCCATATCCCCCTGTCAACTATTTCCCCACCTTTTTCGGCCTAAACCTCTTCCCCAAACACCTATCTCCATCCCTGCCTACCTCTTGACTTCAACTTCTCTCCCCTACTTCCCTCTGTCCGAACCTATTCCTAATGCCCCACCCCTTCCTGCCTGTCTTGCTTTCCTCCAAATCTGCCACCAGGAAAAACCCCATCACGGGTGTTTTTCCTCTCCCCCCTCCCTTTCTGTTAGCTGTGAGGAGAGAAAAGTTTGTTTTGTAAAAACCGCTGTCGACAAACAGGATAAATCTCTATTCCAATGCGAACCATGTGCCAAACAATATAAAAGCCATATGCTGTCACCATAACAGCAAAGAAACACCTTCCAAAGATTGATATACTTAGCAAAGAAACTACCACCCCAATAAAATCTGAAAGTTAACTAGACATTAAACTAATAGATCAGTAAATATAAAACTTTTTGGAGAAGGAAGTGGGAGGGGGGAGAAAAGAAAGAAAAAAGGAAGGGTGAGGTGGGAGGAAAACAGGGGAAGGAGTGGGGGCGGGAGGGTGGAGAAATAAAGATACAAAAAAGATGTGCAGTTAGACAAAAGGGCCCATTCACTGAAAACTAAAATGCATAAATATGCTGTCGCTAAAACAGCTCAATCTTAACACCATGGATTGACATTTAGAATCCCAGCAATCATTTCCCGTATATTCAACAGAACATTTCATTGCCAATGAAAGACAGATGAACTCCGTCATGTCGGAAAAACTGAAAAACTGCCCTATTAACTTTGTCATGCAAAAAACCAAGAAATACGATTTATAAAGCAAAAACGTTGGAGATCCCGATATACTTTCCAGCGTGCCCGTTATATTGCTGTGAAACTGTCCGCCCCTTCCCACACTCTACGGGGCGGAAGAGTTGTCAGGATGAGACGATATCCGGGCCATGCCTTTAAGAAGGGTTCGAGATCAGTCTTCATTTCTATTAACAGCCCCAAACCTGACAATTGGACCAGGTCATTCTCTCCCATACGTATCAAAAGGAAATCTGGCATTCTTTTAGATGAAAATTCACTGGCCAGCGGCAAAAACTGGCCCCATTTCATCCCGCTCTTTCCCCACCATGATAAAGAAACTGCATCTGAAGAAAGCTCCAATTCCTGTCAAAATGTCTTGTGTCCGCCTGTATAGCTGCCCACTTGATGAACGAATGGCCAATTAGCCACACTTGCTTGCGCGCAATCTGAACACCTAAAAAGAAATTGCAATTAGTATCCTTCAGCTTAGATTTTATGTTCCAATTGTCTGATGTAGCGCAAAAAGCAATCGGAGGACTAGCACCCTCATTTTTATATGTCACCAACAGAAAAAATCCCACCTGGACGCTTCTGAGGCCGCCCCAATGCGAAAAGAGTGTGTACCAAATCTTTTGGGGTTCTCACCAATATTCATCAGAGATTTTCTCAGCATGGCTAACAGTTATGATGCTTGAAGTTGTGAGCCATCTTAATGACGATAGAGAAATGTTGAAGATGCCCCCCCTATATTTAAAAACTCAGACCAAGCTTGCACTGGACATAGTAAACCACCCACAGCCTGCAATATTACCATGAAACCTCTACCTGTCTGGTCGGTTTTTGAGTGTTCTAGAAAAATGTCAATGTGTGCATGAAATCGTAAAACATGTATTGTCTTTAGGTCATCATTAATTGCAGTACCAAGCAGCTCTAAACACCTGCACGCCCCAAAATGGTGCCATACCGCACACAATTTATTCAAATGGAACTCGAAATCAGAAAAAACAAATCTTGGGCAGGACTGTGATAATCTTGCATAATAGCTTTAGCGATATAGGATCGCTTTGGTGTGAACCCCTCCTTCTTGATTTAGCCCAACCCTGCAGCATTCCCTTACCCATCTCACCTACGGAGGGCTCAAGTCCCCAGAAGGATTTCCCGTAAAAGGAGATACCTGCTAATTTACCAGCTATAGTAGCAGAGGAAACATTCTTCTTGATATTAAGCAGAATAAATCGTATTATGTCCTCTCTACGCCGTTGCACACCTAAACCAGTGCAAAATCTAAACATAGCACCTGTATTGACATGGTTTTCTGGCTCTATTTCTGAGTGATGATGACTTTAAGCTTGCTAACATCTATAATCTGTATTCCTACTTTGTGTTGGTCCTTTAAAGCCTTTTTGCCAGACCTAGAAGCATAAACTAGAGGATAGCTGCTTTATATGATGATAGATCCCTTATTCTTGACTCTAATCCATCCATTGGCTTTAGCATAGTTATGTGTTCTTTCATTATTTTGCCTATAGTAGAGGGTGGATCCTGTGGTCCTGACTTTATATTACACATTGGTATGGTTTGTGTAGGTACTCTGACAGAGCTAAGGGTTATTTCATCCTTCTCAGGCCTACAAGGCCCAGAACTAGAGAGACTCCATTTTGCTTTCTATCCCTGCAGAGCTGAGATGCTTTAAGGGGAAAGGTAATATTTTGGTTTTGAGCTGTTGTTCGCCCTAAGCGAACCGTAGAGAACCGGCCAGAGCTGAATCTAATCAAGAAGTGTCCCTGGGCTCAGGTCTCTAGACGAAACAAGCAGCTGATCACTGTGGGAGCGTCTGGAGCAAGGAGCCCGGTGCATGGACCTGGTGGGAGGAGGCTGCTGGCTGGAGCTTTCCACTAGAGGAGAGGAATCCATATTAGCGAATTGCAGGAGAGGAGGAGTGGTCAGTTTGGTTCTTGAAGAGTGGAGAGTAGGATGTCTGCTGGAGCTGCAGAGTGCAGTGCAGTTCTATTGGTTTTCTGGAATGGAGAAAGAAGGCAGATGATTGCTGAAGCTGAAGAGAGCATTAAAGCAGATGGAGGAGTTGAGGCTGTCGGCTGAAGTAATTGAGCCAGAGGCGTGAAGCTGTGGTGACGAGGGAGAGACAGAGAGAGCCCTGATCCCACCAGAGACAGAGAGAAATCTTCCTTCTAATAGGTGAGGTAGTCTAAACTAGTCCGCTTTACACTTACACCTTAATCTTGTCTTTATTCCCTAGGCTATTGTATGTCTAATCCCTTTTCTTTCAGCGGTGTGTTAAAAGTTCCTGTTAGTCATAGAAACCCCGCAGATCTGTATATGAATCCTTTTCTATTGTTATTGTAATAAAGATACCCCAGTTCTTAGTGAACTAGTGTGCATGTGTTGTTCTTATGATAGAGAGCGTTTTTACTCTTGCATACAGTGTGTGTCTATTGTTCTTAAAGCACAGGTAACCTTTCCTTCTAGTCAGGTGTTACAGCCAGAACAGATGCTGCCCCTGATCCGGTAAGTAGCCACTGAATAATTAGGGAGGTAGAGGAGCCCTTGAGCTAGGGAAATATTCAGACACTAAGTAATTCGGCCATCCCATAATATTATTGTAGTAGCGAACCCTTAGTGAATAGTGAGAGAGACTTCCCAACATAGAGAGAGAGCTGAAGGTATTCATAGGAAAGTGGTCGTCATTGGTAAGTGGCGTTAGAGAGAACTCCAGGTAGGAGACTGGGGTGTAGATTCGCCGGATTGCGGATCGGGTTGTAAGTGAGCGAGCACTGGGAGGGAGACCAGTGCCTAGGTCCGCCGGATTGTGGACCGGATAAAAAGAGAGCACTGGGGGCTGCAGCCCAGTGTGTGTATGGCATGCCGGATTGCGTGTCGAGTGAGCACTGAGGGTGATCAGTGTGTATGGCACGCCGGATTGCGTGTCGAGTGAGCACTGAGGGTGATCAGTGTGTGTGTGAGAGTATATAATCAGACCTGCCCCAGGGTAGATTAGTCTGGGCATAGGTGGCCGTGAGACTAGTTGGTATGAATAGGATATTGTAGAAGACCTATGCATGTATATTGCGAGTTCCCCATCCTCAGGTAGGTACCCAGGTGCCTGGATAGATGGGTCCTGAGGAGGGAGGTGGTTACGTTCCGGCTGGGTTGGAGGGGCTCTCCGTAACTGATCCCATCTGGTTCGAGAACCCGGTCGTTACAGCACCTGAATCTAAAAATTTCAGCCAAGGTCTTCTGTAAGATAATTTGGTGCTTTTTGCTAGAGTTCTCGACGAGCTGATAAGCATTCATATGCCCAAATTCCATATCTCGCTGGGGAAGGATCTGTAGCAACTTCTACATCTGTCTGTCTTTTGCCTTTTGCCCGTTTATTAAATCCACCACTGTCTTGCTGTCAACATTGAATAGAACTGTTTTATTGGACAGTTTGTGACCCCATACTGTCAGAACCACTATGAGTGGGTAAAATTCTAAGAAGGCAATAGTCTTTTTTGCAGCAACCCAATTGTCCGGCCATTCCTCCGCACACCACTTACCATCCCAAAACAGGCCGAAACCATGAGCACCAGAAGCGTCAGAAAAAAGGTGGAGTTTCCAGACAAAATCTTCTTCCAAGGAGCAAAGAGTTATGCCATTAAAATCTGATAGAAATTTTGACCAAACCTCAAAATCAACTCGCATATGTGCTGATAACCGTATCCTGTGGTGTGGAAGTGTTATACCTGACATAGAGAAACCCAAGCGCCTGCAAAACAACCTGCCCGTACGTATGACCTTACAGGCAAAATTGAGGTGACCTAGTAGCCGTTGTGCTTCCACCAAAGTCAGTGTGCGTGCAGAGCGTTAATGGTCTAAAAGCCCTGTTACATCTGATATCTTCTTTTGAGGAAGCCTAGCTTGCATCTTGATGGTGCCTATCTCAATGCCGAGATATGAAAAGGCAACAACAAGGGCCTTCAGTTTTGTCCTCCGCTAATGGCAAACCCAGTGTATCTGCAAACCACTTGAAATCGTGTAAAGCAGCTTCGCATTGGAGAGAATCAGCTGCATCCATAAAGACAAAATCGTCCAGATAGTGTGTAATGCCCTTATGTCCTGTGTGGAATGAAAAACACCATTGAAGAAAATAACTAATTGCCTCAAATAGCTTGCATGGTATGGCACATCCCATGGGAAAATCCCTCTCCAAAAAATGTTGCCCTTTGAAAAATATACCCAGTAAGGAAAAATCTGATGGATGTACTGGCAAATACCTAAAAGCGGATTTAATGTCACATTTGGCTAGCTGTGCCCTCTCCCCCGTGTCCCTGATCATAATCAAAGCCGAATCTATTGATTCAAAATGTACCATGGAGTCCTCCTTGGAAATAAAACCGTTAGCAGAAGAACCTTGTGGCCATGATAAATGCCGAATCATCCTGAACTCGCCTTCGGTCTTCGTTGGCACGACACCCAACGGGAAAACAATCAAGTTTTCCAAGGGGCAATGATCAAAAAGGACCTGCCATCCTACCCTCTTGTACCTCCTTCAATAATTTTCTCGAACTATGTATGGAAAAATATTGGCAGATTTTAAATGCTGCGCAAATCTAGGGCTTCTTGGTGCCTTGATAACCAAGCTTGAAACCTTCTCGAAAACCCCAGTGTAGTAAAGCTGCCGCCTGTTGGTCTGTGTAGAACTGTAACCATTTACATAAAATGTCCACCTTGATTGGTGTAAAAGCCCGTATTGCCAAACTGTGTTGGAAAACCTCTGCCTCTGCCCGGCAAATCGTTCCCCCAATGAGTCTGTTCCCCGAATTATTGCGAGACTGCATGTCTTCCCCCACACCTGGAGCATTCGTGCTTGTATCTGCAAGGGTTTCTAACGCAGTATCCTTCATTGAAAATCCCAGCATGCACCGTAAACCATTGTCTGAGGTCTATTCCATGCCCCCCCCCCTTCCCCCATGGTGGGCCTAAACTGAATGGGCCAGTAAGGGACTGCCAAACCACTAGCTGTGTGCATAGATGGGGGTGGCCTTTGAGGTACATCCACTGTATCCAAAGCTCGTTATCGACCTCCCCCCATGGCTTATCCGGTATTAATGTTAAGCGGATCCTAGACTCCTCATCATAATGAAGCCATGCGTACCTCCCAAATTCTGTCGCTGCCTTCCTAATGATATCAAGGTACTCGAAAAGAAAAACTGATCTTTCAGGAAATTTCTCACAATATACACTGGCAAAAATGAGAAAGGCAGAAGTCCATGAATCTATATTTGTTGGTACCCTCAACCTTTTGGAAAGTTCCCAAGCTTCCTCTTTGGATCCCTCTTCTTCCATATGTTATCCTTCGTGACCTTGCTTAAGTGAGCATCTAAAGGCATGGAAACACCCATATAAGGTAAACGCTCGCACACGCCATTTGCGACATTGTCAGAAACTGTCTTTTTTGCCATCTTTTTCAATTCTGATGACGTAACGTAGTTGGATACTGTGAATCCCTCTTTATTCTCATGACCGTAACTGTGCAAAGGAGCTAAAACATTCTGTGTACCATCAGTGCCCACCCCTTTATCCGCTCTTACACGTTTCAAAGGTTGCATTGGAGCCTCACCTGTTGTATTTTATGCCTGGTCATCAACAGAAAAACTGCGCTTCACTCCCTTGCTTTGTCTCTTCCCGGTGGCTCCGTAGGTGACTGCTTCATGTCCCTTGCTCTGCGAAAAATATAATCTGGACAGATCTTTAGCATACCCCCCTGGCCTCCCCGCAAATGTGGGCAAAAAAGCTTGCCAAGTCCTCGCAATCTGACAACTCCCCTTCCTCTGAAGAGTCATGTTCATTTTCCAGTGGAACATTACTTACCACCCCTGCCACTGCCACTAAGTAATTCACCATCTCCAATACCCCCTTCAAACTCCCTCCAATTATTTTACCTTTTTGAATGGCGCAGATCTCTTGTCATCCAGTGGAATGGGAAAAGTCGCGGAACCTTCCCTGTCCTTCTTACTTCCGCTGTTGCAGGATGCTTTATGCCTGGCTGAAACACTCTTACTGCCCTTTTTTTGTGCCTGGCAGCATCAAACCAACGTTGGACTGCGAAACGCCAGATTTTGCAGCCAAAACCATGTCAGTCTCCTTTAACTGTAAATAGTCTACCCTTATCGGTGATCTCTCGCGGTATCCAAACCCATTGACCAGATTCTTCAGGGCCTCTGGGAGTACTAAGCTGATCGGATACCATTTCATTAGAAATATCCAAGAAAGGAGTAACACTTTTTATTTTTCTTGAATCTGCAGCAACCTCATAGACACAAAACAACTGCTCATAGGTAAGGCTTGTGTAACATTGCAGTTTGGGGAATAAACATTTTAATACATAAAAGAATTTCCCTTTTCATTGGTTAAAATAGGAGACCAGCCCCTGTCAGACAACAAGTCCTGAGAAAAGTCATTCTTTCCCACCTTACTCATGCCAAAAATGGGAATGTTCGTGCTAGGAGTAATGACTTTGGCAGGTATACTGGGCCTATTTTCTTTCTGACCACCAGGTGGAGCACTGGTAACATTAAAGGCTTTATTGGTGGAAAAAACCTGTTTCAGTTGTGTTCGTTTTGTAATACAAGCTTTCTTGTTGATAGAAAAAGAGGGTACTGTTTGTTTATGCATTGTCTTCGACAGTGAGTGAGTCAGTGTCTTCAGTGATTGACAGCCGCGCCGCGTGCGTGACGCGCCGGGACTGGAAATTAAAGCCAGGGCAGTTGCAGATTGTAACATTGTAGCGCCTCACTGACTCTCAGAGCCAGAGAGACATATTTAACTCTTTAACTACCTGAGCCAGCTCTGCTGGCAAGCAAGTCTGTGCAGTGCAGCTCCCGGTGTGCAGAGCCTGCACACAAGTCAGCACGAATTTCTGAGTAGCAATAAAAATGCGTGACATTGCATTTCAGTGCGGTGATGTGGAACACCGCACTGAAATGCGTGAATGTCACACCTGTTGCGTGATACTTGGCAGGACTGAATGGGGGTTTTGGAGAAGCAGATTATGAGTTTGGAAGAGTTCCTAACAATTTGTACTAATAACATCTCTTGCCCGATTCCTACTGAACTATGTGCCACTGCTACTTCTACCATGACTCTTACACCTGATAGCCCACTGGGAACAGGACAGCCAGAAAACAAGGAGTTAGAGAAGGTTACCTCAGAGACCCTTACCTCTGCTCTCCCAGGCTTCCAATCCGCCATTCAACCCCCAAATAAACACTTTTAAGCTCCATCACACGCGCCATATTTAGTCCCTGTAGCGATTAATGGGGCACATGGCGGAGGCAAATGCTCTAAGAAAACTTCAACTTCAGTTAAAAAGCAACCGCCATCCACAAAGCCCCCCAAAATAATAACCAAACAGCGGGCTGCTGATCATGCCTCCCTGTTCGCGTTAGTGCAGTTCTTTTCTGACGCAATGAAGGACGCATTCAGGCTACTTAACCCCTTCCCTGCTCATGACGAGCTCAGCTCGTCATGAGACACACTGGAGCTGTGCTTATGACGAGCTGAGCTCGTCATGAATAAAGAAGAATAGCAATTTCCAGCACAGGATCGGAATTGCCTCTCGGAGACGAGTTTGGATTGTGTGTCCATTTGAACCCTGCTGGGAAGTTACCTCAAGAGAGGAGAGCTGTGTTGGGGGAAATCCTGATGACCTCGGGACGGGACTGCGAGGTCCACCAGGCTGTTGCGGATCATCTTGCACACCTGCCGCCTCTTCCCGTGACCCCTCCCCTCTGCTATCATCCTTGAAAACGCCTCGCGGCCCCCGCTTCACGGGAGCCGCTCGGAGACGAGTTTGGATTGTGTGTCCATTTGAACCCTGCTGGGAAGTTACCGCAAGAGAGGAGAGCTGTGTTGGGGGAAATCCTGCTGACCTCGGGACGGGACTGCGAGGCCCACCAGGCTGTGCGCGGATCATCTTGCACACCTGCCGCCTCTTCCCGTGACCCCTCCCCTCTGCTATCATCCTTGAAAACGCCTTGCGGCCCCCGCTTCGCGGGAGCCGCTCGGAGACGAGTTTGGATTGTGTGTCCATTTGAACCCTGCTGGGGAGTTACCGCAAGAGAGGAGAGCTGTGCTGGGGGAAATCCTGCTGACCCCGGGACGGGACTGCGAGGCCCACCAGGCTGTGCGCGGATCATCTTACACACCTGCCGCCTCTTCCCGTGACCCCTCCCCTTTTTCCAAACACCTGTATATGACCTGGTGCAGCAACGCGTGAGCGGGACGCGTGTGCGGGACATATCCCGGGACAAAGCCCGGACTAAGGGCGGACCCTCTGAGACCCTCAGAGCACCGAGGAGACCGGACCGGGCATATCTCTTTCTTTGATTCGTTTTCTTATCGATATTGAAATCGATTCAGGCCAGGTTTTCTTTTTGTTTGACTTATCCAGACTGCTTGTTACAAATGTCTTCTATAACGCCAAATGTAGACCAGCCTGTGTTAGAAAAACAGTGGGCACTGTTAAATAGAACTCTTGACAATTATTTTACAAAATCGACCCCTGATATCACTAAGGAAACTGCTTTGGCTCAGCGGCGAGCGGAACGCCGCCGTTCCGTGGAAAGCATAAAGACAAGGTCAGTATCACTGGCATCTTTACCTGCTAATCTCTCTACCGACATTAATCTAGTAGCCAATGAGTCGGTATATATATTGGATAGCCAGCCTTTGGTAGTGAGTGATACTACGCCCATACCAAATATTTCCCCTAAGATGGATGCTAATGGCCCACCCACAATAATTCATATGAGTACTCCAAGTATACTGAAGGTACCTGTTCCAGTTCCAGCTAAAAGAACTCGCAATAGGGCAAAAAAACCTGCGTCTCTGCCCAGAACTTATGGCCCTCCGCCGAACAGAAAACGGCGGAAAAGGGGGGATTCGCAACAGCCCAAGCTGAGTTGTTCTGATTTTGGGAAAAAGGCGAATATCATCGCAGAAAAACCTATTATTGCTCAAGCAGTTATAGAAGGAAATTACACCACATCTCCATCCCTACCAAATTTGCTTACAGATAAAGTGGACAGTATGGATACTAGCATGGTTGTCAACGTGCCCAACGGTGATCAGGGCCTTGTAACATTGTTTAGCATAGAAAGTCTAATTAAAACTTACTCGGCATCTATTTTAGAGAGGCCGATGGAAGTAGAATGTAGACTGTGTAAAATCGAGCATGCTCTGGGAAATAGGGATGTTGTAATTAACACTGCATTAAATAATGCACCCAGTTTAGCACTAAACAATGCATCACAAAACATATTACCATCTAAAACACCGTTAACTGTCCCTACCTCTATTTTATCTTCACAATCAACCACCCCAAAGCCCCGGGGATCACAGTGATTACCCAACAAAATCTACCCCCTAAACCACCTCCACAAAAAAAACGAGACCAGATGCCAGTTACTAATTCAAGTAAAACTTCCAACAATATGGCTAATACCTTCTTGGAGAGACCATCAAGGGAGGTGGGGGACACTAGGTACACCTGGGGGAAACCTAGAAGGACTCCATTACCAGAACTACCACCAGAGACAGTACCCTATGTGGTAGTCCTAACAGGGGTACCTGCGTTGGAACAGAACAAGCGGGAGGGTTTCGCCCAATTGAAAAAGAAGATTATGCATTGGCTTAGTCTATACAGGCCAATAGCTAATCATATTAATGGCGAACTCGTCCATGCTCGACGTCTCCAATGGCTGGGGGGCAGACCGAAAGACATCGAAGGCGATGTGGTGGTTGTGAATTTTAGGGACCCAAATGCTGTCCAATTTGTACTAAACTGGCCGACAGGTATCTCTAACAACTCCATAATCCCTAAGCCATTAACGTACTTTTATCCAAGGTCAGTGGTATTTCCATCCCAGCATCAACCACCACAGCACATAACTTATACCCATCCTATAGTACAGAATGTTGGGGATAGTCAACATGCATTGTGTCCTCTGACAATACAGAACGCCAGGAACTCGCAATTTGTACCCTACCCTGCGAAAGTTCCAGACCCTATCGGATGGAACTATGTACCGGTCAGAAATTATAACGCCCATAACATAAGGATTGACCATCTTAAACAATTCACACCCCTAGAGACCTTAAATAGATTTGACATTTTTAGCGGCCTAGATGATTGTGATTGATGTTTCTTGTGCCGGGGGGGGGGGTGATGAAAGTGGAATAGGGAATGCTACTGTTGAGGATGTTATTAATGAACCTGAAGTATTGGCGAACCCTGAGCCCTCTTTGTTGGATGAACCTGTAATTAACGACATAATTACCTCAAGAGAATGCTGTACAGAATCCAATGTATTGGTAATATCCCAAAGCAAATTGAGCAAAACTTCATCGTTTGAGGGAACACCCTCGGCAATACAAACTGTGGTCCCTGTATGTCCCGTAGAGATACCAAGGGTTCTACCTGAGACGTCATCTGTACCTGGGGAGCCGGTAAAACTAGTCTGCTGGAACATAGCTGGAATGGCAAAAAACCTGAGGGACCCGGAGTGGGCGAGCTTTATGGACTCCTTTGATATTTGTATGTTACAGGAAACCTGGGCAGTTGATACACCACATAGAGTGGGGTACAAGACCTATGGAATTGGCGCGATACCATCTAGAAGTGG
Source organism: Lissotriton vulgaris (assembly GCF_964263255.1). Classification (NCBI taxonomy): domain Eukaryota; kingdom Metazoa; phylum Chordata; class Amphibia; order Caudata; family Salamandridae; genus Lissotriton; species Lissotriton vulgaris. The sequence continues at coordinate 490,220,040 of NC_141696.1, forward strand.
AAGGCCTTCGGGGGGACTTTTGACTTGGGTGAAAGTAAAACTAAGGGTACACATCGAGGTGGTGGACACAAATTCCTTAGATACATTAGCACTAAAAGTTACAACATGCAAAGGGAAAAAACTATTTTTAATAAACATCTATAATAGGCGTTTACCCTCGACAAGTGAATCACTAACTCTACTTAAATTAAATTGTTTCTTAAGTGGACTGGATCCCAGGGAGGATCTTATCATCTTGGCTGGTGATCTAAACTGCAACTTTGAACCAGTCCTGGGTCTTAGTGACATTTTTGTTGAGGAAGATCAGGGGAATAAAATCCCTATTTTGGAGAATGTTAAATCGGTAAAATGCTCAACTTTGGTTCTCCAATTGACTAAATTATGCACGGAGTACTGTCTTAGGGCTTGTAACGGACGGTTACCGTCCGATAGTTTGAAGAAACCAACCTTTACCAGGAATAATAGTAAAAGCAACTTAGATTTTGTGATCGCCTCAATACCCACTTGGTCGTATCTTCTGGACCTCGATGTTATGGAGAGGCTAGAAAGCGACCACTTTCCCTTAAACCTTGCATTAGATGCTTCACTGTTTAATGACATTGTTCAATTATCCCTACTAGAGGAAAGTAGTGGTGATAACATCGAGATCCATATTAGCAATAATAGGAGATCACTTAAATGGCCTTTTATATTGGACCATAGATATATCCTTAGTGAAATTTATACACTTTTTGCTGGGACTTTTGGACCCTATTTAGGTTTAACGCCTGATGAGGGAATTAAAACCTCCTTTTTGTTAATACATCAAAAATTCTTTGCTGATCTAAAATTATTAGTTACAAAAATGCCCAAAAAGAATCAACAAAAGATCCAGAATCTGTCCCATAGCAAGCCCTGGTATGATAGATCCTGTAGAGAATCCAAAAGGGATCTTTTATTGGCAGTCAAGTCTAAGTCTCCCTTAGACATTCAAAATGCAAGAAATAATTACAAGTCCTTTCAAAGGGCTTCCAAAATAGCTAGGGAGGAAGATAAATGGGCTGAATTGCTGCTGGCCGCCAAATCGCGTGATAATGTGGCCTTTTGGAGGTTAGTAGCTAATGGGAACTGTTAGAACCGGCTGTCTCTAGTTGGCAGAGGTATGCACTTCTGACAAATAGGGACACACCTTTTCTAGTCAGGGCAAGGGGATCACCCTTTGATAACCCCTGCTCACCCCCTTGGTAGCTTGGCAGAGCAGAACAGGCTTATCTCAGAGGCTGTGTGTTAAGCATTTATGACCACATACAGTAACCAAGTGAATACACTACAAATGGACACGACACAGTAGTATTATAAAAATAAGGATTTTTATATAAGGCTTAGCACAAGACCAAATAACGACAAAAATATACACAATCTGAATAAATACTTTTGGAAGGGAAAAATAATAGTTCAAAGGTAGTTTCTTCTTCAGCACAAAGTCTTTTGTATCAAAGCGATTCTTCTTCTTGGTAACACAGTTCTTAGCAACAATGTAACCCACACGGGAGTTACACGACGTCGATGTAAATTTAATCCAAAGGTTCGGCGTCGACCGCGAGGAGCGCTACGTCGAGCCCGGAGTCACACGGACCCCCAACAACCCAGTACCTTGGAAAATGAAGCACACGATGATCAGCGGCGTCGGGCAATCCGGCGTCGCGTCTTCGGTGTCGATCAGGCCTCAGCAGTCGTTGATGATGACGTTGCAAAGAGTGAGCAGTTTAAGTCAAGAGATGCTACAAGGGACTTATTTGAAGCTAATTTGCATTCATTTATGAGTCGTACAAATGTAACGCACTCTTGTGTATCCACAGGATAACCGTCTTATATCAACTGTAATTAATATTAACGGAAGGCAAAAAGAACATATAGAGCAAGAATCGTATTTAGTATTCAAAAAATTCTTTATACTGCAACAAAAGTAGGGAGACAAATACAAATGAAATAGGGCAGAGCAGTCATGAACAGAGATAAATCAAATTTTCACTACAGTTCATAACAAAAAACATCAACTCCAGATATTCAAAAAACACAACCAAAATTAATTAATAAACAAGGTTGTGGATAGGTGACAGAGCAACGTAACAGGAGATGATGGAGTGTCGACGTTTCGGTCTAGGTAGCAGTCGTCAGATAGACCATCATCAGGACGGTGTTTTTCTATGCAGGAAAAACTCCCTTGAATCCTAGGTTGGACCTTATGTGGGCACGAAAGCGGCAGTAGCGAAGGCAACAGCAATAGCGTGTGGCAAGGATGTCCTACACGGAGCCTCAACTTGAAATTAGGCAAAGCACACTATGATTAATAGTTGGATTTCACGTGAAGGCTTAAAGTCAGAAGTTCTTTCGCTAGTGTGAACCGGCATATGGGCGCGTCGTCCTCAGTTGTTTGGAAGTTGTTTGGGTTTATTGGGTTTCCCTTGCCTTTAGCAAAGAGTGAGCAGCGCTCACGGCGTCGAGAGGGCACGAGGGCGATGCGATCAGCAGCGGTGCAGACACGAGGTCCCTTGGAGCTGGAGCCGTACTCCCACTCACTGGCGTTGCTGCTGGCGTCGATCGGGCCCGGCTTCGAGGAAGCGGGACACTGGGGCCGTTACCCACTATGTCGAGCTGGATTAGGCGACGTCCGTCGGCGTCGAGATTGCTGGTTCTTTCAGAGGTGCTGGATGCACAGGTTCCAGCAAATAGCACTTTAAGCAGATGAAGTCCTTTAGCCCTGTGACTTTAGCAGGAGACTGGCACTCTTCCAGTCCTTGGAGATTTTCTTAGCAAGCGTGAGAGTACACACATGTTCCTCTCTCCTGGTTTCCTTGGCAAAAATAAAGAAGCACTGCAGGATTCCCCCCCAGCAAACAGCACACTGGCAGAAGGGGTAGGCAAGTCCTCAGATCAGCAGGCCTCTTGTCCTTGGTTACAGGGTTCCTTGACAGAAGTGATCTGATTTCGTAGTTCAGGGGTCCTTCCCTTATACCCCTTTTCGGCTTTGATCCCTTTGTCCATGCAGGGGACTTTCCCAACATCCTGGGTCTGATGTGGGTGGAGCCAGGCAGAAGCACCTGGCTGATTCACTGAGCAGGGCTGGGTCCTCAGACGCCCAGCAGGAGGTGGAGCCAGCATTGTCACTGGCAGGAGCAGAGCTATCGGCCTCCTGGCAGGAGGTGGGGCTAGGATCGTCCATGGCAGGCACAGAGCCATCAGTCGCTTGGCAGGAGGTGGAGCCAGCATTGTATCAGGCAGGGCAGGCTATCAGCAACTACTCTCCCCCTACTCTCAACGCAAATGTCCGACTCATCCCACACTGACTCATCCAGACCTCTGGAGCCACCCAGCTCCTCTCACACACATACCAAACCAGCAGAAACCAGAAATGGTTAGACAAGAAAATAGACACTTTCTAAAAGTGCTATTTTCAAACCAAGAGTCCAAAAACCATCCACACCAACGGATGCGTAATTAAACCCCGAGTTCAGGGATACCAAACTCGACATTGCACCATGCTCCCCGAGCCAGCTAGGATCATAGCATTAATAATCCCGGCGGCCCATTCTAACTAATGGAGAGCAGGCTACCTCGCAATAGTGACGAACGAAGATGGCTGTAGGTCACTATTAGGACATGCCAACTTGGTCAGGCGTGTCCTACCTTAGACTTACAATGCACCCTGCCCGTGGGCCTACCATAGGGGTGACTAACATGAAGTTAAGGGAAGGTTTGAGGGACTGGCAAGTAGGTATACTCGCGCAGCCTGCGTGACAGTACCAGACTGCACGTGGGTCTCGCAATGACCGACCCGTAGACATTCTTTTACGAGGCCGCTCTTGTGGGTGGCACAACACGTGCTGCAAGCCCACGAGCGGCATTTGTATTTACAAGCCCCGGCACTCCTGTTGCACTAGACTAGGGACTGACAGTAAACCAAATAAGCCAAACATGGCACAATCGATACATCAATTTAACATCGGGAGCACTTGCGCTGTGGCACTGATCAGCAGTGGCACGGCGCCCAAAGCATATACCAGCAAAACATCGTAAAACAGTGGAGGCAAACAGAAACAAGCATTTACAATGCAATGGTTTCGCCTTTGGAAAAGTTAGAGCTATTGGCATTGTAAATGACAACTTTTGTATTTATGTTTTGGTTTTGAAAACAGATAAATAAATGGCATTGTCATTTACATTGCCATTAGGTTAATCTCTCACAAATGTGAGACCTATTGTACCCTACGGATGAGCTCAGCAGACAGCAATTACTACCACACACACACACACACACACACCCAGAGCCACACACACACCAAGAGCCACACACACACACCATAACCGGTATTATTTCATGGTGCTCTCAAATGGGAGGACAATGATAAAGGAGAAACCGTGAAGAAAACGAATTGCTCACAGTGACACCGTTTGGAAAAGATGGAAAAGCAGGAGTGAACCCAAGGTTTTTGGGTCAGAGAACCGCTGCTACATTTTGCCTCCGGTTCTACAAAAGAAAGTTTCTGACTGATCATTTTACGCAAGTGCACTCACAACATAATTTGCTTTTTCATAAATTGGGGCAGCAACAGTGGGAACATTCCAGTATAGCTGAAATGTAGGTAGGGCTGGCGCACAGCGATTTTGAAAAAAGGTTTTCCTTTAGTTTTAAGGTGCTATACAAGTGATGTCAGGCGTCCCTCGACATCCAATGTAACAGTCAAGAAATGTGGGGTCAGTGAACCACAGTGTGCATACAAGGATGGGATCAGTGGTTCACTGACCCCACATTTCTTGACTGTAACATTCCAGTATAGGGCAGGTACACCTTGGACAGAAAGAGTACAGCCTTTTGCAATTACAGAACAGGTCAAATTCGGGCAGCAGCAAAGCAAGCTTTACTTCCTCACAGAACAGGCATGTCAGCAGGAAAGAAAGCTTTCTTTACTCATAAAAGGACGCAAGTCCAATATTTCATTCCCTACTGAACATATCCAGAGGCGTAAACAAAAACAAACTTTCAGCGCTCACAGAATATGTACAGTTAAGGAATGACTGACAAGTAGATTACAGACATATCTGGAATGTGCCCAAGTCTCAGAGTACTGTATAGGTGGATAAACAAATGAATACTTGAGTTCTGACACAAATTCTCACTTAGACGATACTCCATGTCAGCATCCTGAAAGCCCTGCTGCTAGGACAGGAAGACTTGCCTACTGTTTGTGTTGATTCTTGGGTTTTCCATGGATTGAGAAGTAGCAATACCCATAATATCACTGTATTTTGGATCAGCACAGCTCAATATGCTCAGGACAGGTACACATGCACCATTCTCTTCTAAAATATTCTGAATGCGTGTGCGCAGGGCTGGATGAAGCAAAATAAGCATGTGCTTAGGGCATCAAGGGAAAGGGGACACCACAGACATTTTCAATTGCCGGATTTACCATGAACCATATAATGCAAACTTGCAAATGGTGCAGCTGAACCTATAAAGTGGAAGTATACAAAAACAAACTTTATCCATCTTACTCGAAGTTTTATTTCATTGTGAAATAATAAAATGTTAGTTTACAAGTTATTGATTATTTTTTGAATTAGAAATATATGGGGCGCCAAAATCTTACGTGTTTAGAGCCTCTAAAGGTCCCTATGTAATCCCAGTCTCGGAGCGACACTCGTTCAGTGTTAAGAGCCATAACAGATATTTGAAACAAAGATCAGTGGGGAAAAAGGGGGGGGGGCAAATGAGGGTCATGAAGACCCAGTAAGGACAGCAAGGGGGCGGGACGGCAGTGAGACCTCTACAAGCTAATTAGATGCAGCGAGTGATCCACAAACAAAAGTGGAGGTAAGGAGATGGATGTGGGAGCTGCAAGCATCCGAGGGGCAGCGAAGGCTTGGATAAGAAGGAAGACAGTGAGGGCTTGCAAGAAAATGGAAGTAGGTAAGAGGGTTGTGCTGAAAAGGGCAGTAAGGGGTTGGTGAGACAGCGAGGGCTCTGCGCAGCAAGAGAAGCAACAAGCGCCTAAGAAGGGGCGCTCTTCAAGTGGTTAGAAGTCCGCTACTAGATATATTTGTCTAACTCGGGGCAGCGACCATCGCTATTGAACTCGGTGCCGCTACTCACCATCACTGTCCTCGGCATGCCGTCTACGGGACATGATCACTGCTCTCAACTGGAGGTATGCGAAAACACAGGAGGTCCGCTGGGTTCTGTCTGGTGCTCTCACGTGCAAATGGAAGTACGGCGCGCCGCCTTCGCTTCCAGTACAAGTCACTCGGAGCGCGCGCAACAGTCAGACCAGGGCTCTCCTGGGCAACAAACCCTTCAGCCGCCTCCTGCAGAAGAACACGCCCACTTTCGTTTATTTCCTTCTGGGGTCAGCGTGTGATAGAGCAGGGCATACCGGATAGACATAAAAGACACATCCCGGATTTTAGGCAGCCAATATTTTAATAGTAATCAATCTTTGCTCAATCTAATGTTGTTGCTGGGATTGGAAGACCTCGCCGGAATTCGGGGAGATATCTATTGGCATCACTGGTTTGTGCACCCGTGTGAGTGTTCAGTGAAATATTTAGAACCTTGAGCCCACGTGAATATATTAGCGACAATTTTTAATTTGCACCGGCACACGGAGGGGGGGAGGGGGGACGGCGGGAGGAGGGACACGGAGGAAGGCAGGACCACACGGAGAGCGGGAGGGGGAGAGCGGGAGGGGGGACGGCGGGAGGAGGGACACGGAGGAAGGCAGGACAGCAGCAAGCACGGCCCGGCCGGACCAGATTCGGGGGCGTTCCCGGCTTTCGGCTGACGTAGCATGACGTAGCCAAAAGCCAAAAATTCTCGGGAACGCCCCCGAATCTGGTAGGTGCACACAGTGGTGGGTGAGTGCATGGAAACAAAAAGTGCAGGGTAGGTGCATCAGAGCAAATGGTGCAGGGTCAGTGCACCAGAGCAGACGGGGCAGGATACGTTTGTGGGAGCATATGTTGCAGGGTGAGCAGCGGCGGCCCCTCCGTTCTGGCGGAGGAGCATCGAGCCACTGGCTTATAGCCAGCAGCTGAAAAAGAAAACAATATTTTATTACGGTTTTATTTTTCAGCTGCTGGTTGAGTCAGAGTGTACATGGAGGAGCCGGGGAGTGGTAGGTGCACAATTAAGTGTGGATGTCATTTTGCCCAGCTGTCTTTCTTAGGCAGGCCAAACTGACATGCGCACTTAGGTTTCTCCCACCAACTGTATTGGACAGCCGAGGTGGAGAAACAGCACTGACTTAGGTGCCTGAGCGAGCGTTAATCCAGCCTGCTCAGGCCAATCCCTATGCTGCTCTCATTTTTTAGAGCAGCAAGTGGATTGGATGGGAAGTCCATGATGCTGTCCCAGGGACTGCTGGGACCAGGAACTGAAAGCAGAGGAGCGCGAGGTAGCCAGCAGCAGCAGGTAAGTCTTTTTTATGAAAACCCCTGCTGTGCACTCCACCCGCCTTACACTCCCCCGCACCTCCTCCGCCACTCTTTACTTGTGTCAGCCGCCACTTAGGGTTAGTGCGGGTTCCCATTCAGTGCAGGGTGAGAGCATTGGAGCAGAGGATGCAGGGTGAGTGTGCGGCAGCAGAGGGTGCAGGGTGACTGTCAGAAGCAGATGTTGTGGCGTGAGTGCACGGGAGCAGATGATGCAGGATGACTGTCAGAAGCAGATGTTGTGGGGTGAGTGCACGGGAGCAGATGATGCAGGATGATTGTCAGAAGCAGATGTTGTGGGGTGAGTGCACGGGAGCAGATGATGCAGTATCCCTGTCAGAAGCAGATGTTGTGAGGTGAGTGCACGGGCGGGAGACGATGATGCAGGATGACTGTCAGAAGCAGATGTTTCAGAGTGAGTGTCAGAAGCAGACGATTCAGGACAAGTGCATGGGAGCAGACAATTCAGGATGAGTGCATGGGAGCAGACAATTCAGGATGAGTGCATGGGAGCAGACAATTCAGAACGAGTGAGTGGGATCCAACAATGAAGAGTGAGTGTCAGGAGCAGACTATGCAGGGTGAGAGGGTGGGATCAGACAATGAAAAGTGAGTGTCAGGAGCAGACTATGCAGGGTGAGTGGGTGGGATCAGACAATGAAAAGTGAGTGTCAGGAGCAGACTATGCAGGGTGAGTGGGTGGGATTAGACGATGAAGGGTGAGTGTCAGGAGCAGACTATGCAGGGTGAGTGGGTGGGATTAGACGATGAAGGGTGAGTGTCAGGAGCAGACTATGCCGGGTGAGTGGGTGGGATCAGACAATGAAAAGTGAGTGTCAGGAGCAGACTATGCAGGATGAGTGGGTGGGATTAGACGATGAATGGTGAGTGTCAGGAGCAGACTATGCCGGGTGAGTGGGTGGGATCAGACAATGAAAAGTGAGTGTCAGGAGCAGACTATGCAGGGTGAGTGGGTGGGATTAGACGATGAAGGGTGAGTGTCAGGAGCAGACTATGCCGGGTGAGTGGGTGGGATCAGACAATGAAAAGTGAGTGTCAGGAGCAGACTATGCAGGATGAGTGGGTGGGATTAGACGATGAAGGGTGAGTGTCAGGAGCAGACTATGCAGGGTGAGTGCATGGGATCTGACGATGAAGGGTGAGTGCCAGGAGCAGACGAGGCAGGGTGAGTGCGCAGGAGCAGATGGTGCAAAGTGAGTGCATGAAAATGGATGGTGCACAGTGTTTGCAGGGGAGCATAGACTGCAGGATGAGTGGGCGCATATAGTGCAGGGTGAGTGCACAAGAACAGACAGTGCCAGGTCAGTGCACAGGAGCAGATGGTGCAGAGTGAGTGTGTGAAAGCATATGGTGCACATTGATTGCAGGAGAGCATACACTGCAGGATGAGTACGTATGAGTAGACGGTGCAGAGTGGGTGTGTGGGAGCAGACAAGGAGGGTCAGTGTGCTGGAGCATACGGTGCAGGGTGAATGCACGGGAGGTTATGTTACAGTGTGAGTGTGAGTGTGTGGGGGCAGAAGTTGCCGGTTGAATGCATGGGAGCTGACGGTGCAAGGTGAGTGTCAGGATCAGACAGTGCATGTTGAGTACCCAGGAGCATATGGTGCAGGATGAGTGCATGGGATCCGATGCTGCAGGGTGAGGATAAGGAGCAGACAGTGCAGGGTGAGTGCACAGGGGTAGGTGGTGCAGGATGAGTGCGTGGGAGCACACATTGCAGAATGAATGTGGGGGAGCAGATGTTGTAGGGTGAGTTTCTGGAGCAGATGTTGCAGTGTGAGTGCACTGGAGCAGGCAGTGCATAGCGAGAGCCAGGACCACACGATGCAGGGTGAGTGCGCAAGAGGAGAAGGTGCAAGGTGAGTGCATGGGAGCTGACCGTGCAGGGTGAGTGGATGAAAGCTAACTGTGCATGGGCAGGAGACTGGTGAGTGTCTGGGACTAGACGATGCAGGGTGTGTTCTCAGGAGCAGACGTGCATGGTGAGTGCGTGAGAGCAGAAGGAGCAGGGTGTGTGTGCAGGAGTATACGGTGCAAGGTGTATCAGGTGCCGACTGTGCTGAAGAGGCAGATGGCGGAGCGTGAGTGCATAGGAGCAGGTGGCACAGGGTACGTTGTCAGGAGCAGAACGTGCATGGTGAGTGCATGGGAGCATATGGTGCAGATTAATGTGTGGGAGCAGACGGCGCAGGGTGTCAGGAGCAGGTAGTGCAGGTTTTCAGAAGCAAACAATGCAGGGTTTCAATAGCAGAGGGTGCAGAGTGACAGTCAGGAGCTGATGGTGCAGGGTGTCAGGAGCAGAGAATGCAGGGTGTCAGGAACAGAGAGTACAGGGTGACAGTCGGGAGCAGATGGTGCATTCTGCCAGGTGCAGTCAGTGCATGGTGTCAGGAGCAGACGGTACAGGGTGTCAGGAGAGACGGTGCATGGTGCCAGGAGCAGTCAGTTCAGGGTGCCAGGAGCAGTCAGTGCAGGGTGTCAGGAGCAGACGGTGCAGTGTTTCGGGTGATTAGGATGAAGGGTGTCAGGAGCAGACGGTGCAGGGTGTCAGGAGCAGACGGTGCAGGGTGCCAGGAGCAGACGGTGCAGGGTGTCAGGAGCAGACGGTGCAGGGTGCCAGGAGCAGACGGTGCAGGGTGCCAGGAGCAGTCGGTGCAGGGTGCAAGGAGCAGGCGGTGCAGGGTGCCAGGAGCAGACGGTGCAGGGTGTCAAGAGCAGACAGTGCAGGGTGTCAAGAGCAGGCATATGTGCAGGGCGTCAGGAGCAGACATTACAGGGTGTCAGGAGCAGACGGTGCAGTGTTTCAGGTGATTAGGATGCAGGGTGTCAGGAGCAGACAGTGCAGGGTGTCAGGAGCAGACAGTGCAGGGTGTCAGGAGCAGACAGTGCAGGGTGTCAGGAGCAGACAGTGCAGGGTGTCAGGAGCAGAAGGTGCAGGGTGTCAGGAGCAGAAGGTGCAGAAGGTGCATGGTGTCAGGAGACGGTGCAGGGTGAGTGTCAGGAGTTGGTGGTGCGGGTGTCAGGAGCAGACGGTGCGGGGTGTCAGGAGCAGACGGTGCATGGTGTCAGCAGTAGGTGGTGTAGGGTGTCAGCAGTAGGTGGTGCATGGTGTCAGGTGCAGACAGTGCAGGGTGTCAGGAGCAGTCCTGCACGGTGAGTGAGCGCAGCCGGGTGTGGCTGAGCGCAGTCGGGTCGGCCTGGTTTGTCCCTGTCTCCCGGTTGGCTGAGTTCCTACTCGGTCAATTGATTCGGATGTAACAAAAAAGGAAAACATTCCCGTCCCCGCCGGGCCGCTGGCGTCACTGGAGCAGAACCGAGCCCGGCCGTTTATCTCATCGACGGCGCTGCGGATGACTGGAATTAGGCGGAATTAACGACGACGGAGCTGTCAGCGGGGCTTGTCTCCTCCACGGTCCTGCACGGCGGGATGGGGCCTCGAAGGAGTGCGGATGGGGGTGCGGCTAAGCATCAACACAAGGGTAGACACTGGCCCGACTGCACCATAATCTACCCCAAATATAAGATACGGGTAGTACTCACCCACGAGGCCACCTGTCCGGCCGCGATCAACAACCCACCCATTAATTCATTCATGGGCTCCAGGAGGCGGGTGAGGGTTTCCAAGCGCAACCCAGAGTACCCCAAAACTAAACTCCGGGCTCAGTGGACTAACGATCTGTGCTTGGCGGTTGACTCAATGGGTTCGAATAGGGGCAGGCCTACTCCGCCTTTCATCTTCTTGGCGTCGAAAGCGCGAGTCTTCCGGAGCTAACAATGAACATCAGTTAACAAGTGCCAGGAAACCCTAGGGCTGAAATGTGTTTGTAGAAATATACACGTCGTGTTATGTTATAGTGTAACCCAGGTGTAGGCGCTGCGTGGGGGCGCCTGTGCCGCCTCCCCACCCTGTAGTGGTCGCGGTGGGTCAAGATCACACAAGGAGGTCGCTTTAAACCATCCGTTCAGCTCGAAGAGAAGCCCCCGAATGTGGATTCATTACATAATGCAGAAAGGAATAGAAAAGGGAATGCGGTGGGGGTGAGAGGGGTGGGCGGAGATGGCGATGAGCGAATAGTCGAGAGGGGCTTTGGGAGGGACGCACTTGGTGCGTATTGGAGAGCAGGGGGAAGGCTTGGCGAGCAAGGGATCTAGAGGGAAGGAAGATTTCAGGGAGGCTTGTGCGGCGAGGGGTAGGGGCAAATAGAGGTGGACTATAGAGAAAAGGAGCCAAACAGAGAAAGACTGGAGGCATGTGAAGGAGAGAGGGTGAGAAAGAGAGAGGGGCTAGAAAAGCAAGAGGTCTCGGTGGGAAGGGGGACGGCGGGAGGAGGGACACGGAGGAAGGCAGGACAGCAGCAAGCACGGCCCGGCCGGACCAGATTCGGGGGCGTTCCCGGCTTTTGGCTGACGTAGCATGACGTAGCCAAAAGCCAAAAATTCTCGGGAACGCCCCCGAATCTGGTCCGGCCATGACGGACGCCTCTCTGTTCCAATGGCTAGCCTCCATTTATGGAGCTAGCCAATGAAACAGAGGGCGGATTCCAGAGCCACATACTGTAACTCAATAGATTTCTCCTGCAAAAGCTGCTTGCGCAGCTTTTTTGCAGCCGAAACCTAAAAATGGAGGAGAGACTCAAGCCAATGATGTCAGGTCTAACAGGAACCATGTAGGTAGAGTGGTTAAGGACGTCTTTCTGGACGAGCAAACTTGGATCAATCACTTTACCAACCTATATAAAAAATATGTTGATCCTGACATGGATACGAATGCCCCAAGCTATGAAACACCAACAGATTATCTTGTTTTTACATTAGGGGAAACCGAGCTGGCAATAAGCCAAATAAAATCGGGCAAAGCCCCAGGTCTTGACAAGATTCCCGGGGATTTATACAAGCACGATCTAAAAGTATGGGCACCTTATATTAATTACTTGTGTAATATGTTATCCCGCACCTTAGAATTCCCTGAAAGTTGGAAGGGAGCCGAAATTGTTTTAATTTTTAAAAAAGGAGACAGGATGGACCCCTGCAACTACCGGCCAATCAGTTTAATGGATATCCTCCAGAAAATTTACTCACGACACATTCTATTACGTGCGAGTGATTGCCTGGAGGAAAATTCAATCTTAACCAAATTCCAAGCCGGGTTCAGATCAAAAATCAGAACAATAGACCAGATTTTTAGATTTTGCTGCCTTTACTGGAAATATGTAAAGATTAAAAAGGGTCATTTATATGTTGCCTTTGTTGATTTAAGGGCAGCATTCGATTTAGTGCCTCGCAATCTTTTATGGAAAAACCTGAGTGCAGCAGGTCTGCCAAACAATTTAACAGTTCAGATCAAAGAGTTACATGAAGGGAATTTTGCGAGAATTAGATGGGGCCCAAACGGCGAATTAACCCAAAATATTCCCATCGAGCGTGGTGTACGCCAGGGCTGTGTTCTGGCCCCTACGCTCTTCTCCCTTTTTGTAAACGACATCCCCGCATATCTAGAAGGATATAATAACGATTCTCCAAAACTGAACGGTGAAAGGGTAACATCACTATTATTTGCTGATGACACTATCTTGATTTCCCAAACCAAAAAAGGCCTCCAGACACTATTGAACACCTTTAGTGATTATTGTAGTATGAAGGGGCTGGAGATTAACGGGAAAAATACCAAATGTATGGCCCTAAATCCAACTAAACCAGATAAGGGCTGCTTAACTTTGAATGGAGTAAAACTGGAGTCGGTGCCCCATTTTTCATATCTGGGGGTGACATTAGACTCCAGTTTTACTTGGAGAGCACAAATGGAAAAAAGTAAGTTGACATTTGCCCAGAATGTAAAACCAATTCTCAGGGAACAAAGCCTGAGTACTAGTAAAGCTGTGTCTCCAGTGATTGAACTCTTTAAATTTAAAGTTCAACCAGCAGTTTTATATGGTGCAGAAATCTGGGGGCCTGGGTCCAAGGATACTTTCGGTGTCCTGGATAATAACTTTTTGCGAAGTCTGGTAAGGGTCCCGAGAGGCACGCCTCTATTACCATTGCAACTTGATCTAAATTTTAAAAGAACTGATCACCAAGTATTGATTCGACCTTTAATGCTTTGGGTTAGATTATGGCATGTTCCCGAACTCCAAGATTATAGAGACGGGTTAAAGGAAATTATGGCGCTTGATAGTCTAAAAGTTATTCCATGGCTCAGGCACGTTAAAGCTTGGTTTAGTAATATAGGTTTGAAACAATTCTGGGAGAACCCTGAGCATTTACCCCCTAACCCGAAAATAATTCTAAAAAGGGCTTTTTGGTCCTTTATAGCAAATAGGACCATAAGTGTTACAACTGGTGGGACTCTAGTTTCAAACTTTTTAAGTTTTAAGGATGTCTCACTTTTTGAGACTTTTATGGATGAAATAGAGCCCCCACTTGCCAAAACTTTATTTTTAAAATTTAGATATGGAAATCTTTTAATAAAGACAACCTTGGCACGTTGGGTTAGAAATTTAGACTCATCATCCATAGCAACTGATGAAATCTGCTCTATGTGTGAACAAAACCAGATTGAAAATGAGCAGCATATCCTCTTCTTTTGCCCTGCATACGCACAGGCCAGGAAAAGATGGATTAAACCAATATGCTTATTGTTAGGCCTGAGGTCATGTACACAGGCCCTGAGAATCTTGACAACAAACTCAATGCAATCAATAACATTTAGTGTTAGCAGATTTTTACATTCTATTTTCTATTGGTCCATCCTAGGATTTTAAGATTGTTTGTTGTGCTCCGATTGTCTTCCAACAGGAAATGTACTGTTTTAGCTAACGATTTTAATAATCAAAGTGGAATGTTTTTTTTCTTCTTCTTTATTGTATTGTATGCATTGTTCTTTTATGGCATCAAAGCCGAAATAAAGAATTTTGACTTGAATTGCCTTAGCAGCCAAGGTGTTAAAGAGCAATTGAAAGGGTACAAGAGCAACATTCTTTCTTGACTGGATCGAATGGGTAAAAACCATTTACAATCAGTAAGTCCACCTCAAACAGGGATAACACAGTCCCAATTCAATCCTGCCCATTGCCTGACCTTACTCTTTGTATCCAAGGCACTTCTCAACTTTGTCACCTAGCACCTTCCAAGACGGGCGAGGCGGTCAGCTCCATACCAAACACCATCCCTCCAGACCGTGGTCCCTATCTTCCCTCTCAAATTCCATCACCTTGACTCCAACTTAACAATCTCCCTACTACATCATCTAATGTTCTTCAAAACTCAACTTTCACCGCCCACTCTAATACTGATTTCACACGCTCTTTCCCAATCTCAAGAATGGATCGATTAGAGCTTCTGCCAGCTGCTACTCCGTAAGTAATATTTCTAGCCAACGTCCCTTGTGTCTATAGCCCTGTACTTGAATCCTGGGAATCTCTTAGAGACAAACCTCTAAATTGGTTAAATATGAAGGTAGGGCTTGGCGGGGCACTTTTTGAAGATCTGAAAATGATTAGGAGAGTGAAATGGGTGGGTATGGGAAGCAAAACTTTAGAAAGTGACTGTGTGGTGCTTTCATTTACCTCTCCCAATTTAGTGAAATTAATCCTTGAGAAAGCCAGTTTACCATCAATTACCACAAAGCAGATAGCGGCTCTACCACTTGGCTTTTTCTATGAACCCCTGACCCCTTTCCAGCTTTTCCTCAAGTATCTCACCACCAAGGGCAATCCTCAGTCTACAGACACCCAGTTGTGACCCATAATAGGTTTGACTGTCTTTCCACAGTAAGCATAGTGGATTGACTAAAGATTACTCCTACTCCAGAAAGGACTGAGGAATTCTTTAGGCCATGGGCGAGGGCAACACATAGAAATAGTTAAGGCATTTGAACCCCTATAGTCCTCAGGCTTCTGTGATGCTGTTGATTCCACAGTACATTTACCATCTGCAGTGGCTAAGACCCAAACGATAGCGCTCACAGTTCTCTATTGGAATGTAGCAGGTTTATGCCATAAATGTATTGCTAGCGAATGGATCGATTTTACTGCAAAGTTCCATATTCTTTGTTTGCAGAAGACATGGGCAGTGAATCCAATTTATTTATTTATTTATTTATGTTACATATTTATAGAGCGCTCTAATACCCGGAGGTGTCCTGGCGCTAGAAGGATAGACTGGTGTGATGGAGCGTGCTTACTGAGTGAAGAGCCATGTTTTTAGACCTCTTCTAAAGGCCATCAGATTCTGGGTTTGTCTGAGCGCAAGTGGAAGTTTATTCCAGGCCTCAGCCGCCCCGAGAGAAAAGCTCCTGTCTCCCCAGCGAGCTTTTTTAATTCTGGGGACCGTATTCATCTTAATGACTTTATAACCTTCCATAGCCCAGGGATTCAGACCAATTATGGGCAATCTAAAGGGGGCTTGTGCATTTACGTATCAAATACGCTGGCCCCCTAAACATCACAGAGTGTGCCAAAAGAGTGGTTACGAAGTCTCCCTCCAAATCTCTAATTAACAATCAGAGGGAGGAGAGAGAGAAATCAGAATTTTCTAATACACTCACATTTCGAGTTTCGATCTTTGTGCACAGAGGGGTGATGCACAAAAAGTTACCACTTTGGAGGAGATTGATATCTCCCGTCGCAGTGGACATGCACTAAGGTGGTCCCTGGTGGATCCATTTAATTTTCTAGCAAAATTAATTCACACAGAGAGGGAGGCTTTTGATGCATGTTGCAATGAAACTATGGAGGCATGTGATTTTATTGCAGCATTTAATCGTATAAAAAAAGGGCATTGGAGAGGGGCTTCTTATAAATCAGAAAAAAGCCACGATGACCCATTGTGGCTGGTTTGACTCAGCCTGCACCAAAACCCATAGAAATTAAAAATAGCTCTAGCACAGCAACCAAGATCTATTAATGAGGTCAAGGAATGTAGACTAGCATACAAACTAGCGATCAGACAACGGAAAATAACCCTGAAGGAGGATATGTGGAACAAACTTCTTTTTTTTTTTTTTAAGTTTGAAGTTTATTGAAATATAAAGAAACAAAGACAGAAAATGAAGAAACAATCAAGAGTTATGCGAAAAAATGAGAGTAATCTTACATATTAGCGAATTACATTTAGGATACTGAAACATAAAATATGAAAATACAGGCAATGAGTATGAGGAACATAGGAGGATGAGAAGATACCTTAAAATATGAAAACAGATTAAAAATATGATAAAACATTTGCTGTAAATAATAATATGATAATCGAATAAATTAAGGTAATGCATTTATGGAGGTTTACAAACTTCAACCGTACGTAGTGGAAGTGGTGGAGGAGGTTTAGCAACTGAGGATAGATAGTCAGTGAGGGGAAGCCATAAGAGATCACGTTTGATTGCTAAGGAGATAGGAGAGACAAAGTTAGTGTCAAGTCGGTGATTAAAGCAAACTGCATTCCACCATGCAGTAAAAGAAACATCCTTAGCTTGTTTCCAATGCGATGTGATATGGTGGAAAGCAATGGCTATGCATAAGTCAAGTAATTTGTGGTTGGAGTCGGATTCAACAAAGGTGGGGGATAGGGAACCTAAGAAAATGTGTGAAATGGAGAATGAAACCGTAAATTTGAAAATTTTTTGTAACTGGGACCAAACTAAGTGCCAAAAACGTAATATAGGGGGACATTCAAATAGCATGTGTTTCAAATCAGCTGAAAGGGATGTGCAGGACCAACAAGTAGATGGAGTGTCTGGGGAAAAGGAGGACAGGAGCAATGGAGTGAATAATATACGATTATAAATAAAGAATAAGGTTTGTGTGGTATTTGCAGCTCTGGATGTACTGTGAATCTTGGACCAGATTTTGTCCCATAAAATAATGGACCATGTGTGAGATAAATCTTCTTCCCAAGCCAACTCAACCTTAGATTTGGAACGATCAGCAGAGGATTGTAAAGATTTATAAATAAATGACGCAGAAAGAGATTGATCGATAGCATTAGAAATCGAAAGATGTGTGGTAGGAATAAAGTTAGAGGTTGGGAGTGAAGAAAGATATTGAGTAAGGGATGGAAGTATCGATAAATATTGTTTACGGGATGAGGCAGGTAACGAGAATTGAGTTTGAAGATCTTGGAATGAAAGAGGCTGATTATCCGAGAGAAGTTGTGAGATCCATTTTAGACCAAGGGAATGCCAGGATTTCCAATATAAGGAACGATTGCGAATTTTGAGGAATTTATTATGCCAGATAGGTTGAGCGTGGGTGGAGGAGGCAGATGGGTAGGTGGATATTAAGTATGGACGAAGAAGAGAGCAAGAGTGAGAAAAGATGGGGGAACCTATGGAGGACACCTTAGAGGTAAAGGATAGGACTTCTCGAAAATCGTAAGGATGCAGAAGAGAAGATTCTAATGTGAGCCATAATGGAGGAATGTGAGGAAGATCTGAAGAGAGCCATTTCATAGATTGTTTTAATGAAAATGCGTTATGATATGACTTAAAGTGGGGGAACTTGACACCACCAAGGGATTTGTCTTTTTTCAGGGAGGAGAGTGCAATCCGAGATTTTTTGCCTTTCCATAAAAATTTTAATAGAAGGGAGTCTATCGATTTAAAGTAATGATCTGGAATACGGATGGGAATCATGGAAATAGAATAGAGGACTAGGGGTGCTAACATCATTTTGATGGAATCAAGTCGACCCCACCAAGAAAGGAAGAGAGGATTCCATCGTGTTATAGATGTACTGATTTTGTTAGAAAGAGAATCGAAATTAAATTTAAGAGTGTCTGGAATACGGGGGGCAAACCAGATACCTAAGTATTTAATCTTTATGGGTTGCCAGGAAAAACCAGAAGAGTCAAAGAGATGTTTTTGGCATAAGGGGTTTAAAGGTAAGATTTCGCATTTATCAATGTTAAGACGATATCCGGAGACGGTAGAGAAAGAAGAAACTTGACTAAGGAAGGAAGGGAGAGTTGTTTGAGGATTTGAGCAATAAAATAAAATGTCATCAGCGTATACAGATAGTTTAGCTTGTTGGTGAGTACCATATTGGAAACCAGTAATCGTGTCATCAAGTCTAATCTTTGTTAAAAAGGGTTCTAAGGCTATAATAAACAATAAAGGAGATAGTGGGCATCCTTGACGAACCCCTCTTTGGAGAGGAAAGTAATCGGAAATCATACCGTTTGCAAAGATTGAAGCATGGGGGCTAGAGTATAGTAGAGAAATTAAAGATATGAATTTAGGGGGGAAGCCAAACCAATGGAGAGCTTGGAACATAAAGTCCCAACCAATTCTGTCGAATGCTTTTTCAGCGTCAAGGGAGATAGCAGCAAGGGGGGAGGAAAGGGATGGAGCTTTACTCAAGATATTAAAGAAGACACGGGAATTATCTGATGATAGGCGACCCTTAACGAAACCGGATTGTTCAGGACCTATAAGATCTGGTAATAAGGGATCTAGTCGGAGAGCTATAATTTTAGCGAAAATTTTATAGTCAGTGTTGACTAGTGATATGGGGCGATAGTTCTTACAAAGGGTGTGATCTTTATCTGGTTTAGGTATTAAGCAAATCAATGCTTCTTGAAAGGTTCCTTGAGAGGATCCGGAGACCGCAAAAGATTGGAATAGGGAATGCAATTTTGGGAGAAGAAGGGAGGAGAAGTGATTATAGAATTCAATGGTAAAACCATCGGGCCCTGGGGCTTTACCTCGACGAAGAATAGAAATTGCATGAGAAATTTCCGATTGGCTAATGTCCATGTCCAATGAGTGAAAGTCAAGATGGGAAGCT
Organism: Lissotriton vulgaris; assembly: GCF_964263255.1. Lineage (NCBI taxonomy): Eukaryota > Metazoa > Chordata > Amphibia > Caudata > Salamandridae > Lissotriton > Lissotriton vulgaris. Next base: position 490,239,311 of record NC_141696.1, read on the forward strand.
TCTGGAGGAGGGATGTTTTGAAAATATGAAAGAAGATCCTGAGGGTCGGGAATGGATTCTGGGGTGTAGAGATTTTGGTAAAAGGAAACAAATTGAGCAAGTATGTCTTTATCTTTAAAGAAAGATACTCCATTTGGGTTTTGCAAGGATTCAATTTTTGTACGTTCTTTACGTATCTTAAGGTAGTTAGCCAGGAGCTTGCCCATCTTGTTTTGTCCGCCGTAGTAGCGGGAATTGCATTTTAGAAGAGAGTTAGAGGCGGCGTTGGTGGTGAATTTATTGAAGTCAAATTTGGCTGCGATTAATTCACGTAAAGAAGATTCAGAATTTGAGTTATAGTATGCATATTCCAACTTCTTAATTTTATCCAAGAGTTGAGTTGACTTAGAGATTGATTGTTTTTTCTTTTGGGAAACAAAATTAATGATAAAACCTCGTGCAGCTGCCTTAAACGAGTCCCAAATCATAACAAAGGGGGATTCAGGAAGATGGTTATGTGTAAAAAATTCAGTGGAAAATTGCTTAAATTGGGTGCAAAACTTAGAATCAAGAAGTAGGGAATTATTAAATCTCCAACGGCCTGAATGAGGGGAGTAGGGAATAAGATCAATGTCTACAAAAACGGGAGCGTGGTCCGAAATTAGGATGGAGCCTATATCTGAATGAATGGCAAGTTGAGCTAATGGTTTGCTAAGAAAAAGGTAATCAATACGTGATTGGGAGTGATGTGTAGGGGAGTAAAAAGAGTATTCTCTGAGGTCAGGGTGACAAAGCCTCCAAATGTCAACTAATGCATTATTCTGTATAGAGGAGATAAACTGGGTGTGCATCTTGGAAGGAACAAATTTAACTTTTGAATTTCTATCAATAAAGGGGTCATAAACTTGGTTACAGTCACCTCCAAGAATAACGTATTGGTCATTGAGGGTAACAAGTTTGTCCGAAATAGCAGGCCAGAACAGTTTATCAACACCAGTTGGGGCATAAACATTGAAAATAACTAGAGGTATTTTATCTATAAGAAGATTAACAATTACCCAACGACCATCATCATCGCATTCTTGAGATACAATTGAAACATTTAACTTTTTATGACAGAGTATAACTGTACCGTTTTTCTTACCTACAGCAGGTGAATAGAGAACATGACCCACCCAACATCGTTTAAGTTTAGTAGCCTCTAAATCTGTAAGGTGGGATTCTTGAAGGAGGGCTACATCTGCTTTAAGTCTGGTTAAATGCGTTAAAACTCGTTGACGTTTAATGGGGTTATTTAACCCCTTAACATTCCAGGTGACTACTCGGAATGTACATTAGCAGGAGAATGATATAAAAGAAAAGATAAGGTGAAATAAAAAGGTAGTTGAGAAGTGTTGAGAGAAGTAGTAAGATTGCAAGAACAGACGTATGAGAGAGATAGAGAGAAAAGGTGAGAGTAAGAAAAATATGAGAGAGAGAAAAGAGTATAAAAGAAGATAAGAGAACAGAGCAAGAGAAGAGACATAACAACAAATACAAATGAGAACTGGGGGGTGACGACGCCAGAAGAGGACGACATCAACAACAGAAACTCACGTCATCGAACACCGGAGGAACCAGCTTAGGATCAATTGAAGGGAGCAGAAAACTACACCGGGATGGGGAACAGAAGGAGAGAATCTGTGATGAGACAAAAATGGAGAAGAGAAGTTAGGAGTACATAAGAACGCCAAATGTAGGAACTACGCAACATTATAACAAAATATACAAGGGATATGTGTGAACAGTAGGATAAGGGAAGTCGATACTAGGCACAGTAGGGAAACAAAAGGATAAATACTTAATTAATCAAGAAAACACATGAATTATTAAACTGGTCTGGCAGTGTCCATGTTGATGGTTTCATGGTGACGGAGGAATTCTTCAAGGACTCGTGGATCTTCAAAAGTCGTTGTCTTTTCTTTATACGTAACCTTGAAGAGGCAAGGATGTAGGAGACCGAATCTGGCACCAAGGTCTCGCAATCGTGGTCGTAGATCAAGAAATTGTTTCCTTCGGTCAGCTGTCACTTTGGCTACATCTTGAGACAGATACAGACGATGGCCTTCCCAGATGATCTGTTTCTTTGCTTTGGCTGCCGAAAGTACCTGAAGTAAATCGGTATATTGTAGGAAGAGCATGATGACTCCGCGTGGTTTGGAGGAAACTCTCGGACCCAGTCTATGAGCTCGTTGAATGTTAAGAGTGACAGAAGATGGAAGATCTAGAATTTTCAGTAAAAAGGTTTGGAAGAAGGAGGTTGGATTGGAGCCTTCTGTGAGCTCTGGAAGATTATAAAGGCGTAGGTTATTGCGACGATTTCTATTTTCCAACTCCTCAGTCTGCCGCCTTAAGAGAGAGACATCCTTCTCCAATGTAGAAATTCTAGAACAAGAAGATTGTAGAGCTTCCGTTGATTGTTCCACTAACAGGACTCTGGATTCGAGAGTGGACCATTTATCATGAAGAAATTGCAGTGTTTTAGTAGTTTCAGCCATAAAGGGTTTAAGTGCTCGGAGTTCTTCAAGAATGAGATCCATGGATGCGGAAGGTGTCTCAGAACCTGGAGATGGAGGATCTTTCTTGTGACGTTTCGTGGAGCCCGGTTGTGGAAGTTTACTGGTGACAGTAGCCTTAGGTATTGCCCCACGAGTGATATCCGTTTTAGAAGGAATAGTGTCCTCCATGACGTGCGACGCTGAGTCAGAGTCAGAGGAAAGAGGCAGTTTGGTTTTGGAAGCCGTGAGCTTGAGAGTGCGCAGTTTCCCCATATATGGTATGGGAGATAAATAATAATAATAATAATGTACCTGTAGACTCCGTAGAAATAAGTTGTGTGAAGATGGCGCCCCTCAAACTGACAAAATAGCAGTGTTGTGGAAGGTAGAGCTCAACACAGTGATGTCAGGACCGTGTGTGCAAATGAAAGAAAAATGCGTCACACAGAAGACATCAGTAAAATAGAAGTGCACACATAGCTGGAATTACACTGCATATGGTGAACATGAGCAGGGAAATCGTCTGCATCCTGTGTAGGAACAGATAGAAATTATTGAGGGTAGCCAGAAACAAATGGTATCCTGTTCGGTGAATGTCATTGAAGAGCGGCGTCCAAATGATGAAAACAGCTTGAACACAACATTAGCGTGAAGAAAGCTAGAGGAAAAGGATGTACCAAAGGCTGAAAAAGCGCCAACAGGAAGAGTCAGCCAATAAGGAATAGGAACATTGCGTATTTCATCATTGCTGCATTAAGCGCGTTTCACCTGGAAGTCACCGCACTTTGGCGCAGGTTCTCCGCTGACAGAGTCCGGATACGCGGCAGAGTTGAGAGAAAATGGCGGCCGCTGGAAAGCGCGCCGCGTCAGTCACGGAGAAACTGCATTCAAACGGAGCAGAGGGTCGCAGGCGGTATCAGTCCGCTCACCTCATGTTCCGACGTCTGAAAATGCAGTCGGCGTCCAGAATGGTGCAGCAGGAGAGGAGAAAGCCGCTGGTGTCGGCGCTCGATGCCCGGAGCTCCGCAGTTAAGCCGCCATCTTGTGCGGCGCTCAAGCCACGCCCCCCCTGGAACAAACTTCTTGATACTAGCTTGTCCTCTCAATGTTCCCATATTCAAGAAGGGTGGCACAATACTGTTAGGTCGCATGCAGGACTGGGCTGAAACTAATATCCTCTCGGACCTGCAGTACAGATTTATGTTATGTTAACATTAATTCATAATGCGCAGCTACTCGGAAGAGTGTCCCAGCTCTTTAGGTCTGGTCTTGGTACTATAGAGCAGGCCATTCATCTGGACCTTCTTATTGGAAAATACGTGCATGTAAAAGGAGGAAACCTGTTTTTGGTATTTGTCGACTTGTCTTCTGCGTTTGATTTTGTGGCCCATGACAAGCTATGGACAATAATGACCAACATGGGCGTGGATTGCACTATTGTGAATTTTCTTAGAGATTTGTACGCCCATGGTCAAGGCAGAGTTCACTATGGCCTGAATGGCAATGGCAATTGCACCAGCCCATTCAAAATTGGATGAGGGGTACGCCAAGGATGTGTTTTGGCCCTTTTCCTATTCAACCTCTACCTCAACAGCGTAGGAGAGATGCTGGCAAGCAAGTGCTCGGACCAGCCACAGGTGGGCCATCGGCCAATACCAGCACTTTTTATGCCGATGACGGGGTATTAATTGCCCGCACCCCACTTGCCCTCCAGCGTCCAGGTGATGAGTTGGCCCAGTTCATGCACATCCGTGGACTAAAAATTAACATTAGTCAAACTTTTGCTATAAAAATTGGGAAAAAGGCCATCCGCTGCAGTGACATTTTTATTGAGCGCTCAAAAATTCAAGTCACAGCAACATTCTCGTACTTGGGTATTGTGTTCAGCCAAGCGGGGAATTGGTCAGGGGCAATTAATTCACGGCGGCTTCACTGTGTTAAAACGATAATGGCTATATTAAACTTTGTGAGACAGCTTGGTATCAAACACCCGAGGGAATTGATGATTATTTATAAGGCCAAATGTAGATCTAATGCGTTGTATGGAGCCGAACTCTGGGGGTATGGGAAGATTGACGCTTTACAACTCGAGGAAAATGCCTTTCTAAGGAACCTCCTTGCACGCCCAAAAAGTAGCTCAACCTATGTTTGACGTGCTGAGTTAGGAGCCCCGTTTATAACAGAGTTGATCAGGATACAGCCAGTTCTTCTTTGGCATAAAATTTGGTCAGCCGAATATACCTCCCTGAATCGAGCAATAATTACTTATTGCTTAAAAGTCATGCAAGTACTCAAAATTCAATGGCTCAAATACGTCCACAATATCTTGAAAGATCATGGTTTGATAGAGTAATTTTACCATCCTGAGAATTTGATTACTGTAGAAAGGAAATCTTTGAAATTGAAATGTCTATCAATATTGGAGGAAACTAGATTATCTTCTGAAATCTTGAAACCTTCGGTGTTGAGGAATCAGACTATTTTGTCCCGCCACTATGTGCAATCGTATCTAGTTAAAAGTGCATAACCCACACCATAGGTTTAGTTAACCCGCTTACGATTGCATATTTTCCATCGTCTAATTAGTTTCCCTATTTTTAACAACTGGTCACCTGACCTGGGAAATGCCCTTGTTATGATATTTCACCCCAGAGTACTATGCACACAGTGCTATCCTGCAAATATTTTTCCGAACGGAGAAAGAAACTTATCAAACCCCTGTTGTCACAGTTGGGCTTTGTGTAATGTCACTCCACTTTTATACATCTACAAATGATGCTGAATTTATATACTTGTGTGGTAACGTCACGATTTTTGCTGGCTGTTATTAAATATAGAAAGCAACTGTAAATATTTGTATGATCATTCATTTGATTATGGTTTTACATATATTATAGCTTAATGTACACAATGTTTTACTTTTATACTGCTTTTACATTTTCGTGATGGGTGTATTTTGCAGCTTTTATGATCTACTTTGTTAATCGAATTAAGCTTATTTTGATTGATTGATTGATAAAGATATTATTAATGCAGACCCCCTGTCAAATGCTGCTGGGAGGGGTTTTGCTTTGAGAACTCCACAACAATCTCCACAGAAATTGACTTTTCATTATTTATCACATAGACCTTCTTACAAGGATCTTTATTTCAGAAGGGGCCAAAGGGGCCTGGTTTACACTATGTAATGTTATACTAAGTCTTGTATTAATTAAAGTACTTTTTAGGTCTGGTTGTACATGGGCTGCTGCACAGCTAATGCCACCACGAAAAAGGAGTCTACAGAAAGAGCTGATGTTGCTCTGCCTCCTGTTTATCTTCCATACAGATTTGAGTGGACAATGTTGTGTCAGTCTTCTTATTGAGGAGTTCCTAACAGTTTTGGGAGGTTTCCTATCTTCAGGCATCAGATGCAGCCTACAATAGCGAAAAAACCTTGTTGAGAAAGCCTGCAAACATGCTTAGATGGCCTTCCTATTCTCAGGCAACAGTCACAGCCCACAACAGATCAGTCAACTTGTTGTTTCCAAGCAATCCTGAGGGCCTTTCTACCCCCAGGCAGTAGTCACAGGTCACAACAGAGACACGCATTGGCAAAGCTGGATGCCGCTCTATTTCAATTCTTCGAGAGAGACTGGATAAGTCTCTAGTAATTGTTTCCATTTTAAATAAAACTAGGGTCTTCCTTTTGTATGGCTTTGTGTGTCATACAAAGGGACTTGAACTGAATCCTCTGCCTGCTGGGAAACCAATACAATCTGTGTAATAAAGGACGTGCAGTTAAACCAAGAGCCTTTTAACATTAGCCTGGCTGCAGCATTGTGAACAGTTTGCAGCCTGCTCAGAAGTGTAGATGGTAGGTTGAAATAAAGAAAATTTGCACAATTCCGGCGCAAACCAACAATAACGAAGTCTGTCAATTTTCCCTTCTTCTGTAAGATAGGTAAGATATTTTCGCACATTTCTGAGCTGAATACAGGAAGAGACAACATAATAAATCTGGCTTGATAGAGACAAGGCCTGACCATTGTTTACTCTAAGACTTTTCACTGCTGGAGGGCGAAGTGGGCATGGGCCCCATTTCACTAGGCAGCAAGCAAGAGATCTGAATATCCATTGACTATCAAAACCTGTTTTCTCCGTATTCTGCTTTAGGCATTTACTTCCCATTCAAAACCAGTGGAACCCATATAAGCTTCAAAAGCTTTCTGTAAATCTACGCTATTATCAAAACTAAATAAAATGTGTGTATCTGCAGCGTGATTATAACATGTAAAAGTCATTTTAGCTAATGTCTTTGCTAGTGGTGCTACATAAATGTAAATGTAAATGTAAAATGTAAATGTAAATATAAATGTCCCCTCGCGGCGGGATGCCTGGCTTTCACCTTGCGGATACCTGGCTTTCACCTTGCGGATACCCTGCCGGGGTTATCTCACAGGGGAATACCAGGACGGGTTCCCTAAGCAAGAGCTTAGAGACCAGTTGGTGATTTGCGCTATATAAATTCCTGTACATTTACATTTACATTTACATTTCACATTTACATTTACATAGATCTAATCTTAATTCATCTAAAATGGAGAACTGCACAACTGTGCAGTGTGGAGTCCTTATTGAAAGCAGTCTAGGTAATTAGAGTTTTGTAAGTGAGTGCAAACAATAATCAAGTGGTGTTAAATTATCTTAGCACTGGATGTAAGCAGTGTTTTGACTGTGATTTTTAAGCTCATTAAGATATGACCCGACCTTTTTTAACAGATGGAGCAAAGGTGCTTCTTAAAAAATGTCGGACTCTCGTCTGCAGCAGAGATATTTATCCAGCCGAAAGGAGGTAGGCTGCATAAGACTAGTCTAGTTGTTTAAATATTTTATAAGACCATGGATACAATAGTGCGCCCAATTTTAAACTGCAGTTAACAGTCTAAGCGGCCACTCTTACTGAAGGTCACTGAGGTCAAACCATACCTTCAGACCTGCGTTGTAAAGCAATGTTCATTCACAAAACTCTTCCTTCTAAAATTACAAATATGTATTGTTAGCATACATCGCCCTCTTGTGGATAAAATACAATACACTCTTTTGGCTATTACGAATGGATTAAGATGATAGGTTTTTCAAAATTCCATAGCACACGGCGTCTTTTACTTTAAAATGCTGACAGGCCAGCCTTCGTATTCATGCGCCAAGAGACAAAGGACAAAGAGTACATCCATTTTGCCTCTCAATGTATCAGTACCATTTCTGTATTCTCTTCCTATGTTCGCCTCAGTACGATTTATGCCCCAAAAAACACTAAACTCTTGTTTTAGTACCACGTACCTCCATAAAGTGCTTGCAGTAACACATTTCACATACACATACGATGAATAGCGTGAGTCAGGGGCGCAACTAGGTCATAATTTCGGGGGGGGGGGGCTAACATGGCAGATGAAGGGGCGTGGCTAATGTAAATCAATGGGGCGGGGCTAAAATGGCAAATAATCAGGATCGGTTAATGCTCAGGTCAAGCTGAGAAAAAAAATGTGGTGAATTCTGCATTTGAAACCGGACAACAATTAAAGCACACATTTTTGTTAGTTTGATGCATTGCCCCCCAAAACCCATACTCACCCTGAATCGTAAAATTACCCCTGGCACACCAAAACACATACCCACGCTGAACCCTAAAATTAACCCCCTCACACCCTAAAATCCATACCCGCCCTGAAATCTATAATTACCCCTGGCACCCCAAAACCCATACCCATCCTATCCCTAAAATTATCCCTCCCCGGCACCCCAAAACCCATACCCACCCCACACCCTAAAATTACCCCCTGGCACCCCAAAACCCAATACCACCCTGAACCCTAAAATCACCCCCCTGGAGCCCCAAAACCCATACCCGCCCTGAACCTTAAATTACCCCTGGCACCCCAGAAACCATACCCATGCTGAACCATAAATTCCCCCTTGCCCCCCAAAACCCAAACCCACCCTGAACCTTAAAATTACCCCAGGCACCCCAAAACCCATACCCATGCTGAACCATAAATTCCCATCTGGCACCCCATAACCCATACCCACCCTGAACCCTAAAATTTCCCCTGACACCCCAAACCCACACCTGCCCTGAAACCTAAAATTACCCCTGGCATCCCAAAACCCATACCCATGCTGAACCATAAATTCCCCCGGCACCCCATAACCCATACCCACCCTGAACCATAAATTCCCCCCTGGCACCCCATAACCCATACCCACCCTGAACTCTAAAATTACCCACTAGCACCCCAAAAAAAATGAACACTACAAACTTACACTACATTTGCATATTTGGAGGGGACTGTCCTCTTTGACGTTTCTATGTATGTAAGTCAAGAACAACATTCACAGTAACCTTGATATGCAGGCAGTAGGTAATGCTGTGCTGAAAAATGCATTAAAGTTACTGGAACTTACACAAAAAACTGCTGCCTGCTCTTCTGATACTATACTGTGGAGTCTGGCTGATCAGCAGCACTGTGTCCTGGCATCCAGCCCCTCCCGAAGGTCTCACTGTGTAGATCAATGTGGGTCAAATGCACAGACAGCAGGGGGAAAGGGATGGCCAGTGCAGGTGAAGCTTTTCCTTTGTAAATTAATTCCTGCTGGCGTCATAGCCAAGGGTTTGCTGTCTGTGCAATTGTATGGAATACACATCTATACGAGTGCACAGACAGCACACCCTGGGCTAAGATGCCAGCAGAAATTCCTTTACAAAGGAAAAGCATCACCTTAACTGGCCATGCCTTTCCCCTGCTGTGCACATCTTCACACCCCATGCTCACAACCCATCAAGTGCTTAGGTGAAATCCCTGCCTTCAGGCAAGGATTTCACCTCTGCGCCACTCTAAAGGAAACACAAGAGGTCAGGGCAGGGGGGTTCACTCACTGAAACTTTTCAGAGGCTCGCTGTCTGGCTCGGGCTGCTGGGCCTCTCAGAAATCATTAAAACAATCACATTCTCGGATCGGATGCGCAGCCTTCTTACACCATTTCAGTGCGTGTCATCTTAGCCCGGGCAGAGGAGGCGAAGAGAAGCCCCGTGAGCCCAATGGGTGTTGCGCGCCTGGCGTGAGTGTTACACAATGCGGGTCCGCCTAGCAGTGGAAGGAGCGGAAAGGCCGTTTTCCGACACGAAACACGCGTTGTACGAGTCAGGAGCATATCTATATCTGGTTTATTTTTAGAAGTGAAAAAGGAATCTTTTTTTGACAACGACTTTTGAAAAGGATAAGCAAAAATGTGACGGGTTCTAATATTTGTAACAAATGACTTGCAGCGTTAGTCTCTGGATTGTGTGATAAAAACAACTGTTTGCGGCTTATTTGGTCTCTTTTGAGGGGCTGACAGTAAAACACGTCTGACTCGTAATTACGTCACATTAAGTTAATTCCCTACGTTACAATAAATAATTATTCAGAGTCCAGCCATCTCCAAATGAAATAAACAAAGACACATAATCATAGCTGCCAAGGTTTCAGATTGCTTATGTGAGACATTTTCATAATTTCAGTGTAATTATGAGTGACATTCAACGACTATGAGTGACACTTTCCCGCAAGCAAAATCCATCAATGAAAAAGAGGGAAACATATAAACAGGTCCGGACTGGCCGTTGCGGGCACCAGGCAATCCCCCGGTCGGCCGCATGGGTGGGGGCCGTTTTTGTTACAGGGCCGTTTTTGCAGCATAGCTGCAAAAACGGCCCTGTAACAAAATCGGCCGAAAACCGGCCTTGGCAATGAGCGCGGTCGCACCCCCAAACCCCCTGGAGGGGGAGGGGGGGGCGGCCGAGCACTTTGCCAGGGCCGGTTTCGGTTCCCAGTCCGGCCCTGCATATAAATGTCAGAAATAACTACCGCTTAAGCTACGAGAAACTCTAAGATCCTCTTAAAACTACTACAAAGCAACAGCAATAGAAAGGCACTGGGAACCGACTATACCAAACAGGACGTGAGAGACCATAATGCCTGTAAATGAGTCTCATGTTCCATAGCGCCCCCTACCTCCCCCCTCCGCCCCCCCCCCCTGTAGTGTTCTGACCACATAGGACACAGACGCAGGGTCAGGATTCATTCAGCTTTCTTTATTGCTACCTTCCTTAATCGATTCCTTCTCACAAATACCCTTCCCAGGGCATGACTCCACCTCTTCCCTCATCCCGCCTCCTCAGCCGAGGAGGTCCTAGTGCCCAGTGTTTGAATGCAATATTACATTTCCCCCTTTCTTAACAAAATGATTTAGTTCAATCTTCTTTCAATAGATAACCCAAAAAAAATGTCACATAGTTACAGTTCTTCAATCAGACGACTCGGTCTCTTAATGGTTCGGCGGGGACGGATATGGACGTCTGGACAGTCAGGTTCTCCTCCATCAGGGATCGCTCTCGATGGCTGGTCACTGGGTTCAGTTTCGCTAGGTCTCGTTTCTCCAGTGGCAGGACCATTAAGTAGTTCTTTAACTTTAGGACTGCACTTCTGAAAGTGCGCCACATTCCTGGTGATTCTCTTCTCATCCGATTCAGCAGTGATCATGGTTCCCTTTTTGTTTGGTGACTACCAGTGGAGTTTCATGATAACGACAATCGGTTTTCTTTTGCTGTTCTTGTTTCACTAGTACCTAGTCACCTTCTTGAATCAAGGACGGTGCAGCTCTTCAACGACGATCCGCATAAGTCTTCATTTTCTCCTTCTTGAGTCGGTCAGTGCCAGCTATGTCATCGGGGTCAGAGCCTTGGGATACTGCTCCATCATTCCAGTCAACCATGGGTATTCTGGTGCGCACCGGCCGGCCCAGCATTAGGGTCGTGGGGCACTTACCGGTAGTGGAATGAGGCGTGTTTCTATAAGCTCGCAAGACTTCATTTAGGACCATTTGAGTGACTTTCCGCAGCAATTCAGCCTGTTGAATGGCTGTCTTTAATGTAGACATAAATCTCTCAACCATTCCGTTGGCCTGTGGCCACAGAGGTGTAATTTAGCGATGCTTGAAGTTGAGATGCTTGGCAAAGTCCGCAAAATCTTGACTGTTGAACGGAGGCCCATTATCCGTTTTCACTATTTTGGGAATGCCCCAGGCGGTGAACACTTCATCCAAGACAGGTATTATGCTGGACGCCTTTGTTGACGCAATGAGTTGTGCGATCAGAAAACGTGAGTACTCATCCATGATTACCAGGATATATTGTCCAGATTTAAATGGCCCAAAGAAGTCTACAGCAACATGCTGCCACACACCCTCCGGCAGTCGGGACATTTGCAGTGGTGCGGGAGGATCAGGTCGACTGACTAGTTGACATTGGGGACAGTACTTCAATGTGAGCTCTACCATTTGGTCTAGCACTGGAAACCATACCCGCTCCCTCAGTGCTCTCTTGGTGGCCACAATGCCTCTGTGGCCTTCATGTGCCATATTAATAATGCCTTGCCGTAAATGTTTTGGGATGACTATTCGATTGTCTCGTAAGAGCAGGCCAGTTGTGGCTACTGACTGTTCCTCCTTCACGTGCTTGAAAGCGGCAAGTTCATGTCTGTCAACTAAGCTGTTTGGAGTGTCTAAGTGTCTCCAGTCATTGTTTTGTATACAGCGCTTTACGTCTTGTAGAGTGGCATATAAGATGGCTTCCAGCGGGACTGCTGGTGGTCGGGCCTGATCTACCACAAAGCATACGTATTCCTTGGCTACAGACGGTCTGCACTTGGTTGTCTCTTTGGGGTGCCTTGACATGTAGTCAGCAGGGTTTTCTGCTTTTCCGGACTTGTGCACAATTGTGTAAGTGTATTCTTGGAGGCGAAGGCCCCAACGTTCTATTCTCTGTAGCATCTTAGCTCGAGGATTGCTAAAGATAGTGAAGCTTTCTTTTTTGAGCTGTGAATATGCTTTCTCCGTCTCAATCAGGCTTCGGCTGGCATAGACAATTATGTATCGTTGGTCACTTTCGGAGTCATATTGAGCTAGAATGGCTCCCAGCCCCACGGGACTGGCGTCTAAGTGATTTCTGTCTTTTTCTTCGGATCAAAATAAGCCATGTTGTCGGCTGACTCCACAGCTGCTTTAATTTCATTGAAAGCTTGTTCACATCCCACCGACCACTGGAACAGGTGACCTTGTTTTGTGAGTTGTCTCAGGGGATAGCTGATGGTTGCATAATCCTGGATATACCGGGTACAGTAGATGGCCATCCTTAAGAAGGAACGAACATCTCCTGCATCCCGAGGGCTGGGTGTGTCATTCAAAGCAGCCACTTTGTTTGGATCTGGTCTCATTCCCGCCTGGGAGAAGATATGGCCAAAGAACTTCTACGTGGACTTATGGAACTCACACTTTGCTTTATTTAACGTGAGGTTGGCTTCCATTAGTGCATGACAGACTCGTTCTAGGGCGGTGTCGTGTTCTTGTGTCGTGGACCCATAAACCAGGATGTCATCACTGTAGTTAGGGCATTGGGGATGTGATGAATCGTTTTTCTAATGGCTTCTTGAAAAATTTCAACAGCAGAAGACACTCCAAAACGGAGTCTCTTGTACTTGAAGAGACCAATGTGGGGTGAGAAAGTTGTAATGTAATGCGACAGCTCGTGTAACTACAGTTGGTGGTAACCTTTATTGAGATCCAGTTTGGAGAATATCTTTGCTCCGTTGAGTGAAGCAATCATGTCTCTGATATGAGGCCCGGGGTGTTTTTCTCTTTCAATGGCGGTGTTGGGCGCCCTCATATCAAAACACAGATGGACTTTGTCAGGTTCACCTTTCTTCGGCACAACGACTACCGGAGAAACCCAGGGCGTAGGTTCATCTGTCCTTTCAATGATGTCAGCTTTGAGCAGATCCTGTAGCTCCTGTTTGACTGCTTGTTGGAGATGAAAGGGGATCCGTCGATGGTGTTGAGCTACTGGAGTTATTTGTTTGTTAATGTGTAATCGAATTTGACAATGAGCCATCTTTCCCAGGCCAGCAAATAGCTTTGGAAATTTCTGAACTACATCAAGTTTGTCATCAACCTTGTACAAAATGTCCACTAGTCTCAGCCAGTGACCTCGATTCTGGAGAAGACGTGCGTCAGGATCGATAACTTCGGCGAGACTTGCAGCTGGAGCGGGACGATCCCATTGACGAGTCTCTGTGATCACATACTGCTTTGGCATGGTGACGCGTGCTCGAAGGTCGAGATGACCTGTCCTGATCTCTCCGTTTGTCTTTTCTGTAGGTTCCACATACGTTCTCAAAGTGGTTCTCCCCCCCACACTTCCTGCATTTCTGACCCATAGCGGGGCACCCATCCGTGTGGGGAAAATCATAGCCACACCAATTACATTTGAGATGACGCTCCCGCCGTCTGTTATTTCGACTGGAGCTACGACGTTGTCGGTTCACAGGTTGCTGCTGCATCTTGGACCAGGATGACCTCGGCTTCGCCGGAGAATATCTGTGCGTGTTGCGAGATTGAAGCCTGAAAGCTTGTTCACGCTTTTCACTTCTCCCTGCTTCCATCTTTTTGGCATGTTCTTCAGCCTGATCATGCATCCAGGTCATCTCCTCAATTTCGTCCAGCGAGTAGCTTTTCTTTAACAGTTTCCGTCTTAGTGATTCGGACTGACAGCCTTCAATAACCCTCAGACGAAGGGCATCTTCGGTCGAGAAAGAGTCAAACTCACAATAGCGTGCCAGGCATGTGAAGAAAGCGCACATGGGCTCTTCTTTTTCTTGAGCCGCCAGGTTAAACATGTCTCTCTCATAATCAATGTTCTTTTTGTGCAGGAATTTCCGGTTCAAAGCTTCACACACATCAGCGTAAGATGCCACATCGGCTGCAGGTAGTTCCTTTATGATTTGGCCGACGTCTTTTCCTATTAAATTACGTAGTGCTATCAGCTGTTGACCGGCTTCCGTCACGTGCGAACCCTTCATGAAGTCTTCAAAATCCTCAAGCCACTCCTTCCAACGAAGACCCATACCTCCTCCTGTTTCGAGGACCAAAGGTTCAGGTGGACGCAGAAACGACACTCCAAACACCCCCATATGTCCAACATTGGCTTGCGCCGGACCTGCTTGAGGAGGTGGTGTAGTCGACATGGTGATGAAGCGGCCTTCTCTCAAGTCTTATTTTTGTTTACATTTTTTTTATTGAGAGTTCACTGATATAAAAAACATTACATACACATTTTCGTATCAGATTTTAAAAAGTGCAAAATACATTATACAAAAATATGCAGGCTGTCAATATACCGTATCACAATTTCGAATTGTGAGAGAAGATATTTATTTTAAAGTGCAATGTGCTTAGTGCAAAAAGAGCAATACTTTACAAAAATACCAATACAAAGAGAAAGAGGTTAAAAATCAACGACTAGCATTCAAACACACTCCAGTATTTGTCATATTTTCTAAGGGCCCCTGACCTTAATGCATATTTTTTTTTCCTTCCCTGGATCCTGGATATTTTCGCCTTCCATGCACTAAGAGTCGGTGCTTTGTCTGTTTTCCAAAGTTGTAGAATAAGTGATTTAGCTACAAGTGATGCTATAAACAGGGACTCATCATGGGGAGTAGAGCTGGAAGAACAACTGAAGACTGAAATTAATTCATTAAATTGGATTGTGGAATCAATTACATTTCTAAGTTATTTCCAATATTCCAGAATTTCTATATTTTGGTACATTCCCATATTATGTGTTTCCAAGTACCCTTTTCTTCACAGCGAAAACACTTATCCTCCACTTGAGGGTATATATTGTGGAGAAACGAGGGTGTTCTATAGATTAACCATTTACTGAAGAATTGGATTCGCTTAAAATTAGCACCTCGGAAGATGGACAGGTAGATTTATTAATCTCAATATCTTCTCTCTTTCTCCACCTGTCCCTCGCCTTAATATATAATGTGACGGAGCTATCTTCATTGAAATTTTTTATCCAAGTGCTAATCTTCATCTGCGTTGCTCTGTTTAGTGCTTCAGTTATATTTATTTTATAAAATAAGTTACTTATATCTAACTCTCTTAGTACGGCATGTAGGCTATTAAAGGACCATTTCAGGACTGTATTTGGATGCTGAATCTCTCTTTCAATTCCCTCCGAGGTCTTCCACCTGATCCCCAGAATAAAATCCTCAATTTTTTCAAAACCGTTATTCTTCCAGAGTCTCAAAATATTTTTATCCAAAGTACCCATCCCTCCTATATTTAAATTCATTAAACTAGTTGAACTATTCGTACCGAAAATGTCAAACTGTTTCAGGAGCTGGGTTTTTTGCTTAAATAGCCACTGTATAGACTTATACCGTACCTTCTTTGGATATTTAGTGATTTTTACTGGATCATTAATTTTGAGTTCAATCAACATCTTTCTCATAAAAAAATTATCTGCTTCCTGATCATCTGTGAAAGAAAACCTAAAACTGGGAAGGGTAGTTGTGAGAAGGAATCAATTAAGGAAGGTAGCAATAAAGAAAGCTGAATGAATCTTGACCCTGTGTCTGTGTCCTCTGTGGCCAGGACACTACAACTGGCGATGAGGGTGGCCACGGCCCATGCGGTGTGGGTGCATGCCTTGTGAGTGCTGCTGCCAGGAGGGGCTGTGCGAGCGCGTGGAGCGCTTCCAAAGGATTTATGTGGCCAACCTTTTTTTATAAAGGTACATAATTCAGTGGGTAAAGATCTTCTAGATTTTATGATATATAAATTCCCAAATATCTCTTAGGGAGAGTGTTATATATTTGCCTAAATTCTATTAATAAAATGTCTACAGTGCAATTACATAGGATGATTTCCGTTTTATTCGTATTTATCTTATAGCCTCCCAATTTTTGGAAATCAGAGAAGATTTTTACAATTTCCAATTGGCTAGTAGGGTTTGGATTTTAAAAATAGGACAATGCCATCGGCATAAACTTTTATATTCGTCATTCCGACTACTGGTGCTGTGCAGGCCATTTTCCCCCTAATTGCGATCACCAAAGGTTCAGGCCATTTTCCCCCTAATTGCGACCGCCAAAGCTTCAATAAATAAGGCAAATAAAATTGGAGATAGGGGGCAGCCTTGCCGCGTGCCTCTGTTAATTTGGCATGTCCCTACGCTATTAATATTAATCTGTGCCCTAGAATTCTCATATAGTTGTTTCAAAAGATAGGTAAATTCAATCGGGAACTCAAAACTGTGCAAAAGTGCAAAAAGACAGTCCCATGAGACAAGGTCGAAAGCCTTTTCGGCGTCTAAAAACCAAATCTGAGCTTCCACTTTATAAACATTAAAAAATTCCAATGACTCCAATAAAAAATTTGTGTTGGTGTGGAGGTGTCTTCCTGCTATGAAACCACACTGGTCTGGTTCCACAAGTAACCATAATACCATTTTATTCAGCCGGTTCGCCAGGAGTTTCGTAAAGATTTTAGAGTCCGTATTTAACAGGCTTATTGGCCTGTACAAATTCATATTTTCCTTATCTTTTCCTTTTTTCAAAATACTAACTACAACTGCAGGTCAGAAGGATTCCGACGGCAACCCACCTTGTAATAGATCATTAGCTAATAGCAAAAACTCTTTACGGAGGGTACCATCACATTTTTTAAAAAATTCAGCAGGAAGACCATCCTCTCTGGTGGCTTTACCGCTAGGTAGGGAACTAATTACCACATCTAATTCTGCTTTTGTGAACTCCTCGACTAAAATTTTGTTATACCCGTTTCATAACTTGGGATTTTGAAATGCCCCTATAAACTCAAAAATAGTTTCACTTGCAGCCCGTTCACTAGACTGGTAGAGGCCCTCATAGTGTTTTAGGAACATCCGACCTATAGATGCAGTGGTCTTCGCATGTACTTTGGTGACAGGATCCAAAAGATGATCTATCCTATTGCGAACTTGATTTTCTTTGCTTGCCATGCTAGGAGTCTACCTGTATATTCACTCTCTTCATAAAGCTTCTGTGCGTAGAGACAACTAGTTGCATCTCCTAAGTCATAGTAAAATTCCCTCATTTTCTTTTTTGCTTCTGCTACCTTTTGCCCAGTGACTAGGGATCTAACTCTATAGTGCTCTTGGTTTGCGTATACGAGATTTTTCGGTAAATCAATTTTCTCCTCTCTTTTTGCCCTTTGTTTAGGTATTTCTTTGGAGGTGATAATACCTCTCAATGTGGCCTAAAACGCATCCCAAATCACGTTGATTTGAGCAGACCCTCTATTTAGATTAAAAAATGCCTCTATCTCCTCCTCAATGTCTGTGCACCATTGTGATTCTGCAAGGTTGAGCTTATTAAAGTACCATCTTCTAGGTCCCCCTTTTTCCTGATTTCCTATAATTATTTCCATTTTAAGTAGTGCATGGTCTGAAAATGCATTAGGTAGATGTTCATAAGTGCAAGCTTCTAGGCCATGGGATATTAGATAGAAGTCCAGCCTAGATGCTGAGTTGTATTTTGCAGAGTGGCAAGAGTATTCACGTTTAGATGGATTCTGGGAACGCCAACAATCGAAGATATCTAGATCTATTTTACAACTTTGTAAAGCAATGGCTACTTCGGGTTTATTTTGGCGTCGACTTTTTTTGGATGAGTCAATTGTGGGATTTTGTAAACAATTAAAGTCACCCCTCCAAATTATTTGCCCAGGTATACCTGTCAATGCTTGTTTAAGTTGCAATATTGGGAGCGGGTCATCTATGACCAGTGCATATATTGTAATTAGTATTATCTTTACCTGATTTAATTTACCATACACAAATGCCCATCTACCACTGTGGTCTGTGTGTGGCCCTTCCGCTTCAAACCCTACTTGTTTCCCTACTAGGATGCTTACCCCCCCTCTGCGCCAAGCTAGCTACTGATGAGATCCTGTAACCTGCCCAGCCCTTCAACATTTTATCAGTCTGCCAGGGCTCTGTGGTGTGTTTCCGGTATAAATATAACATCTGGACACAGATTTTAGCCAGCATTCTATAGCGTTCTTTTTACGAACATTATTCAGACCATTTGCATTAAAAGACAAAAATTTCAGCTCATTTCTCATTAACCTTCAAACTTTCATACGTTCTAAATACTCCTGCTGAACAGACAATGTAGAAGAGATTCAAAGCCTTCTCCCAAGTCTGACCACCGACTTAGACGACAACCCCTTCTGTTGATCGGGACGAGGCACACACCAAATCACTACCAGACATAACTGACTTGAACTTGCTAGGTCTTGATTTAATTAATGCACAAGAGGACACACTCCAACACCAGTAGGAACATTTTTCAGTTGACTTTACCAATGCTTGATGATTTTCAGTCTTTCCAGTTGAATTTACCAATGCTTGATGCATTTCAGGCTTTACCAGTTGCCTTTACCAATGTTTGATGATTTTCAGACTTTTCAGTTGAATTTATCGATGCTTGATGAATTTCAAGTTTTACCAGTTGAATTTACCAATGCTTGATGAATTTCAGAATATTCAGTTACATTAACCAATGCTTGATGTCTTTTAGACTCTCTTCCAGTTGAATTTACCAGTGCTTGATGCTTTTTAAGAACTTCGCCTGACTTCAAAATGTCCGCCGGGACTTCCTCGCAGGGTATTGGTGCAGGCGCCTGACTTAAAGATGACCGCCACAAACTCTCGCACCCCACGAGAATTGGCCTTTCACACACCGGCAACAGCTCGTCCAGCAACCGGACCTCCCCCAGCAGCCGAAAACGAAGGAAGGCACTCACCCACAGGTACTGGGGCTCAGCAACACGCGACTGGGGTGGGCACCCAGACCGCCCTTACATGCTGTAAACGTGGGACCTCCACGCTGCTCCGACGTCGGGGAGGGGCTCACAGGTGTCCCTCACTTCTTCTACACTACTCCAACATCGGGGGGGGATCTGAACTACCCCTCAGTCCATCAGCGAACCAGATGCGACCGGGGTGGGCAACCGGATCGCAACGCGCCAAAATGCATGCAGTCGGGGCAGGCTCCCAAACTGCGTCACATAAATCCTTTGGAAGCGCTCCACGCGCTTGCACAGCCCCTCCAGGTAGCAGCACTCACAAGGCACGCACCCACAACGCATGAGCCGTGGCCACCCTCGTCGCCAGTTGTAGTTTATGTTTATGTTTATGAAATTTTTATTGCGCACAACTACCCTGGGGTGTCTCGGCGCATGTAGGTTTCCTGGGACAGAAAACAACCAGATGATCATTGATTAAATTACCAGGTTTTCAGAAGTTTGCGGAAGATGATGAGAGTGGGACTGGTTTTGATAAACCGAGGGAGAGAATTCCATAGCCTGGGGGATGCTACTAGGAACCGTCTGTCTCCCCAGGTAGCGGTTCTGGTACGTGGGACGTGGAAAAGATGGGTGCAGGATGAGCAAAGTGATCTTTTTGGAGCGTAGATCCGAAAAGCATCCTTAAGAAACCTGGGTCCTGAGTCATGGATGGCTTATAGGCGATACAGAGTGCCTTAAATTTTATCCGACTCTTGACCCTTAGCCAATGCAAGTGACGTATGGCGAAGAGGTGGGCCGGTGACCAGGGATGCCGAGCAAAATTCTGGCTGCAGCGTTTTGGACTGATTGCAGCTTGGTTAAAACCTGTTCTTGTGTATTGAGGAAGAGAGCGTTGCCATAATCCATCTTGGAAAAAACAAGTGTGGTGATCAGTGTTTTTCCTGCAGCTGGAGGGAGATATGGCAAGAGCTTTTTGATCTTCCTCAGCGTGTAGAAGGAGGATGCGACCACTGCATTCACATGGTGCTTGAAAACCAGCTTGTCATCGAACATGACACCGAGGTTTCTGACCTTGGCAATAGGAGTGGGGGGAGAACCCATTTCAGTGAGCCAGCAAATGGAGGACCATACCGTTGAAAGGTTGCCAAAGGTCATAACCTCGGTCTTGTCCGAATTTAATTTCAAGCAGTTACTTGACATCCATGAGCTAATGGCCGACATACCCTCCTGGAATCTTGCAGCAACGGCTGGTCCATGCTTATGTACCACCAACACCAGTTGGGTGTCATCAGCATAGGTGGTTAAGCGCAGCCCGTGTGCTTTTATAACCCTTGCTAAATCCGCAACTTATATATTGATTAATGTGGGGCTTAGCGAAGAGCCCTGTGGCACCCCACACGGAAGGGTGAAGGAAGGAGAGTAGAAAGTGCCCAGTTTCACCGCCTGCGTACGGTTAGCCAGAAATGAAGCGATAAGGTCTCTGGCAAGATGGGTGACCCTCAGCGATGCGACGTGGTCGATCAAGATGGAGTGATCGACCGTGTCAAAGGCGGCGGACAGATCCAGGAGTATAAGGACCGCCGCCCCACCCTGGTCCATTATAGTCCTAATCTTGTCAGAGGCCTTTATCAGGGCGGTTTCTGTGCTATGGCCTTTCCTAAACCCGAACTGGGTGTCATCTAAAAGTTGATGACAGTCGATGAACCCTGAGAGCTGTTTGTTCATGACTGCTTCAAATATTTTGGCCGGGAATGGGAGGCAGGCGATGGGTCTGTAACTGGCAGAGTCAGCGGGGTCCAAGGATGTTTTTTTTAACAGGGGCTTGATGACTGCCATTTTCCAAACTTCAGGATAAATGTCTGTTTGGAAGATGGAGTTACATAGGTCCGTGAGCGGGGAAGTAATAACCTCAGTAAGAGAGTTCAGTATGGAAGGGGGACAAGGGTCTAAGGGAGGTAGTGTCCTGGCCACAGAGGACACAGACACAGGGTCAGGATTCATTCAGCTTTCTTTATTGCTACCTTCCTTAATCGAATCCTTCTCACAACTACCCTTCCCAGGGCATGACTCCGTCTCTTTCCTTATCCCACCCTCATCCCGCCACCTCAGCCGAGGAGGTCCTAGTGCCCAGTGTTTGAATGCAATATTACACCACCCCCACCAAAAAAAAGAGGGTAGATCTTTCAAGGGTGGACATTCACAGAACCATGTACCTCCCTCAGCATGAACTGATCATGCTGTGCTGAGAAGCCCCTGTACAAACTGAGGCAAACCACAGTAATAAATGCTGGGGTGGAGCTCTGCTGTGTCACGCAGGCCTCAGTCCCGGAATGCATTGCTTTTCACAAGTCGGTGCAATCTATTGCTTCCTCAATAACGTTTTTGAGGTGAGGGTGGTGAAGGTTTGAGCACAACTTGCCATTCAATAAGAGAGATGGCTCACACACCATGCAAACGTTGTATGAACATCAGACCCAACCTCTTTCCTATAAAGTTTATCTTAGACAGATCGATTTGTTAACGTTATGGAAATGTGCCACATAAATTGTCAGAAAAGTCTTTCTAACAGAAATACCAATGTGTGAATGTTTGCAATTCTTGCTAAGATACACGGTTTTCAAGAGACCTACACAAAGGCTTCAAAAAACGTGCTTGGAAACATTTTTACCACGCATCACTGCCTGAGTGTGCCTGCTTGAAACAGGGCAGCAGGCAGCTGCAGCTGGTCATCATGCCCATGCGCTACTTAATTTAAAGAATTAGAGGCAGAAGTTTACCTCCAGCACATAACTTCTGCCTCCACCTCTCCCACCGACCACATATCCAATATATTAATGGGCCGGAATTCCAGCTCAATTGCTAGTTAAACCCACCAGATGCTCTGCAAGGTCTTCATGCGGAGGAAGTGGTTGTGTTCCATGTGGGACCCAGAATTAAGTTATTTAAAGACATCTTCGCACTAACCTTGTTTCTATTTGGGTAGTGGCATTTATAGCTTTGTTCTTCCATGGACTCTTAGTTCCAACCATTTCTGCCCAGCAGCAGCTTTAATTAGGAAAAAAGTGCAAATGTCCCGTTTGTTTTCTTCTTAGGAACCCAGTATTCCTGAATGCCACGGTCAGCGAATTTCGGAGTTGAGTTGTCATATTGTGCACTTTAATTATTTTGTCAGGATGGCAAGCAATTTTATGCGCCGCCTCGTGGCTGAACTATATCCCACGGCAAACACCGCGGCAGGCATTAAAGTACCGAAAAATAAATAGAGCCATACTTACAAATAGCCCCAATACCAATTACCAATAATCAGTCAGTTGACAGTGTAGAAGGTCCAATCGTTTATTATAACAAACAAACTCTGCCAGAGGAGCTCCTTGCGACCTAACCCCACGAGGTCCGCCAAGAAGACTGCTGACACATTATTAACAGATCACATATATACTGTTACATTTCGAAACCGTTACCTAAGAAGGTAAAATACAAGTTGGTACAGGTTGGTGCAGGGGAAAGACCATATATGGGAGACAAAGCTCTCTTGGTTCAGCCCAGCTCGTTATAGCAAGGTTGTGAGGGTAACCCCCTTCTGCTAACTCCGAGAGAGTCCGCACAGCGCCCCTTGGAATGTGCTTATCCAGCCTATCCCCACCTACAACCTTGACTGGCCTAACGTGCAGAAGCAGCAGTTTGCTACAGTTGTACTATTTCTCAGGAGAACAGCTTGAGCCAAATGTAAGGCTAGGTTTTTACTAATGCTGTAAGTGGACTAGGCCACAAAATGAAACCGGTCGAGTCAAGCGGTACTGCCTATGATTAGGTGCAAAAACGTGTAATATGACGTATACTAATCTCTAAGTTATTACATATTGTGTGCGTATTAGTGTTTGCGTCCCTCCATTAGCCTACTAGGTACATCACGCTAATTACTAAAAGTAAAGACATGTTTTACTCGGCCTAAATCGAATTCTGGTTCCTCAAACCCTCCTTTTAGCGTGATGTAGCTAACTAAAGGAAGTACTAATCCAGAAAAACTTCCTGATCAATGGCCATTAACCCACAAATCTCTTGTTGGAGCATCTGAATCTTAGAAGGAACAGGAGAAGGGACAAACATGGCTGTCACCTTGGTAGCACAATAGGAGCAACAAGCCGGACCACATTGCATACAAAAGCCGGCAAGTAAAGAGGATACCGGCTGCTCCAGCTACTATCATCAATAGCTTCCAACCCCAAGTTGACAGAAGTCCCCAGAACCAGCTAGAGAGTGACCAGGACCCATTCTCAGTATGCATTTCAGCCGCGATGCGATGCAATTTTTGGATAGCTAAATGAACTGTGGGGGCGGAGTCTGGAATATACACACAGCAGGAGCTGCCGATCACGCGGCATGCTCCTCCTCGATCAGCCAAGATGACGTCAAGAACCATCCGGTTCTGGAGCGAAACGAGTCTCGTGGCATGAAGCTCTACAGTGATATCTATCATAATATCAGAGGTGATATTAATGACATTCTGTACTATTCTGGACAATCGTCGTATTTCTCTACTATTGAATATTGGCCCCCAGAAAGGGACCAATCCCTTACTAAAGTCTGTAAACTGTTGCAAGGAGGTGTCAGTCTAACCAAACTCAGTCATTTAGAGCTGTCTTCGCTGTCTATTGGAAACTACTTTTGTGCGATGGAGTTGGTGTGTTCTATGATAGTCTGATGGTGCTATGTATACAGGGGGGTACAAGAAGGACAGATAACACTGCCCTGCCCATCCTCGTGGTAACCAAATGTAAGCATTTTCCCCACAAACAAAATATACGTTTGGTGGTGTCAACAGTGGAGGGCTACTGAAGATTTTCATTCTATAAGTATAATTGCAGACACTGTTTCCAACTTTCACATGCCCCATTCCCTGTACACAGAAATCGGAGGAGGTATTCAAAATGAGGACGGGCATAATGCGCTCACTAGTGACATTCCTAGCGACAAAATGTTGAAAATACTGAGTGATTAAAATTAGCAAAATCATAAAGTTCATCTTTCAGCCAAGTACTATTTTTATTAACTGTATACAAATTCATACAAGCCTCTGGGTCCAATGATGTCTCCCACCCATTTCCTGCTGGTTCGAATCCCTGGTGTGTTTCAATGTAAGCCAAAATCATACTGTAATCTTTTTCTGTATACTGTTTGGGGTTTTCCACATAATGGTTATACATAGCAGAGAACATTTGAAACCATGCTTCACAGTTACCTTAGTAGGACAAGAGCAGAGAGAGAAACAAGTCGTGTTTTTGCATGACTCATGGCAAGAGCCCACAAACCCAACAACCGGTCATATTAGTAGTACTATGGGTTTGGTGGTGCATTTCCACGAATACATTCTTTGCATAAGTCTGGCGGTGTCTTCCCTTATGTGGCGCTAAGGTGAACATTAAGTGTTCAGGCGGGGCAATGGTAGAGTGCATCATAGCTTGCATAGGATACTTATACTCTAAATATATGAATGTACTCATAAAAACAGCTAATATAACTGCTATTAATAACACAAAGGCTACTTTTACACGCATGGTCCAAGCAGAAAACATTGGCTCATAAAATTGCAAATATCGTGGTGCAATGGGACGCTCTTCTTCAGGTACAATACGACCAAAAGGGTACATTCCCAACTAAAAGTCCAAAACTAAACTCTGGCACAGCAGTCCGTCCTGCCAGAGGGTTCTTCTCCCTGTGTCCGTCAGAATCTCACAGGCAGACTCCTATCGTTCATCTCAAGAAAACAAAACGTTGTTGTCAAAGGAATCCGATGTACAACCTGGTCGTTCACATGTGTCAGTCTTTCTTTCTGAACAGAGCACAACAACAAAGTTCTAGCTCTCAACAGGTTTAGTCCAGTGTCTCGCTCAGCACCTCAGACTCAAAATCTAGCAAACCCTTTCTATTGAAGTCTTTCCTTATCTCCTGACAGTGGTGTCTGAGGCACCATGATGTTTTCTTGGCCGTAGGTTGTATCGCACATGACCCGGAACTTCCTGATCAGAAAATAGCAAAGAAGGTACCTTTCCTTCATCGGAGCCTCTGCTCACTGGGATATCAATGACAGGATTAAGGGTAATTGCGGATTCAGCTGAGACCGGTTCGCCAGATCCCGTCACTCCTTCGTCTTGCCTTTGGTCTGTTTCTCAGGCGTCGGAAAAAGGAACAAATGCAGTGGCTCTCTCAGTTTCCTTGGTCAAAATTCCACCAGATTGCTGCTGATCATAAGGAAGCGGGAGAGGCAGCCGTTTAAGATGGGAGGCATGAATCCAATGCTTCCTCCCATCCACCTTTACAGCCGTCCACGTTGCAAGCAGGGCTTGGTATGGTTCGGACCACCTCTGGGCCAAGCTGGTGTCCCGCTCGTACTTCTTGACCAGTACCCACTGGCCAGGTTCCAATCGATGTCCGGGGCCCTCTGGCGGAGGCTGCAGTACAGATGCTACCTGCTGATGAATAGAACGGAGGTCTTTAGTCAAAGTATACAGGTAATCGATCCACATTGGGTATTCAACATCAGAAAAAGACCGTGGCCTGTACCCCCATATGTTAGCTGGCCGCCCAAAGATAATCTCATAGGGAGAGAGGCCAGAGCGTGAATGAGGGTGACTCTTAATGACATGAGGGCCAAGGGTAGGGTTTCAGGCCACTTTAAACCAGTACTCTCTTGAATTTTAGCCATCTTAAGCTTCAAGATCCCATTATATTTCTCCACTAGTCCCGCTGACTGGGGGTGTCGGGCTGCATGGAATTTCTGTCGTATTTGCAATCCATTACAGATGTGTCTAACGAGGGCCCCATGAAAGTGTCCCCCATTGTCCGACCAAATCAAACGGGGCAAACCGTATCTTGGTATAAATTCTTTGATAAGAGCCTTTGCTGTAGCCAAAGCAGTGTTCTCTTTAGTTGGGTAGGCCTCAACCCATTTACTAAACGCACAAACCACTACTAAAACGTATTTTAGGTTGTTGACGTGCTCCATGTCAATCAATCAATCAATCATAGCATTTGTATAGCGCACTACTCACCCGGAGGGTCTCAAGGCGCTTGGGGGAAGGGGGGTCTGCTACTGCTCGAACAGCCAGGTCTTGAGTTGTCTCCTGAAGGCGAGATGGTCCTGGGTCAGCCGGAGGTGGGTGGGGAGGGAGTTCCATGTCTTGGCCGCCAGGTAGGAGAAGGATCTTCCTCCGGCGGTGGCTCTTCGGATGCGTGGTACGGCGGCGAGGCTTGTCGAACGTAGCTGGCGGGTGGCCGTGTAGAAGGTCAAGCGGTCGTTGAGGTTCTTGGGGCCCAGGTCATGGAGGGACTTGTGTGCATGGGTGAGGAGTCTGAACGTGATTCTCTTGCTGACGGGGAGCCAGTGCAGGTCCCTCAGGTGTCCGGAGATGTGGCTGCGTCGGGAGATGTCCAGGATGTGTCGGCGGAGGCGTTCTGGATGCGTTGGAGTGTTTTCTGTAGCTTGGCGGTGGTTCCAGTGTAGAGGGTGTTTCCGTAGTCCATTCGGCTTGTGACGAGTGCCTGGGTGACCGTCTTCCTGGTTTCGGTCGGGATCCATCGGAAGATCTTACGGAGCCTGCGTTAGGGTGTTGAAGCATGATGAGGAGACGGCGTTGACTTGTCTGCTCATCGAGAGGGAGGAGTCCAGGATGAAGCCCAGGTTGCGTGCGTGGTCTGTTGGCTTGGGTGCGCTGCCTAGGGCCGGGGGCCACCAGGTGTCGTCCCAGGCGGAGGGCGATGGTCCCAGGATGAGGACTTCCGTCTTGTCTGAGTTCAGTTTCAGGCGGCTGTTCTTCATCCACTCTGCGACGTCTTTCATCCCTTCGTGTAGGCTAGTTCTGGCGTTGGCTGGGTCACAGGTGAGGGAGAGGATCAGTTGGGTGTCATAGGCGTAGGAGATGGTGTTGAGGTTGTGTTGGCGTGTGATGGCTGCAAGGGCTCTCATGTAGACGTTGAAGAGGGTGGGGCTGAGTGATGATCCTTGCGGTACGCCGCAGATGACTTCGGTGGCCTCGGATCGAAATGGGGGGAGGCGGACTCTCTGTGTTCTTCCGGCGAGGAACGAGATGATCCATTCCAGAGCCCTCTCTTGGACACCTGTGTTGCTGAGGCGTTGGACTAGGGTGCGTTGGCAGACAGTGTCGAACGCTGCTGAGAGATCCAGGAGGATGAGGGCAGCTGTTTCCCCGTTGTCGAGCAGGGTTCTGATGTTGTTGGTGGATGCGATGAGGGCGGTCTCGGTGCGGTGGTTGGCTCGGAAACCGTACTGCGAGGGGTCAAGGGATCCGTTCGTCTCAAGGAAGGCCGCAAGCTGTCTGTTGATGGTCTTCTCGATGATTTTGGCAGGAAAAGGGAGGAGCGAGATGGGGCGAAAGTTCTTGAGGTCGGTGGGGTCCGCTGTTGGTTTCTTCCGTAGGGCGCTGAGCTCGGCGTGCTTCCAGCTCTCCGGGAAGGTGGCGGTGTCGAAGGAGATGTTGATGATGTCCCGCAGTTGGGGTGCGATGATGGAGTCGGCCTTGTTGAAGATGTGGTGGGGGCAGGGGTCGGTCGGAGATCCGGAGTGGATGGTGTTCATCGTGCGGGCTGTGTCTTCGGTGGTCACCGTGGTCCAGGTGCGGAGGGTGGCGGTGGGGGGCGTTGGTTTGACGATAGGGTGCGTGGATGGTGCGCCGAAGCTGTTGTGGATGTCGGCGATCTTGCGGTGGAAGAACGAGGCGAGAGAGTCGCAGAGGTCTTGAGAGGGAGTGATGTCGTTGTTGCCTGTGCTGGGGTTGGAGAACTCCTTGACGATGCTGAAGAGTTCTTTGCTGTCGTGGGCATTGTTGTCTAGTCGTTCCTTCAGTGTTTTCTTCTTGGTAGTGTGGATGAGCTGGTGGTGCTTGCGACTGGCTTGTTTGAGGGTGGTCATGTTGTCTGTGGTCTGGTTGAGGAGCCAGGCTTTCTCGAGAGTGCGGCAGTTCTTCTTGGAGTCCTTGAGTTTGTCAGTGAACCAGGTGGCGTTCTTGCTTCTGGGTCTGCTGGGAGGGTTCTTCAGTGGCGGAAGGTCGTCTGCGCAGGCGGTTACCCAATGTGTGAAGTTGCGGGCGGCTTCGTTGGGGTCCGTTGTGCTTGCGGGCGGGTTCTGGCTGAGGGAGGTGGTGAGCTGCTCGGCGGTGATCTTGCTCCAGCTCCTGTGAGGAACCTGTTGCGGTGGTGGTGGGTCGTTGTTCTTCTGAAGCTGAAGTGGACGCAGCTGTGGTCGGTCCAGTGAAGTCCGGTAGAGTGGATGAAGGTGATGTGCTTGCTGGATGAGAAGACGGGATCAAGCGTGTGGCCTGCGTAGTGAGTGGGGGTGTTGACCAGTTGCTTGAGTCCGAGGTTTGTGAGGTTGTCCAGCATGGCGGCGGTGTTGCGGTCCTTGTTGTTCTCCAGGTGGAAGTTGAGGTCCCCTAGGAGGATGTAGTCCGCGGAGGGGAGGGCGTGCAGGCTGATGAAGTCCGTGATGTCTTCGCTGAATTGTGTGCGTGGTCCCGAGGGTCTGTAGACGAGGGTTCCTCTGAGGGTTGTCTTTTGGTAGGTGTGTATCTGGAAGTGGAGGTGCTCGGCGGCGGGGAAGGTGTCGCTGGAGTCGGATGTGATGCGGATGGTGTTCTTGTGTACAATGGCGATGCCTTCTCCAGTCTGGTTCACGCGGTCCCTCCGGATGATCTTGTATCCGTCCGGGATGGCGATGGCAATGTCAGGCGCTGAGGAGGCGTTCATCCAGGTTTCCGTGAGGAAGGCGACGTCTGATGATGTGGTGTAGAGCAGGTTCCAGAGTTCGATGGTGTGTCTGTGGACGGAGCGGGTGTTGAGCAGGATGCACTTTAGGTGGTTGCCGCGGGTGCTTGGCTTGCCGGGTGCAGTGCAGGTCCAGATGCAGGTGAACTTGCAGGCTTGGCAGGTGAAGGGTCCGTGGGTGCATTTCGGGGTGGCTCGGCAGCAGGCGGGGGTTCGGCCGGCGTTGAGTGCATTGAGGGTGGCAGCCTCATAGGTCCGTCGTGTGGGCAGGCGTCTTCGGGGGCCAGGGGTTCTGGCGCTGGGCGCGGTCCAGGCGCGGACCGGCGCGTACGGGCGCAGACAGGCTTGACTTTGGCGCGCCTTCGGCACACCCGCTGCGCGTGACCGCTGCGCGTCCGTGCGGTCGCCATTTGAGGCTAAGTGGAAGGGAGGAGCAGCAGGGAGGCGGGAGCGGGGAGGACATGGAAAAAAGAGGGCGTGGCCGCGAGAACGGCGGTGGGAAGCGGGGCAGGCAGGCAGAACAAGAAAAATTACAGAATACAGCAACTATAAACAATATTAAGCACAAAACACAACAACTTTAGCACAAATATAAAGCGAAACAGCTGGGGGACAGTACAGCGAGGCAGGCAGCTAGGGAGGCAGGCAGAAAGGCGGAACGAGACTGCGAGCAGCAGCGAGGGCACACGAGGGGCCCACGCACAGCTGGGGGCCGTGCGGCGCGGGGGTGACCTGAGACAGGTCACACTCACCTGCGCCGCGCGATCGCCATTTAAGGACAAGTGGAAGGGAGGAGCAGCTGGGAGGCGGGAGCGGGAGGACACAGAAAAAAGGGGTCGTGGGCGCAAGAACGGCGGCGGGAAGCGGAGAGCGGGGCAGGCAGGCAGAACGGGAAAAATGACAGAATACAACAACTATAAACAATATTAAGCACAAAATACAACAACTTTAGCACAAATATAAAACGAAACAGCTGGGGGACAGTACAGTGAGGCAGGCAGCTAGGGAGGCAGGCAGAACGGCGGAACGAGACTGCGAGCAGCAGCGAGGGCACACGAGGGGCACACGCACAGCTGGGGGCCGTGCGGCGCTGGGATGTCCTGAGACAGGTCACACTCACCTGCGCCGCGCAGTCGCCATTTAAGGACAAGTGGGAGGGAGGAGCAGGTGCGAGGGCACACGATCAGCTGGGGGCTGTGCGGCGCGGGGGTGTCCTGAGATAGGTCACACTCACCTGCGCCGCGCGGTCGCCATTTAAGGACAAGTGGGAGGGGGGAGGACATAGAAAAAAGGGGGCATGGCCGAGAGAACGGCAGCGGGAATCGGAGAGCGGGGCAGGCAGGCAGAACGGGAAAAATTACAGAATACAACAACTATAAACAATATTAAGCACAAAATACAACAACTTTAGCACAAATATGAAGCGAAACAGCTGGGGGACAGTACAGTGATGCAGGCAGCTAGGGAGGCAGGCAGAACGGCGGAACGAGACTGCGAGCAGCAGCGAGGGCACACGAGGGGCACACGCACAGCTGGGGGCCGTGCGGCGCGGGGGTGTCCTGAGACAGGTCACCCTGTGTAGATGTTAACCTCGAGTCCCTCACTTAATGTGGATATAATCCATCTGGAGTACTTCAAACTTCAAACGGTAAGGTTGGGGGTGCAAAACTCCCACTCAAAACACTTTCTGCCTTCCCTGGATTGTGTTACAAACAGACCATACAATATTGGACCAAACGGACAGCCGTCCTTTGTGTGTTATGGTTATTCCATACTGGGTTTAACAAAGCACAAATTCCTTTAGCTCTAACATGGGCTGGACGGTGGGCCATAGTTACAACGGCTTGCACCAACGCATTGGGTAACAGCCATATTTGCTTTTCTGTCAAATCAACCCAACAGTTATTCTCATCCAATCGCCCCACTTCCTTCTCCCATCGCTCTAATTCGGCTGGAGTGGCTTCCTTCTGTAGTTCTTTCACGCTTTCTATGGTATTATCAAACAAGTCAGATTCCTCCACCCATCTTGCTGAAGACATCACAAACATAGTCGATATTGTAGACTGAGCCGTCTGATTGGCAACCTGATCCGCAAAAGCATTCCCCTTGCCCACCTCGTCCACCACTGCCTTATGGGCACTACATTTTATTATGGCTAGCTTTTTGGGCAAGGTTAGGGCATCCAGTAATCGTAACACCAGGGGACCATTCTGTATTTTCTGACCATGAGAGGTGAGGAAACCCCGCTCCATCCACAGCCACCCAAAGCTATGGGCTACGCCGAAGACGTATTGGCTGTCTGTGTAGATGTTAACCTCGAGTCCCTCACTTAATTCACAGGCTCGTAATAATGCCACCAGTTCAGCAGTCTGGGCTCATCGATGGGGAACTCGAGATGTTTCAACTACAGTTTTCAATGTGGTGATTGCATATGCAGCTGTTGTTGCTCCATCTGCTAACTTGAAGCAATACCCATCCACATATAACTCCCCCTGAGGGTCAGATAGAGGAATGTCTGTGAGGTCAATCCTACCCTTCGTTTCTTTCTCAGTTCGGAATATGCAATCGTGTACATCATTTGCAATTTCACTCGAATGGAGTGGTAGCAATGTGGCAGGATTTAACGTGGCACATCGTGTAATCGTAATATGTGGAGCAAATAGTGTCAATTCACAACCAGTGAGGCGTGCACTCGTAAGATGCTGTGTCTTAGTTTTATTTAGTAATGTATCCACAGCATGCGGCACCATTACTGTTAGACTGGAATTTAGAACGAGTCCTTCCGACTGCCATATGGACACCGCGACAGCTGCTCTGGCCCTCAGACAGCTAGGAAGTGCTCTGGCGACATTATCTAATGTGGCCGACAAATAAGCGCAAGGTCTTTGCTTACCACCAAATCCTTGCGTTAACACTGAAAGCGAGCAACCGTCGACCTCATGCACGTATAGTACAAAGGGTTTACGGTAATCAGGAGTACCCAAGACGGGTGCAGAACAAAGAGCAGATTTTAAAGAGTCAAAAGAATGCTGACATTCATCCGTCCAAGGGAGGGGTTCATGCACATCTTTAGTGTTTTACTAGGCCTAAACCGAATTCTGGTTACTCAGCATGATTCGGAGACAGGCTCGCAGTTCTTCATAGTTAAGTGGACTGGTGGTGTGTTCTCTGGGCTGGCGCTGCTGGGGAACCACTCCGGCAGCCACAGCGGTCCCTGCGTGCTCTCAGCCACCGGTTTGTCGTCGGGTGTCATGATATCCCCATTTTTAAATAATGTACCTTGGCACACGTGGTGCGAGAAGTGCTGCCATTGCCTCTGAAGCCTGCAACTTTATTCTTCTGGAGGCAGCCGCACGTCCCGTCTTAGATAGCGAAGCGTGCGTCGTGTTCTCACCGATCTATCAAAGACGCGCCGGGTTGTCGCGGTTGAATATTGTTACAATGTGAGAGTACCAGCTAGCTCTGCAGACTCTGAGCCAGCTCTCAGGCATAACGGGAATATCGCTGCTGCTGAGCTTCAGCTTAATTTCAGTCTCAGTAAGGTACGTGAACTAGCGCTCCAGCTTGACAGCTGGGGAGGCACTATTATGCGTGACTTTGCATTTCAGTGCGGTGATGCGGATCACCACACTGAAATGCGTTAGTATCACGCCTGGTGCATGATACTTGGCAGGGCTGCAAAATATTTTTATACATAAAGCCCGCAAATGGGTGTTATTTATAAAGGTATGAACATTCATAGGGCACAGCTATCTCAGGCAGGTATGTAGACACTGTGGATGCTTGTTAAGGAAAGGCAAGAGAAATAAAGAGAAATTTCTTTCTAAAAATCCAGAAAATAAATATTTTTTAAACCTTTTTTAGAGACCTGCTCCCTCACTCTGCAGCTCGGCTGCTGTGCTGTGCCTCCGCTCTGTGCAGTGCTCAGCGCAGGTAGGGCTTCGAGCCACTGGTTATCCAACAGCGCCGACACCCTTGCACCGTGGAAAAAACGACAAATAAAACTAGGCAGCAAAAATGCCTCCTGGTTCAACGATGATCTTAAGAAATCGAAGAAACTCTGTCGCTCCCTCGAGAAGGCCTGGAAAAAAGACCCAAACACCAGCACCAGGGACGCCTTCAAAAACGCCATCCGCATACACCACCAACTAATCCGGTCTGCCAAGAAAGCCGCATTCAAAGACCGACTAGACAACAACGCCCACAACAGCAAGGAATTATTCAACATCGTCAAAGAATTTACCAACCCATCAGCCAACTCCAACGACATCACCCCCTCCCAAGCCCTCTGCGACTCCCTAGCTTCCTTCTTCCACGACAAAATCGCAGACATCCACAACAGCTTCGACAACCGACCCGGAGACCAACCCACCCAACCTCCTGCAGGACCTTCACCCCCCTTGAACGTCCTTAACGACTGGAACCCAATCTCCACTGAGGACACCATCCGCCTGATGAACTCCATCCACTCAGGATCCCCAACTGACCCATGCCCTCACCACATCTTCAACAAAGCAGACTCCATCATAGCACCACACCTCCGAGATGTCATCAACTGCTCCCTCAACTCCGCCACCTTCCCTGGAAAGCTGGAAACACGCAGAACTCAGCGCCCTTCTGAAAAAACCCACAGCTGACCGCACCGAACTCAAAAACTACCATCTCGCTTCTTCCATTCCCGGCCAAAGTCATTGAGAAATCTGTCAACAACCAGCTCGCCACCTTCCTCGAAACCAACAAATCCCTCGACTCCTCACAGTCCGGCTTCTGAGCCAAACACAGCACTGAGACCGCACTTATCGCAGCAACAGACAACATTCGAACTCTACTGGACAACGGAGACACAGTCGCCCTCATCCTCCTCGACCTCTCCGCTGCCTTCGACACAGTCTGTCATAGCACCCTTCTACAGCGCCTCAGAAACATCGGAATCCAAGGAAAAGCACTGGAATGGATCACCTCGTTCCTCACCGGAAGAACCCAAAGAGTCCGCCTCCCACCATTCAAGTCAGAGGCCTCTGAAGTCATCTGCGGCGTGCCACAAGGATCGTCACTCAGCCCCACCCTCTTCAACGTATACATGAGCCCCCTCGCGGCCATCGCTCGCCAACACAATCTCAACATCATCTCCTACGCTGACGACACTCAACTGATCCTCTCACTCACCAAAGACCCTAACACCGCCAAAACCAACCTACATGAAGGAATGAAAGAAGTAGCCGAGTGACTGAAGCACAGCCGTCTGAAACTGAACTCAGTAAAAACAGAAGTCTTCATTTTAGGCACCTCCCCCTCCGTCTGGGATGACTCTTGATGGCCAGCTGCCCTAGGAAAAGCACCCATCCCAACTGACCACGCACGGAACCTGGGCGTCATCCTGGACTCCTCACTCTCGATGACCAGACAAGTCAACGCCGTTTCATCATCTTGCTTCAACATTCTTCGCATGCTCAAAAAAACATTTCGCTGGATCCCCACCGAAACTAGAAAAACGGTTACCCACGCACTGGTCACGAGCCGCCTAGACTACGGAAACACCCTATACACCGGTGCCACCGCAAAACTCCAGAAAAAACTCCAACGTATCCAGAACGCTTCAGCCAGGCTCATACTAGACATCCCGCGTAAAGAACACATCTCTGGTCACCTGAAAAACCTCCACTGGCTCCCCGTAAATAAGAGGATTTTTTTCCGCCTCCTAACCCACGCACACAAAGCACTTTACGAACTTGGACCTGAATGCCTCAACACACGACTGTCCTTCTACACCCCCTCCCGTCAGCTGCAATCCTCCAACCAAGCCCTTGCCACTGTACCTCGCATCAACAAAACGACCATGGGAGGTAGATCCTTCTCCTACCTGGCAGCTAAAACTTGGAACTCTCTTCCCACTCACCTTCGCCTTACTCAGAACCACCTAGCATTCAGAAAGCAACTTAAAACTTGGATATTCGACAAGTAATTCCCCACCCTTCCTCAAGCGCCTTGAGACCCTATGGGTATGTACCGCGCTATATAAATCTCTTGACTTGACTTGACTGCCTACATTGTATTGTGCCCGTTTTTGTTCCTCCGCAACTGTGCTCTGGTCGTAGTTGATAGTCGTTGCCTTACTGTGCCCTTTATTTTTTACTGTATTGTTGCGCTGCCTATTGCGCCAGTCTCTGTTTGTTGCGCCTCTGTGCCCGTTTCCCGCTTCCCTTTGCCACCGCTGCTGCCCCGCGCCCCTCCCCACTGCTGATTCCCGCTCCTACCTCCCAGCTGCACCTCCCTCCCCCTTCCCTATTTAATGGCTGCTGCTGCCAGGGAGCATGAGCAAGACCTCTGATCTCATGGCCAGAGACCTGCTCTCTCCCTCTGCAGCTGTGCTGTGCTGTGCCACTGCCCTGCGCAGTGCTTGGTGCAGGTAGGGGTTTGAGCCACTGCCTAGATTGTATTGTGCCCTTTTTTGTTCCTCCGCAACTGTGCCCTGTTCTTAGTTGATATTCGTTGCCTTGTGAAACGGTAAACAATATATTCTGTTAAGTTAGCCTTTACTCCTCTTCCATTTTGTCTACCAGCCCCCATTTTTGTGTTTCTGGGGGGACTTTCATAAAGTCAGAAATTACATGTTCACTGGAAAGCTGGTTGTACTGATAATACTTGTGGGCCACAGTAAGGAGTCCTGCCCTGCCAAAGTGCACAGATGTCTAATCTGTTAGCCCACCAACACCTCTCACCTCCCTTGCCTATCTACAAAGATGATGTGGGTAGGGGTTTATCAGGATTCTACAGTTCAGCATGTAAGCATTGTGTAAGGGGTTGAGTTAGCGTTATGTAACAATGACAAAGGTTTTTTTTCTGCTTGTCTTACTGTACCAAAATTGTACAAAATATAGGTTTGAAATCATGCTAGTCAGTTCCCTCTCAGGAACTTGTAGTGTCTGTATGAAGGACTCTCTCATAAGATGTAATAAACTTGTGTTTTTGTTCCACTCCAGTGTTGATCCACATTTTGTGAATCCGTAGACAAGGGTGTCCCTGCCGGAGTGAGACTGGTAGGAATCTCAAATCTACAATTGGAGC
The DNA here is from genome assembly GCF_964263255.1 of Lissotriton vulgaris. Taxonomy (NCBI): domain Eukaryota; kingdom Metazoa; phylum Chordata; class Amphibia; order Caudata; family Salamandridae; genus Lissotriton; species Lissotriton vulgaris. Next base: position 490,275,385 of record NC_141696.1, read on the forward strand.
CGGCAACGTGGGGCCCCATTGAAGGACACAGCTGGACCAGAAGGAGGTTGTTTTGACAGGACAGAAACAATAAGGAGCGCCCCGCAAACTGAGATTTGCTCTCGCGGCCAAGGTGATTTTCAGCTTACTCCGTGGCAGCTGTGTGTCTCAACTGGGGCTCTTGGGTTGGCATTTTGGAGGTGATCTATTGATCAGAGGATCGGCAGGTGGGAGTTAGAGTACTGCAATCAGGTAGGGTCGAATTGGTTTTTTTTGGGGGGGTTTTGTATTGGTAAATAAAAAAACACGTTTGCAAATGTTTTTTGCAGGTAATGTGAGATTTGTTTTTCATCTTTTGGTTTTGGTATAAGAGTCTTTTAACGCTATTGTTAAGAAGTCTTTGGTAAACATGCCGGTTTGAGCACACTTCATGCATTATGTTGTTGTTGTAACACAAATAGTATTTTGGAAGAAAGACAGCCAGCGCCTCTAGAAGGCACTCTGAATTATGAAATGTACATTAAATACGGTATTTCTTCCATACTGTTCATCACATTGTGGAACAAATATACGAAGGCAGGTGCAAGTTTACAGTGGCCACTTAAATGGTACCTTTGATTTCAATAAACTGCAATATGTAGAAGAGCAGCTCTTTAAGAGAAAAAGTAGGCAGAGTATGTTTGATGTCCTAGGGTTATGGGGAAAACAAATTAAACAGAAACAGATTAAAGAAGAAAAGGATAGGAAGAAATTTGAAAAACAGACAATTGTACAGAAAATTAAAGAATTACAATTAAAGCACATTAAGAGAGTGTAGAAAGTGATGAGAGAAGGGTTAGACTTTAAATGCAAATAGTATTTATGGCCAGGGCACTCCCTTGTTGCCTGAAGGCCTTAGCAGCAACTGCCATTTCAATCAGACAATTAGCAGGACTTGTACTGGATCATAAATTGATGGGTTTAGTTCCCCATACAGTTGAAGTATTAGTGAATCAAACTAAGACACAGCATTTGATGAGTGCTCATCTTACCGGGTACAAACTCACTTTGTTAGCACCACACATTACACTTAAACGCTGCCTGACCTTGAATCCAGCTACTTTGCTGCCATTGCCCTCTGAACAGCCTAGTGATATACATGACTGTATTTTACCACTGAAGAACAAACAAAGGTTCGAGTGGACCTGACTGACATGCCCCTCCCTGATGCTCAGGGTGAATTGTATGTAGATGGATCTTGTTTTAAGCTACCCGATGGCACCACGACTGCTGCTTATGCTATTACCACACTGCATACAATTGTGGAGACAGCATGGAGAGGTAGTTCAAAATTTGCTGACTGCATAAACACTACCAAAGTGAGTGGCTATTGTCAAGTGTAGTGCGCACCAGAAAGTAGTAGATGAAGTTATCAGATTCCTGATGAGGATGTACATTTTAAAATGGCCCAACTAGAGACAGCTATAGCAGAAATGACAGTTGAAAAATTACATTATGATTTGAAAGAAATAAGTACAGAAGTAAGGGCGTTCACAGAGAAAGATCTCAGATTATTAAAACATGCAGAACATGTCCTTTTCAAATTAGAACCAGATTACATGTTCAAGAACACCATCAGTTGCAGAAATGTTACTAATAATTGGAGATAAACTCAGTCAAGAATTTTTGATGGAATTGATCACAGGTTTACAGAAACTAAATGAAAAGAACAGAATAATGCAGGAGACTAGAAGTATAACCTTTCTAGGTTGTCCTATGGTACGCCAATTGTTGTTTTCACATTCCTTGTGCTGAATAATGGCTTACTGTTATTGATTTTTGTCAAGGTCATGTCACAGTGCTCTTGCATGAGAATAGTCAGGAGTATTGTCAAAAAGAAGATGAATGTCTGGGACACATAATTAGAAAAGGAGCTAGAAAGGTGTCACCAGAGAGAGTGGAAATAATTCACCAAATTAATCCACCTCAAATTTAGAAAGAAGTCAGGATGTTTTGGGGAAATGGTTGGCTGCTGTAGCGAGTGGTGACCAAACCTTTTCCTAGTGGCTAAGTCTTTACTGAGGCTGACACACAAGGATGTGACTGATCTACTTCCATTTGACAACAATTGCACAAAAGCATTCCTAGAGTTGAAAGAGAAAAAGTGTCACGCCCTGGCACTTGGAGTGCAAGTTTATTTAAAAGAAAATACATCAATTTGCAGTGAGAGGGAGGGCTGTGCTCTCTCACAGCCTGTTCAGAAACATGAATGTGTTCAAAGGTCTGTGATGTATGTCCCAAAGACCCATGACCAAATATCACAGAAATGCCCAGCTGCCCTAATTTAGTAGCTATGGTAAAAGTCAGTCACAAAAAGAGTGAGAAAATAATGCCTTCCTCTGAAAAGTTGATTTGGGATAATACTGTGACTAAGAAATGTCTGAATTAAAATGTATTGAGCTTACAGCCAACAAATGGAGTTGTTTGTGATTAAACTGAATCTGAAGGTTTAGGTGTCATGAATTAAGGCATAAAGCCAAGGTTAGATTTTAAGGATGAACGTCTGATTGACCCCAGCAATGTCCATTTTGTGGTTTGCCCAGGTTTGAAAGGTAACAATGACAGATGAGGAGCAGCACACGCTGTGCTCCCTATATATTATGTAGTCAAAGCTTCATGGCTTTCAGTAGTTACATTAGCCCAAAATTCAAAATTGATTGCCCTTACCATAACATGCAGTATAACTGCTCAAATGAGATTCATTATTGTCATGGGAAAGACAAATGCTAATTCAGTTGTACAATATGGTGTCCTGTAAGCATACACTTTCAATGGAATTTTCACAGGTGAATATGAAAAGGATACTGTTTTTTGAATGCCGATGTGAATGACTTAAAGAACTAAAAGAGGTATAAGAAATGTTTTAGAAGCAGAACAACAAGGTTGTATCAGAGCAGAATATGAGAAAAATGACAACAGTATAGGAGCAAATGTGTTATTGCAAAAACTGATGCCGAGGAATAGATTTCCAGTTTCTCTGAAAAAAGATCATAATGAGTTCTTAAAGATGATGTGTGCAGAACCACAGATTGGATTGTAGCGGTCTGACTAAAGTTTCAAGCACAATAAAGCAGCACAGAGTTACACTTTGCAAAAGACTGTTTCAGCATCACTGAAGTAGCTTGAATATGTACATGCAAATACACTTGTGAAAATCACTGATGAAAAGACTAGCCTTTGCTGTGAAGGTCTGGCTGATGTGGAGCATGCAGTTTCTCACCAAACTGCAGTGGCTACACAAGTTCTGCGTAACGGTTGGCGCCACAACTTTGATCTGAGAGATGTTGTGAAATGGAAAAGCCTGTACCAAATGATCCTGGCAACGACTGTTGTGAAATGTGGTGCCCTTCCACATTGGTTGTATGCCTCACACACTATGGTCCTGGGTCCCCCTGATAAAACAGCTCTTCAAGAAAAGATGCAAGCAGTGGTCAAAAGCTAACAGAAGAGGGTCAGTCAAGCTGTAAGGGAACACACACAGTTTGAAGCAGAACTAAAGCAAACTGCACTGGAAAAGCAAAAAGTGAAAATTGACTCAGATGAAAGAGGTGACAAAGAGGTAAATGAGTCAGGTGCAGCCTCTGAAGGAAAAATTAGTGCTGTAAGCCTACGAGGGAAGGAAGAAAATAGCTGGCTGAAAGGGTATCCAAAATGCCTGCAGTGGTCCCTTGAAAAATCATTTGCACCCATAGCTGAAACGTCTGAAACTAAACAAAGTGAAAATAGAAGTGAAAAACTTGATTGATGGTACTCTGTCAGAGTTTCTCAGCACTTGAGTGGTGAAATGCATGAAAGAAAATACAGAATGCCACATTGAATGAACTGTGTAATGCAAAGTTTGAATGGTATGAGCCACCCTGATGGCAAGCTGATAAAAAAAGAGTCATGAAATGCTAAAATAAATAACTGAGAACTGTCGAGCTGAAAATAAAAGATTCTTTGAATGGAAAGAAGAAGATTTGTGGTGCAGAAAATTGCTAATACTATCCATATTCACATTACTTTGCTCTGCCCAGGGTTGGAAATAGAATCTGAAATTTCCACCAGTTGGCCCAGAAATATTTCTTGAAAAAAAAGCAATCTATTTAACGATCCTTTAGGCTGTAGGGGATGAACTTGTAGACGATATTTCTTGAATACTTGCTACATTAACTTTCTTTTCATTACTATGGTTTTATAGAACTTGTTAGACGGGACCTGGAGGGTCGGCCGAGGACAAGGGGAGAGGTCTCCGGGGAGAGCCGTCTCCAGCGATCGTACAGACAAGTAACTTCCCCCCCACAGAATAGGCACCACACAAGGATAAGATTTAACGTTCTTTATAAGTAATCTTGAAGTACGGTAGAATGGTACAAGGAGGTCTGGACTCAGGGGTCCCCTCGATTCTAGTCTCTTGGATGGGAAAGGGGTAGCGGGACAGTCTTATTACCAATCTGGTAGTTGCGATGAGATGATGGGTAGCTCACAATCCTCGAGCTCGGCGTTCTTGAAGGACGGGTTGCGGCAGCGCCAGCAGGTCCCAACGAAGATGGTAGTTACAACGGATCGCGGCAGCGCCAGCAGGTCCCAACGAAGATGGTAGATTGCAGAGGGCCGCGGCAGGACGACAGTTCACAAGGCAGGGCTACGGCAGCGCCAGTAGTCCGTCAAGGATGAGTTCTTCACGGTGTCTCTCGACTCCAGGATACAACTGCCTTCCTGCTCTGGAGCTGCCACAGTTATAGGCCTGGCGCCCTTTGATGTCCGTACCCTCGCACTTGGAGGTCGGGAGGTCTGGGATGAGGGAGTCCAGACACCCAGCAGGGGGGTGGAGCCAGCACCCGGGGAGGCTGGGGACGATCGGCTCCTGGCGGGGGAGAGCCATCGACACTTCTTCCTCTCATTGACCTGCCAAGTGGTCCGTTCGCCTCCTGGGTGGATGGTGGTGCCGGGCTGTCGGGGCCTGGCCAGGCCCAGGGTTGGGGTCGAGCTGAGGCCACGCGGCCTCGTGGTGCAGTGTCTAAGATGGCGGCCGGGCCGGGCAAGGGTGCTGACGGTGGCCCGGGCTGGTAATACAGAGATGTCCGGGAGCAGGGGTCCCGTGAGGGACGGTTTGTGAGTTGCTTCTGTGGGTAACACCTGGAGAGCCGGTGCCCGGGCCCTGTCGTGCAGGGAGGGAGCGAGCCCTTCATGTGGCCTGTCCAACATGCGTCCCCCCCAGCTGAAGGCGGGGAGAGTCACCCATCTTCTTGGGGACTTTCCTCGTCGAGGCGGAAAAAGCGTGACAGGCCATCCGCGTTGGCGTGATCCTGGCCAGGGCGGTGCTCCACAGTGAAGTCCATCCCCTGCAGGGAGATGGACCATCGCAACAGCTTGGGATTCTCCCCCCGCATCTGAATTAACCATTGCAGGGGGCGGTGATCTGTTTGCACACGAAAGTGGGTACCGAAGAGGTAGGGCCGGAGCTTCTTGAGGGCCCACACTACTGCGAAGGCCTCCCTCTCGATGGTGCTCCAGCGCTGTTCCCGGTCCAGTAGGCGTCTGCTGATGAAGGCCACGGGTTGGTCGACTCCCTCGGGATTCAGTTGGGAGAGGACGGCCCCAATGCCATGGTCGGAGGCATCAGTCTGGACGATGAACTCTCGGCTGTAGTCGGGAGCCTGGAGCACAGGGGCGGTGCACATGGCGGCCTTCAGCTTCTCGAAGGCCGCTTGACAGTCAGGAGTCCAGTTGACTCTTTTCGGCTGGTTCTTGGATGTAAGGGCCGTGAGTGGCCCCACAATGCTGCCATAGTCCTTCACAAACCGCCGTTAGTATCTGGTGAGCCCCAAGAAGGCTCGGACCTCTGTTTGGGTGATGGGTGGTTGCCAGGACTGGATGGCAGCGATCTTGAGCTGGAGGGGGGCCACCAGACCGCTCCCCACTTGGTGTCCGAGGTAGGTCACGGACCCCTGGCCAATCTGGCATTTGCTGGCCTTGATTGTGAGGCCGGCCTGTTGGAGGGCCTGCAGGACCTCTCGGAGGTGGTTGAGGTGGTCTGACCAGTGGCGGCTGTACACTGCGATATCGTCCAGGTAGGCGGCGCTGAAGTCTTCGAGGCCCGCCAATACCTGGTTCACCAGTCGCTGGAAAGTGGCTGGAGCATTTTTCATGCCGAATGGCATCACTTTGAATTGGTAGTGGCCATCCGGGGTGGAGAAAGCGGATCGTTCTTGGGCCCTGGGGGTGAGGCCGATCTGCCAGTACCCCGCTGTCAGGTCGAAGATGCTGAGGTAGCGGGCAGCCCCCATGCGGTCGATCAGCTCATCTGCTCGGGGAATGGGGTGAGCGTCGGTTCGGGTGACAGCGTTCAGACCCCGATAGTCAACACAGAATCGGAGCTCAGGGGTGGTGCCGGGGGCAGCAGCTTTGGGGACCAGTACGACTGGGCTGGCCCAGGGGCTGTCCGAGGGTTCGATGACTCCGAGGGTGAGCATCTTGGAGACTTCTTCTTGGATGCAGGCACGTACCCGATCTGGCACGCGGTACGCCCGATGTCTGATGGGGGGACTGTCCCCTGTGTCCACGTCATGTAGTCACCAGGGGGTGACCCCTGGGGTGAGGGAAAAGAGAGCTGCGAACTGCAGCAGGAGCGCCCAACAGTCTTGGCGCTGCTCTGCAGTCAGGGCATCTGACAGCCGGACCCCGTCTACCGAACCATCCTTTTCACGTGTCCTCAGTAGGTCAGGGAGGGGCTCGGAGTCTTCTTCTGTCCCACTGTCTGTAGCCATCAATAGGCTGAGCTCCGAGCGCACAAAGTGAGGCTTGAGTCTGTTGGCGTGGAGGACCCGGAGGGGGTTCCGGGAAGATTCCATGTCGATGAGATAGGTGACGGGGCTCTTGCGCTCGACCACCTTGAAGGGCCCCGTCCACTTATCTTGCAGGGCACAAGGTTCGGTGGGGGACATCACCCATACTTGCTGGCCAGGTACGAACTCTATGGAGGAGGCGTTCTGATCGTACCATTTCTTCATGTCCTCCTGACTGGCTTCAAGATTGGCTTTGGCGATTTCTCGGAACCGCCTGGTCTGATTGCGGAGGGTCAGGAGGTACTTGTAGACGTCTGGAGGGCTTTTCAGGGGGGCCATCTCCCAACCTTCTTTGACTAGGCTGAGGGGCCCTCAAACAGGGTGCCCGTACAAGAGCTCGAAGGGGCTGAAGCCGAGGGACTTCTGAGGAACTTCTCGGTATGCGAAGAGGAGGCACGGGAGAAGCACATCCCACTGGCGGCGGAGGGGCTCTTCTAACCCCATAATCATTCCCTTGAGGGTACGGTTGAACCGCTCAACCAGTCCGTTCCCCTGGGGGTGATAGGGGGTTGTGAATCGGTAGGTGACCCCGCACTGCTGCCAGAGGGATTTCATGTATTTTGAAATAAAGTTTGTGCCTCGGTCGCTGACGACTTCCCGGGGGAAGCCCACTCGGGAGAAGATCCCCATTAAAGCTCGGCCGACCACCGGTGCTGTTACGGTTCGAAGGGGGATGGCCTCGGGATAGCGGGTGGCATGGTCCACCAGTACCAGGATAAAACGATGTCCTTGTGCTGTTCGGGGGTCCAGGGGCCCCACAATGTCTATTCCCACTTTTTCAAACGGGGTGGTAACCACTGGAAAGGGCTGCAGGGGTGCCTTGAGTTTGCGGCCGCTCTTCCCGCTGGCCTGACAAGTGGGACAGGACCGGCAGTGGTTGAGCACGTCATTTCTCATTTTGGGCCAGTAAAAGTGGGTCACCAGGCGGTTGTAGGTTTTGTCCTGACCCAGGTGGCCGGCTAGGGGGACATCGTGGGCCAAGTTCAGCAGGAAGTCTCTAAAACGGAGGGGCACCACTAACACTCGACTGGCCCCCAACTCGGCGATTCTTTGTTCACTGTACAACAAATCATTGTCCCAATAGATCCAGTGGGCCCCGGCGGTATCTCCCGCGCTCTGGGCGAGGGCTTGTTGTCGTAGTCCCTCGAGGGAGGGACATGTCTTCTGTTCTTGACGGAATTGCTCCTGTGTGGGTCCCCCTTCTTGACGCCACTGAGCCAGGTCTGGGAGATCCTGGGACTGAACGAGTTCTTCCTGGGTTTGTTCTGGGGGGTCGACGGTGTCGGCGTCCCCCACTGGATCGATCGGGGGAGGAGGTGCTGGCCATTCGGGTTCTTCTGGTCGGGGGATGTTGCAGGCCGCCATGGACCGGGTGGTTACACACGCCCAGTCCGGTAGGCCCAACATCCCCAGGTGTTCTCTTCTTTCTACGGCGGCCCATGGGGAACTCTCGAGATCGTTCCCCAGGAGACAGTCCACGGGGGCATCATCACGGACCGTCACCTTCAGCATGCCGGATACTCCTCCCCACTCGAAGGGGACGCAGGCCATCCGACACATGCTCTCTGAATTGTCGGCTGATCGGACGGGGCAGAGAATGTTCGGTATTATTTGCTCGGTGGTCACCAGGTGACAGCGGACGGCCGTCACACTGGCCCCTGTGTCACGTAGGGCTTCGGCCTTGCGCCCATTGATGCTCACCCACTGACTATACTTTCTGGTGTTGGCGGGTAGGGGAGCCCGCGGGACCATGTCTCTCCCCCCCAGGCACGCCAGGACCATGGCGGCCGGCTCCCACTCTTGTTGCTCGTGTTCGTACTCTTCCTGGTCCTCGGAGACTTGCTCTTCTCCGAGGGCGGCGGCTGCTACCTGGCGGGGCCTCGGAGTCTGGTTCGGTGGACAGTTCGGGTCACTGGCGTAGTGACCGACTCGCTGGCATCGGTGAAACGTGACATTGGCTCTGAACCCCGGGCGCATCGGGGGGTTGCCCCTGTTGGCCGGGGGCGGGGTGCTGGTGGCGGGAGCGGCCGGGACGGTGTCTTTCCCCCGGCCCTGGCCTCCTCCTCCTCCTCGGGGGCGGTGATGGCCTTGGTTGTTCCTGTTCTGCTCGTTCGGGCCACCCCGGCCCACTCGGGTGCTCTCCCATCGGTCAGCCTCGGCGGCGAGCTGCCGTGGATCAGTCATTTTACTGTCGAGGAGGTGCTGTCTGAGCTCGACAAAGCAGTTATTGGAGAGGTGCTCCCACACAACAAGGTTAAAAAGCTGCTCGTAGGTCGTTACGTTGCTCCCCTTGATCCACCCCTCGAGGGCTCGGCTGAAATAGTTCACATATTCCACCCAAGTTGTACCCGGGATTCGGGTGCAGTCGCGGAACCTCTGGCGGTACATTTCGGGTGTCAGCCCATATCGAGTGAGGAGGGCGGCCTTCATGTGATCATAGGACGTCATTTGGTGATCCGGGAGCTGTAACAGGGCATCACGGCCTTCGTTGACTAACCTCCCCCATAGACCGGCTCCCCAGTCACTTCGATCGATCCGGTGAGAGGACATGGCGATCTCATAGGCCTTGAACCACTGCTGTATGTCGTCGTTTCGGTAGAACTCTCGGACGACATCTTTGGGAATGTGGACCTTTGATTCTGAAGTCCCTGGGGTGCGTGGCCGCTCGGGCACCCCCAGGTCCTTGCCTTGCTTACGTGTTCTATTTCGGCTAGTTTGCGCTCGTGTTCATACGCCAGCCTTTTTTCTTCAAGCTCTCTTTGTCTTTGTTTTTCCTCCCGCTCTTCTCGGAGCCGTAAGTGTTCTAGGTTCAGTTTTTGTTCCGCTAGTTTTAGTTCTCCATCCATTTTGAGCCGTGCCAACTCTAATTCATGCAGTCTGGTTTTCTCTCGCTCTTGGATCTCTTCCCGGGAGAGACCTGCTCTCCTTTCCTCGGAAGGAGCGGGGTCAGTTTCCGGGGCTTCGCTGTGTTGGTCCCGGGGACCAGCGGTGTTTACCTCTGCCCATGCTTCTAGGGCGTGTTTAAAGTCATCTTTTGTGCTCAGACCGGTGGTAGCAATGCCCAGTTCTATACAAAATTGTTTTAATTCTCGGTGGTTGTACTCCTCCAGCTTGTCCATTTGGAATTTCTCTGTAGACCCGCTCTCTTGGGCCGGCATTGTGGTTTAGTCGTGGGGTGAGTTGCTTTCTGTACGATTACGCGTTGGCTCGGATCGCGCCGCTGGCCACCAATGTTAGACGGGACCTGGAGGGTCGGCCGAGGACAAGGGGAGAGGTCTCCGGGGAGAGCCGTCTCCAGCGATCGTACATACAAGTAACTTCCCCCCCACAGAATAGGCACCACACAAGGATAAGATTTAACGTTCTTTATAAGTAATCTTGAAGTACGGTAGAATGGTACAAGGAGGTCTGGACTCAGGGGTCCCCTCGATTCTAGTCTCTTGGATGGGAAAGGGGTAGCGGGACAGTCTTATTACCAATCTGGTAGTTGCGATGAGATGATGGGTAGCTCACAATCCTCGAGCTCGGCGTTCTTGAAGGACGGGTTGCGGCAGCGCCAGCAGGTCCCAACGAAGATGGTAGTTGCAACGGATCGCGGCAGCGCCAGCAGGTCCCAACAAAGATGGTAGATTGCAGAGGGCCGCGGCAGCGCCAGCGGCAGGACGACAGTTCACAAGGCAGGGCTACGGCAGCGCCAGTAGTCCGTCAAGGATGAGTTCTTCACGGTGTCTCTCGACTCCAGGATACAACTGACTTCCTGCTCTGGAGCTGCCACAGTTATAGGCCTGGCGCCCTTTGATGTCCGGACCCTCGCACTTGGAGGTCGGGAGGTCCGGGATGAGGGAGTCCAGACACCCAGCAGGGGGTGGAGCCAGCGCCCGGGGAGGCTGGGGGCGATCGGCACCTGGCGGGGGAGAGCCATCGACACTCCTTTCTCCCATTGACCTGCCAAGTGGTCCGTTCACCTCCTGGGTGGATGGTGGTGCCGGGCTGTCGGGGCCTGGCCAGGCCCAGGGTTGGGGTCGAGCTGAGGCCACGCGGCCTCGTGGTGCAGTGTCTAAGATGGCGGCCGGGCCCGGGCCGGTAATACAGAGATGTCCGGGAGCAGGGGTCCCGTGGGGGACGGTTTGTGAGTTGCTTCTGTGGGTAACACCTGAAGAACTATTTTTTTTTTTAGCTTGCACTTTGATTGAGGTGAAAATGCCGTTTGATTGCTTTCTTTCTGAAATCACCCATTAACTGATATATGCATTGGGCATAAACTATAGACATTTTTTTAAAAAGAAAATTTTTGTGCAGCGTTTTTAGGGGACAATATAGTTAACGACATAGTTGATTTTTGGATGGCAAACATGGAGGAAGAACAACCGGATATTCAACACCCTGCGTCGAGAGAGACTAAACATAAATGGACATTAACCCCTTGACCGCAGCGCAAATTCCGCCGCAGTGCTAGGGAAATAATGAGTGGACGGGGTTCAGACGGCCCCCGGCCGTCCTCTGCACACGCCCACTGTGACGTCAGATGGCTGGGGGGCGTCCGAGGCATGCAAGGGGTTAATTTATTTGGCAGCCAGTTTATCTAGTGTTATGAGTATTTGTGTAACATCGTGGTTCCTACATGTGAAATTTCCTATGCATACACTTGTATGCACAACACCCACACCTGAACATTATTTTTTTACTCTTTCACTGTTAGATGAGAAACATACGTTTTCTTACCAGAACAATTCATTTATTCAAAAGTTGCATTATAAGCATCGTATTGCTAATATTTTTGATTGTTGTGTTTGTGGATTGTTGCCTGCACACCAGGAAAAAGGGGAACGCCTCTCATACCATTCCCATTCTCCCACAATGGCTCTTGCACGGCTTGGGTTGGAGTTTTGTGGGCAGCACATGTTAGTAAGATTTTTACCTTTGATATAGGAGGTCTTAATAAAGAGCTAAATATAGCATGTTATCCAGATGATGATGGTAACCCACAGGCAAAAGGATCAGATTTAGAAGTGGAGGAATATGGTGGTCATGGTGATGTTATCACTAACTATGTAAATATGTTTTCTTTTATGCTTTCTGTACTCATGAGGTTGTATGTATCTGGAATATATATTTTTTATTATTTAATTAGACAAAATGTGTTTAGTAGAGTCTAAAAGGAGGGCCTGTTGAACAGTAAAAAATGTATTCTGTTAAGTTATCCTCTACTCCTCTTCCATTTTGCCTACCAGCCCCCATTTTGGTGTTTCTGCGGGGACTTTAATAAAGTCAGAAGTTACATGTTCACTGGAAATCTGGTTTTACTGATAATGCTTGCATGCCACAGTAAGGAATCCTGCCCTGCCGAATAGCCAAAGTGCACAGATGTCAATCTGTTAGCCCACCAACACATGTCACCTCCCTTGCCTATCTACAAAGATGACATGGGTAGGGGTTTATCAGGAGTCTACAGTTCAGCATGCAAGCATTGTATAAGGGGTTGTGTAAGCGTTATGTAACAATGACAAAGGTTTTTTGTGTGCTTGTCTTACTGTACCAAAAATGTATAAAAGATAGGTTTGAAACCATGCTAGTCAGTTCCCTCTCAGGCACTTGTAGTTTCTGTACGGCAGACTCCCTCATGAGATGTAATAAACTTGTGCTTTTGTTCCACTCCAGTGTTGATCCTCATTTTGTGAACCCATAGACAAAGGGTGTCCCTGCACCATTGAAACTGGTAGGAATCTCACTTCTGCAGGTTTACTGTGCCCTTTATTTATGACAGTATTGATGCCTTGCCTATTGTGTCATTCTCTGTTTTGTCTTATTGTGCCATTCTCTGTTTGTTGCGCCTCTCTGGCGGTTTCCTGCTTCCCTTTCCCGCTGTTGCTGCCCCCGCAGCCCCTCCCCCCTGCATATTCCTGCTCCTGCCTCCCAGCTTCACCTCCCTCCCCCCTTCCTTATTTAATGGCGGACGCAATGTGGTCGCGTGCAGCAGATGCGTTGCTGCACACCAAAGGCAAGCCGTCTACACCCGCCAGGGACCCTGGATCTCCAACCACCCACCGCTACAACTCAGCTGCCCTCCTTGCACTCAACCCCAGAAACGACAACTGCCAGATGTCCATGCCGAACACTACCCATGGCTAGTTCTCCTGTACCACTGCCACTGAACCTTCACTACCCTCTGCACCACCATGGCCGCCACCCCCACTTCGTACGCCAACACCACCAAAGCCCTGAAGTGCATCCTCCTCAACGTGCGCTCCCTGCACACACATGCAGTAGAGATCTGGGCCCTCCTCAACACTGTCTTGCCAGACGTCACCTTGTTCACAGGAACCTGGACCAACGCCTCCTCCACCCCTGACATCGCCACCGCCATCCCTGACGGATACAAGATCCAGAGGAAGGACTGCCCCAACCTCCCAGGAGGAGGACTCGCCATCACACACAAGAGCTCCCTCTGACTTTCCACCACAAGTGACTCCTTCTCCAACAACGAACACTTTCACTTCCAGGTCAAGACCAGCCCTAGAACCACACATTGCAGAATCCTCACCTGCAGACCCCCCCTGGACCTCGCACTTCATTTGCCACTGCCATCAATGACCTCATCACATCCCATGACCTCCATATACTACATACTCATCGACGACATGAGCTTCCACCTCGACAACCCCCGGGACCCCAACTTCGCCACCCTCCTGGAAAACCTTTCCAACATCGGACTGAAACAGCTCATCACCATGCCTACCCACATGGTATGACACACCCTCGACCCCTTCTTTGAGGGAGGAAATAACATCCACACCACACAACCCCCATGGATGGACCACCCCTGCGTACACTTCCTCATCAACAAACCCACGCCGCCCAAACCTGCACCCCGTCCCCAATGAAGAAACTGGAGCAAAGTCTCTGAGGAGCAGCTCAACTTCACCCTCAACCGCGATGCCCCAACCGCCTCGACTGACTCTAACCTCGCAGTCAAAGAACTCCTCAGATACATCTCCAACTGCGCAGATGAGATAGCACCCCCTACGAAACCCCGACAGACAGCGCCCCAGGAAGAACACCTGGTTCAACACAGACCTCCAAGAATCCAGGCGCACCTGTAGACGTCTCGCAAAGAACTGGAGAAACAGCAAAACATCAGAAGACCGCACCACCTGCAAGAACACCATGATGGAATACCACCAGCGCATCAGATCCACCAAAATGACCTTCATCCAGAACAAGATTTTCACCAACTCCAGCCACTCCAAGGAACTCTTCAGCGTCATCCAGGAATTGACCAAGCCCTCTAGCAAAACCACAGACATCACCCCATCCCAGGACCTCTGCAACAAGCTCGGCTCCTACTTCCATCTGAAAAACAAGGGCCTCTACCGCAACTTCAACGACTAGACACCTGACTCCGAAACCACTTTCTACTCCAGCAGTGCTAGCCAACCCACCATCTCCTCCTGGACCACAGTCACCACTGAAGACATAACTTCGACCATGAGAGGCATCCACTCAGGAGCCCCCACGGATCCCTTCCCCCACACATCTTCCACAGAGCCGCCATCGCTCAGAAACTAAGACACACCATCAAGTTGACCTTTGAGACCGGCATCTTTCCCGACAACTGGAAACGCAAAGAAGTCAGACCCCTGCTCAAGAAGCCCTCAGCAGATACCATGGACCTAAAGAACTAATGACCCATCTCCCTCCTCCCCTTCGCGGCAAAAGTCACAGAGAAGACCGTCAACGCCCAACTAACAAAATTCATCAAAGAAAACTCCATCCTCTATCCCCCCCAATCTGGATTCTGCAGCAACCACAGCACCAAGACAGCTCTACTCGCTGCCACTGAGCACATCCAACAACATAAGTGGTCTCAAATGTCCATCAACTTTCTTTCCAGCTACCAATTTAATGCCAAAGGAACTTATTACATTTGAGAATGTGGTACTTACTGAAATAGAACAGATGTTTCAGGACAAGAAATTTGTAAGGTTTAATTTTTCTAAAAGAAGAGCGAGGTATCTTAAGGTCACTTTCCAGCCATGATGATCTAATTGTGAAACTGGCCGATAAAGGGAGAGGTATAATCTTGCAGGATAAGTCCGACTATGATCAGGAAGCTCTAAGACAATTGAGTAATCCAGCACATTATAAAAAACTTCCAGGTGATCCTACAGCTAGACTTTGAGAAGAGATTTTACTTTTGACTACTCAGGGGCTGGAAGGACTGTGGTTAAGTAAGAAAGAATTCGAATATCTCAATGAAAAAGATTACAACATCCCAGCGTTTTAGACGCTACCGAAAATACATAAAAATAGCCAACACCCCCCAGGAAGACCTATTGTTGCAGGCTGCCAGTCGGTGTTACAACCACTGGCAGAATATGTTGACTACTTTCTGAAACCCTTTGTTTCCAAAACCCGATCTTTCACACAAGACAGTAGAGATATCATTACGCAACTAGAAAGTGAACACTATGATCCACCACTGAACATTCTCGTCACAATGGACATAGAAAGCTTATACACAAGCATACCTCAAGGGGAAGCTTTGAAAGTTATTGAAGATGTTTTGGAAGACCGTATACGTCCACACCAGGTCCCCACACAGTTTATTGTAGAGTGTACTAGGATTGCCCTTAAAGAAAACTATTTTCTATTCATTAACGAGTTCTATGGTCAGGTGAAAAGCGTGGCCATGGGCTCAATTTTTGCGCCAAATGTAGCCATTTTGTTTGTGGCCACCTTTGAGGAAAGGGTGATCTACAATGACAATCCTTTCTGCTCCCACCTGAATAAATACTTAAGATACATCGATGTGTGTTTTGTGTGGGAGGGGTCGCAGGATTAATTAAAAAGCTTTCTTCTATGGTTAAACCAACAAGATCGAAATGTGCAATTTACACTGGAAAGCAATCAATATTCTATCAGCTTGCTGGACCTTACAATCATGATGGGGTGTTTTATCTATGACTTTGTACACCAAACCCACGGCTAGGAACACTTTGTTAAAATACAATAGCCACCACCCACGTAATTTACGTGATAATCTCCCTTTTTGGGCAGTTTTTACATATCAGGCGTAACTGCACCAAAAGGAAAGATTATTTCAGAGAAGCCAAAATTCTACAATCGAAACTAGTCATGAGAACATATCCACAGAGACTTGTCAAACGTGCTATGAAACGGGTATGATATTACGACCGGCAGGCACTATTACACAAAGACTGACCGCAATCTGACAGAAGAACAAAGTACAACCTATTACCTGTGTAATGACTTTTGGGACTGAGTCCAACCAGATAAAGAAAATATATAAGCAGAACTGGCACCTCATTAGGAAGGTTGATCCACAGTTGGAATGACCACGTTTTGCCTTTAAGAGGGCCAGGAATCTACGAGACCATCTAGTGAGGGCCTACATTGAACAAGCACCAAGCACTATACAAAATGTATGGGGCTTATTACCAGTGACAGGACACTACCCCTGTGGTAATTGTGCAGCTTGCCCAACTACCAATACAGTGAAAAGCTGCCATTTGAATGGTAGAGAACTGACATTGCGCCATCATTCTAATTGTCAAACTAAGAATATGATATACTGTATACAGTGTCCTTGTTCTCTGACATACGTTGGTAAAACTAAACAATAAATTAGGAATCGCATCTTACAACATCAGCCATGCATACGTTGTAACATCCCTACTGCTCTCCTTGTTGAACAATATCCACAAAAGTCACAAATGCCATCGGAAATAAAATGGTTTGTTCTTGAAATTGTAAAAAATACTAAGAGGCGACAGAAAGTTGTTCGGCTGCTCACACAGAAAGAAAACAAATGGATTTGGTCCTGTAACAGTTGAAAAAGGATTGAATTCTATGATTGAATGGCATATTCTGGCAACACTGTAATGATCTTTTGGTTGGTCTGACAAAGATTACTATACATACCGTGAGGTTTGGTTACTATGTTAGCGCTTGACCTTATGTTACTGACATGGTATCCAGTTAAGAACCCTCTGGGACAAGTTACCTTACCTTTGTAGTGCTTGTCCTCCTTCTACATATTAGTTGTCTACTATTGATATAGGTCATGATTGTAATCCATAGGAGAGTGGCACACCTTAGTGAAAGCACAGAGGTGGTTTAGGCTATTTTGACCATCATTTTCCAAAACCCACTTTTTTTGAATATCGTACCCCAGTGGGTATGTGCGGATTTATCATTTCAGTTATTGTAAATAGTATACTCCAGGTCTAGAGAAGGTTCTATGGCCTTATGCTGAAGGATCAAACAGGCATTAATGCTTTTTGGCTTTATGAATATATCTGTTTTGTCCATCTTGTTGTGCTCAATAAAGTTAGATTTTTTTAGTCTTTCGATTTTTTTTCGTTTTTTGATTTAGTAAATATTTTAATAACGGACCTCTAAATGGTCCATTGACAATCATCATGCTCAGTGCTTTTTTTACCATAATATAATAAGATGGTCTGGTACACTCGTATGGGACGCTGTTAACACGAGCACCACTCTAAGATGGCCACCATAGTCGAACGCGGGAAGATGTCATCGCGCATTCAGGGTCTGAGCCTTATTTCTATATGCAGCCCACTAAGCGCCGTACTCTGTCTCTTGAGTCGGGCGTTCACGGACCAAGCGAGGCTGGTTCCATAAAAACTAAGTGTCACTATCTACGTGCTGGGGTCCCCACAGTATTCGTATGTGTAGTTAAGAACCACGCTGGGCTAACATTGTACTTTTGTCCTTGTTGGTTTTCATTACAAGTTATCCTGTTCTATTACAGGCGAATATTGGCTTTTTGACTGAATGAATTACGTGAGTAACCATTGATAACCTAACACTTTCTGGTGTTTTTTGGGGGATCATGGGCTTCAGTTACTGAGTTTGGCGTTAATGCGATCCTTTTTGGTTGACTTTACTTATAGGTGGTGAGCTGTCTAATTGATTTTCAAGACATGTGAGTACTGTCGCAAACTTGCATGTTATCTCACGGTGTTTTTAGAGTCCTAGAACACTGATGTAGGTTCTTTTGTTGTTTATGTTTTCTGATTAGACTCGGTGGATGAATACCAAATAAAGGATAGGTCTTTTGATCACTTTCTTCAAGAACATTCTAAGAAGTGAGTGGGCTTTTTGAGTCTCTTTTTAGTCTTTGTGAGTCTCTTGGTTTAGTGGTGTTTTACTTGGTCTGGTGTCACACAGATTCTTGCACATATGTTTTTGGTGGCATATTTTTAGATATGCGGTGTTTTGGCTTACACATAGGGTGCCTTTCACCGTTGTTGTTGTCTTTGTGTTGAGCAGATGATTCCTCTTATAGATACAGGGATTATAAGTACATATTTTCATCTTTATTGCATTAGATGTACAACTTTTTTTGTCCTGAAGATGGTCCCAAGGATCTTTTAGACCAACAGGAGACCGAAACGTCAATGCCTAGCATCGTTTTGCTTATATGTTGATTGTAAACTTGATGAAATGCTGTGTTTAATTTCTGGTAACATGGTGTTTGGATTATCCATAGTTTAAGCAAAAGGTGTTTTATATACTACTGTTAACCAATGTATGAACCTTGGTAGTATGTCCGTTGCCAGGAAATAAGTGACGAAATAATTGAGTTGAATTAAATAGACCATTTTTTTATTCACTCTGGTAAATATGTATATATTTCCCTGTACAATTAGATTAATGATCATGAATGTGACATTATTATAAATGATCTATAAATGTTTCCTCTAGGGACAATGAGATTGTGTTACAGATTACATCTGCACCCTCCTCGACCAAGAATACACCACAGCCCTGATCCTACTTGACTTTTCTGCAGCGTTCGACACAGTTTCCCACCGTACACTCACCACCAGACTCCACAACGCCGGCATACAGGGAACCACTCTCGACTGGATCTGCTCCTTCCTCACCAACAGAACCCAAAGAATCAGACTGCCACCCTTCCTCTCCGAACCCACAGAAATCAACTGCGGAGTACCCAAGGATCGTCACTCAGCCCCAGGCTCTTTAACATCTTCATGGCCCCACTTGCCACCATCGTCAGACAGCAGAGACTCAGCATAGCGTAGTATCCTACGCCAACCAGCTCATCCTCTCCCTTACCAAGGACCCCATCAACACCAGACTCAACTTCCAGGAAGGAATGAAGGACGTCGTACTCTGGGTGAGAAGCAGCTGCCTAAAGCTCATCTCAGAGCAGACAGAGTTCCTCGTCCTCGGACCCTACCCCTCTGCATGGGACACCACCTGGTGGCCTACCACCCTCGGGGCCCACCCACCCCCACAGACCACACCCGAAACCTCCGAATCATAATCAACTCCTCCCTCTCCATGACCTGACAGGTCAACGCCGTCACCTTCAGCTGCTTCAACACCCTCTGCATTCTCTGAAAGACCTTCAAATGGATCCCCCCAAATCAAGGAAGACGGTCACCCACGCACTCATAAACAGCAGATTGGACTACAGAAATGCCCTCTACGCCGGGATCAACAAGTCTCTGCTCCGCAAATTGCAGACCATACAGAACGCTGTTGCCAGACTCATCCTCGGCATCCCTCAACCCCAACACACCACCCAATACCTACGGTACCTCCACTGTCTCCCCGTTGAGAACAGAACAATGTTCAAGATACTCACCCACGCCTACCAATGCCTCCACAACACCAGACCCCAATACCTCAACAAGAGTAGTCTTCTCCTACATCACGGAAAAGACCTGGAACGAGCTCCTGATCGACATCAGACGCACTCCCTTTCTGAATGTCTTCAGAACCGACTGAATGGAGCTGCTTACACCCCCCCCCCCCCCCCAACGCCGTGAGACCCTCACGGGTGAGTAGCGTGCTTTACAATCCTCCGATTGATTGATAAGGACCAGAATTATATCTCAGTTGCATAGTCATTTGACATTCACACTGCATAGTTATCATTATGAATTGAGCAGCTGGACTGAAGAAACCCCACACAGACTCCCTGGTATGAGGAGGGCATCTTTCCTACCCCCTCAGTCCAATCTCTGCAGCTCAGCAATCGGACAGGGAATCTGTCCCAGGGGCTGCTGGGATCAGGTAGGAAGAGGAGAGCTGGTGCGTCAAGATACTGGAGGTGGCCGGCGGCTAAAGGTAAGTTTATTTAATTATTTTTAATATTGTATCCCGGCCTACCACCCTATATTTATGGCAGCCGCCGCTGCCGTCAGGTCTTCCTCCTGAATTGAGGTATAGAGGGACATTAGCAGTCATTTCACTTGGTAGTTAACCATAGCTCCAACGTCTTAAAGGCTTGAGATCCTTATGAAAATGTGGGTGTAGCTGCTTTACTAGACACTCTAAAGTGTTAATATAAAAATATATCTAGTGCTGCGTGGACCCGTTGTTTGCTATAGTGTCCACTCCAATGAATGTACCTGCTGTATATAAGTCCCCCCACCCACCCCCTAGTTTGTGAGATGAAGCTTTTTCAACTGGGGTTTTAGTTTCTCTTCAATCATTAGTGTAAAGCCAGGATACACCACAGAGAAAGCAGCGGTGAGAAAATTATAGCTATTTTCCCATTAATTTAAGTTTATTCCAAGCCAGGTCTGTGCAATCTAGTGTTGTCATCTCTGAAGGCTGATGGGAATCACCTACGTATCAATGTTTGTAAGGGCATAGGTTCATCACTATCCTTTTCCACTGCCAAGTGTGGCAAGTATGATTGAGAATGAAACCAATAGTAAGCTAAATATGCTTGTGCACATAAATAGTACTGGTCTGGAGTGGCGAAGCCGCATTGGTTATATGGCAGAACCACCACCTCCAAAACCTGATGGGGCCAGTCTGACCATCCACAACTGCATAATATAGAAGAATTACTTATTGAGCGGTATGGGAATGTTTACAAAAAAAGTAGTTTGGGCAGCACCACTATCTTTATTAATGTGTTGTCTTTTGCTATCGACAATGGCAGTCTTACCTTTTGATCGGTACTTCTATCTTGGTGATCACCTTCCCATATTTCTTTCGCATTACCTGCACCCTACATCATCCCATACTCTTAAATACTTCATTAAGTACTCACACCACTTCAGGGGGAAAGTGCAAGTGGAATTTTCTAGTACTAGGAATAGAACTAGGGAACATGATTGACTTACTGTTTATTAACAGATCCAATAGTGCCCCAAATCGTATGTATTCTCTAATAATCGGGATCAGGATATACTTAGGTTCTCTCATAAACAGTGTCTTGTCTGCATAGAGTGAAATTAGGGTGGGACTTAATTTGTATCTAAGAGTAAATGTTGAGTGATATTGTCTCAAATTTGCCACCAGTGGCTTCAGCCCTACGGTGAACAAAATAGGAGAAAGGGGGCATCCAGCCTGGTGCCCTGGGATATTTCTAATGGGGTAAGGGACAATATAATCCGAGTGATTCTAAGGAGTACAGAGGGGTAGGTGTACAATATTGTAATCCACGTCATACTTCGCTGGGAAAGCACATACGTTCAAATATAGCTAATTAGAACTCTCATTTCAAGGAGTTGGATGGCTTGATCACATCTAGAAACCTTCCACTCCGTTCAGTTGATGTTCTAACTGGTGGATCAAACCAAATAGTATGTGCAGGTTAAATAAAGTTGAACGACTCAGAATAGCCATACTAGTCCAGTTGTATCAAATCTGGGAGCAGTGGCTGCAATCTGTTTGCAATGAGATTGGAGAGAAAGTATGGTCCTACAATTTATAACTGATAGAGGCCTATGCATATAACTTATTTGTTGTTTTTCCTGGCTGAAATACAAATAGAGTGCTTCTATCATAGTAAATGGAAGAACCAATCAGGCATATGGATCTTTAAATACATGCAGCAAATACAGTGCTGTCAACTCTGCAAATTTAATTTGGCAGTCCTGTTATTACCTGCGTTATCTCCTCCAGCAAGAATGACTGTTCAAAATACAGTCTATGGGGCAGATTTATGAGTTCTGGCCCATCTCTGCAAAACAGCAGGGATGCGCCAGAACTGATGCGTCACGCAATTCCCTCCTTGCAGCACCACAGATGCGCCGGATTTACAATGCGGCGCACCATGGTGCAAGGAAGGGCAGATGCGTGACGCATCTTGTGGTGTATGGGCGCAGCATTGTTGGGTAGCGTTGCAAGTGCGACGCAACTCCTGCAATGTACAGAGGCCACCCATACAGAACGTGGTGCGTCACTCCTTACGCCTGCTTCAAGCAGGCGTAAGGATTTGACGCAGCAGCCTCGTAAAACTGACTCAGTGAAATCTTGTAGATTTCACTGCGTCAGTTTTACGGGGCTTTCCTACGAGGGAACGCCCACCCTGCAACAGAACGCCCACATGAAACCTGACGCAGGTTTCATGTGGCGCAGGGCTTTACAACGTGACGCATCTGCCTAGATGCGTCACGTTGTAAATAGGTCGCAGGGATGTGTCACGTTTCCGCGCCGTTGCGTCACGCAACAGCGGCGTAAACGTGGCGCAAGTCCTTCATAAATCTGCCCCTATGGTATAATGTGCCTAAGTTATGATGGTGTCCTCCTGGTACTCACTACTTTGTGTCAAAGAACTGTGGTACTTGGGGGCGGAGCTAGCCAGCGTCTATGGCGGACGCGTAAGAGCAGAGCTCCGCGTCGGCGCCAACTATTATCCGACAAAGATCCTTGCTCAGCAAAGAAATCCCAGCGAAAACGGCAGGAATTGTCGACCCTACTCCTTCCGCAACTCCACCCGAAGTTTGGGGCCGATCTGCGCTCGGACGCACCATTTTTCAGCGGCTGCGAGGTGGCGAGAGACCAGGCCGCGATCCCCGACCTCGCTTGAGAGCCGAGACCGAGTTACGTGACCCGACGTGCGGCTGCGCGGACAAGCTGACCTAGACCCCTCCGGGTCCCGGCGAAGGCGGCCCCCCAGACTCCACGCCACCTCATCGACACACAGAGTCACCAGCTGGCGGGGGTTCCCGGAGCCGTGAGACCCCGAAAACACCCCTGGGCTAACTGCGGAGGAGGCGGAGAGCCGCGTGGTGCAGGTCGGGCCCTGACGAGGCGCCATCACCCAGGCCCGGTCGACAAACGAACCCCACAAGCCCTGGCCAGGAGGGAGGCTAGGAACCATCTCAGCCGGCACCCCGGGCGGTGCCCGCCACGCTTTCCCGACCCAGCGGCATACCCACGCACTCAACGAGGGCTACGTGCTGCTCACCCGCTGCACCCCCCACCGTGGTGCGGGCTTTAGACTGTCTGGGAAACGCGACAATGGTGAAGGGTGACAGGACCCAGACGAAGCTGTCGTTCGACCAGCGCCGCCAGAAGGAACCAGGCCCTCCGGCCTCCCAATCGCCAGGAGCGACCAACGACCCGGGCTCCTCGCTCTGCGTGGAAATAAAAGGCATGCTCACGACCATGGAGAAGGGCCTACAGGAAGGTATGTCGGCCATTGGTAACAAGATCGACACCCTGGCGTATCGCATGGACCGCATGACGGAGAGGGTGGATAAACATGCGGAACGACTCGACATGGCTGAACGCAGACTGACTGAGGCCGAAGAGGCGCAAACGGAGTGGGACGCTGATCAAAAGCAGTTTGGCCGCCTGCTTCAGGTGATACAGGAAAAGTAGGAGGACTTGGAGGCGCGCTCAAGGCGATCTAACATACGAATAACGGGTGTGGCCGAGACGACCCAAACGGGTAAGATGGAACTTTTTGTCGAAAAACTACTTAAGACACTCTTGGGAGACGACATCTTTTCCCCAATGTTCATTGTTGAGCGCGCCCATCGCACCCTTGGACCTAGGCCACCCCCGGGCGCAAACCCCAGGCCGATAATTGCGAAATTATTGAACTACAGAGACAGGGACACGGCGCTCCGTGCGGCCCGCGAGAAGGGGTCACTGCAACACGAGGGGATGAACATATCATTATACCCTGATTTCACCACCAAAGTGCAGGAAGAACGACGACGATTTGTCCCGTACAAGCAACAATTGAGGGACCTTGGCCTGGACTACGCCATGTTATACCCGGCGCGGCTGCGCATTAACCGTCAGGGGCATTCTCACTTCTTCACGGATCCCAAAGAACTACAAAAATCCTTGAAGGTGTGGATGAGGGAGAACAGAGGGAGCTCAGACACGCGTGCAGCGGAACAGTCAGGAGCGGAGGACCTGGAGGAACAGGACTGAGGAGCGAGAGCGCTCTTACGGACACACCGGCAGGCCGCAGCTTCAGGGGCACACATGGCGCCACTCCACTTTGACACGATACGCTCCCCCCGCTCAGTCTGGACTGTGAAATATCTGGACTCCCTGAGCGCCCTAGAGCGGGGGAGACCTGAGTGATTCGACTGGGTGCCCCTGAGCCCTCGCACTTGCGGCACACAGCAATCCTGGATGGGCTCAGCTCCCCTGGAACCGGACACGATACAGGTCAGAGGCGGCTGGAGGGACGGGAGGGGGGGGGCTCGGACAGAGAGCCGAACCTTGTTATGCACTCCTTGCTTGCTGAGCTAAGCCTCTAGGGCGCTGGCGTGAGGGCTATGTATGAACATTGCACGGAGATCCAGGTGGGACACTGGACGACGGACTGAACGAGTAGGCTACCTCTGCCCCAGCGCTGCCAGCAGTGACGGCTCAGATTGAGCCAGTTTGTGGTGCTTGTTGAATGGGATTGCTAGAGGGTGGGGGGGGGGGACACAGGGGATTCGGTCACACCAGGTTGGGGTCGGTTGACTGTGGGAGGTGGGTGGGGGTTCTTGTTCTGGAGTTCGGAATGTTCGGGGGGGGGTCTCAACTGTGTTCTGCAATGTTCCATGCCCTGGAGGGGACCGATGGTGGGGGCGCACGTGGGAGGGGGGGTTGTTTACTGCTGGTGCTCATTATATGTTGCCACTTTTCTAATGGCTGAATCGATACTAGGGGACCCACTGCTTAACACTGAAACCCTAATTGCGTTGACATGGAATGTAAGGGGGTTGAACGACTACCGGAAACTCCGCAAGGTGCTGCACTACCTCCAAAGACACCATGTGGACCTGGCTCTGTTACAGGAGACGCACCTACCCAACGCCAGTAGAATGCTCACACATAGAGGTCTTCAGGGCAACTCCACTTATGCGGGCTTCACCTCACACGCTAGGGGAGTTCTCACGTGGGTAAATCCTAAGTCTAAACTTTCACTCACGCTACTCAGAGCGGACCCGGAGGGCCGATTTGTGTTAAGCAAATGCACGGGTAAGGGACATAATCTCCTGATCATGAATGTGTATGGCCCGAATTATGACTCACCAGAATTTTATGCGGCGCTGGCGGGGCACTGTGCTGAATGGCCCACAGATAAACTGATTTGGGGGGGGACTTTAATTTCACCTTTAGCCCTGAACTTGATAGATCGGGGGGGCCCCCCAGGCGCCCAGCAGCAGCTGCGCAACAAATGCAAGCCGAAATGGTGAGGCTGGGGCTGGCGGATGTCTGGAGGGAGCGGCATAGCGCGAGGGGGGGTTACACACACTACTCAGCGTACCACAACCTCCACACTAGGATTGACTACTGGCTCTCCCCTATTACTCTACTGACGATGGTGAGGGACTGCAGAGTTCTCCCGCGGACGTTGTCTGACCACTCCCCCATACTACTGGTTCTGAACACACCACAACCTAGAAGCCCCCCGTTCACGTGGCGCTTCCCGCCGTACTCTCTGTTGGATGAGGCATTCAGGGCAGAACTAGGGGAGGACATAGACACGTTCTTTTCCAGTAACGTAGGCACGGTGGATAGCTTCGGTACGGTTTGGGAAACCTTTAAAGTCTATGTTAGGGGTGTCGTCATGGCCAAGCATTCCAGTGTCCTCAGGGCTATCAGGAGTAGACTGTCACTGCTCGAGGGGCGAATTGCGGATTGTGAACGCCAACGACTGACGGACCCGTCCCCGGCGGGGGATGAGACGTTGCGGGGGCTCCTGACAGAGTTTCACGAGGAGGCGGACAGAGAGGTCAGGCACCTAGGGAAATACGCAACAGCCCGCGCATACGGTGAGGGCGACCGGCCGGGTTCTCTGCTGGCCAGGATTATGAAGGGAGCCAGGTGACGCCAGGGTGTCACTGAATTGCGCTCCGCGGACGGGGAGACACTGACATCGCAGGGAGATATTCTGGCAGAATTTAAAGGATTCTACCAAGACCTGTACACCAGCAAGATCTCGGGTGTGGAGAGCCACATTAACAATTACTTAGACTACATCAAAATGCCGTTCTTAGAGAACTGGCAGAGGGAATTCCTGATGTCCCCTATACTCCGAGAGGAGATTGCGGACGCCCTAGACAGCATGAGGTCAGGCAGTGCGCCCGGAATCGATGGATTGACCGTCGCCTTTTATAAGGCGTACAAGGACAAGCTGCTCCCCTATCTCTCCACCCTCTTTGATGAGATCTGCGAGTATGGTGCGATGCCCCCTTCTATGAGAGAAGCACTCATAGTGACGATTTTGAAACCTGGCAAGCCGCCTGACCTCCCGGGGTCCTACCGCCCCTTGTCCCTTATCACCGTCGATGCGAAGATGTACGCTAAGGTACTGGCAAACAGACTAGCGCTCGTCGCCCCAGAATTAGTTGCCCCAGAACAGGCGGGTTTCATCCCGGCCAGAAACCTCACGTATAACATCAGAACGGTTATGGGAGCCATCCAACACACCAAACATGACACCAAGGCAATCGCTGTCTTCTTAGATATGGAGAAGGCGTTCGACTCCGTGGAGTGGACGTTCATGCGCAAAGTCCTCAGGAAACTGGGACTGGGGGACCTTTTCCTCCAACTCCTCGGCGCACTTTATCACCAACCCACTGCGAGAGTTCGGCTGGGAGACGCCGTTTCGGAGGCGTTCACTGTGAGCCGAGGCACGAGACAGGGCTGCCCCCTCTCGCCGCTGCTGTACGCGCTGGTCGCAGAACCGCTGGCTTGCGCGATGCGGGAATACCACTCCTACGAAGCCATCAGCTACCCTACCTACAAGATCGGTATCTCCACATATGCGGATGACACGTTGTTATACGTCAGGGACCCGGTGAACAACCTCTCATCGGTCCTGCGGGAGGTGGTGCGGTTTGGGGCCCTTTTGGGACTGAAGGTGAACTGGCCAAAGTCAGTGGCTTTCCCTCTGACCCCTGTTACCGAACCCTTCGAGATGGACTTCCCGCTACAATGGTCCACGGACCCGGTCCGATACCTGGGTATAAAGATACACACGGACCCAGACATAGTGTTACGCGAAAACTACGGTGTTGCCTATAGTAAACTAGTTGACGATGTAGAGCTCTGGATTAAGCTACCGCTGTCTTTAATGGGCCGCATTGCCTTGATGAAGATGGTGGTCCTCCCTAGATTTTTGTTCCTCTTTAATAACCTCCCGATTGTCCTCTCCAGGGCTTTCTTCACGACCTTAAATAAACTCCTTATCAGGCTCGCCTGGGCCGGGAAACAACCTAGAATCCAATGGAAAGTGCTTCAGCTCCCATACGAACAAGGGGGGCTGGCCGCCCCAGATCTGGAACGTTACTATAGGATAGCGCAGGCCTCTCACCTCCATACCTGGATACACGGCGACCCGGATATCCCGCATGTGATTCTGGAGCGCCTTTTCGCTGCCCCTACTCCACTCCCGGCGACTATCTGTAGCCCTGGCGACCGCAGAGTGGGCGCACTGGATTCTATCCGCTCCACTAACCACGCTTGGAACTCCATAATACAGAGGCAAGATAAGGTACTACTGTATGCTCCTAATATGCCGATACATTGGGCCCTTTGGCTCCCTACTTTGGCGGAACCTGGCGTACACAAAGCCCTAGCTGGTCTAGGGGCGCACACGCTGGGGGACCTTTTCCAACATGGCAAAGTTAAGACGTGGGATCAGCTGGTGCGGGGGCTTGACCGTCCCTCCCTGCTCCATCGCTTCCAGTATCACAGGGTGCGTAGCGCCCTGCTGGACTTTCTAGGCCCCGATATGGAGGAACCCCCTGTGATACCTGAGCTAGAGTATGTCATTCACACAGAGTCACAGAAGAAGCTTACTTCTAAGCTTTACAATATGGGACACGCCCACACGGCACTGCAATACACAAGGGCGCGATTGGCCTGGCAGACCGATTTAGACATGCACATTGACGATGGAATGTGGACGTACTGCTGCGCGGCCACCAGGCGGATCTCGCTGAATGGGAGACACCGCCTCCTTCACTTTAAATTCCTGCAACGAGTATATTATACACCTGAAAGATTGCACCGCTATGGGCTTCGCAACTCTCCCCGTTGCGAGAGATGCTGCGCCCCAGTAGCGGACTTCATGCACGTGGCCTGGCTATGTCCGGGAATCAGTAAGTTCTGGACGACTATTTTTACGGAATTAAGCAAAATAACGGGACAGGAACTGGACGCTGACCCGGCACTCGCTCTGCTGGGCTATACGAGGAATGTGCCGGCGCCGGTGCGTAAACTGGTCAGCATGGGCATACTACTTGCCAAACGGGTCGTGGCCTCCTGTTGGATGAAGGGTCCGCTACCGACTCTCAAGCGGTGGGCTAACGACATGCTGTACTGTAACACGCAGGCGGAGACATATAGCGAATTGCTCCCTCCCCGTAGCCGCCCCAAAAACTTCTGGGAGCTCTATCGCACCTATCTCTACTCCAGGACGGACGACGACGACTTGGCCTCGGGAGGGGATGAGGGCCAGGGGGGCGCAGCGAACATAGATCCCCCCTGATTCCAGCGGCAGTGCCGCTTGCTAGACAGCGCTACCAAGTTAGGTAGAAGTTCAGCCATTCCCAGTCTTGCGGGATCATACATTCGCCTGGGCACTCAGCAGGAGATGCACACCACCACTCCACACACCTCTCCAACAGATTGCACCTTACACCACAGGGAACATGCAGACTAGGGACCGGTTACGAGAGGGCGGGGTTGGGGGTTGGGTTGTTAGTTGGGAGAAAATATGAAATTTTACTGATATGTCTACTATGCACGGCGCACGATGCAATACCACTGGCATACCATCCTGGGACCTTCACCGACCGGCTTGTACACTGGACAATTCCAAGCTGGGAGCTTCTTCTTGGTACCCTTGTTGTAAACACTACTGTCTCATTGTTAAGAAGACCTGGCCTACCGCCGGCCCGAGAAGGGATGTAGGTGAGGGCCCTGTACGCAATGTAATGTGCTATTGTTTGATAAATAAATTTTAAAAAAAAAAAAACTGTGGTACTTGGAGACATATAGGTCAGAATAATAATCTATGAAAACTGCTGGTATTTAGTTAGACTCATATTCATGTGCATCAGCGAGTGTCTTTATGCAATCTATGTCAGCTGCACAGGGTTTCTTGATCCGGTCTAACAACGCTTTACTGGGCCCGTCACCTTCACCGTGCCTGCGCACTACTGCCAACTTTGCCAAATATTAGATTGTTATCTGCCACCTCATTATATTCTGAAATGTGATCCTTAGTCTGCATTGACAAACCTCCCTCCCCCACCTTGGTGCCTTTAAAATTGTTTAAGCTCACGCTCCATGCTTATCAAGTGGTCACAGAAAGATATGAGCACACCATCCTTCTGTTATGCATTGGCCTCATATCACACCTTTCAATGCCTATCCATGGGCTTCTGATAAGAATAGCCTCATCTCAGATGGAGCATGCTCTGACACGGGTCTGGACAAATGTTGCATTTTTGTCACTCAGGAGCTCATCAACCAATAACTGAGCTTGAACTACATATTATGTGATGTCAACTGGAAGGCTCCTTTCTGTATTGTATTTCTCATCTTCAATAGAGCTACTAAATTGTGTTAACAGCTGCAGCAGTGTACCTGCTCGTTGGGTGCGGCCATCTACACCCCAATGCATCATCACAGGAAACCTACGAAACCCATACATTTCTGAAAACTAGACATACGGGGAGTCCAGGGATGTGTGACTTGTGTGGATCCCCCAAAGTCTTCTTACCCAAAATCCCCTGCAAACCTCAAATTTTGTTAAAAAGTCTAATTTTCATCATGTTTCTGTGTGGGAAGGTTGGGAGATCACCGCACCGGCACACATTTCCCACCACCCACCGTTCCCCTCAGTCTCTCGATAAAAATAATAGCTCACTCGTGTGGGTGGCAAAAGCAGTGTCAGCCTAAAAACGTACGCAAAAAACCCAGCCCTTCTGGACCCTCTTTGGTTCCCACTCAGTTTTTCATTTATTATTATTCTTATTATTCTTATTATTCTTATTATTATTATGTTTCTTATATAGCGCCTGAATCGACCCCCGTAGGGGTATCTCCGCGCTTGCAGAGTGTGTACCCATGATTAGGTCAGGCACCGAAGCGAGAATTATCGAGTCCATGGACATTTGAGCTCAAGACCCTGCCGCGTCAGGAATTGAACCCTGGTCCCAGGTCTGACCTCTGCTTCAGGGTCTGCCTGCTCTAACCAGTGAGCCACACTTCTCCACTATTATATATATATATCATATATTTTTAGATTCTCTGCTTTGGGCACCCATACAAGTGAGGTTTCATTTTTTCAGGAGATTGAGGGAAACGCTGGGTAGTGGAAAATTTGTGCCTGTGCAGTGATGCAACAAATTTTCCACACCGAAATGTGAGAAAAGTGTGAATTGTTAGCTAAATTTGAGGTTTACAGGGGATTCTGGGTAATAAAACGCTGGAGGATCCGTGCAAGCCACACCGCCAGCCAAGCACCATCCATGCATACCACCAGCCAAGCTCCATCCATGCATAACACCAGCTAAGCAGAACCCAGACACACTGACAGCCAAGCACCATCCATGCACACCACCAACCAAGCGACAGTCCATGCACACTGCTATCCAAGCGACAGTCCACGCACACCGCCAGACATGTGCCTTCAAAGCAGACCGCTAGCCAAGCGACAGTCTATGCACACAACCACAATTAACAAGGAAGGGAGGTAGAGTACAAAAGTAGGATTCCTACTCCACGGGCACTGATAAATAAACAAGAAGAATCCTACTACCAGTGTGCATCACAGGGAGGGGGAACACTCAGTGTTGTGTAAAATACCCCTCACACACCAACAGGCCCCTTGGTGTCATGCTTCATCATCGGGGTCTTCGCATCCCGCTAAGGGGATGCGGCACGCCGCGACCTGCGACTACGCGGGAGCGTTGACAAGTTGGAATATGTGTGGTGTGTGTTGAGTGCAGGTGAAGGGATTTATGTGAGTGAAGGGTGTGGTGAAAAGTTAAAAAGTTAAAAAGTTAAAAAGTACCTGGCTATGTTAGGGAATTAAGATAACATTTTTTATAGAAAAACGTGAGTAGGGTTGGGAAGTTGTGCCCCGTCCTGAAGAAGGTACACCAGTACCGAAACATGTCGACGCACACCAGAGGTTCTGTCCCTAATTAAGACAATAAAACCTCAGTCTTTTGCACACCTTTTTAATAGCACCAGCTAGGGGTACGAAATAAAGTTTTTTTCACACCACCCACTAGCCAGGTACTTTTTAACTTTTCACCACACCCTTCACTCACATAAATCCCTTCACCTGCACTCAACACACACCACACATATTCCAACTTGTCAACGCTCCCGCGTAGTCGCAGGTCGCAGCGTGCCGCATCCCCTTAGCGGGATGCGAAGACCCCGATGATGAAGCATGACACCAAGGGGCCTGTTGGTGTGTGAGGGGTATTTTACACAACACTGAGTGTTCCCCCTCCCTGTGATGCACACTGGTAGTAGGATTCTTCTTATGCACACAACCAGCCAGGTGCTAGTCCACACACACACACTGTCAGCTAAGCACAAGGCCACACACATCCAGCAAAATGCAGGTTCACAAACAGCCAGCCAAACACCAATAAACACAGACCGTCAGCCGAACTCCATATATATATATATATATATATATATATATATATATATAATTACCTACTGGCGGTCGCCAGTAGGTAGTTATAGTTAGGACCTAGTTTCCATAGGAAATCCTCAACATTCTATTTGGAATAACTTTGGCCCTGGTGGATGAGTCTTTGCGAATTTCTCAAAGAAGATGGCTAGGTCCGCTGCGCTCCTTCCCTGAAAGTTTGGGGGGGATTGGTCAAGTGGGGGCTGAGATATAAGGGGGGTCCCAAAAGGGGTTTTCTCCGTGTTATTTTCCTTAGGACCTTTAGACTCTGCTACAGGTCGAACGGCTGAATGGATTTATAAGAAATTTGCCAAAACTGTAGAGTCTTGTTCGCAGATTACGCTTTTTTTGGAATGGTGTAAATCCGTTCAGTAGTTGTTGAGAAAATTAAAGTTAAAGCCAATTATATATCTATAGGCGCGCACACGTGCGCGCACCCAAGCGGCTGCGCGTGAGCGGAATTTTTTTTGGCTGCGTGACGTCTGTTAACGTTCGATTCGAAGGAAATCAGGAAGTTTTGTCCGCCATTTTGTCACTGCGAGTAAATATATTGTTCATTTCAAAGCGTTGAAACATGGAAAGGGGAGAAGTTAGAGATTGTTTTGCTGCGTAGCTTTTCTCGGGGTGTGCAGTAATGCCCTTAAACGCGAAAAGATATAATTTTTTCCCGAAAAAAAATACGGGGCGCGCGCACCCGGTCGCGCACACCTATTTACAAGAGTGTGAAAATGGAGATAAATCAGAAGTTTGAGTGCTTAGATATAAGGTGGCTCTGAAAAGAGCCCTTGTGTTAATTGAGTGTTTTCTGCATTTATAAGTAAGTACCGATGCAGAGCCTGATGTTGCAGAGGAAGATTCTGTTTCCCTCATTCGTGAAATGAACACCGTCTCTCCTATAGACGTCTTGCATGTGGTATCGCAAGTTGTTGTGGTAAATAGAACCCATGCTATAATCTCTGAGGAACGCAGAAACAGATTTATTTACATGTCTCCTTGCTTTCTCAAATTGTGCACAATGGTGATTGGACCAATTCCATTTCTGTCTTTGGCATATATTGGAATATACCAAGGCAGATTGAGGAAAAAGTGTCATCAATTGTCGAAAGGTGTCTTTTAGAAGCATTTCCAGACCTACCCCAGTGATTGTGCCTAGATCGTTCCCACCACAGTGCACAATTATAAGGTCTGGTTCTGGGAGATGCATAAAAGTTTTCACCAATGGAATCAATTGGTGACATTTCAATCCTCTTTTGGAAATCCATGTTATGTGTACATTTGGTAAGCTGAGGTTGCAAATTCGTCTGCTTACTGCATATTTTTCACTCCAGTGAATATAACTGTGTCCTATTAGCCAGACCTTCATTTTCAAGGGATTTGTAGTCGTCCTCCGATCGGTTCTGGAAGTGGAATGGTAGTTAGAAGTTGAAATTCTAAATAAAGAAAAAGGAAGAGGCTGGGTGTGGTTTAAAAAATAAAAATGATTGGTTGATTGTAACAAGTGGAGATTGAACAGGTTAATGTTTATGTTAAACGAAAAGTACTATTGGGTGTGAAAAAACAAGATATGTAACAGAGCTGTGTATTGGTAGGTGTTTCTGGAGGGAAAATAGTGTTCTTAGTTTGTTGTAGAACGTTAAGACATGAACTTTTGACCTGTGCGTTCAGCAAGGTGCAGAATGAGGTGTAACCATGGAAACAGCCGGAGATGGCAGTTGGTGATGGGTTCACTCTTTGGTGCCTCTGCATCTGAGTCTGTTCTCTGGTGGCTGGCGGACAACTGTTTGTTATTGTGGAGATGAAAGGGTGATAAGGAGAGAAATACGACATAGTGTCTGGCCTGTAGAAGCGTGGGAGCAGTGATTAACTCTGAGTGAAGCGGAACTGTGTCGGTGCTTAGTAACAGTAAAAAAAAATGTTAACAGTGGTATAACTGTCTTTACGGTGCGCGACCTACTAAGAAAGAGTTCACGGGCCGTAATTGGCTTGCAGGTTCTAGTATCAGTAAGTGAGGTCGAGAAAAGAAAACATTCAGGACTTTATTTATGAAGGCCTTGCGCCACCGGTGCGTTACTTTTTCCCATTTTAAAAAATGAGGCACTGGCGGCGGAAGGTCTTCATAAATAAGGTCCTCAGTGACTACAGTTAAGGTTATGTGGAACCCATGAATAGTTTTTCAATATGAAATCATTTCAGTTGAGATTATGGATTAAAAGAGAAACCGTGAATATTTGAAATGTTTATTTAGAAATGTACTGTTTTAAAGGCAAATCATTATGTAATATGAGTACAGAAATTGCAAAAAACACAGTAATTGGTATTGTCAGTAGTACATGGAATACAAACGCTATAGTTGAAGAAAAATGAATATAGTTGGAAAAAAACATTGTACAGTCTTATAAGGAAGTATATTATATTTTAATAAATGGAAGAAGGTTTCTGGCCTTTCAGTTTAGGAACGATATATGAAAATGCAAGTGGTTATACATCATTACTTTATGAATCAGCTGTCAAACAACACGAAATCATAATGTCCACTGTTAGTAAAGCAAATAGGTCTGTTCTTCAAAAGAAAATATGGAAAAGAACGTGAAGAATATAGAAAACCAAAAGGAAATGAGGACGTCAATGGCTTGTTATTGAAGCATTGTTTAGGCAAAATAGGTAGCTTCTGCTTGTAACAGGAAATCAGTTTTATCATTTGAAAGTATGTCAGCTATCCAATGGAAAAGAGTAAAGCAGTACTGATGATCTGTTATAATCGGAGCCTCTTTTACCATCAGAGGGCAGCTCGGTGGGTTTTCGATGTAGCTCGCTGTTAGGAAAGAGTTAACCGTCCATTGTGTAGGCAAAGTATGCAGCAAGTGCCTCTAACATGAAATCATTGTTATCATCTGAAAACATGTCAGCCATCCAATTGAGAAGATGAAAGGAGCATTCATGATCTGTCATTATTGGGGCGTCTTTTACCATCATAGGGCAGCTCGGTGGGTTTTCGATGTAGCTCTCTGTTAGGAAATCTTGCGCCGCTGCGAATATATTCCAATGACCCAGAACTCCTTGTATCGCTGCAAAGGCCATAAACCCTCCGTTGTAACAAAGCTGTTCATGATCAAGTAACGGATTCATGAGGTGATTGTAATTCGGTTCAGGAGGTACCAAATTGCAGAGACATAAATCCAGGGCCCACGTGAAATCACAGCTCAGGCAATGAAATACAGGCTGCACACAGGTGAAATACGAATATCGAAATGATAATCGATATGAAGTATTCAAAGTTGAGAGTGGTAAGGTGCCGTAGTACAGAAGCATTCTCTGTCGAAATAGTTCTAAGTGGTCCGGCTCGTTTGCGAAGGCAGGAGGGACATCCATTTTGAATTTCCCAAGATGGTACAGGAAACGGCGCAGCACTGCCGGTTGTATAGCAACTCCACAGAATTAGGTCGCCAGCTATGCAGTGGAGAGGAGCAGAATGACTTGATACATTTTCTAGGAGTCTAGTCACTTATATGTGGAAAATTATTACGGTTTGGTAAACATTATCTGCGCCATCTTGCCTTCTCTCCCGATGCCACACTTTTTGTCGTGCACACCCGCCATTTTAGGTACCTTGGTCAGAACCACCCTCTGCACGCCACTGACCCCCAGCACGGCTCTTCGCCCTCACAAGCACCCCCCACGCACTGGTCACCCCCGCTCTCTCATGCATGGGCCATAAACCCTCCCCATCTGCGCGGCGCTGCCTCGGAATCCTATCCTGTTCCCAGCGCGACACCTCCCTTCATCCCTTTCATGGTCCCAGGTCCTTTGATACAAACCCCCTTTTCCTGTGTGTCCGTTTGTCTTCCTCGTTCCCAGACCGCCACCTGACCCTGTGGATATTGTTTATTGCCCCCCCGTAGAGTAGGAAGCTTCCCCCATTAAAGGATCCTCGAATTGATCAAAGCCCCCACCCTATGAGATCCGATCAACCCCACACATTCCGTGAATCGGCGGAATGTCTAGCTGCGCGATAATCATCACCTGTTGTGACCGGGGTGGGGACTTCAAACTGTAAATGTGTGTGGGAACGGGCCTGAAGGGGAGACTCCGAGGATGTCCTTTCATACTTCAAAGCATTGCAAGAATGTGTTACATGCAATAAAGATCATAAACTTGTGTATAAGAGGCCAGGCCTCAGAGATGCGGTTAGAGCACCTCGTGACGATATTTGCTGTCCGAACTGATGTGTTTCTCCTCCGGAGAGAATAAAACTTCTGTTTCCTGCCTTCCAGTCTCCAGCGCCTGCCTCTTTGTTTGGTAAACTTGAGTGGGTATAGAGGCGGCTAACGCCGGGCAACTTCGGAAAAGGTCTTCTGCCTGTACCTTTTTCAACAATTGGCGTCCCAAACGTGGGGCCCATCAGCGACACGTGGATCCAGTGGGAGAGGTCCTGACGACAGAGTGAACGACTGCAACGATCGGGAGAGCTCCTGCCCAATAGACCCTCGTCTGGCAGCCGATCATCCGAACTTCACTGGTTCCGAGCAGACCTCTCTCTCGAGTGATCTACGGTCCTGACTGGGAACCATCAGGAGTGCCGCGAGGAATACGAAGAAAAAGAGGACGATCGGGCGCTGGATTTGGAAGACAAGAAACTGTCCATGCGGTCCGGGTAAGGTCGTGTAAACACGACGAATTGCGAAATGATTGTTTGATTGTTTGGAAAATACTAGTATTACTCTTTGTTGATTTGTTTGGAGATTCGCTGTCTGCAAACGGAGAAACAACCGGCTCTCTCTTTGCAAGCAGTGAAGGATAGGTAACGCAGCCGTCGTGCCTATCTTTCTCCCCCACTGATTGATTGTTTGAACTCGAACTACGGTTCGTGGATTGTTTTCGGGAGATTTCCCTCTCCCACACTGATTAATTGATTGAACCCGAACTACTGTTCGCGGATTGTTTTCTGGAGATTCTCTGTCTACAAACAGGAAAGAACAGATTCCCTCTTTGCAGATAGTGAAAGGGTAGGTGACGCAGACCTTTGCGGGCCTACTTATTCTCCCCACTGATTGTTTGATTGACCGAACATTGACTGTTTGATATTGGCTCATGAGGTATTCACTGCCTGCAAACAACGTAGAATAGAAATATTCTGTCCAGTCTTTGCACGCAGTGATAGGATAGGCAGTGCTGACTTTTGTCCCCATTGTGATCCGTCATGTCTATCTTCTCCTCACTGATTGGTAGCTGGTTCAACCCGGACCGTTTATTAGAGGTGGACCATCTAGCTCCGCTGGAAGGCACCCCTAATAAAGACATGTTCACAAAGTATGGATTAGTTACCATAGCTCATAGTAAGCTATGGCACAAGTATACCAAAGAAAATCAAGAGAAACAATGGCCACTGATAGGATCCTTCGACCTTGATAAAATAGAAACGTTAGAAATAGCCCTTTGTAGTAGTAAGACAACGCCTATTATGCTCGACAGTCTCGGTATGTGGCACAAAGAAGCAATGCAACGAAAAGAAAGAGACGAAGTCAGAGTAGGTAAAGAAACGCGACAGACAACCTTCCAAGCATCTGATAGGCCAAAAGAAGGGATAGCGGCGACACGGTTCCAAGGAGTAAACACAGGAAGGGAACGGTGTAAAGGGATGTACCGACAGGACAACCCCAAGACACGACGACCCGAACGTAATCCCCCGACATTACGCGCAGGACGAACAGACTTAGGACAAAATCAATGTGCTTTTTGTAAATATTCTGGGCACTGGAAAGCCCAATGCCCGACTTTACTGAACACGGGTAAGAGCAGAGGGCCGACAGAAATAACAGGCCGGCAGAAAGGGAAAAGGCGTGAGACAAAGATGAATCAGACTGACACGGACAGGTCAGATAGAACCACCACGTTTGATTACGCCCGATGGCACAGATTTCGCCAGACAGATTTCAGCAACATGTTTGAGTTCTCATAGGTCGAACAACGCTAAGACGGGAAACCCAGGCAAGCTCTAGGTCACCCGGTGACGAACCCCGTACTACCGCTACTGTTCCCGAATACAAAAGCCACCCATTCGGATAACATACAGGAACAACACACAGAGTAATTTCGGACAGACTAGTATACATTCCATTAATAAACCCAAACTTCGAGTGCAATGGGACTGATTACTCTCTGTTGCCTCCCCCACTCTGTGGACAAAAGCAATTAC
Organism: Lissotriton vulgaris; assembly: GCF_964263255.1. Classification (NCBI taxonomy): domain Eukaryota; kingdom Metazoa; phylum Chordata; class Amphibia; order Caudata; family Salamandridae; genus Lissotriton; species Lissotriton vulgaris. The sequence goes on from NC_141696.1 coordinate 490,313,372, forward strand.
CGGCCTGCATAGACAACCCCCCCGTTCAGGAAAACTGTTCTTGTGGGCACCCCCCATTACCCAGGCATGCCTGTCCCGCCTCCTACCACGCCCAATGAACAAAAAACAAAAATACCTACCCCCACTCCGGAAATTCCCGAAATGCAGCAGGTCACCGGTCACGCCCATCCGGAAGGTGAAACACACAGCACGTGTGGGGCGGGGTCCTGCTGACAGCCGTCGATCGAAGAGGTCGCCGGTGGGATGTCCAGGAGGCACCGCGGGCCCGGCATGAAATGGCCTTCCCCACCCTCTTCTTCCTGGAGCGGTGTCCCCCGGGCCACGAGTAGGGAGGGGGCGAATGCAGATGACCCCCTCCCTCGTATCTCCTGGTCCGGCCATCACAAATACCTCTGCTGAAAAATTGGTGCAGGGTGGGCTGGGAGAGGGAGGCGGCGCGAACGAGCCTCCCTCGCCTCCCCAGGTGGAGGTTTCCCAGCCCCGGCACGGCGCCGAAATCCTCCAGCCGGGCGACGGACATACTTGCGCAGCACAGGACATAGAATGGCCAGCAACCCTACTTGCGCAGCACGAGACATATGATGGCCCTCAAGTGTACTTGTGGAGCACGGGATGTGGGGTGGCCATCATGTATACCCGTGATAAAAGGGACGACGTGGGGTGCACTGGGAGAGGGAGGCGGCGTGAACGAGCCTCCCTCGCCTCCCCAGGTGGAGGCGCCACAGCTACACCCTAGCGCACCGAGCCGAATGTCCTGCTCCTACGGCACGGTGTTCCATTTTTTGCCCCAAGAAGTCTCATCCACTCTTGCAGACACGACGAAGGGCGACTGCTGCGGAGTCTCAAAATGGCGTCTGGGCCCCCTGGAAGTCGAGTCTAGGCCGCTAGAGTAACTTTGACCAGTAACGTAACTCGGACGCTTGCCCACCTGGGCACGAGCCCCCACCTCCGACAACATCCCCACAGCTTTGAAGATTCTACGAGAGTCCCAGGGGCCCTCGACCCCTACAGGCTTCCGGTGGGGAACAACTGCCTTGATCACTCGAACAAGTTCTGGCTGAACCTCAACGTGACCCGGTAGGGGAGATTTTGCCTCCCTCCCCTTTTTTGATTGACGGTCCACATTGCCTGCCCCTTCTGTTAGCACAAGTTTTGAACTGCCGAAAAGGACTCTGGTCCAACCGCCGGTTGTTGGAAACATTTTGTCCCTGATGCTACTTCCGGACTAACCCGGCCTCGCCCAAAATGGCGCCAGTGGCAATAGGAACTAACGAACACCTCGTGGTGTTTTTTAGCTAATAAGACTTGATGTTCTGAGATATGTATATGATCCTTTGTACACTTGACGAAAAAGGGGGAGGGTTCACCTGGCGAACATGTAAAAGGATCCCGTTAAAATGTTGGTTTCAATGTACGATTTATTATGATATTATTGTAACTGATACATAACGTCGCTTATGACACACGCCCACGGTATGCATCTAGGAAATTTGATTGCAACTAGTCTAACTATGCTTCCAATTATGAAACGATTGCCCCCTGATCCCTCAACTATTGATAGACGTTTTTATTTTCCTGCAAATAACAAAACAAACCCTTTTTAAATGTTTTTAATGCTGTAAAATAGTCCCCTACTGTACGTGCTTCAACCAACGCCGTGTCCGGCCAAATACGATTGCACTCTCATATTTACATGCTGATCAAATCGTGTAAATAAAGGTTTTTCAAACTATGAACAGGTATCGCATACTTTTGTAAATGTGGGATCAGCGGGAGGGTTTTTTTCTGTACGATCTGTTTTGTTCTCTTTTTAAGGTTATTAGAAAATGGTTGCTCAGCCCCGGATTAATGATCGAATCTAAGGCACGATACGTCGCCTCCAAATGTGCGACTGACCCAGGAACAAACGCATGAAGAAGGACCTCGACTTCTGAGAACGGGTAAAGTGAAGCGGTGTAAATGATAAAATGTTATAAAGGTATGGTACTCAAAGGTACTAGGGGACAGGGTTGGCCAAAGAGCCGATAGGCCTTAGGACATCACAGCATTGGGAATGATTTAAGGATCCCGATAGCTAGATACATCTACAAACTAGATACCTCGCACTAAGCGCCTCTGATTTTTAACGTTTCCTTACACACGACCTATAATGCCACACTCGGACCGTCTCCCTCATGAACACCCTATCGCTTGCCATCCTTACCACACTGCTCGCTCCCTGGCTTCGGACAGCAAGACCTCAGGGATTATATCCCGAGGAGATAAGACGAGTAGATGGTATGTAAAGGACTTTCGTGCCCGTACATGTGATATGCTCGAATGTTGTCCCCCTCCCTTCCCCTCTTTTCCTCCCTCTACAGGTTACATTGGAATCCCGACTGAGGTATAGTGAAGATCTGAAGCCACGCCATGTCTGATACATGAAGCGGACTAACGCTGCAAGGTGGCACCTAAAGACGCCCCCAAACTACTCTTGTAACGAAAGAGCCAATAGTTGTATGATATGATGAGACGCGATCACCCCTAACCGTGTTGCGTGAATGAGCACATGTCACATATGTCTGAAACTATGAGAAAATGTTTTCTGTGCGACTGAAACATTGACTTAACTAGGCATACGACCGAGAAATGTGACACAATGGTGCTTTTTACTCAATGCATGTCCCTCTGTACCCGGCCTAATGCTCGTCCGTCCCAAACTGTATGCTTTCTAAATTCTAACACAGACCTGTAATGTCTCATGTTGTGTAATGCGCTGAATGGCCTATTGTTGCAGTAGGTAGTTAGTCAGTCAGTCAGTGTCTCTCTCTCTCTCTCTCTCTCTCTCTCTTCTCTCTCTCTCTCTCTCTCTCTCTCTCTCTCTCTCTCTCTCTCTCTCTCTCTCTCTCTCTCTCTCTCTCTCTCTCTCTCTCTCTCTCTCTCTCTCTCTCTCTCTCTCTCTCTCTCTCTCTCTCTCTCTCTCTCTCTCTCTCTCTCTCTCTTATGAAAGTGTATGGTTTGAAAATGATAAGTAGAGGTTTATAGTTCACGTTTTGAAAGCAGTTCTAGAGGGTCAGATGCATGATAGATTTATAAAAAAATAGAACATGTTTTTAAATAGTAGTTTGGAAAAAATATGTGCCTTTATGTACTATTTACATTATCTGCCTGTTGCGTATTCTTTGAGTTTTAGTAATCCTGTGTCTTATAAGTTTTCTAGGGGCGGTTTGAGGTTCATGGTGGGTTTGGGCAGGGCGGGTAGGTTGGGGGTTTGTAATAGGGGGTTCGGGTGGAGTGCGGAGTTTAGTGAAAAGTGAGGGGGGCGGGGAGTTACGGTGTTTGGTAATGGAGCAGAGTCAGAGGACGCCATATTTGTGTTATGGGGTGCCACGGAAATATGTATTTATTCTCAGAGGTTTATTATATTAAGGATATATATCAACATGGTGGCTCTTGTCGTTTTGTGGTTCTGTGTATGTTTATAATGCTGGCCCTGTAGTTTTTGTTTATGGACCTTATTACGACACACAGGGGAGCTACGTTGCACAGTTGGAGATCAGAGACTTAGGAAATAAAACTTTATAATTGTAAGGGCTGTAAGCGATAGAAATCGCCGTTCTCGGTGTAAAAAATATCACCGCTATTGGTGGTATTTTCTACGGTGTTAGTACTCGAAGGAGAATAGTAACATATATGTGAAATAAAATTATGTAATAGGCTCAGCATTTCACATTATTGCGTGAAAACAAAAGTTGCTTTTACATAGCAATAAGTCTCTTATAATTAAGGGACGGAGTGTATATAGTGCTATTTAGTACTCTGCTATGTGATTGATGTCGAATATTTCATAAGAGGAGGCTTTAAAAGATTTACGATAAACTGGTTTTCTAGGGAAGTGGGTGGAGTGTTCCGTGTAAATTACAGAATAGAAACTAGTAAGAACCAATTGGAAGTGTTGTTTTAAAGTCACATGACTGCACATGCGTGTCTCGACGCCTGTACGCGATAGGTGGGTGCGCGCACCCGGTCGCGCACTATAAGAAAGCGGCGAAAAAACATCTCATAATATGCTCTTGGAGCACGTTTTGGTAGAAAGAGTTAGTTCTGAAAAGAACTTTTTTTTTTTTTTTCGGAAACAAGTGTTATGATGCTTTTGATTTCTTAAAGTTGCTACGACATTTTTCAGTATGTTATACTATCCAAATAAAGTGAAGAAATTTAACTTTTCTTGGAGCATTTATGACTCTCAATTGTGTGTTTAATTAGAGTAAAGCTTTGCTCTCCGTATACAAGAAGTTCTCCACAGTTGTTGCATTTTATGTGCACGTTCGCCAGACATGGTTTCAAGTCCATTTCAGCACTCGATGGAGATACAGGTCGTCCACCGGAAGATGTGCTGATTACTTCTGATGGTAATAGCGTAGCCTCCGTTTTTCTTGTGAAAGGTGGTCGCTCATCTCCTTCAGATTCGGAAGATGAATGAGGAACGGTAGCCATTGCAGGGAAGTCTTCGGGAAGATGTTCGACGTTGTTTTCTCTTGAGAGTAGAAAAGAAAGTGATGGAAGTGGGTGGAGTGCTGCGTGTAAATTCCAGAATAGAAACTACCAAGAACCAATTAGAAGTGTTGTTTTGAAGTCACATGACTTCACATGCAAGTGTCAGGTCCTGTACGCGATAGAAGGGTGCGCGCACCCGGTCTCGCACTAAAATAAAGCGGCGAAAAAACATCTTATAATATGCTCTTGGAGCATGTTTTGGTGGAAAGAGTTAGTTCTGAAAAGAACTTTTTTTTTTTTGGAAACAAGTGTTATGATGCTTTCGATTTCTTAAAGTTTGTACTACATTTTTCAGTATGTAATACTATGAAAATGAAGTGAAGAAATTTATTTTTTCTTGGGGCATTTATGACTTTCAATTTTGAGTTTAATAAGAACAAGGCTCTGCTCTCCATACAAAAGAATTTCTGCACACTGGTTGCATTTCATATGTACCTTCGCAAGATATGGTCTCAAGTCCATCTCAGCACTCGATGGAGATACAGGTCCTCCACCAGAAGATGTGCTGGCCACCTCTGATGGTAATAGCGTGGCCAGGGCTCTTGTCGATGCTTTTGCATAATGCTCAGGGTGCCTTTGTTTAACATGCCGCTGCATGGTATGTATAGAAAAGGAATATTTTTTATTTGGATTTCCCCTTGAGAGCTCCGAATTGCATATCGTGCAGGTTACTTTTGGCGCATTCACTTTCTTTTGATCTTCAGGATAAGTAAAAAATTGCCAAATGAAAGATTCCTTTTTTCTTCTTAACGGTGGTCGCTCATTTCCTTCTGATTCGGAAGATGAATGCAGAACGGCAGCCATTTCAGCAAACTTTTCCGGAAGATGCTCGACGTTGTTGTCTCTTGAGAGTAGAAAAGATTGTGAGGAAAGTGGGTGGAGTGCTTCGTGTAAATTTCAGAACAGAAACTACTAAGAACCAATTGGAAGTCTTGTTTTCAAGTCACATGACTTTACATGCGCTTCTCAGGACGTGTAGGCGGTGACACTATCTAGTTACGAACGTGATTACATACTTAGGAACTAGCATTAAAAAAAACTATGAAATTCACTGAAAAAACCATAGGTTTTACACACGTTATAGTTAGGAAGTAGCATTTGAAAAACCTATGAAATTCACTGAAAAAACCATAGGTTTGACACCAGTTATAGTTAGCTGGAAATTTTACTGACATAAAACCAATGAAATTCCACGTTATAGTTAGTTGGACTCACTATAACTTGCGCGTGTAATGCACTGCTGATGACATCACATATTACATCACTCATGAGATCACTGATAACACCATCTAGTGAATGTCTGTCTTTTTAAAAAATAAATATGTTTTATACATGTATATGTAGAGGTCGATGTAAAAATAAATGTTTAAATAAGTGTCTTAATGGATGTGGAGGACTGTATGGATGGCTGAGTGTGTATATGTGTGTGTTAGTGAGTGAATGCCTGCCTCACTAGTGTGTTTATCAGTAACGATATATGTTTTAATCTAGTTTATGTAAGTATTGATATATATAAGTGAGTATATGTGACAGTGAGAGATTGAAAGAGTTCCTCTTTAAATAAGTATGTGTTTCTATAAGTGATTGTTTAAAAGAGTAAGTAAGTGTAAGTTTACTTAGAAGTAAGGTGCTACTGTGTGTATATCTGTCTATGTAAATAAATGGATGTTTATTACTTTATTTGCAAGTGTGAATATGTGTGTGATTTACTTTTGGATGTCTGTCGGTATATAACAGGATGTATAGCTGTATCACTATATATAATCAGTGAGTATATATACGAGTGACTATATAGAACTGTTATTGAATTATTGGATGTGTATATAAATGTTGGAATTACTGAATTGGTTGTTGTAACTGGTATAGGTATGTCCACTTTTTTTATATGTTAGTTTTTTTTTTCAAAATGTGTTTTAAGGGTTACTTTAGAGTGCAAGTAGGTTAGTCTCTCTGTCACAAAGATGGTATCATCAGTGATCTCATTAGTGACGTCACTGACCATGTCATAAGTAATGTAATATGTGATGTCATCAGCAGTGCATTACACTCGCAAGTTATAGTGAGTCCAACTAACTATAACGTGGAATTTCATTGGTTTTATGTCAGTAAAATTTCCAGCTAACTATAACTGGTGTCAAACCTATGGTTTTTTCAGTGAATATATATATATACATATATATATATATATCGCTCCCTCCCTCTCGTGTTCTGCCCCCCTTCGGAGCAGGTGTGCCTAAAAATATCGCTGATCTTGGTTGCCTCCCCCCCCCCCCCCCTCGGAAGGGGAGGGGGGGCAGAAGCAGCCAAGATGTGTTCACAAAAAAGGGAGCAACCCTTGCCTAAGGGGCCGCTCTCTGACATTCCCGTAAACATAAATATGGTGTATAGTGGGCTTTCTGCCGGCCGTGGAGGAGAAAGAATGCGCCAATTTTTGTGAAGGGTGGGGGTATTATAATACCAATTGTGGGCAGCCCCCACCCCTCTTTTATAATAAAAATATAAAATTATCCCTGGTGGCTAGTGGGCTTCCTGCCCCCCCCCCCCTCCCCCCCGGGGCAGCAGATCAGGGACTATTGCCCCAACCTGCACCTCAGGGGGGGGGGGGCAGAAAGAGTTTTTGAGTGGTGGGGGCATTATAATGCCCATTAAGGCAGCCCCCAACCTTAAGTTAAAAAAATAAATAAATCCCTGAGGTCTAGTGAGCAGATCGGGGGTCACAATCAGGGGGGCAGAGAGTCCCTTTTGTGTTGGGGGTGGGGGCATTGGCAAACTCATTGTGGGCAGCCCCTACCCCTCTTTTATAAACTAAAAAAAAGAAAACAACATCCTGGTGCCTTGTGGGCTTTCTGACCCCGGGGGGGGGGGACAGATCGTGAGCTATTGCCCCCCTGGGGGGGCAGGAAAACAATGACAATTTTTTGGGATGGTTGGGGCCATTATAGTGCCCATTTAAGACAGCCCCCATCCCTAAGCATTAAAAAAAATACTTGATGTGTAGTGTGCTTTCTGCCGCCCCCCCAGAGGGGCAGGCGGCAGATTGGGAGCTACTACTCCCATCTGCCATCTAGGGGGATGGCAGAAAGACACACTATACCCAAATTATTATGGCTTGAGCAAAAGCCCTTGCGAATGGGGCTGCTCCCCCTCCCTGGTGTTTAGTTGGGGATCGCCCTCCTGCAGTGATCATCATTACATATCAAAAAACAGAAAGGGGGACGTGGCCAAGATGGCAACCGGGGTGGACGTAGGCGTGTGAGGCTCCCGGCCCAGTCCCCCGTCCTGACAACCCACTAGCCCTTAAACCCCCAGAGCAACCCCCAGAACGAGAGCGATTGTTGCCCAGAGCACCAAGGGTCAACCCTCGTTAACACTTGTGGCCGGCGAAGACCAAAAGGGGGCCCGAGCGGGATCCCCTCCTCCGCAGGGTCGGGACCCAACAGTTGCTGCACGGAAGGGGCGGCCGTAGCCCGAGAGTGATCGTGGTTCCCTGATCGCAGGGGACGCAGGTCACCAGAGGGCGGATCATAGGGAGAAGACAACGGGCAGTGGCAACAGACCCAGCCGCCAGGAATTTGTCCAGCACCAAGGAGGGTGATCGAGAGCGGCCGGCACTACCGCCGGGATAGCGTGAAAATCGAGCCCTCGGCTTTGGGGCCTGGTGCCGGGGCTCGAGGGCAAGGGGCAGTGAACATCCCTCACTGTATAACGGGGGCAGGGTGCACTCTGCAATTGGGACAGCGGAGATAGGAGCGCTAGTGCCCAGTACCCCGGGGGAGAGCGGCTGAAGCCCGGTGAGCGTGCCCACGGTCGGGGCCGGAGGACGCATCCGGCAGCGAGGAGCGATGACGCCAAGCCCCAGGAGTGAGAGGCGGCAGGCACCCACAGCAACACAGCAGGGACCAGGAGTCGATGGGACCTGAGGTAACATCCCAAGGCGCAGTGCAGAGTGGAGCGGACAGCGCCCGGTGCACTGGGAGTGATCTGCTGAGGAAGCCCGTGGTTAGGGTGGGAGGCCACGCTCAGCAACACGCTATAAGCATTGGGCCGTGGCACCTTTGCGGGGGGTGCGGGGGCGGCCTGCACCCCTACTTGCATCAAGGCCGGAGAACTGGGGCCCGACCACAGGTGCCACTGGGGCGCACCGCGCGGGCTCTGTCTCCTCTAGAGTGGGGGCCGACCTGAGGCTCTCAGCGGACGGTGAACACCGGTACCATAGCGACGGGGCAGCGCAGAACTGGGCGCACAATAACAGACATGTTGGGGAAGAGCGCCCTTAAAGGTGAAAATCAATCAATCAATCATAACACTTGTATAGCGCACTACTCACCCGGAAGGGTCTCAAGGCGCTTGGGGGAAGGGGTCCGCTACTGCTCGAACAGCCAGGTCTTGAGTTGTCTCCTGAAGGTGAGGTGGTCCTGGGTCAGCCAAAGGTGGATGGGCAGGGAGTTCCATGTCTTGGCCGCCAGGTAGGAGAAGGATCTGCCTCCGGCGGTGGTTCTTCGGATGAGTGGTACAGCAGCGAGGGCGAGGCTAGTAGACCGTAGCTGCCGGGTGGGTGTGTAGAAGGTCAGGCGGTCGTTGAGGTACTTGGGGCCCAGGTCGTGATCCTCTTGTTGACGGGGAGCCAGTGCAGGTCCCTCAGGTGGCTGGAGATGTGGCTGTGTCGGGGGATGTCCAGGATGAGTCGGGCGGAGGCGTTCTGAAGGCGTTGGAGTCTTTTCTGTAGCTTGGCTGTGGTTCCGGCGTAGAGGGTGTTTCCGTAGTCCAGTCGGCTGGTGACGAGGGCCTGGGTGACCGTCTTCCTGGTTTCGGTCGGGATCCATCAGAAGATCTTGCGAAGCATGCGAAGGGTGTGAAAGCATGATGAGGAGACGGCATTGACTTGTCTGGTCATCGAGAGGGAGGAGTCCAGGATGAAGCCCAGGTTGCGTGCGTGGTCTGTTGGCTTGGGAGTGGTGCCCAGGGCTGGGGGCCACCAGGAGTCATCCCATGCGGAGAGCGATGGTCCCAGGATGAGGTCTTCAGTCTTGTCTGAGTTTAGTTTCAGGCGGCTGTTCTTCATCCACTCGGCGACGTCTTTCATCCCTTCGCGTAGGCTGGTTCTGGCGGTGTCGCGGTCTCTGGTGAGGGAGAGGATCAGCTGGGTGTCGTCGGCATAGGAGATGATGTTGAGGTTGAGATTGTGTTGGCGTGCGATGGCAGCAAGGGGTCTCATGTAGACGTTGAAGAGGGTGGGGCTGAGTGATGATCCTTGCGGGACGCCGCAGATGACTTCAGTGGCCTCGGAACGAAACGGGGGGAGGCGGACTCTGTGTTCTTCCGGCGAGGAACGAGATGATCCACTCCAGTGCCTTCTCTTGGATGCCAATGTTGCTGAGGCGTTGGACTAGGGTGCGGTGGCAGACAGTGTCGAACGCTGCAGAGAGGTCCAGGAGGATGAGTGCCGCTGTTTCCCCGTTGTCAAGCAGGGCTCGGATGTCGTCGGTGGCTGCGATGAGGGCGGTCTCGGTGCTGTGGTTGGCTCTGAAACCGGACTGCGAGGGGTCGAGGGATCCGTTAGTCTCGAGGAAGGTGGCAAGCTGTCTGTTGACGATCTTCTCGATGACTTTGGCAGGAAAAAGAAGGAGCAAGATGGGGCGGAAGTTTTTGAGGTCGGTGGGGTCCGCTGTTGGTTTCTTCAGTAGGGCGCTGAGCTCGGCATGCTTCCAGCTCTCCGGAAAGGTCTGGGAAAGAGCCCTACAACCTCGTCGGTGACGAAGAGTGCAACGGGGCCAGAAGACGAGGGTGCCCCCATCACCAAATCCTTATTGTAGACTCTTTTTAATACATTGCGGGAGGACTTCCAGACATTGAAACAGGACATGGCGGGGGAGTTCAGAGAGCTGCGCAGAGACGTGGATGGCCTGGGAGAGCTGGTGGCCGCAGTGGAGGAGACCGACCAGTCTAGAAGTGAGGAGGTGGAGCAGCTGCAACAAGAAGTGGTGCGCCTTAAGGAACAGCAGGTAGACTGGCAAGCGCACGGGGAGGACCTCGAAAATCGATCCCGGAGAAATAACATAAGGGTCCGAGGCGTACCACTTAAAGCGGAGGGGACAGATGTTACTCTCTTCTTGCAGGGCCTCTTTAGGGACATTCTGGGGGAAAGAGAAGATTTCGACATACGCATCGACAGGGCGCACAGAGTAGGCCTGGTGTGCCGAGTACCCGCTCCCCCCTCAGACATCCTAGCATTCCTTCCTGACTTTCCCTTAAAGGAGCGTATACTACAGGAGGCCCGTAAGAAGCAACCCCTCCGCTACCAAGACCACCCCGTGGCTCTGTTCCAGGACCTTTCGGCCATCACCCTTGAGAAGAGAAAAGCTTTTAAACCAGCCACTACATTGTTGCGGGAAAAAGGCATTCCCTACTCGTGGGGCCATCCCTTTAGGATAATCTTCAAATGGAAAGGAGCCCTGCATCAGCTCCGATCCCTGCAAGACACGTGCGCACTACCGGGAATAAACCTAGATGAAGATTCCAAGAGGGACGATCCCTCGGAGCGACCTACGCCCAAGTCTTCGCCACGAACCTCTAACGACGGCTGGCAGCGAGTAGGGCGTCGGCACTGGCCCAAGGGGTCTCTTAAACCGGACCCACAACTGATGGCGCAGGAACAGGCAGCGGCCATCCAAGAGGTATCCAGAGACACAGCGACATCGGAATAGCCGCACGGAATACGTACTGTGCCCTGGTGACACAGCTCCTTCAGAAATGTGTACAGGGGTCTATCTGCTTCAGGATTAGCAGGTCAGGGGGGGACCGTCGGGGTCGCCGTTGCCACACACTCCTCCACGTGAAGACTCTGTGGGCCTGAACTGTGCTCGGATAGGCCCAGGACTATGATGAAGTTGGGTTTCCAGTTGGGGTTGGGGATGGGGGAGGCTGGGGGGCAGGGGGCGAGGGGGGGACCACAGTTGGGGTGCAGTGTTGGGTCTCCAGTGGGAGGGGGAGGGTGGGAGGTGGGGATCCGGGGTTGGGGGGATTGGGGCTGGAGTTGAGAGGGGGAGGGAGGGCGCAGGTGTGTTCTACTTGACAAGGGAAAGGGTGGGACCCTATGAGGGGGCTCTAGCTCCGAACACAGTGAGACGAAACACACACACATCCATGGCTGAGGAGACGCTCCAGGTTATTACCTTGAACGTCAAGGGGCTAAATAACCCCATCAAAAGAAGAGCGGTGTTATCCTACCTAGAGAACTCCGGGGCAGCCATATGCTTGCGGCAGAAGAAACATTTACTCCCCAAGGACTGGCACCGAATGAGATCCAGGGCCTCCCACAACAACTCTACTCATCCACCAATGAGAAGAAGGCAGGGGTGGCTTTGCTATTCGCACTACATTTCAAGGGCAGGGTGGGAGATGAGGTCACAGAGATACCGAGGGTAGACTCCTAGCCTACAATGTCCTCATAGGGGATCTATCACTCGTCATAGGGTCAGTATACGCTCCCAATGCCAAACAGGAAGCCTTTCTTAAAGGGGCAATTGCAGACATGGTAGTGACTAACCAACGATATACACTGGTGGGGGGGGGACATCAACCTGGTGATGAGCACTGAGAAGGACAGGTCAGGACAGTGTTTCGGCGGCACAGGGACAATCTCCACAGAGGGGGGACAATGGCTAGCCAGCAGAGGGTTTGTAGATCTTTGGAGGGGGTCCCACCCCACTGCCCCGGGATACACCTTTTATTCACATGTACACCGCACATACGCCAGAATCGTTCACTTCTTCGGCTCCGCCCACCTAGCCCCCATGGTCCGCGATATCGAGGTCACCCCCGCGGCCCTGTCGGACCACAACGCGGTTGTGGTAAGTTTGTCGGTCCCATGCGTGCGGACACGCAGCGGCAAGTGGCTCCAGCGCAAAGGGGTGGCACAACAGCTTTCCAAAAGCATTGCAGACTACCTAAGCATAAATGACAAGGGTGAGGTGGCTATGTCGGCTGTGTGGGGAGGCACTGAAGGCGGTGGTACGGGGGGAGCTAATTGCGATTGCTGCGGCGGACAACATGGAACGCACGGAGCGGCACCAGTAGTTATCGGAGCAGGTGACGGAACTCGAACGGGTTCACAGCCGGACGGGGGACCCTAGGATCTGGCGCAAGCTAAAGGCGGCCAGGGCACAGCTGGCAAGCTTGGACCTCGATCGCGCAGAGTACGCGGCGTTGCGCTTCCGCCACACCTACTATGTGGGGGGGGGGGACAAAACTGGACGTCTGTTGGCCAGTAAGCTTAGAGCCAAAAACCTCTGCTCCACAATCCCTGTTATTCACGGTGAGGGGTGTAGAGAGGCCAGAGAAGACGATCCGATAGCAGAAGCATTCAGAGAGTCCTATGCCTCCCTATATACAGCTGACACGTCATTGGACGCTGAGGCAGGGGACGCCTATCTCGAAGCCGCAGCTATTACGCTCCTCAATGACACGCGTGGAAGAAGTAGTATCTGCGATAGCGCGCCTCAAACCGCTAAAAGCCCCTGGCCCGGACGGCTATTCCGCGGGGTTTTCATAAAACATTCTGCCGCCTCACAGCCCCAATACTGACCAAACTCTTCAATTCCTTTCAGGGTCCAGGCTCCATCCCACAAGACATGCTAGAGGCCGCCATAACCGTTCCGCCGAAGCCATGCAAGGACACGAACCAGTGAGCTGCCTACCGACCAATATCACTGCTTAATCTTGACCTAAAACTTTTCACTGAGTTTGTGGCCGCTAGGCTCGGCCCGTGCCTCCCAGGTATCATAGAGCCCGACGAGGGAGGCTTTATAGCTAATCATCAATGTGCTGATAATACCAAGCACCTGCTACACGTCATTGACAAAGCCCACTTCAATGACTCTGACGCGGCCCTCCTCTCGGTAGACGCGGAAAAAGTGTTCGACCGGGTAGATTGGAAACAACTAGATAGAACGCTAGCGAGATTTGGCATAGGAGAGAGATTCCGCTCTTGGGTGGCCAGCTGTTACGCATCACCGCGAGCAACCATCCGGGTCAACGGAATCGGTTCTCTGCCTTTTGACATCAGGCGTGGCATCCGGCAGGGGTGCCCGCTATCGCCACTCCTGTTCGCCATGTACATAGAACCGTTCGCACAACGGGTTTGCGACAACCCGTCCATCACAGGCATCGGCTTCGGGGGGGAGAGACAAACTATCAGCTTATATGCCGACGACATCCTGGTGGCCGTGGACAAACCCGAGTTATCGGTCCCTGCCCTTCTACACGAAATGGAGACTTTCGGGAAAGTCTCGGGCTTTAAAATGAATGTCGGGAAGTCGGTGAGCTTACCTCTAGGACGCAACATACGCCTGGCCAACAGAGGCCTGATGCATATCGGTGGACTATCCACCAGTACGTAAGTGCCCTACCTTGGGATTGTCCTGACACCCAACACGGCCCAAACGGTCGAACACAATTACACTAGGCTCCTCCCCACCGTTCAGGGGGACATTCAGCGTCGGCGCCAGCAGCCGCTCTCCTGGCTCGGGCGCGTGGCGGTGGTGAAAATGTCCCTGCTGCCCAAAGTGCTGTATCTTTTTCAAACTATCCCGGTCACTCCCCCAATAGGGATGATTAAGAAACTACAGGACATCCTACAACAATTATTTTGGGCGGGGAAACGCCCCCGGCTCCGACAGGACTTAACCATGCGAACACCTGCGGAAGGAGCCTAGGCATCCCGGATCTACTGCGATACTTTCGGGCAGCGCAGCTCCGATACCTCTTGGAGTGGTCACGCCCTACTTCGGAGAAACACTGGTTGTTCCAGGATAGGGTGATGGCTGGCATGCACCTGTGGAAAGTCCCGTTCCTGGCTCAGCCGGACAGACCAGCGTACATCAAAAGGTCTCCCGTCACCCGGACACTCCTCCAGGTGTGGGACACGGTGGCGGTCATCAAGAATCTCACTTCTTTTCCGTCGCCAATGACACCCCTGCTGGATAACCCGGCCTTCCCGCCTGGAATGGCCCCCTGCTCGTTCTCCCAATGGCGACAGTCGGACTGTAGGTCCGCCGGACATCTGTTTGACACGGAAGGTTTCATGCCGCTAGACACCATAAGGGATATGTATGGGATCGAGAAACCACAACAATTCCAATACTTTCAGCTCCGACACTGGCTCACGAGTACAGCCGTCGCCCTGCAGGTTGGCCGCCGCCTCACGGCGTACGAGAAGTGGCTTGTTAGAAAAACCACCGATGCTCGGGCTATATCAGAGCTATACAAACTATTGGCCCCCTCCCCTCCCACCACACGTTCCGCAGGCCAACAACGTTGGGAACGCGAGATAGGGCGCACCCTTACGGACAATGAGTGGCAAGATATCTACTATAGGGCCCACCACACAGCTAGCAACGTGACCAGTCGGGAAGCAGCAGTGAAAGTGGCATATTACTGGCACTTGACTCCGGCGAGGCTTCACCAGGGTAACCCGCACAGTGATCCAAACTGTTGGAGGGGTTGTGGCCAACCTGGGACGATGATGCACCTGCTATGGGAATGTGTTGAAGTGCAGGAATACTGGAAGGCGGTGCTTCGGGACGTGGGCCAACACTTTGACACAGAATTCCCCCGCTTCCCAGCCTATACGGTCCTAGGCCTACCGAACACACTCACGTTCCCACACAAATCAATCAGGGGGAGACAGATGGGGTTGGCGGATGGCGCAGCAACACATCACATCCTCTCATTATGGGGTACCGTACGAAAGCCCACACACACAGGGCGGCTCCACAGATTATGGTACATTATGGGTATGGAAAGGATACAGGCCTCCATCAAACAAACGTCTGACTCCTTCAGGGAGACTTGGCAGCCACTAGTCTCACTGCTCACTCAAGAATTTATCGTATCGTATCGTGGTATATTTGTAGAGCGCAGACCTGTCACCCCAAGGGCATCCTGGCGCTTCGAACGATGAGCCAACGATTTCAGCGACTTACCCTGTCCTGGGGAAAAGGTGGGTTTTTAACGCCTTCCTAAAGGCTGAGAGATCCTCAAGACTCCTTAGAGATATCGGCAGGGAGTTCCAGAGTTTGGCCGCCGCTACTCTGAACGATCGGCCGCCCATCCTCACTCTCTGAAAACGTGGTACTACCAGTAGCCTGGATGAAGAGGAGCGTAAGGCTCGAGGTGGAAAGTACCAGGCGAACATTTTCCGAAAGGGGACCGGGCCCAGGCCATGGATGGCCCTGAACAAAATGCAAGCTGCTTTGCAGCAAACGCGTAGATGGACCGGCAGCCAGTGGAGTTCCTGTAGCGCTGCCGTGGATGAGCTGTGGTAGGGGCGGGAGAGGGCGAGTTTGGCAGCCATGTTTTGCACACTTTGGAGCTTGCCCAGTAGTGTTATCGGGGCCTCCAGAAGTAGTGCGTTGCAATAGTCGAGTCGACTTAAGATGGTGCTCCGCACTACTTCGGGTCTGGCTTGCTCAGGGAGGAGGGGCAGAACTTTGCGCAGCATGCGGATCAGCATCATGCACGTTGAGGTGGTCTTATTTACGTGCCGATCTAGCTGCATGTTGGGCCCGAAAATGACACCCAAGTTGCGCGCCGATTGTGCAGCTGACACCGTCTCTGAGAATGACAAAGGCCAAAAGTCGTCTGGGAGATCCCGGGGAACTCGGTCGTTGGAACAGTATAGGACCTCTGTCTTAGTCCCATTAAACTGCAGCGAGTTCAATCGGAGCCATTCCGCTGTAGCCTGCATGCACCGGTGGAAGATTTCCAAAGGGACTGCGTCCTGTCCCTCCAGTGAAAAGACCAGCTGGGTGTCATCCGCATAATTAAATGCGGAGATCCCAAATGATTTAATAAGCTGGACCAGAGGGCGGAGGTAAATATTAAAGAGTATGGGGCTGATGGCTGAGCCCTGGGGTACTCCTTGTCCTACTCTCCGCTCCTCTGAACTGAAGGGAGGGAGCGATACCTGTTGCTGACGGTTGTCCAGATAAGAAATCAGCCAATCCCTGGCCTTATCTTTGACCCCGCACTCTTCCAGCCTCATGATCAAGGTAGGATGGCTGACCGTGTCAAACGCGGCCGACATGTCGAGCAGCTCCAGAGAGGCTGCCCGACCACTGTCGACTCGCGCCCGCAGATTGTCTAACACGGTCACTAGTGCGGATTCCGTCCCATGAGCTGGGCGAAAACCGAATTGCGTCTCATCCAACCAGGTGTTACCTTCTAAGAAGCCGGACAGAGTGCGGGTGACCAGTTTTTCCATGATTTTAACTGGAAAAGGAAGCAGGGAAATTGGCCGATAGTTAGAAAGACAAGCGGGGTCAAGCGTAGATTTTTTTAGGAGCGGAGATACCACTGCCTTCTTCCAGCAGTCCGGTACAGTCCCTGTTTCAAACGACTGGCAGCATATAGAGTGCAAAGGCTGGAAAAGTTCCTCCTGAAACACCCTCCAGAATTTTGGAGGGAGAGGATCAAGAGGCGAGCCAGATGAGATCATGAGAGCCAGGCTACCAAACTCCTCCAAGGAGGGGAGGGGAAAGCTGCTCAGCTGGGGTCGACTGGACTCTATCGCCGGAGCTCCCAGGCTGAGTGCATGGTCCTCTGGTCGGGGTCGGCTGGAAGGCATGGCCGGAGCTTCCAAACAGAGGTGAGAAACCCTCTGCAGGGGTCGACTGGGCGTCGCCTCCGGAGCTCCCAAACCAGTGGTAAGATTGACTGGATCCAGCAAACCCTCCAGGATTTTGCAGATTTTCTCCTCGAAAGCATCAGCAAGCGAATCACATAGAGCTTGCGATGTGGGGACGATGTTGGCCGCACACATAGGGTGGGCGAGGTCCCTGACGATCTTAAAGAGGGCCTGTGCCTTGTTTGGGGCCTGGTTCACGGTGGATTCAAGATAGGCCGCTTTAGCCATCTTGATCTGTGCCTTATATTTTTGTAAAGCGGTCCGGAACACAGTTTTCTCCGAGTCTAAATACTGTTTCCTCCACGCTCTTTCTGCGCGTTTACAGCCAAGTTTAAGCTGGCGTAGTTCGCTCGTATACCAAGGGCTAGCTCGGTTCACCCTCCCTCGTGACTTCCGGAGGGGTGCCAACTTATCCAACGAGCTCGAGATGGACTGGCTAAAGAGAGTGTAGCTCTCTTCAGCTGAGCTGCCAAGCTTAAAGTCCTTCCCTAAGATATTCGGTAGTGGAGAGGTGTTGAGTATTCGGGACCAAGGTCTCCCTAACTTGGCTTGGGGTAGTCCAGCCTCCCGCAAGGTGTAGTCCTCTAAACAAAGAGAGAACGTAATCAGGAAGTGGTCTGTCCAAAACTGGCACTTAATATCATCTATTGATACCCATTGTGGATCCGCAAATATTAAGTCCAGGATATGACCCTTCCGATGCGTGGTGGCATTCACCAGCTGTTCCAGACTGATGTCTATACAGGCTTGGCTAATGGAGGAAAATGCATTGTCCAGTGAGCCGCCTGCCCACAGGTTGAAATCTCCAAGAATCAATAACCTGGAGTGGGAGCTGGAGAGCTCGTAGATCAGGTCAATAAGGAGCGGTATTGAAGGTGCCGGTCCTGGAGGACGATAGCACAGGACGCCCGCACAAAGTGTCAGCTCCTGCTTTTTGACCGAGAATCCCATCAGTTTGAATCCTGGCACCTCTCGAATCTTCAGCTGGGAAAAGGTCAGCGACAGTGAGTCTTTATGGATGAACCCGATTCCCCCTCCTCGATTGAGTGTGCGCGGGGTGTGACTGATTTTATAGCCTGAGGGGCAGGCTAGGCCCAGTTCAACCTCACAGTCTTCCCGAGTCCAAGTTTCTGTGAGGAAAAGGACATCGAGTTTTTCTGAATCAATGAGGAAGGCAATTTCCGTGTGGTGCTTGCAGAGGGATCTAACGTTAAGCAACCCGCAGGAAATTTGCCTAGTAGTTGAAGCATAGGCATTGGCTGGTTGCCTTACCGGGTTCTGACTGGGTCTGAGTCTAAGTAGCTCAGCCCGAGAGTAGGTTATATGGAGTGAGCCAGAGGGGCCGGAGGTAGCGGCCCTAAGCGCGTACGTTGCGCGAACGGGCGCAAACAGGCTTACCTCTGGCGCGCCTACGACGCGCCCGCTGCGCGCGAGCGCTGCGCGTCTGTCTGTCCATCCTAAATACTATTACGCTGAGCGGAGGACCGCCTACTAGCCTCTTGCCTTACGCAAGATGGCCGCGGAGTGCCTCGCCTCACTACCCAACCCAAGATGTCGGACCCGACTAAATCTATCTGATCCCCGCCGAGTGCGAGGAAGTGAGCTGTTATAGTGCCGGTATGCCTCACAAGTTTCCCCGGCCTGCGGACGCCGACAAGAGTGGTAGAAGGGAAATTCCGGCCAAGAGGGTGAGCGCCGACAAGGTGAGCGCAATGTCAGTTGTCAATTTAACGAGCAGACATGCCCGAAGTATCTCTAGGTCCTCCGCCTGGTGGATGAATTCCACAAGAACCCAGAGACCAGGAGTTAAAGGTCCAGTAGGGACGATTCCACAGAGTAACTTGGATAGGCAAGAGAACACACCGGAATGATGGAAGGGGGGGAAGGGGATAGTTAGGGGGGAGGTGGGGGTTGGGGAAGAGGGGAGGGGGGTTGTTCGGGCATGGGAAATGTTAGTTCCATGGTTTGGATTCATATCGCCCCCGCTGGCCTGCATGGACACAATACACCCTTTCAGAGAGGAGGGGTTTGGAGTAAGGGCTGGGTGGGGGGTACGAGCAGTATCGAGATATTGGATTTGTCTGTCTGATAATGTGTGCCATGTTGCTGAAACCAATAAAACAAAGTTGATCAAAAAAACAGAAAGGAAATACCTCTGCTGAAAATAGCAGAGGGATTTTGCGGTGTTGAGCCGAGGACGTAACGGTTACGTCCATGGCACACCCGTGCATCAATTATGAACATAACCGCTACATCCATGGCACGGATCCGGAGAATGTTGATTTTGGCAAATGATGGCCTTAATAGTCTCACGAGCGTGGCTATCTTGAAAGTCTGTACTTTTGCACCCCCAGAAAAGTTCATTCTTTATGAGAAAACGTTTGTGCCAGTACCAAAACTGAGACCAGCCTTGGGCAGGATGTTCTTGTTAATATTTGCAAAAAAAAGAGCTCTGCAAATTATTTTGCAGCTCAGCTGGCTTCCTGATCCATACAAATAAGTGGGTCTATTTACCCCTTGTATCAGTAGATCTGCTACGCATATGTAACCTGGTAATTTACTACTCAATGCTCTCTGGGACAGGTGCTTGCTAACATGTAGGAAATTGGGTTTCTGTTGCAGTAATACCCCCCACACTTTTTGCCAGACTACTGATGCACTTTGACTTGCTGTGCCCTGGGTCCCTGCCAATCAGGTACCCTGGGCCTGTGTTCTTTGCCAAAACTGTACCTTGTAACCCCAATTGGCACCTCTCTGGCCACATATCAGTCATTTGTAAAAGGTACCATGGGTACCAAGAGCACTGTGGGCAGGGAAAGCCTCTAAGGGCTGCACCACTTACTCTGCACCCTTAGAGGCCCTATACCTTTACACACACATGCACACTGCCATTACAGGTTGCGTGTTTTGTTGCAGAACAATATGATGAGTCGACATGGCACATATCCCTCTGTGCCATGCCTACAACCCACTGCCCTGGCATAGGTCAGCCACCCCTCTAGCTGGGTGCACTATACCAGTGGTGAGGGTACAGGTGCATGAGCCCTGTACCCCTACAGTGTCTAAGCCAATGCTTGAACATTGTAAGTGCAGTAATGCCATTATGAGTATATGGTGCTGGGAGTTTGTCATTACGAACTCCACAGCGCCATAATGGCTTTACTGAAAACTAGGAAGTTTGGTATCAAACTTCTCAGCACATTACATCAACACTCATGCCAGTGTGGGAGTTAATGAAAAATGCATTCAGATGACATCTTAAAGATGCCCCCTGAAAAACAACCAGCCTCTGGTGGGTTCCCTGACTGGTACTCACCAGTCTGCCACCACAAGTTTCTGGACCCCTGGGGTGGGAGCCTTTGCACTCTGAGCCCAGAAACAAAGTCTTTTTTGGGCAGAGGTGTTCACACCTCCCCCAGCCATCTGTAGCAGGGGAGCTTCAAAGGCCTTGCAGCCTTTGTAATGCGACCCCCAGCTTCTCCTGCTATCAGGAGCAGGCCCCCTTCCTGTCTCCCCTCCTTTTCGGCAGGAAGACAGGCGGGAAAAATTAGCCAGCCCAGAAGGTGTGCCCACCTCTGCCGACCCCACCCCTCATGTGGGAGATTCGAGGTGAAGTCTACTCTTCAGTGCCCACCATCTTGCAAATGGCAGGCACCTTCCAATCAGGATTAGGGATTGTGCTCACTCCCCCATGTGGGGTGAGCACACCAAGGGTGTAGTCACCCTAAGGGCACCAGCCCATTGGCTACTGACCCAGAGACCCCTAAAATGCCCCCTAAATACAGTATTAAGTGGGAAGCTCAGACCGAAGAAAGCAAACAAACAAACAGCCGTGCCGAAGCTAAGAAGAGGACATCGTCCACTGACTTGGCCACAGCCCTACTGGCCTGTCCCCACCTCAAACCTGCAGAAGCGAAACTCTGGTGTGTTCTGCAGCCAGCAACCTCAATAACCCCTAGGACCTGCCCTTCCATCCAAAGAAAATACTTTGTCTCCCATGAACACTGTATTTTGTTCATCCACAGACTCCAGCTCCGGCAAAAACAGTGAGTCTGCAGCCTTCACCCACGGCCCAGTTCAAGTGGCTCAACACCACAAGAAGGTCTCCCTGGTGATCCTGACCCGAGATCCAGTGATCACTGACCAGCCTCAAGCCTCCAGCCTCAATCCGGATTGTCCCCCCCAACCGTGACCAGAAGCTGGTAAGAAGATCTGACCCTAAAAGACACCCCTGCACCCGATGCCCCACTGCCTTGGGTGGCCCAACCAATGGTGTCTAGCCAATCCCCAGATTCCCAACTTACCTCTGCAAGTGGTGGTTGCTCCCAGAAGACCTTTATCCCCGAGACTGCAATGTGTTTGCAAACACGAGAATCCCCATTGAAAGTAACAGGGCACCCGACGCCAAAACAGCACCTTGCACCTGGCCGCCCAAGTTCCGCTGAGGGTGTTCCTGTGGTGCTGACTTGAACCCCTAATTGCCCTGAGCTAAAGTCCAGGTACTTTGCTCCCACAACCTTGTGACCTGCTCTTAAGTAGCCCCCAACCGGAGGCCCCCTGTCCTCCAGTGGATAACATTGGGCCTCAGCACTCTGCACCCGGCTGCCCTACCGTAGCTGAGGGTGCTTTGAGAGTACATCCTCGACACTGGGAGACCCTCCCCCTCCCCTGAGTCTAACCCCAGAAAACCAACTCCCACAATAAAGTTCTTACCCGTTAACCGATAACTCTATTTCCTTCCATAGGATAACATTGACTGTTTTCGATGAAAAAGTTTTGTGTTGAGTTGGAAAATCTATAAAAGTCTACACAACGGTGTACAAATGACCAAAACACATTTATTTACCTTTAAACAGGAAATGTACCAGTGCAGTATCCAGGTATACTAGACTGTGTAAGAAAAGTAGTCTGCAAAGTAATATACATGATCTACTATTGAAAAGTCATCCAAAGTATATATACAATATTTCATGGTATTGCATTTCCAGTAATTCTACTGTAACAAAACCAAAGAATATATACAATGGCAATTCAAACTGTATTGTTACTGCAAAGTATAAACCACTAACATGTGCCAGGCTTGCTTGGTTCTTAGAAATAAATATAACTAAATAATATTTTCGTACAAAGCAAATTGGTCTGAGTTCAATCTTTGTGTGTGTGAAATCATTTGCTGATTGAGTGTGTACAACAAATGTTTAACACTAACCTCTGATAAAGCCTAACTGCTCCCCCACACCATCACAAATAAAGAGTTTGGTGCTGTTAGACCCGGAAGGTCCCAGGGACCACTGACACCGTATCGTTAGCTTGGCGCGAGGCGGGAAGGCACGCCGGAAGCTATGTGTGAAGTAGTTGTGCAGCACACACTCATCATGATCCAGTAAAGCACACGCAATAAATAGACACCACTTCAAGTTCCTTGACAAAAACAAGCATCTTTATCTATCTCTTGTCAGAATTAAGAATGCAAAGCTCGCACAGAGTGCAGGCTAAACGGTTTCTATAACATCAGGTCACTACGGGTAACACTTCTCAGGCACATATTCACTAAAGGTAACATTTCCTATGAACATGTTCACTGAAGGTAACATTTCCTATGCACTTGTTCACTGAAGGTAACATTTCTCATGCACATGTTCACTACAGGCGTATTTCTTATGCAGTGTTCGGGTAATCCCTCCTAAACCACGGGGTGATATGGGAGAACCTGCCCACGACTCCTACTCAATTTGGAAATGCAGATTAATTTAGGTAGGGTAAATCAATAACAAGGGCAGTTCTATATTCAATTTAGGCCCCAGCCCTCCTGAACTAATTTGCCTGAGGGGGTGCAGCCATACGTAGAGGTACAATGTGGGCAGCTGTCATATCTTAGGCCCAAGCTCCCAGCAGTTTCAGAAGGGTTGCGGCAGCAAGGGGAAAAAGAACAGTTCTCAGGCAGGGTTGTCGGACGCCTGAGAGTCTTGCACTGTCTAGTCCAGGCCCCCGGCTCCCTTTGGGCATTCTCGGATGGGAGGGGTCTCCGTGTGAGCGTAGGCCCCAGATCCTCTTCCTCTCACTGCGTAGTCTGTGGGGCTGTGGAGACTTAATTCCTGCCTCTGCGCCGGTCCATGCAGGTGCAGGAGGCCCCTGCTCACAGTCGGCCCTCTCTTCTCTCCCTCAGGGCCTGGCTGGGAGTGCTGTTCACTTCTCCCACATCTAGGAGGAGGCCCGGGGGTCTCTCACCCTTCCTCACTCCCCGGACCTCCTCTCCTGAACTCTTGCAGGCTCCGAGCTCCCGGCTCGTCTTAGGGCCCGTGGTCCAATCGCTGCGCGGCTCCTTGGGGGCGGGGCCGGTGAAGCAGCTGGCGCCCCAGTTGCCGAGCAACGCTCGCTTGCATGCACCAGGCCCAGCGCGGCCTTCTCTGAAGCAGCAGCGGCCCTCCCTTAGATTCGGGGGCCGTGGAGGCTTCTATAAGTTAGCCTGGCATAGGATGTCCACTAGTTCTAGTGGGCACCTTGCACCAGTCTAATCAACCCTTATTGATGGTGGTTGTAAAGTCAACCTTATAGAAAGCTATTCTAGTGGTAGCATGGACCAGCAGTCAATAGGCTAAGACTTCAGAAGCCATGTGAAGCTGTTTGTTTTACCAATTATAATCCCTTGAATACCAAATGAAAGGACACCACACAAGGTATATATCAAATATATATGTATTTATCCTAAACACAACCCCTCTGCACTCTTTATGAGGTCAGAGGTAAAAGAACAATACAAGTTACTTAATTACCATACGATAAGTTGCACAAATACAGTTATGCCCTAGGAGCCTCACAAACCATATACTAAAATAGTGGTACAAGAACCACGTCAGAAATAGAAAGTAGGCCTAGGGAATATCTGGGTGTGATGAAGGGAACAGGAGGCTTAATTGAATAATTAATTGAAGTTTATTCCAAAAGTAATAACTCTACCCGTACACGGAGCGTCTGGTCATCAGCAAGCCAACGGTTACAATGGCCAACCTTAGATCTCAGCCGACCATGCACGGGAGGCAACACATTCATATCATAACAATTATATGCACGGGCTTCAGCTCGTGATCTTTTACACGAGCCGAGCCCCCTAACAAGAATGGTCACACGCCGCGTGAAATATCACGCGGCGTAAGACACGCATACATTACATCACACCACCTTCCCCCTTACAACAGTGAGCAAAACAGAAATAAAAAAATAAAAATATTTTAAAACAAACATTCAGAATCTAACAAATTCATTATATCTTTCCGGTGCTCTGATACGTCTGCCAAAAGAAGAACATTTTTGGTTAACAGCAGAATTCTGTGGAGAATGATTAATGACAAAATTGGGAGAATTTGCTACGCCCCTGACAGGAAGTTGCTCAAAGGAGCGACTAGGAACAAAAGAATCAGAAGGCATATCAGGGACATTCAGCCAAAAGCTCCAATCCAAATTATCAGAATTACCCCCACACTTCCTACTTTTGATAATTTCAGCTTGATGATCAGACACTTTCACCAATTGGCGTTTATTCCACCAACCCTTCTTGCCAAGGAAAGCTGCTCCCTTGCTAACTTTTACTACTTGAACAGGTGCAAAAAAGTTTGAACGCCCTTTAACAACTCTTCCAGGATTTTTGATTAAAACCCAGTCACCGACCAGAACATCCACCAGTTTACCATCTGAAGTACCATCAAAATGTAACTTCATTTGATTTTGTTTCTCTTGAACAGCTTTCTTAACTGAATCCAAATCAGCAGTTTTCCCTACTGAACCCTGGTGTAACCAAGAAGGAAATAAGACAGAACAATTCTCTCTCCCCCTCAACAGGGAAAAAGGAGACACCCCAGTGACGCAATGAGGAGACGTATTATAGTGCCAGACCTTTTGTTTAACAAACTCACCTACTTTGTAGCCACAAGATACTGCAGTCTGGACACCTTCTTTAATTACTTTATTCCCCCTCTCCACAAGACCGTTCGAAGCTGGAGAATATAACGCCACCTTCAATTGTTTAATATCTAATTCTTTCAAAAATGTACACATTTTATCAGACACAAAATGAGTCCCATTATCCGTGACGATAAACCTTGGGGACCCTTCTAAATCAAAAACCTTTTTGAGAAAGGTTATGGTAGAATCTGAGTCCGGTAACTTAACAAAATCAAAGTACATCCACTTCGAAAAATAATCGACTAAAAGGATAACATACTTATTCTCCTGTTGAAGAATGGAATACGGACCTGAAAAATCTACCCCAACTTTCTCCCAAGGGGAGTCAGGAAATTCGGTAGGATGCAAAGGTACTTTTAATATACCCCAATGCTTGTCAGACAACAAACACTCAGGGCAAGAGTCAATCAAATCCTTGACCTGAGTATCCATTGATGGCCACCAATAGTGTTGTTTAATCCGCATAGATGTCTTAGTCACCCCTAATGACCTTGATGAGCCTTATTAATAATAGATTCCCTCGATCTAAAAGGAGGAACAAATTTCTCACCTCTCCGAACTATACCGTTCTCAACAGAAAGTTCCTCTGCGACTTGAGCAAAACTATGTAAATCCCCGCTCAAACCCCTAGGTTCGGGCCAACAATGAGTGGTAAACTCCACAACCTTCAACAACACATTGTCCAAAGCGGTGGCTTCCTTTCAATCATTCTCTGAGATCACGTCACTAATTTCATCCACAGCATCCACAAACGTAACACATTCCACATCTTCCACTAGAAAATCCTCTTCATCATCTTTGTCCATAGCCATCCTGGAGAAGCAATCAGCATGAAAGTTTTTACCCCCTACAATATGCTTAACCGTAAAGTTAAATTCCTGCAATTTTGAAACTAATCTCATAAGCCGTGCTGACATGGAAGCTGAGTTGGACTTATTAAAGATATAAATTAGGGGTTTGTGATCAGTGACCAACTCGAATCTCCTTCCCCAAATATACATTTTGAATTTGTGAACCGCCCATGCACAAGCTAGGGCTTCTCTCTCTATTGTGCTGTACCTTTGTTCAAAATCTTTAAGAGCTCTAGAAGCAAACGCGACTGTTTATTCTTGACCATTAACTTTCTGTGTAAGAACCGCCCCTAGTCCAGAAATACTCGCATCTACAGTGATAACAGAGACAGCATCCTCCCTAAAAGCATGTATGGCCTTTGCAGAAACAATCATTTTCTTAATTTCACAAAAAACCCTGTTCAACTCATCAGTCCAAATAAAGTTGGACCCTTTCCTCAAAAGATGCCTTAAAGGTTCAACCAGTTGTGAGTAAGATTGGACAAACCTAGCATAATATTCTGCTAATCCGAGGAAAGATCGCAAAGCGTCTTTATCAGGAGGGGGCTTTGCATCCTCAATGGCTCTAATGACCGAAAATTTGGGAGTAATACCTTGGTCTGAGACAGTATGACCCAAGTAATCAATTTTGTTCACTGCAAATTTGCATTTATCACTGCGAACTGTCATATTCCTGGACATCAAAATTGACAGAACATTTCTGAGACTATTATTATGTTCATCTAAAGTTTTGGCAAAAATCTAAATATCATCAAGATATGCCTGCACACCTGCTATCCCTTGAAATAATACATCCATCAGCTTCTGAAAAACACTACCTGCGGACGCTAAACCAAAAGGAAGGCGTAGGAATTTGAATGCTCCAAAGGGGGTGATAAAAGATGTAAGTTCTTGGGACTCCTTAGCCAATGAAACTTGATGGTACGCTGACCTAAGATCGATCAGCGAAAACCATCTTGCGTCACCTACGTTCGCCAGAAGCTCATGGATTCTTGGAAGCGGATGACAGTCAACGATTATCTTCTTATTTAATGAGCGCAAATCCGCACATAATCTAATTTCTCCTATCTTTTTACGAGCAACTACAATTGGTGCGAACCATTGAGAAGAATTGACAGGGGTAATGATGCCTTGTTTACATAAATCATTCAACATTTCTTTTAACTC
Organism: Lissotriton vulgaris; assembly: GCF_964263255.1. NCBI lineage: Eukaryota > Metazoa > Chordata > Amphibia > Caudata > Salamandridae > Lissotriton > Lissotriton vulgaris. The sequence goes on from NC_141696.1 coordinate 490,340,570, forward strand.
TGATCTGACACTCAATGGAACCGCTCTAACCTTATGTGCTATAGGCTGAGCTCCAGGTATTAATCTTATCTTGTGTTCGAATCCTTTCACACTCCCCACCATTTCCTTAAAAACAGGTTTAAATTCTGACACAATGTCTTGTACATTTACATTAGAACTCTCCACAACAGCAATAGGAAGGTTGCTGGAAACAGTTTTGGGTTTAGGTAACTTCCCTACCTTGATGGGGTCATCGTCACCAGGAACTAAATAAAGACCGATCTTGGCTAAATCTTTCCAGCCTACAATGTTTTTACCTTTTTCGGCCACATAAATCTTAGTAACTGTTTCTCTCCCAAGACATTGAACCAATCCTTCAAAGTAACCCAGCATGTTAATATCCTTCTCACCAAATGCCCTAGGATTAACATCAGATTCAATTAACTCAATTCTTCTGTCCCATTTTTCATAAAAAGTTGAATCTCTAAGGATTGTAAACGGGGAACCCGAATCTGCCATAACCTGTAAATGGACATTATCAATAATAGCGGAACATAGAGGACCCTTAATGGAGTCAACATCGCCATTGAAATCTAAGGTTACTACAATGTTCCTAAAATAATTTGAACATGAATCAACATCAATAACATTTACATTAGAAGGTTTCTTGGCATATCTGCAAACGCCTTGAAAATGGCCAATTTTCTTACAGATAGAACAACGCTTCTTGAGTGCAGGACAGTTCGGAGCATTTCCTATGTGGTCTTTTGAGCCGCATCTATAGCAGGCGAAGTTCTTTTTCTTTTGAAAAGATTTATTGGCCTGGATTTTGTTTTTATTAGTAATAGAACAAACAGCTCCTTCTTGGTCAGAGTCATAATAATCTAGTGCATTAATTCCTTGTTTTGATGGCTCCATCACTACTTTACTAGTTAGAGTAGAGCGCTCAATACTCAGAGCAAGATCAATGACTTCAGTTAAAGATGGATTTTTACATCCAAGGATCCTTTGTTTAATCTTTCTAGAAACGCAGTTGAATACAAATTGATCCCTTATAAAATTATCTGGAGAAGGTTCAAAATTACAAGTAATAGCAAGTACTCTAAGAGCAGCAATGTATTCTTCTACCTTCTCTTCTTCCTTTCGTTTCCTGGAATAAAAATTGTGCCGCTCTAGCATGATGTTAGGTTCATCACAGAATTGTTTTTTAAGCCGAGCAATGACTTCAATATATACATTCCAAGGGTTATCTCCACTCTCATCTTGGGAAATAGGAGGAGCTATAGGAACAATACTTTTAAAAATTCGTTGACCAGCCTGGCCTAAACAACCAAAAAGAATAGCGAATTTCCTTTGAGAAGAATAGTCAGCAGCATCAATGACGATCAAATGATTCTCAAATAAACAAAACCACTCGGACCACATGATGTCAGGAGTACCTGGTTTACTCAAGAAAGGTGGAGGTTGTGTAATTTGGTGCCATTGATTATTAGCCATGTTCCAAATAACAGTAGAAGTAGTAGAGCAATGTAATGTGAAACAAAATAAATTAGAAAATAAATTGAGGAATATATATATATGAATAAATATAAATACCATAGTAAATATATCAACAAATTACAATCAAACGTTTTAGAATAAAAACGCTGTAATTAAGTATGTAAAATATGGTAATGGATACACAAGTTTAGAAGAGCGTGTGTATCGCTGTAGTAATTGATCAATAAATATGCCAGTTTTAAAAGCGTGCGTATCGCTGTAGTAATTGATCAATAAATATGCCAGTTTTAAAAGCGTGCGTATCGCTGTAGTGATTGATCAATAAATATGCCAGTTTTACCAGCGTGCGTATCGCTGCAGAGATACGCGGTCAAAGGAAGGTGAAACAAACATGCGAGCGTATCGTTAAAGTCACAATAAATAAATATGCCAGATAGAAAAGCGTGCGTATCGCTGTAGCGATACGTGGTAGTTAACCAATGTGCTTTAAAAGTCAAATGTGTGTATCGTTGAAGATACGCTTAGTAAAAATAAATATCAATGTTAAACGATACCTTGCGCTGAGGAAACGTCCCTGGACTTGGTGAATTCACACGATACCTGAAGGAAGTGTAAGGAACGAAAATCCAATGAGATTAATCGTATCACGCAGCAGATTGATACCGACCAATAGGCGAGGTTTGTTGATGAAATGGAAGTAAAACAAACCGGGTGAATGAAGGAACGCCTCTTGACCTTCAATAGCCTATTAAAAATCGTGACTGACTTGCGAAGTTGATCTTCCTTGTTAAACAGGAAACACTTGAAGAGAGTTGTTCATCTTTGTCAAAAGGAAACACTTGATGAAGACGCTGACGTTGAAATGAGGTGCCGAATATATAAAAGAATTCAGCGTAGGTAAGGTGGAGTTTCCCGATCATCGCCAAAATGTGATGAAGGGAACAGGAGGCTTAATTGAATAATTAATTGAAGTTTATTCCAAAAGTAATAACTCCACCCGTACACGGAGCGTCTGGTCATCAGCAAGCCAATGGTTACAATGGCCAACCGTAGATCTCAGTCGACCATGCACGGGAGACAACACATTCATATCATAACAATTATATGCACGGGCTTCGGCTCGTGATCTTTTACACGAGCCGAGCCCCCTAACAAGAATGGTCACACGCCGCGTGAAATATCACGCGACGTAAGACACGCATACATTACATTACACTGGGGCTACTCTAAAGAACCAAAGGTTAGGAAGTTGGAGGCCCACGGGAGACGCATGCAGTGTCTAAACACAGCCGCAAGTTACCATTGACTTTCTATGGGAAATGTAAAAGTTACAAAGTTACTGTTTAAGGGCACTTCCGGATGGACTACGACAAAACCCCTTTAGACTAGGACACTTCGAGAGTCAAGACCCACGGGAGCACCGGAGTACTCGTGTTACCTCACCCAGGGAAGCCGGGTGCATAGGTGCCTTTTGGTGTCGGGTTTCGTCGATGTTTGCTATGGAGGTCTGCACAGAAGTGCTGCAGGCGACCAGAGGAAAAGTGTCTGGGTGGATCGAAGATCTGAAGAACCTGAAAGCAGAAGGGACAGAGTCTGGGTCACTAGCCAGTGACCAGGAAGGAACCAGGCGATGTTGCGTTGATCTCAGGTGAAGAGGTAAAGCTTGTCTCTGCAGCTACGAGATCCAGGAGGTGTCGACGGCGACCAGGAGCTGGATTCGAGCTGTCCCACAAAGGATCTAGTTGACTGCGGTGTCGGTATCTGGATTGGACCCAACAATCCTTGGCAAACGCAACCCACGCAGGAGATGAAGATTGGCTTCGGTGCAAGCCAGCAAGGTCTGTGCCTCTTCTCCTTTGCAGGGAAGCTGAAGCAAGCCAGGGGCAACCAGGAAAGCAGTTTAAGTTCAAAGAAAAGTCTTCAGGGGGTCCACTAGCCAATGGACTAGGAACCGGGAAGACGCGTTGAGCTGAAATGCAAGAGCAGGCCCCACGTGGCACTCGTGGAGTGTGGAGAGCTGAGCTTCGGTGCAAATGGTGCTCGGGTCTGGGGCTTCTCGTACCCCAATGCACAACTGCGAGTTACCTCAGGAGTCGATGCAGTTAGCAAAATGCAGGATGTCCCACGTCTCTCATGTCCGCTAAGGGTCTCAGCTTTGCTGGAGCCGTCGATCAGGGTCAGGGATGTCTGGAAGTCCATGTCCTGTGTTTAGCAGAATCTTCGAGTTCCGGCGGGAGCCTCGACAATTCAGAACAGCAAGTTACTGGTGGTGCCTGTTTGCACAGGGTGGTCACTCCTTCACCACAAGGGAGATGTCTTCCGTCTTCCAGTCGAAATGGAATGTCGAAGGTCCAAGAGTTCAGTATCAAAGTTTTGTTCCAGGATAATCTAAAATCCTAGGGACACAGCTCCTACACTTATACCAAGTTAAGGGGTTGGATTACCTGCTAGGTCCCTCCTATGGGTGGACCTGAGAAGGGGGTGGTTACACCCCTTTCTCTTTGTCCAGTTTCGCACCAGAGCGGGGCTAGAGTGTCCCAGCAACTGGTTTGAACTGGGCTATGCATGGAGCACCTTGTGGGCCCCAGGCAGTGTCTGGAAAAGCATCTGCTGATGCAGCCCTCCCTGCCCCGATACACATCAGCCTGTCTGGGGAGGTGCTGGCACCTCCCTTGACGGGAAACCTATTGTCCAGGCTTTCCCTGCCGGAGTTTCATCCAGCAGCAGGAGGTCAGACTCGTGTCTGTGGCAGCAGCATCCATTTTGTGATGCTGAGGCTCTGTTTAACTTTAACCGGGTTTACCAGTAACTACATGTCTTCTTCCTCTAGAAGGGTGGAATGCTACCCCGCCACCAGGACTGGTGGCGGGGTAGTATTCCAAAGTGTTTGACACCTTACACAACATGTTTTGATAAAGCCAAACCAAAGTTAGCATTAACCGCAAGGATCATAATGCACTTAAGAGTATATGGTATGGCTATATCATAGAACAGTTATAAGTAGATGGTTCCGACAGCTGCAGAGGGGCTCAGCTCATGCTAGGGCACCCTCTCACATAAAACCAAGCACTCTGCCTCCAGGATTGATAAGGCCTGCCATAGGAGAGACTTATAGGTGCATATGTGTCTATATATAAGTTAGATATAGGTATACTATATCTAAGTAAGGGGGTGTGATCATACATGCTGCAGCCCCTGGTAGGTCCTGGATGCACCTATGCCCTGGGTACCTATGGTACACTATACAGGGACTCACAAAGGTGACCCAATACCCAATCTAGTATGTGCCTAAAGTACATGGTATCAATTTAGAGCGAGAACAGCTAGTCTGTGGTCTTGATTAGCAGGGCCACAGCCAGTCTAAAGTCGAAAAACCAGAGTATCACAACAAAAAGTGGGGGTGACCATAGGAAGCAGAACCTACTCTCCTACAGCGGCGTCCCTTGCACACAATGGCACCTGGGCTGCGGCGGTGTTCTCGACATACATCGCTTCTACAGGGCAAAGAGCTCACTCACAGGTACCCGGGCACCGGTGGTGATCTTGGGAAGACAGCGCTCCTTGACTCAGCGCGGAGGGGGGCACTTCATTAGCACGTGAGGTGCGACTCTAGTCGCAATGGCAGCACAGTCATGCCCTAGGCACCCAGCAGTGCCCCAATACAGCGCTTGCAAGAGGTGGCAAGTTCTTGAAGGACAGCGCTGAGTTGACACAGCGCTAGCAGAAGGTGGCAGATTCTTACGGGCCAGTGCTTAATTGGCACAGCGCTTTACCTTGGGGTTCCCAGCACTTCCTAGTCTTGGTGCTGGCAGCAGATGACAGGAAGGATTTACAGAAGTTGGTTGCAGGGTTTAGTTGCAGGGGGAGGAAAGATGGAAGTCCCTGGCAGGCACACTGGAGTTGGTATCCCTGGTTCCCTCATGCATGGCAAGGTTAGCAAGCTGGCAGGATCACTCCTCTATCTTGGGGCAGCAGAGTCTAAGGTCCGTCAGCCTCATTAGTGCAGCCTCCCCCTAGCTCAGCAGCCTATACTCTGGTGGAGGGTCCCCAGGTCCAGTGGTGCACCAACTGACTCAAGTTTCCCTCCTTTGCCTTTATACCACTAGGTCAGGTGACCCTACAAAAAGGCAGCAAGTTCTGGCGCCAGCCTGGGGGGTGGGAAGATTCTAGAAGGCTCTGGGGACTCTGTGGTGGCTTCTCTGGTGACAAGAGGCGGCACGCTCAGGATTACAGTATGTCCCAGCCGGATACCAACTACTAGCGCACAGATGGATCAGTGGCAACTCCGCAGTAGCAGGGGCCTATGGCAACCATGTTGTTAGGAGAGAGCACCTGCTCCTCAGCACTGTTCACCAGCAGTAAGGCGCCCAGAGCCCTAGGTTCAACAAAAAAATGCTGGTAAAAACTGAGTCAGAAAGGGAAAAAAATGTGGGGTAAGACCACCCTAGGGCTGACAGGTCTAACACGAGTCCCCCCCAGCCGAAAGTGGGGCGAGCTACCCAACCTCTAGGGAGTTCTCATCCCTAAGGCCGAAGAACCGAGAGAGAGTGTTGGCGTGGTCTACTCCGAATCGGTGTTCCACCCTAAAGTCCATACCCTGGAGGGTAATGGACCGCCTCAACAATTTAGGGTTTTCGCCCCTCATCTACATGAGCCAACGTAGGGGCCGGTGGTCGGTCTGAATCAGGAAGTGAGAGCCAAAGAGATATGGCCTCAGTTTCTTTAAGGCCCAAACCACAGCAAAAGCTTCCCATTTGATGATACTCCACCGCTGTTCCCGGGGGAGTAGCCTCCTAGATACGAAGGCCACAGGTTGGTCTAGGCCCTCCTCGTTGATTTGTGAGAGTACTGCCCCAATGCCATGCTCAGAGGTGTCAGTTTGAACAATACATTCCGGGGTGAGATCCGGAGCCCTAAGCACCGGAGCAGTGCACACAGCCTGCTTGAGGGTGTTGAAGGCTTTGTGGCAAGCATCTGTCCAAATTACTTTCTGTGGTTGCTTCATCGGTGTAAGTTCGGTCAGGGGGGCCACGATGGTGCCATAGCCTTGATAAACCGGCAGTAATAACCCGTGAGGCCCAGGGAAGTCCTGACCTCTGTCTGGGTTTTGGGGGGCTCCCAGGCCAGAATGGTCTCGATTTTGGCCTGGAGGGGCTGCACCTTACCCCCGCCCACCAGGTGCCCCAGGTAGACGACAGATTCCTGTCCGATCTGGCCTTTGCTGGCCTTGATGGTTAGACCAGACCGCTGCAGGGACTGCAGCACCTCCTGGAGATGCTCCAGATAGCTGTCTTCAGCAGCAGCTGGGAGGACCAGGTCATCCAGGTAGGCAGCTGAGAAGGCCTCTAAGCCAGAAAATATCTGGTTTACCAACCGCTAGAAGGTGGGAGGAGCGTTTTTTAAACCAAAGGGCATCACTCGAAATTGGAAGTGGCCCTCTGGGGTGGAGAACGTAGTCTTCTCCTTGGCTCCGTCTGCCATGGCAATCTGCCAGTATCCTGACTTAAGATCGGAAGTGCTTAAGTATCGGGCTGCCCCTAGCCGGTCAATGAGCTCATCCGCCCTAGGGATTGGGTGAGTGTCCGTCTTGGTCACGGAGTTGAGGGCTCGATAGTCCACACAGAACCGAAGTTCAGGTGTGGTGCCCGGTGGGGCAGCTTTTGGTACCAACACGACCGGACTAGCCCAGGGGCTGCTGGGCGGCTCAATCACACCCAGCTCCAGCATCTTGGTGACTTCGCGCTGGATGCTGGTCTTCACCTTTTCTGACAGCCGATACGACTTGGTCTTGACAGGGGGGCTGTCTCCTGTGTCCACATCATGGGTACACAGGTGGGTGATTCCAGGAGTGAGGGAAAACAAGGAGGCAAACTGCTCCAATAACTGGCGGCAGTCCCTCTGTTGCTCTGGTGTCAGGGACCGGGAGAGGACCACTCACTCCACCAATTCTTCTTTCTCGTGGGACGCCAGGAGGTCCGGAAGAGGGTCGATCTCTTCCTCCTCGCTCCATTCAGTGACCATCAGGAGGGTAAGTTCCGATCTCTAGTGGTGCGGCTTGAGGCGGTTGACATGCTACACTCATTGTGGTTGCCGTGGGGTCTAAAGATCCACCGTGTACGTGGCTGGGCCCTTCTTCAATGTCTCGTACGGCCCAGTCCACCGGTCTTGGAGGGCGCTAAGCTCTCCGGGCTCCATGACCCACACCTTCTGTCCAGCTTCCAGTTCCACTGGATGGGCACTCCGGTCGTGCCACTCCTTCATGACTGCTTGGCTGGCCTCCAGGTTGTCGGATGCCTCCTTCCACAACTTGGCCATCTGACTGCGGAACGCCAGCATGTTGCTCACTATGTTCTGGGGAAGCCTCCTGGGAGTCTTCTCCCACCCCTCCTTCATGAGACTGAGGGGTCCCCTAACAGGGTGTCCGTACAGTAGCTTGAAAGGGCTAGTACCTACCCCCTTCTGCGGCACCTCCCTGTAGGAGAACAAAAGACAGGGCAAGGGGACGTCCCACTTCTTCCTCAAGTCCTCTGGCAAACTCAGGATCATTCCCTTCAGGGTCTTATTGAAACAATCCACGAGCCCGTTGCTCTGGGTTGGTAAGGGGTGGAGAACTTATAAGTCACCCCACACTCCTTCCACATGGCCTGCATGTAGGCAGATAAAGTTGGTGCCCCTGTCTGACACCACGACCTTAGGGAAACCCACCCAGGTAAAAATCCCCATCAGCGCCCGCGCCACCGCAGTTGCAGTGATAGTCCTCAGAGGGATGGCCTCCGGGTACCGGGTGGCGTGGTCCACCAGAACTAGGATGAACCGGTATACAGAGGTGGTCTTCGGATCCAGAGACCCGACAATGCTGATGCCTTTCCACTCAAAAGGGGTTCAGACGACCTGTAGTGGTTCCAGGGGTACCTTCAACTTGGTCCCGAACTTCCCACTTGCCTGGCAAGTCACGCAAATCTTGTAGAATGTGTCAGAGGCGATCCTCATCCTGGACCAATAAAAGTGTGGGACCAAACGAGCAAACGCCCAGGTGTGTGGCCCAGGTGTCCCACCAGGGGAATCGCATGCGCTAACTCCAGTAAAAAGGCTTGATAGCATTGGGGGCCCACTAAGGCCCTCGAGGATCCATGCATCAGAGCATTAGGCTCACTGTACAGAAGGCCATCCTCCCAGTAGATGTGATAGCTTCCAGTAGCATTTCCAGCTTCTTGGGCTTCAGCCTGTGGCCGCAATCCCTCAAATGAGGGGCACCTCCTCTGCACCTGACAGAATTCCTCCCGGTTAGGCCCTCCCTTCACCTGCCACTCTGCAGGGGTCAGGGGTTTGCAAGTCCCCCACAGGATCAACGTCATCCTCCGTGGACTCCGGGGCCACCGCAGCGGGTGCCCCATCCGCTCACGGGGTGCATCTTCCAAGGTTCACTACAGGCAACATTTCTTATGCAGTGTTTATATCCAGGTAATCCCTCCTAAACCACGGGGTGATATGAGAGAACATTCCTAAGACTCCTACTCAATGTGGGCATGCAGACTCATTTAGGTAGGGTAAATCAATAACAAGGGCAGTTCTATATTCAATTTAGGCCCCACTCCTCCTGCACAGATTCACCTGAGGGGGGGGCAGCCATACGTAGAGGTACAATGTGGGCAGCTGTCACATCTTGGGCCCAAGCTCCCAGCAGTTTCAGAAGGGGCACAGCAGCAGGGGGAAAAAGAACAGTTCTCAGGCAGTGTTGTCAGGTGCCTGAGAGTCTTGCGCTGCCTACTCCAGGCCCCATGCTCTGTTTGGGCCTTCTCGGCTTCTAGGGGGTGGGGCCTCTGCATGAGCAGAGGCCCCAGATCCCCTTCCACTCACGCTTGGTCTGTGGGGCTGGGGAGACGTAATTCCTGCCTCCGCGTCGGTACATGCAGGTGCGGGAGGCCCCTGCTCCCAGTCGGCCCTCGCTTCTCTCACTCAGAGCATGGCTGGGGGGGCTGTTCACTTCTCCCACACATAGGGGGAGGCCCGGGGGTCTCTCGATCTTGCTCACTTCCCGGACCTTCTCTCCTGAACTCTGTTGTGGGCTCCGAGCTCGTCTCGGGGCCCGTGGTCCAATTGCTGCGCGGCTTCTGGGGGCGTGGCCGGTGATGCGGCCGGCACCCCAGTTGCCGAGCAACACTCGCTCGCGTGCTTCAGGGCGGCCTTCACTGAAGTGGCGGCGGCCTTCCCTTGGAATCAGGGGCCGCGGCGACGGCCCTTGTCACAGCGCTTCTTCCCTCCTTGATACCTGGGTTGCGGCAGTGATCTCGACATACAGCGCTTCTTCAGGGCAAAGCGCTCACTCACAGGTACCCGGGCAGCGGCGGTGATCTTGGGCAGACCGCACTCCATGACTCAGCACGGAGGGGGGCACAGCATTAGCACACGAGGTGCGGCTCCAGTTGCAATGGCAGCACAGTCAGGTCCTGAGCACCCAGCAGCGCCCCAGCGCAGCGCTCGCAGGAGGTGGCAAGTTCTTGAAGGACAGCGCCACAGCACTATCAGAAGGTGGCAGATTCTTGCAGGACAGCGCTTAATTGGCACAGCGCTTTACCTGGGGTTCCCATGCTTCCCAGTCTTAGCCCTGGCAGCAGATGACAGGAAAGATTCACAGCAGTTGGTTGCAGGGTTTAGTTGCAGGGTGAGGAAAGATGAAGTCCCTGGCAGGCATACTGGAGTTGGTATCCCTGGTTACCCTCACGCAGGGCAAGGTCAGCAAGCTGGCAGGATCACTCATCTATCTTGGGGCAGCAGGGCCTAAGGTCAGTCAGCCTCAGAAGTGTAGCCTCCCCCTAAGCCTCCCCCTAGCTCAGCAGCCTATACTCCGGCAGAGGGTCCCCAGGTCCAGTGGTGCACCAACTGACTCTCAGGTTTCCCTCCTTTGCCTTTATACTCCTAGGTCAGGTGACCCTACACAAAGGCAGCAAGTTCTGGCGCCAGCCTAGGGGGTGGGACGATTCAAGAAGGCCCTAGGGACTCTGTGGTGGTTTCTCTGGGGACAAGAGGCGGAATGCTCAGGGTTACAGTAGCAGTATGTCCCAGCCTGATCCCAACTACTAGCGCGCAGATAGGACAGTGGCCACTCCACATTAGCAGGGGCCTATGGCAGCCATGTTGTTAGGAGAGAGCACCTGCACCTCAGCCCTGTTCAGCAGCGGTAAGGTGCCCAGAGTCCTTGGTCCAACAAAAAAATGGCGGTAAAAACTGAGGCCGAAAGGGAAACCATTGTGGGGTAAGACCACATTAGGGCTCACAGGTCTAACAGGTGCTATCTACTTTATCTCTGCCTACTTTTGGGGTTCCAGTGGACTCTGGGCACACTATACCTCTTTTTGATATATATATATATATATATATATATTACCTACTGGCTATCGCCAGTAGGTATATATAGTTAGGATTTTTTCCCTATGGGATTTCTGAAAATTCTATGCCTAATAACTTTGGCGTTTGTGGACGGAATCGGCTGAAATTTTCAGGAAAATGGCACATTTTGTTTCTGAGCAGCTCCTGGAAATTTGGGGGGGGTTCGTCAAGGGGGGGCTGAGAAAAAAGGGGGGTCCCAAAACGCGTTTTTAACATTGAGTTTTCCATAGGGCGGTTGGACTCACTTTTAGCCCGAACGGCTGAATGGATTTGCACGAAACTTGGCAAAATTGTAGGGACTGTTAGCCCGATGTGCCTTTGCTAGGTCTCAATATATGTGCTCCAGTAGTTTTTGAGAAATTAACGTTCAAAACAAGATATATATCTGTAACAGCGCTCCGGGCAGCGATCCGGTCCGCTTACTTTTCGCGAAACGGAACTTTGCGCGCAAAAAGCTGATTGGCTCTCCGGTGTCTGTCAACATTCTAAACAGTCCGAAGCGGCCGCCATCTTATCTCTCGGTAGGATCGAGAGAGAAGAGGTGAAAAACGAAGAGGGAATTTATTGAAAGGGTGCAAGGTATACCCCTCTTGACCCCCTAGGATTGTTGTTGGGGTTATTAAAGGGTCCCGTGGGGAAAATAAAAAAAAAATTATTTTTCACGGTAGAAGCGTTTCCCGGGCCGCGAACTGGGCCGCAAACTGGTAGCGAAACGGGAATTCGCCATTTTGTGCTTCGTTTTAATTGTTTAGAGACAAAAATTATCGCTGCACATCGGCCACAATGCATGAATATCGTTGAAAAGTCAGCGATATTCATGCATTATCCAGCAAATGCTCTTAGCCATGTTATCCACCTTCCATTGGATAACAGAAAGCTGATTGGCTCTCCGGTGTCTGTCAACATTCTAAATAGTCCGGAGCGGCCGCCATCTTATCTCTCGGTAGGATTGAGAGAGAAGAAGAGGTGAAAAACGAAGGGGGAATTTATTGAAAGGGGGCAAGGTATACCCCTCTTGACCCCCTAGGAATGTTGTTGGGGTTATTAAAGGGTCTCGTGGGGAAAATAAAAAAAAATTGATTTTTCACGGTAGAAGCGCTTCACGGGCCGCGAACTGGGCCGTAAACTGGTAGCGAAACGGGAATTCGCCATTTTGTGCTTCGTTTTAATTGTTTAGAGACAAAAATTATCGCCGCACATCGGCCACAATGCATGAATATCGCTGAAAAGTCAGCGATATTCATGCATTATCCAGCAAATGCTCTTAGCCATGTTATCCACCTTCCATTGGATAACATGGCTAAAAACCGCTCTGTGCGTGAGCTTTTTTTTTTTTTTTTTTTTGCTGCGTGACGTTTGTTAACGTTCGATTCGATGGAAATCAGGAAGTGTTGAACACCATTTTGTCACTGCGAGTAAATATTTTGTTATAAATGAATCCTTATTGATAAACATTGTCTGCGCCATCTTGCGTTTTTGTCCAATGCCACAATTTTGTCGTGCACGGCAGCCATTTTAGATGCCTTGACCAGGGCCACTCTCTGCACGCCGTCGATTCTCAGCATGGCTCCCCACCCTCGCAAGAATCTCCCCCACGCACTGGTCACCCCGCTCTAGCGAAACGGGAATTCGCCATTTTGTGCTTCGTTTTAATTGTTTAGAGACAAAAATTATCGCCGCACATCGGCCACAATGCATGAATATCGCTGAAAAGTCAGCGATATTCATGCATTATCCAGCAAATGCTCTTAGCCATGTTATCCACCTTCCATTGGATAACAGAAAGCTGATTGGCTCTCCGGTGTCTGTCAACATTCTAAATAGTCCGGAGCGGCCGCCATCTTATCTCTCGGTAGGATTGAGAGAGAAGAAGAGGTGAAAAACGAAGGGGGAATTTATTGAAAGGGGGCAAGGTATACCCCTCTTGACCCCCTAGGAATGTTGTTGGGGTTATTAAAGGGTCCCGTGGGGAAAATAAAAAAAAATTGATTTTTCACGGTAGAAGCGCTTCACGGGCCGCGAACTGGGCCGCAAACTGGTAGCGAAACGGGAATTCGCCATTTTGTGCTTCGTTTTAATTGTTTAGAGACAAAAATTATCGCCGCACATCGGCCACAATGCATGAATATCGCTGAAAAGTCAGCGATATTCATGCATTATCCAGCAAATGCTCTTAGCCATGTTATCCACCTTCCATTGGATAACATGGCTAAAAACCGCTCTGTGCGTGAGCTTTTTTTTTTTTTTTTTTTTGCTGCGTGACGTTTGTTAACGTTCGATTCGATGGAAATCAGGAAGTGTTGAACACCATTTTGTCACTGCGAGTAAATATTTTGTTATAAATGAATCCTTATTGATAAACATTGTCTGCGCCATCTTGCGTTTTTGTCCAATGCCACAATTTTGTCGTGCACGGCAGCCATTTTAGATGCCTTGACCAGGGCCACTCTCTGCACGCCGTCGATTCTCAGCATGGCTCCCCACCCTCGCAAGAATCTCCCCCACGCACTGGTCACCCCGCTCTCTCTCTCATGCATGGGCCATATACTTCCCCCCATCTGCGCTGCTCTTCTCTGAGAATCACACCCTGTGCCCGCTCGACACCTCCCTTTCACCCTATTCACTACCGCACCCTCTGACACTTCTCTTCCTCTGTGTCCGATTGTCCAGGCCGGACCTAGGCTATCACCTAGCCCTGCGGATGTAGTTTATGGCTCCAGCTGTAGAGTATCCAGACATGCCAACCCTCCCGATTCAGGTGTGAGACTACTGATTTCAGTGCTAGTCTTTCGCTTCCCGATTCCTGCAAGGAAAAACCCGGGGGCATATTTCCAACAACTAGCGGTAATTTTCGTCTCTAACTTGTTTAGAGACAATAATTATCGCCGCACTTCGGCGAATTTTATCGCACATAAACCTTGCTATTAGCAAGGTTTATCGCAAATGCGATAAAAAACGGCCGCAATGCATGAATATCGCTGAAAAGTCAGCGATATTCATGCATTAGTCAGCAAATGCTCTTAGCCATGTTATCCACTTCCCATTGAACAAGCGCATGGTCTTTTAAAGATTTGTGAAGTACTCGGGGCGGCGGTGTGTGTGTGTCCTCTTTCAGGAGCGGGCGGGGGGGCACTGGCAGCAATTTGCAGGCCAGGCAGTGTTCAACACGTGCATCACCTTTTCTCTGCCTGCTATTGCGCTCCATTCTTCGGAAAGGTAAGAAAAAGAACGTGCATTTGAGTTTGAAATGTCCGATCTTGTAGTAGTACACTTGCAAAGCCCACACATGACAATAACCCGATTCAAGGCCCCATTCACCCGATTTTTAAAAAAAATATAGTACTCCAAGACAGTTACATTTTAAAACTTTATTAATATTTAAATATAACGAACGCAACAAAAACTGTAAATATATTTAACCATTTTTTGAAATTAACCAGAACTATAACGATAACAACAACAACAACAATAATATAACTTTTATGCCTAAATTACGCAAACATTTAGCTAATCTGCTAAAGGGGGGAGTCGCCATTTCTTTACAATAATCAATAATGAAAAATCCACATCAATAGGGTTGCCCGTTTTCTCGATGCAGCACTATAGTGCAATATACACAGCACCTGGGGTGTCAAGAGTGAACAGGTCTTTCTTTGTTCCTTAAGATGTTATCTCCGAGAATGCTGATGCATTGGTGTCTGTACACTTCTTTGTCAATTCTGTCAAGATGATAACTGCTTTATAAACAGACGATATCTTTGTTTCGTCATTAGTGTTAAGTGTGTCTGAAACTACAGTGCCCTTCTGTTTTTTTTTCTTCAGGCTCTACAGAGTTTTGTGTGTTGTTCTTTTGAGCGACAATTATTCCAGAGGTTTCAGGTTCACTTGTTTTGTTCTGCAGTGAGTTAACAGCTTTAGAGAGTTCATGTTTATTTGCTATGTCCTGCTGTTCGTGAACTGCTTCAGAGACGTCAGCCTCATTTTTTATGTTTCAGTAGATCCTGGACCTGCCCGGCCGCGCCCAAAATGGCGCCGGTGTAAATGGGACTCGTAACTGCTTGTTCTGTACTGGTTGCCCAACCTTGATATCACGAGATACATATGCAGTTTTGAAGCACATGGCGGAGGCTTGTCTGCTGTAGTGGGGCGTCCCTTTATCGTTTCAGTCGCCATTCCGCCCGCTTTTGCTACACTGTGCCTCATCCGCCATTCAACTGTTTACCGCCCGCTCTTACGGCTACAGCGTCTCGCTCACCATGTAGTTGAGTTGTTCCCACTCTTGCGGTGCAGCGGTAGGCGGCTGCCACAGGACTCTTAAAATGGCGGCCGGCTCTTCGGATTTGGGCCTGGTCCAGTAAAATGGTCCTGGGACACCTTGGAACTCGGACGCTTGTCTGCCAGGGCTTGGGTTCCATTCTCGAAAGCGTCCCCTCAGCCTTGAAGATTGTACAAAAGTCTTGGGGGCCGTCGACTCCCGCAGGCTTCCGGTGGGGAGCGGCTGCCATGATTGCTTGCGGAATGGCCACGACGGAGCTACGAGATGGTGGTGCTCTCATGGTGACACCAGCTTCAGTCTGAAACATCCAGAAACAAGGTGGGGCTTTCATCGTTTGGGGAAAAAAAATGTTTTAATCCAATGAAAAGTGTTATTTTTAGGTCACATGACCTAGTCTTACATAATTAGGAAAAGAAAAGTAAAATGAACCAATGAAAAGTTTTATTAACAAGTCACATGACCTGTTATGCTTACGTTACGCGCTGCGCGGCGCGCTCTGGATCGTTTCCGGGAAGCTGCGCCTTGCGCACCGGAGCACTTCCGGGTGCGCTAACGCGTCGCGTCATATGACGCATTACGCGACAATGCAGGTGCAGAATATAGTCAAAATGTCTCCACCAACCAGCGGTCGGAATTCCACCGCTTTCAGCAGTCCAAAAAGTTCGGTCAAATCTTAAGAGCGGGAGCAACTCAACTACATGGTGAGCGAGACGTTGTAGTCGCAAGAGCGAGCGGTAAACAGCTGAATGGCGGAAGAGGCACAGAGTACCAAAAGCGGGCGGAATGGCAACTAAAACGGTAAAGGGGCGCCCTACGACAGCGTGTCTTCAGGTGAAACGGATTGTGGGACAAGGTCCAGAATGAAAGATTCTTCAAAAGGGGAAAAAATTCCGCCGGACCCCGGGAGCCGGCCGCCTATGCCGGGGGCGATCTCAGGCCTCACCAGGGCAACACGACTTGGGGAGGGGGCAGGAGCCAAGCGCCCCCTCTCAGTCCGCGCCATCTCACCGCCCCTCGGGGGCCTCCGTCAAGCGGTTTAGGGAGGCACCGTATCACATTGTTTTCCAATGCAGTCAGGTCCACAAATGGACCCCACTTACTTTGAATAGTGAAGCTGCAGCAGGTGCAAATAAGGTTTAAACAGTGTTACAAGAACTGCTTAGAATTCTGAAGTATGGCACTCAATAACCAAGACTTATGCCATTTATGTAAGGCAGTGACATGGAAGCAACTCAGGGACAAAAAGCATGAACGAACATTCACGTATGAAAATCTTATTTGGAGAAGGGGTAGAATCCAAACGCCCCCTGCCAGTTCGCGCCACTACACCGTATGTGGAAAATCTGAAGCCATCATTCTACAAACTCTCAACGCTTGTTATCAGTGCATGAGTTTCATGCTCGATCGATTGAGCTAGCCGGATCGGGCAATAAAAAGTATAAAATAGTTATGTAAATAGTTATTTAATAAAATGTTTTATTCTGTTTCTTTGGTGGTGTGTTGTGTATATTTATAATATTTGCATAGGGTTTGCCGTTATTTTGGGCGGTGTGGGTGGCGGATTCGAGCTGTTTTGCAGCCCTCATGGTGTGGAGCTCAATTCATTTCACTATTTTCGTATTTCTCATGAAGGGTTATTCCTAATGTTTGTATTTTACCGAGGTTAAAAAGAGATCCAATTAGTGGCCTACTGATTTTGCTCGATTACTTTTATTTTTTTACACGATTTTTCACTATCTGCAAAGACTAAACAGAGTATTGCGACTTTGTGCTTGTTTGTAAATAGAGAATGATCCAAAGAGAACCAATTGTAAAACAGTAAATGCTTGGATAATAATCAATCAAATGGAGAGACAAGCAGGTACGACGGATTACAACAGGGGTAAAGGTCTGCGTTAACTACCGTTCACTATCTGCAAAGAGAGAGTACTACTAAGAGAAAAGAGGGGAGTGGGGAGGGGGGGCAGCGTTCAAAGCACATCAGCGTGCATAAACACGAAAACGTTTTTACCTATCACGTACTTGACATTTGACAGCTTTTGATGTTTGCTATTAAAAAACCATTGAAATTCACAGAAAAAACCATAGGTTATACTCCATATATAGTTAGGAATTTGCATTTACAAAACCTTGAAAATTCAATGAAAAAACCATTGGTTTTAGGCCATATATAGTTAGGGATTTGCATTTAGAAAACCTTATTTTACTCGCATAAAACCATTGAAATTCCATATATAGTTATAAGCGCTAACTATATATCGCGCACCCGCAATCCACTGCTGATGATGTCACATATTACATCATTCATGACATGGTTAGTGACATCACTGATGACATCACTGATGACATCTCAAATGACATCACTGATGACATCACTGATAACATCTCATTTGACATGACTGATCACATCACTGATGATATCATTCATGTGATAATACCATGAATCTCTTCAGACTCTAATATAACCTTAGATACAATCAGTGTAAACAGACAGTCACTCATCCATGGAGTTACTCACACACCTAGTCAGTTATGCCAAAAATCAATCACACCTCCATTTTCTCAACTATACAGTTATACACACCTTACTTATTCAAACATATACTAACACATATTTACTTTACTCTCTTATACAATCTCTGATACATGTTCACAATGATCCATACAGCCACTCACACATTCACTAGCTCTTATGCACAGTTATTTATAGATGTCAACTCTCACATGTACTGTGTTTTACATATGTACTTAATTTGACATGTAGCACTGAGATATCCATTCACTCACTAATACACTCATGCACAGTCAACCGCCCATACAGCTGTTTCCACATGCAGTTTTGAATCTATACATATAGTGAATCAACTACTCACACATCTATGTACAGAGTCACACACCTCCCAGCCACCCATACACACACACTCAGTTTCCCATACAAATACTTGGACAACCAATCAATAACCCATACAGTTACTCATATAGCTACTGATCAACATATGCAGCAGTTTGTAGAACAACAGATATAATGATGTACAAATTAAGACAGTTTAGTCACTAACTCATGCCCTCAGTGAGACACATTTAATCACTCACTCATACAGTCAGTCATGCACCTACTAAATCCTTCATCCAGACACTTATATATCTACTCATTCTTCAATATGTAAAACATATTTTAACTTTACAGAAACATACAGTCACTGGATGTTGTAATCAGTGATGTCATCAGTGATGTCATTTGAGATGTCATCAGTGATGTCATCAGTGATGTCACTAACCATGTCATGAATGATGTAATATGTGACATCATCAGCAGTGGATTGCGGGTGCGCGATATATAGTTAGCGCTTATAACTATATATGGAATTTCAATGGTTTTATGCGAGTAAAATAAGGTTTTCTAAATGCAAATCCCTAACTATATATGGCCTAAAACCAATGGTTTTTTCATTGAATTTTCAAGGTTTTGTAAATGCAAATTCCTAACTATATATGGAGTATAACCTATGGTTTTTTCTGTGAATATATATATATATATATATATATATATATATATATATATATATATATATATATATATATATATATATATATATATATATATATATAGCCAGCCTCCTACATAACGCCCTATGACTTTCTGTATCGGACCCTTCCCAGAAGTTCCCTCTCTTAAATCTGTACAGTGGTAGGAATTCAATCACTGAATAAGGACATTAAACAAGTATAGGGTTTAAAGCCTCTGGCTCAAAAGTCACATCTTCCTGCTCCTCATTTCACTGTTTTTGATTGACTTGGTACATCCTTCGCGCTGAAGACTTTACTAAGTGCTCTACAAGGTTTCTTGCACATTGCTCCAAAGCATATTACTCAAATCTACAGCAGATGGGTGATTAATATCCACACGTACAGGCCATGATAACTGGAAGCTGAGTGATAGTCATGTAGTCCAGGCTTTTTTTATCTGTACCCCAGGTTGCCTGTTATTATCCATAGTAAATCCATGTAGCCGGTCATAACTGGGTCCACGTGTTTTCTTTGATTTTGAGAGGAACTTAAGTAAAGCATGCTCTACTACACACGAATGATTGGACTACCTCAGACTGATGATTTATGCATGTAGCCCCAAGTAGTAGTGCTTACAGAGACAGTTGGAGGCCTTTTTGGTGGCAGTCTCCCATTAACACAGTTCTGCTCATGACTCTCCATTATACACACCTCACCGTCGCTGCACAAGACATTATTGCCATGGTGGGGCGACTGGTTCAGATTACCAACACTTCAGTGGGGCAGAGAATGACACTGTATTCATTTCACTGGATCAAGCCAGGTCATACAGCTCAGCCTGTGGCCTGAAAGCAGAACCACCTGAAATATGATAGGGAGGGCACTTGCTATTACCTGAACAAAAGAGATGGACTGACTGCACACTGACAGGAGCATGTGCCTGGGCCTTGTTGTATTTACAGCAAGACTGCCTGAGAGGAACACACATTTCCAGCTAGCACTATAATACACTTGCCATTGCCACTTGCCAGAGTGATGCTGGTGCTTGTGAGATGTAGGTTACCATGAAGCTGAAATGTACCTAAAGCAATACGCACTTCAACTAAATCTTACCTCTAGAAGTTTTATTTCTTTACCAGTGAATGGACTGAACACACAGACATAGATTTTAATTGTAAACTGGGCCTGAAAATCTGATATTCATGTTTAAATTTGACTTGTTGGAGATCCATACACCCGGACTAAGGAAAGGACTAGGTTAGCGAGAGGAAACTTGGTTGGTGCTATGAAGGAGTGACGACCAGACTCTAGCATTAAGAAGCAGGCCGTTGTTGCTAGCACCAGAGGAAAGGGATGTAAACTGTCCTGTGACCCTCTCTTAGCTCATTTTAATAACCAATGTCCACAGCTGCTGTGGTACTGCCTGATCCTACTCAAGACCAGCGTGCTGCGACCACCGACCAGCCCAACTAAAGCCTGCACAGCAAAAAATAAATAATACTTTCCCATTCTCTTCATGTCTGTCTCTTGAGAAAGCATATTTTTGCATGCAGCATCAGAAGAGCAAAGGGAAAAAAGCCTGCAGAACACGCTACTGCTTTCCAGCAGACCCCACCCAAGAGGGCTTTCCTTCTCCCCATGACTGCCACCCCCATTAGAGTTCTCAGCACCCTGTGGTGCCCTCCAGTCCTTTCAGCTTTAAAGAACTCACCACCACCAGCTAATAGTGAAGACTGCATTGTTCTGGTGTCATTGAGGAAATTGTCACCCAATGAGCTGTTGCAACTGTAAAGTCCCCATGAGCGCATTGGTAAAGCTGTGCCTGATCCAGGAAATGCAGTCACTAAGCTTGTAGCTCATGCTGAGCATTCTAAAACACAATGTAGTCAGAAAAACCCTTGTATACCCTGTCCTCCTTGGAACATGCGTGGCCAGCCCCACACGAAGGCCGACTGCCACCTGATTGGGTGGACTTCTTTTTCAATTACTGAGCTTTTGCATTTATACTACACAAATGAACTAAAGAGAATAAATGTCTTTCAAAGTAATAGAACTAAGATAATCCAGTTATATATTGCTGTATCACACCTTCTCACTCACACATTCCTTCATGAGAGCTAGTCTCCTCACTAACCCACTACAACAGCCTAAGGAGGAGGTTCTTAACATTTCAGTGCTCTTGTAGTTGTACTTGGCTCCTGGGGTTGCATGGACAGCTGTACTTGCTACATGCAGTGTAGAAGCTCCCTGGTTTCATAGCACCTGAAAACTGGACTGACCATAAGCTGTGGTTAATGTGACCCAGTGGTTGCCATTGGGGACCACCGACACTCATTTTTAGGTCTCGCCTGTCGATGCGCATGCGCATCGAGCAAGGCGAGAGTATTGCGAGTTATCCACTCTTTATCCACACTGCAAGGAATCGTGGCGATTCCTTGCAGTGCCCGTGACTTTTAAGGTCAATGCGCATGCGCATTAAGCTTATGCGCATGCGCATTGACCTTAAAAGTCACGGGCGCGTGCATGTCCGTCTTTGTTTACCCGCTCCGCCCCCTCCCGCCGTGTCGCCTTGCCTACTCTCTTCCACAGCCTCCCCCAGCTCCGCCCCCTCACTACTTGATTGCACGGCCGCTAGGCCGTGCCTCCCCTACTCTCCTCCCCCCTCCTCCTCTCCTCCCCTGCCTGCCTGCCGCTAGCCTTGCCTACTCTCTCTCGCACCCTCCCCCAGCTCCGCCCCCTCACTACTTGTTTTAAATGACTTTATTGTCTAAAGCTAGCACGGGGTCCCCGGCTCCAGGCGCTTCGTGTTGGGCGTGAGCATAGCGCCTTCCTCAGATCCCCCGCGGGCAGCTTTGCCCCGGAGCACTTCCTACACGCTCCCCACGGGGGCTAATGTCCCGGAGGGGGTGATTATCGGGCAAGCGGTGACCTGAGCGAGTGAGTAATCTTCCTTCATTAGAGCCATAGACACGCAGATTTCGAGGGGCCCCGTGATGATTGCACCCCCTCGCCCTCCCCCCCCCGCCCTTTCCAGACCCCCTGTAACTATCAGGCAGTGCCTGGAAGGCGGAGCTGCCAAGCACTCGCCATCACTTCCTCTAATGAGCACGTTTACCCGCCCCGGCCCTGCTGGGCTGTGAGAGCACGTGCTGTGTGTATGCCCCTGCCCTCCTTAGCAATTTATGACCCGTTCTTAATTTGTTGGCATTTGGGGTTTTCATAGCGCCAACTACATCAAACCCGCTGCTCTCAGTGAGGTATAGATATGCGGTCACTCCCTATTTAACTCGTTGTCTCCTCTACACCCTCTTTACTTCCACGGGTGTATGCATGTGTAGCGCCTCGCAGCCCGGTACTGTGATGCCAGAGGAGACTGCTCTCAGTACTTCTGTACACCATGCACGTGTCAACAACATCTCTTCTTTCTAACTCGTTGTCTCCTCTACACCCCCTCTTTACTTCCCCGGGTGTATGCATGTGTAGCGCCTCGCAGCCCGGTACTGTGAGGTCAAAGAAGGCTGCTCTCAGTACTTCTGCACTTCAGTACTTCTGTACACCAGCCACGTGTCAACAACCCCTCCCCTTTCTAACTCGCTGTCTGCTCCTCTGCACCCCCTCTTTACTTCCTCGGGTGTATGCGCGTGCCGACACCCCTCTTCTTTCTAACTCGCTGTCTGCTCCTCTGCACCCCCTCTTTACTTCCTCGGGTGTATGCGCGTGCCGACACCCCTCTCCTTTCTGACTCGCTGTCTGCTCCTCTGCACCCCCTCTTTACTTCCTCGGGTGTATGCGCGTGCCGACACCCCTCTCCTTTCTAACTCGCTGTCTGCTCCTCTGCACCCCCTCTTTACTTCCTCGGGTGTATGCGCGTGCCGACACCCCTCTCCTTTCTGACTCGCTGTCTGCTCCTCTGCATACTCTGCCGTTTGTCCTCTTTACTTCACCCCTCGACCCCTTACCCATGCCTCCACAGTCCACACTGCACTACTGGGAACGGGGATGCTTGCTCCCAGCCACTTCCGGTTCCTCTTGGCATACCCTCCCCTCTCCTCTCCTCACCCTCCCTATTCTGTTCCTGAAAAGAAGGGCTACGGAGACTGGTGCCCAAGATCAAACCTCGAGCCCTTCTTTAGAGGTCTCTTTCCATTGTCTTTGCCGCACATCCGGCATTCGGTAACATACTCTCCACCTGCAGACTGCATATCTTGCAGCCTGAAACCTGTGTCGCATTTCTCCTCCCCCCTCCCCTCTCTTCCTTCCGTCTGCGCCGTCTAACTTCCCCCGGTTCGAGTCCACCGCTCGCCTTTAGACTTTCCAGCCTCTTTCTGTACCTTCTAAACTCCGTCTGTACTTTCAGCCTCCTCTGTACCTCCCAGCACCCCCCTAAACTTCCATGTCCACTTCCCCCTTTCAGTCATCCCGGACCATGTCCCGGCCTCCCTCCCGTTCTCTGACTCTGTGTCGCTGACTTGGGCTGTTTCAGAAGTGTCCTTTCTTCAGGGTCACTGATATATGTTGTTGTCATACATTTCCTGGCCTCAAAAATGACGGACAGATTTTGTTTTCTCACATTTATTATTGAAGCGAGGTGGGTAGTAGGTATGTCGATGACCGATCGTGTTTTCATGAGTCCACGATCGTCAGTGTCACCGCTTGTTACCCCTCTACACAGATTAAGAACTCCTTGAAGCAAAGAGGGAACACATCCAATGCTCTGAAGTTTGACGTCTTTAGAGGTCTCTTTCCATTGTCTTTGCCGCACATCCGGCATTCGGTAACATACTCTCCACCTGCAGACTGCATATCTTGCAGCCTGAAACCTCTGTGTAATAAATGTGCTGCATGCTGCATATCGTACAGCTTGCTATCTATGTGTGAAATAAGTGTGTTGCAGACTGCATATCTGGCAGACTGCAATCTCTGTGTGTAATACATCTGTCTCAAACAGCATATCCCATAGTCTGCAATCTCTGTGTGTAATAAATGTGTATAGCAGACTGCATATCTGGCAGACTGCAATCTCTGTGTGTAATACATCTGTATCAAACAGCATATCCCTCACCCTCACTCACCCTCAACCCCTCACCCTCACTCACCCTCAACCCCTCACCCTCAATCCCTCACCCACACTCACCCACACTCACCCTCACTCACACTCACCCACCCTCACCCTCACCCTCACTCACACTCACCCACCCTCACCCTCACTCACCCTCACCCTCACTCACCCTCACTCACCCTCACCCTCACTCACCCTCAACCCCTCACCCTCACTCACCCTCAACCCCTCACCCACCCTCAACCCCTCACCCTCACTCACCCTCAACCCCTCACCCTCAACCCCTCACTCACCCTCACCCTCAACCCCTCAGCCTCACCCTCACTCACCCTCACCCTCAACCCATCAGCCTCACTCACCCTCACTCACCCTCAACCTCATGCTAAATATTTACAAAAAAACCCATAAACAATTCTAAAAGCACTAACTCTAATGCTGCGAGACCTATTGCATTTCTAATGCTTGTTGGAGTCTGGCATTTATTTGTCCTGAACAGACATTTCCCAAGAGCAAGAGAGGGAAAACAAAAAGGGAAGAGAAAAAAAAAAGTCACAAAGGGAGAATGGAGAAATCTGCGAGAGTGAGATAAAGGGGAATAAAGTGCCCGGTAGTGGATTGAAGAGGCCTCTGGATTAAATAATATGTAGCCTTGATATTTGGCACGCTAACATTTAATAGCACCGGCCTCGGGCTTCTGAGGACAGCTTTGGGTGCCAGCACTTATTCTTTTACAAATGAAACACTGGATATAAGGATGGCCTCTTAAGCAGCCAGCTAGAAGCATGAATAATTACATTGCTATAACTCTGGGTTTCAGGAAGTGTTACCCAGAGGGCAAAATACTTATGTCCAGAAGGGAGGTGATAAGCACACTCGCTTTTAAGAGGACAGGCAGTATTAATCAACTGTCCTATTCTTTTTTCTCCAATTGATAGTAGTACCAATTTCCTTGAACATTTTTCATCTAATTTATAAGAATGGCCAGAAGAAGTATGGGTGATCTAGGAGACAAAACGTGTATTAAAAATGGAGTGGGGTGAAAAGAAAATTGCATTAATATCTAATCCAGAATGTATGAAAACTTGCAAAGCTTTCATATTTTGATACAGTTCTCCATGCCAAACTTTGACAATTTATTTAATGATAGCCCAATAACACTCAAATTTGAAATCATCCAAACTCGGTGGAACAAAAAGGAATTCAAAATAACTGAGGGTGTAAAGCAGGGCAATGTTCTTCTCCCTTCCCATTTAATTTGAACACTGACCTTCTTAACGTCCCATTTAACCCCTTAACTGCTGCCCCTCTCTTTGCCCCCGTTGTCCCACCCAAGAGTGCTGAGCCCTCTTTTTTTGGCTATTTGGGGTACTTCACAATTAGGCCGCCGTAACTCCCCCCACCAACAGATAATCTATTCACAACAAATATGCGTCCTTTTTTCCAACATCATGGTGACTGCAAAGGAAGTTTGTGGATTCTCCTGGAGAGGACAGAGAAAATAGATAAAATATACCTGCATTTTGAGTTTTTGAGGAAAAATAGGAAAAAATGCTTAGGATAAAAGTGTCAGTTTTTTTTTCATAAACATGGTATCAACTAACAGTTTGCTGTGCTAAAGTCACTATCTCGCCAGCTTTCAGGAACATGCAGAGCTGAATCAAAACATTTATTTATTTACCACAGTGTTGGCATTTTTCAAAGAAGTAGCCCATTTTTGTGCTTTCAACCTACTGTGGTGGAAACCAGTGTGAAACCGATGAGTGACCCAGGAGATTTAGATTTCGGAAAAGTAGACACAATTCTGAATTCAGCAAGGGGTTACACGTGTAGATCGCTCACAGTGTTCCCAAAGAAACTAACTGTGGAAATAAAGAAATATGGAAAATGAGAAATTAGAAAATGAGAAAGAATAACAGCGTTTGTGATTTTCTTTATCTGTAACTTTTTGTCACAATTACCGATTTACAAAAGCAATATACCATTGCATCCTGTAGACCATGGGTACTCGCAAACATTTGCCCATGGGCCACAAAGTATAGTCTGTGGTGTCCCCAAGGGCCACACTGATGCCAGCAGGGTGGCGATAGAGTGTCTGGGTGGATCAGGGATTGTGTAAGGAGGTCTAAAAAGTTTTTTAATAAACGGGCAAGCATTTATTTGCAGGTTAATAAATGCTTGTTCAATTATTTACAACAAAAAAAATCTGAATATTAATGCTCAGTAACTAAACAGCAGCTCGTGCTGCTGTTCACCGGGGGGGGGGTAGCATGTAAAGGTCAAGAGGGCTGTTCTTTGAGTATCACTGCTCTAGACCCTTCTGGTTGCAGGAATACATAGGGTATTTAGGTTCTCCAAGAACCCAAGGTACCCAGAGCCAACAACTGAGCTGCACCACATGATGTTTTTTCGTTGTGTACCAAGTACAGACCAACTTATTTAGTGAATGCAGAGTGAAAAATAGGTATCAAGGAAAACCTATGCATTTCTGAAATTGACACCAGATATAGAGTTTAGCAGCAGGTGCTATTTGTAAATTTCTGATTTTGTGGATTCCCATACTAGCATGTGATTTAGAGGGTATTTTCAAAATGTCTTTTTTCTTTTACACAGTGGCTTACATGTGGAAGACACAAAAACAGCCCCATTTGGTAATAACAAATGTTGTCCTACTCCATGTTCCCACAAGGCTTCCGATAAAAATGGTACCTCACTTATGTGGGTAGGCCTATTGCCAACGACAGGAAAGGGCACAAAACCGAATATGGATCCATCACATTATTCCACACAAAACTGTCCCTTTTTTTGCAAAGTGGATAGCTGTGGATTTTGAGCCCTAGCTCAGCCGGCACCTAGAACCTAGCAAAGCTCCACATTTTTTAGAACTAGACACCTGGAGGAATCTAGGGTGGGGTCACTTGTGTGGCTCTCATCAGCTTTTTTTATTTTACCCAGAATCCCTTACAAAACACAAACTGAATTTAAAAAACATTTCCCTCATTTCTGTGATGGAAATTTCCGGAATCTGTGGGAAGCAACAAACTTCCTTTCACCCAGCATGACCTCACCAGATCTCCTGATAAAAATTTTACCTCACTTGTGTGGGCAGGCCTAGTGCTAATGACAGGAAAGGACTCAAAATGCAACATGGATACATCACATTTTTCCACTTAAAAATGACCCCTTTTTTTTTTTGCAAAGCGGATAGCTGTGAAATTTGTGCCCTAGGTCAGCTGGCACCTAGGGAAACCTAGCAAACCTGCACATTTTTTTCAAACTAGACAACCAGGGGAATATAGGGATGCATGACTTGCGTGGCTCTCAACAGGTAATTAGGACCAGGAGGCCTAGCAAACGTCAAACTTTGGTTAAAAAAACACATTTTCCTCACATTTCTGTGGCAGACATTTCTGGAATCTGCAGGGAGCCACATATTTCCTACCACTCTGAATTCCCACTTTTTCTCCAATAAGAACGGTACCCCACATTTGGGAGAGCACAAGACCACGAAACAAAAGGCCCTAATGCACAACGAAGAGAGATAAGCAATCAGGGTAGCTGCAGTACTTGTAGCGCCACTCAAGAAAACCTAAGAATCAGACATTTTAAAAAACTAGACAACAAGGGATTCCAGGAAGTGTGGTATGCATGGATTCCAGAAGGTTTTCGTACCCACAATGCACTGCAACCTTCAAAGTTTGCATAAAGTCAAACTTTTCCTTGCATTTCTGTGATGAAAATTTCTGGGCGCCACAGGACCCCGCAGAATACCTATCACCCAACGTTACCCCACTTGTGCCAATAAAAGCACTGCACCACTTGTGTGGCTGCGACTAGTGACTGCAACAGGAACAGATTAAACCAAGGTCAATTAGAACCATAACGAGGGGATGGCTCCCCCACACTACCTCACTCGTGGGCCAGACTTGGTTTGACTTTAATTTGTCCCGGGTTGGGAGGGCAGAAAGCCCACTACACACCACAGAATTCAAAATGGTGCCAAAACAAACAAGCATTTGCAATGCAATAGGTCTTGCATTAATTAAGTTTGAGCTATTGGCATTGCTAAATATTGCAACACCAATTGCAACGAAAGTCTATAAATTGTAGGCCAAAAAAATGTGTATTTATTTTTGTAGCAATGGTGGCATGCTGCGTTTTAGATGAATATGTTTAAAAGTTAAGTGTATTAAGCCTGACACCAAGAAGGCTGCCAGGACTCTAAGGTGCACAACATAAAACTGAGCAAGCTCTTGATTCGTTTGACTTTTTCGTTTATGCTTAAACCATTAAATCATCATTTTATAAACATTTCTTGAACATGATTTCTTTCCAAAAAATCACAGTGTACGTTGCTACAAATCATTGAAAATCATTATCTGAACATAAGGATAACATAAAATAGTGATGCTTAAAATAAACACATAAGAACCCAATGCATTTCGGGACCCTTCGTGGCCCCTTCGTCAGGGGTCTGTTGAAAAAACAAATGAAAATAAAAATTAGTATAAAGCAAACTATTGCTTTGATGTTTACAAGTAGCTCAGCAATTTCTAACTACTTAATAGTTTCTGTGTCTCCATATTTGAGATCTAAGTCTTTTTAAATTTCAGTGAAGTTAGATTCCTTTTTGCTTTTCTATTATTCTCTATGTGAAAACAGTCTGTGCAATAACTGTACTCCAAACAGTTATTCTTAATTCATTATTCACTAAAATAGTCACTGCACCTACATACCGTGTTTAGCAGGTTGCTTGGAACAAAAAACGATGTTCCTACGTACAAAGAAGATGACATTAAAGGAATTATTTCAAAATACCTTATGTCTAAACTGAGTTACAGCGTTTTTATCAGACTTTTAAAAAAAGGGAAGGAGTAAGATGATTGAAAAATGATTACCTGCGAGCCGTTGCGTAATGCGTTGGTCTCGCTTTAATAGCCAGTTGAAATGAGTTAATACTGAAAAGAAAAAGAATGAGATTGCAGTCTAGTTTCTTAGAGTGACAGAAGTTTTATCTGTCCAGCGTTTTAATGTGAAAAATGTTTGTTGTACCTGCAGCGTTTCAGAATCCTTCCTGCTATTCGGCAACCTTCACCAACCTATTAAAAGGTTGAGAGTATTGTTTTAGCATTATGATCTTTTTACTAATTAATGCATGCTCTCGCGAAAAAAAGGGTTTCAAGTTTACCTGCGGTCCTAGGCTGTAGCGCTTCGGTTCCGCAGTATCGGTCTTTGTTATGATTTAACTGTGGGAAAACCACAGGATTAGTAAATCCGATTTATGTTTAAAAATCCCTTTCCAATTAAGCGTTTTCGAAGAAACGCGTTGCGGGGCTTACCTTAAATGCAAGTTGCACTAGCCTTCCAATATTCCACTCTGGCGTGTTCACAGTCGCCATTGAAGTTTTAGTCCTTCTTCTAGTTTTAGGTTATGAGGGTTTCTCTAACACTAAAAACGGACTTAGGTGATTCTGCTCTGTTTAGTTGTGGGCGAATTGGGGCTGCCATATTGAAATATTTTATGAAATCGATCCATTTTAATCTGTGCTATTTTGGACTTTAAGCATGGTTTCAAACTGTTATTTAACTATGAATAATTGGCTGCATGAGTGTAGATTTTCATAACACATAAAAAACGGAAAATAACAGTGCCGCTGTATAACACTTGGACCACAGAAAATATTTTGAAACATATATCATCAAATTGTCATTTACAATCCTTTTGCACTTAAAACAATATCTGCCTATTTACAATCTTCTCATTAGTGTATTAGAGTATGTGACATCAATTATTCATAATTTATGTCACCTTGAATTTATGTTGTTTTGAGTTTGTCTGTGTAGTTATAAATAGGACGCGTGCTAGAAATCACGGGGATCAGTGTATTAAATTGTGGCTAGAACGTGTGTCAGAATTCACTGGGGTAGCAGGACCGCCCATCAGTTTTGGTTGTTTATAGAAAACATGCCATCTCAATTTTATCGTTGAGCCCAAATGGGACCAAAGTCTGCAATTTGCGTATCCAGAAGGCTTCTCGCTGGAGAAGAATCTTTGCATTATCGAATCCCAACCTTTGTGGTACCTGCTCAATTATTTGGAATCTTAGTTGCGCTATCGTATGCCTTGCTTCTGTCCAGTGTTGCGCTAGGGGTGATGTAAAGTTTTTTGAACGTATCCTACTCTTGTGTTCCGTTAATCTCACTTTAAGTTTTCTGTCAGTTTTTCCTATGTAGAGAAGTCCACACGGGCATTTGATAGCGTATATCACGTGTTCCGAATTGCATGTTGTATCATGCTTAAGTTGAATTTTCTCCCCTGTTCTAGGGTGTAGTAGTATATTGCCCAAAATGATGTTGTTGCAATTTTTGCAGTTATGGCATTTCATTGTCCCTTTGAATGACGTTTGCTCTTCAGTGGTAGATGCCGACTTGCTTGGTTTATTAAGCATTTCCTTTAGATTTTGTGCCCTTTTGTAGGCAAACAAAGGTTGCTCATGAAACAATGAACCAAAGTCCTTTTCTATTTGTAATATCTCCCATCTTTTTTTGATTATTTTCTTGATCTGCCAGGATGATGTGGAGTACTTCGATACAAATGCCATTCTTTTGTTTGCATTCTTTGGCTTTTTTACTAATAGTTCACTTCTGGGAATAGTCTTGATCTTCTCTACATGTGCCTCCAAGAGTTTTTTTGGATAACCTCTGTCCAAATACTTTTGTTTTTGTTCATTGATGCTTTTGTCACATATTTCTGGATTTGATGTGATCCTCTTAATTCGCATAAATTGCGACACTGGCAAGTTGTTGATCAAATTGGCTGGGTGGAAACTGCCAAATAGCAGGGCGTTATTCTTGTCTGTCGGTTTTTTGTATACACTTGTGTGTATGGAGTTTTCTTTAATTTCCACTAGAACATCCAGGAAAGGCAGTGCTTCAGTACTTATGCTGTGTGTGAACTGGATGCGAGCATCAATGCTATTGAGTTTTTGAATGTTCTCCAAAAGTTTCTTCTCCGAATCTCTCCAAAGTATAAAGATATCATCTATGTATCTTTTATAATGTACTAGTCCTTGTTGCCATTCAGGTTTTGTCAAAATATAATTGTCCTCGAATTTAGCCATGAAAATATTGGCATAAATACAAGCTCCGGGAAAACCCATTGCTGTTCCATTTAGTTGTAAGTAAAAATCATTTTGCCATGTGAAATAGCTATTTTCTAAGCAGAATTCCAATAGCTTAAGGGTCATGCATTTTACTTCTTCTGATTTTTCTCCTTTTAGAAGCGCCCATTCCATGGCTTCTAGGCCTTGCTGGTGCGGTATTGAAGTGTATAGCGATGTGACATCTATGGTACAAATAATCCATTGTGTTGCACCTTGTGTGTCAATTGTTTGAAGGTTCCTTAGAAAATCTGAAGTATCTTCCAAATACGTTGACCAGTTCTGTATGAACGACTGCATATGGGTGTCGATGAATATTCCCAGATTTTCAAAAATTGAGGAGCACCCTGAGACTATTGGTCTGAATGGTGGATTTTGAAGACTTTTATGGATTTTAGGTAAAAAATATATCCGTGGTCTCCTTGGATACAGCTGTCTCAAATAGCGTTTTGTTCTTGTGTTAATCTAGCATAACTCTTCTGCTTTATTTAGTATTTCATCCAAAGCATGTGTTATTTCCATTGTGGGATCTCTGTCAAGTTTTGCATATGTAGTTGTGTCACTTACATGCTCTGTGCCTTTTTGTGAATAAAACGTGGAGTCCATAATGACTAGACCCCCTCCTTTGTCCGCCTTCTGGATTACAATAGTTGGGTTCTTTACTAGAGATTGCAGTGCACTGTATTCAGCTTTAGTCAGATTCTTTAGTTTGCTCTTGAAGTGAATTTTGCTTAAGTCTGCCTTGACTAGTATCTCAAAAGTATCCAATGTCTTGTGCGATATTGGGGCTACAAAAGTGCTCTTAGGTTTGAATTTAGTGTCATCATTTTCCTCAGTTTGAATTACCACAGTAAAGAAATGCTTGAGCCTTATCAGGCGCATGAACTTAAAAAATGCTATCTCAGTTTCAAGCTCGTTCGTTTGATACGTCCTCACGAAACTTGTTCCTTTATTAAGTAAATCTGTTTCAAATTGTGTCAAAGGATATTTAGATATGTTGATCACGAGGCTTTGGCTTGGCTCCTGAGGCTTGCTTTCCTTATCCTTTCCTTTTCCTTTTCCTCTTCTCGTTTTCTTTCCACTTGCGATAAAGTTGTTTGATCTGGTGGTTTGCTGGGCAATTGGCCCTCCGCTAAAAAAGAATCCGAGCTTAGATTGGTGCCACTTGCACCTTCTGTCGATGTTGAAGGAGTTGCTTGTTGTTTCTGCAAGGGTTGTCTCGTAGTGCTGGTATCACTATCAGATACACCACTTTCATCTGATGTTGTAGGTTGTTGTTTCTTATTTGTGTACCTCCTTTTGGCGTAAACTTCAGCCCAAGTGTAAGCTTCGTTGAGCTTGTAGTCGATTGTATCGCGTTTAAATTTTCGCAATTTTGTCTCCTGTAATTCCTTTCCATATTTGTCTAATTTAATATCCAAATCTGCTAGGAATTTATTCCATGGTTCTAACTCCATTCTGGATGACAAATCTTTCTTAACATTGAATATTTCTTCCTCTAGCTCTTTAATGATTCTTGAGAGCTCTTCCACTAGTAACAAGATCAAATCTAGTGAGCATTTATTGAGGATACAGTACCATTTTTCCATAAATTGAGGATTGTTATTCAATCTGTATAGCATTGGTCTGATGGCGAGCCTGAGGCCTCTTGGAATCCGTCTCACGCGATGATATTGAATTAATGTTGAGGCGTGTAGTCGTTGGTTCAATTCACGCTTTGTTAAATACTCCAGTTGTTTGAGCTGTTGTGTAACTGAGCCACTTTTTGCATCAAAGGTTTTCGTTTCCTTTATCAATTGATATATTTGATCTGCTTCGTCCGTCGTATATATTTTTATGTTTGCTCTATTTTCCGTGATTCCAGATATCGAGTCGAAAGACATTTTCTATGGTGCTAGTGCCCACCGTTTTGCAGAATAATATGTGAAAATGTATGTGTTTGGGTACTGCACACAGTATTCAAATTATAAGGGCGTTTTAACAAAATTGTGTGCTACCTTTGATTGATGTCTGCCACACCCTATGAAACTTGTATTAAGCCTGACACCAAGAAGGCTGCCAGGACTCTAAGGTGCACAACATAAAACTGAGCAAGCTCTTGATTCGTTTGACTTTTTCGTTTATGCTTAAACCATTAAATCATCATTTTATAAACATTTCTTGAACATGATTTCTTTCCAAAAAATCACAGTGTACGTTGCTACAAATCATTGAAAATCATTATCTGAACATAAGGATAACATAAAATAGTGATGCTTAAAATAAACACATAAGAACCCAATGCATTTCGGGACCCTTCGTGGCCCCTTCGTCAGGGGTCTGTTGAAAAAACAAATGAAAATAAAAATTAGTATAAAGCAAACTATTGCTTTGATGTTTACAAGTAGCTCAGCAATTTCTAACTACTTAATAGTTTCTGTGTCTCCATATTTGAGATCTAAGTCTTTTTAAATTTCAGTGAAGTTAGATTCCTTTTTGCTTTTCTATTATTCTCTATGTGAAAACAGTCTGTGCAATAACTGTACTCCAAACAGTTATTCTTAATTCATTATTCACTAAAATAGTCACTGCACCTACATACCGTGTTTAGCAGGTTGCTTGGAACAAAAAACGATGTTCCTACGTACAAAGAAGATGACATTAAAGGAATTATTTCAAAATACCTTATGTCTAAACTGAGTTACAGCGTTTTTATCAGACTTTTAAAAAAAGGGAAGGAGTAAGATGATTGAAAAATGATTACCTGCGAGCCGTTGCGTAATGCGTTGGTCTCGCTTTAATAGCCAGTTGAAATGAGTTAATACTGAAAAGAAAAAGAATGAGATTGCAGTCTAGTTTCTTAGAGTGACAGAAGTTTTATCTGTCCAGCGTTTTAATGTGAAAAATGTTTGTTGTACCTGCAGCGTTTCAGAATCCTTCCTGCTATTCGGCAACCTTCACCAACCTATTAAAAGGTTGAGAGTATTGTTTTAGCATTATGATCTTTTTACTAATTAATGCATGCTCTCGCGAAAAAAAGGGTTTCAAGTTTACCTGCGGTCCTAGGCTGTAGCGCTTCGGTTCCGCAGTATCGGTCTTTGTTATGATTTAACTGTGGGAAAACCACAGGATTAGTAAATCCGATTTATGTTTAAAAATCCCTTTCCAATTAAGCGTTTTCGAAGAAACGCGTTGCGGGGCTTACCTTAAATGCAAGTTGCACTAGCCTTCCAATATTCCACTCTGGCGTGTTCACAGTCGCCATTGAAGTTTTAGTCCTTCTTCTAGTTTTAGGTTATGAGGGTTTCTCTAACACTAAAAACGGACTTAGGTGATTCTGCTCTGTTTAGTTGTGGGCGAATTGGGGCTGCCATATTGAAATATTTTATGAAATCGATCCATTTTAATCTGTGCTATTTTGGACTTTAAGCATGGTTTCAAACTGTTATTTAACTATGAATAATTGGCTGCATGAGTGTAGATTTTCATAACACATAAAAAACGGAAAATAACAGTGCCGCTGTATAACACTTGGACCACAGAAAATATTTTGAAACATATATCATCAAATTGTCATTTACAATCCTTTTGCACTTAAAACAATATCTGCCTATTTACAATCTTCTCATTAGTGTATTAGAGTATGTGACATCAATTATTCATAATTTATGTCACCTTGAATTTATGTTGTTTTGAGTTTGTCTGTGTAGTTATAAATAGGACGCGTGCTAGAAATCACGGGGATCAGTGTATTAAATTGTGGCTAGAACGTGTGTCAGAATTCACTGGGGTAGCAGGACCGCCCATCAGTTTTGGTTGTTTATAGAAAACATGCCATCTCAATTTTATCGTTGAGCCCAAATGGGACCAAAGTCTGCAATTTGCGTATCCAGAAGGCTTCTCGCTGGAGAAGAATCTTTGCATTATCGAATCCCAACCTTTGTGGTACCTGCTCAATTATTTGGAATCTTAGTTGCGCTATCGTATGCCTTGCTTCTGTCCAGTGTTGCGCTAGGGGTGATGTAACGTTTTTTGAACGTATCCTACTCTTGTGTTCCGTTAATCTCACTTTAAGTTTTCTGTCAGTTTTTCCTATGTAGAGAAGTCCACACGGGCATTTGATAGCGTATATCACGTGTTCCGAATTGCATGTTGTATCATGCTTAAGTTGAATTTTCTCCCCTGTTCTAGGGTGTAGTAGTATATTGCCCAAAATGATGTTGTTGCAATTTTTGCAGTTATGGCATTTCATTGTCCCTTTGAATGACGTTTGCTCTTCAGTGGTAGATGCCGACTTGCTTGGTTTATTAAGCATTTCCTTTAGATTTTGTGCCCTTTTGTAGGCAAACAAAGGTTGCTCATGAAACAATGAACCAAAGTCCTTTTCTATTTGTAATATCTCCCATCTTTTTTTGATTATTTTCTTGATCTGCCAGGATGATGTGGAGTACTTCGATACAAATGCCATTCTTTTGTTTGCATTCTTTGGCTTTTTTACTAATAGTTCACTTCTGGGAATAGTCTTGATCTTCTCTACATGTGCCTCCAAGAGTTTTTTTGGATAACCTCTGTCCAAATACTTTTGTTTTTGTTCATTGATGCTTTTGTCACATATTTCTGGATTTGATGTGATCCTCTTAATTCGCATAAATTGCGACACTGGCAAGTTGTTGATCAAATTGGCTGGGTGGAAACTGCCAAATAGCAGGGCGTTATTCTTGTCTGTCGGTTTTTTGTATACACTTGTGTGTATGGAGTTTTCTTTAATTTCCACTAGAACATCCAGGAAAGGCAGTGCTTCAGTACTTATGCTGTGTGTGAACTGGATGCGAGCATCAATGCTATTGAGTTTTTGAATGTTCTCCAATAGTTTCTTCTCCGAATCTCTCCAAAGTATAAAGATATCATCTATGTATCTTTTATAATGTACTAGTCCTTGTTGCCATTCAGGTTTTGTCAAAATATAATTGTCCTCGAATTTAGCCATGAAAATATTGGCATAAATACAAGCTCCGGGAAAACCCATTGCTGTTCCATTTAGTTGTAAGTAAAAATCATTTTGCCATGTGAAATAGCTATTTTCTAAGCAGAATTCCAATAGCTTAAGGGTCATGCATTTTACTTCTTCTGATTTTTCTCCTTTTAGAAGCGCCCATTCCATGGCTTCTAGGCCTTGCTGGTGCGGTATTGAAGTGTATAGCGATGTGACATCTATGGTACAAATAATCCATTGTGTTGCACCTTGTGTGTCAATTGTTTGAAGGTTCCTTAGAAAATCTGAAGTATCTTCCAAATACGTTGACCAGTTCTGTATGAACGACTGCATATGGGTGTCGATGAATATTCCCAGATTTTCAAAAATTGAGGAGCACCCTGAGACTATTGGTCTGAATGGTGGATTTTGAAGACTTTTATGGATTTTAGGTAAAAAATATATCCGTGGTCTCCTTGGATACAGTTGTCTCAAATAGCGTTTTGTTCTTGTGTTAATCCAGCATAACTCTTCTGCTTTATTTAGTATTTCATCCAAAGCATGTGTTATTTCCATTGTGGGATCTCTGTCAAGTTTTGCATATGTAGTTGTGTCACTTACATGCTCTGTGCCTTTTTGTGAATAAAACGTGGAGTCCATAATGACTAGACCCCCTCCTTTGTCCGCCTTCTGGATTACAATAGTTGGGTTCTTTACTAGAGATTGCAGTGCACTGTATTCAGCTTTAGTCAGATTCTTTAGTTTGCTCTTGAAGTGAATTTTGCTTAAGTCTGCCTTGACTAGTATCTCAAAAGTATCCAATGTCTTGTGCGATATTGGGGCTACAAAAGTGCTCTTAGGTTTGAATTTAGTGTCATCATTTTCCTCAGTTTGTGAACACGCCAGAGTGGAATATTGGAAGGCTAGTGCAACTTGCATTTAAGGTAAGCCCCGCAACGCGTTTCTTCGAAAACGCTTAATTGGAAAGGGATTTTTAAACATAAATCGGATTTACTAATCCTGTGGTTTTCCCACAGTTAAATCATAACAAAGACCGATACTGCGGAACCGAAGCGCTACAGCCTAGGACCGCAGGTAAACTTGAAACCCTTTTTTTCGCGAGAGCATGCATTAATTAGTAAAAAGATCATAATGCTAAAACAATACTCTCAACCTTTTAATAGGTTGGTGAAGGTTGCCGAATAGCAGGAAGGATTCTGAAACGCTGCAGGTACAACAAACATTTTTCACATTAAAACGCTGGACAGATAAAACTTCTGTCACTCTAAGAAACTAGACTGCAATCTCATTCTTTTTCTTTTCAGTATTAACTCATTTCAACTGGCTATTAAAGCGAGACCAACGCATTACGCAACGGCTCGCAGGTAATCATTTTTCAATCATCTTACTCCTTCCCTTTTTTAAAAAGTCTGATAAAAACGCTGTAACTCAGTTTAGACATAAGGTATTTTGAAATAATTCCTTTAATGTCATCTTCTTTGTACGTAGGAACATCGTTTTTTGTTCCAAGCAACCTGCTAAACACGGTATGTAGGTGCAGTGACTATTTTAGTGAATAATGAATTAAGAATAACTGTTTGGAGTACAGTTATTGCACAGACTGTTTTCACATAGAGAATAATAGAAAAGCAAAAAGGAATCTAACTTCACTGAAATTTAAAAAGACTTAGATCTCAAATATGGAGACACAGAAACTATTAAGTAGTTAGAAATTGCTGAGCTACTTGTAAACATCAAAGCAATAGTTTGCTTTATACTAATTTTTATTTTCATTTGTTTTTTCAACAGACCCCTGACGAAGGGGCCACGAAGGGTCCCGAAATGCATTGGGTTCTTATGTGTTTATTTTAAGCATCACTATTTTATGTTATCCTTATGTTCAGATAATGATTTTCAATGATTTGTAGCAACGTACACTGTGATTTTTTGGAAAGAAATCATGTTCAAGAAATGTTTATAAAATGATGATTTAATGGTTTAAGCATAAACGAAAAAGTCAAACGAATCAAGAGCTTGCTCAGTTTTATGTTGTGCACCTTAGAGTCCTGGCAGCCTTCTTGGTGTCAGGCTTAATACAAGTTTCATAGGGTGTGGCAGACATCAATCAAAGGTAGCACACAATTTTGTTAAAACGCCCTTATAATTTGAATACTGTGTGCAGTACCCACACACATACATTTTCACATATTATTCTGCAAAACGGTGGGCACTAGCACCATAGAAAATGTCTTTCGACTCGATATCTGGAATCACGGAAAATAGAGCAAACATAAAAATATATACGACGGACGAAGCAGATCAAATATATCAATTGATAAAGGAAACGAAAACCTTTGATGCAAAAAGTGGCTCAGTTACACAACAGCTCAAACAACTGGAGTATTTAACAAAGCGTGAATTGAACCAACGACTACACGCCTCAACATTAATTCAATATCATCGCGTGAGACGGATTCCAAGAGGCCTCAGGCTCGCCATCAGACCAATGCTATACAGATTGAATAACAATCCTCAATTTATGGAAAAATGGTACTGTATCCTCAATAAATGCTCACTAGATTTGATCTTGTTACTAGTGGAAGAGCTCTCAAGAATCATTAAAGAGCTAGAGGAAGAAATATTCAATGTTAAGAAAGATTTGTCATCCAGAATGGAGTTAGAACCATGGAATAAATTCCTAGCAGATTTGGATATTAAATTAGACAAATATGGAAAGGAATTACAGGAGACAAAATTGCGAAAATTTAAACGCGATACAATCGACTACAAGCTCAACGAAGCTTACACTTGGGCTGAAGTTTACGCCAAAAGGAGGTACACAAATAAGAAACAACAACCTACAACATCAGATGAAAGTGGTGTATCTGATAGTGATACCAGCACTACGAGACAACCCTTGCAGAAACAACAAGCAACTCCTTCAACATCGACAGAAGGTGCAAGTGGCACCAATCTAAGCTCGGATTCTTTTTTAGCGGAGGGCCAATTGCCCAGCAAACCACCAGATCAAACAACTTTATCGCAAGTGGAAAGAAAACGAGAAGAGGAAAAGGAAAAGGAAAGGATAAGGAAAGCAAGCCTCAGGAGCCAAGCCAAAGCCTCGTGATCAACATATCTAAATATCCTTTGACACAATTTGAAACAGATTTACTTAATAAAGGAACAAGTTTCGTGAGGACGTATCAAACGAACGAGCTTGAAACTGAGATAGCATTTTTTAAGTTCATGCGCCTGATAAGGCTCAAGCATTTCTTTACTGTGGTAAATCCAATTCAAACTGAGGAAAATGATGACACTAAATTCAAACCTAAGAGCACTTTTGTAGCCCCAATATCGCACAAGACATTGGATACTTTTGAGATACTAGTCAAGGCAGACTTAAGCAAAATTCACTTCAAGAGCAAACTAAAGAATCTGACTAAAGCTGAATACAGTGCACTGCAATCTCTAGTAAAGAACCCAACTATTGTAATCCAGAAGGCGGACAAAGGAGGGGGTCTAGTCATTATGGACTCCACGTTTTATTCACAAAAAGGCACAGAGCATGTAAGTGACACAACTACATATGCAAAACTTGACAGAGATCCCACAATGGAAATAACACATGCTTTGGATGAAATACTAAATAAAGCAGAAGAGTTATGCTGGATTAACACAAGAACAAAACGCTATTTGAGACAACTGTATCCAAGGAGACCACGGATATATTTTTTACCTAAAATCCATAAAAGTCTTCAAAATCCACCATTCAGACCAATAGTCTCAGGGTGCTCCTCAATTTTTGAAAATCTGGGAATATTCATCGACACCCATATGCAGTCGTTCATACAGAACTGGTCAACGTATTTGGAAGATACTTCAGATTTTCTAAGGAACCTTCAAACAATTGACACACAAGGTGCAACACAATGGATTATTTGTACCATAGATGTCACATCGCTATACACTTCAATACCGCACCAGCAAGGCCTAGAAGCCATGGAATGGGCGCTTCTAAAAGGAGAAAAATCAGAAGAAGTAAAATGCATGACCCTTAAGCTATTGGAATTCTGCTTAGAAAATAGCTATTTCACATGGCAAAATGATTTTTACTTACAACTAAATGGAACAGCAATGGGTTTTCCCGGAGCTTGTATTTATGCCAATATTTTCATGGCTAAATTCGAGGACAATTATATTTTGACAAAACCTGAATGGCAACAAGGACTAGTACATTATAAAAGATACATAGATGATATCTTTATACTTTGGAGAGATTCGGAGAAGAAACTATTGGAGAACATTCAAAAACTCAATAGCATTGATGCTCGCATCCAGTTCACACACAGCATAAGTACTGAAGCACTGCCTTTCCTGGATGTTCTAGTGGAAATTAAAGAAAACTCCATACACACAAGTGTATACAAAAAACCGACAGACAAGAATAACGCCCTGCTATTTGGCAGTTTCCACCCAGCCAATTTGATCAACAACTTGCCAGTGTCGCAATTTATGCGAATTAAGAGGATCACATCAAATCCAGAAATATGTGACAAAAGCATCAATGAACAAAAACAAAAGTATTTGGACAGAGGTTATCCAAAAAAACTCTTGGAGGCACATGTAGAGAAGATCAAGACTATTCCCAGAAGTGAACTATTAGTAAAAAAGCCAAAGAATGCAAACAAAAGAATGGCATTTGTATCGAAGTACTCCACATCATCCTAGCAGATCAAGAAAATAATCAAAAAAAGATGGGAGATATTACAAATAGAAAAGGACTTTGGTTCATTGTTTCATGAGCAACCTTTGTTTGCCTACAAAAGGGCACAAAATCTAAAGGAAATGCTTAATAAACCAAGCAAGTCGGCATCTACCACTGAAGAGCAAACGTCATTCAAAGGGACAATGAAATGCCATAACTGCAAAAATTGCAACAACATCATTTTGGGCAATATACTACTACACCCTAGAACAGGGGAGAAAATTCAACTTAAGCATGATACAACATGCAATTCGGAACACGTGATATACGCTATCAAATGCCCGTGTGGACTTCTCTACATAGGAAAAACTGACAGAAAACTTAAAGTGAGATTAACGGAACACAAGAGTAGGATACGTTCAAAAAACGTTACATCACCCCTAGCGCAACACTGGACAGAAGCAAGGCATACGATAGCGCAACTAAGATTCCAAATAATTGAGCAGGTACCACAAAGGTTGGGATTCGATAATGCAAAGATTCTTCTCCAGCGAGAAGCCTTCTGGATACGCAAATTGCAGACTTTGGTCCCATTTGGGCTCAACGATAAAATTGAGATGGCATGTTTTCTATAAACAACCAAAACTGATGGGCGGTCCTGCTACCCCAGTGAATTCTGACACACGTTCTAGCCACAATTTAATACACTGATCCCCGTGATTTCTAGCACGCGTCCTATTTATAACTACACAGACAAACTCAAAACAACATAAATTCAAGGTGACATAAATTATGAATAATTGATGTCACATACTCTAATACACTAATGAGAAGATTGTAAATAGGCAGATATTGTTTTAAGTGCAAAAGGATTGTAAATGACAATTTGATGATATATGTTTCAAAATATTTTCTGTGGTCCAAGTGTTATACAGCGGCACTGTTATTTTCCGTTTTTTATGTGTTATGAAAATCTACACTCATGCAGCCAATTATTCATAGTTAAATAACAGTTTGAAACCATGCTTAAAGTCCAAAATAGCACAGATTAAAATGGATCGATTTCATAAAATATTTCAATATGGCAGCCCCAATTCGCCCACAACTAAACAGAGCAGAATCACCTAAGTCCGTTTTTAGTGTTAGAGAAACCCTCATAACCTAAAACTAGAAGAAGGACTAAAACTTCAATGGCGACTGTGAACACGCCAGAGTGGAATATTGGAAGGCTAGTGCAACTTGCATTTAAGGTAAGCCCCGCAACGCGTTTCTTCGAAAACGCTTAATTGGAAAGGGATTTTTAAACATAAATCGGATTTACTAATCCTGTGGTTTTCCCACAGTTAAATCATAACAAAGACCGATACTGCGGAACCGAAGCGCTACAGCCTAGGACCGCAGGTAAACTTGAAACCCTTTTTTTCGCGAGAGCATGCATTAATTAGTAAAAAGATCATAATGCTAAAACAATACTCTCAACCTTTTAATAGGTTGGTGAAGGTTGCCGAATAGCAGGAAGGATTCTGAAACGCTGCAGGTACAACAAACATTTTTCACATTAAAACGCTGGACAGATAAAACTTCTGTCACTCTAAGAAACTAGACTGCAATCTCATTCTTTTTCTTTTCAGTATTAACTCATTTCAACTGGCTATTAAAGCGAGACCAACGCATTACGCAACGGCTCGCAGGTAATCATTTTTCAATCATCTTACTCCTTCCCTTTTTTTAAAAGTCTGATAAAAACGCTGTAACTCAGTTTAGACAAGGTATTTTGAAATAATTCCTTTAATGTCATCTTCTTTGTACGTAGGAACATCGTTTTTTGTTCCAAGCAACCTGCTAAACACGGTATGTAGGTGCAGTGACTATTTTAGTGAATAATGAATTAAGAATAACTGTTTGGAGTACAGTTATTGCACAGACTGTTTTCACATAGAGAATAATAGAAAAGCAAAAAGGAATCTAACTTCACTGAAATTTAAAAAGACTTAGATCTCAAATATGGAGACACAGAAACTATTAAGTAGTTAGAAATTGCTGAGCTACTTGTAAACATCAAAGCAATAGTTTGCTTTATACTAATTTTTATTTTCATTTGTTTTTTCAACAGACCCCTGACGAAGGGGCCACGAAGGGTCCCGAAATGCATTGGGTTCTTATGTGTTTATTTTAAGCATCACTATTTTATGTTATCCTTATGTTCAGATAATGATTTTCAATGATTTGTAGCAACGTACACTGTGATTTTTTGGAAAGAAATCATGTTCAAGAAATGTTTATAAAATGATGATTTAATGGTTTAAGCATAAACGAAAAAGTCAAACGAATCAAGAGCTTGCTCAGTTTTATGTTGTGCACCTTAGAGTCCTGGCAGCCTTCTTGGTGTCAGGCTTAATACAAGTTTCATAGGGTGTGGCAGACATCAATCAAAGGTAGCACACAATTTTGTTAAAACGCCCTTATAATTTGAATACTGTGTGCAGTACCCACACACATACATTTAAAAGTTAAGTGTGCCATACTGCGATTGCTACAATAGTTAATTGTGGATGCGTTAACAATTGATGTGTGCACTGACGGCTGGTGCTGTGTGTGTGTGTGCCCGGTGAAAGCGTGCACTGATGGCTGGTGGTGTTTGTGCCCGGTGAAAGCGTGCACTGACGGCTGGTGGTGTTTGTGCCCGGTGAAAGCATGCACTGACGGCTGGTAGTGTTTGTGCCCGGTGAAAGCGTGCTCTGAAGGCTGGTGATGTTTGTGCCCGGTGAAAGCGTGCACTGATGACTGGTGGCGTCTGAGCCTGGTGAAAGTGTGCATTGACGGTGCGGTTGTGTGGGGGGTGTGTTTGGTTGTGGGTGTGTGCGGTTGTGGGTGGGTGGGTGTGGTTGCATGTGTGTGGTTGTGTGTGGGGGGTTGCGTGTGTGGTGGTGTGTGTTTGTGTGGGGTTGGGTGGGTGTGTGGTTCAGTGGGGTTGTGTGTGTAGTTGTGTGTGTGGCTGTGGGTGTGTGTGGTTGTGGGTGTGTGCGGTTGCGTGTGTGTGGTTGTGTGTGTGTGGTTGTGGTTGCATGTGTGTGTGGTTGTGGTTGCGTGTGTGTGGTTGTGGTTGCGTGTGTGTGGTTGTGGTTGCATGTGTGTGGTTGTGGTTGCGTGGTGTGGTTGCGTGTGTGTGGTTGGTTGCGTTTTCATGTGTGTGGTTGTGGTTTCATGTGTGTGGTTGCATGTGTGGGTGTGTGCGTGTGTGGTTGTGTGTGCGCGTGTGGTTGTGTGTGGTTGTGTGTGCATGTGTGGTTGTGTGTGTGTGTGGTGTGTGTGTGTGTGGTGTGTGCATGTGTGGTTTGTGCATGTGTGGTTGTGTGTGGGTGTGTGGTTGTGTATGTGTGTGTTTTGTGTGGTTGTGTGTGTGGTTGTGTGGTGTTATGTGTGTAAGGTGTGTGTGTGGGTGTGGTGTGTGTGGGTGTGGTGTGTGTGCATGTGTGTGGTGTTTTGTGTGTGTGTGGTG
Source organism: Lissotriton vulgaris (assembly GCF_964263255.1). Taxonomy (NCBI): domain Eukaryota; kingdom Metazoa; phylum Chordata; class Amphibia; order Caudata; family Salamandridae; genus Lissotriton; species Lissotriton vulgaris. The sequence continues at coordinate 490,384,590 of NC_141696.1, forward strand.
TGTGGTGTTGTGTTGGGTGTGTGGTGTTGTGTTGGGTGTGTGGTGTGTATGTGTGTGTGGTTGTGTGTGTTTCTCTTTTCCTCCTTTTCTGCAGGACACACTCCCATTTTATGGAAGCATTCATTGCAGCTCACAAATTACCGACATATTCATTAAAGCATTTTTTTTATCTCTGTGGAACCAAAACTTTATTACGTACAATGTTGTGCTCCATTAAACAATGCGCAAAACCCCCATGTTTTTTCAATTCTAGCCGCTGGATGCTAAACATGTTATTTTAACGCTTTCTTTATTTCACTTTAATCTTCCATTGGAAGATTGCACCCACCTGCGGTATTTCATAATCCTCGGACCATATTACATAAAGTTCTGCGCCTCTGCGAAAAAGAGATCCCTAGGTTTGCCGGGCTTTTATTGCTTGTATGTTAAGCAGAGACTAGTGAACGAGTTTAACACGAAACCTGTTCTCGATCATGCTTGGTAGAGGCTTCTATCAAGGGCTTGATATATAGGATACGGTAACAGATGATGTAGTTACTCGCCAGAATAGTAGTTCTACTATTTCAGATACACTAAGGACAAAAATATTTATATGTACAGTGAGGAGTACTCTGGTATGCACTCTCATCTGCTCCAGAACATGTAACTTCCTATTAGTCGACGCTCCTATTCAACACAGTCCTTTCTATTCTAGGATATTCTATATGAATATTCCCTGAAGGTTCCCATTTTAGATGATAGAAGCCAATTCACTGAAGCATGTGATAGTATGTAAAAGAGAATTACTGGAGTCCTATTGTATGTGCTCCAAAATGCTTTTGTAGATAGGCCCCGCTGTGTATCATGTCAGACCTGGCCATTGAGCCTTTAAGGGCCCTTCTAAGTGGATTGGGGAGTTTTTGTTGTGTTTTTTTAAAATCCCTCTGATCTAGCTATCCCGGGTTCGATCTGAGCCACCGGGACAACTTGCAGTAGAAGAGGCTCCCTGAACTGTATTAAGGTGTTAAAACGCAGCACACTCCAGACAAAGGCCTACAAGCAGATCTTATCGAGCCCCTTTCACATTCAGGGACGCAGGCCAATTGGTTCAGAATTTACAAGCTCTAAACAAATGTCCGCTTCCTTTCCTCTTGGGAGGCCGGGTTGACGCAGGGGGCAGAGCGAAGCGACGAATAGTGAAGTATGTGACTTTTACAACTTCCTCTGGACAGGCTTCCAGTGAATTTACACAAATTAAGCATTGCATAGGTCGGATTTAGAAATAAGTGGACTTACTAAAGGATAAAGGGGAAAGAACTTTAAAGAAAGCGAAGGTTGGTTGAAGGCGCTGGCAGCGTCCTGTTGCTCATTAAGAGTTCTCGAGTGACATTTGTAGTTGATTTTGGTGGAAAGGGCTACTGTATTAATATCCGAGACCCGATTATCATGTTTCAGTATTTGGCTGCAGGAAGTCCTGAATGCATTTTTTTTCTTGTAGTGCAAGGCGCGTGCTTATATTTTATATACATGTTTAAATTTCCATCAAAAACATACTTTTTAAAGTGACTCTGTGTGCACATAAATCTTTTGGCTGCAAATCTCAAAGGAAACGTGCTGCTGCAGCATTTGAAATGCTTTTAAACATCCCTGAGTTCCGTTAGTCACCGGTTTAAATTAAGCACCAGAGTGCATGTGATGCCTTAATAAAATAGTTGCCAAAGCTTCTGGTGAAGTTTGCGCTATATAAAATTTGTAAGAGGAATTTCCATATGCATTAAGTAGGTGTAACTGCTCCTGACGAGAGTCCCGAAAATGTTGACCCCAGGGGCAGAGACTCAAACGCGGCTCCCCGCTCCCCTCAGAACGAAGATGCAGGGGCTCAAACTAGAAATGAATGTGAAACAACTCTCAAGGTTGCGTTAGTTAACTAAATGTATTTGTATAACAAAACATTATATTGTAATGCCATGTCTCCAATTGAAGAATATAAACCCACCAACTTAGTCTGCTCTGTTAAATGTATGGATGCTAAGTGCAGTTTCCCAAAAGCTCTTCTTTAACCTGCTGCATAGGTGTGGGCACAATCTATTTAGTTTTGGTAGAAAGTATGAGAAATTAGTTAAGTCTGCCTGTTGTAGCGATCGGCTACTTGCTGATGCACGCATACAATAAGGCAACAAGTCACATCCTCACTATGGTGCCAATAATTTTTGATTTTTTATTTTTTATGAAAAGACTACTCTCTTGTTACATTTGACTATTTTTTTAAACCAATGTGGTAACTGTCAGGGAAAAACATTGCTCGACTTGACAACCCTGAATTGATGTTTACGCAAGATTATCTTACGAGCAAATATGGCAGCTAATATTGGTCTTGTACCGCAAATTAATTGCGCCCTTCACCCTGATTGTTGCCTTAATGCAGTGCCTTCCTTTTACACTGCGGTATCCAGTGCTATGAATGATTGAATTAATTAATGAATGAAGGCAGCCGGGGCAGGTACCCTTTTATGTTTGAGGATTGCTGAGAAATGTACACCGTGCGCTGGTTTAGATGTAAAAGAACACACGTGCACCTCCACAGCGGAGCATCTATCCCCAAAGCCAAGATGGGATATTTATTTATTTATTTTAAAAGTTTTATATAGCGCGAACAAGATCTTCGCAGATATCAGGGCGCTTTACATAGAAGGGTACATGAGGGAACATAGTCAGACAAGTAAATCAAGCTTTACACAGAGGGTGCATGGGGGAACATATTCAAACAAGTAAATCAATAAATCACATTACAAATAGTACAACTAAGTGACTACAAAGCCAATCATGTGAATGATAAAACAACTCATACAAATAAGTAAAGGGGTCAAGCATGTAGTACAAATCGGTGCAGGGTGTTAATAGGGTTCGAGATAGTAGTTCAAGTTTATTTAGCCATGAGGATAGCTTTTACTTCTTTTTTAAAGAGTGTAGTGGAGGAGATAAGCCTGGTTTCGGGTGGGAGTGAGTTCCAAATCCTAGGCGCCATTCCTGAGAAGGAGCGCTTGTATGTTTTTTCCTTCCGGAATCTTCGAGGTTTGAGCAGAAGATTGTTTGTGCCTCTCGTGTTTCTGATTCCCCCAGAGATTGTCAATTTCTGAGCAAGGTAGCCGGGTGAGTTTAGGTGTATCGCCTTGTGTGCCATGCAGGCGATTTTCAGATGTATTCTGGCTTCAAAAGGCAGCCAATTCAGGGATTTCAAGTCAGGGGTAATGTGGGAGTGCTTTTTTGACCCAGTGATGAGTCTCGCTGCAGCATTTAGAGAAGCTTTTAGTGGTGCGGTTGTAGTTAGGGGGAGTCCGCAGAGGGCGGTGCTGCCGTATTCAATTCGTGGAATGACTAGTGCTTGTACTGCAGTTTGGAAGTCTTTGGCTGGGAGGTAGGGTTTAAGTTTCCTCAGAGTATTGATCTGGAAGTTCGCTCCCTTTGTTGCCTTGCTGATATGTTGCTGCATGTTGAGATTGGTGTTGAGTGTTATGCCTAAAGATTTTGCTGAGTCCACGATGGTGGGTTGGACATTGAGTGCGGTTAGGAGTTTAAGCCAGTGTTGAGTGGTGGATATCTTCGCTGGAGGTGAGATCAGAAGGAACTCTGTTTTCAGGGCATTGAGTTTGAGGTGATTGTCGGCAAGCCAGGATTGGGTGCATCTGATCGTTGAGTTCAGGAGCAGGATGTCATTGGGTGATTGTAATTTGAGGTAAAGTTGGGTGTCATCGGCGTACATGTGGAAGTGTACATTGGATGCTTGTAGCAAGGTGGTGAGAGGTTCCATGACTAGGTTGAACAAAGTTGGGGATAGAGAGGATCCTTGGGGGACGCCTAGCGTTACAGGTATTGGCGAGGACATCAGCTTGTTGCTCTTGAATTTCTGCGACCTGTTGTGAAGAAAGGAAGTGAACCATTTGAGGACAGTTCCAGATAAGCCCATTCTTGTGTTTAGTAGTTCTAGTAGATTCTCATGTTTAACGGTGTCTAATGCTGAGGAGAGATCAAGAAGGATGAGGAGGCAGGTGTCGTTTTGGTCTAGCATTTGAAGTGCGTCGTCAATTATGTGAGTCATAGCAGTTTCTGTGCTGTGTCCTGCTCGGAAGCCTGACTGGTGAGGGTTGAGGAGATCGAATTGCTCAATGTGTTTAGTCAATTGTAGTTGTGCGCATTTTTCCAGCAGTTTGGCGAGAGTGGGGATATTGGTGATGGGACGGTAATTGTTGAGATCAGAGGGGTCAGCTGTTGGTTTCTTTAGTAGAGGTGTGACCTGACCAACTTTGAGGGAGTCAGGTATGCTTCCTTGTTGGAGAGAGCTGTTGATGATTTTAGTCCAGAGAGGGAGAAGCAAAGGGGTAAAGTCTTTTACTGCGAAGGCAGGGAGGGGATCCGTGAGGTGATTGGATGGTTTCAGGGTGCTGAGTAATTTGCCAATTTCTTCTTCTGAGTATGTGCCAAAGGTTGACCATGTAGCATTGTTTTTTGGTTCAGTGGGTGCTAGGCATTGGGGTTTGGAGTAGAGGCTTGCGTCAATGAGGAGATAGCTTTTTATTTTGTCAGTTTTTTGGATAAAGAAATCAGCGAAGTTTTCACAGGAGGGTGCCTCACGCCCAGTGTTGAGTGGTTGTGGTTGCTCCTTGGATTGTGACTTGATTAGCTCAAACAGTTTTCTCGGGCGGTTTTTTGCTTGGTCAAGTTGGAGGCTGAAGAAGTCCGATTTTGAGCGTTTTATTTTCCTGAAGTAGGCGTTTCTCTTTTTCTTCAGATCTTTTAGGTGCATTGCGGAGGGAGCTGATCTCCAGGTTCGTTCTGCCATTCGCATGTCTCTTCTATCCTCGTTGAGAGTCCCGTCGTACCATGGTTTGGAGATTTTAGTAGAGACTCTTTTTAGCTGCATAGGTGCAGCCTCATTAATTATAGAGGTCATAGCGTTGAGATAGTGGTCAGTCAGAGTTTGGACGTCCGTGGCGCCTGCAGGTGGTATTGTTATGAACGACCTGGCACTTAAACTGTATGAATCTACAAAAGGTGCTTTAAAAAACGCCTAAAGAAATACTTGTGCATGCTAAGAAACAGAGGCCTTGAACTAAAGAAGGGTCACCAATACAACAAGGCAGCTGAGCGGCGTGTACAGCCCAGTGTAACTAGACACCCCCGGATGCTGCGGTGATCGGTTGGGGTCCTCAAAGGCATTCTCCATGGGGATGTCCTTACAGCGTCAATCACCCGGCTGTGAAGATAGCGCAGCTAGAGTAGAATGAGGGAATAAAGGCGTGCCTCTCGGCTCAGAGCGTGACCGGCCGAGGGTCAGGGAGTGTGTGGCGCGTGAGTCACTGGCGGGTCAGGGTGTGCACGCGGGAGGGTGCGGAAGGCTCATGAGGGTGCTGTGAGGATTTCATTTTATTGTGGTGTTTTAGAATCCACCGCCCTTGGTGTGCACGTTTGGTGCTGGCAGATAGCGCCCACATGACCGCTCACTTACTTCAAGGAACTCAACTCCTGGGAGAGAAAGTACAGTCAGTGAATGAGGGTGGCGATAGAACTGAAGCCTAGATGGCGGAGAGAGGACTGCTAATTCCGCATGAGGGGAGAATTTAATCCGACGGGAACGGAAGGTGAAGACAGGGGAAGTTTCGGCAGATAGAATGGGATTAAACATAACGGAAGAATTGGGTTTAGATGAGAGACCGGGGGTGGGATGGAAGTGGACAAAGAAAAGGAAAGAAAAGCACAAGGGGGAGAAATAGATGTGAAAAGAGACGAGGGGGAGCCACAGCAGAAGGAAGTGAAGGGCCTACAGGAAGAGGAATGGAAGTAAATAGATGGTTGGAGACGGGCGACGGGGGAGGAATTGAGATTGGTGAAAAGGAAAAAACAAGCTCTCGTCATTGCTGTGGCGGGGGAGTGCATTCCTTTGAAGTCAGCAATTACACAGTTTATTGACCTCCGCGGGCCAGGTATGTGGCTGCTGCACAGGGGCGGCTGGGGAGGGTGTAGACACTGTGTGGGAGGATGGGGCTGGAGACGCGAGACACGGTCAGACCGACGCGAGAGCAGGGAAAGGCACTGTATAGGGAGAAAAGCTAGGCAAGATTATAGAAAAGACGGGAGAGGAAGGAAGAGAAAGATAGCTGGAGCGGGAGCGCATTCCTTTGAAGTCTGATGCGGCAGGCAGGGGAGCGGCAGCCTTTGAAGTCTGATGCGATGCACAGATAAATGGTGGTGTGTCATGTGGCTGGTTTGTGCACGTGCCTGTCTCACATGAACTGTGTCTAATCCGCAGTTTTGGTAGAGTTTTCGTACTGCTTACTAGAATCTCGACAACAATGCTTTAGGTCGAGGCCTAAAAAAGGAGGGGGCTACCTTCCCTGGGTTCAAGCCATACCCCTGCCCCAGAAGGGGCAATAGTGTCTTTCTGCCACCCCCCCGGGGGGGAAGATAGGACGTTTGTTCCAAAGTAGGAGGTTTCCCCAAACTTACACCAGGGATTTTACCTTCGAGGCAAAAGAAAGTTGTCCCAAATGGGACAAACCAGAGAGCAACACCTGCACCGCTTTCTTTTGGCCAAAGGCATAATCCCTGGTGTCCGGTGGACTTTCTCCCACTACAGTCCCTCCCGACATATTTGAGTCAACCTCCCCAATTGGGACAAACCTCCTACTTGATCCTCAAGCAGGGATCCACTGGGCAGATATATCATTGGAAAGGGGAGATTCTCCCCTTTCCAGCGAAACCTCTCCTAAAATAATCAGTGCTTGGAGAGTTGACATATGCCCCCGAGCACTGAGGCAGTTAAAGTAAAACGAGCCTATTGGTTTGTTTTACTTTCACTTTGCTGTAATGACATCAGTGCACCCTGTGCAGAGATCATCATTACAGGAAGCTAAAACAAACACCCAGGCTGCTCAATAAGCTCTTCCTGAGCAGGCTGAGGTGAAAAGAAAGGAATACCTATGGAGCATAGCACCAGAGGGGTCTTTTTATACCTCTCCAGTGTTGGTAAATGGCCGACAGATACATTGTGAAGGTAGTGCAGGTGTCGGCCATTAGCCGACAGCCGCACATATGAGGTTAATAAAATAGCAATTTTATCTATATTGATAACAATGGCTGTCTGTGAACCAAGCACTGCATCACATGACTCCTTGGTGGTTATACAGCAGGAGGGACATATTAGTTACAAAGATTTATTAAGAAAAACTGTGGTTAGAAGAAGCAAGCTTGCAGTTTGTAAATACTATTACAGGATACGATACTGGAAAATAATATAGACTTGGCATTAACAATTACAAAAATACAGGGCAAACATACATGCAAGACGTTCACCAGTGCACAGCAGTGAGAGAGGAGTATGGGAATGGGTAGAACTGGCCCCTGGTTTCAACCTCTAGGCAAGGCATGTAGTAAAGAGGGTGTACAGATAAGAGGTGCTTTTTCACTTTGACTATGAATTGCATATGGCTTGGGGTGTTGTGAATGCAGGGAGACAATGTTCCAGAGGCTGCTAGGAGATGCAAGATAACACATTATAGGCATGCGAGGAAAGATATCTTAATGATGAGCCTGGCTGCTACAGGTATTCAAGATTATACTGGCTGGCAGGTGTTAAGTTGTTACCCTCAAGAAGGGTTCAAGTAGATTGAAGCTATATATGAGACATAGAATAACTTTGCCTACACCACCACAGAATTGGAAAGATAAGTGACAGTACCAGAGGAGGTCCATGACGTTTGTAACGTTCATGTTGAACAAACATAACTTAGTGGGACTCCACAGGTTACTGAACTGGGAGGAGAAAAGTTCTCAGAAGCCACTCTCTATATGTGATTAAATAGAAATGATTGAAATTATTTATGTACGGGGGTTGAGACTTAGTCTGTCATAAGCAGGTGGCATAACAGGATTCTCAGGCCCACCATGTGAACTTAAAGCTGCAAATCAGTCAAAAATAGTGAGCCTGATGAAACAGGTATATTTCTAAACTGCAGTGGGATGCCATGTTGGTCTTAACTGGGTCGTAAACACTTTGACTAGGACTTTGGTGTACCATGAACAGCTTTCAATAGGACAGGATTTATTGGAGTAGAGCAGTGCCAAAAATGAATTTTTTCAGCAGAGCAGGGGCGGCTTCTCTGTTATGGCAGGGGAGCGTTGCCCCACAAGGCGGCAGCAGATTAAAACACATGAGAAATAAAATTACAATAAACCAATTTATTATCATTTTATTTTTCTTCTTACCGGCAGGCTACCAGTGAAGCCAAAGGGTAGGCGGGGGGGGGGCCAAAGCAATGAATGACAATAGTGGGAGTAGGCTGATGGGCACTACTAAGTGCGCATGACGGTTTGGAGGGCCGTTTTAGGCCAGCCAAACTGTGATGCGCACTTAGCATTTCCCCACCCAGCTATGTTGTACAGCCAGGTGGATAAAAGCCTGAGGCTCCCAGGCACTTTCTGAGCAGCAAACCAGGCCCCTTTCACCAATCCGAGCACTTCTCTCATGCTGTGAATGCTATTTCTGGGATGAGAGCAGCATCAAGATTGTCATCTGTGCTAATGTTTTTTATTCCTCCACATTCCACCCCACCGCTTCAGACCCCGAGCAGCTGCCACTGCAGGAGAGGGTAATACAAGTGTCTTATTGCATCAGGAGTTTTTTTCTTGGTTGGCAAAAAATTATTAATTTACTATGGGCACAATACATTGCTTTCTACTTTACATCATTTACTGGATATTTTTTGCATGGTTTATGAATACATGAATAATGATGATTAACCCTGAGAAATCTTGCATGAAAAAACTGACCAAATCATAAGAAACCTAAATATTTTACCACTCACGTCACATTAGAGCAGATCAGAACCTCAGACTATCATGCCAAGATTTCTAGACGTACTCCATAGGCAAAGCAGGAACACATGGCCTTAATTAGTTCGAGACTTCTATAAGGCGAACACGACCCGAAGGGTTTCAGAGCACTTTACATAAGAACAGTTGCACAGCATGAGCGCATAATTTCATTATTATATTTTCAGGTGTCATGTTGCAGGTTACAATGAGGTAGACTGTTTTTCAAGTGGGCAGTTTCAAGTGTAAATATTATAATGGCAGACCAGGTAGAGAGACCACAAAATCTAAAAACGATATTGCAGGCATGAGTGCACACTGCTCTCAAGACACTACTAGTCCAGACCAGATGCACCTACTGTGCATTTTGTTAAGCATATGATGAATGTCCATTCTAATTTATTTAGAATGTAGATCATTTTTAGTTGTATATAGAATAAGGTTCTGGATTTAACTGAGAAAGCTTGCAACATGGCTAGCATATTCAAGTTCTAGAGGAAGAAGAGAGCTGGGGGTTGAGGTCCAGTTGAAGTGATGTTTCTCAGGCTTGAAATTACAGCCTCTGTTACAATTTGGGAAGTGAGAGATAACACGTAAAATGGCAGCATCTACCCCTTACCTGCCCCAAATCTCTATCATGAGGTGAGGTGCCTGGCCTGTCAGCAACTGTAATCTCTGCTTGGTTAGTGTCACTTCACCCCAGCAGTGGGCAGCTGCGGCAAAGGATCTCCCTTTCCCTGGTGGTGTTGCATTCCAAACGTGGTGGGGTAGGGATGGGAGGGTGAAGGCTTGTAATGCTAAGCAGCCCACTCGGTCTGTTAGTGGCACATCCAGGCAATTCCAGCCATGGTGCAAACTGATAGGGTTGTGGTCTGCCAGCTTTTGGTGGTGGCTGAGCAGCCCAAGGAAGCACCTGCGAAGCAAAAGGTAACAAAACAATGCCAAGGTTGTCCACTCTGGTGAACCCCACCCGAAGATCAAAGACAAAAGGCTCCATCGGTCAGTGGATGAGAAGCCATAAGGGAGAGAAGAAGGGCAGGCATCTCCAGCAGTAAGAGCCCTCACATGGAACCCTGCTGGGGATCTCAACATCTTGGCATGTACCCAACTAATTAGGTTGCACTCATGATAACATATTATATTGTTGGACTACTTTAAGGAAGTTGTTCTTGTTCTATGGCCCCAGTGAATTAAGCACTTTAGGATAAGGACCCTGGCAGTAGCCATCTATAGGGACATCATTTGAGACTTTGCAAATACCAAGGGAACAAATTCTAAAGAAAACATTTTCTGAAGCACTTCATGTGCCCCTGTCAACCTCCCAGTAGCAGTTATTCCATGAAATTCGCCAATCACAGCCCGTGGATTGCTTTATTGCATAGACCTCGATTCCCTGAATCTCAATCTGGTCAAATCCATGAAGCAGCAAAATTCAAGAGATCTTGCAATCCTCTTTTGCCTGCTTTACTCTATGTACAAACTGAAGAAAGAAATTGGACTTTGAGGACGACTATGCTGCCTGGATCCCTTTGCATAAGCTGCAAACGTCACTTTTATAAAGTGCACAAACAAGAAATTAAATAAGTGAGAATAATAGTGATATTTGAAACCGTGGTACGGAAATACCCATCCTAATTGGAGACCCACAAAGACAAACATTATAAGTATCATTAATCCCACTGCATGGAAGTGTATGAGCAAATTTAGGTTCCAACTATTGGCATCAGCTGCCAATATTGTTAAATGAGAGGGAAATTAAGTGACTGGGTGGGTATGAATTTTCCACGCTCCAAACCTGGCATAATCTGGGCAATTAATAGTTTGATTGTTGTACACTACTGGACTGGAATGCTGCTCAATAATTTGAGTTTCTGACAATGCAGTGTAGCAGGTACTATCTCAAGAATTTCGAAAGCAAGTATTGTGAGCTCTAGTAGGGTTTATACCATAAGCAATTTGAACAAGACCAAGCTAACAAAGAGAAGCAAAGGGAAAGGACAGAAGAGCGCATGAGAACAGTCTCTGTAAACAGAAGAAGAAAACAAGTTACTTACCTGTAACTTTGGTTCCCCAGTATTGGTAACTTTCATAGATTCCCATGCTTTGTATCATTCCCCGTCGTCGGAATGGGAGTCTCGGTAATAAAAAATACCATAGTAGTAGGTACAAAAGAGAAAGGAAAGGCCTAGGCCTCATTCCCTTTTGTAGCATATCAGCCTCTTTTTGTAAAAGAGACCAAACTTTAGGCATCAGCCAATCAGAAGAGCCTCACCCCTGGAACCTTCCTGAAGGAACCTCAGAGCCTCAGATTTTCGTAGCCGTTGTGTGCTAGACACCATACTTTCTGAAGGCTGAGCTTTCCCCGGGGAGGTGGGTGGGCGCATGGGAATCTATGAAAGCTACCAATACTGGGGAACCAAAGTTACAGGTAAGTAACTTGTTTTCTTACCCCAGTATTGGAACTTTCATAGATTCCCATGCTTTGTATCAGAATAGCAAGCAGTAAAACACCATAAACATATTTTGTAAACAAGTACCTTATAACATTATAAATGAAAGCACAAAATGTGTTACCAACGGAAGGTGGGATAGAAAGGAAAGCTCACCAATCACTTGAAGAGGTTCCTCAGGACAGCCTGGCCCACCGCCGCCTCATCCTGCTGCAATGACTCTAAGCAGTAATGCTTAGTGAACGTGTGCACGCTGCTCCAGGTAGCAGCCCTGCAAATGTCCTTTATATGTACCCCCGCAAAGAGGGCTGTTGAAGATGCCACTGATCTCGTTGAGTGAGCACGGATCCTGCCCACCAGAGGTTTTCCTGCTATCTTGTGGCAATGCAGAATAGCACTCGAAATCCATCTTGAGATCCCCTGTTTGGACAGAGGGAGACCTTTGCTCGGACCACCAAAGGCAATGAACAATTGCGAAGTCTTTCTAAATTCCTTGGTACGGTCTAAGTAGAATTTTAGACATCATTGTAAATCCAGAGTGTGCAATGTCTTCTCCGCTGCAGTGACTGGGTTTGGAAAAAATGTTTTTAGAATTACTGGTTCATTTAAGTGAAAGTCTGTAGGAACTTTAGGAATGAATCTTGGGTTCGTCTGCAAGATGAACGTGTTCCTTTTGAACTGTAAAAACGGCTCTTGGATAGTAAGGGTCTGCAACTCCCCCACTCGCCTAGCCGAGGTGAGGGCTAAGAGTAGAGCCAATTTCCATGACAAGTATTTCAAGTCTGAGCAGTGATTCGGCTCAAACGGTTCCTTCATCAGTTGAGCCAGGACCAAGTTTAAATGCCAAGTTGGAGGAGGAGGTCTCACTGGTGGATAGACCCTGAACAGGCCTTTGAGGAATTGCTTGACAATCCTTGAGGACCATAATGAAGGACCAGAGTCAGATCTCCTGAATCTTGAAATTGCCGCCGAATGGACCTTGATCGTGGAATGGGTCAGATTAGACTTTGCTAGCGAGAGTAGATAAGGCAGGATTTGATGAGGTTTCGAAGTAAAAGGATGAAACAAGTTACTTACCTGTAACTTTAGTTCTCCAGTATTGGTAACTTTCATAGATTCCCATTGCTTGTATCATTCCCCGTCGTCGGAATGGGAGCCTCGGTAATAATATATATATATATATATATATACCTAGGTAAATACACCCTAATAGGTGTAAAAAGGTAAAAATTTTGGCCTAGGCCTCATTATCTTTTGCAGCCTATTGGTGTCATTATGTAAAAAGACCCAAAGTCCCCTTAGCAACCAATCAGATCAGCCTCACCCTGTAGAACCTTCCTGAGAAAGCTCAGAGACTCAGATTTTCGTAGCCGTTGCTTTGCCACATAATCACCTAGCCCTAAAGTGAGCTTTCCCAGGGGAGGCGGGTGGGCGCATGGGAATCTATGAAAGTTACCAATACTGGAGAACTAAAGTTACAGGTAAGTAACTTGTTTCTTACTCCAGTATTGGAACTTTCATAGATTCCCATTGCTTGTATCAGAGTAGATAGCAGTTAGCATACCTCAAACATTTCGTGCACAGTACAGAATCATTATAAGCCAATGACATCACTGATTATAACAACTATAAAGCAGTAACATAGCATAATAAACGAAATGTTTGAAAAAACAGGAGGAGGGAAGAGAGGAAAGCTCACCTCTTATTGGAAGAGATTTCTCAGGACTGCCTGTCCTACAGCCGAATCCTCCTTTGCAGCCGCCTCCAGGCAGTAATGTCTCGTGAAGGAGTGCGTACTGCTCCAGGTGGCTGCTCTGCAAATGTCCTTTATGGATACTCCAGCAAACAGCGCCGCTGATGCTGAGATCGACCTTGTGGAATGTGCCTTCACCTGTCCTTGTAAAGGTTTGCCTGCCGCCTGGTGGCAGAACCGGATCGCACTAGTTATCCATCTAGATATCCCTTGTTTTGACAAAGGAAATCCCTTCCTTGGGGCTCCGAAAGCCACAAACAGTTGGGGTGTTTTTCGAAATCCAGCTGTGCGTTGTAGATAGAATTTTAAACATCTCTGAACGTCCAGAGAATGAAGTGTCCTCTCAGCCTGGGTTGAAGGCCGAGGAAAAAAAGATTTCAAAACCACTGGCTCGTTAAGATGAAAGTCTGTCGGTACCTTCGGAATGAACTTGGGGTTCATCCGCAGGATAACTGTATCATTCTTGAACTGTAAGAAGGGTTCTTTGATGGTTAAAGCCTGAAGCTCTCCTACTCTCCTTGCAGAGGTGAGTGCCAAAAGAAGCGCCACTTTCCATGATAGGAACTTCAGGTCCGCTTTATGTACTGGCTCAAATGGCGGTCTCATTAGCTGAGCCAGGACCACATTCAAGTGCCACACCGGAGGTGGGGGCCTAACTGGCGGGAAAACTCTAAACAGTCCTTTCAGGAATTGTTTGATTACTCTAGCTGATAATAGAGAGGGCCCCGATCTTGTTCTCCTATACCTGGAAATCGCTGCCAAGTGGACCTTGATAGAAGCATGAGCCAGACCTGCTCGTGCCAATGAAAGAATATATGGTAAGAGTTGATGCGGAGCTGACGAGAAGGGATGTACTTTTTCCCTCTGACACCACAAATGGAACCTCTTCCATTTCGCTCTATATGTCTTATTAGTGCTAGGGGCTCGTGCCTGTGCCAAGATGGTCCTGCATTCTTCTGGGATGTTTAAATCCTTAAACTCTCTGTATTCAGGAGCCAAGCCGCCAACTGAAGCGAGCTCGGGTTCGGGTGAAGAACTTGGCCGTTGTACATAGACAGAAGTGTCAGTTTGGGTTGCAGATGAATGGGTGGTGTCTCTGATAGAAGAAGCAACTCCGTGTACCAAAACTGGCGAGCCCAGGCAGGCGCTATTAGTATCATCCTGCACCTGTCCATCTTGAGTTTCTTGAGGACTCGAGGAATTAGGGGAAATGGCGGAAAGGCGTAAACAAACGCGCCTGACCAGGACATCGAAAGGGCATTCCCCAGTGACCCTCGATGGTGTTCCCTGCTTGCGTAACACCGGCATTTCTTGTTCCCCGGTGTTGCAAACAGGTCGATCGCTGGGGTCCCCCAACGGGAGAAGATGTCCTTGATCACTGCGTCCTCCAATTCCCACTCGTGTGAGACTGCTCTCAGGCGGCTTAGCGTATCCGCCTTCGTGTTGCATACTCCTGGAAGGTGTTCTGCTACGAGTGTGATGTTCTGCGCTATCGCCCATTCCCACAGTATTTGGGCTTCCTGTGAAAGCAGTGGCGATCTTGTGCCTCCCTGCTTGTTGACGTAATGCATTGCGGTGGTGTTGTCCGTCCGCACCAGGATTGCTGAATCTGTAATCCTTGGGAGGAAAGCCAACATTGCCAGTCGAATAGCTCTTAGCTCCAGAACGTTGATATGTAGACGACGTTCTTCCGGAGTCCAGTGACCACTGACCTGGAGGTCTTGCATGACCGCTCCCCAACCTTGAAGAGAGGCGTCCGTGGTAATGACCTGAGGAGCCCTTGCAGCCTTGAAACTGAGTCCCACAGTGAGGTGAGATCTTTTCATCCACCATGAAACCGACTGTTTCATCCGCTGGGTTATCGTCACCCTGTCGTCGAACGAACCTTCCACTTGTCTCCACTGAAGGTCCAGCTCCTCCTGCAGGGGGCGCATTCGCAGTCTGCAATGCGGAATCAATTGAATACAGGATGAAATCGACCCTAGAAGAGATTTGTACATCCTGACCGTCATCCAACTTCTCTTTTGGCAACGGGTGGCTGACGATATGAGTTTCATCTGTCTCTCTTCCGATGGGAAGGCTTTGCACTCCTGAGTATTGAGTATCGCTCCCAAGAACTTCACCGTACTTGCAGGCTGAAGAACTGACTTTTCCTTGTTGAGTTGTAAACCCAGATGAATAAAGAGGTTCAAGCACGTGTCCACTGCCTTCGATGCCTCTTGCAAGCTTGGGGCCTTCAGCAGCCAGTCGTCTAAGTACGGGAATACTTCCAGCGACTGTCTCCTCAGAAATGCCGCTACCGGTGCCAGCACCTTTGTGAATATCCGAGGAGCGGACTTTAATCCAAATGGGAGTACCATGAACTGGAAGTGACTCTTGCCTACTGTAAAGCGAAGGAAACGTCTGTGAGCTGGATGGATCGGGATATGAAAATAGGCATCTTCCAGGTCTAATGTTGCCATGTAGTCGCCTGGGTTCAAGAGGCGCAATATGTCCTGGAGTGAAATCATCCGAAACGATAGTTTCGTGAGATAGGTGTTGAGCTCCCTCAAGTCCACGATAGGACGCCACTTTTGTTTTGTTTTTCGGATCAGAAAAAATCTGGAATAGAAACCTTCTCCCCTTTGTGATAGGGGAACACGCTGGATCGCCCCTTTTTGAAGCATTTGTTGAGCTTCCTCTTGAAGAAGGTTCAGATGGTTGGAAGTAGTGGCGTGGGGAGCTCTTGTAGGTGGAAAGTCCTGGAATTCTAGAGTATGCCCATTTCGGATGATATTTAATACCCACTGATCCGATGTAATCTCTTCCCAGCTGCTCAGATGTTGTGATATCCTGCCGCCCACTGGAGATCCCAGAAGCGGAGGAACAGTTGGCAGAGTCAGGAGGCCGCTATTGACGCTTGCCAGCGTCCTTGCCCTGACGCCCCTGTCGTCCACGAGCGTTCTGGCGAGAGAAAGCCTGGGATTGCGACTGCCGCTGATAGTATTGATTGCCGTACTGGGGCCTGTAAGACTGCGACTGCTGTGAATATCGCTGTTGCTGATAACCTCCTCTAGGTGAAGAGAAACCTCTTCCTCGTGCTCCACGGAACGGTGTCTTTCTATATTGCAGGTTCCCCAGAGCCCTTGCTGTCTCTGTGTCCTTCTTTATACCCTGTAGGGTCTCGTCGACATGTTTCCCAAACAACATGTCCCCGTCGAAGGGCAAATCCAAAATCCTATTCTGGACCTCTGGCCGGAAGTATGTAGCTCTCAGCCATCCTTGACGCCGAAGAACCGCTGCACTGCCTAGGGCACGGAAAGAGATGGTGGCGATGTCCATCGCGCAGTCAATCATTTCCGAAGAGGAACGTTGTCCCTCTTCCAGAAGTTTCTGTGCTTCCGCTTTCTGGTCATCCGCTAGCAGATTCACATAGTGTGCCACATCACTCCACATCTGGTGGTCGTACCTTGCTAGGATCGCCAAGGCATTCGCCGCTCTGACCAGCAAGCTAGCCATCGACGAAAAACGCTTCCCAGCGTTGTCCAACCTTCTACCCTCCTTATCCGGCGGAGTCGTGAGGGTGGCCGAAGGATTCCGCGATTTCTTCTGTGCCGCCTGCGATATGACCGAGTCAGGTCTAGGTTGTCCAATCAAACAGGCGGGACTGTCATCCGGAGCTTTATATTTTTTCTCCAAGCGCGGAAGAGTTGGAATGACCGTCGCTGGGGTCTGCATCACTTTCTTCCCTTCCTCCCATATGTGCTCCACAATGGGAATCGAGCGCACGGCCTTACGGTATGCCTCTTTGAAATCGTATAAAAAACAATCCGTAGATGTTGTAGGCATCGCTAACTTAAAGCGCGCTGTGGCTCTTTCCATCAGGCTGAAGAAACCTCCTACATCAGCCGGAGGCGAGTCGACCGGGTCTGGCACTGGTGAAGCCGGATCCGGAGCTATATATTGGTTCCATTCACTCTCCTGGTCTTGATCTTGGTTTTGCCCCGTTTCATCTTCATCCGAGGTATCCACTTGGACTTGCGGAGGATATGCCCTCTCATGTTCTTCCTGTGCAGGCCGCACTGACTGTGCTGCCACCACCTGCGGTTGAACCTGTGCTTGACCTTCCACAGGTTGCGACCCCTTCTTGCTCCTATACTCCTCCAGCATTGCCCTTAAGTCTGTCAAAAGACTCATAGGCATCGATACCATGCCCTGCTGTGGTTGGGTATCTTTGTATGCAACCTGTCTCTCTGGCCGCTGTTCCTTTTGATAATAATATTCCTCATCCAAATCCGAATCATGGTATTTCAGATTCAATTGTGATGGACTGTAAGCATCCCCATACATCTCATTTTCCTCTTCTGAGTAGTCATCTTCATCCAACAAAAGGGGTGGAGGTAATGATGGTACCTTCCTTGGAGAAGTCATATCTGGAGTTATCCTCCTCCTTCTGCTGTTTTCTGGCGCTCCTGTCGTCAACGGCGTTGAAAACAAATCCACCGTTTCCTTATTCTGAATCGTCGTCGACGGGATCGTCGACGAGAGTCCCTTCACCGTCGACGGCATCGTCAACGGAACCATCATCGTCGTCGGGTCCACCGTCGACGGGATCGTCGACGGAACTGTCATCGTCGACGGGTCCATCGTCGACGGGCTCGTCGACGGAGCTGTCGTCGTCGACGGGCTCGTCGTCCTCGTCGACGGGATCGTCGTCATCGAAATTGCCACCGTCGACGGAATAGTCATCGTCGACGGAATAGTCTTCGTCGACGGGATGGTCTTCGTCGACGTGGTGGTAACCGTCGACGTGGTCATCGTCGACGATGCCGTCGTCGATCCAGTCTTCGTCGACGGAATCGACATCGAGGTCCTCGTCGACGCTCTCGTCGTCGTCCTCGTCGTCGCTGGGTGGCTCGTCGACGACTGAGGAGACAGAATCACCTCAGATGTTTTAGAGTCCTTCTTGACCCCTGTAGAGGCCTCTACAGTCGGTTTTTTGACGGACTTGGCTACTTTAAACTGGTGGGAAGGCCCAGCCGAGCTCTCATCCAGTTTAGCCTTTTGCACCTGCAGTGCCTGCCTTTCCCTCTCCTTTACACTCACGTGAGGAGATTCGATAGGCCCTGGCTTGCCAGACCTATCAGAGGTCACACGCACAGCCTTTAAGGGGGGTTCAGTTGAAGTGTCCACAGACGATCCGCCCCTCTTCAATGAAGTCTTTGAAGATGTTGATCTGGCATCTTCCTCATCACCAGACACTACTTCATCCCTCCTTTCCAACTTCCTGAGCCACAGAAGCAGCCGTCCTTCACGATCACGGAGGGTTTTAACAGACATTCTCCTGCATATACTACACTTATCAACCTTATGGTCTGGGTATAGACAGTAAATACAGTCTTGATGTTGATCCTCTGTATAAAGTCGTTTTTTGCCACAAGTGGCACAAGACCTGAAAAGGCTCTTCTTTTCCTTATCAGCCATGACAAAGCTGAAAGAAATCCTTAAAGAAAACTGTTTAAACAGTACCTCAAGTTGAAGTTAGAGCAGAGCTCTAAGGAGACTCCCTGTCACCAACGAAGCGGTAGAAAATCTGAGGCTCTGAGCTTTCTCAGGAAGGTTCTACAGGGTGAGGCTGATCTGATTGGTTGCTAAGGGGACTTTGGGTCTTTTTACATAATGACACCAATAGGCTGCAAAAGATAATGAGGCCTAGGCCAAAATTTTTACCTTTTTACACCTATTAGGGTGTATTTACCTAGGTATATATATATATATATATATATTATTACCGAGGCTCCCATTCCGACGACGGGGAATGATACAAGCAATGGGAATCTATGAAAGTTCCAATACTGGAGTAACAACCTTTTCCTTTTTACACCAAATACAAAACCTTCTCCATTTTAGTCTGTATGTCTTGTTCGTTGAAGGTGCTCTTGCCTGGGAAAGGATGTCCTTGATCTCCTTGGAAAGAGGGACATTCATGAATTCTCCCTGGTCAGGAGCCATGCAGTCAGGTGCAATGATCTTGGGTCTGGATGCCAAACCTGTCCTCCGGACATTGTTAGAAGATCCAGAACCTCCTCCAGCAGCAATGGAGGAACTAGCGACAGTAGATGTAGTTCTGTATACCAAAACTGTCTCGGCCATGCTGGAGCTATGAGGATTAGTTTGCATGGTTCTGTCTTCATCTTCCTGATGAGGCAAGGAATCAGGGGAATTGGTGGAAATGCATAAAGAAACCTCCCCGTCCAGGCTATCGACAGGGCATTGCCCAATGAGCCTTGATGGTGGAACCTGCTGGCGTATGACCGGCATTTTTTGTTGGTCGGCGTTGCAAATAGGTCCACCTCCGGTGTGCCCCATGTCTGAAATAGTAGATCCAGAACCTGCTGTTTTAGTTCCCACTCGTGACTCACTGAGGATAACCTGCTCAGTCTGTCGGCGCCTTCGTTCAGCACTCCTGGTAAGTGCTCCGCCTTTAGTGAAATTCTCTGAAGAATTGACCATTCCCATATCTGTTGAGCTTCTCGCGACAGGAGGATTGATCTCGTTCCTCCCTCCTTGTTCACATAATGCATCGCTGTGGTGATGTCCATCCTGGTGAGCACTTGTGAACCCTGGAGTCCCGGAAGAAAGGCTTGAAGAGCTAGCCTGATCGCTCTCAGCTCCAACAGATTGATATGCAGTTTTTGCTCTCGAGGAGACCAATGGCCGCGGACCTGCAGATCCTGCATCACAGCTCCCCATCCCTCCAATGACGCATCCGTCGTTAGTATTTGAGGCGATGGTACGCTTGCGAAGGATAGACCTTGGCACAAATTGTCTTGATGTGACCACCAAATCACTGCTTCTTTCATCTCTCGAGTGACAACCACCTTGTCCTCGAACAAGCCGTGCACTTGTTTCCATTGGAGGTCCAGTTGTTCCTGCAGGGGACGCATCCGAAGTCTGCAGTGTGGAATTAAGGGAATACATGATGACATCACCCCTAGCAGCGACTTGTAGCTGCGTACAGAAAGACACCTTCTTCCCCGAAGGTTTCCTGCCAACCGTTGAAGTTTCGCTATCCTCTCTTGAGTAGGAAACGCCCTCGAGAGCCTTGAATCTAACACTGCTCCTAGGAACAGTGCTCTTCTTGAGGGCATCAGCGTGGATTTTTCTCTGTTCAAAGTAAGCCCCAGATTCTGGAACAGATTGGTGCAAGCCTGCACAGCGTCCTGCGCTAATCTTCTGGACGGGGCCTTCAGTAACCAATCGTCCAGATAAGGGAAGACCTGGAAGTGGTTCTTTCGCAGAAATGCTGCCACTGGTGCCAGCACCTTCGTGAAAATCCTTGGGGCAGAGCGAAGACCGAACGGCAGAACTCTGAACTGAAAATGGCTCTTGGCTACTGTGAAGCGTAGGAACCTTCTGTGTGCTGGGTGAATTGGGACATGGAAGTACACGTCCTCCAGATAGAGCGTGGCCATGAAATCCCCCGGGCTGACCATCTTCAATAAGTCCTGTAGGGATACCATCCGGAAGGGTAGGGAGACGAGATAGGTATTTAGCTCCCTGAGGTCCAGGATGGTGCACCATTTTTCCAGCGTCTTTTTCACCAGGAAGAACCCGGAATAAAAACCTTGGCCCTGTTGTTTGGAGGGGACCGGCTCTATCGCCCCTTTGTGGAGCATTTGTTGTACCTCGAGCCTTAGAAGACGCAGATGTTTTGATGGAATGGCTGCCGGGGGCCTGGGTGGAGGGACTTCCATAAATTCCAAAGTATGTCCTCGTTTTATGATGTTGAGCACCCAACGGTCCGATGCTATTTTGGACCAATTCTGAAGGAATTTTGACACCCTGCCTCCAACTGATGATCTCTTGGAGGAGGGAACAATAGGCAGAGCCAGGAGGCCGCTATTGGCGCTTGGACGTGTCCCGTCCACGGGCAGCCTGCTTGCCCTTGTTGTAAGGCCTTGAGTAACCCGCAGATTGGCCCTGTCTTTGCTGGTATGACTGGCGGTTTTGTTGGTATCCTGAGCTGTTTGAAGAATAGCGTTGCTGCTGTTGTTGGTATGAACTTCTATAACCTCCTCCTCTGCACCTCGCACCTCTGAAAGGAGTTTTGCGATACTGGAGGGTTGCTAGCGACCTGGCTGTTTCCGTGTCCTTTTTGATCTCTTGAAGAGTATCATCTATCAATTTCCCGAATAGGGCCACGCCATCGAAGGGCAGATCAAGGACCTTGTTCTGAATTTCCGGTCTAAACCAAGTTGCTTTCAGCCACCCCTGGCATCTTAACACTGCCGCTCCTGCCAACGCCCGAAAGGACGTTGTGGCAATGTCCATGGCACAGTCTATGATTTCCATAGAGACTGCCTCACCTTCTTGCAAAGTTTTCTTTGCTTCCGCCACTGACTCCGGTGGAAGCTGCTCTAGATATGGAGATATATCACACCATAATTGGCGATCATATCGTCCCAATATCGCCAAAGCATTGGCGGCACGTACTAGCAGGCTAGCTATCGATGAAAACCGCTTGCACGTGTTATCAAGTCGTCGTCCATCCTTGTCAGGCGGGGCCGTTAAAGGAGCAGAGGGGTTCCGTGACTTCCTCTGTGCTGCCTGTGAGATGACAGAGTCAGGTTTTGGATGGCCCGTTAGCGCTGCAGGTCCATCATCTGGTGCTTTATACTTTTTATCCAGACGCGGTAGGACAGGGACCACCGTCGCTGGGTTTTTCATAGCTTTCAAACCTTCCTCCCACAAATGATCCACAATTGGAATCGACCTTGTTGTCTTGCGGTGTGTTTCTTTGAAATCATATAAGAAACAGTCCGTGGTTTGAGCGGGCATTACTAGTTTAAACCTCCCAGCTGCACGTTCCATTAGCTGGTGAAAACTGCCGATGTCAGCAGGAGGTGAATCTCCCAAGTCTTGTTGAGGCGAAGCTTGGTCTGGGATGACGTAGTCATTATATTCATCCCCGTCATGATCCGATTCTTGGTCACCATCGGATGAATGATCATCCCTATCCGGATCATCGGCTGGCTCTGACGTAGCCTGAGGCACCGGCCGCTGAGGCTGAGGTGGCGTCTGCATCGGAAGTACCGGAGGGACTACCGAGGATTGGTTCCTGACTGGTGTCGAAGGAGCAGACCTACGTGGTGTTGGTCTTTCTGCTTTTGCCTTATAGTCCTGCAGCATCTTGTGGAGGTCATGCAGGAATGTTGTAGGAACCGAAACCATGTCTTGTGGCTCATAGCTCCTAGAGTGGGCCATTTGATGATATTCTCCTTCCCCTTGGTCATACGCCCCTTCTGAATCTGTCTCTTGACTCTTGATTAGTAGCTGAGACGGGCTATTGGCATATTCAAAAGCATCCTGTCCGTCTCCCTCAGAGTCTTCCTGGTCCAACAACAAAGTTGGCGGTAAAGAGGTCACCCTTCTCGGGGATGTCATCTCAGGAGTGATTCTCGTTAAAGAAACCGTCACTCGTCTCTCCGTAGCCAGTATCGTCGATGGTTCCGTCGACGTCGGAGATATCCTCGTCGACGATATTGGAATCACAGATGTCATCGTCGACGCCACCGACGAGCCCGCCGACGTTGTAGATATTGTCGTCGTCGTCGATGCACTCGTCGACGACACCACCGTCGTTGATACCGTCGTCGACGCCGTCGTCGTCACTGCCGTCGACGATGATGGTTTCCTCGTCGACGATGTTAAAGAAGCCGTAGACGACGTCTTCGTCGACGATGTCGTCGGCACACCATCCGTCGACGCTGCCGTCGACAATACCTTCTTCGACGACGAAGCTTTCGTCGACGATTCTCCCGCCGACGAGCCCGTCGACGGGATCAATTGGATTTTGGGCTTCATTTTCTTCGTCGACTGAACCACCGTCGACGATGTCTTCGTCATAGAGGACTTGGAACTCCTCTCTGAAGAATGTGAGGAGGGTTTTTTGAAGGCTGGGTCTGTCTTCTCACCCTTAGGAGACGAAACCAGTTCTGCCTTATCCTTCCCACTGCGGTGGGGGGAACTTCCTGAACCCCGGCTATCAGACTCTCTGGGGGTCTTTTTTGAAGCCTTTGAGGGGTGCCCAACAGAGGAAGATGGGGAATCTCTACCCCTTTTCACTGACCTTTTTGAGGAAGCAAATGAAGACGAGTCCTCCTCGTCACTGGAAACTCCAGGTTTCCTCTCCTTCTGCCTCTGTAGCCATGTAAGCAGTCTTCCAACACAATCTCTCAAGGTCTTGGTGGAGAGAGTGCGGCAAATCTTGCAGTCCTCTGCCTTGTGATCCGGGTAAAGGCAGTAAATGCAATCCTTGCGTTTGTCTTCCACAAACAGCCTTTTCTTCCTACAGGTGGAACAGGGTTTGAAAAGGGCTTTCTTTTTCTCCACTTCAGACATCCTGATGTAAAGGAGAGATCTCTGAAGTAAACTGAAGAAATGCTGAAGAAAAAACTGTAGAAATCTACTTGAAAGAGTTGAAAATAGAGCAGAGCTCAATGGAGACTCCCTAGCACAACGTGCGGTAGAAAATCTGAGGCTCTGAGGTTCCTTCAGGAAGGTTCCAGGGGTGAGGCTCTTCTGATTGGCTGATGCCTAAAGTTTGGTCTCTTTTACAAAAAGAGGCTGATATGCTACAAAAGGGAATGAGGCCTAGGCCTTTCCTTTCTCTTTTGTACCTACTACTATGGTATTTTTTATTACAGAGACTCCCATTCCGACGACGGGGAATGATACAAAGCATGGGAATCTATGAAAGTTCCAATACTGGGGCAATAAGGTGAGTAGCAATAATGTTTTTACAGCGAGGCAGTGTTGACAAAGGAAGTTTAATAATAAGGGTCACTATTAAAATAGTATATGGTTAAATGGACCTTTATTATGAATAAATAGCATTTTCATCATGTTTAGACTTCAAAGATGGAAGCAGCCACCTATTGGTCAAATGGGGATTTCTATAGTGATGGCAGGAGTGTATATGGTATTGTGGTTTCCACCTTTAATCAAAAAACTGGCAGACATTCTCCAGCCGCTAGAACATTTAAAGTACTTTGGAAGACTCTGCATTTGGTAGATGCTTTGAAATGAAGCTATGTACTGAAGAAAGGCTCTACTTCATATTCATCCCAGCATTCCTCTTACACGAGAATCAATATATACTATGCAAAGAAAACGTACCATCTTATTGTCTCCAGCTTTAAATCTGCAGCATTCCTCACCAGTGGTACGAAGTCCCAGTTGTTTTTAGGCCAGTCTATAGAAACTGGTACCCAGATTTGATTATGTGGATCATACAGCAGTGCTGGATCCGATTCTCTCTGAAGTCCATTCCCCCACAGCTGACATGCAACTGTTTGCATTGCTTCTTTACAATAGAGTTAAAGGAAAATGTTACTTACCCAGCAAGCATCTGTTCTTGACTCCTCCTTTCAATGATAGTGCGCATGGACATTGACTCCATTGTTAGATTGTTTTCCCGTAGAGGGTGAGAATGGAGTTAGTAAAGGTAGAATAGAGATGTCCATGCATATGTATGTAAGATAAGAAAGAACTGCAACAAGTATAGGTACATGGGTGGGCGCATGTGGATCTACAGCTCTACAGAATGATGATGGATTCTACCCAGATCTGTGACTAGGGGTGAGCGTCTGAAAAGTTTCAGCACTTCATCCATCATCTCCTTGTGTTTGCTTTGTTCGCCCTAAATTGGCAGGGTATGCCCAGACATGGGTCCCTTGCTCACTTTGCCACTGGATTCATGCTAGCCTGGCTGACGAGGCCTTCTAGTCCGAAACCGGTCCCAGGATGCTTGTTTCTGGTCCAGGGAAGACATGGCTTGGCAGTTTGGGCTGGACTGTTCCCATGAGGCACAGGGTCAAGACTGATTTGCATATAGCTGTGTTTGAACTGGGGTGGCGAAGTGAGCTAAAGAACGATGATGGATTCAACCCAGATCTGTGACTGGGGGGGCAGTGTCTGAAAAGTTTCAGCACTCCGTCCATCATCTCCTTGTGTTTGCTCTACAGCTCTACATGCCAAGAACAGATGCTTATTGGGTAAGTAACATTTTCCGTTTGAGGCATGCGAGCTGTAGATCACATGCTTTGCATAGACCCAATGCGGTGGCTAACCTGTAGCTGTTGCAGTTGTTTGAAAAATTGCTAAGTACTGCCTGGCAGACATTAGCTTGTTGCCTTGCTAATACATCTACACAATAGTGTTTGGTGAATGTGTGTGGTGTGGACAATGTTGCTGCCTTACAGATGCCAGCTAAGGGAATATTCCCTAAAAAGGCCATAGTAGCCCCTATTTTGAGAGTGGAGTGTGCTCTAGGGGGTATTGGCAATGTTCTTTTTTGCTTTTGCATAACATGTTTGGATACATTTAACAATCCATCTTGCATTACCGGATTTAGAAATGGGATTGCCTTTGTGTGGTGCAGAAAAGTCAACAAAGAGCTGCTTTGTCTTACAAAAATCTTTTGTTCTTTCTACATAATATAGTAGAGCTCTTCTAACAAAGAGTGTGTAGAGCTCATTCTGGTACAGAGTCAGGTTAAGGAAAGAACACAAGTAACTCAACCAACGGATTGATGTAAAAAGCAGAAATCACTTTTGGAAGAAATTTGGGATTGGTTCAAAGAACCAACTTGTCTTTGTGAAGTTGAAAGAAAAACTCTTGTATAGTTAGTGCCTGGAGTTCACCAACTCTCCTTAAGGAAGTGATTGCAATAAGAAAAGCAACTTTCCATGGGAGAAATTGTAGTTGACACTTGTGCATTGGTTCAAAAGGTGGTCCCATTAGCCTTTTAAGGACAATGTTCAAGTTTCACACTGGTGCAGGTGGAACTCTTGGTGGTATTACTCTTTTTAGTCCTTCATAAAGGCTTTAATCACTGGTACTCTGAATAGAGATGTGCTGTCTGTTTTTTTTAAGTAATCTTAACACAACCAGAGAACCAGGGGTCTAAAAAGAGATGGATCTATTCATCCACTCAAAAGGCGCTACTGTCATTGCATCAGTAGAGGATACAGAGATTCCTTTTTTTTTAAACTCTTTATTCATGACTGCATCAAATATCATATTTTACATTTGTTTACATTATCATTCATCAGTCTTTTCTCGTTTTCTCCCTCTAACTTCTGGCTAATTGACATGTAATCTTTCCCAATTGTACATTAAGTCCAAGTTGACTCAAGTTTATTACATCAAAAATCGTGTTGCACTTGCATTAGATTGTCGCCTCATAACTAAAACATCAAATTGGAGCTAAGAGGGAATACGGAAAGGGTCGCCCTCCACTCTATACCAGTAATTCAACTACAACCCAATCCAACGGCGTCAAGGTAATCAGTGACTCTGAAAGAGGGGCAGTCAAAATATACTGCTCCTAGACACTCTCTTATACACGTTATAAGGAGGTGATGCACTGTACTCCGCCCACATTAAAAGACACACCTGTTCTCCCCGACAGTACCACAGAACAGCACAAGTTGTGACCCAAAAAAGGTTGGTCGCAGGAGTCTACACCTGGTGTTGGACTAGGATCTTAATAGAAAAAATGTGCGAGAAGCAAGAGACGCCTCACGGAAACACCACCAACGGGGTAACTTGTATGTAATTTCCAGACAGGCCCCTGTCTCATCATCGGTAGTCACTTGCTTCTCAA
This sequence comes from Lissotriton vulgaris, assembly GCF_964263255.1. NCBI lineage: Eukaryota > Metazoa > Chordata > Amphibia > Caudata > Salamandridae > Lissotriton > Lissotriton vulgaris. The sequence goes on from NC_141696.1 coordinate 490,411,288, forward strand.
AAGAAATAAGAAGAAAGACAAGAGGTGTCCAAAACAAACAACAGAAATTGTAACAAGCAGTGGAGAGCAGAAAAATCTGCTAGTGACAAACACACATATATAACCGAGTGCCTAAAAACACAGCACATAAGTCCCTTAACCAACTTTATTCATAGGGAGGTGATAATGTGCTGTTTATATTAAAAAGGCTGGTAGCTATTCATGCATACCATTACCTAATGCCAGTGCCGACATGTTTCACTGCTATAATGCGTTAAGCAGTTTCATCAGGGCTGCACTCATATGCTGCCACTCCACTTTTGGACACTAGTTCTGTAATGCACTGCCAAGAGAGAACAGGTGGAAGAGCATAATTAAAAACATGAGGACCCAAGGTTAGCAATATGTATGGAAAATGTGGTGATGTGTGGGGAATATTACCAGGAGTCAGCCAAGTTAGTCATACCCGCCGCTTCAGTAACAAAAAGGTAACAGGGTACTCCAATCGTAAGTTTTCCCTTTTCCTTAGTCTTAAGTTTTCTGTTGAAAAGAGAGTGTATAACAGCTTGTATAATGCAGCTTCAGAGACACCACACAGACTACAATGTTAACTTGTAACAACTAGCTCTTAATCCCTTAGTCACCTTCTGTGTAGAATCTACAACCCCACTAATCGATTCGTTTCCACATGGGGATTGTGCATACATTAAACCAATACAGCATCTAAAAATCAATGCCCACTGTATACTTCGTTATAGAACGCTGCATCTAGCTCGTGCTGCCGATGTCAAACAGGCGAGACACACCTCTTTTGCATGCTCGACAGGAGCACGCTAGCCGCCTGTTGAGACAGTTACCACAGTGAGCCCAATCACACTCGAGCCCAACACTCTTAATACCCAGCTCGGAGACCCGTGTGTTGTAAAGTCCGTTGCATCAGCAAACACACACACTCGTAACGCGGCCACCGGAGTTGCACCCAGGACTCCCCTTAGTACTTTCCTGTAAGCTGCCTTTCCAAACCACCAGCTCTCCTCACCTCCACGACACCAGGAAGACGCCTTTCCTCCGCCGTACAGCTGCTGTAGCAGCTCGCATTGAAATGCGGAAATGCGGCGGGACCCCGCCCCTTGAATTGTATCACGTGACCCCTGTGCCGAACGCGGCGGCCATCTCAGCCTAGTCAAACAACGGGTGCAAGTGCCTATATGGGGAAATACAAGGGGTGTATACAGTACGAAAATGACTATGCCCCACCTTGCTGGTAAAATCAAGCACAAGCACACTAGTGTATTTCTCACAGACCCGGAATGTTTCAAGAATGTCTGGTGAGACAATTACTACAAACTATATAAGATGTATAATGGACAACACACACATGCCGGGGTTAAAGATAGTACCTTCTGGTGTATTTATATAGTGTTGAAAAAACATCACCACAGAGCTAGTATCCCCCACTCAATGCGGATAGGAAAGGGATGTACACTTCATAATACTTAAATGTATGCAACAGCTGCCCATCCTATCTACTGGGTATTGCAGCAAACCAAACAGAATACGCAGGAAGCATGTTGTGCCCCATAACAATGTGGACTTCCTACTGTTTCAAACACTCGTAAGCACCCCCTAGGGACATAAGGGTGTATAGCCCTCCCCACCCAAGCCTGGGAGGAGCAGGGTGTACCTACTGCGTTTAACTGGGGCCCAGAAAAAATGAATGAATGAATGTACCAATCATAGTTTGACCTTGTTCCATTCTATAATTTCATTTAGTCCAATCAGGTCAGTTTTCTCGTTGTAAATCCAACGGGCTTCTTTAGCCAACAGGATCCCATCGATGTTATGAGGGGAACCCTTAACCTTTTCCAACACTGTCCACTGGAAGGTGTGTTTCTCTGTGAAACAGTGTTTAACCAGCTTAGTTGTCAGTTTGCATCGGTTAAGGAATGGTTCCTCAACCAGTTTAGTAATTGTAATTCAATACAAGTAGTGTATAGGTTAACTTGACAGTGTGGTTTACACTACATAGGACTCACATCACATAAAATCAAAGTGCGAGTACAAGAACATCTGAGCACCATAAGAGCTGGCATACTGACAACTAAGCTGGTTCAACACTGTTTCACAGAGAAGCACACCTTCCAGTGGACAGTGTTGGAAAAGGTTAAGGGTTCCCCTCATAACACCGATGGGATCCTGTTGGCTAAAGAAGCCCGTTGGATTTACAACGAGAAAACTGACCTGATTGGACTAAATGAAATTATAGAATGGAACAAGGTCAAACTATGATTGGTACATTCATTCATTCATTTTTTCTGGGCCCCAGTTAAACGCAGTAGGTACACCCTGCTCCTCCCAGGCTTGGGTGGGGAGGGCTATACACCCTTATGTCCCTAGGGGGTGCTTACGAGTGTTTGAAACAGTAGGAAGTCCACATTGTTATGGGGCACAACCTGCTTCCTGCGTATTCTGTTTGGTTTGCTGCAATACCCAGTAGATAGGATGGGCAGCTGTTGCATACATTTAAGTATTATGGAGTGTACATCCCTTTCCTATCCGCATTGAGTGGGGGATACTAGCTCTGTGGTGATGTTTTTTCAACACTATGGGCTCGATTCCGATCCGGTAAAATGCGCTCCGAATCAACGTACGGAGCAATTTTCCCCGTACGAATCGTACCCGTACACGTCCCCGTACGTACGACGAAGTACGATCCGTACCAGGAGCCAAAGACCGTACGAGTCGTACAGGACTCCGTACGACTAAAATATCCGTACGAGTCTCATTCAGAACCCGCTGTACGTGACGTCGCAATGGTTCGCGGCTGGTTTTTACGACCCAGCAAGTACGATTCGTGTCGGGTACGCAACGTACGACCCTTTTTTTTACGGGAGCTGGAAACAGCCGTAAACGCATAGTTCGGGCCGAAACAAGTACAGAAGCCCCCCCCCGGGGACGCCGCGTACCCCTCATGATCGCCGGGGTACGCGCCGTACCCCTGCTATCATGTGGGGTACGTGGCGTACACCCAGCGTACATGGGGTACGCACCGTACCCCATGTACAGTGGGTGTACGGTGCGCACCCCGTGTACGCTGGGTGTACGGCGCCTACCCCACATGATCGCAGGGGTACGGGGCGTACCCCGGCGATCATGGGGGGTACGCGGCGTACGGTGTGCATGTGATTGATCGCTTTTCGATACGAATCGCCCTTACCTGACGCAGACCGTACGAATAGCGTCCTGATCAGCCGGTCTGGATCGTACTCGCCGGGTCGTACGGTGTGTTTACGAGTCGTACGGATTCGGCTACGAATACGATTCGTACGGGGGATTTTTTTTACCGGATCGGAATCGAGCCCTATATAAATACACCAGAAGGTACTCTCTTTAACCCCGGCATGTGTGTGTTGTCCATTATACATCTTATATAGTTAGTAGTAATTGTCTCACCACACATTCTTGAAACATTCCGGGTCTGTGAGAAATACACTAGTGTGCTTGTGCTTGATTTTACCAGCAGGGTGGGGCATAGTCATTTTCGTACTGTATACACCCCTTGTATTTCCCCATATAGGCACTTGCACCCGTTGTTTGACTAGGCTAAGATGGCCGCCGCGTTCGGCACAGGGGTCACATGATACAATTCAAGGGGTGGGGTCCCGCCGCATTTCCGCATTTCAATGCAAGCTGCTACAGCATCTGTACGGCGGAGGAAAGGCGTCTTCCTGGTGTCGTGATGGTGAGGAGAGATGGTTGTTTGGAAAGGCAGCTTACAGGAAAGTACTAGGGGGAGTCCTGGGTGCAACTCCGGCGGCCGCGTTACGTGTGTGTGTGTTTGCTGATGCAACGAACTTTACAACACACGGGTCTCCGAGCTGGGTATTAAGAGTGTTGGGCTCGAGGGTGATTGGGCTCACTGTGGTAACTGTCTCAACAGGCGGCTAGCATGCTCCTGTCGACCATGCAAAAGAGGTGTGTCTCGCCTGTTTGACATCGGCAGCACGAGCTAGATGCAGCGTTCTATAACAAAGTATACAGTGGGCATTGATTTTTAGATGCTGTATTGGTTTAATGTATGCACAATCCCCATGTGGAAACGAATCGATTAGTGGGGTTGTAAATTCTACACCAGAAGGTGACTAAGGGAGTAAGGGCTAGATGTTACAAGTTAGCATTGTAGTCTGTGTGGTGTCTATGAAGCTGCATGATACAAGCTGTTATACACTCTCTTTTCAACAGAAAACTTAAGACTAAGGAAAAGGGAAAACTTACGATTGGAGTACCCTGCTACCTTTTTGTTACTGGAGCGGTGGGTATGATTAACTTGGCTGACTCCTGGTAATATTCCCCACACATCACCACATTTTCCATACATATTGCTAACCTTGGGTCCTCATGTTTTTAATTATGCTCTTCCACCTGTTCTCTCTTGGCAGTGCATTACAGAACTAGTGTCCAAAAGTGGAGTGGCAGCATATGAGTGCAGCCCTGATGAAACTGCTTCATGCATTATAGCAGTGAAACATGTCGGCACTGGCATTAGGTAATGGTATGCATGAATAGCTACCAGCCTTTTTAATATAAACAGCACATTATCACCTCCCTATAAATAAAGTTGGTTAAGGGACTTGTGTGCTGTGTTTTTAGGCACTCGGTTATATGTGTGTGTTTGTCACTAGCAGATTTTTCTGCTCTTCACTGTTTGTCACAATTTCTGTTGTTTGTTTTGGACACCTCTTTTCTTTCTTCTTATTTCTTTTGAGAAGCAAGTGACTACCGATGATGAGACAGGGGCCTGTCTGCAAATTACATACCAGTTACCCCATTGGTGGTGTTTCCGTGAGGCGTCTCTTGCTTCTCGCACATTTTTTCTATTAAGATCCTAGTCCAACACCAGGTGTGGACTCCTGCGACCAACCTTTTTTGGGTCACAACTTGTGCTGTTCTGTGGTACTGTCGGGGAGAACAGGTGTGTCTTTTAACGTGGGCGGAGTACAGAGCATCACCTCCTTATAACGTGTATAAGAGAGTGTCTGGGAGCAGTATATTTTGACTGCCCCTCTTTCAGAGTCACTGATATACTTTGACGCCGTTGGATTGGGTCTGTAGTTGAATTACAATGCCTCATAACTAAACCCTGTCCCCCGCAACTCCCACCCCACCCTTCACGTCTCCCAGCTTCTCCATTGATTAGGCACTGTATTCCTTGGCCTGGTGACCCTATCCTGTCCAGAAACTGTATTTGCGTGTGGCTGGCTAACCGGTACATTCTTCGGTTATATCCCTACTCTGTCTTTCCTTTGCCCTCCACCCCGTGTGTCTGGTCATGGGGTTTTCTCCTGTGAGAGCTCTAGGTCCACATCCTCTATCTCCACCAGCATCCGCTCCCATTCCTGCGCAATTGGATGTATCCGGAGCCCTTTCTCCTCTTCTCTACGCAGGATTACACTTTTTGCCCTGCCCCATTTTAGTAAATCAGATCGCCACACCTCTACACTCTGGGGTCTGGCTGATTTCCACCTCATAGTTATGACTCTGAGTGCCAACAAGAGTGCCAGGTCTAAGAACTTCAGCTGTGCTTTATGGGTCTTGGGTCTTTTCCTGTGCCCTATCAGACAAGGCAGTGCCCTCTCCGGGATCTGTAGAGTTGTGATAGTGTGTAGTGTATGGCGGACTGTCCCCCAGTAGCTGCGTATTCTCGGGCATGTCCACAGCATATGGAGGAGATCGGCCTCATCCCCCTGACACCGGGGACAACTATGGGAGGAAGTAGGGAACATCTTATGAAGCCGTTGGGGGGTGAGATATGCCCTGTGCAGTATCATAGCCTGTATGAATTAGAATTTGACGTTTCTGGACACCCTCCTATAATGTTCTAGGACAATCTCCCAGGCCCCGTCCATCATAGCCTCTCCCGTGCCTAGAGTCCAGGTGTCCCTGAGTGTAGTAAGAGGTAGAGCAGCGTGTTCCTTAATGCCCACGTAGAGCCATCTTACTAAGTGTCCCCCTGACCCCATATAATGAAGGCGATGCAGTAGTTCATGTTCTGGTTTGCTGCGCTGTGGGGCCCATGTGCGTCGCACGTAGTGTGTCACTGTGGCATGTAGGAAGTACAATCGCAGTGGGGCTCCTGTTGACTGTGCGAAGGAGGCGTGATCTAGTAGTGTGTCGTCCTCAAACAAGTCACCCACTCTATCCACTTCCGCCTCTGCCCAAGGTTGTAACCTGCATTGTGTCAGACGTCCCTCCGGTGTTGGGAGCCCTAACAGGGGAATGTTATCTGCATAAGGTGTGGTCCCTGCCGTGTACGCCAACGCCTTTCGCCAGCACAGCAAAGCAGTATGCAGCAGGGGGTGACAGTCTCGAGGGATCTTAGCTCCGGACAACAGAAGGGAGTGCAGCCCTCCACGTGCTAATTGGTCCTGTGTGAGCTCAATCTCGTGTAAATTCTTACCCGCCACCCATCGTGACAGCCATTGCAACTGGCTTGCGTAATAGTAACCCCGTAGGTCTGGTACACAAAGGCCTCTCTGTCTGGTGCTCAGTTGTAGTTTCTTGAGGCTTATTCGCTGTCTCCCAGGACCCCATATGAGAGTAATCAGGATTGTGTTCAGTGTGGCAAATATGTGTTGCGGGAGGAGGACCGGCAGGTTTACGAAGTAGTACAGTATACGGGGGAGCATGACCATCTTTGAAACTGCTATCCTACCCATGACCGATAGTGGCAGGGATGTCCAAAAGTTCACACTACCTTGGAGACCATTAATGGCCCTCCGCACGTTACCCTCAATCTGGTCTTCCTGTCTTCTATAAACGTTATTGCCTAGGTATTTAAATGTGGTTGGCGCTATTTGAATCTGGTAATCACCAAATTGTATGTGGGAGGGTTGTTGCCCTTCGCGGAAATAGAAGCCTAGGGATTTCGTCTGGTTAATGGCCAGGCCAGATACGGTCTCGAAACGGTCAAAGATGGTAGCCAGGTTTGAGTGGTTCCCGTTCAAATCTCGAAGATACACTAAGATATCGTCAGCGTATATTGATATCAAGTTATGCGTTCCCCCAAAGGAAATACCCACCTCGCCCGCTCGGGTCCGGAGCGCTATCGCCAGGGGCTCGAGTGTCAGTACAAACAGCAAAGGTGATAGCGGGCAGCCTTGCCGGGTGCCTCTGTAAATATCGTAGCTATCTGAGATATACCTGCCTGTGCGTGCTCTAGCTGTCGGGTTCATATACAGTAGACAAATCCATTTGATTAGGGAGTCAGGGAAGCCGAAACGCCGTATGACCTCGAACATAAAATCCCATGTCAGGGAGTCGAATGCCTGCCGGAGATCCAAGGCGATGCAACCTGCCTGAGGAAGGTCCATTTGCGTGGCTGACATGAGGGCGTGGAGTCTCCTTGTAATATGGGAAGTACACCTCTCTGGGAGGAAGCCGCATTGGTTTGTATATTAGGGCAGGGAGGTGGGCCTGTATTCGCATAGCGACAGCTTTGCTAAGTATTTTATACTCTGTGGGGAGCATTGAGAGGGGTCTGTAGTTATTCAAGTCAAGGGTAGCCCTGCCGGGTTTTGGTATGGATATCACTGAGGTTTGCATTGTCTTCCTGGTCCAACAACAAAGTTGGCGGTAAAGAGGTCACCCTTCTCGGGGATGTCATCTCAGGAGTGATTCTCGTTAAAGAAACCGTCACTCGTCTCTCCGTAGCCAGTATCGTCGATGGTTCCGTCGACGTCGGAGATATCCTCGTCGACGATATTGGAATCACAGATGTCATCGTCGACGCCACCGACGAGCCCGCCGACGTTGTAGATATTGTCGTCGTCGTCGATGCACTCGTCGACGACACCACCGTCGTCGATACCGTCGTCGACGCCGTCGTCGTCACTGCCGTCGACGATGATGGTTTCCTCGTCGATGATGTTAAAGAAGCAGTAGACGACGTCTTCGTCGACGATGTCGTCGGCACACCATCCGTCGACGCTGCCGTCGACAATACCTTCTTCGACGACGAAGCTTTCGTCGACGATTCTCCCGCCGACGAGCCCGTCGACGGGATCAATTGGATTTTGGGCTTCATTTTCTTCGTCGACTGAACCACCGTCGACGATGTCTTCGTCATAGAGGACTTGGAACTCCTCTCTGAAGAATGTGAGGAGGGTTTTTTGAAGGCTGGGTCTGTCTTCTCACCCTTAGGAGACGAAACCAGTTCTGCCTTATCCTTCCCACTGCGGTGGGGGGAACTTCCTGAACCCCGGCTATCAGACTCTCTGGGGGTCTTTTTTGAAGCCTTTGAGGGGTGCCCAACAGAGGAAGATGGGGAATCTCTACCCCTTTTCACTGACCTTTTTGAGGAAGCAAATGAAGACGAGTCCTCCTCGTCACTGGAAACTCCAGGTTTCCTCTCCTTCTGCCTCTGTAGCCATGTAAGCAGTCTTCCAACACAATCTCTCAAGGTCTTGGTGGAGAGAGTGTGGCAAATCTTGCAGTCCTCTGCCTTGTGATCCGGGTAAAGGCAGTAAATGCAATCCTTGCGTTTGACTTCCACAAACAGCCTTTTCTTCCTACAGGTGGAACAGGGTTTGAAAAGGGCTTTCTTTTTCTCCACTTCAGACATCCTGATGTAAAGGAGAGATCTCTGAAGTAAACTGAAGAAATGCTGAAGAAAAAACTGTAGAAATCTACTTGAAAGAGTTGAAAATAGAGCAGAGCTCAATGGAGACTCCCTAGCACAACGTGCGGTAGAAAATCTGAGGCTCTGAGGTTCCTTCAGGAAGGTTCCAGGGGTGAGGCTCTTCTGATTGGCTGATGCCTAAAGTTTGGTCTCTTTTACAAAAAGAGGCTGATATGCTACAAAAGGGAATGAGGCCTAGGCCTTTCCTTTCTCTTTTGTACCTACTACTATGGTATTTTTTATTACCGAGACTCCCATTCCGACGACGGGGAATGATACAAAGCATGGGAATCTATGAAAGTTCCAATACTGGGGCAATAAGGTGAGTAGCAATAATGTTTTTACAGCGAGGCAGTGTTGACAAAGGAAGTTTAATAATAAGGGTCACTATTAAAATAGTATATGGTTAAATGGACCTTTATTATGAATAAATAGCATTTTCATCATGTTTAGACTTCAAAGATGGAAGCAGCCACCTATTGGTCAAATGGGGATTTCTATAGTGATGGCAGGAGTGTATATGGTATTGTGGTTTCCACCTTTAATCAAAAAACTGGCAGACATTCTCCAGCCGCTAGAACATTTAAAGTACTTTGGAAGACTCTGCATTTGGTAGATGCTTTGAAATGAAGCTATGTACTGAAGAAAGGCTCTACTTCATATTCATCCCAGCATTCCTCTTACACGAGAATCAATATATACTATGCAAAGAAAACGTACCATCTTATTGTCTCCAGCTTTAAATCTGCAGCATTCCTCACCAGTGGTACGAAGTCCCAGTTGTTTTTAGGCCAGTCTATAGAAACTGGTACCCAGATTTGATTATGTGGATCATACAGCAGTGCTGGATCCGATTCTCTCTGAAGTCCATTCCCCCACAGCTGACATGCAACTGTTTGCATTGCTTCTTTACAATAGAGTTAAAGGAAAATGTTACTTACCCAGCAAGCATCTGTTCTTGACTCCTCCTTTCAATGATAGTGCGCATGGACATTGACTCCATTGTTAGATTGTTTTCCCGTAGAGGGTGAGAATGGAGTTAGTAAAGGTAGAATAGAGATGTCCATGCATATGTATGTAAGATAAGAAAGAACTGCAACAAGTATAGGTACATGGGTGGGCGCATGTGGATCTACAGCTCTACAGAATGATGATGGATTCTACCCAGATCTGTGACTAGGGGTGAGCGTCTGAAAAGTTTCAGCACTTCATCCATCATCTCCTTGTGCTTGCTTTGTTCGCCCTAAATTGGCAGGGTATGCCCAGACATGGGTCCCTTGCTCACTTTGCCACTGGATTCATGCTAGCCTGGCTGACGAGGCCTTCTAGTCCGAAACCGGTCCCAGGATGCTTGTTTCTGGTCCAGGGAAGACATGGCTTGGCAGTTTGGGCTGGACTGTTCCCATGAGGCACAGGGTCAAGACTGATTTGCATATAGCTGTGTTTGAACTGGGGTGGCGAAGTGAGCTAAAGAACGATGATGGATTCAACCCAGATCTGTGACTGGGGGGGCAGTGTCTGAAAAAGTTTCAGCACTCCGTCCATCATCTCCTTGTGTTTGCTCTACAGCTCTACATGCCAAGAACAGATGCTTATTGGGTAAGTAACATTTTCCGTTTGAGGCATGCGAGCTGTAGATCACATGCTTTGCATAGACCCAATGCGGTGGCTAACCTGTAGCTGTTGCAGTTGTTTGAAAAATTGCTAAGTACTGCCTGGCAGACATTAGCTTGTTGCCTTGCTAATACATCTACACAATAGTGTTTGGTGAATGTGTGTGGTGTGGACAATGTTGCTGCCTTACAGATGCCAGCTAAGGGAATATTCCCTAAAAAGGCCATAGTAGCCCCTATTTTGAGAGTGGAGTGTGCTCTAGGGGGTATTGGCAATGTTCTTTTTTGCTTTTGCATAACATGTTTGGATACATTTAACAATCCATCTTGCATTACCGGATTTAGAAATGGGATTGCCTTTGTGTGGTGCAGAAAAGTCAACAAAGAGCTGCTTTGTCTTACAAAAATCTTTTGTTCTTTCTACATAATATAGTAGAGCTCTTCTAACAAAGAGTGTGTAGAGCTCATTCTGGTAAAGAGTCAGGTTAAGGAAAGAACACAAGTAACTCAACCAACGGATTGATGTAAAAAGCAGAAATCACTTTTGGAAGAAATTTGGGATTGGTTCAAAGAACCAACTTGTCTTTGTGAAGTTGAAAGAAAAACTCTTGTATAGTTAGTGCCTGGAGTTCACCAACTCTCCTTAAGGAAGTGATTGCAATAAGAAAAGCAACTTTCCATGGGAGAAATTGTAGTTGACACTTGTGCATTGGTTCAAAAGGTGGTCCCATTAGCCTTTTAAGGACAATGTTCAAGTTTCACACTGGTGCAGGTGGAACTCTTGGTGGTATTACTCTTTTTAGTCCTTCATAAAGGCTTTAATCACTGGTACTCTGAATAGAGATGTGCTGTCTGTTTTTTTTAAGTAATCTTAACACAACCAGAGAACCAGGGGTCTAAAAAGAGATGGATCTATTCATCCACTCAAAAGGCGCTACTGTCATTGCATCAGTAGAGGATACAGAGATTCCTTTTTTTTTTTAAAACTCTTTATTCATGACTGCATCAAATATCATATTTTACATTTGTTTACATTATCATTCATCAGTCTTTTCTCGTTTTCTCCCTCTAACTTCTGGCTAATTGACATGTAATCTTTCCCAATTGTACATTAAGTCCAAGTTGACTCAAGTTTATTACATCAAAAATCGTGTTGCACTTGCATTAGATTGTCGCCTCATAACTAAAACATCAAATTGGAGCTAAGAGGGAATACGGAAAGGGTCGCCCTCCACTCTATACCAGTAATTCAACTACAACCCAATCCAACGGCGTCAAGGTAATCAGTGACTCTGAAAGAGGGGCAGTCAAAATATACTGCTCCTAGACACTCTCTTATACACGTTATAAGGAGGTGATGCACTGTACTCCGCCCACATTAAAAGACACACCTGTTCTCCCCGACAGTACCACAGAACAGCACAAGTTGTGACCCAAAAAAGGTTGGTCGCAGGAGTCTACACCTGGTGTTGGACTAGGATCTTAATAGAAAAAATGTGCGAGAAGCAAGAGACGCCTCACGGAAACACCACCAACGGGGTAACTTGTATGTAATTTCCAGACAGGCCCCTGTCTCATCATCGGTAGTCACTTGCTTCTCAAAAGAAATAAGAAGAAAGACAAGAGGTGTCCAAAACAAACAACAGAAATTGTAACAAGCAGTGGAGAGCAGAAAAATCTGCTAGTGATAAACACACATATATAACCGAGTGCCTAAAAACACAGCACACAAGTCCCTTAACCAACTTTATTCATAGGGAGGTGATAATGTGCTGTTTATATTAAAAAGGCTGGTAGCTATTCATGCATACCATTACCTAATGCCAGTGCCGACATGTTTCACTGCTATAATGCGTTAAGCAGTTTCATCAGGGCTGCACTCATATGCTGCCACTCCACTTTTGGACACTAGTTCTGTAATGCACTGCCAAGAGAGAACAGGTGGAAGAGCATAATTAAAAACATGAGGACCCAAGGTTAGCAATATGTATGGAAAATGTGGTGATGTGTGGGGAATATTACCAGGAGTCAGCCAAGTTAGTCATACCCGCCGCTTCAGTAACAAAAAGGTAACAGGGTACTCCAATCGTAAGTTTTCCCTTTTCCTTAGTCTTAAGTTTTCTGTTGAAAAGAGAGTGTATAACAGCTTGTATAATGCAGCTTCAGAGACACCACACAGACTACAATGTTAACTTGTAACAACTAGCTCTTAATCCCTTAGTCACCTTCTGTGTAGAATCTACAACCCCACTAATCGATTCGTTTCCACATGGGGATTGTGCATACATTAAACCAATACAGCATCTAAAAATCAATGCCCACTGTATACTTCGTTATAGAACGCTGCATCTAGCTCATGCTGCCGATGTCAAACAGGCGAGACACACCTCTTTTGCATGCTCGACAGGAGCACGCTAGCCGCCTGTTGAGACAGTTACCACAGTGAGCCCAATCACACTCGAGCCCAACACTCTTAATACCCAGCTCGGAGACCCGTGTGTTGTAAAGTCCGTTGCATCAGCAAACACACACACTCGTAACGCGGCCGCCGGAGTTGCACCCAGGACTCCCCTTAGTACTTTCCTGTAAGCTGCCTTTCCAAACCACCAGCTCTCCTCACCGCCACGACACCAGGAAGACGCCTTTCCTCCGCCGTACAGCTGCTGTAGCAGCTCGCATTGAAATGCGGAAATGCGGCGGGACCCCGCCCCTTGAATTGTATCACGTGACCCCTGTGCCGAACGCGGCGGCCATCTCAGCCTAGTCAAACAACGGGTGCAAGTGCCTATATGGGGAAATACAAGGGGTGTATACAGTACGAAAATGACTATGCCCCACCTTGCTGGTAAAATCAAGCACAAGCACACTAGTGTATTTCTCACAGACCCGGAATGTTTCAAGAATGTCTGGTAAGACAATTACTACAAACTATATAAGATGTATAATGGACAACACACACATGCCGGGGTTAAAGATAGTACCTTCTGGTGTATTTATATAGTGTTGAAAAAACATCACCACAGAGCTAGTATCCCCCACTCAATGCGGATAGGAAAGGGATGTACACTTCATAATACTTAAATGTATGCAACAGCTGCCCATCCTATCTACTGGGTATCAACACTGTTTCACAGAGAAGCACACCTTCCAGTGGACAGTGTTGGAAAAGGTTAAGGGTTCCCCTCATAACACCGATGGGATCCTGTTGGCTAAAGAAGCCCGTTGGATTTACAACGAGAAAACTGACCTGATTGGACTAAATGAAATTATAGAATGGAACAAGGTCAAACTATGATTGGTACATTCATTCATTCATTTTTTCTGGGCCCCAGTTAAACACAGTAGGTACACCCTGCTCCTCCCAGGCTTGGGTGGGGAGGGCTATACACCCTTATGTCCCTAGGGGGTGCTTACGAGTGTTTGAAACAGTAGGAAGTCCACATTGTTATGGGGCACAACCTGCTTCCTGCGTATTCTGTTTGGTTTGCTGCAATACCCAGTAGATAGGATGGGCAGCTGTTGCATACATTTAAGTATTATGGAGTGTACATCCCTTTCCTATCCGCATTGAGTGGGGGATACTAGCTCTGTGGTGATGTTTTTTCAACACTATGGGCTCGATTCCGATCCGGTAAAATGCGCTCCGAATCATCGTACGGAGCAATTTTCCCCGTACGAATCGTACCCGTACACGTCCCCGTACGTACGACGAAGTACGATCCGTACCAGGAGCCAAAGACCGTACGAGTCGTACAGGACTCCGTACGACTAAAATATCCGTACGAGTCTCATTCGGAACCCGCTGTACGTGACGTCGCAACGGTTCGCGGCTGGTTTTTACGACCCAGCAAGTACGATTCGTGTCGGGTACGCAACGTACGACCCTTTTTTTTACGGGAGCTGGAAACAGCCGTAAACGCATAGTTCGGGCCGAAACAAGTACAGAAGCCCCCCCCCGGGGATGCCGCGTACCCCCCATGATCGCCGGGGTACGCGCCGTACCCCTGCTATCATGTGGGGTACGTGGCGTACACCCAGCGTACATGGGGTACGCACCGTACCCCATGTACAGTGGGTGTACGGTGCGCACCCCGTGTACGCTGGGTGTACGGCGCCTACCCCACATGATCGCAGGGGTACGGGGCGTACCCCGGCGATCATGCGGGGTACGCGGCGTACGGTGTGCATGTGATTGAGCGCTTTTCGATACGAATCGCCCTTACCTGACGCGGACCGTACGAATAGCGTCCTGATCAGCCGGTCTGGATCGTACTCGCCGGGTCGTACGGTGTGTTTACGAGTCGTACGGATTCGGCTACGAATACGATTCGTACGGGGGATTTTTTTTACCGGATCGGAATCGAGCCCTATATAAATACACCAGAAGGTACTCTCTTTAACCCCGGCATGTGTGTGTTGTCCATTATACATCTTATATAGTTAGTAGTAATTGTCTCACCACACATTCTTGAAACATTCCGGGTCTGTGAGAAATACACTAGTGTGCTTGTGCTTGATTTTACCAGCAGGGTGGGGCATAGTCATTTTCGTACTGTATACACCCCTTGTATTTCCCCATATAGGCACTTGCACCCGTTGTTTGACTAGGCTAAGATGGCCGCCGCGTTCGGCACAGGGGTCACATGATACAATTCAAGGGGCGGGGTCCCGCCGCATTTCCGCATTTCAATGCAAGCTGCTACAGCAGCTGTACGGCGGAGGAAAGGCGTCTTCCTGGTGTCGTGATGGTGAGGAGAGATGGTTGTTTGGAAAGGCAGCTTACAGGAAAGTACTAGGGGGAGTCCTGGGTGCAACTCCGGCGGCCGCGTTACGTGTGTGTGTGTTTGCTGATGCAACGGACTTTACAACACACGGGTCTCCGAGCTGGGTATTAAGAGTGTTGGGCTCGAGGGTGATTGGGCTCACTGTGGTAACTGTCTCAACAGGCGGCTAGCATGCTCCTGTCGACCATGCAAAAGAGGTGTGTCTCGCCTGTTTGACATCGGCAGCACGAGCTAGATGCAGCGTTCTATAACAAAGTATACAGTGGGCATTGATTTTTAGATGCTGTATTGGTTTAATGTATGCACAATCCCCATGTGGAAACGAATCGATTAGTGGGGTTGTAAATTCTACACCAGAAGGTGACTAAGGGAGTAAGGGCTAGATGTTACAAGTTAGCATTGTAGTCTGTGTGGTGTCTATGAAGCTGCATGATACAAGCTGTTATACACTCTCTTTTCAACAGAAAACTTAAGACTAAGGAAAAGGGAAAACTTACGATTGGAGTACCCTGTTACCTTTTTGTTACTGGAGCGGTGGGTATGACTAACTTGGCTGACTCCTGGTAATATTCCCCACACATCACCACATTTTCCATACATATTGCTAACCTTGGGTCCTCATGTTTTTAATTATGCTCTTCCACCTGTTCTCTCTTGGCAGTGCATTACAGAACTAGTGTCCAAAAGTGGAGTGGCAGCATATGAGTGCAGCCCTGATGAAACTGCTTAATGCATTATAGCAGTGAAACATGTCGGCACTGGCATTAGGTAATGGTATGCATGAATAGCTACCAGCCTTTTTAATATAAACAGCACATTATCACCTCCCTATAAATAAAGTTGGTTAAGGGACTTGTGTGCTGTGTTTTTAGGCACTCGGTTATATGTGTGTGTTTGTCACTAGCAGATTTTTCTGCTCTTCACTGTTTGTCACAATTTCTGTTGTTTGTTTTGGACACCTCTTTTCTTTCTTCTTATTTCTTTTGAGAAGCAAGTGACTACCGATGATGAGACAGGGGCCTGTCTGCAAATTACATACCAGTTACCCCATTGGTGGTGTTTCCGTGAGGCGTCTCTTGCTTCTCGCACATTTTTTCTATTAAGATCCTAGTCCAACACCAGGTGTGGACTCCTGCGACCAACCTTTTTTGGGTCACAACTTGTGCTGTTCTGTGGTACTGTCGGGGAGAACAGGTGTGTCTTTTAACGTGGGCAGAGTACAGAGCATCACCTCCTTATAACGTGTATAAGAGAGTGTCTGGGAGCAGTATATTTTGACTGCCCCTCTTTCAGAGTCACTGATATACTTTGACGCCGTTGGATTGGGTCTGTAGTTGAATTACAACGCCTCATAACTAAACCCTGTCCCCCGCAACTCCCACCCCACCCTTCACGTCTCCCAGCTTCTCCATTGATTAGGCACTGTATTCCTTGGCCTGGTGACCCTATCCTGTCCAGAAACTGTATTTGCGTGTGGCTGGCTAACCGGTACATTCTTCGGTTATATCCCTACTCTGTATTTCCTTTGCCCTCCACCCTGTGTGTCTGGTCATGGGGTTTTCTCCTGTGAGAGCTCTAGGTCCACATCCTCTATCTCCACCAGCATCCGCTCCCAATCCTGCGCAATTGGATGTATCCGGAGCCCTTTCTCCTCTTCTCTACGCAGGATTACACTTTTTGCCCTGCCCCATTTTAGTAAATCAGATCGCCACACCTCTACACTCTGGGGTCTGGCTGATTTCCACCTCATAGTTATGACTCTGAGTGCCAACAAGAGTGCCAGGTCTAAGAACTTCAGCTGTGCTTTATGGGTCTTGGGTCTTTTCCTGTGCCCTATCAGACAAGGCAGTGCCCTCTCCGGGATCTGTAGAGTTGTGATAGTGTGTAGTGTATGGCGGACTGTCCCCCAGTAGCTGCGTATTCTCGGGCATGTCCACAGCATATGGAGGAGATCGGCCTCATCCCCCTGACACCGGGGACAACTATGGGAGGAAGTAGGGAACATCTTATGAAGCCGTTGGGGGGTGAGATATGCCCTGTGCAGTATCATAGCCTGTATGAATTAGAATTTGACGTTTCTGGACACCCTCCTATAATGTTCTAGGACAATCTCCCAGGCCCCGTCCGTCATAGCCTCTCCCGTGCCTAGAGTCCAGGTGTCCCTGAGTGTAGTAAGAGGTAGAGCAGCGTGTTCCTTAATGCCCACGTAGAGCCATCTTACTAAGTGTCCCCCTGACCCCATATAATGAAGGCGATGCAGTAGTTCATGTTCTGGTTTGCTGCGCTGTGGGGCCCATGTGCGTCGCACGTAGTGTGTCACTGTGGCATGTAGGAAGTACAATCGCAGTGGGGCTCCTGTTGACTGTGCGAAGGAGGCGTGATCTAGTAGTGTGTCGTCCTCAAACAAGTCACCCACTCTATCCACTCCCGCCTCTGCCCAAGGTTGTAACCTGCATTGTGTCAGACGTCCCTCCGGTGTTGGGAGCCCTAACAGGGGAATGTTATCTGCATAAGGTGTGGTCCCTGCCGTGTACGCCAACGCCTTTCGCCAGCACAGCAAAGCAGTATGCAGCAGGGGGTGACAGTCTCGAGGGATCTTAGCTCCGGACAACAGAAGGGAGTGCAGCCCTCCACGTGCTAATTGGTCCTGTGTGAGCTCAATCTCGTGTAAATTCTTACCCGCCACCCATCGTGACAGCCATTGCAACTGGCTTGCGTAATAGTAACCCCGTAGGTCTGGTACACAAAGGCCTCTCTGTCTGGTGCTCAGTTGTAGTTTCTTGAGGCTTATTCGCTGTCTCCCAGGACCCCATATGAGAGTAATCAGGATTGTGTTCAGTGTGGCAAATATGTGTTGCGGGAGGAGGACAGGCAGGTTTACGAAGTAGTACAGTATACGGGGGAGCATGACCATCTTTGAAACTGCTATCCTACCCATGACCGATAGTGGCAGGGATGTCCAAAAGTTCACACTACCTTGGAGACCATTAATGGCCCTCCGCACGTTACCCTCAATCTGGTCTTCCTGTCTTCTATAAACGTTATTGCCTAGGTATTTAAATGTGGTTGGCGCTATTTGAATCTGGTAATCACCAAATTGTATGTGGGAGGGTTGTTGCCCTTCGCGGAAATAGAAGCCTAGGGATTTCGTCTGGTTAATGGCCAGGCCAGATACGGTCTCGAAACGGTCAAAGATGGTAGCCAGGTTTGAGTGGTTCCCGTTCAAATCTCGAAGATACACTAAGATATCGTCAGCGTATATTGATATCAAGTTATGCGTTCCCCCAAAGGAAATACCCACCTCGCCCGCTCGGGTCCGGAGCGCTATCGCCAGGGGCTCGAGTGTCAGTACAAACAGCAAAGGTGATAGCGGGCAGCCTTGCCGGGTGCCTCTGTAAATATCGTAGCTATCGGAGATATACCTGCCTGTGCGTGCTCTAGCTGTCGGGTTCATATACAGTAGACAAATCCATTTGATTAGGGAGTCAGGGAAGCCGAAACGCCGTATGACCTCGAACATAAAATCCCATGTCAGGGAGTCGAATGCCTGCCGGAGATCCAAGGCGATGCAACCTGCCTGAGGAAGGTCCATTTGCGTGGCTGACATGAGGGCGTGGAGTCTCCTTGTAATATGGGAAGTACACCTCTCTGGGAGGAAGCCGCATTGGTTTGTATATTAGGGCAGGGAGGTGGGCCTGTATTCGCATAGCGACAGCTTTGCTAAGTATTTTATACTCTGTGGGGAGCATTGAGAGGGGTCTGTAGTTATTCAAGTCAAGGGTAGCCCTGCCGGGTTTTGGTATGGATATCACTGAGGCTTGCATTGTCGTGGCAGGTAGGTGACCGACCTCGTAAGCTGTCTTATAAATTTTCTCTAAAATGGGTACTAGCGTTGCCGAGTAAGCCTGGTAAAATTCTACAGGCAACCCGTCCATGCCGGGGATTTTGCCCCGGTTCAGGGAGCGAATGGCTATTTTGATTTCCTGCTGTGTAATGGGTATGTCCAGCCCAGTCTGTTCTTCCCGGATCAGGGTTGGGAACGGTAGGTCTCTTAGGAATTCTATCATTTCGTCTCCACTACCCTCGGGGGGAGGGGCATATAGCCTCTCCAAGTGGACCCTAAATGTAGTATTAATATCCGACTGTGTGGACATCTCCCTACCCGCTCCGTCCCTAATTTTCGTAAGCACTGGGACTTCGGGGTTGTCTCGGACCAGGCGAGCTAGTAGGGCTAGTCCCAGACCTGTCTGCTTCCGCCTGCTAACGTCTCAAATAATCCTTGTGATCAATGACTGTGTTTCCAGGAGTTCCGCATGCTCTATGTAGAGGATACAGAGATTCCTTTTAGGCCTAAATATAAAGCACACAACAATAGCCAATGATCGTGAGCACAGGTGATTGTAAGCGAGACTCAATGCAAAAAGGAGGATTCCCATCAAATGTCTTGCGATGATCTATATTCTCATTTGGTCATCTATGGCCGTGGGGCGGTCTGTCTCTAGATCATTGAGACCGTTTCCGCTCCCACTTTCTTACGAGGGTTAATGAGTCTTGTTGCCAATCACTGTGCTGACCATGAGGTAGATAGAGTAGCTATGGGAATCAGTGCAGTGCAAGAAAATAATAGATATGTGGTGAGTTAAAATAGGGTGACAAAAACATAAAGACGGAACATTTTATTCTATGAATTGTTTTGCCCTCTAGTTAAAAACAGGAACAGTGCGAAGAAACAGTAATCTCAAACAAATATAGGACTACCATAAAGGGGCCAACATGTTTCAGCCTCTGGGGGAAATGAGTCCCTAGGATTTCTTCAGGGCCTCTGTTCGTACAGTTTGCTACTGCTAATATCAATGTGAAAATAAGGAGTGAAATGTTATTCCAATAAAGGATATAAATGGACCATGTAGTCCATAATAATTTTCCTCCGTTGTCAAAAACTGGTGTGTCTCACATCTAGAAAAAACAATCACAGTAGTGTCAATCATATATACAATATACGTGTGACAAATTTGTAAATAGAGTAAAAAAATTATTAGCACTCACCCAGATTAGCCGGGGACTAGACCTCACGTCTCCTGGACCCTGGTCATGAAGATTGAGGCGCCGCTCTAAGAAAGAGAGGTATTGAGTGTTTTGAGTAACATAGCTAGTTCTATAGACACTTATGCCTAATGTACCCAAAAAAACCACATTCTGCACCTCTCTTGCAAGGGCGCTCTACTAATTTGTTAGTCGCAGAGCTCTGTCTATTACTACTCAAGCTGTTGATGTTATAACTATTATAAAACATTTTTTATCGCTTTCTTCTGTCTATTACAGACATTCCCAGCCTTTAAAGAAATGTAATAGGTCTTGTTAACGAATGTCTACAGCAAAAAGGATAAGATGTCTAGGGTAAGACCTTTTTGCTAACCTGTCCGTCGTTACCTCGTTACAGACGACGAGTCAGGGGGGGAGGCATCTGCTTGGACTTTGTCCCGGAAGTTTAAAGCAATCACTGGATTCAGGGGCGGAGCCTCGTTTTACACCATATGCTTTACAAGCCTCTTCCGATCCACAGTGTCAAATAACTGGCCTATAGAGCTGGTATTGCACTTGATGCCATATATCACCTGGGTGATATATCTAAGTACCTTTTTAGTAAAGAGCAACGATGGATCTATAAACTATCCACCGACTCCATTGGACTCAACAATGACATTCCTTGGGCGAGTCTCTGATCATCGTTCCCTCCATGATCACTGCGCCCTGATGATATCAGACAATGAAACTATCTGATTCTTTATAGAGATCAAAATGGAGACATTGACTGCACGATTTGCAGATATATATATATAGCCTTGCCCAGTGGATATATATTTTGTCTCAATCCTTGCCCGCAAGAAACATCCTTTCGAGTGACCAGATGTTTAAGCTTGATATGTCCACAAGAGGCATTGACATACACTTTACTCATTTTCCCACACTACTGGTTTTTCGGAATGTTTAGAGAACATATGACAATCGATTTCTCATGTTCTATTGAAGCTTACAGTTTAGCCAGTCTTTTTAGGTTACTATTTACCATATCTGATGGTTTGATACTTTGTTATTAATTTTTTCGGGTCATTTCCCTGATATCGATTATACTTGCGGAATCACGGAGCGAATACCAATGTCGGCGTGTTGTGCTTCTGAAAATATCGTCCCAATATAGACATCGCGATCCTGACACTAGCTTATAACATCTTATATGGGTCAGATCGTATGAGGTCTTTGCTTATTTGGTATTACTAAATTGTGTAACTTTATTGTCCCTCCTAAGAGTGGCCATTGAACTACAAAACGCGCCCCGATGACGTTGTCCTGTAGTTCTATTGAATATCGCGAGATTTTCTTTATCAGTTGGCGGCACCGAAGCCCGAACATTACACTCATTTGTATTTTGTTTTCCCTTTTGCCTTCTACAACCATTATATTTAACAACAAGGGGTGGTGATGGACAGAGTTTCTGAATTAAGCAGAATACTCTCACCCAGTCAAGAGATCAGGGCTAGCTCCTACACCGTTTTTTAGCTCACTGCACCATCCCAGCTCAGAACCTGGCTATATGCAAATTAGTCTGTTCCTTTCCCAGTGCATGATGGGAACAGGGCAAACCAAACTACCAAGCCAATTCATACACTGGGAAGGAAACAAGCTTCCGGGGACCGGTTTCTGGCATTTCAGCCGTCGTCGGCCCGGCTTGCTTTAATGACGGTGATGGATCAAGCCCTGATCTTTGGACTGGGTAAGAGTGGTCTGCTTAATTCAGACACTCTGTTCATCACCACCCCCTTTACTGAATCGTTCTACAACCATTATGGCATCAAGTGCAATACCAGGTCTATAGGCCATTTATTTGACACTGTGGATCGGAAGAGGTTTGTAAAGCATATGGTGTAAAACGAGGCTCCGCCCCTGAATCCAGTGATTGCTTTAAACTTCCGGGACAAAGTCCAAGCAGATGCCTCCCCCCTGACTCGGCGTCTGCAACGAGGTAACGACGGACAGGTTAGCAAAACGGTCTTACCCTAGACATCTTATCCTTTTTGCTGTACACAATCGGTAACAAGACCTATTACATTTCTTTAAAGGCTGGGAATGTCTGTAATAGACAGAAGATAGCGATAGAAAATGTTTTATAATAGTTATAACATCAACAGCTTGAGTAGTAATAGACAGAGCTTTGCGACTAACAGATTAGTAGAGCGCCCTTGCAAGAGTGGTGCAGAATGTGTTTTTTTAGGTACATTAGGCATAAGTGTCTATAGAACTAGCTATGTTACTCAAAACACTCAATACCTCTCTTTCTTAGAGCGGGCCTCAATCTTCATGAGCAGGGTCCAGGAGAGGTGAGGTCTAGTCCCCGGCTAATCTGGGTGAGTGCTAATAATTTTTTGACTCTATTTACAAGTTTGTCACACGTATATTGTATATACGATTGAGACTACTGTGATTGTTTTTTCCAGATGTGAGACACACCAGTTTTTGACCACGGAGGAAAATGATTATGGACTACATGGTCCATTTATATCCTTTATAAGAATATCATTTCACTCCTTATTTTCACATTTATATTAGCAGTAGCAAACTGTACGAACAGAGGCCCTGAAGAAATCCTAGGGACACCTTTCCCCCAGAGGCTGAAACATGTTGGCCCCTTTATGGTAGTCCGATATTTGTTTGAGATTACCGTTTCTTTGCACTGTTCCTGTTTTAACATGAGGGCAAAACAATTCATAGAATAACATGTTCCGTCTTTCTGTTTTTGTCACCCTATTTTAACTCACCACATATCTATTATTTTCTTGCACTGCACTGATTTCCATAGCTACTCTATCTACCTCATGGTCAGCACAGTGATTGGCAACAAGACTCATTAACCCTCGTAAGAAAGTGGGAGCGGAAACGGTCTCAATGATCTAGAGACAGACCGCCCCACGGCCATGGATGACCAAATGAGAATATAGATCACCACAAGACATTTGATGGAAATACTCCTTTTTGCATTGAGTCTCGCTTACAATCACCTGTGCTCACGATCATTGGCTATTGTTGTGTGCTTTATATTTAGGCCTAATAGGAATCTCTGTATCCTCTACTGATGCAATTACAGTAGCGCCTTTTGAGTGGATGAACAGATCCATCTCTTTTTAGACCCCTGGATCTCTGGTTGTGTTAAGATTGCTGTATGGGGATACGAACCAAGGCAGGTCTTTAAATATCTCTCGGACCCCCTTTCCCTTGTGTGTTGTTATGATGTTTTTTTAAGTATGCAGCTACTGGTGCTAAATTCAATCAAATGGATGAATAAGCGAATCCAGATTGCTGCAAGTGTAAGAGACAACAGATGGTGTTTTGTACTGAAGCATCAAGGGGATTGATAGTGTTACTGTTACAATATATAACAAAACGTTTCCACTTTGCTGCATGACATGCTTTAGTAGTGGGCCTCCTAGCCTCCTTTAGGATATTCATACAGTCTGGTGGCAATTGTAAATAACCAAACTGACTTCAGGAGCCAAATCGCCAGGTTGAGTTCCTTGGGATTTGGATGCCTGATTTCTCCATGGCTCTGAGTGAGGAGACTGGAGTTGAGATGCAGCTTTTGGTGTGGAACTACTGACCGCTTCAGCAGGGTGGTGAACCAGGGTTGGCATGCCCATGTGGGAGCTATGAGAATCAGTGTGAATGATGTTTGCCTGAGCTTCCAAACGATCAGTGGAATGAGTGGGAGAGGCGGAAAAGCGTAGGCAAATATCCCTGACCAGTTCATCCATAGGGCATTGCCTTTGGAGAGCAGGTGAGGGAACCTGGAGGTGAAGCTTGGCCATTTTGCAGTTTGCGCTGCAAAGTCTATGTGAGGAAATCTCAATTCCTGAGAGTAGGGAAGAAGAATTTGGGGATGAAGTTCCCACTCATGGATTTGCTGTCTCTGTCTGCTGAGAAGGTCTGCAATTTGATTGTTTACTCCTGGAATGTATTCTGCAAGGAGATACATTTTGTGATGTATGGCCCATTTCCAAATGGCTTATGCTAGGCGTGACAGTTGGAGAGTGTGTGTGTCTCCTCTGTTTTTATATGTAGTACATAGCTGTCATGTTGTCTGTGCGAACTAAGAGCATTTTGCCTAAAAATTGAGCTTGAAAGGCTTTGGGCGCTAGAAACACTGCTAGTATTTCTAGGTGATTGATATGTAGGCTCCTGTACTTTAGAGTCCATAATCCTTGGATTGTGTGACTCTGTAGGTGAGCGCCCCAACCAGCGAGCGATGTGTCTGCTGTTAGCATTGTCTCTGGAGAAGGGTCGAGCAAGGCCCGCTCTTTGAATACATTTTGTGGGTTGCACCACTGCAGAGAGCAATGGGTGTGGCCATCCACCAACACTAGATCGGTTAACTGACCCTACGACTGGTTCTACTGACCTACTAAGCATTCTTGAAGGGGACGCATGTGAAGTCTTGAATGGGGAAAAATTATAATTCTGGCTCCTGGTTCCCGTTTACACTGATTTTTACATATAAATACAGACAGCAAACCTTTTTTCTTTGTCTGTATTTATATTTAAAAACGGAAAAATTCTGATAAACCAAATGCTCCTGCTGCCTCTGTGCTCCTCTGTAAAATACGTATCTAAGGAGCAAAGGGGCTTTGGAAAGAAATATGAAACTGCTGCTATCAAACTGAGGCTCTGGAGACAAGTGAACAATATGCCCTGGAGCGCCTTGTCTGCACAATGAGTTTCAATAGTGAGGGCTTCATTTTTTGGGCAAAGCAAAATTACTATGTAAAACATTTAGGAAACGCAAATGGCACTTTAAAAATATGTCTTAATCAACATTTATGCACAAAGTATCTGCTCTCTGCCACGAAGTGATTGTACATAACATTAAAATCATAGAAACCCTGTTGAAAAGTGGTAGTTCTGCCTCATTTAAAGGCCTGTGACTTTTGCTTACTGTGGATAGCTGCAGTCCTGTGACTTTTGAATTTCGGTATCTCTTGCTGCACCAGTGTTCACATCCAGTTCCCTGCATATCTTGAAGGTGACCCATATTAATCTGGTGAAAAGGCCCCTCAATGCGGTGCTCATGCAAAAACTTGTCTACAGACAGCAGCAGCCATTTCACAAAGATCAGCTTCAAAATCAAACACAGGTACTAGCCAAAAGGATTTTTTATGTTTGGGTTCTAATGGCTGGTGAGGGGACCTCCCTAAGTCTGGGCCCTGGACCTTCAAGACTCTCTGAATGTTTGTGTCTTGAAGCAGATACTCTGTGATGCCTGATATAATGCAAGTAAAGGAGGGAGTAATGCTTTGACTTTATGCCAGAGAGCTGCGCAAAAGAGACCTAATCAATAACACTAATTTACGCATCTTATCTCAGAGGACCGGAAAAACATTTGTTCTTAATATGTAAAGCGCAATTAGCATGGGCTCCAATTTAAAAACCAGTTACAACAACGTATAAAAACCAAGTGAAAGTTTGCATGTCTATTTAAATAAATGTGGAAAAGTACTTGCTGCAGCATCTTCTTTTGCTTGCAACAAAAATAAATGTGGATAAATAAAGATAAAATTACAAAAAAATAAATATGGATGAATACAGACGGAAATGTTAAAAAAAATACCTTAAAACCGGAGCCCTAATTATAGTGCAAGACGCCATCATACCAAGCAGTTACATGAAGACTCTTGCTGGCAATGATTGGTTGGGCTGAAATCGATTGAGAAGGGACTGAATACTGTGAATTCTTGCTGTATTGGGAGAGGCTAGAGCTTTGCAAGCATCTATGTGGCTCCCAGATAAGTTTGTGTGTTGGAAGGCTGTAGTGGAGACTTAGATTCAGAAAAGGGGGTGGTGATGAACAGAGTGTCTGAATTAAGCAGACCACTCTTACCCAGTCCAAAGATCAGGGCTTGATCCATCACCGTTTTTTAGCTCACTGCACCATCCCAGCTCAGAACCTGGCTATATGCAAATTAGTCTGTCCCTGGCCCAGTGCATCATGGGAACAGGGCAGACCAAACTACCAAGCCAATTCTTATACTGGGAAGGAAACAAGCTTCCGGGGACCGGTTTCTGGCATTTCAGCCGCCTTCGGCCCGGCTTGCTTGAATCCTGATGGTGCAATGAGCAAGGGACTCACATCTGAGTATACCCTTCCACGCTTATGGTGGACAAAAACGATTCAGAAAAGGGGGTGGTGATGAACAGAGTGTCTGAATTAAGCAGACCACTCTTACCCAGTCCAAAGATCAGGGCTTGATCCATCACCGTTTTTTAGCTCACTGCACCATCCCAGCTCAGAACCTGGCTATATGCAAATTAGTCTGTCCCTGGCCCAGTGCATCATGGGAACAGGGCAGACCAAACTACCAAGCCAATTCTTATACTGGGAAAGAAACAAGCTTCCGGGGACCGGTTTCTGGCAATTCAGCCGTCTTCGGCCCGGCTTGCTTGAATCCTGATGGTGGAATGAGCAAGGGACTCACATCTGAGTATACCCTGCCACGCTTATGGTGGACAAAAACGATTCAGAAAAGGGGGTGGTGATTAACAGAGTGTCTGAATTAAGCAGACCACTCTTACCCAGTCCAAAGATCAGGGCTTGATCCATCACCGTTTTTTAGCTCACTGCACCATCCCAGCTCAGAACCTGGCTATATGCAAATTAGTCTGTCCCTGGCCCAGTGCATCATGGGAACAGGGCAGACCAAACTTCCAAGCCAATTCTTATACTGGGAAGGAAACAAGCTTCCGGGGACCGGTTTCTGGCATTTCAGCCGTCTTCGGCCCGGCTTGCTTGAATCCTGATGGTGCAATGAGCAAGGGACTCACATCTGAGTATACCCTTCCACGCTTATGGTGGACAAAAACGATTCAGAAAAGGGGGTGGTGATGAACAGAGTGTCTGAATTAAGCAGACCACTCTTACCCAGTCCAAAGATCAGGGCTTGATCCATCACTGTCAGACATTTGGTAAAAACCCTGGGAGCAGTGGTGACTCCAAACAGTAGTACTTTGAATTGGTAATGATGACACGCTATGATGAATCTGAGGTATTTGTGATGAGCGGGATGAATTGGAATGTGGAAATATGCGCCTTAAGTCTAGAGTAGACATAAAATCGCCCTGCTGTCGAAGCGGGAGCCCTTGTTGAAGTGCTACCATGTGGACATGCTCTGACAGTATGTAGAGGTTTAGTTACTTGAGATCTAGAATAGGTCTCAAGGTGCCGTCCTTTTTGGGGATGAGAACGTACAGGGAGTACACGCCTGATGCCTGATGTTCTAACAGCACAGCTTCTATGGTTCCTTTGGAGAGGAGAGACTGGACTTCTTTCTGAAGAAGATGTAAATGTTCTAGTGACATTTTGGAGAAATGTGGTGGTAAGCTCCAGGCAATAACCATGTTGGGTAATTCCTAACACCCATTTGTCTGTGGTGACAGATTGCCAAATGGGGAGGAATTGTGGAAGACGTCCTCCGACAGGTGTTAAATGGTTAGGGGGAAGTGTAGGCAGGTCACTGCTTGTTGGGGGAGGGGGAATTACGTGGTGCGGAACCCTTGCCTCTATATCCTCCTCTAAAGAAACCCCTTGTAGAGGAAGTTTGACTGTTACCTTTGTAAGAGGTGGCAGTATTGTCAGAGAACATGGTTTTCGACCCTCCACTGTAGAAGGAGCGATGAAAGGAGCCTCAATTAGAGGGAGACTGCTGAGTTCTTATAAACCTGGCTACCTCTGTGTCTTTTTTTCTTTTTTTCTAATGACTTCTCTACTTCACCCGAAGAGATGTTCCTTGTCAAAAGGAGTATTTAAAATAGACTGTTGTACTTCTGATTTGAAACAAGAAATCCTCAACCATGCAGGTCTTCTTAGTAACACACTAGTGTTGATCTCTCTAGCTGCAGTGTCTGCAACATCTAAAGCGCATCTTATTGAGGAATTGGATATTAGCTTCCCTTCCTGGACTAAATCCTGGGCTTTTGTTTTGTGCTCATCTGGGAGGTGTTGTAGCAACAGCTCCATTTCGTCCCAGCGTACCCTATCATGTCTGGCTTCCAGGGTAGGGTTAGTACCCACATTTTTCCTCTTGAAAGGAATAAAGAAAGTTGCCTCCTCTGGCTCAGGTTTGCATTTGAGGTGACTTAGTAAGAACGCGTCCTGTATCTGGATTTATATAAAGCTCCTTTTGTTTTGGGTCTGATTTGGGTGATAAGGCATCGAAATTCAGATTCTGCAGCTTGGGAGGAACAGTTCTAGGTTTTGGAACTGAGGATTTTGGTGCGGGGGTAGAATCACTTTTCAGCACTGAAGGTTTCGGTGCCCAAGGAAGCTTTGTTTTCAGTGTGAACAATTTCACCTCCGAAACGGTTTTCGGCTTCGAGCTTGAAAGCTTCCACTCGGTACCAGACTTTGGCTGACTCGATCCCGAGCTGGAAGGCTTAGAGATGGATTTTTGTGCTGAGCCGGAGGCCAGGGCGTTGGAAACATCTTGTGGGTGCCGACTGTGGCCCAATGGAGGGGTGGGACCAAAGCCTTTTGTTTTGGCTGAACTGGAGTTTGGGTTAAGGGGAGTTCGGTACTCATTGTACGTTGATCTTGTGGCAAGTCTTCTTCCAACTCTGAGTCCGATTCTGGAATGGAGACAAGTTCCTCTTGTTCTTCCTCGCCCCTTTATGCGTCAAATTCGTGCTTGGATCCTTCACCTTAGATGTCCGATGTGTACTTGATGGGTTGACTCTGCACCTCGCGACATCGAGCCCGATGATCACAGAACGTTTTCTTGGATCAGAACGATTTGCATGCGGCGCAGTCTTGTTCGTTGTGCTCCAGAGACGGGCACAAGTTGTAGACTTTGTGGAAGTCGTTTCGCTTATACTTGGCGCGGCATCGAGGGCAGAATTTGAATGGAGTCCGTTCCATTGACTGCAAAGTGCACCGACGCAGTTAGGTAGGACCGCCATTCCAAGATCTTCAATCGAAACAGAGGTTTGCCTCAACTGATACGATAAGCGGAGAAGACGGATATGCATTCAAAACAATACAGAAGCAGGTAGAGTGGATTGTGCACCAAGGAGAGCCCAAAGAATGGCTTAAATCCGGAGCACAGCGAAACACGTCCGAACCCAGTGGCGAAAAAAAAAATCTAACAATTAAGTCGATGCCCATGCACACTATCATCGTAAGGAGGAGTCACCTACCTCGTGACTGACCATACTTCTTCGAAGAAAAACAACTTGCAAACATTCGGACCCAACACTAGATGGCAGGAGAATGAAAAGCATGTCATCTACAGCTCACATGCCTCGAAAAGACAATTTCTAGCTAAACCTCTAAATAGTTTGTGGATTTAATCTGTTACTTTAAACAAGTTCAGGATCTCCATGTTTTTAGGATTAATGCATGGTATTATTCTGAATCTGCTTTAATTGTGACATCGTGGGCAGTCACAGTCAGTGTGAGCCAATAGTCAAATGCTTTTTATCTATATAATTTTGGCTGCAGAATAACTGACTAGAGCACACCCCCTTACAAAGCTTTCCAAGACCATCTGGCATGTGATCTAAAAAACAACAATTATAAGTTATCCAACAATAAGTGGCATTCCAGTCATCAGTGTGGCAAGACTTAAAAGCATGCATTTGCTAAAAATTGCACACACACGCTTTCAGACAGAGCTGTTGAACACTGAGAGTGGTCATATAGTGGCAGATGCACACTACCATTTTAAAATCTCAATAACTACTCTTTGTGGTCTAGAGCCTATGATCCATGAGGATTTTTTTACATTTTGGGTATTCGCTACAAGTGAATGAACTCATTGAAGTTAATGCATCTCATTAAAATCCATGCATACTATTGCCACCCTACACTTATGCATGTATAGAGTCTGCAGTGCAGACAATATCAGCAAAAGCAAGTGGAAGGGATTCACACACTAAAGTTAAGTTGTATTTCTTTCCCCACTAGGAATATTATTTTTATGGTGGAGAAACCTTTTCTTATACCATCAATTTGTTTGGGGTGGCAGGGGGAAGTCACTTCTTTTCCATCCTAGAAACCCATCTTCCATCAATTTGTTTGCTGTACATTAACCCCTTCGCTGCTGATGACGAGCTCAGCTCGTCATCAGCCACGGTGGTCGTGTGCAGATGACGAGCTGAGCTCGTCATGTAACGCGGTTTTTAGAAAAAAGCCGCACAGCGCAAAAATAACCCCCGCACGCATGAGGTTAAGTGTCTTTCAGGCTTGGGGGTGACCAGGCGAACCGTTTGCAGCTAGCAAAAACTTTCTTACCCTGTGGGTGTCAGATTATTTGCATTGTCAAGCTCTAGCAAGGTCCGCCAATCCAAGTTTCCCAGCCCATATTTAAACTTCTTACCACAAAAATTCCTCAATAAAAGTGGATTTTCAAGGGTAGGAAGTTTCACTGCCAGACAAAATCTTCTGTGGATCCTAAATACGAGAGGCAAGATCATGGAAATTATGCCTCAATATGTGGTATATTTTTGCACACAAATACTAAAAAATGTTTGAGAATTCAGTGCATAGTCAAGAAAAAATGGTTTATCCATGAACTCCAAAAAAAAACAAATCTATAAGTCTGAAAGGCAGAGTAGTGCACAGACATGTAGATGCTAAATTGGTAGTTTGCCTGAGGCCCCAGGCACTGTGTTGATACTAACCCTGCATTGCCCAACACACTCTTACCTACATCACAAATAAACTCATTCTTATATCTCTGGAAGGAAATTGGTGGCAATACACCTTTGTTTGCCTATGAACATCATTCTGAGGAATGTTGGAACTCCCAAAAACATACTACATGCACAAGGCGATCATGGAGGGAAACAGCACGGAGACGCTGCAGCAGAGGGGGTGGCGGGCACTAGGCTGACACCACAGGAGAGAGGGAAGAGGGCGCAGTGACCGCCGCACCAGAAGCATGCCTTGGCGCATTAAGCGACACGATTGCGGGGCGACGCCTGCTGCGGAACTGCGCGAGTCAAATGAGCGGGAGTGGGCGGGGGGATCTGGGCTGGAAGGGCCGGGAATTGGGGCAAACGGTAATGTAATTTGGTGACAGGGTCGCAGTTAGCTGTTTTTGTTCTTGTTCTATTGCACATGGTGGTCATCTGGGGTTGGGATGATTACACAAGCTTGTCCCTTTCCTTGTAGAGGGGTGGAGCGAGCTAACTCCGGTTTAGCAACGAGAAGGCACACTTGGGCGCTTGTATCATGTCCACGAACTATTAGCATGTACTGGCATAGCGCTCTTGATGAATCGTACTGTTGATGTATCGCCACCTATGCAAACTGGAAGAATTAATTTGACTGTACAGATGTGCCTAATGTGTTTTTTTTGCATTTACAAATACCAATAAACAGATTTATTGAAAGAAATGGAGGGAAACAGCACATCATTTAGTAGGGAGCTGTCATTATAGCAGTACCACATATAAATCAATCAATCAATCAAAGACATTTATAGAGCGCACTACTTACCCGGAGGGTCTCAAGGCGCTTGGGGGGGGGGGGGGGAGGGGGTGCTGCTACTGCTCGAACAGCCAGGTCTTGAGCTTCTTCCTGAAGGAGAGGTGGTCTTGGGTCAGGCGCAGGTCGGGAGGGAGGGAGGGAGTTCCAGGTCTTGGCGGCCAGGTAGGAGAAGGACCTTCCTCCTGTTAGTTACCAATGTTAGTTCTCAAGGAAAGCATAGATTCAAGACAAAACTGTCAGAGCCTAAACTGAGCTCTTCAATGCAATACATGTGGCAGAGACTTCACCTTCCTATAAACCCCTTAATGCCTAGTAGTGCATTTCCTTGGATTTTGGCTTAGACTACAAGAATTTCAAAATGGAGCAAAACTAGGCCATGCAGAAATAATCCTGAATCTCTCCCATTAGATAATCAGATTACTATATGGTTGACATATCAGTGTAGGTGTTTCTGGAGATAGGAGGCTGGTTTCCCATTACCAATGGGATGGGAGATGGAATTCTCCCTTCCTTACAATGTAGGCCATGCCTGCCCCTCACCACTGATAATTTAACATCAATCTGCTGGGGAGTTTATGCATGTACACATACATTGAAGTTAGGTTCAGCACAGTTATTTGTGGTGAGCCTCTACTTTTCCTAGGATGGTATCCTGGAAGGGTCAGCTAATGCGATCACCGAAGGGACTTACATCCACTAAAGTATATTACACTTCTGGCCCCCAAAAGTAGAATTTTATGCCTCATGTTTATTTGCGTGAACAAGGGTAGAATTATCCATCTGAAGGTCTAGCCCACATAACGTCAGTCGTCCTGCAATCTCAATGAGGCACACAGATCAACATTTGTGATCTAATCCTCCCAAGATCACTTGTAAACATAGAGGAAGCATATTAAGTAACTACAGTGAACAAGGTCTCTTGAGCTTATAATGGCGCTCCCAATGCTGTATGTTGAAAATGTAGGAGGCAACAGAGGTAAGCTTCAGGACATTATCAAGATACATCACCTTCGGGCACAGGACCATGAAAAATGGACCAAAGGAGATAATTTGTTTTTAAATGCCACCGCTGCTCGGACATGCCCTTGAGAGAAGCGGTTGTACACAGATAGGGAATTAAAAAAACACAAGTTAGTGTAAACTTCAATTAACTGAAAGTGTAAGCCTCAACCCCAGAGAGGAGACGTTAAGTATGTATTTTACAGAGGGCCAGCGAGTTACATTTCCTGAGGAACACATTAAGTGACATCAGAATAATACAAATTGGAGACGCGCGAGCGCGTCAACTAAGATGGCCGCCGCCACCGGAGCTCCGTGAGCACCACAGCCTAAACTGCTTATTTACGACTAATTTCTCACAAAGTCGGCGAAAACACCGGCGCTTGCCTTCCCATGCTGCTCCTTACCTGTGAAGTCTCTTTTTAACGAATTTCTTCGACGGAAGGGTATTTACTGGCTTCATGGTTCCTGCTCCCAGCCTCACTTCCAGGTACTGCCGGCTCTGACTGCCTAGGGGGCGGAGTATAATCTATGATAGTCCCAGGCTTGGGCCTAGTCACGCCTACAGCCTAGTTTAGCTGCTGCACCTGTTGTATTGGAGTGATTTTTGACGTTTTTGTTCCTATTTACGTAATTTATCTCACTTTTTGAGGTGGTTATTCTTTATTTTACTATTCCTGTGTGGTAGTGAATATTTTTTCACCTCAGAATGGATTCCAAACAGTCTACTACTAATAAAAGAAAGCAGCAGGTTTCTCCTCCTCCAACTAAATCTAAGGTGGTGGAATCCTCAGAGCCTTCTCTTGCGCTAATTTTGGAGGAAATTAAGGCATTACGTCTAAACACTGAAGCTATTGCCTCAGAAGTAAAAAATGTTCGTAAAGATATGGCTTCCATCTCTATGAAGGTTTCTGATAATGCCATTAAAATTCAAGATAATAAAAATAAGTTGGACGCTTTTACTCCTTTAATGGCCAAAATTGGTCCAATGCATGCTCAGCTGTTGGACATGGAAAATCGCAATAGACAATATAATCTACGCATTTTTAATTTGCCTGAAGATGTTGAAGGGACCAATTGCCGACTCTATCTAGAATCTCTTATACCGGGTCTTTTGAATATTAAGTTCTCCGAAAAATTTGAGATTGACAAAGCCCATAGAGTCCCATCTCACTGGAACCCTCGGCATACTAAAACACGGCAAATGATATTTAAGGTGCTGCGCCATCATCATTTGGTTTTAATTCGGAAAGCCGCCAGAGAAATCCCATCATTGTTGGTGAATGGTACCAAAATCTTTAATCACCAGGACTTTGCTAAAGAAACTGTGGCTATTCGTAAAGAATTCTCTTCCCTTCGTCCGCAGCTGAGGAGCCTTGGTTTCAAGTATGGACTTTTTGATCCTTCTACAATGCGTATATGGAAAGATGTCGTCTCCAAATCCTTTCAGCGTCCAGAAGATCTACGGTTATTTCTTGATCAACAGGCTCCACCATCCATGGATACTCAGGACCCTAATTCTTGAATTGGTGTCGTATGACGTTATGTGTCACATCTCTGCATCATTTTCTTTGTGGGCTCCAACGGTTACTGGCCATGCTTGAGGAACGTGTGTGCGTTTCTTTGTCTTTATTTATGTTTCTTGTTTGTTCATTTCTCTCTCTTTTTTGTTTCTCCCCTTCCTCTTTTCTTCATAGAGTTACTCTTTTCGTCTGTCTTTTTCTTCCTTCTTCTTGTTCTGATTTCCTTCTTTCCTTCCTCCTAAATCTTAATGGCTAATATTGTAATTGTAATTGTAAAGGTTCTTCTATAGCGCATGGCTACTCGGAAGCATCCCAGCACTTAGTACTAACCAGAGGGAAATAGATATCAGAAGGTACAGAGGCCTAACTCATCTAGATCTGGGGGAACAGTACAGTTTTTAGCTTTTTGCGAAATGCGAGTAAGTTAGGCTCTTGACGGAGAGGTGGGGGGAGAGCCTTCCATAACTTAGCCGCATTTTGCGAAAAGAGGCGGCCCCCTGTGCGGGACCTATTGATCCTGGGAATTATTAGAAGGTTTTGCTAGTTTGAGCGAAGATTCCTGGGTGGTTTATATGGCCTGATCATGTCATTTAGGATGGGAGGGCCCTTCCCATAAAGAGTTTTATGGACCAGACAAAGGGTTTTGAAGTGAACCCGCTCCCTTTTTGGAAGCCAATGCAAGGTACTCAGCGAGGGTGCTGCTGATGTAAGGTGGCTGGTACCCGTAAGTAGCCTCGCTGCGGAGTTCTGGGCAGTCTGGAGTTGCTGAGTAACCGAAGCGGGGGCTCCTAGGTAGAGCGCATTTCCATAGTCCAGCCTTGATAGAATAAGGGACTGGGCTATGGTTTTCTTGGCTGCTTCGGGTAGCTGAGGGAGGATTTTATGAATTGTCTTCAACAGGCCAAAGCAGGTGGCCACTGTCTTTCTTGCCTGGGTTTTAAAAGACAACTCCGTATCCAGCCAGAAGCCGAGGCTTT
This sequence comes from Lissotriton vulgaris, assembly GCF_964263255.1. NCBI lineage: Eukaryota > Metazoa > Chordata > Amphibia > Caudata > Salamandridae > Lissotriton > Lissotriton vulgaris. The sequence goes on from NC_141696.1 coordinate 490,446,368, forward strand.
TTATCTCGGACTTTGGAATGGGCCCAAGCCCCATACAGGAGGGCCACAGTGTGGAATTATTAAATGTGGCTTTTTTTCCTAGTAGCATCAGCTCAGTTTTCCCCCCATTCAACTTCAGATAGGACGCATCCATCCATTTCGCAACCGCCTCCAGGCAGCTGCAAAGGTTGGTCGGAAGGGGTTCCACCTGATTTAAGGAGACAACTAGCTGAGTGTCATCAGCATAACTTACTAACTGGATTACAAAGGGGGCCACTACCTCTGCCAGAGGCGCCATGTACACATTAAATAGTGTGGGCCTAAGGGAAGAACCCTGTGGTACCCCACACTGTAATGGCACTGGAAGGGAGCAGCTGTTCTCTGAGAAAACCTTAAAGACTGTCGCTAAGAAAAGACTCGAGCCACATAAAAGCCTTGCCCGTGATCCCAATCCTTTCAAGGCGAGATAGAAGGACACGGTGGTTAACCGTGTCGAAGGCAGCGCTGAGGTCCAGGAGGAGAATGGCCGTGCTGCCACCTGCGTCCAAAATCCTCCTCGAATCCTCAACCACCCTCAACAGTGCTGTCTCGGTTCCCTGTCCTCTCCGGAATCCTGTTTGAGTAGGGTGTAGCAAATCATGGGTCTCCAAGTAAAATGCCAGCTGTTTATTCACCCATTTTTCGGTGAGCTTACTGATGCCAGGGAGAAGGGAAATGGGGCGGTAGTTGGAAAAATCGTCAGGGTCGAGATTTGGTTTTTTCGACAGGGCCCTGACCATGGCCAACTTCCAATCTTGCGGTACCATACCTGACTCCAGCGAGGTGTTAACTTAGTTGATAATGTGCTTGCTGATATGGGGCAGAGCCAGGTTTAAAATGGTCATAGGGGCAGGATCGAGCAGGGAACCGCTCTTTATGGAGTTAAAGAGAGAGGGTAAAAGTTCTGCACTGAGCGGGGAGAAAGATGAGAGGTGAGGCGGAGTAAAATCAATATCACCTACCAGAGAGGGGGTTAGTTCAGCCATAGGTAGGGGGGGAAGAGAAAGAAGGATATTTTGGATTTTTGTGGCAAAAAAGCTTGCTAGTTTATTACAACGAACACCAGATTCCTGGGAGGAAAGTGCTGATGATGGCGGGTCTGGGGCTTTTAGCAGAGTTTTAATTATCTGGAACATCTCTCTAGGGGCATTAGCAGAATTATCAATTTTTTCTGCATAAAAGGTAGATTTGGCTGTGTTGAGGGCAGATGTATATTTCTTTATGGTAGATGGTGGAGGGTAGATAGTTCCCGAGCACAAAAGGTCTCCATAATGAATGAATATGGACCCCGTTTAATGTGGCAGGGAGTACTCTCCGAGAATATCAACTAAACTATTACTTATATGAAGAACTTAAAAAAAAAAAGGAACGGATGCAGTTCTTACCTTGTATTTGGAAAGTTATTGACCTCTGGAATTGGAATGTATATACTATTGAAGCTTTTTTGATTTATATGCCCTGAAGAAGTCATTTGGGAGATTGTGCCCCATGACGAAACACGTGTTGGCATTGGTTTTTCCAATGGCTACGTTGATGTGAATTTGATGAATATTTACGAAGAATTCTCTGATGTATGACGAGAAAAGATAAAGGAAAATAAAAAAGGAACTGACTTTTTGGACTATTCAAAGTACCTTTATTTTCTCTAAAGACTTTATGGAGACCTTTTGTGCTCGGGAACTATCTACCCTTTGCCTTCGAATCCTCTGATTCCACAGAAGATTCCAATTGGGGACGCAGGTGGCCGCTTTCCCCTGTTCCCTCGAGCCATCTCACTTGGAGAATACTATATTAGTTTCAATTGCGCAAACATTACCCAGCCACCCTTTGTTCTGTACTCTTTATGGTAGATATGTATTTATTTTTCTTCTCCTCATCAAAATGTTTTTGCCACTGCCTCTCCTCCCGTTTACATTCCTGTTTAAGGGACCTTAGGTCTGCATTAAACCAGGGTTGTTTATTGGGGCCTTTTTTATTTGTGATACATTTTTTTGGGAGCACGCTATCCAGTGATTGTTCAATCCATTGGTTGAAGTCTTTATTTGCCCTATCGATGTCCTGGTTGGCCGGAGGCTCGCTCTGCTTCAGTGTTTCTAGCCAGTCATTCAGTTCTAGTTTCGTCCAGCGCCTACCTAAAGCTTTATGAGAAGGTTTGATAGAGCTGGGTCTACTTATCTTCCATGTAAAAGGGATCACCATATGGTCTGACCAAGGAATCAAGTATGGTTCAGCTCAGGTCAATTCTACAACGTTTGAGAATATGGGGTCTAAAAGATTCCCTTTAGAATGAGTGGGATGCAGAACTATTAAGTTCAATTCACAGGCGGCTAAATCTTTAGTCAATTCCATTGCAGTGGTATCTAAAGGATTATTAAAATGGAGGTTCAAGTCTCCTAACACTATGAAGTTAGAAACCGTACTAGCTAGCTCCAAAGTGGTTTCAATTAGTCCTTTCCACAAATTGTCCTATCGGGCCAGGTGGACGGTAAATTAAAAGGCCAGAGAGTGACAGTTCTGAGGATAGTGTGATCCAGAACTGTACACTCTCACAGTCTGGGGTAGAACTATCAGTCATTTGACAGATTAGATGCTCCCTATAGAGAATGGCAATCCCTCCTCCAACCTTAGGTCCTCTATCCCTGTGTTGGATCAGGTATCCAGGGGGGAGAGCTCGGACAATATCTGGGCCAGAGGTGGATCCAAGCCACGTTTCTGTTAAAAAAAGAATATCCAGGTCCAAATCTTGAATTAGTAGGGAAATTTCAATGGCATGTTTTGGTAAGGAGTGGCAGTTTACCAATGCCATTTTCAGAGCAGCCTCTGCTTTCCTTATTTTAGTAATCACCTCAGTTGCCCTAAAAGGACAATGTTGGCAAGAGAAGCAGCCGAGCGCAGGGTCCACAGAGTGGCTACAGGAAGATGGAAGTGCCCTCTTTAAAGTAAGGAGTGTCGAGCGGGAATATGTTAATGGAGATAAGGCTAGTGGGGCAGGGGTCCTGGGCCATGGGCGCGAACGGGCGCAAACGGGCAGGACTCTGGCACGACTTCGGCGCAGGTCCGGTGCGTCCGCTACGCGGAGCCATGCCTGTTCTTTTAATGGCGCTGCTAGAGCGCGTGATCTGCGTGTCCCACACCCAATATGGCCGCCAAGATCACAATCCCAGCCCTCGGCGTCGATACTCGGCCGAGGGCGGTTCGGAGGTAGGGGAGGGGGGAATGAGCACAAGGCGCTTAGAAGCGCTAAGGGGGGTCTCTAATCTGTGGCGCTTAATTATTCAAGCGTGGTCGAAATACACAAAGTAAAGCGCAGTCGAAATACACAAAGTAAAAACTTTCAGGGGAGTGATTAAAATCTACAAAGTAAAGACAGAGACCTCCCGGCTTCCGCCTCAGGAGGGAAAGGTTGCTTCTGGTCGTAATCATATATATTCATAATATATGAATATATATACGTATATTCATAATATTAAGTTTGTTTCTCTAAATGTAAAAGGTTTAAGACATCCAGTAAAACGTACTAAAATACTGAATTATTTAGGTAGTTGTAAAGCTGATAGTTGTTTTGTTCAAGAAACGCATGTTGATGATAAAGTGTTGCAATACATGAACAAAAAATGGGTAGATTATATTATCTCCTCACCTGCTAACGGTAAAAAGAATGGGGTCGCTATTTTCTTTGCTAAGAGATTGCACTGTCAAATTCTCAATAAGATTTCAGATTCTGAAGGCAGACATATTATAGTTAAAGTAAAAATACATGATTCTATTTTCTTTTTGTTTAATGTTTATGGCCCTACCGCAGATGACCCTGTTTTTTGGGCTACTGTTACAACTGAAGTTTTAAAGTTAGGCAAAGTTCCCTTGATTTTTGGGGGAGATTTTAATGTTTTTGCTGACCCCCTACTAGATAGATTATCTACCTCTAGGTTGCGACCCTCTAAGATTTTTCATGCCTTTAAGACTTACCTTCACACTACCAAGTTAGCGGACATTTGGAGATTACACTATCCCACTGGTAAAGAATTTTCTTTTTTTTCCAATCCTCATAATTCCCACTCTAGAATTGATTATTTTTTGCTCTCCCCCTCTCTCATTCAATTGGCAAATAATCCTACCATTGGTACTATTGACATATCTGACCATGCCCTGATTTCTTTTGTTTTAAATGTTTCGTCTCCTTTTGTTAAGCAATCTAGATGGCGTATGAATGCTGACATTGTCCTTAATGACACTCATAAACCCAAATTGTTACAAGCGATTCAAGATTATTTTACATTTAATCCGGAGAATTCTACCTCTATTATTAATCGGTGGGATGCATTTAAAGCTTATATAAGAGGTTCTACAATTTCTATTATGGCACATGAGAATAAAAAATTTAATTCTAATATCAAATCATTAGAGAAACAAATAGCTCATTTTGAATGTTTATTTATTACTTCTAGTGATCCTCAATATAAACTTAAATTACAAAAGCTGAGATATGAATTTAATGCTATTCTTAGTACTAGGGCTGGGGTCCAGCTTTCTAATTCTAATGCTAGATTCCGTTTTAACTCCAATAGGTCTGGTAAGCTCCTTGCTAATTATTTACGTATTAAAAGAGATAAAACACAGATTACTTCCATTCAAGGTCCTCATGGTAAAATTGCACTTTCCCACAATGATATTGCGCAAGAATTTTTACATTTTTACTCCACCTTGTATAATAAACCAGATTGTTGTGATGATTCTCTAATTGATGCTTTTTTAAATCACTCTAATTTGCCTCATATTTCCTCCTCCGATAAACTTGAGTTGGATTCCCCTATTACTACTGATGAAATATTGGCTGCTATTAAATCACTTCCCAAAAATAAATCTCCTGGTCCTGATGGCATCCCTGCTGAATTTTATAAAGGATTTCAAAATCATTTACTACCTTATTTGCACCAGATTTTTTCTCATTTCTGTTACTCAGGTACCATTTCGGGCTCTTTTTCAGAAGCCTTAATTGTTGTTTTACCCAAACCTGATAATGATCCTACCCTTGTCTCTAATTACCGTCCCATTTCTTTGATTAACCAAGACTGTAAATTATATGCTAAAAACCTTGCCTCTAGATTAGCCCCTGTTCTTCATTCTATTATACACCCTGACCAATCTGGTTTTATGAAAAATAGATATTCTGCTAATAATACTAGAACTTTATTGCATGTTATTGAACAAAGCCCCGCTCTCCTTGTTCCTGCTGGCGTTATGGCATTAGATGCAGAAAAAGCTTTTGATAAAATCCATTGGCAGTTTTTATTTAAAACTTTATTATCTTTTAATGTTGGCCCTTCCTTTATTCGTATGATTTCTGCTCTATACTATGCCCCCACTGCTCAATTATTCATTAATGGACAGATTTCTAGCCAATTTTCCCTTTTTAGAGGTACACGTCAGGGTTGTCCCTTATCCCCTCTTATTTTTTTGGGGAATTGAGCCATTTCTTAATTTCATTCGACAATCTGAAAATATTCAAGGTATTACTATTAAAAATGTTACTGTAAAAACCTTGGCATATGCTTATGATGTGTTATTATTTATTAGTAATCTCGCATCGTCGGTTCCATTTTTGCTTGACATTATTTCTCAATATTCAGTTGTATCTGGATATTAATTAAATGTTACTAAAACTGAATTTTTTCCTTCAAATATGCTTTGTACTCCTGATATGTTACCTTCACAAGATATTGTTTGGCAAAAGACTAAGTTGAAATACCTTGGTATATTATTTTCGTCCTCCTTACCGGCTACCTTGAAATTGAATTATGATTTCATTCTTGATTATGTTAAACAAAAAACTTCCAAGTGGTCTCCTCTTCATCTCTCCTGGTGGGGAAGAATGGAATCTATTAAAATGAACATTGCCGCAAAAATATTTTATTCTCTTGCAATGATACCTACTCAATTCCCACTCAAAGTGTATAAAGATATTGATAAATTGTTATCTAAATTTCTCTGGAATAATAAACCTCCTCGTATTGCTTATAAAAAATTGAAAATTCCTAAATGCCAAGTTGGTTTTGCCCTACCTGATTTCTATTTGTATCATAAAGCTTTCATTTTAAAACAGAGCTCATTATGGTTTAATTGTTCTCCTATTGTTAATCCTCCTATTTGGTTTCATATTGAAACTTGCCTTGCAAAACCTTTTCCTTTGCCATCCCTATTAACTATGTCTCCTACCTCTAAGATTATACATTCCTCGTCCATACTCAAATCTTCAAGATTAATTTTTAACGATTTGGACTCTAATTTTGAATTACCTTTACTCTCTACGGTGCATTTGTCTTTATGGCATAGTGCTTTAATAAAATTGAACAGAAATGTTTCTTTTTGGTCTTCATGGATTGCTAAAGGTATTTTCTTTCTTAAAGATATTTTCTTAGATGGTGCATTTATTCCTTTTGCTCAACTCCAATTAAAATTCAATTTACCAGTGGCAGATTTGTTAAAATACCAATTCCTATGTAATTCCATTTTAGATTCTTTCCCGGAAGGAATCCCACCTGTGTCCTCCCATGATTTTTTAATTTATATTAAAACTGTTTGTGTCTTCAAAGGCAGTTTCTATGTTTTACAAAAAATTTACTATTTCATTAGGTTCCAACATTGATATAATATCTACATTTTGGAAACTGAACTTTCCATTTCCCTGTCACCTGATTCATGGTCTTTGATTTGGACTAATAGAATTTCTGGATGGTTACCAGTGTCACTTTATCAAACCAATGCTTATATTTTGTTTAATTCTTTATGGACTCCAGTACGTTAATTTAAAGCTAAATTATTACCATCAAACCTATGTTGGCATTGTAATTTACATACTGGCTCTCTGCGTCACATGTTATTTGATTGTCCTATTATTATGAAATTTTGGTCTGAAGTATGGAATGTTATATTGAAAATTCTGCCTATTTCTGATTTGCTTTCCTATAAATTGTTAATATGTAAGTCAATTGCCTTAATTACTCCTCTTGAAGATGCGGAAGCAAAGTTATTTAATTTTTTAGTTTCGGCTGCGTTCAAATCAATTACTTTTTGTTGGAAGGATGCTACTTCTCTATCAGTTCATGCTTGGTGGTCTTGGATTATCTTTACAAGAAGAGGTGCTCAATTATCTTTACAAGGTGTTGATCATAATTCTTTGCATTTTCAATCTTTTTGGTCACCTATTGATTCATATATGCGGTTATGATTCCTGTTTTTTCAATATTACTATGATATTTATTGATTACAGTATTGTTTTTTTAGCTATTAATTGGTAACTCTATTTGGTTCATTTATTATGATATGAATTGTATATTTCCCTCTTCCCTTCCTTCCTCCCCTTCCTTCTTACCTTCTATTTTTTGTTATCCCTTCATTGACATTGTTTTTAAGCGATGTAATTTATTTATGAATGCTTATTTATATCTTTTCTTATTCGCTTCATGTACTTTAATGAATTAGATTATCAGTTTTCTGTATGTATTTCTGTGTTTTACCTCTGTCAAAAAATTCAATAAAATCATTTTGAACTAAAAAAAAAAAAAGAATACAAATCAAGTAGGTCTTTTAGAAAATTCACATTTGCTAATAAATTCTGGAAACCACGGCTGGGAATTCTAGTCCAAGCACAACAATAACTAATCATGGGTCTCTGAGAATCCTGCAATCAGAACTTTCAAATGCAAGCAAAATATCCAAGATGGTACAAATAGCAGCTGATATCTAGTATGCTGATAATTAGTTTGACACTAATATACCACAATTACAGATTTACAAGGAATGTTTACTAAAAGTTAAAAATGTCAAAACCCACCTAACATCATCTGTTGAGTAGTCTTGAGTTTCAATTAACAAAAGAAGGAGTATCACCATAGAGAATCATGGATTCCTAATGGGATGTGTGTTTGAAAAGGAAAGAATTCATCCTTTTGTAAAAAAACCCTCACTCACCAACCTAGTGGTGACATGCTTCATCATTGGGGTCCACCCTGATGACCGAGTGCCATCAGGGTGTGCTACGACACCTGGAGTACAGTGGAGCTGGTTTGTGAGTGTTAGGTGCCAACATTTTTTAAAAATTGTCCTGGTTTAACTTAATAGGGAAATACATTTTTATTCGTAAGTAACTGAACAATGTTAAAAAGAGTGTGGAGATACTTTGAGGGTAATTATGACCAAGAGTGGGGGCGGAGCTAGCCAGCGTCGATGGCGGACGCGTGAGCTTTCGGCTCCTCGCCTTAGCCCCGGAAAAATCCTGTTAACTTATCCTTTGAAGTGTCCAATCTGCCGTAACTGGCTCTACTACACTCACCGACACCCCAAGGCACTGCTGGGTGACTTACAGACCCTTGCTGGCGAGTTCCACCGAGTGGATTGCAGCGAGGTTCTTCGGCGACCTGGCGGCGGCGGACTGGGCCTGACGCCACGGACTATCCTGGGAAGAAGGCCGAGCGACGTCACCTGACGTGCGGCTCCGGAATCTGGCAGGGGCGGTGTGGCCACCGGCCGGACTGACACCAGGCTTTTCCTTGATCGGAGCGTCCCCCCCCTTCTTTGCTGCCACCCCACATCGGAACCTTTTGCCCCCACACGTTGTGGGTCTTCGGTGGTGCGTACGCTGTGCACTTGAACTACGTGGCGGAGCAGTCGCCACTTCTGAGCGATCGCGGGGGCAAGTCCACCCTGGTGTGTCCTGTTGTCCCCGTGTCCCTACGCTACACCTGAATGGTTGTACCCGGTGCTGAGACTTTTGAACTGACATCGCCCAGTGTCGAGTGCGGATATCGCTAGAGTGATCGGAGACCGTTGGGCCTCCATAACGGACGCCATCTTGGATGCATCGTGCCCCCGACACATGCCCTGTGTCTAGTGGCAGCGGATCGCCGACTGGTGTGTCTCCTACGCTACCCTTGCCGACTGGAGGCAGCGAGGTGCCTATTGTTCTTGTGTTCCCCTGCGGCAGGAGAAGAACATGGGGAAGAACGACGCCACTCAGGCAAAGCTCTCCTTTGACCAGCGTCGACCGAAGGGAACGGACGCAACGGCCCCGGAGGCGTCCCCGAAGGGGGCCACTGCGACTGCCCCAGCGCCCACAGAGCTCCGGGACATGTTGGCTGCCATGGAAAAGGGCATACAGGACAGTATCGCGTCTGTGGGCTCCAAAATAGACGCTCTGTCGTACCGCATGGACCGCATGGTGGAACGAGTAGACAAACATGCGGAGCGCCTGGATATGGCGGAACGTCGTCTCACGGAAGCTGAGGAGGCGCAGACCGAATGGGACAAGGACAGAAAACAATTCGGTAGACTTCTGCAGGTGATCCGTGATAAGACGGAGGATTTGGAGGCGCGCTCACGCAGGTCCAACATCCGTATAACGGGAGTGGCGGAGACGACTCAAACCGGCAAGATGGAACTCTATGTCGAGAAATTGCTGAAACTTCTACTCGGGGAGGAGGCTTTCTCCCCCATGTTCATCGTGGAACGGGCACACCGCACGTTGGGCCCACAACCGCAGCCGGGCGCGCCTCCTCGTCCCATCATCGCGAAGCTCCTCAATTACCGCGACAGGGACACTGCTTTGCGCTTGGCGAGGGACAAGGGTAAGCTCCAACATGAGGCCATGGACATCTCCCTCTACCCGGACTTTACGGCCAAAGTACAGGAGGAGCGGCGACAGTTTGCGCCGTACAAAAAGCAACTGCGTACGCTGGGCCTAGACTACGCAATGCTGTACCCCGCCAAGCTTCGCATTAACACAGGAGGGCATTCATATTTCTTCACGGATCCCAGAGAACTTAAAAAATCCCTGAAGGTATGGACACGGGAGCGCAAGGAGACTCGGAAAAACCAGGAAGACGACGCAGGTTCAGCTTCGAACCTGGAAGAGCAAGACTAGATGAGTTCTGCCGTAGCATTTAGCTCTCCCTACCGAGGGAGGGACACTATCCCTCGAAATGGTGGAGCTGCACCACCCCCATGGGGGCGGTAAGTCTGGATTACATGGGGACTGTCTGTCCTGATTGAAGGTGCAGCGAACAAACTGAATAGACTTGTGCTATAAAGGTTGTTGGTGGAGAGGACGGTAACGCTGCTGGGGAGTGCGATTCGGTCAATATAACATTGTCGGGGGGTTGGTGGCTTTGGGGGGCTTTTTGGTGTGATTTACTATGGACACTGGAATAAAAGCGGGGCTGGGATGGAGTGCCGAACTGACCAAATACACTAGAACAGTTGGGGGTGTTGTACTATTCAGGCGAGCTTCGCCCCGGTGCCTTTGGTTGTGCGACTCCCCAGGGAGTTGAGTTTCGAAACGACTAACACTCTGCTATTTTTGAGTTGATGGGGGTAGTTTTTGGGGCCTGTCTGACCTGGTTGGGGGTGGTCGGCTGTGGGTGGGCGGGGGAGCGGGGGGTGGGGTTTGGGGACTGGGCTGGTGGGGGTTCTTTCCTTGCTGTGTTTGGGGGGTTCTTGCTTGCTGTGAGTGAACTGATTTGTGGAACTGTAACTGAATGGAAATGCCGGCTGGCTACAATGGGGAAAAGTGTACTGCTGTGTTATGTTCTCTCCATCCCTGGTGATATCATGGTTCATAGGCCCTTGCAATGTCTAATACTGCAATGAATGTTCCCACACATGCCCCACACACGCTGAAACTGATGACCTGGAACGTGCGAGGCCTGAACGACTACCGCAAGTTGAGGAAGGTCCTCAGCTACCTACACAGACACCATGTTGATTTGGCCCTGTTGCAGGAAACCCATTTGCCTATCAACAGTAGGATGTTACAATCCCGAGGGTTGGCGGGACATATAGTGGCGGCTGGCTTCACGGCACATGCTCGGGGGGTGTTAACCTGGGCCAACCCCTCCTCACAATTGAAATTGATCCCGGTACAGGCGGACACGGAGGGTCGATATGTCCTGGCTAGGTGTGTGGGTAAGGGACTTGACCTGCTGATAGTTAACGTTTACGGCCCCAATTATGATAACCCTGAATTCTACGCTGCCCTGTCCGCCCACTGTAGGTCTCATGCACAGTCTGGGATGTTATGGGGGGGGGATTTTAATTTTGTTATTGACCCCGCAAGGGACCGCTCTGCGGGCCCTACTCGGCGACCGGTGGCCTCCGCCGCCTATATGAGAGCCGAGTTGACCAAACTAGACCTAGTAGATGTCTGGAGAGACAAACACCCCACGAAGGGCGGCTTTACACACTATTCGGCCAACCACAACGTACATACTAGGATAGATTATTGGTTGGCGTCTCCTCCAGTCCTTAGTGGTATTAGCGCGTGCAAGGTTCTCCCGCGGACCCTCTCGGACCACTCCCCCATTCTGTTGCACCTTTCCACTGCCAGGAAGGGAATACCGGCCTTCACCTGGAGGTTCCCTCCCTTCGCTCTGCTGGATGATGCCTTTCGGGGTGAACTGGCGGAAGACATAGACAAATATTTTGCAACTAATCTAGGCACGGTCGATGACTTTTTCACGGTCTGGGAGGCTTTCAAGGTGTTCATTAGAGGAATGGCTATGTCCAAGCACTCTAGTGTGCTACGCTCCATTAGGCGGGAACTTGCCGCTTTAGAAGCTAAGCTGGCGGAACTAGAGAGCCGCCAATTATTGGCTCCTAGCACTGACGATGGCCCGGCGCTCGCCCCGTTACTGTCGGAGTATCAGTCACTGGCGGACAGAGAAATTCTCTATATGGGCAAATACGCCACGGCCCGCGTTTACGGTGAGGGGGATAGGCCAGGCGCACTGTTGTCTCGCATGGTTACGGGCTCTCGGAGGCCTCTGGTCATGGAAGAATTGAGATCCCTGGAGGGTGACACGGTCGCGGATGAGGAACAAATCCTAGAGACCTTCAGACGCTATTATGCTGAACTTTACCAGTCCAAGACGCAGGGCGTGGAGAGCGAAATGGACGATTATTTGGACCATATTGCCATGCCTGCAGAATTCGGATAGGGAGTTTTTGATGGCCCCCTTCCATGAGGACGAAATTCTTAAGGCCCTTGCGAGCATGAAAGCGGGAAGTGCGCTGGGTTCCGACGGGCTTACGGTTGGCTTCTATAAAGCCTACAAAGACATTTTGCTCCCGCACTTAGTTACCCTCTTTGACACAATCTGCGAGGACGGTGAGATGCCACTCACCATGCGTGAGGCGTTGCTGGTCACTATACCGAAGCCAGGGAAACCCCCGGATCTCTGCAGTTCATACAGGCCACTTAGTCTGCTGAACGTGGACGCAAAGATTTACGCCAAAGTCCTTGCCAACCGACTGGCTCTATTAGTGCCAGAGCTGGTCGCACCGGAACAGTCTGGATTCGTCCCATGTAGAAATTTAACCTACAACATACGCACAGTGCTGGGCTCGATGCAACATGTCAAGCAGGAGAACCGAGCGCTGGCGATATTCCTAGACATGGAGAAGGCGTTCGACTCAGTCGAGTGGCCCTTCATGATCAGAGTACTACGGAAGTTGGGCTTGGGCGAACCGTTACTGCAGAGGATCGGGGCGCTGTACCATCGTCCGTCGGCCAGACTGCGGTTGGGAGATAGAGTGTCGGAGCCGATCTACATTGGCAGGGGAACTCGACAGGGCTGCCCTCTGTCTCCGTTGCTCTATGCGCTGGTAGCGGAACCCCTAGCTTGTGCTATAAGGGAGTACCACAGTCTGGAGGGGATAAGCTTTCCCACCTACAAAATAGGGATCTCGACGTACGCTGATGACACCTTGCTGTACGTCCGGAACCCGGAGTCGAATCTGTCCGCGGTTCTTCGGGAGGTGGTCCGATTTGGATCACTCTCGGGTCTGCGGGTGAATTGGGACAAATCCATCGCTGTCCCTCTCACCCCGGTGACACATCCCTTTGACATGGAGTACCCTCTGCAGTGGTCCACGGACTCGGTCAGGTACTTGGGCATTCCACTGCACACTGATCCCGAGGTCCTGGTTCGGGACAACTACGGCATAGCATTCAATAAACTAGTCGAGGATGTCGACGTCTGGATTAGACTCCCGCTATCCCTCCTGGGCAGGATCGCTATCATGAAAATGATAGTGCTACCACGGTTCCGGTTCCTTTTTCTTAACTTCCAGTGGTTCTGTCGAAGACGTTTTTTAGGCAGCTCACACGAGTCTTGATCCGACTGGCCTGGGGCGGCAAGCAACCAAGAGTACGATGGGCGACTGACTCTCCCTTGCGAGATGGGGGGTTTGGGGGCTCCGGACTTGGAGCGCTACTACCGAGTTGCGCAAGCTGCTCATCTGCACTCATGGGTTCACGGTGACGCACGCACGCCGCATCTCATTCTGGAGAGGCTGTTTGCAGACCCGCTCCCCTTGCCTGCCACGATCTGCCTCCCGGCGGATCGTTCAATCGGACGGATGGACTCCCTTAAGGCGACCAACCACGCATGGCATGCCCTGGCGCGAGCCCGCGGCTGTGATCTGTTGTACTCCCCACTGATGCCGGTAGACTGGGCTCTATGGCTGGACCCCTTGGGCGAGAAGGGTGTGGTCGAGGCTTTACGCGCCCTCGGCATAGTGAAAATGGAGGATTTGTTCTCCGAGGGTACACTGAAGACCTGGGATCAGCTCCCTCCCACGGAGTTGGGCCCCTCCTTGCTGCAGAAATTCCAATTTCACAGGCTCCACTCGGCGTTTCGGGAGGTTCTGGGCTCTTCCATGGAGGAGCCCGAGGAGAACCCTGAACTGACTTATATCATTAAATCCAAATCACCCGCCAAATTAATCTCTCAAGTCAACAAGTTGGGGGTGACGCATCAGCGCTTACAACCCTCTAAAGCTAGAGCAGCGTGGCAGGACGATCTGCAATCACCCATAGATGGCATCATGTGGCGATATTGCTGTTCCAGCACGCGCCAGATCTCCCTAAATGGCAGGCACAGGCTGGTGCATTTCAAATTCCTTCAGCGGGTGTACTACACCCCCGAACGATTACATCGATATGGCCTCCGCCCCTCGGCGGAGTGTGAGCGTTGCCGAACACTGGTAGCTGATTTTTTTCATATGGCTTGGCTCTGCCCTGGGGTACAAGCTTTTTGGGGGGAGGTATTTACTGAACTCGATCAGATTTTGGGGGAGACGCTGCCTCGAACACCAGCACTTGCGCTCCTCGGTTACTCTAAACCTCTCGCCCCTTCCCTGCGCCGGCTGGTCGATATGGCACTGCTATTAGCCAGGAGAGTAGTAGCAGCCTGTTGGATGCGTGGGCCTCTCCCTACCAAGACAAGATGGCTAAGGGATCTACAATACTGCTGTACTCAAACAGAACTGTACAGCGAATTGCTGCCGCCCAGGAGCAGGCTGAAAAATTTCTGGGACCTTTACAAGGAACATCTGCAAAAGGGGGAGGACGACGGCTCGGAATCCTCCGAGGTAGTTGATCTCCAAGACCAAGTGTTGGAATAGTGGGTTGGACATATAAGGTTCTCTCCCCGAGGGGCGAGGGATGGAGTGGGTGGAGGGGCGGGAGGGTGTTGCATTGAAGTCCATGATCCATGGGGGCAGGTAGGGGTGGCAACTGGGGGGGACAACTACACTGACGGGGGGTTGGCACGGGACACACGGCAGACACGCCATGATTCGCTCCCGATTGGATGATGGTAGTAGTTCCACAATCACACTCAGGGGAGGGAGGGGGGAGTTGGGATGGTAGTTCGGGTAGTTTTCCTTTGACCATACTTCAACATAAGACCTTGCTGCCACGTTTACATTCTGGGATGGCCAGTTGTCGCACTGCTCTACTTGCTGCCTATGGAGGGGTGTCTCTCTTGGTTACATTGGACTAGCGCCACTACATCACGCCGCCGGGCCTCCGGGATGCTGGCTCTATGGCTGTGTACAGTATTTCTTTGTTATTGACCACAAGGTCCTTATGTTGTGTAAACCCGTGCAATGTGAAACTGTAAGAGCATCGGTGACGTCAATGGCTTTGCTGTCAATAAAGGTCTTCCAAAAAAAAAAAAATTATGACCAAGAGTATCTCTGTGCAGTGGTCTGGTCTACATGTTTCAACCTATGTGTGGAAATTACCAGGTTTTCTTCAGGACCAAGGTGTAAGAAAATGGATGGTCTACACCCCCTAAAAGGCGTACCCAATCCTAGATTCTTGTGGACAAATAAGCAAAAAAGTCTGCTTATGGTGTGGGCTTAAGCCAAAATCGGCGAGTTTACAATAAAAAAGACCTGTGGGAGGAAAGAACGGAAAAGCAGTCATAAATAGACTCAATTACGTGCCTGTAACGTTGTGATGATTCTCCCGTGTCAGCATGCATCATGCATCATGCCCAAACCATTATGTTCCTGTGTATAGCTGGCTGGAAGTTCAGGGGGCTAGCTTATAGACGTATCCAGATAGTGGTGCTACTGTGTTGCTGCTTAATTTAAACAAATGGAATAAGTAGCCATAATCATACACACAGATCAATATGTGCGTGTAAGGTGGCGCTTATAGAGGTTATTTTAGTCACACGCACATCCAAACTTTTGTGGCGTGATAGTCCATCCTCTCAGAACTATGCGTGGGGACGGGATTAAAAACGTGCATGTATACCAGTACTTCAAAGTGACAAACCTAGACCAACAACCGTAAAACATTTAAAGGTAATTAGGCCGGGCTTACTCCTGTTAGGTGTCTTAAGGCATCGGAGGGCAGGGGGAGGATATGTCTCAGCTAAACATATTCTGCGGACAGTAATGAGACAAGAGATAGGATTTAAGCGCTAATGCAAAAAGGCCGTGTGGAAATGCGGCTTGTGGTGTGGGGTCCGTGCTCCATGGTGTTGGAGTCGAGCGGAGCTGTGAAAGCAAAGATTGTCAGTACTTACAGTTTTGCTATGATCAGTGCGGCAGTTTTACCTATGTGCCTTGCCCGCTGCCCCGCTACAATGGCCGATGCTCCCGGAGTCTGTTAAGACCGGAGCTGGTTTCGGGGCTGGGCGTGGCTAGGTTGAAGTCATGTGGTGTTGTCGGGGTAACTGATCTGTTTGAGCTATGGTGGCCCGTGGTAAACAAATGTGATAACATGTAAGTTAGTGTAGCCCACAAGATGCATCGCGTTCAAGGGTGCCTACTCAGAAAAGGGGCGTATCTCAGAAATGTGCGCGTGTATGTTATTGATAAAGTTCGCATACATCGAGCAAAGAATGTATGTCTCTCTGCACGCATGTGTGTACCTTTGTTATTGATAAAGTTTGTATTGTGAGATTACAAAGAGCAGAGAAAATAGGTCACTCTGTACGCATATGAAACATGATGCGCGTTTAAGGCGTCTGCTTCGTGACAGCGTTTCTCAGAATTATGTGCATATTATTCATAGATGAAGTTCACAATGTTAGTGACTGCGGGATAAGATATGTAAAGGACTTAAGTCTGTCTGCACACAAGTAGCCAGGTATGGAAGTATTTCCTGGGTTACGACATGGAAATGGAAAATCTGTCAACACGTATATAACCCGGGGCGAAAGAAGGGATAAGGTTGTGAAAATTACACAACTAGGGGTGGTACGGATATAGCCAAAATGACTAAGTTCAGGTCATTATACTTCTGGGGTATAGTTGTAGTTGACGTTCCCTTGTGTGTGATGAGCTGATTCAAGGTGGCTCAGGGAGGAACATCTATAGTGCTATGCGCGTCTAGGCGGAGAGCTGGTGTGCGCACTGCCCCCTGTACATTGAAGTGGTGACATAAAATATATCTGACAATGTGCATTACTATGGTGATATCTGAAGACACCAAGCTACTGGTCGAGTAGGCCTATTTGGAAAAGGAGAATGACTGTAACTGTAGTCCATCTTGGTCACTTGGGTAAGTCACTTTAAAACTGAGGCCCAAGGGATATTGTCATTTAATCCAGTTTTGTGTGTGGACAATCTATAGATCCAGCGTTGCTCTGTTTTATACAGACGATTCTGCAGGTTGGGTCCTGGTTGGACCTGCTCAATTATCGTCCATCTCATGTCATTTGGGGTATGATGTGCTTCTAGGAAATGTTCTGTTAGTCTCGTTGCACTCTTTTTGCAGCGTATGGTGCTGCGGTGTTCGCTGATGCGCTGTTTGACCTTTCGTGTCGTCATACCGACATATGGCTTGTCACAGATGCATTTGATGAGGTATATTACATTGCTGCTGTTGCAGTTTGTGCGAGATCGTTGTTGCCAGATTTTTCCTTCTTTCAAATTGAGTGTTTTTGTGTTTTCTGTTAAGTGGCAGACACAGCAGTCACCATATCGGAAGTGTCCTATTACATCTGGGAGGCCCCACGCTTGTGTGATACTCTGGACTTTATTTGGTGTTGTATCTTTAGGTCTGGTGTTCACCAGGGTGTCTTTCAGGCTATGTGATCTCTTGTATGAAAACAGTGGTTTGTCCCAATGGAGGTTGCCAGTGTTGAGTATTGACCAATGTGTGTTGATACTTATGCTCATTTGGTTGGAGATGGCATTATAAGTGGTGACACATGTGAGTGGGATTGTCTCGCTGGTGTTAGTTTTGTTCTCAAGTAGCTCTTCCCTCGGTTCGTTTCTAGCCATTTTCTGGCACTTTTGGACAATTTTTGAAGGGTACCCACGTTGTCTCAGCTTGGTGGTGAGATCTTTCGCTTGGTCTTTGAAGTCGGATAGTTGGGTGCAATGTACAAAAGTGCCAGAAAAGGGCTAGAAACAACCAAGGGAAGCACTACTTGAGAACAAAACTAACACCAGCGAGACAATCCAAATCACATGTGTCACCACATATAATGCCATCTCCAACCAAATGAGCAGAAGTATCAACAAACCTTGGTCAATACCCAACACTGGCAACCTCCATTGGGACAAACCACTGTTTTCATACAAGAGATCACATAGCCTGAAAGACACCCTGGTGAACACCAGACCTAAAGATACAACACCGAATAAAGTCCAGAGTATCACACATGGGTGGGGCCTCCCAGATGTAATAGGAGACTTCCGATGTGGTGACTGCAGTGTCTGCCACTTAACAGAGAACACAAAAACACTCAATTTGGAAGAAGGAAAAATCTGGCAACAACGATCCCACACAAACTGCAACAGCAGCAATGTAATATACCTCATCAAATGCATCTGTGTCAAACCATATCTCGGTATGACGACATGAAAGGTCAAACAGCGCATCAGCGAACACCGCAGCACCATACGCTGCAAAAAAAGTGCAACGTGACTGACAGAACATTTCCTAGAAGCACATCATACCCCAAATGGCATGAGATGGACGATAATTGGGCAGGTCCAACCAGGACCCAACCTGCAGAATCGTCTGTATGAAAAAGAGCAACGCTGGATCTATAGATTGTCCACACACAAAACTGGATTAAATGACAATATCCCTTGGGCCTCAGTTTTAAAGTGACTTACCCAAGTGACCAAGATGTACTACAGTTACAGTTGTTCTCCTTTTCCAAAAAGGCCTGCTCGACCAGTAGCTTGGTGTCTTCAGATATCACCATAGTAATGCACATTGTCAGATATATTTTATGTCACCACTTCAATGTACAGGGGGAAGTGCGTAGACCAGCTCTCCGCCTAGACGCGCATAGCACTATAGTTGTTCCTCCCTGAGCCACCTTGAATCAGCTCATCACACACAAGGGAACGGGAACTACAACTATATCCCAGCAGTCTAATAACCTGAACTTAGTCATTTTGGCTATATCCGTACCACCCCATGTTGTGTAATTTTCACAACCTTCTCCCTTCTTTAGCCCCTGGGTTTATATACGTGTTGACAGATTTTCCATTTCCATGTCGTAACCCAGGAAATACTCCCATACCTGGCTACTTGTTTGCAGAGAGACTTAAGTCCTGTACATATCTTATTCCGCAGTCACTAACATTGTGAACTTCGTCTATGAATAATGTGCACATAATTCTGAGAAACGCTCACGAAGCAGACGCCTTAAACGCACATCATGTTTCATATGCGTACAGGGAGACATATTTTCTTTGCTCTTTGTAATCTCACAATATGAACTTTATCAATAACGAAGGTACACACGTGCATGCAGAGAGACATACATTCTTTGCTCAATGTATGCGAACTTTATCAATAACATACACACGCACATTTCTGAGATACGCCCCTTTTCTGAGTAGGCACCCTTACGCGATGCGTCTTGTGGGCTACACTAACTTACATGTTATCGCATTTGTTTACCACGGGCCACCGTAGCTCAAACAGATCACAGTTACCACGACAACAACCACGTGACTTCAACCTAGCCACGCCCAGCCCGGAAACCAGCTCCGGTCTTAACAAACTCCGGGAGCATCGGCCATTGTAGCGGGGCAGCGGGCAAGGCACATAGGTAAAACTGCTGCACTGATTACTGCGAAACTGTCACTACTGACAATCTTTGCTTTCACTGCTCCGCTCGACTCCAACACCATGGAGCACGGACCCAACGCCACAAGCCACATTACCACGCGGCCTTTTTGCATTAGCGCTTAAACCCCATCTCTTGTCTTATTACTGTCCGCAGAATATGTGTCGCTGAGACCTATCCTCCCCTTGCCCTCCAATGCCTTAAGACACCTAACAGGAGTAAGTCTGGCCTAATTACCTTTAAATGTTTTACGGTTGTTCGTCTATGTTTGTCGCTTTGAAGTACTGGTAGACATGCACTTTTTTAATCCCGTCCCCACGCATAGTTCTGAGAGGATGGACTATCACGCCACAAAAGTTTGGATGCGCGTGTTACTAAAATAACCTCTATAAGCGCCACCTTACACGCACATATTGATCTGTGTGTATGATTATGGCTACTTATCCCATTTGGGTAAATTAAGCAGCAACACAGTAGCACCGCTATCTGGATAAGTCTATAAGGTAGCCCCATGAACTTCCAGCCTGCTATTCACAGGAACATAATGGGATTGGCATGATGCATGCTGACACGGGAGAATCATCACAACGTTACAGGCACGTAATTAAGTCTATTTATGACTGCTTTTCCGTTCTTTCCTCCCACAGGTCTTTTTTATCGTAAGCTCGCCGATTTTGGCTTGAGCCCACACCATAAGTAGACTTTTTTGCTTATTTGTCCACAAGAACCTAGGATTGGGTACGACTTTTAGGGGGTGTAGACCGTCCATTTTCTTGCACCTTGGTCCTGATGAAAACCTGGTAATTTCCACACATAGGTTGAAACATGTAGACCAGACCACTGCGCAGAGATACCCTTGGTCATAATTACCCTCAAAGTATCTCCACACTCTTTTTAACATTGTCCAATTACTTACGAATAAAAATGTATTCCCTATTAAGTTAAACCAGGACAATTTTTAACATTTTTTGGCACCTAACACTCACAAACCAGCTCCACTGTACTCCAGGTGTCGTAGCACACCCTGATGGCGGTCATCAGGGTGGACCCCAATGATGAAGCATGTCACCACTAGGTTGGTGAGTGAGGTTTTTTTACAAAAGGATGAATTCTTTCCTTTTTCAAACACACATCCCATTAAGAATCCATGATTCTCTATGGTGATACTCCTTTTGTTAATTGAATACCTTACCCAGGGGAACAGGAGTAATCTCCATTCACACTTGGTGAATACAATCCCCTACTCTCCTTTTTGTTACTCCGAGTAGTCTTGAGTAACATTTTGGAATTAGAGCTCCAACAGACTTGCGTGCCTTTTTGCAAATTTTCTACGGTTTAATTTTTAATTAAAACTTGTCTAATTAATCCTCTTTTCCTAGTAATAGGTCTCGAGTGTGATACTTTCTTAACGTATGTTCATTTTTATGAAAAGACAAGGTTTGTAATGAGCGAAGTGAGCCTGTCTGTTAATGTCCCATCTAACTGCATCTGTGTCCGGATTATAAAATTGTGGAAAGTAGCACCTTAGAAATCCCAGACAATTTAAGTCAAGGAGGCTCGTCCATTTAATAAGCTAACAGGCCTTGCTTGGTGTGTCCCCAGTGATGAACAACTACTAAACAAACTCAAGTCTAGAATATTTAAATCCATACTAAAACTGTTCATTGATTTTGTGGTATTAAAGAGAATCAGGCTCCCTGCGGTGTTGTAATTTTTTTCCCTGAACCAGCAAAACAGGTTTAAACATTTTTGGAGTTGGGCTCTTGACTGACGGGGAAATTTAAGTGAATTTCACAGGTTGGTCTGCTGGAATTTGGGAGCCTATCTCTATGGCTTGGTTCACTCAAGGTTCAGTACATTTTGGATACTTTTATAACTTCTGGGAGGTAATTTCTATACATTTTCTTTGCCTCATTCGCTTACCTTTTGTTCTTTTTACATTACTCAGTTATTGACATTCTCAGTAATTTGGAGAAATAATTACCTTTTCTGTTACAATGAAAAAATACTAAATATTCCAAGAGGCATCCCAGATATGTCTATGTTTACCAGAAAACCACAGCATAATAAAACTGACCATCATTCAACCTTCATTTTTGCGTTTGATGCTGCAGGAATAATAGAGAAACTGGGCAAAGAAGAAGAATCCCTTACTTAAGTGGAAAGTTTCATTTTGCTGCCATGACTGTTTGATTATAAAAAGAACCATATTTTGGGACGGAAAGCACATGCCTTCTAGTTGAAATGGTGACAAAAATGTTCCATGTGAGTTAAGTCAATGACTGTTGGGCCAAATGTACCTTCTGGTTGAAAGGTTGGCACAAAATGTACTATGTGGTTCGGGTTAATGACACTTTCCTTTGGAGCCCAGATTAATGCAGTCACTTCATTCTTTGTTCTAACATGATAGACAAGGACTTTCCATTCTTACCACTCAACATACATGCCCCGAGTGGTCACCGCTCGTGTGTTTTCCAGGTTCAACTACTGTAACAGCCCTTACTTGAGGATCCAGAGGAGAGGCAATGAAACTACAAAGGATTCAAAAAGGTAAAGTTATACAGTCATGTGCCTCTGCAAAATCGACAACATTGTATTGGCCCAGACAGCTCCAACAGATACCATTGGAACATAAGATCAAATTTAAGGTGCAAAGTATTATGTACAATATCTTCTATGGTAAAAACCACCCTTGCATTTGCGTCAGTTTCTCCCTCACAGACTCTCCGATCAGCCTCTTATGTTGGTACCGTCACCTAGAATGAGGCAGCCTCGCCTAGGGATCAGTCGCCTGCTTATATTGGATCAAATGCCTAAAATGGCGGTCCAGTACTTTGGTCTACCTTATCGTTAGAAAATATGTGAAAATGTTTTGGCTTTGTTGATTTCATTCCCTAGTTTTAGCTCATCCTTTCGTTTTTCTGTTTCTTAGAGCCGAAAAGCCCTTTGCAGTGCACGTAGTCAAATCATATCTTCCGACTTACGGTGGTTATCTCTCTTTCGTTGGTCAGTTGTCACCTTTGGCGGAAATCATCATATCTGTGTAAGAAACACTCAGCAGTGGTAACAAAATATTTTCAAACACTTAAGTTTTACCCATGTGATATTTCTGTGAAATATTCACCACGTTTTCACTTGTATTAAACACTACCCAACAGGATTCTGGAATGAAACTTTATAAACTGTAATCCAGTCAGGTTGCAAATACGTTGGATTGCATACATTCCAAGACAAAGATATTGCAGTAACAATAATACAGTCGACATTGGCAGTACAACAAAATGATGACTGATAAAATACTTTTGCTCATCTTTTTTATGCCTTAATTATGGCACAGATTTTGACATGAACATGACATCGCAAAAAAAGGTATCGAACTACATCCCAATTAAGACAATTGTGTTTTGTTTTGTAATGCTGCTGTATTGGACATCTTATCCTCAATCAAGCAAAAGTTCTCTGTTGCACTACTGTCATACAATGCCACCAGAAGTAGCTTGAAGACTGCTATACATGTCAAAACAATCACTTGGCCCCTCAAAGTCGAACCTATTTCCTACTACAGATTTATGAGCAATGCACATCCCTGCAAACTTTGGCACAATCTTTGTAGAGAACTTGGAGTTTTCCAAATATTGGAATACCACTCTTAAAATGCAACATGGGAATCCGTTACCAAGTAAAATGTGAATATTCACCACTGGGATATAAGCTTTTTTAGATGTCTGGGTTTCTAGTTCTTTACATACTGAAACCTTATAGGGGTCAAAAGACAAAATGTATTTTCAAACTTTTGTGCCCTTTTTTTTGGCTGTACAATTTATGTGGGAATCTCGGATTCCAGTTTATTGTTCGGAAACAATACATGAAATCTTACATCATAAATACGTCCATATATTATATATATACTGTGTACATAAAATTGCATTTGAATGAACATGTAAGTCAGGACGTTTGTGTTACACTTCTCACTTTGATATTAGGCACGGCCTTACACTACTGCTTGCCAAGTAACGCCTACAAAAATAACTCTTAAAGAACTAGCAAATTTCATCATTTGCTTGCAGCACATTTATAGGACATAGTAATTTGTGAATATGTATATATATTTATATATACACATATATTTTTCTTGCTTTTCTAATACTATAACGAACAATATGGCTTTCCACGATCAGGTACCGCGGTAGTGTTTTGCTGAGGCAGTGGAAGAAGGCATTTTCCCTTCTGGTATGGGTACAGCACAGAAACCAGCTTGTGCATGCTCAAGAAATTCAACGATTATCATGGCAAATAAGTGCAGTGATGATTAAAAGCAGTCATGATTATCCATGTTGCTTTCTGTATGTGAACAATTAATATATGATTATCATACATAATATATAATATGCAATCATCAGCGCTGCATATATTGACTATACCATGGAACTACAATGCAATGTTCATCCCTTGAAGTTTTAAAATACCTAGTAAAACAGTTCAACATTTATGCAATCTTATCTACAGCAGAGGCCTCTATGCAAGGGTAGTCGTACACTATAAACGTTTGAGTTCCATCCGAAAGGTAAGGAACCTCGCAAATTTGAATGATTCTTACATCTGTTGTGGAATGTGCCTCTAACAAGTAATAGCACGGTTCAGCTATGACAAAACAATTAAAAAAATTAAAAACATCTGCTTTTCAGCTGCAATAGAAAATCTTATTGTGGTCTTCTAACATGAGTTGGAGCCTGCTGCAACTCACAACTAACTGGCCGACTGCCCCTGGCCATTGTCCAACAGCAAATATAAGAGGTCCCTTTTAGGTAATAAAGTAAATTATGTTATTCTGAAATAAACAACTTTCGAAACAAAATGTCAGTTCGGTATAAAAAAAATATTTAAAAAGTCTGTTGTAACCATTGTTTCTTTGTATCCTATCAAAGCTAAATTCTTATGGCCTCAACATCTGTCATACGAGAGTTTCAGGCAAAGCATCTGGATTGTCTGCCGACAGAAGCTCCCATATCTGCCAACGTTCTCTTTGCCACTCCTGCCAGTCTTGCTCCGCCACATTTTGACTGTTTTTGTGGTTGGTTGGTATATTCCATGACAGCTGCTTCGGCTGACCCGATGCCAATTGGCATGTAGCATTTGCTCCAGGTTTCCCTCCCTCTGCAAGGCCTACATCAGTCTCTTGCCGCGGTGGACGCCACAGTACCTGCTCTGCTGAGGAGACAGGCTGTCGATGAGTAGGAGCAGTGTTAGGCTTTGTCTGGCCAGGGTAAGGAGGAGGGAGTCTTGCGTCATTTCTATTGATATCTTGAAGCCGTTGTAAAGGTTTTGACTGCTTGCAAGTAGTCTGGAACTCATCCACCGTTATGTCCTCTGTGCTGCTGGCAGTTGCATGTTGGTCTGACCTCGGATAAGACCGGTGTGAGCTCAGCCGACCTCCTTCAATTTGTGGTGTGCTGGAAATACGAGATACAGTCGCATGAGGCTTGCACTCTGTGATGGCAGTTGCAGTGAGAGTCCTTCGTAGACCCGGCTTACCATTGTCCAGTTCGTCTGCATTATCTTGGCATTTGCACCAGTTCATTGCCAAGTTGCCCTGAGAAAGGGAACATTGTCCATGATGCAAGGGACTGTTTTCATTAATGTCTCCATACGAACCTTAGAATTAAAAAAACAAAAAACAGAGTAAACAAAAATATTTTAATCTCGCATTGAACCAATCCTCAAAACAAGGCAGCAAAATATCCAAACTGTTTATTCAAAAATAACAAAATGCTCCAAATCTCTAGCTAGTTACAGTAAAAAACATCCATCCCTACACCAAACATATTTCATCCGCCATGCTTTCCAAACAAACATGATTTATGTTCCACTAATAAAACCCATTAAGCAAAGCCCCCAAAAATACAAGACATATTAATGAATACACAACATATAGAATTATAGTTTGCTATTCGTCAATAACTGTGCTTTTTCCACTGAAGAGTTCTAAGTGACATCGATTTGAGCATTTGCATTTTAATCAATGAGACCCTGTGATTCTATCTATGAGCAAAGACCTACATATTTTGCAGAGCATTTGTAGTAATGCTTTAATAAACCTCAGATGTCTATATAGTGGTAAGCCTCAATGGTTAGACCTGTTAATTCCGGCAAAATTTTATAGCACTTGCACTTTAATTATTGAAGAGACCTCTCTTCCCAATACTTGCGCAACCAAACCCAGGCTGGATTATATTCAATCAATTTCACTTTTAAAATAAAAAACTACTATTGGCTTTTATATATTTAATATTTGGAATGGCTTTCGTTGATAATTATTATGTATTGGAATTATTGTTGTATTGGCCTTGTACATGATATTCTCAGGCAGAATTTAAGAAATGTTATTGTTTTAACAGAATTTTTGTTTTACTTTTAAGAATGTAATTAACTTTGTTGTGTATCTTTAACCCCTTCGATGCTGATGACGAGCTCAGCTCGTCATCAGCCACGGGGGGCATGTGCGGATGACGAGCTGAGCTCGTCATCTAACGCGGCTTTTGAAAAAAAGCCACGTAGGGGAAAAATCACCGCAGCAGCGATGGGGTTAAGGTTTTAACAGAATAAAGATTATTGAAATGAATTGAATTTAATTGACATCGATTTGACAATGATAGCATAGCTCAATCTTCTTTTTACAATGTCACTTATAGTTCTGAGGTAGAAAAGTCCACGTTAATGACAACCACTCATGTATAATTTATGTAGTATATGCCCCCTTCAAATACTCTCCCCCTGCTCTGATGATCTGAGCAGAAGAGGCACGGAGAAGCCATGCACAGAACTGTCAGGATGTATCCCAATACTGTACATTAAAATATACAAGTACCGGTTTTCTGCCACCCACACCCATCACAATTGGACACCTTCCATCTGCTTCCCAAAACTACAAATAAAATACCTGGTGTTTTGCTGGCTTTCCTCCACCAAAATACAATAAACGTACATGCTTTCCAGTCACCCTTCGCATAACTTTCCCCTTCTTCCAACCAATATAGAAAACATAACCACCTTCCCCAACTAACCTTTGGGCCTTCCTCCCCACCCACACCCAAAGCTCTCAGCTCCTAATGTAGAAGCAGAGAGCCATCGCCATCCCAATCTCAAAAGTAGTCTCGGTGAGAGCAGGCATGGACAGCAATCCTCTGTCAGCCGCAGGTCAGCATAGACTAGCCGGGAACAAGGGAGGTAGTGGCTGGCCGTGTTAAACCAGTATTGTCTCCAAACCTGAAAAATTGCACTTCTAAGAATAATGCTTCCCAATTATTAGTTCTACAAGTGAATACTTTGAGAAAGGAATGCTTCACCAAGTGTTTGTACCCAAAATATGTTTAAGTACAGAGTGAAAGGGCCGAAGGGTTTAAGGCTTAGGAGCCAAAGGTATTGGGAATCACCAGCCACTCCAACACTTTGCTCAGGACTCGGATGACCCTTGCAAAGAGGTGGAAGAGCAAGGAAGCATTTTCTTCCCTGTGTTATGTTATAGCAGCGAACATGTGACGTAAGAACAGTGAATAATCAGACTTCAAAGCTGGTATACACACAACCTATGCATACCATTTCAAATATACAACACAAACCAAAAGAATACCTGTCATTCCCTGATCTTTTGTCCCAGATTTCAGTGTTGAATGCCAAGCACCCCAAATGTTGAAGGGCTCCTCTGGAACTTCTGGAATGAGAAACAGCATAAGATCATACAGCTAAAAGAAAAAGATTCCTCATGACAGCACACACATCAATATCTGACTGGCCATTAAAAGATAAGACTAGTTTATAGACTACACAGTCGCTTTTCATCGTTTGGTTTATTGATGATTTGTAGGTGTTTTCGGATTTCTTTATAAACCTCAGATTAAGTGTATTCTAAGTATTTTGCTTTTAGATAAAACATACTTTTTCATTGGAGTGCTCAAGGGGGAAGTCAATTTAGCTACATAAATTCCATCTTTAAATTTCTTTTGGAAATTTCGCCTTGGACTCTTGCAAGAAGGCCAATCGTTTCAGTACTCTGAGGTTGGGTGGCACTGATTTTCTGTTAGTGAGTAGGATTAGAAACAGATTAGGACAGTAGTTTAACTTCTCCTTTACCCAAAACAAGGATCCACGTGACTGGCCACAGAAAAGGAGTTAACACTCCAGGGACAACATCAGACATTTTAGCACTACTTCCAATACCACAGGGCACTTGTTCTGTATGTCTACTGCTCAGCAGGGAACCACCACCCTCTGCCTTTTCCTTTTTTCAATATGTAGAAAGATGATATAGCCATGAGATCTCAAATTTGAATATTTTTTAAGCTTTAGTTATACTTCTACAATCCTAATCAGGAAGTACAGCAGCACTGTGAAGCTAAGTTAAGAAGTATGCCATGTGTCTATAGCATTTGAGCCATGTGTTAAGACTAAAGAGCCTCCCGAGGGCCAATGCCCTGCTAGGCAGATGGACCTGATTGCACTTATGTATCCTGGTCATGTTCTGAAATGTTGTGGGATTCACACTGGCGTGCTAGAATAATTGTGATCCATGGTTGGTGGTATTCGGTGTGGTAGATAGGAGACAAACTGCAGCCCTTACAACAATTCAACACATTTCCAAAGTGCAAGCATATGCTATCAGTGGTCCTAATTCTGAAGAATGGTCTCACATATCTTAGGAGAGAAGCAGCAGGGAAGCCTTAAGTGGGGATATTCAGCTTGGTCAGTTCTTCCCGCGCAGGAAGTGGACAAAAATGCTGCAAGGTCTTCCCTTGTGTGGGTAGTGATCCACAGATAAACCTCCTTAGGAACCAACAAGTGGTTCCCTTATACAAAGAAAGCACATAAACAGTATTCTCAGGCTGTGAAATGTTCCAAAAACAGACTACCATATATGTAAATGTAAATGTACAGGAATTTATATAGCGCAAATCACCGAGCGGTTTCTAAGAGCTTGCTTAGGGAACCCGTCCTGGTAATCCCCTGTGAGATAACCCTGGCAGGGTATCCGCAAGGTGAAAGCCAGGCATCCCGCCGCGAGGGGCCATTGTGGAGATTAAGCAAGCTATTGCCCAGAGTCACAGAGTGTGAACCCGTGAATCGAGTAGGCACCGGAGCGAGAATTGTCGAGTCCATGGACATTTTAGGACTCAAGACCCCGCCGAGCTGGGAATTGAACCCTGGTCCCGGGCTGACCTCTGCTTCCAGGTCTGCCTCCTCTAACCAGTGAGCCACACTTCTCTACCATATACTAACTCCTTAAACCAAATACTTACGGTTTGCCTAATTCTTGTGCTTTCTCATTTCGCTTGGATGTGTCTTCGTCTTAACTCAGGTGCACATCAGTTGCACACTAAAATGTAATTTTCACTTAATCTTGTGTCTCTTTGGTGAGCATGAGATCTACTGAATTGTTCTGTTAGCCCTTTTAGTTAGTTAATACATATGTCACTGTATATCTATAAAAGCAAATTTAATGTTAAAAGTCTGGATAACAGAAAAAAGAAGCTGCATGTAGAATATGTGCTGGATAATATTGGAATGTAATACAATTTCTAACTATTAGTATACTGATCATATTCCCATACTGTCCAGCACACTTGTGCAATGTTGATTTTGCAACTTGTGTGTTGTAATTAATTTGTAAAGGGATTCCATTAGGGAGGAACTTCTGGCTGTCTTCTAAACTTACTGCTTAATATTCACCATTTACGTATCCTTTTGTATCTGTTGTTACTGTATGAAAATTAAGTTTAAAAAAAAGGTAATTTAAAAATAGATGAAAGTTGGATACATGTAAATGAAACAATCACCAGCACACCCGAGAAACTAAGAGGAAGGGGCTCGTTGAACAAATAAATGCCAGGTTCAACAGTAGCAAAGAAATCTTCACAATCGTAAAAGACTTCACCACTCCTACAGGAGTCACCGGATACATCAAATCATCACAAGTCTGTGCAACAACCTCTTGAACTTCTTTTGCCGCAAAATTGCTACCATATACAGCAACTTCCCCTCACAACCGGACCAACAGGCCCTCTTGAGAAGTTTCCCAGTGACAGAGGAAGTCAACACAATCACCACATGCAACACCATCATTAGCAGAGAGGAACCCACAACAATCATAAAAACCATATATTCTGGGGGCTCAGCGTACCCCTCCCCCACTACGTGTTTGACCAAGGAGCAATCACCTTCAGCGCACCCATCACCCCTATTCTCTACACCTCCATCAGTAAAGCCACATTCCTGGAATCATGGAATTCCCTCCTAAAGCAACTTGACCAAACTCACTAATTACCGACCAATATCGCTCCTTCCCTACCCAGCCAAAGTCAAAGGAAAAAGCCATCAACAAGCGCCACTCCAACCACCTTGCCGAACACATGCTTTTCAACACAATGCGGAATCAGGCCCAAATACATCAGGGAAACCACCCTCATAGCAGCAACGGTTGACATCCTGATGATTCCCAACAAGGCGGAAACCCCAGAGTTCAACCTTTTAGTCCTATCTGCAGCCTACAACATCATCTCCCACTTCATCCTAATCAAACAGACTCCATGAATTAGGCATTCAGAGACCTTGAAGAGATCTGCTCCTTCCTCAACGGAAGAACCCAAGCCGTCAACATGCCCCACTACGCCTCTGAAGCATGAGATCTTATTTGCAGAGTCCCCCAAAGCTCTTCAACATCTACATGATCCTGCTGGCCGACATCATACGAGCACACAACAGAGAAATCCTCACACCGATGACACACAAGTGATCCTATTTCTCTTGGACAAAATACATTCAACACCAGGACAAATTCACCACAAGCATAACAGAAGTGGCCACCTCGATGAAAGCCAATTGCCTCAAATTGAACTCTGACAAGTCCAGGGCAGTAGTCTTCGGGAAGAAAGCATTTCAATGGGGCTTAACCCGGTGGCCCACAGTCCTTGGACTTCATAACCTTTGAAGTGACGTGACGCTCCATCCACCAATCGCACAGCCAATTCAAAATATATTCCACAGACTCCATCAAAAATTAATTAATCCATTAAATCCTTATTTCATTCCATAACTTTCTCTTTACTTTCTCCATTCACGTAAAGGCCGCATATTACCCAAGTTTTTCAGATGCTATAGATATGCCTATCCAGGCCTTTTTCTGTAGAACATGGGATACATAATTCATCCTGGGCACCCAATGCATTTAGGGCTGGACAGCACTTCATCAGGGGTAGCTATGAATTCAAATTAAAATTGCTATTAGTATTTTTACAACATTCAGCATCAGACATAAGCTGTGGTGTCTTAACCCATATTACAAGCGGTAATTCATTCTTATTTAATAGAAACATTTAATACATGAACAGATACCACCCATTATCTTTGGTAAACAATGACCATAAAATAAAAAACTAAACAAGCAACATCAACCAAATTTTTCTCTTGTGCAGCTAAACACCCAACAATGTGCATTAATCTGAACTCGCATAAGTGGAATAACCTCCCCAAATCAATCTTCATTATCTTTACCAGCTCATGCTAAGCGCTGTTCCTGGCAATTAAACCAGCTCCTCTCCTCCTCGTCTCATCACTGTGCAAGTGCTCAACCAACTAACTACTGCCTCGTGATCACAGTTAAACCAACCCCCCTGAATGCCTTTCAACTAATCACCTGATTCTAATTGCTAATTGCAAATCATCCCTACTAAAATTACAAGTTCCAATAACCATTGCGTGCCTTGCATTCCTTGGACCCACCCTTCACCTTTCTTGCAAACGAGAAACCGTTGAATCACAGACAAAAAACTGGACATGA
This sequence comes from Lissotriton vulgaris, assembly GCF_964263255.1. Taxonomy (NCBI): domain Eukaryota; kingdom Metazoa; phylum Chordata; class Amphibia; order Caudata; family Salamandridae; genus Lissotriton; species Lissotriton vulgaris. The sequence continues at coordinate 490,477,604 of NC_141696.1, forward strand.
CAGCCCAAGTCAATACAGTGGTCTCTGCCTGCTTCAATACAAAGGATGTTGAAGAAAGCCTTTAGGTGGCTACCAAACTACACCTAGAAAGCAATTACCCAAGCCCTCATCACCAGCAGACTAGACTATGGAAACACCTATTATGCAAGGATTACCAACAAACTCACAAGACCGTCCCAAACACAATATCCGGACTGGTCCTCAACCTCCCCCGCTGAGCCCTCATCACACCACACCTTCGGGAACTCTACTGGTGCCCATTACACAAGAATACACCCATTGAGCTCCCACAACACTGGCCCTGCATACTTGAACAGCCTCATTCACTTCAACCGCATTTCCGGACACCTCCACTCTGCCAGTATCTCACTAGCACACACCCCACTCTTACACAAAAGCAGAGCATGGGCCCACGCCATCTAGTACCAGACGCCTTCTAATACCAGACACCTAAAGACTGGAATGACTAAAAACACATCAGAGCCTCCTCCTCCTCCTCTATTTTCGACTTTTGCAAGAAGCTGAAAACATGGCTCTTCTAGTAAGCCCCCAGAGCACCTAGATACCCTCAAGGGTGATTACTTTGCTATACAAATACTGATAACATAACACACAATAAAATATGTCTGAACAACCATTATTCAAGCTGGTTATAGCTCAAGCTGTGAAAGCCAGTCCTTACCTCTTGCAACCCATGGTCCTGGAGGTCCTTCCCTTGATTTAGGCTGCATGTACCCCACTAGCGCATACTGTTCGGGTACCTTGCACAGCTTGTCCGAGCTGCTGGCTAGATCTTCTGGTCGTGCTGTCAAACAGCGCTCTGAGAGCACTGGAGAGTTGTTGTCGTAAGGAGAAACATCACCACTAGAAGCTTTGTTGGAGTCTGTAGATGAATGTCTTCCTCCATGGGAGAATGGCCGATCGGATCGCAGCATTTCAGGGCTCCTATAGGGAGAAGGAAAATATGCCAGTTACTGAACAACAATAAAAAAAGAAAAACACCAGTAACAATAGGTTTAAAGCCTTTTTTAATGAATCTGCCCGAATAAGACAAGTCCACCTGAAACCAAACCAATGTTGGATAAATACAACAGTAAAATTTGGTTATTTGAGTTGATTGAAGTGTCCTGATAGAAAAAAACATATGAGAAGCAAAAAGACAGTCAAAATGATCAAGAAGAACAAGGAGTTTAATAATAAAAAGCAACAAGTTTTGAGCTACACAGAGGCAATGACACTTGGGTAAACGTCCCCAATTAAATAATTAGTTCCACCTATTTCAGAGAGCAACTGTGCAGGTTATGTTACATGCATTTTTTGAATTAACACGCAAACCTGCTAAAATGCAATTGTTAATGAGAAAGTGATGTGAGTATGCTAAAAATGATGAGTTTGAGGGAAAAGAACTTTGTAATCTAATATATGTGGGCTTTAGAGTTTTCACTAGGTACTTCCACTTACTAGCACATTTCAGACTAGATTTATTAAGAAATAAGGTAATGGGCAACCATTCTAATTCTCTCATAATAAAGAAAGAGGGATAGCATATGCTCTATATAATCTTTTATTATAACAAACTGCATGTGACCAAACCTGAAAAGAAATGTTTGAAGTATCCTTCTAATTAGCAGTTCTTTGTTGGAAGGCAATTGTTAATTAAAAAAACCACTAACCCAGTATCAGACAAATCTGAAGACCATTCATTAACCCGCTTACTTTCTTCCTCCCTTGACAGATCTGCATGAAACTGGACAAGCCGTTTAAAAGAAGCAATGCAACATTTGATGCAGATTTGGCTACCAAAGTCATTGTATGCAAACAAGAATGAGCCTTACAATGGTAAGTTATCTGAACCACAAATAGTGAGACAGTATCCCCATTGTATATGTACACACAGTCCTCGCCCCCCAACATCATCTTCAGCTACAGTTTTCAGTCATTCTGGGCCTCAGACAGATCTTTAAAATTAAAAATCGTTTCCGAACGTTTCTGCAATTGCTGCCGGCGCATCTGGGATTCAAACTTTAGTCCAATCCCCAGATAAGATCTTGTACCCAGAAGACGCAAAGAATATTTCAGGCCATTGACAAAGCATTTGAATCCCTGTCCCTCGTGGGCGGCAGGGAAAAAAACAAAACTTCAGCATTTTGGAAAAACAGCAACTTTGTGACACAAAACTTTGGCAAATGAGCAGTATTAGTGTGCCACTACACACCTATAATAGGCCAGTCTTGTAATGAAAATTTAAATAGCAAAGACAATGCATGAAATGAGGAACAGACAGGCACTGTTAGTCCTTTCAGTTTGCCGAAAAATAAGAAAACCCTGCAAAACTAGTTGTGCTTGCTGGTGCAGCCCCTAAACATGCATGATACCACCGCTGCTTTTTAGGTCTCGCGCCTAGTGTTGAGGTGTGCAGCACTGCTCGAGCAGTGCGCGATCTTTAGTACTTGAAAAACGGGGTTTTAGCACTGACCTAGGAATCGCACAAGCTCGTGCATGTGCTTTTCCTTTTGTGCTACCCCATTGGCCTTTGCATGCGTCTTTTTGTAAAAGACTGCACGCATTTGGTCAAAGGCGGGCGCATTGCTCCGCCCATGGCCTATTTGAGTCTATTACGCGCTTGGTGCGCATAATAGACACCAATAGGCCGTGTGGTTTCAATTATTGTGCCCAGATATGGGCACGATAATTGAAAGCACATGGCTCGCAGTGGCGCACGTGCACCACACGCGGGCTTCTTCTGTGTTTGGATCCATTTCTTGGGGAAGCAACAAAATTCTAAGGCTTTGTTTTTACCTATGTGCATTTCTCTGAAGTGTCTATTTTGTGAGAACTCTGTGGCGCGCGCACCACTTATTATCCTTAATAGCAGAAGTCCAGTGGGAGTGGCTCTATAAGTAGAGCGCTTTGTATAGTTTGGCAAAGTAGCTTAGGTAAGTGTGTTATTATTTTTGGGGTCCTCCGGAGGAGCGAGCCGCGTGGGGCCTCTACCCTCTAGGTGACGGTTGCCTATGCGTGCAGCCTTATTCCGTTCTTTCCAACCCTTCTCTGTTCCCAATTAAACAGCAACATTGAAGCTTAGCAGTGTTTTTTGAAGCTGAGATGTCTGAAGCCTCCGAGGCATGCGAGGAAGGGAGGCTCTTCTGAGGGGAGCCACTGACTAAGATCTGCCTACATCTTAATGCCTAGGACTGCATTCTAGGTTTTGTGGGGGAGCCTAAGAGAGTATGCGTCCCCATAAGGCTCCTTTGCCTCCCCACCTTCGGTTTTTCTCCATTTCCTTCTCCCTAGCTCTTTCTCTGTATTTTATTGTTTTCTCTTCCCTTTTCTCGCTTTTTCTTCGCACTGCTTCAGGGCACATTTCCCCCATGCTTTCTCCCTCCCAGTTACACGCTCTTCACCGGAGTCGCCCTCACCTCTTCCCCTCCACACCGATGTCCCACCCTCTTGTGATTTATTGGTTCCTGGAGGCCGCCGTTTGGATTGAAAGGCCTGGACGGCTGATTAATGTTTATTTCCCTGTACAGCTCCTGCCCTGGCCACCTCCCCACCTCAGGACATGTCTTGTGCGTCACTGGAAAAAGGACTGCAAGTAAGGGCTGCCAGCCCATCCAGCCAGCCAGTTGAGACACCACTGACCACGCTCTTTAAAGTCTCCAGCGCTCTCACTGCGTTCAGCCTCAAGAGTTCCTTCAAAATGGTGTCAAGTCGCAGTGCTAGAAAACAACCCCCTCAGAGCTGTGCCGTTATCTTTCATGTTATGCTCTCCCCGGCCCCACAACCGAAATTTGCTATTATGTTGAGCACGTTTGATTAAACTGAAAGTTAAGGTGTTATATTTTCAGTCAGACTAGTAATGTAGGAAGTGTGTGATTTTTTGTTTGTTTCCAAGAAGACCTTCTGCGCCATCACCACTTTAACTGGACGCTCGCTTAGCATTTTTTTTAATGTATTTTAATTTTACCTAAACCGTTTCCGTAGACTGTCCATAGCGTGCTCTCCAGCTGTCTGTAACGTGCTCCCTTCATCCTGCACTTAAACCTGTAAGTACATCTCTGCCTTGCCCTTATTTTATAACCTTTCTTCTAACGCTGGCACATGCATGTCCTTTTCCTGCCCCCTCTCATATATTTAATGTATTCCTTTTTTTCTCTGCAGTCCTCAATTTCCGCCCTGCTTTCTTATTAGCAACATGCATGTGTGTGGAATAACATTTTTCATTTTTTAAATTAAGCATCCCCTTCTGTCAACCTTTCACAGATTTGGATGGATGCTGCTTTCTTTTGGTGCACAATACACATATTTTGAGGACATGCACACCCTCGCTCACGCCGCAAATGACCACCTGCTCAGACGGGGCTTCTAATTGTTAATAGTAGCCTGGAAGGGGCAGGTACTGCGCCCAGCATGAAGTACAGGTCCCCGCCCTACAAACATTTTAACTACTTTGGAAGCCCCCTTGAATGTAATGGACGGCCAGAACTAGTCACTGCTGTGAGGGGTCTCGATACTCCCAGGCCTGTGGGCTAATTACAGGCTAATTCAAGGGCAGACCATGCAGTGGACCCCCTCTGCCCCAAGGCAGGGGGGTCCCCACCCATCTGCATGTCTCTCAGTCTTCTAACAGGCAGTCAGGTCCCTCTATGTCCACCAGCCCTCTAAGGCAGGGCGGTATAGCTGTGTTTCTATAGCACTAGCCTAGCTGGGTAGCAACTGTAATGTGCCTCAGCAGAGAAGTTACATGAATGTGTTCATCAAGCATAGTTTTACATATTTTAATTTCAGTGCAGTTCACACAAGTAATATTTTAGGCACAAATAAATGTTTTTTTTTCCTTATAAAATCACTAAAGGTTTAGTCAAGTGCTGGGACTAAACCCCTAGTAATCCGATACCCAGGGCCATTAGAATTACGCAATAGAGAGAAACTAAATTATGCAGCATGGTTGACTAAATTATGCATCAGGAAAAGAAGGCAGATTATGCTGTTCAAGTTGTGATAGTATTACTTCATTATCTGTCATTTTTATACTTAACACTGTCTGGTCAAAAGTTCCACTTAATCAGTACAAGATATAACACCCAAATATAGCAATCAGTAAACAGAAAGCAGACCAGTCAACCTTTGCAAAGTGCTTTCGATGGATCAAAAGTTACTAAAAAATGTAGCGACACATGTTGCTGTGGTGTCACCAGATTTTTTGTAACTTTTCATCCATCTAGGCTAGAAACATTTTCTTATCCTGCAAATACTCTGACAAACGCGGCAGATCCAGGATTCTGCGGAAAATGACTCAAAAGTCTGGCAATTCCAATGGCCCTGCTGATACCTAAGCCAGCAGCTCACTCACGAACCCACTCTGCTGTTTTTTTGGGATTCTTGCACGCGAGCTGGAAGTTGTGGGCAATGTTGGGCAGCTGGGACAATAACACCCTATTATTATGCACACTGATCTTTGCAGCAAGTGCATTAAACACCTGTGCTACCATACTTCTACTGAGAGTTGTTGGATGTGCAATTGATCTGTGTAGAAAGAAGATGACTAATTCCTTTGCGCTATCTTCACCAGTTCACACATCTTAGAAACAAAAAATAACCTGCAAGGCAACTCAGTGGGTAAAATCCCTGTTGTTGGCTTGCGCCAGCTGGTAATTAGTCCCACCCATCGGGCTGGTCATATTCTGGACGGGGTGTTTTCCAACGACCCTAGACTCTCCACGGGTCCTCCCATTCCCCTGGTCTGGTCAGACCATTTTGCAGTTCCCCTGGAACTTAAATCTTCCCTCTTTTCCATCGCCCCTCGGCCCCACCAACAAAGAACTTAGGCGGAATTTTAGGGGAATCACGAATGCCTCTTGCCCCCCTCATGGCACAAGTCACTATATCTTCTGTGAAGGATGCCAGTGATGCCGCACTGGAACTTTCCAACTCTATCTCCAGAGCAGTAGATCTTTTAGCCCCTGCCTCTTTTTGCTATTCAGCTAGGCGGAAACCTTCAGCCCCCTGGTTTACAGAGCCTCTCAGGCTCTTAAGGCAGAGTTGCAGGAAACAGGAGAGACTATGGCAAAAAAACCTGGGATCCCACAGACAGAGAAAAAAATAAGTCTTTGCTTGGAGACTATAAGGCTAGGGTCATTAAAGAAAAAACAGGCCTATTTCTCCAGGCTAACTACGTCCCTTACCTCTTCTAGGGAACTTTTTAAGATCGTTGATTCTTTGTGTTCTCTACAAACTCCCGATCCCATCATAGGTTCCCAAGAGCTGTGGGACAAGCTCTCGCAGTTTTTCCACACTAAAATCGCCGATATTTATTCCACTCTTGAAGCGCAGAGAGATCAAATGTGCTCCCATCCTGTTCTGGCTCAGCCTACTTTAGAGTGCTGGGCAAAGGATCCCTCCAAGAGTCTTACCAACTTCCCTCTCCTCACTCTCGATCATCTTGACTCACTTTTGAATAAAACTAAATCAGGATCTCCTCTGGACCCTTGCCCTTTGAGGGATCTGAAAGAGTGCAGGGAAACGTTGCTCCCCCCTCTTCTTGAGGTGATGAATCATGCCATAAATGAGGGCCTGTTTCCAGCAGCATGGAATAAAAGCTATAGTCAAGCCTCTACTTAAAAAGCCGACTCTGGATCCGGAAACCCTCAAAAACTTTCGACCTATATCTCTGCTGCCTGCCCCAGCTAAAATGCTTGAATTCCATCTTAATCAGCATTTGACTACCTTTCTTGATGAGTCTGGGTTCCTGGATCAATCTCAGCATGGGTTCCGGAAATTTCACAGCACCGAGTCGGCCTTTACGGTAGTGGTAGACAACATCGGATCAAAGGTCGACCGAGGCCAGACTACTTTTCTGGTCCTGCTCGATCTGACGGCAGCTTTTGATACCCTATCTCCCTCGACTTTAACAGCTCGTCTGAGGGAGACAGGGGTGGAGGGACTAGCATTGAGCCTTATGACCTCCTTCCTTAATCAGAGAGAGCAGAGGGTCAAGCTAGGAGAGTACCTCTCCCCTGCTACACCTGTGCAATGTGGGGTCCCACAGGGGTCGGCCTTGAGTCCGACCCTTTTCAATATCTATGTGGCCCCACTTGCCAGGCTAGTAAGATCGCATGGGATGGAGGTGGTGTCATACGCCGATGACACCCAGATCATGGTGTCCTTCTCCCACTCGGTGAGTACCTCCGTGATCAGCTTCAGGACCTGCATGCACGCAGTCTCTGAGTGGATGATTTTAAACTCTCTGAAGCTGAACGGAGAGAAAACGAGGTCTTGATCTTTGGTAAGGATCAAGACACATGGTCAAGTGATTGGTGGCCTCCTTCTCTTGGAGCCTGTCCTCTGCCTTCGAAATCCGCCCGAAATCTGGGCATGATTATCGACACATCGCTTACCATGACACAGCAGGTCAATAGAACTGTGTCCACCTGCTGGGGAATCATTAAGATTCTTAGAAAAATCTCCCATTACCTCTCCCCCCCAAGCCCGCAAACAGACTGTGGTTGCTTTAGTTACATCACGGTTGGATTACTGCAACGCGCTTTATGCAGACATCAATAAAGGACTTATCCAACGTCTTCAAACCATCCAGAACGCGGCTGCTAGATTTGTCCTGGATGTTCCTAACATCTCCTCAGCCACTCTCGCCAGGAAGAGTCTGCATTGGCTCCCGATCCAGGCCAGGATCTCTTTTAAAATCCTGTGCCTGGTTTTCAGCGCTCTGTCTGGCGGCTGTGCTGAAGCTATAAGCTCCCTTCTGGTCCCTTACACCCCCAGTAGAAAGTTACGCTCTGCTGGCAAGAACCTTCTATCCGTCCTTCGGACAAACAGAGCCAGATGGGGTAAAGGGCCTTTTCCTCTGTGGCCACTAAACTGTGGAACGCCCTCCCCTCCGAGCTAAAAGCACAATCTTCCATGGCGCTTTTTAAGAAATCCCTAAAGACGTGGCTCTCCATCGAGGCCTACCCATAGACATGCTCTCAGACCTAAGATTATGTTTTTCTGATTATGTTTTGGTTAGGCGCCTTGACGCCCGATGGGCTAAGTTGCGCGATATAAGTTTATGTCATCATCATGGTGATCCATGGCCAGCCTAGTGGTCACAAGTTTGAATCTTGTTGCTGGCCAACTCAGCTTTTCTTTATTGGAGGTAATTTAAATATGTACGAAAGAGTTGGGTAATGAGGAAACCTGTAGTATTGACAAAAAAACTACAGAGGTAATTACAAAACTGGTTAAAAAATATGCCGGTAACTTTAGTGTGTGATCTAACATTTCTTTAAATGTTATGGTACAGAAGGGATTGCCATTTTGTGGGCGGGACGTAAATTGTGGATTTTTAATTGGTGGCAAGGTGGCAACCGTGTCTCTTGGCAGCAAAAATCTCACTATCTCTCCCGCCCCCTCGCACCCCTAACCCTTTCCACCAAAATGGGTTAGGAGTACCAACGAAAGATAGCAGGTTAACGGGTAGAGCTAATCTCCCCAACGTAATTATTTGCGCTCATGAAACTGTTCATTACTCCAGACCGCAATACAACGGATCCAACAGTGTGCGCCTAAACTTAAATGAGCTTAATTACCTTGTCTTTTTTAATTAAAGTTGAGTTTTAAGTTTATGAAAATTGTTACGTTTATAGCGGCTGCTAGGGATCGAATTCCCACCGTCTGCGTTACAAGCTGCAAGCCAAAAACGGAGAGCTAACCTCCTGGACCTGAACTATTGCACTTGTGAAACTCTTCACAATCTCAGTGCTACGCCACGCCCCCTGTAGTGCTTACTAACCTGGATGGTAAACAAACCTTCAGTCCGGCTACTGCAGTACATCAGTACAGCTTCCCTACACTTACATTTCTTATCTTCGTTTGGGAGAACTTTGTTTTTTTACCGCTGGTAATTGCTTGCCTGTCAGCAGGGCACCCACTTCAGGACTCCGTGCTTCATGTTTGTGCACCCATTGAGGGTGGCAGCATTGTGTAAATACATAATTGGTAGCTTTAATAGGACATGGATCATGTTCTGGGAATTAAAGGGTGGGGTCAGGGCGCTGCCCCTGAAATATTTGTGAGTTCAAATATGGTCACATTTTGAAGGGCAGCGCACACAGCAATGAAGCTATATTCGTTTTCACTCTTTCTTATGTGGGGCGTTTTGCAGAACTAACGAACAGCACAGCAGTAGCAGGTTGCGGAGGCAATCGGTGACACAGTAAACATGCTGCAGTACAGCAGTGACAGCATGCATGTCGCTGAGCTGCCCTAGGGACGTGGTAGAGTGACCAACAGCACAGCTGTGGTAGGCATTACATGGATGGTAAACAGCACTGCAGTGTTATGGGCCACAAAGCTCACCACCCGCAGGCGAGCTGCAGCACAGACCGACAGGCCAGCATGGATGCTGTAGTATCGCAGAGATACATTCTAGTGTTGCAGTATGTTGTCACACACTGAACACACACCCACCACAGGCGTCATCAGTCAGTTGACCCTGTTAAATAAAAGGGGCTGAGCGCATGTGCTCATGGCCATTTTACCAACTATATCCACTGTGTCTGTGTCACCTTATTACTTAGTACGAGGGCCTAGGGCCCAAATACCACATTGGCAACAAGGCAGAAGCTGTGCCCCTGCGTGCCACAGCTGAAAATCTAGGAAAAGGGGTTGAGAGCTGCGGGTCTAGAGGGCACCCCCTGTGAACGACGCCGGCCGCCGGGAGGCCCGCGGGGCATGTGCCGAGCCCCGGGCATGCTTCGAGATGAGGAGGTGACCGGGAGCCTACCCCGCACCTCATGAACCCTTTGTGAGACGCCCCTGCGAGGAAGTGCCCCGGGGGAAAAGTGAAAGCCGAGCGGAGCCCACCCGCATAGGCCGCGACGACCCGCCAGGCAGGCAGTGAGTCCGGTGAGTGTAAGGCCGTGTTGGAAGAGAAGTGACGACGCATGAGAGGAGGCCAGCGGGAGGCCACCCCGATACCTCAAGTGCCTGCGTTTTCCCCCCTGCGACGACGCGCTACACGCTCCGACTGTCTGAGGACGTGTGAAGAGCCCCGGGGTGTGGAGGAGCCAAGCGGAGCCCATCCGCATCAAGAGATGACCAGATGGGCGAGAGGTGAGCCTGAGTGGGTGCAGTGACAGAGGCCCTGGAGAGACAGTAGCCGTGGCTCCAGTCCAGCACGCGCCTCGTGGACTACAGAGCCGGCTACAGGGTGGCAAGACGTGAACAAGAGTATATATGCCTGCTAAGTGCCCTGGCTGCAGCTCCGACCCCCAGCCATCGCAGCATGCAAACTGAACGAAGCTGCCGCGAGTGGGAGGGGGAGCAGGAAAGAATAAAGCGTGCCACCAGCGGCTCATCGATGCGGCACCAGCACCCCCTGCGCAGCCTGAGAGATAAGAGGCCTGCTGCAAGGGGCGGGAAGCTGTAAGAAAAGTGAATGGCTGCCGCTGCACCCAACAAGTGAGGGGACGTAGGAAGGGTAACAGCGTTTGCCCAGAGGCCCCGCCAAAGTCCGCTATGCCGTCCTGCAGGTTCTAAGACTGTCCATGAACAGAGCCAGCATGCTCAAGCAATAGTGCTAATAACCCCCCCGTGCAGCGCGATAACTGAGAGGCTGCTGCAGCCGGGGATAGCGGGGAGGACAGGCACGAGACAGCGGGTGCAGGTGACCGGCCAGAGCGGCCAACGTGTAAGGGAGCCGGCCCTACTCCCTGTAAAGACTGCCCATAATAACGCGTGTCCCCGTGCAGCCAGTAAACCGCGGCGAGCCTGCTTCAAAGGGGCAGTGAGAAGTGCCAGCATGTGGCCGGTGGCCGATCAGAGTGACCCCCCCGTGCAGCCCGCAAACTGGAAGGGCCTTTTGCTAGGGGCAGAGAGGAGACAAAATGACTACATGCGGCAAGCGCCTCTGAACATGAGGTATTCATCATATTTTGCCACAAATCTATAACTGAGCTATTGGTCTCCTTAAGAGAAGGAAGTATGGGTTCAAGGAAGTGTGCGGAAGGTCTGCTCCTGGCAACGGTTTTCATAGATTCTTCTTGCGATATTTCCTTGAAGGAGGTCCAGGAGACCTTAGATTTTGGGGAATCTGATATGTAAATGGACAGGAGCTGGACAGTTTCATATTAACTGTTTTTAAGTGGATTCTGGAGCTTTTAATAAAGAAATGCTAATCTGTTGCCATTGTAACCACAAGTTACTATAAGCAGAATGTTTTCATGGAGTTTTTGGGGTGTTATTATTATCTACATTAGTCCATAGAACAAGGAAGAACCTTGAGATCATATATTTCTGGGGTGGGAGGAGTGTATTTTAGCTTGTGTCTGTGCCAGTGAAGTGAGCGCGCACGCCCAGCCACAGACCATATACCTCCGCGCGACCTGGACACACGCGCTGCCTTCATGCCTGGACATGGGGTTCTCCACCCGGGCTGTCACACGGCTCAGTTGGGGCGTCTCCACCCTTCTGTTGACACTTTTACTTTCAACGCATGCCTTTCCCCAGACGAGCATCAAAATTAGTCAAGGTGAGTAACAAGAGTATATTTAATGTCAGGACGAGGTGGCTTTTTTCAGAGTTTGTGGTTTAACTTATTTAGAACTTTTTTGTATAAGAATTCGAGAGTGGAAGAAAGCGTTGGTGCTGCAGAAATCTTTATTTTCCACAGTCTGTTTATGGAGTGCATGTAACTTTTATGTAATCCAACTGGCAAGCAAAGCTTGCTCCAGTTTTGAGTATTACACTTTTAGTGCCCTCCGCACCCATATTATGGGCAAAGTAAGAAGACTAAATATAAGGTTTTTTTTTTTATTCAATGCTATTGTTTAAATTAATGTACTATTAATTGCTACAAAAGATATAAATGTTCAATATTGTTGTTCGTGGTTGGGCAAAAATGTAAATTTCGGAAGCATTTTTACAGCGTCTTCATCACATCATAAAAGTTCCAGCGTTCTGTATCTATCACAAACATTTGAAAGCAGAAACATTCACTTGAGAAAGCTTTTTTGCAAAAGAAAACTCCCAATTTTGTGGAGGGTTTTTCGTAACAATTTTTTATTGGTTTCAATCGTCTTGATGGTTGAAAAGCTTGCAAAGTTTTGCTGGAAATGTCATGTTTGCAAAGGAAAAGCTTTACTGCCCTAATCACGCTTGGTATGATAAAAAGAAATCTAAATCAGAATAAAATAGACTGGTACTTTGGGCTGCACTGTTCATACAGTACAAGGCTCAAATTTGATGTGTGAATGATTGGACAGCCTTCAGCCTCTTCAGAAGAGCATTATTTGCTGCACCCATACTGTTGTAGGGGTCAGACTGGACAGGGCTGTGCTGTTTCCAGCTGTGCACTTACATGGATCAGGGTCTTCGAAAGAAGATAATACAAGCATTGGCATAGCCAATAGGTCTTGCTTTTGGGACCTTATAAGTATTTAGTTATGCTGGACAATATCCTTGGTGCAACAACATCAACTGTTGCATGGCTAAACACGTATAAGGTCCAAAAGCCAGACCTATTGGCTATGCCAATGCTTGTTTGTTCATTCAGCCACGCTGCTGTCTGACATGGCTAAAAACATTGACAAAGCTAATAGCTCTCTCATAGGTTAGATATGCTTGTTTTAGTCTTTCTTCGAGTTAGGGAAAATCAATCTTTTAATAGTGTCCCCCTGGGGTCGGCATTGTTACTGTAATGGTGGAAGAGCAAGATGTGATACAACTGAGGAGGCTTGATCAGAGAGGACTGCTACCTCCTATCAAAAGGTGTTTGACCCGGTGGTCTACGCTCTCACATTGCCTTTTCTGTTAGTTGCCCCATGACGGTGCATGGGATGCGCGCTCAAAGCCTGTTTCATATAGTATGCCTTTACATCAGAATAATATATCCCGCCAGTCAGGTAATAACTGCCAATTTTCCAGCCCTCTAGTAAAAAAGCAAAAAATGATCAACTGATTTGACCTTATTGCAAATAATAGACACCTGAAGCCGAGGATTCTGAGCCTAGCTTGAAGCTCGGTTTCAAGAGAAACATTTCTGAGGTGGACGGCAAGGCGAATTATGTTCACCACTGAAGAACTGCATATTACTACAAACATGATTTTTCTGTTGGAAGGACTGGCAGCAACAGAGGGTGCAAACAGAGACATGAGGTTGGTGGGAGGGACAGGCCACACCATATCAGCAATAAATTAAATAATATGAGCTTCTGTAATGTAATTCGGTGCACATGTAAAACGCTCAAAAGCCATTGGTCTTATTTTGCACTTTATAAATGCAACATTCAAGAGATTGAGGTGTAGGGTTGGTGGGGAACACGATGTAGGAGGGGGCATGAGCACCAGGGCATTACCGTCCCATCACAAACATCCCCACCTTGGCCAAACTGCTGGAAAAATGTGTGCAACTTCAACTAACAAAACACATTGACAAGTTTGATCTCCTCAACCCTCACCCATCAGGCTTCCGAGCGAAGCACAGCACGGAAACGGCCATGACTCACATAACGGATGACGCCCTCCAAATGCTTGATCGCAATGATTCATGCCTCCTCATCCTTCTCGACCTTTCTTCAGCTTTCGACACGGTCAAACACGAGAACCTCCTTGAGCTGCTAAACACTAGAATGGGTTTATCCGGGACTGTTCTCAAGTGGTTCACTTCCTTCCTACATAACCGGTCTCAGAAGTTCAAGATCAACAATGTGTTGTCCTCGCCTGTGCCAGTAGACTTAGGCGTTCCACAAGGATCCTCCCTTTCACCCACACTGTTCAACCTCATCATGGAGCCACTTGCCACCCTGCTCCAAGCATCCAATGTATGCTTCCATATGTATGTCGATGACACTCAACTCTACCTAAAGGTACAATCCCCGGAAGATATCAAACTCCTGAACCACACTCTTATAAAGACCCAATCGTGGTTGGCCGACAATCACCTCAAACTAAATGCTCTGAAAACTGAGTTCCTTTTGATAGCACCCCCTGCGAAATCTACCACCACCCAACTTTGGCTCAACCACCTAACAGCATTCAATGTCCGGCCCACCATCGTGGAGTCCGCGAAATCCTTAGGTGTCACACTTGACGCAAAGCTCAACATGCAACAGCACATTAGCAAAGCAACGAAAGGAGCCAATTTCCATATCAACTCATTGAGGAAGCTGAAACCCTTCCTCCCAGCCAAAGACTTCCAAAATGCAGTACAAGCCCTCGTCATCCCCCGCATAGACTATGGAATTGTGACCCTCAGTGGTCTCCCTCTAGCAACAACTGCACCCCTAAGAGCCTCCTTGAACGCTGCCGCGAGACTCATTACGGGCTCAAGAAAACACTCTCATATTACCCCTGATTTGAAATCTCTGAAATGGCTGCCCTTTGAAGCCAGAATACAACTGAAAATTGCTGTGATGACACACGCGGCCGTTCACCACAAGGCACCTAACTACCTCACTCAAAAGCTGACTATATCAGGAGGTTCGAGATCCAATAGAAGTACAAAAAATCTACTCTTGAAACCTTGCAGATTCCGGAAGGAAAAAACATACAAACGCTCCTTCTCAGGAATGGCACCGAGGATCTGGAACGCACTCCCTCCTGAAACCAGGCTTATCTCCTCCACGGCCGTCTTTAAGAAAGAGGTGAAAGCCATCCTCATGGCTAAGTTCACCTGAACTTTAATGTTTGTTGCTCAGAGACTTCGCACCGCTTGGGTATTACTGGTTACATGTTTGTCTAATGTCAAATAATGTCATATTATTCAGGATCTAGACTGGTTTATTCTTCTTGTTTGCCATAATTCCATGTTGGATAGTCGATCCTTTTATACTACTCACTAAATATCTTTTATTAGACTATTCACGTTAACCTACTGAATCTCGATGCCCGTCCCCTTTGCTCCCCGTAACTTTTAGATACTGGCATAAGCAATCCCATTAGCATTAGTTCGCCTGACTTTTATCGTAGTTGTATGAAAGACTCAGTATCGTCTTATATTATCGCTTATTTGATTGTTTATTGATCTTTTATTAGAACATGACTGCCATCCGATCATGCTACTGAATTTTATAGTGCACCCAATATTATGTTGCGTCACCTTCATGCTATCCCCACCCTTATTTCTGTGAAGCGCTCTGATATCTGTAAAGATCTTGTTCGCGCTATATAAAACTCTGAATAAATAAAATAAATAAATAAAAAGCAACAACATGGCAAGTAAAAAGAAAAAAAATTCTCTATCAGCCCAGCTGGCTACTGGTAGATGCAATGTAGTTGCTGTTGCTGGGTTGACAAGTTTGCAGTATATGTTATCAGGTGTAGCACACACGCTGGTTTCTCATACACATTTTGGTGTTTGAAAAGGATGAGATACAATGGGTTTCTGCATCTGCTGAAGAGATATCTAAGCCAACTGCAGGAAATCCCAGCAGGGCCAGCTTGGCGTTTCACCCTTCTGACGTCAATGAAATGAGTTGTAGAGAGTTGAGTCATATTAACACCAGTCACTTAAGATGCCACCAAGGATGTGGCTGCTCTGATATTATACCAGAGCAGAGAAAACGGTCTGATAAATTTGAAATAGGAAAAGATTTTGTTATATTGCATTCAAGAGCCATACAAGCCAACAGACCTGATTCAGGCGGGAGACCCCGGACTTTTGAAGCAAAAAGGGCTTTATTTCACCTGCCTCTGCCTTAAAAATTGCCCCTGTTTCAAAGTATGTCAATGGGGAAAATGCATTCCCCGACTTCTTTTGAAATATTCCACTTTCCAGCTATAAAACGTTGGCAAGTGTGAAACTCCTTCCCCAGACATTCAGTTGAGGTCAATAATATTTTGTACAAATATTTGTACCTCTTTATTACCTGTTTAATATCTGCATACAGCAATGAGCATTTGAAGCTTTACTAGCTAGCTTCAATCTGCTTTTAGGTTCCCTTTGAGCAAGAAACATTTTTATTGCAATCTCAATTCATACATGTTAGAAATGAGGGTCTCTAGTTGGCAGAGGAATCCTCCGTGTCCAAGTAGGGACTCTTCCTACTAGTTAGGTGAGACGGGTTGGGGTCACCAGGCAGGAATCTAGAGGAAAAGGGCGACTGGTGGTCTGCTGTACCTCTTTCTACACCTCTTGTCCCCTTTCAGCAGGAAGAATGGATGCCCGAGAACAAAACTTTATTGCACTACACAGATGACGAACAGATGAGCGGCTCCCTTAACTGGGGATTTCTACCTGACGAGACTCCTCCCCATGACGACGTCAGCACGTTCCAGGCGTTAAGGTCGGAGACTCCCAGGGAATCAGGGTGCATCGACACCGGAGGAGAGAAGGAGCCGAGAGTGAGAGAGTTTAGAGTGACCAGAGGAGTGGAAGGAAACATCGGAGAAGAATGAGGAGCAGGTCCCGCTGCAGCCCCGACGGAGCCAGGAGGCCAACTTTACCACAAGTCGCCATGCCACGCTCCAGGAGGAGCGTGGCTAGAACAGGTACGCGACAAGTTCTCAGGGTGGGTGGGAAGGAGAGAATATAAACCAATCTAGCGAGAATCCTCCGATCCCCTCCAACCTTAAAACCCAATCGTTCACCGGCATGAGCACCACTTCACTACCCCTATTTTTGTTTGGAGTGGTGTGTCATTACGTGCACAAGTCTGGTGTTTTTCCTTCACTCCCTGGTCCCTTACATATGGGCTATAAGTAGGACAAGGATCCTGACACGTGTTTTCCTCTCTCTTATCTCACGCTGCATACTCCTCCACCTGAGGAGACGTCCGACCCGCGGGGACCAGAGGTTAGGAGTCCAAGCAGCCAAGCCTTACCAAGTTCAAGGGTACCCGAAACTACCACCAAGACAGATCCCGCCGCATTTGCGGACCAGAGACCAACAAGTAGACACAAGTGCGTCTTAGGAAAAATAAAACCTTATCTACCCCGATCAGGCCTACGTTCAGTTCTTGTAACCCGCCACATTAGGGTAAGGGGATTACACTTCTCAAATAACCCCTACTCACCCCCTTGGTAGCTTGGCACAAGCAGTCAGGCTTATCTCAGAGGCAGTGTGTGAAGCATTTGCACATTACACACAGTGATAAAGTGAAAACACTATAAAAGGACACCAAACCGGTTTCATAAAACTAGCCAATATTTATCTGTGTAAAACAAGACCAAAACGAATAAAGTCCAACATAGAGTTATCAAGACATGAATAATGCAAACAAAGACTTTAAATACAGTTCCTTGAAGTCGATAGCTCCATCCGGGACTACCACAGCGTTGTGAACAAAGAAATCCAAGAAATCGGGGCGTGGCCAACAGCATGGCTTGCTAGGACGTGCTTCTCCGGCGCTCCCGGAGAGATGCCTCCAAATCCGTCTTTCTATATAGCCCCACTCCACCAGAACACCGAGAAAGCAGCAGTGGAACCGCTAGACTCCGCGGAGACTATTACATGCGGCTCCCATGACCGTAAACTAGCAAAACGCCGACTTTGTTCCACCGTCTCGGGAGATCTGCCGGCGACAAGATGGCGGCCGCTGTGACCGAGCATCGGCGGCGGCGCTGAAATCCAGCCGACAGGTCCTATGGCTATCTACCACTGTTGGGGTCTGGTTGTGAGAGTCCTCGTGTGGCGCCCCGTCGACAGTAGGATCCCCAGTGTGGGGGTTTGGACTCCCCGGCGACATTGCGACCTTCATCAAGAAGGCGAGTGGAGCGGGCCGCAAGGATAATGCGAGCCCGGGGATCATCCCGCCACTGACCGGAGGTCTGGGAGGTGAGAGCGTGAGGGACACTCTGCGGAGCCTGAGCGGTGGTGTGGAGCTGGGAGACTGCCCTCACTCAGACGCCGGGGCCCCCCCGAAGACCAGACACTTTACCAAGATGGCGGCCGGAGCCGCAAAACAGAGCTCGAGTGGGCTCCGATCCTGCCCCTGACCCCGCAGCAGTCCCTGCGCTCTGTGGCCCAACGAACTTCCCACGGCCATCCACCGGGTGCTGTGGTCGGACCTCCCTGGCCCTACATTGCCCCTGATTTGGCGGGAGGTCTCCCCGTGGTGTCCTTGCTGTCCTACACCCAACTGGGAAGCCCTTGCCCCACCGGAGGTGGCCTTCGGCACCGTCGGAGGCCCGGAGCGTGGGGGATCTCTGCATTCTATGACCCCCGGACCCCTTGACGGAGTGGCGGCCCTGGGCGGCGAAAGGGGCATTCGGCGGGGTGTGTAACTCCGAGCCGCGGCGAACATAGGAGCGCTGCCCGGGACGGGCATTCAATTGCACAAGAACCAAGGCCCCTGGAGAGCTGGACGAAGAAGCACGTGTCCCCCCGGGGACTACGGTGTTGGAAGATCGGACTCCCATCTCCCGTGGTGGACTACGGAGGTCCCTGCCCCCAGCTACGGCCAGTGCATCAGAGGAGGGGAAACCCACAAGTTGCTCAGTGAGATCGACGTTACGGTACTCCCAGCCATGGGGAAGAAGGACACGCTCCACAAACCTCCTAAACAGGGGCCCATGGACAATTTCGCCGCGCCTAAACAGTCGGCGGAGGTCCTCCCCGCTGCCTCTGGCGTGCGCTCCGACACTGGACTTGCTAATGGGAGCTATTCAGGCGTCACAGGCCGATAACCAGGAGTCCCGAGCGGCCCTAGAAGTCAAAATCGGCGAGGTGGGTTCTGAGGAGACACTGCTGAGGCAAGACTTCAGAAACTTATCAGACAGGGTGACTACAACTGAGACACGGATAGGCGAAGCCGAGGATTCGATCTCCACCCTAAGAAAAGACATGGCAGAACTCAAGGCATCCCATCGCCAACTGATGTGGAAGGTGGACGATGCCGAGAACAGAGCGAGACGCAACAACCTGCGCTTTGTAGGTTCTAGGGAAGGAATTGAAGGGATGAATATGGCAACATTCCTCCACTCCTGGTTGACTAAAACCTTCCCGACGGTAAAGTCCTCACCTTGCTTCATCATCGAGAGAGCGCACAGGGCCCTCCTGGCAAAGCCGCCGGAAGGTGCGAGACCTAGACCGGTCATTGCGCGTTTTCTCAACTTCGCGGACCAGGACCTGATTCTGCGAGAGGCTAGGAAACTGGGGGAGATCCGACTGGAAAACACGAACATTATGATATTCCCAGACTACAGCCAGAAGGTGCAGAAAAAACGCCGCTCCTTCGATGCAGTGAAGGCGAAACTAAGAGACTTCAATATCTCCTATATGCTCCTCTTCCCTGCGAAGCTAAAGGTAATCTACAAGGAAAAGTCAATCTTCTTTAACCATCCGGAGGATGCCTGGCAGTGGCTGGAGGAGCGCCCTATACTCCATAGCAGAGAGACCGTTGGACGCGAAATGGACAGGTCACTGCTGCACGGGCCCCAGTGGGAACTACTAAAGACACAGAGGACAGCACTCCGTCCACCCGTGGTAGAGGCGATCCGAGACTTGGAACACGACACGTCGAGGGCGGAACAGCGTTCCCGAAACAGACACTCAGGACTCTCACTCATGAACAATGGTGGGACTGGTTACTGAGATTGCAGCTCGTCGATGGGGAGCACGCAAGTTGACACGCCCTCTTGTATTTACATTTATTGTTCTTTTGGTTTTTTGTTCTTGATCACACACCTTTCCCGACTTCTGATATCTGCGCTTGTTTGGGGAAAGCAGTGCTGTATGCTTTTGGAGGGGTTGGTTAGGGCAGACTAAAGGGAAGGATGCACGGGAGGGCGACAGGCCTTCTCCTACGGACAGTTCTGTCTTGTGATGGGATGGGACTGGAAGGGGAGGGAGGTGGGGTGGGGGGGAAGGGGTACGGGGGTTTCACGTTAACTCAGGTTGGGGACGGTTAGGGAAGAGTTGGGGTGAGGGGGTAGCAGTCCGGAAGACACAGTTGTACACTTTGAAGCTTCACACCACATATCAACATCAGAGACCAACCTCATTTAAGTATCCCATTCTCAAATGGCAAGTGCCTTAGCGACACCGCAAGTGGGTGACGGGGGAGTTAGCATCCTGACATGGAATGTGAATAGACTGGGTTCTAAAGTTAAACGAGGTCTTGTGAACTCCTACCTTAAAAGGTTAGACCCGGATATAACCCTACTGCAGGAAACCCACCTTAAAGGAACACACTGTGCCTTCATAGCCAGGGGCAGCCATAGAGTTCTGGCTCATGCGAGCTACATGTCCGATTCCAGAGGGGTAGCTGTCATTAATAAAAAAAAGGCCCCATTCTGTACCACAAGCACCTGGATTGATCCACTGGGGACATATGCTGGGGTTCAAGGGACATGGAACAGACGTACATACACGATAATCTCGGTCTATGCACCGCCCAAGCTACAGGCACGTACGCTCAAGGCTCTCGCAAACGTTCTCCTAGACACAGCTGACACTATCCAAATCATGGGAGGTGATTTTAACGACGTTATGGATATAGAACAGGATCGATCTGGGGCTGCAGGTAGAGGGGGGAACCGGACGGCCCTGTCCCACCAGATTGCTAATATAAGACTCACAGATATTTGGAGATGGCTGCACCCTACTCAGATAACCTACTCATATTACTCAGGGGCCCATAAGGTGTTCTCGAGGTTAGACTACATATTTATGTCTAGACAGTACTTGGTGGACGACACTGCAGACTATAAGGCCAGAGGTATATCTGACCATTCACCATTGTTAGTAAAGGTGGGCCACACCCGGGGCGCTATGGGGGTCACTTGGCGCCTTGCGGCCTGGGACCTTCAAAATGCAACTATTCTGCTTGGCCTGAGAGCGGACATCAAGGTCTAGGTTACTGAAAACGAGGGAACAGTAGAGTGGAATGTCACCTTCTGGGAAGCCCTGAAACCGGTATTACGGGATAGAATACAAAGTAGACTGGGTGAGGAACGACGTAAACTCCAAGCCGAGGTACGGCCCTGGAACAGACTATCCTAGGTTTAGAGAGGGAATACCAGAACCTGAATAACACCGAGACTCTTAGAAGATTGCTAGATGCCCAGAGGCAATACAGAGAGCTGGTTACTAATGAGGCGAAAACTCAATCCCTTGCCACCCTTCATCATCTTTACGATGTTGGGGATAAGCCAGGCAAACTCCTAGGAAGAAGGAGCGAGCGACTAGATGAGTGGATAGCATCAGGAACGCAGACGGGATGCTTGTCAGCTCTGATGCGCAAATAGCTGAAACATTCATCACACACTGCGAACTTTTCTACGCAGCCAGGGATCTGGGGACGCGTGAGGAAGCTATACAGTACATGACACAGACGGACCTAGCCATGCTGTCTCCTGAGGCCCTTCTGGTCTTGGAGGTGGACATTACAGTACACGACATATCAGAAGCTATAGCCAGACTGAGACCGGGTAAAACTCCAGGGCCAAATGGTTTCCGGGACAAGTTTTTTAAACGTACGGCAGACCTCTTGGCCCGTCACTTAAAGGGTCTCTTTACCGGGGCCTACCAGGAGGGGAGGCTCCCCCAGACCTCTCCTTGGCTACGATCGTCCCAATACACAAGGAGGGCAAACCGCGAGAGGAATGTGCGTCCTACCGCCCCATCTCCCTCCTAAACAAGGAAGTGAAACTTTTAGCGACTATCTTGGTGCTCCGCCTGAGGTCGGTTAACCTTATACATCTGGACCAATCCGTTTTTTTACCGGACAGAGCAACCAAACTGAATCTTAGACGTACCCATAATTGGCTACAGGAAGTGAAGGGAAGGAGCGATCCACACTGGTTTCTCTCCCTTGACGCCGAAAAAGCCTTCGACGCGGTCCACTGGCCATTCCTCAATGCTGTGCTACACAAATTTGGTTTTGGCCCTAAATTCCAGAGGTGGGTCCAGCTCCTCTACACTGCACCAATAGCTAGGGTGAGGGTGAATGGGTGGCTATCGCGTGAATTCTGGATCTAGAGGGGGACCCGTCAGGGCTGCCCCCTATCTCCCCTCCTCTTTGCACTTACCATTGAGGTACTTGCAGCCAGGATCCGACAAAATTAGGGCATCTCCGGTTTCGAAAGATTTGACACAGACCCCGCACAAGAACAAATATCACTCTATGCGGATGATGTCCTTTTATATATTACAAAACCAGAGACCGCTGTCCTGGAGCTATTCTGGGAATTAGAGCGCTATGGTAGACAAGCGGGACACACAAATTGGCACAAATCTATCTTGTACGACCCTGGGGGACGGGACCGATGGGGAAGGCTGCCAGAGCAACTATTGACAACGACCGAAGGCTTCCAGTATCTTGGGATATACATCACCCTAGATAAGACTCTATTGTTCCAAAAGAATCTGGAACGGATCATATTGAACTCGGTGGCGGATATGGACCGCTGGAGACAGCTCCCACTCACACTTCTAGGTAGGGCGGCCATGCATAGGATGATCATTCTACCTAAATATCTCTATGCCCTACAGAACGAATATTACCCGCTCCCGACTACGCTAATTGCTAAAATTCACTCTGACCTGATAACCTTTCTTTGGTTAGGCAAGCAACCTAGAGTGGTCCTGACTACGCTCCAAAGACACCAATATAGTGGGGGGATCTCACTCCCTAACCTGGAGGCTTACTATTGGGTGGAACACATGGCACTGATTAATGATTGGCTGCATGCCCCGGCGTATCACCCAACATATGCCCTAGAGAGGCATAAATTGTCGTCACAAAACTTACTGTACTATCTCTACGGGGGCACTAGACGGGCACCGCTCCTCCCAGCAACGACCCTCACGCTAAATGCGTGGACCAAGGCCACAAGGCGCATGGGATGGGAGAAGAAGCCCACCCGGCAGACACCGTTATGGCACTGTCAGTGGTTAACAGAACTCAATAAGCTACGCGGCTTCCGAAGATGGGACGACATAGGTATCTCCACTATAGGGGATGTGATCGCCAAAGGGAAGATGAAATCCTTTCTGGTCCTCAAGTCAGAATTTGGGCTTCACCACTCACAGCTCTTCAAGTATACACAGCTGCGTCATGCGTGGCGGGCCCAGAACGTCCCGCTAACCGATTTCCCAGAATATGCGCCTTTGGAGGGACGGCTCCTCCAAGAACGGATCCAAGGGAAGGCGGTCTCCCTCACATACAAAACCTTAACTAACAATATGTTGGGTGACCTGGCGAAGCTTAGACGTACGTGGGAGGCAGAGGTGGGGGACATAGAGGATCTGGACTGGGATATAGTATTAATGCATCCCCGGGAGGTGGCAATTAAATCAAGACTACGCCTTATTCAGTTCAATGTGCTCCACAGAACCTATTACGACAGAATGCGACTCCATAGAATGGGGAAAGTAGAAGACTCACACTGTCTTAGATGCCGCCAGCCCGACGGAGACTTTTATCACACCATCTGGGCATGCGACAAGCTACAAACTTACTGGACGCACATATTCATAGAACTGGGGGAGGTCTTGGAGGTCCCGCTCCAACGAGAACCCAAGCTGGCACTACTGGGTATGACTAATGAGGTAGACCTAACGTGCCCACTCCTCACCTTCCTAGTTCTCGCACTAGTTGTAGCAAAAATGGACATTGCAAAGTATTGGGGGTCACCAGAGCCGCCAGGACTAGAGGAATGGAGGATAGGGTTGGACCTCTACATGGCAGCCGAGAGAGTGACGTATAAAGCAAGGGGGTGCCCGAAAAAATTTCAACGGGTCTGGACCAAATGGCGGCACTACCATGGGTTGGACGGGGGGTTGTGAGGGATGGGAACTTTAAGACTTGGCTATTCCATCGCTAGAGCACTGACAAGAGTACTTCGGATGGGAAGCGATATGATAATCACACCTTGTGTCAGTGGATGCTGAATTTGAGATGTTTCGCATTGTGACAGAACTTTGTGGCTTTGAGGTGGGTGGGTGTGGGAGTAGAGGTGTATGTGCTGCTGATTTCACGACTGTATTGTTGAGTTCTGATAAAATGCAAATAAAAATATTTTAAAACAAAAAGAAATCCAAGAGTTCAGGCCGACCGCGAGGTCACGGGACAGCTACGGTGTCAGGAAGACCCGCAAACCATACCTTGGAAATGCAGGGACCTGTGGACCTTTTGATGAGCTCCGAAGAGCTGTGTCCGGAGGCGTAGGTTCCAAAGGTCTGTG
This sequence comes from Lissotriton vulgaris, assembly GCF_964263255.1. Taxonomy (NCBI): domain Eukaryota; kingdom Metazoa; phylum Chordata; class Amphibia; order Caudata; family Salamandridae; genus Lissotriton; species Lissotriton vulgaris. The sequence continues at coordinate 490,501,727 of NC_141696.1, forward strand.
CAGGAGTCGTCAGGCCCTTGAAGTCACTCACGTTGCAAATCAAACTCCATGAGGTTAAAGTCAAGAGCGAAGGCTTTGGCAGGCGTCAGGCTGTGGTGTGAAGTGGAGCGGTGAGGCTTGCGGTGCCCTCGGGTTGCAGTGCAGGCAGCAGCTAGATGATAGCATTCAGCTGCATCACTGAGACTAGTACTGAGATGCTCGTTGTGCGGCTGGCAGATCATGCTGCAAACAGCGGTGTTGTTGAAGTGCTGTCGTCAGTAGACGATCTGGAGTCAATGGCGCCGACATCAGTTGGCCAAGGCTGCAGTGTGGGATGGGACAGTGCATCGTGTAACTTATGAGCGGTGTCCCCAGGCCACAGTGAAGACAGCGGCATCGATGTCAGGGATACTAGGGTGGTGATGCGAGGCGGTGCGAAGTGCGCTGCCCTCAGGTCACAATGCAAGCAGCAGCTAAGTGGTGGCGGAGGGCGGCTTAATCAGTGAGACCAGAGTTGCGGTGAAAAGCGGGACGGTGCTCTGGATGGTGCAAACAGGTCTCGGGCCGGCAGCAGCGTAGTTGACGGCATCGGCTTGATCATTCTGTCTTCCCTGGTCCATCTTCACTGCAGGAGGTGGAGACAGTATTGTGCAGAGCAGACACAGCCTATTCAGGTACTAGTGAAAACTCTTCCCATCACTCTAAATGCCGAAAGGTCTATTCAGCCAGTCTATGAGTCACTCAGGAAAGGCAAGGCACACCTCACCCCCCCTGGTGTCTGTCTAGAGTGAATGCACATCCCCAGATCCTGTCACTCCAAAACCAGATGGTGAATACACAAACAGGCAGAGGCACACAGGATGGTTAAACAAGAAAGTACCCACTTTCTAAATGTGATATTTTCAACCACAATTAAAAACCACCTACACTAAAAGCTGTGTTATTAAATTCTGAGTTCAGAGAGCCTAAACTCCACATCTCTAGCTGTTCCCAATGGAAAGTTACACTTGTATAAATGTTGAAAGGCAGCTCCCATGTTAGCCTATAAGAGAGCTAGTCCTTGCAATAGTGAACATGAAATTGGCAGTATTTCACTATCAGGCCATGTAAAACACACCAGCATATTTCCTACCTTTCACATACACTGCACCCTGCCCATGGGGGTACCTTGGGCCCACCTTAGGGGTACCTTACATGTAGTAAGAGGGAGGGTTAGGGCCTGGCAAGAGGGTGCACTTGCCAGGTCAACATGGCAGTAAAAACTGCGCACATACACTGAAGTGGCAGGTCAGAGACACATTTGAAAGGCTACTTATGTGGATGGCACAACCAGTGCTGCAGGCCCACTTGTAGCATTTCATATCAAGGCCCTGGCCACACACAGTGCACTTTACTAGGGACTTACTAGTAAATCAAATATGCTAATTATGGAAAATCAATCATAACACAATTTTGCAGTAGGAACACTTGTACTTTAGCACTGAATAGCAGTGAAAAAGTGCGCAGAGACACCTAAACAGCAAAAACGAAGTCCAGCATTCCATCAAAACAGGAGCTCAGAAAGCAAAAGACTGGGGAAACACGCCAAAAGATGCCAGATCTAGGAATGCAGCAGCTGGTGGATGATGATGCAAAGCAATTTCTGCCTTAATTAGCTCACAGCAAGTGAAAAATACTTTATAATGTAAGGAAAATAGGAATTTCAAGAAACACACACAGCCCAATAATCAAGATTTACTAACTTATTTCTGTTAAGTACGCCTGCAATCATACATTTCATTTTCTGCTCTGGTCTACCTAAATCTAATAAAAACAAAAACATCACACATTTTTCTGAAGCACATTCTTTGCTTATTAGGATGTTACAGGCAACTCGTGTAGGAGCTAAACAGTTTTCACTGTTCAGTAATCAGCCAAAAGGCTCAGCATTCCTGATAAAAAATGCAACCAAAAGAGATAACAGAAAATGCAATTTTGTTAATCTCTCTGAAGTAATCAGATAGTCATTTGTAAATCATCTTGAAGTCATCAGGAACAATCTCAGCCTAAGAAGTAATCCTAAACTAAGTTTCAAATGATCCTCAGTCATCAGGAAGATTCTTATCTTGTGAAGTAATCAAATGGCCATCTTCTAGTCATCCTGAAATCATCAGGCTCAAGTTTCTAATCTTTTCTGATGACTTTAAGAGCTTGTTGATGTCTGATGACGTGGAAATGACTTCTATAGTAGTTTGATGATCATACAATGAAGCTGGGATGGCTTCTAAAGTAATCCTTTTTGACCTGGGTATATAGAGGGGAATGGCCAACAAGATGGCCGACTAGCAGCTCCCTAAGCCGGCTCTGCCAGACCACAACTTTATCTGCACTTGAATCCTGTCCCAACACTGCATTCTGCCCACCATCCAACTGTTAAAACGTAAATAATACCCACTGAGAGAATAGAGCCGACCGCGGACTAAAACACAGTTCGGGAGAGGCCGGATGGAAGAAGTCGCAGCAAGAGACTCCTGCGGCTGACAAGATGGCGGTCACAAGGCGAGGACCAGCTGAACAATGGAGACCAACTTGCCCCTGTGTGTGCCTGGACCCACAGGCAGGCAGATGGTGGCCCGCCGGACCCCAGGCATTGGTTCCGAGCCCCTTGGAGTGGCCTTGATCTCACTGCCCGATAGGAGGGGGTGAAACCCCGAAGGGTCCAGGGGTGCGGATAAGAGTGGCGGCGGCAACGACCTGGAGGTGAGAAAGATTCTGGACCCGGGACACCCCTCCCGACCTCTGGGGACATCTGATCCTGGAGGCAGCTACCCCAGGTGGCCAAGGATGGGCCATGGGGATGACATTGAGAGCAGGCGGCCTTTGAGGTGGGAGCTTAGAAACAGCGAGCAGAAAGGGGCCGCTCCTGGCGCTGCACAACGAGAACAGCCTGCCCCTCCAAGACTCACCACCTGAGCGAGCAAGGACCAGGGCGGCACTTGTGCTGGGTAAGTGGTCCACGGACCCTCATCGGAATGCCAAGAACGGGGCAGAGAACAGCAGTGAGAGGGTAGCCTCACTGGCCTGGGTCGGGTGGCGAACCCTTGGAAAGGTACGATACACCCACACCTGACTCGCCAAACCCCAGTTAAGTGCAGCCCCAAGCCCAGGAGGGACATTGGTCATCACAGATGGGTGGCCTCATTGTAGGGGAGTCCCGAGGCGCTGCACACCCTACAAAGGAACGAAAAAATGGGGGTATCTCCCTTCCTGACATCAAGGCTTACTTCTGGGAGGCATTGAGCACTGGTGATGATTGAGCACTGGTGATCAATGAATGGGAGCATTCACCGCGAGACCACCCCACATACGTGTTAGATCAAACTCATCTTTGGCATACTATGGCAATGGACACTTACCACGACTCGATTAACATGTACTAAATCTACGTTCACAAACACATGGCAACCTCTAACAGACCATTTCTCCAAATTAGAATTCACATGCTTTACCCCACCAAAGCTTCAAGCCTTGCAACTCTTTGAAGACACCCCATCAATTCAGGCTACCGACATACTACAAGAAACATATCAGAAGGCCCACACAGGAGCCCACTACCTAGTCCTTAGCTTTAAATAGGAAAAACCTGGGATCCTTTCGCTGCTAGTACCTCTCTCACCCCCTCCCAACCCTGGAATCCTCCTTCCTGTCATTCTGTTTCGGATTTGCTGCTGTTCTTCCATAATTACAGAAAGACTTTGAAAGTAAAATAGAATTATAAACACTGAACAATGACTGAGTAATTTGATATATAATTATGATCCAGACGCTGATTTGATGTAAATTTCCGAAGCTAATGTTGCGTGACATTGCATTTTTTCAAATACTTTCACCTTGCTTTTCTTTTCAATAAAAAGATTTGAAACAAAAGTATTAGAGCGGGACTGACTATGGATATCTCACGCCTAAATCAGAAGAAATAAAAACAAAACGACACGCATTTGGAAGTAAACGGATTAAAGAAATGGCAGTGCCCACTAGAGGTCAGTAAGAGACAAGAGATGAAGAAAAACTGCAAAGCATATCAAACGGATTAGGTCAGCCATCACCACTAGCATATAATGGTATTTTCTGACCTTGACACAAAGTTCCAATATGTTGCTTATTTTTCAAATAAGTTACCACATTGCTGGGATCTTGGCCCGGCAGACCAAGACAAAAGATTTACCTATTTACCTCATTTGCGCCTCAGAAAATCGAAATGTCCACTATACCAAAATAGAGCTTTAACAATTTTCGCCACAAGGAAATGTAATTTTCTCTAAATAAATTAACTTATTAGCATGACTCTGTGACTGGCCATCACTTGTACCACTCCCTGCACTTTTAAAACTGCAAAAGCAGCACAATTTTGTTTCCTCAAACAATAAAAAAAAATCTAATGGAAATTCATCACTGTTTACTAAAATTACAACAATAAACTTTCTAAATATTGTTGGCAGGCGCGTTTGTGCTTCTCGCACACGTGGCATTCATTGCACTGAGTTAAAGTGCTTGGCGCCCAGAACAACAATTATTTTATCTGGTGGATCACCAATCCGGCCAATTATTAATGGTTTCTACTGGACCCAATTGCTTGCACATGGGTTTATGGATATCTCATTGACTGCGGGGGCCTTGCTGCCTGTGCAATTCTCGGAATATAGGGAAGAACTCCGGCAGAAGTATCCATGCGAGGAGGTCGATGCACAGCCAAGACTGTTGGTACAGATGACCTACCACCCAAGTTTTACAGCACGGCTAAATAATTGCTATTCCACACAGGTTTAGGGCATTTAAATATCTGGGAATCAAAGTCTATCAAACAGATGTGCACATTTTGTGAGAAAAAACTGATAAGAATTGTGGCACAAGTTACTACTTGTGTAACGATATATCTGTAAGAGACATTAGTTAGTGATCGATTCCTTAGCTTAGAATATCCCCAGGCGTCAGACTGGATCCGGAAATGGTTTGCGTAGCAGTACCCTTGCGCGTCGGTAGGCGTCGTCTGCGGCTCCGCGTCAGTCGTCGGCGTCGTGGGCGCCATGATGACGTCGTCGGAGTACTTAGACGCCGCCTCCGCGTGCTGGCGTCAGTTCTTAGACACAGCTTTTACGCGCCAGAAACGCAGAGCTATGCTAAAAACCAACACTGGTGCCATTGAAACTAGGGCCCTGAAAGGGGATGACCTTAACCCTAGATATCGGTTCACAGAACGGGGAGGATGGGTGGGTCGGTAAGGAATCTATCACTAACTAATGTCTCTTACAGATATACCGTTACACAAGTAGTAACTTGTGCATCTGAAAGAGACACGTTAGTGATAGATTCCTTACCTTAGAATAGATACCCCAGCAATACCAACCCCGGTGGTGGGTCGGCGAACCAATAATCACACCAGAAAGTCCTGGAGGATGGAACGGCCAAAGAAGCCATCCCTCCAGACTTGGCTGTCCAGGCAATAGTGTCTTGCAAACGTGTGCAGCGAGGCCCACGTAGCTGCCTGGCAAATGTCCTGCAAGGGCACTCCCCGGGCCAGGGTAGTGGTAGTCGCCGTGGCCCGAGTGGAATGAGCCCTCAGTCCAACAGGTGGTTCCTTCTTAGCCAAGGAGTAACACGCCTGGATACACAAGATGATCCACCGCGAGATGGTCCGCTTGTGTACCGCCTTTTCCTTCTTAGCGTCCACGTAACCAACAAAGAGCTGGTCATCCACCCGGAACTGGCGTGTGCGATCCAGATAGTGAGAGAGCGCACATTTTGGGTCCAGACGGTGGAGCCTCTCTTCCTCTTTCGAGAGATGCGGAGGCGGAAAGAAGGTGGGCAAGGTGATGGACTGCCCGATATGGAAGGCTGTGACTACCTTGGGCAGGAAAGAGGGCCTCGTCCTTAAAACAACCTTGTCCGGATGGACCGAAAGGAAAGGAGGTTTAGAAGATAGAACCTGGAGCTCACTCACTCTCCTGGCAGAGGTGATGGCAACCAGGAAGGCAGTCTTCAATGTAAGAAGGCAGATAGGACAGTTGTGAAGTGGCTCAAAGGGAGCGCACATCAGAAAAGTAAGAACCAGGTTCAAGTCCCACTGAGGCATCACAAAGGGAACAGGTGGAAACGTATGTGTGATGCCTTTCAGGAATCGATTAACAACAGGGGACTTGAACAAAGAAGGTTGATCAGGCAGCCTTAGAAAGGCTGAAAGGGCAGAATGGTAGCCCTTGATAGTGCCCAGAGCAGAGCCCTGCTGGGCAAGAGAAAGAAGGAAGAGAAGAAACTCAGAAAGAGGGGCAGAGAGAGGATCCACAGCCTTTGCTGTGCACCATGCCACAAATCTGTTCCACCTGCAGGCGTATGCCGACTTTGTGGAGGGACGCCTGGCTGCCAGAATGATGTTACAGACTTCAGGAGGCAAGTCAAATGGCCTCATCTGTCGCCGCTCAATCTCCAAGCATGGAGGTGGAGACTGGACAGGTTCGGGTGGAGGACCGTCCCCTGCTGCTGCGACAGAAGGTCCTCCTGAAGAGGCAGACGAACCGGGGGATCGACTGACATACTGAGTAGCTCGAGATACCAGTACTTTCATGCCCAGTCCGGAGCCACAAGGATGACTTGTGCCAGGTCGCGCTTGATCTTATTCAGCACTCTGGGCAGAAGTGGTATAGGCGGAAAGGCGTACAACAGACCGCAACTCCACTCGCGACGAAAAGCGTATCCGAGCGAGTGCCGCCTTGGAAATTCCAACTCGCAAAACTGATGACATTGCGCGTTCTCTTCAGTGGCGAATAGATCTAACCAAGGCGCTCCCCACTGCTGAAAGAGGCCTTGCGCCACGTCAGAGTTCAGACGCCATTCGTGATCCATCATGCACCGGCGGCTGAGTTTGTCCGCCCTGGCGTTCAGAGAACCTGCCAGTTGTTAAACCACCAGGGTCACACCCTGATGTTCCAGCCACTGCCAAAGGTGCAGAGCCTTCTGGCAGAGGGTCCACGACCCCACCCCGCCCTGTTTGTTGCAGTACCACATGGCGGTGGTGTTGTCCGTGAACACCTGCAGTACACTCCCCCGGACAGAGGGGAGGAATGCCTTCAGTGCTAGACGAATCACCCGCTGCTCCAAAAGGTTGATATGGAGCCGGGACTCCGCCGGAGACCAGAAGCCTCTGATCTCCGCTTCTCCCATATGGCCTCCCCAGCCCTGGAGGGACGCGTCCGTCACAACTATGCGCTCCGGTTGGGGAAGGGAGAGGGATCTGCAGCTGACCCAATCGCGGTCCGTGAGCCACCACTGCAGCTGTCTCGCAGTGCCTTCCGAGATCAGTACAAGGTCGGACAGGTTGCCCTGATGCTGGGCCCACTGAAACTTCAGGTCCCACTGCAGAGCCCGCATCCGCCAACGGGCGTGATGCACCAGAAGGATGCAGGAAGCCATCAGCCCCAGAAGCCGCAGCGTCAACCTGACCAAAACTCTGAATAAAGGCTGAAAGATTGGAATCAGAGCCTGTATATCCCGAACCCGCTGTTCGGGTGGGTAAACCCGAAACTGCACCGAGTCGAGAACCGCTCCGATGATAAGGAGCTTCTGAGAGGGACACAGGTGTGACTTCAGCACATTAATGGAGAACCCCAGCTGGTGCAAGAGGTCTGCCGTCGTCTGGAGGTGGCTGACGACTGTCTGGGGCGAGCCCGCCTTCAACAACCAGTCGTCGAGGTAGGGGAAGACTAAAATGCCTAACATGCGCAGATGAGCTGCAACCACCGCCATCACCTTCGTGAACACCCGTGGGGCGCTGGTAAGGCCAAAGTGGAGCAGGGTAAACTGAAAGTGCTCGTGGCCTACCGTGAACCGCAGGTAGCGCCGGTGGGCCAGCAGGACGGGGATGTGGAAATAAGCGTCCTGCAAGTCCAACGCTACCATCCAGTCTCCTGGGTCCAGGGCAGCTAAGACCTGAGCCAGAGTCAGCATTTTGAACTTCTCCTTCCGGTGGAAGCAGTTGACGTTCTGTAGGTCCAAGATAGGGCGTAGGCCCCCTTTGCCCTTATTGGGTACCAGAAAGTAGTGGGAGTAGCAACCACATCCTACTTCTGGCCCAGGAACGCGCTCGATGGCCCCCTTGGCCAAGAGGGCCGTGACTTCCTCCTGCAGAAGCCGCAAATTATCCCGCGATACGCGGTGGTGTTGCAGTGGCATGGTGTTGGACTTGGCCTTTTCCCCCAAAATTTTTCGCTTTTGACCCCCTTGTTTAGGATGTCTCCCCATGGGATTAAACCTGTATAGGCCATGAGTGGTGTGAGACACCTTGTTAAAATTGTAATGCTATGTAATGGTGTGAGCACTTGTAAATTTCCCCATTTTAGAAATGCACCTGACTAAAATGTACTGTGTTTAAAATGGATGCTATGGCCATGGGTTTTGCCACCAGACTGCCATAGGTGAGCGGTCTAGATAATATTACCCAGACACCCCTAGCTTTTGGAGGGAAAGCCTGGCACCCAGGGTGCTCACCCCCTCCCCATGAGCCAGTTTAGGCCAGTTTTGCCAACATTCTAGAAGGTTCTGGCACTGCCTGGGAGGAGGGTATAAGTAAGGGGGAAGGGCCACCAGAGAGTCAGCCAGAGCTGGGACATGAAAGAGAGGGGACCTGCTGTGAGGTGCTACCGCCACATGGGCCTGTGAGCTGGGCCCTGCACCCCTAAACCCCCCCCCCTCTGCTGTCCCCTGGGCCCCTGATGAAGGAAGGGCCCCTACCCAGGACACTGACGCTGTTTGGACCTGGAACTGCACCAGCGCAGCGCAACAGAAGCTCCAGGAGGTGAGGAGTGTGCCCCTGGGCTGCCTGGAGGAACTGTTGCCCCTTGTGAGAAACTGCCTATCAAGCGCTATTCTGGAGAGGTTGATGCCCCCAAGGAAGTTGTGGAAGCTCTGATGCTGTGAGGCACTGCCTGCCTAGCGCTGTGTTATGGAAGCGCCGAAGTTGTGTGCCCCGAGGTGAGGAGCTAAGCGCCGTGAAAAGCGCCCTCTTTCTGAGGAGAATAGCGACGCGCGTTGATGCGCTGATTTGGTGTTCCAAAGAATTAATTAGAGGGAGCCTACCCCTTATTGCCGCCAATATCACCGCCGCAGCCCGAGGAGTGTTGACGCTGCCTTGCGCCGGTGGTAAATAGGCAGAAATCACCGCTGCGGCCCGGCGCGCCGTGGGGACCCCCCACTGCTGTGGGCATCGTTGCGGTGGCCCCCGGTGCAAGGAGAGGGCCGCCGAAGTGAAGAAAGGGGCCGCGTCAGGCCCTGAGGCCGCCGACACTCACGTCACGTGACGGGGGCGTCCGGCCGCGTCATCGGCCCGCCCCCGCCAACGCCGCGCACGGATTGGCCCGCGTGGCCAGGCCTCCCAAAGGCCGCGCAGGGATTGGCTGCCGGCTGGCAGCCCGGGAATTAGAGCGACGCGAAGCCCCGGGTCCCCGTGAGGGAGGGGGACCCAGGTGAAGTATCGGTGCGGGGCCCCCATGGTCGAGGGGGAGCCCCGATAGGAATGACCGGAGCGGGAGCCCACCCCGCCGGTCTGTGGCCGCCGTAAGTGAGGAGGGGGGCCTTGTGGCACAGGATCGGTGCCTGCCCCGCCTCCTCCTCAGAAGTCAGTCGTTGTGGAAGACCGGAGCGGGAGGCCACCCCGCTGGTGAGTGCCCCAGCCGGAGGAGGCCGACGAAGCCCCGGGTCCCTGAGAGAGAGAGGAGGGGCCCGGTGCAGGCCCAAAGCCGGCCGGAAGGTGCAGAGTGCCTGCGGGGCTCCCGTGAGGAAGAGGGAGCCCAGATTGTGTTGCAGGGGCCCGGGGGAGGACGGAGAGCCGCCCACCAGACTGCCCCACCTGCAGGGCTCCGTGTGAAGGGGGAGCCCTGCCATCGAGAGGAGGAGGGGGCCTCGAGGCACGTGTCGGTGCCTGCCCCTTCCTCCCCCGCCTGGCGTAATAATCCCGGAGGACCCCCGCAGCAGAGGGGTAGAACCCACAAAAAGCGGAGGGGGGGGGCCTCGAGGCACACTGCCGGTGCCTGGCCCCTCCACAGTGGAAGTCCGGCTGCCAGGATGGTGTTACTGCCTGCGGGGCTCCCGTATTGAGGAGAGTGCCCAGCGTGTTCCCTGTGCCAGCAGTGAGGGAGAAGAGCCCCGGAATAGCCCAGTAAGTGGGGCCTTATGCAGACGGAGTGGCGGGCTGGAGAGGGCAACGGTGTTCATTGCGGGTGCCCGCCCCGGGGACTGTGTTGCCTTATCAGGTGCCCGTATGGCAGAGGGCACCTGCGACTTGGGCTCCAGATGTATTGAACTGCCCTGACTCTCATGTAACTAACTGCCCTACTAGACAATTCGGGAGCAAGCCGGTTGCCCTTATTGTATATTTTGGGGTAGAGAGCCTTATCCCCCCTCATTGCAAATATAGGTCCCTACTGTATGGGTTGCCCTGAGGTCCCCAGTTATTAAGGAAGCCTGAGGAAGGAAATGTCTAAGGGAGCCTAGAAGTATAGGGGTGCAAATGGTGGCCTGCTGAATGTTACCTGCTCATGCCAAGGTTTGATACGCAGAGCCAAGTGATATGCCTAATGAAATGCACATTTTTACCTGTTGCCAGATGTTCCCTTGATTTAGGCCTACCCCGCCTGATGTTTGATACCCCTAGGTTTATGGTAGAGGAAGCCTTGCTGTTTTATTACAGGTGTTCCTGGTCCAGAGGTATGGCCCCTACCTGATGGTAATGCTGGGCGATTTGCGTTCTGCCTAATGTTGGTCTATAGGTTGGCCTGACGTGTCATTCCAGGCCCCTGGTTATATCCCACTGCTTATTTAATACAGGTGTTCCTGTTTGTTGGGATTAATGGTGAAGCCCTGAAGATTTCTTTTACAGAGGTGGGTTGGCGTGAAACTACCAAGGATGGGAGCCTGAGTTGGCCCCGCCATTGTGACCCCAGGTTTATTCAATAACAATGTAAACATTCTTCTTTATTTTCAGCTTTGGACTTACAGACTCAGCCCTTACTTCCCATGTAAATAATCCCCCCTTGATACACTTGGCTCTGGTGACAGTTGGCGCCGTGTACTGATACCACTGTTGATGCATTTTTGCCTTGCAGGTTGGAAACACTACTAAACTACTTATTTTTTTTCCAACTCAAACTGGTGTCCTGCCTCTTCTGTGGTGTGCCTGGTGTGTTGTCTGTGGGTACTGCATGAGTGCTTCACATGTCCTCCGAAGTTTGGCCTGCCTGCTTGGTTCCATGCTACCCCCTTGGAGATTTGGGTAACCCCATTGCTTACATTGGTGGCAAGCGGTGGGATAGGACTTGTGTTTGCGCAGTACCACAGCGGCCACGGGTTACACCACAAGTAGAGCTTTGAGAGTATTCATAGCCTTGTTGTGGGGATTATTGTTGGCTGAATATTGTTTCTGTATTGCTTCCTCCTGAAAGTGTTTTGTGAAATTGTGCCCCCTTGTTCCACTGTGGGTGTGTCCTGAGAATCCTCGCCATAATGGGGTTGGTTTATGAGGAGGTGGAACTGATGGAGTACACCGAACAGGAGGTGATAGACCTCCTCCTGGAGAGAGGGATACCCCCAGTAGGAAACATTAGGAGAAAGCTGTTTCTTTATGAGGCCCTCAAGAGGGGGGAGCCCTTAAAGATCGGTGGGGACTTGTCTGATTACCCCCCTGAGTATTTAAAGGGTGGATTCGATAGAAACCAATGGGAGGGCTCCCAATCTGTAACCCTGGAGGGTAATTACCCCGATGAAGAGGAGGAAGAGTTTAACAGGGCAGAGACGCCAGAAGCTGTTGAGGACCCTAGAGATAGGTAGTCGCGCACTGGGTCCAGTCCCCAGGGCACTGCCCCATCCCTTTCCCTGTCCCCAGAAGAATGGGTAGATAGGAGGGAAGAAAGGGAGCATCAGCTAGTGCTGGAGAAGCTCAGATTTGAGCAGGCCATGGAGTTAGCGCAGCTGAGGATTCAACAGCAGAGGCTAGAGACAGAAATGGTCTTAGCCCAGGAGAGGATGGCAGAGGCGGAGAGGGCCTTTGCCAGGGAGAGAGTAGCTCAGGTGGGTAGGTTGTCCCCTGAGAGTGGTTTTAAGAGCCTGGATACACCGGTGAGGGTGGGATCCAGTGGTGGCAGCGAGTGTAGGTCCAGTGCAAGGAGTCCCATTCCCGAGGCCCAGGAGACCGTGCCCGATTCCCAGGAAGAGGGGGGCGGGTTAGTGTTTAGGGGCAGGGGAAAGCTGTCCCACCAGTCCTGGGGAGAGTTTGAGGAGGAGTGTTGGACTATACTGGAGGATTGGATGGTGAGGAGAGCAGTGGAGGATTGGGAAGGGCTGTGCCATGCCGTTATCCGGGAGCACATGCTGAGGAGTTGTTTCCCAATTCTGCGTTACCATCTGTTGCAGTGCGGGTTCTCAGACCCCAGGGAACTTGCACGGGAGGCAGACCTCTGGGTAAGTGCCAGAGCGTCTGGGAAGACCTTGGAGGGTGATCCTGAAAGGAGTGGTGCAGGGATCTTCCGACCCAGTGAGGCGGGAGAGGTTAAGAATGGCCCAGCTAGGTCCCAGGATGGTGAGAGGGTTGTAGGGCCTCACATCCCATCTATAGGAGGGAGTGAGACGGGGAGGTGTCCCAACCGCAGTCACAGGGCCTGGAGAGTTCTTTTAAGGAACTCCAGGTTGGGAATCGAGGCTGTCCCGATGTGCCTTCTAGTGAAGGGAGTCCCCTAGTGTCAGGAGAACCCGGAGCATCCGTAATCAGAGCTCCTGTGGTTCGGGGGTCTGACCAGTCACAGGGTTTAGATCCTGGATTGGGGTTCCAGGTCCAGGGTTTGCCTGACCTGGAGGGTGGGGTATCTGTAATTCAGGTCCTTACCAATTTGACTCCCAGGGGTACTACTCCAGTTAGGAGGGTGCAGAACTCTGGGAGGGGGTGCAGAGGGAGGAAGGTCTCTCCTCTGTCACCGGCTCAGCCAAAGGGCGCAGATCCCGGGTTGGGTGGCCAGGTTCAGGGTTTGCCGGACCTGGCGGGTGGGACATCTGTGTTCAGGGTCCCCCCAGATTTGACTCTCAGGGGTACTACTCCAGTTAGGAGGGTGCGGAACTCTGGGAGGGGGTGCAGGGAGAGGGAGGTCTCGCCCCTGTCACCGGTTCAACCTGAGGGTTTCGACTCCAGGTTGGGGAGAGAGTGGTTGTGTGAGGGTGTCCCCAGGCGTGTGGTTCTGAAATTCTGGACCCTGCTGTAATATGGTACTGAGGCCCGACACTCGTGTCACAAAATATGGTTACCATGACAAATTTGGTATCGGCAGACCGGTAATGATTAGGACATTATCCCTATGCATTTGCGTCGTGATTGAGTGATGCTAACACCCTTAAATCATGGTTTCTGTTCTAAACCCTCGGACTCCATTTTGTGAACGGCATCCATCTTATGGCTTGCCCTCATATCGTCAATTGATTAAAGGCCGAATTTGATCCAAAGGACACGTCCACCTTTCGCTGACTTCTCCATGACCTGGCCGAGCTGACTCCACTGCCTCCAGCCAAACCTGTTTGGGCAGCTCCTCGCCCAGTGGCCGAGTGAGATAGCATCAAGGCACAACATGCCATAAACCATTCACTACATACAAGCCATGTTATACACACACCTGTCCACGGTTCTTGTTTATAGCCGGTTATACGACGAGGAGGTGCCCGATTTTATTGGGGTTTCATCGATATCGGATGGTAGTTCTGGGCCGGGCCGGGCTGGGCCATCTATCACAAACTGGACATCTAAAATGTGGGTTGGCCGACATGACTTTGCTTTTTGCTTTATTGTGGAAATATGTATATGACCGTATTGTAAACTGAAGAATTCTTGCCTGCAGCTGTTATTTTTGTATAAAAGGAGAAGGCTGGTTCTGTAAAAACGAACAGTCTCCTGAGAATCTACGACCCGTGCTGTTGTACTTCTAGGACACTTGTTACTTGGTTGCAGCCAATAAAACTCGATCTCTGACTTCACCTAGAAGACTCCGTGTTTCTGTGGTCCGGAACAGGGAGAACTCAGAGGTCTTTGGGTATGTTCCCCTGGCACCACCGGGTTCCTAAAAACTCGGCACCTCAGTTTGGCGCCCAACGTAGGGCGGTATCAAGCGGTATCGGTCCAAGCCAGATGTTCGTGAGGAGCTTCGTGTGAAAATTCCAGAGGACGGCCAGCCACTTCAGCGACCCCTGTATGTCGACGTGGTTCCGAAGGTCTTTGCTGCGAGGTTCCCCGCATCCCGACGGCTACGAAGGACTGCTGCCCTGACTATCGCCCTGTTTTGGACCCAGTGATCCTTGGTAGAGCGAAACGATAGATGAGTCTTCTAGTGACGTCACCGATCTTCAATACTTCAGTTAAGTATAAGTGGAGCGTCTCCCAGTCCTTAGTTTTGTTCTTAGTTTTGGTATCTTTGAGATACACCTTGTTTGGAACTTGCAAGCGCCAAAACCGAGGGATTTGTGTTTTCACAAGAATATCGTAAATCGATAATCCCTTGAAGTTTGAAGCTAGACTAGTGAGCAAAGATGCCTGGTCTTAGCAGACTTGGAAACTTGTTTTGTCTTGGCTGTAGTAAGGACTCCCGATTAGAGGATTCGTGTCCGGTTCCTCCGATTGGAACTCCAACATATGAACTCTATGTGAAGCACAGAGTAGGCCCTATCACGTATAATGAAATATGGATCAGATACACCCGCAAGGATGGTGTTTTAAAATGGCCCCAATATGGTAGCTTTGACGCAGAAATACTAGATAATCTAGAGGTTAAACTGTTTAAGAAGAAAGCCCGGCCGGCGATGTTTGACTCTTTTCGCTTATGCCGCAAAGAAGCCAAACAGAAAGAAATGAAACTAGCTAAGAAAAATAAAAGAGGTATGTCAATGGTGCAAGCTGCCATTGCATACCGGGATAATGAGGAAGAGCAGGAAAGTGAACAAATGCTCAGAAGCAAGAAATTAGCAGTAGACAAATGCTACCCAATGTTGCCCCATGAAGGACAAGGTTCAAAGGGAACATCCGAGAAAGATATATTAATGTCCAATTTATTGAATTCACCACCCCCATATACATCGAGTATTACTGCACCCCCGAAGCGCTTTGTTATACCGCGCCCCGGTGCACGAAATGTGGCTCTTGCACAAGCACCAGCTCCTCTTCAGCTGGTTCCTACTTCTCCGGCGCAGCCTTCTCAAGGGCCGCCGCCTTTGCGACATACTACCTCTACTGTTCTTACGACTTTACCTACGGCTCCGACTGTTTTTCATGATACTACTTCTGCCACTGCCTCGACTTCCTCTGCTATTGCCTCGACTTCCTCTTTTCATCAGCCTGTCTTTTCCGGCACATCTGCCTCTCCGCAAGCTTCTCCTTCTGTTCGACAGAGAGTGGCAAGTACTGTCACTGGTCTGTTCTCACCTTTCTTTGGGTCGCCTAAGACGACCCCTAAAACAGGACGTAGACAGTTGCGTAGTCAACTACCTGATTATGAGGAAAGAGTAGTACTGAATGAGTTAGCACCAAATGGGTTACTGACACTGTAAAGTATGATGTTCAGTCTGTTATGGAAGTTTTCAGTCAGTGGGACGCACCCACTCAGAGATATGTATTTGAAGAGATGTGTGTATATCTCTGCGAAGATTTGCAAGACAATGATCCAAAACATAAAATGCAGGAATTGTTCCGTATGCGATTCAAGTTTTATGAAGGCATGATTGTAGGTGCCGATGTTGAACGAGCAATAGATTTGTTGTTATCTTATAGGAGTAAGGGAAACATTTCCAGATCACTATATGAGGACATGTCCGGTAGGAAAAAGGCGCGACAGTACCCCATGAGAGAAGTTCCTCCAGTTTGGAGGAAAGGTGACGCAAATGCGAATCCAGCAATTCTGCCACATTTCCAGCGTGTATGGGTACATGTCCCCTAGAAAAGATCTGAAGTTTTAGCACTCAAGCAGACATTACCTGATCCTCGTAAAAATCCTGCAGGGTATTATAAGGAGTTATCACAGACTGCCAGTTCATGTATAATGAATTTAGCAGATGTAGACATGTTGTTTGGGAATGTTGTTCCACAGCCCTTATGGAGTAAGATTCGTCATACAGATCATGATCAAGAATTGGGTGACACATGGGCTAATATCACTGCTGTTGATGCTAGACAAGTTGGTGGCTCTAAACCCGAGCCTTTGGTAGCGGATCTTCCAGGTAGAATTATAACATATATGAAGACTTTAATGCCTGAATTGCGTGTGAATTGGGACAAGTTGTCTGCGTGCAAGCAAAAGAAAGATGAAAATGTGTCTGACTTTTTCACAAGGTTTGAAGAGACTTTGGTCGACCACAGTGGTCAGGATATGGCTACCGAGGGTGGCCAAAGATTGTTTGTAGATAAGTTCGTACATAATCTGCTTCCTGAACTATGTAACAAATTGAAAGATTCAGAGAGCGCTTGGGCTGTTTCCACGTCAGCGCAGATTTTAGCCACAGCCCAGTACTATGAAAACAGGCGCAAAGACGAGCTAGATAAGGCAGACAAAAAGACCAAAGATTTGAAAACTAAAGTTCTTCTCCAGCAAGTCTATCCGCCTCGCACTCCTAGTCAGCTCAATTATCAGCAACCACAGCAGTATTCGAGAAACTCGCAAGGAAACGAGTTTTCTCATCAGCGTTTACCATATGGTCCGAATCAGTGTGCGTATTGCAGGGAAGAGGGTCATTTCAAGAATAATTGTCCAGCTTTATTGCGACGTTTAAATGGTGCTTCTGGTGCAAGAGGTAGAGGTGTTCAACAAGCTCCTAGGGGTAGGGGCCGTGGAAATGTCCCCCAGAATACCACTTCTTTTCCGCCTCAGAATTCTATGAATAGCTTTGATCAACAGAATAATGTGTCTTCTAGGTCAGCTCAGTACTATGCTGATGACTATTACGCAGAAAACGAGAATGAGGGTAATAATTGCTAGGACAGCCATGGACAAAGAGAGGGAGTTGTTTCAGTTCCAGTAGATCAGAATGGACCTTATGTTGAGGTGATTACATCAGGAGTGTCAGAACCTTTTCTGCTGGATACTGGTGCTACAAAAAGTTCTATTATGCACTCAAAACTTCCTGGCGCACCTTTGTCTGGCGAAATGAATGTTTTAGTTGGTTTTTCTGGCGCCCCGGTTAGAAACCCGATCTCTAATCCTATGCCCCTTTCTGTTGGCCCATGTGAATTAGAAGCACCCCTCATTCTTACAACAGGTTGTGGTTAAAATTTGTTAGGTTTGGATTTGTTAAAGAGATTATATGCAACTTTGTACTGTTCTCCTTCAGGAGTACAACTTACCTTAGGTAAGAAAGTGATTTCTCCAATGTATTTGGCAAAGGAAAATATCCCAGCAGAATTGTCATCTCTTCCAGATGTACTTTGGGCAACTGCTTCTAATGATGTGGGTCTTTTGGAGATAGCGCCGTATATCATAACATTGAAAGCCAATGTTAGGTTGCCACGTATTCCCCAATACAAGATCTCTAGCGAATGCGAAAAGGCGTTGTTAGCTATCATTTACGATCTGATCGAGAAAGATGTCATTGAAGAGACAACAGGCAACATTTGTAACAGTCCTGTTTTGCCTGTCTTAAAGCGTACTGATCCTTCACAGCCCCCTGTGTACAGATTTGTGATTGATCTCAGAGAAGTGAATAAGATTGTTGTGCCGCAGTTTCCAGTTGTTCCGGATATTACTGCCTTATTGACTATGGTTCCAGCTTCAGCCACTTGGTTCTCGGTGATTGACTTGAAGAACGCCTTCTTCAGCATCCCGATTGCTGAGGAGAGCAGAGATATTTTTGGCTTCAATTTAGGATGACGAAGCTTCCGCTTCAAACGCGCTCCTCAGGGCTACTGTGAAAGTCCATCTATATTCAGTCAAGCTCTGAAATCACAACTTGACACGATTGTTCTACATGATGGTGCGACTCTGATTCAGTATGTAGACGATCTGCTGATCGCTGCTGATACTGAAGAAATTTGCAAGCAAGCCACATTGTCGTTGTTGCGTCATTTATGTGACATGAAGCACAAAGTCTCTCTTTCTAAGTTGCAATTTTGTCGACAAGAAGTGACCTACTTAGGTCACATCTTATCGAAGGAGGGAAGGAGACTGACCCCAGAGAGAATACAGGCAATTGCAAGATTGAGTGTCCCAAGGACACAAAGAGAAGTGCGTGCTTTCTTGGGCATTACATCGTACTGTAGACAATGGATACCGAATTTTTCACTATTGGCTAAACCTTTGCTGGCACTAATCTGTAAAGACACACCCGATCCTATGCCTTGGTCTGAAGATTGTCAGACAAGTTTCCACGAGTTGCGTGATGCATTGTGTTCGGCTCCTGTGTTGGGCAACCCCGACTACAGTAAGCCTTTTACATTATATGTCCACGAGAAGGAAGGTTGCGCATTATCAGTCCTGACACAATACTTTGGGGACAAACAGCTCCCATGCGCGTATTTCTCAGCGACTCTAGATCCTGTAGCTAAGGCATTACCAAGTTGCTTGAGGGCCACTGCTGCAGCAGCTGTCTGTATTCGACAGTCTGCTGGGTTAGTCATGAATAATACTCTGATCGTTATGGTCCCACATGCAGTAGACATTTTGCTAAACAGAACAAGGACACAGCACTTAACTAGTGCTCGACTGTCCAGTTATGAGCTGACACTATTAGCGAGTCACATACACATAAAGAGGTGTGATACACTCAACCCCGCTACGTTATTGCCCATTTCGGCAGAGACAGATGAGGTTGAAAAACATGATTGCTGCTTTAGGACAGAAGAAGAGACAAAAGGGAGAGTAGACTTGCAGGACACTCCCCTTCCTGAATGTAATGATACTTTATGGGTTGATGGTTCATGCTTCAAGTTGCCCAATGGTGATACGACTGTCGCATATGCTGTAACAACATTGCACACAATTGTAGAGACTGCACGTATACCGCACAATTCTGTGCAAGCAGCAGAATTAGTTGCGCTTACAAGAGCGTGTGTGTTGGCAAAAGGAAAGCGAGTGAATGTGTATACAGATAGCTAATACGCCTTCGGCGTGGCTCACAGTTTTGGAAGATTGTGGCGTGAACGTGAGTTCCTGACGTCACATGGTGCAAGAATCCAACATGGTCAGCTAGTGAACGAGCTTCTTGAGTCACTGACCTTGCCACTACAAGTTGCAATTGTGAAATGCAGTGCACACAGAAAGATTCAAGATGATGTTGGTCGTGGGAATGCATTTGCAGATGAAGTTGCGAAAGAGACTGCAAGGAACACGATGAGTCGAATGTATGTTGTAGGTCCTGCGAGATGGATCGCTGATGTGGGTATGTGTGAGGACACTATTGAAAGTGTGAAGTCTATACAATCTGATGCCACTGAAAAAGAGTTGAATGAATGGAGAGAAAGCAAGGGTAGATTGGATGCGAATGGTTGTTGGGTCGAATTGTCAGAGCATCAAAGATGGCTGTTACCCGATGCATATGTGCTTGCAGTGGTGACAATGGCCATGGAATGGCTCACATTAGTGCGAAAGGAATCTGTAAGTTGTTGGCCCCAGTATGGCAGAATAGTGGTATCCCGAAATGCGCAGAGAATTTGGTCAGGAACTGTATGGTGTGTTTGAAGTACAATCCCGGTAGGGGAACCCCAACTCCAGCTGGTCATTTTGCGCCCCCAACGTATCCGTTCGAGGTTTTGCAGCTCGATTTCATCCACATGGAGAGGTGCAACAATCTGAAATACGTGCTTGTTGTTGTTTGCGCCTTCTCCAGGTTGGTGGAAGCGTATCCCCCTTAAGGACAACACTGCCTTGTCCACAGCCAAAGCCCTTGTCAAAGAATTCTTCCCTAGATTTGGTATGCCTAGAATGGTCTGGAGTGATAATGGAAGTGAATTCGTGGGACGAGTGATGAAGAGTGTGCGAATGTCTAGGCATACGCCAGAAGTTCCACGCTGCAAATCACCCCCAATCAGCGGGATTAGTAGAGTGCTACAACGGCACGTTAAAGTTAAAATTGGCCAAGATCCAAGCCAGCACAGGTCTTAAATGGCCTGACGCCTTGCCTTTAGCACTCCTATCTACCAGAATGACTGTCCATTCTAGACTGGGACTTAGCCCCCACGAAATCGTGTTCGGGCGCCCAGCAAACATATGGGGAGTGCCAAGGCCCAAGAAACTAAGCGAGATAGAGCACCCTGTACTGCTTGACTATTTGTGCGAATTGACAACTAAATTGCGTGTTTTACACCAACAGGTTCACAGTTCCTCTCCGCCAGCATCTGATGATCCAGGTCACGCAATCGAACCTGGCACCTGGGTATTGGTGAAAAACTTTCAGAGAACAAAGAGCGAACAGCCCAGGTGGACCGGTCCATACCTCGTCCTTCTTTCCACGAGATCAGCCGTTCGGGTGGAAGGAAAGAAGAACTGGATCCACGGGATCCATTGTAAACGGATCCCTCTGCCTCTGCCCTATGACCAGTGGGTCCAGGAGGGTGTCGCCGACTCAGAAACTGAATCCGTGCCTCGTTTTATGCCTTTCAGCGATGCACGTTTGAAAGGAACTGGTACAGAAAAGGAGAGTGACCATATTCTGCAAGGATCTGTGCCACCGTCAATGCAGTTGGACACTACTGAGCCTGAACTACTGTTTGCAGATCACACAGCACCTGGCCGAAACCGCTATAACTTGAGGCGACCTATGACTATGGACAAATAAAAACATTTTTTCCTTTTGATTTTACAGCTCTCTCGCCCAGGGCACTTGCTCATTTTTGATTTTCGAACCGCCATCCGGTTCTGCTGCTAGGGCCGCGGTTGACAGTCTGGAGAGTGCAGCTGGAGACGTCTAGGTCAACGGTTCTGGTTGGTCTGAGGGAATTACCCTGGGCTGAACAGAAAGCACTCTTTGGCAGAATCAATCTCCCACCGCGAGCAGCAACTAGAGGATGAAGTTTCCAAGGGTAGAGAGACCTGCTAGATCCACAAACTTTAAAAAGAAAATATGCACTGTGATGGCCAGAAAAAGATTTTTGATAATATGTATTTTGATGTTGTGTAGCATAATGATGTTCTTGATTGGCTATACTTTATTCACATTTCGAGCTACCTTTGTAAATAACACTCAGCCCACACCTCCTCCTACTGTTTCCCCGCACTCCTTTCACCCCCTACCAGAACACGAGTCTGCCAGAAGACTAGAATTTGTAAATAACTCATTCATCCAGCTCCTACACCAGCACTAGTCTGTATGAACACATCGAACTGTTGGATATGTGGACTCATGCCGCACACGACAGATAAGGGCATCCCTTACTTCGTCCTGCCATTCAGTTACTATGGTTCTCTGTGGGCTTTCCAGACAATGTTCCTGTTTGCCATAGAACCATATCCCCCGCGTCCCACAGGGCCCTTAGTAACTTGACAGCTGAGCTCCAGTCGGACCGACTTATGACTCTTCAGAACAGGGTTGCCCTAGATGTCATACTTGCAGACCGTGGTGGTGTATGTAGAGTGATCCAATCCAGTTGCTGCATTTTCATCCCTGATAATGCTCCGACAGTGTACCAGGCCATCTCCAAACTACACAAAATCTCTGATTACCTGCACGTGGACAAAGGGGATTGGTCCTTGCTAGGGTGGTTCCGGGAACTGATATCTGCCTGGGGATGGAAAACTCTGATCTTCATTGGGATGATCTTAGCCATTCTGTTTATGTTCTGCCGGTTTGTGCAGTGCGCTCCTGCAATATGTGGCCTCTGTGCTACTTCATGTGTAAGGAAGCCTGTGTCAAGGGACGAATTGAGCAATAGAATGATGCTACAGCAACATCTCCATGACTTCATGAACACAGATTTGGACTCAGATTAGCATGAGTTATTGCCTAATATGAGGGCAAAAGGAGGGTCTGTGGTTCTGAAATTCTGGACCCTGCTGTAATATGGTACTGAGGCCCGACACTCGTGTCACAAAATATCGTCGTACCAGACCGGTAATGATTAGGACATTATCCCTATGCATTTGCGTCGTGATTGAGTGATGCTAACACCCTTAAATCATGGTTTCTGTTCTAAACCCTCGGACTCCATTTTGTGAACGGCATCCATCTTATGGCTTGCCCTCATATCGTCAATTGATTAAAGGCCGAATTTGATCCAAAGGACACGTCCACCTTTCGCTGACTTCTCCATGACCTGGCCGAGCTGACTCCACTGCCTCCAGCCAAACCTGTTTGGGCAGCTCCTCGCCCAGTGGCCGAGTGAGATAGCATCAAGGCACAACATGCCATAAACCATTCACTACATACAAGCCATGTTATACACACACCTGTCCACGGTTCTTGTTTATAGCCGGTTATACGACGAGGAGGTGCCCGATTTTATTGGGGTTTCATCGATATCGGATGGTAGTTCTGGGCCGGGCCGGGCTGGGCCATCTATCACAAACTGGACATCTAAAATATGGGTTGGCCGACATGACTTTGCTTTTTGCTTTATTGTGGAAATATGTATATGACCGTATTGTAAACTGAAGAATTCTTGCCTGCAGCTGTTATTTTTGTATAAAAGGAGAAGGCTGGTTCTGTAAAAACGAACAGTCTCCTGAGAATCTACGACCCGTGCTGTTGTACTTCTAGGACACTTGTTACTTGGTTGCAGCCAATAAAACTCGATCTCTGACTTCACCTAGAAGACTCCGTGTTTCTGTGGTCCGGAACAGGGAGAACTCAGAGGTCTTTGGGTGTGTTCCCCTGGCACCACCGGGTTCCTAAAAACCCGGCACCTCAGGCATAGGAGATGGCGGAACCCTAGGAGGAGAAGTAGGGGGAGGAGAGCCTCGCCCCTAAGGGCTGGTCAGCCTGACGGTGTAGACCCCAGGTGGGTGGGCCAGTGGCAATTTGGAGAGAGGAGAGTGGTTCCAGAGTATCACAAGCCTGAGGCTAGTGTCTCCCACTCTAGGAAGGAAAGACATCCCACTAGGGAACACCAGTGGGGTGGTTTTGTTGGAGAAGGGAGGGTTGCGAGAGAGAACCATTGGGTTCCAGAGTGGAGGAGAGACTGCAGGTGCTCCTGTAGTTGCAGGCCTGCGTCCACCTTTTTCCGCCCCAAGCAGGGAAGCCCATCAAGGCATTGAGTGGTCTACCCTGGCTTTTGGCTGGGGGGGAGTTGTGTTGGGCTTGGCCTTTTCCCTCAAAATCTTTCGCTTTTGACCCCCTTGTTTAGGATGTCTCCCCCATGGGATTAAACTTGTATAGGTCATGAGTGGTGTGAGACACCTTGTTGAAATTGTAATGCTATGTAATGGTGTGAGCACTTGTAAATTTCCCCATTTTAGAAATGCACCTGACTAAAATGTACTGTGTTTAAAATGGATGCCATGGCCATGGATTTTGCCTCCGGACCGCCATAGGTGAGCGGTCTAGATATTACCCAGACACCCCTAGCTTTTGGAGGGAAAGCCTGGCACCCAGGGTGCTCACCCCCTCCCTTTGAGCCAGTTTAGGCCAGCTTTGCCAACATTCTAGAAGGTTCTGGCACTGCCTGGGAGGAGGGTATAAGTAAGGGTGAAGTGCCACCAGAGAGTCAGTCAGAGCTGGGACAAGAAAGAGAGGGGACCTGCTGTGAGTTGCTACTGCCACATGGGCCTATGAGCTGGGCCCGACAACCCTAACCCCCCCCCCCCCTGCTGTCCCCCGGGCCCCTGATGAAGGAAGGGCCCCTACCCAGGACACTGACTCTGTTTGGACATGGAACTGCACCAGCGCAGCACAACAGAAGCCCCAGGAGGTGAGGAGTGTGCCCCTGGGCTGCCTGGAGGAACTGTTGCCCCTTGTGAGGAACTGCCTATCAAGCGCTATTCTGGGGAGGTTGATGCCCCCAAGGAAGTTGTGGCCCCCTGTGGAAGCTCTGATGCTGTGAGGCATTGCCTGCCTAGCGCTGTGTGCTGGAAGCGCCGAAGTTTTGTGTCCCGAGGAGAGGAGCTAAGCACTGTGAAAAGCGCCCTCTTTCTGAGGAGAATAGCGCAGCGCGTTGGCGCGCTCATTTGGTGTTCCAAAGAATTAATTAGAGGGAGCCTACCCCTTATTGCGGCCAATATCACCGCCGCAGCCCGAGGAGTGTTGGCGCTGCCTTGCGCCGGTGGTAAACAGGCAGAAATCACCGCCGCGGCCCGGTGCGGTCGTGGGGACCCCCCCACTGCTGTGGGCATCGTTGCGGCGGCCCCCGGTGCCAGGAAAGGGCCGCCGAAGTGAAGAAAGGGGCCGCGTCAGGCCCTGAGGCCGCCGACACTCACGTCACGTGACGGGGGCGTCCGGTCGCGTCATCGGCCCGCCCCCGCCAATGCCGCGCACGGATTGGCCCGCGCGGCCAGTCCTCCCGAAGGCCGCGCAGGGATTGGCAGCCAGCCGGCAGCCCGGGAAGAAGAGCGACGCGAAGCCCTGGGTCCCCGTGAGGGAGGGGGACCCAGGTGAAGTATCGGTGCGGGGCACCCATGGTTGAGGGGGAGCCCCGATAGGAACGACCGGAGCGGGAGCCCACACCGCCGGTCTGTGGCCGCCGTAAGTGAGGAGGGGGGCCTCGAGGCACAGGATCGGTGCCTGCCCCGTCTCCTCCTCAGAAGTCAGCCGTTGTGGAAGGCCACCCCGCCGGTGAGTGCCCCAGCCGGAGGAGGCCGACGGAAGCCCCGGATCCCAGAGAGAGAGAGGAGGGGCCCGGTGCAGGCCCAAAGCTGGCCGGAAGGTGCTGAGTGCCTGCGGGGCTCCCGTAAGGAAGAGGGGGCCCGATTGTGTTGCAGGGGCCCGGGGGAGGACGGAGAGCCGCCCACCAGACTGCCCCGCCTGCAGGGCTCCGTGTGAAGAGGGAGCCCTGCCATCGAGAGGAGGAGGGGGCCTCGAGGCACGTGTCGGTGCATGCCCCTCCCTCCCCCGCCTGGCGTAATAGTCCCAGAGGACCCCCGCACCAGAGGGGCAGAGCCCACAGAAGGAGGAGGGGGGGGCCTCGAGGCACACTGTCGGTGCCTGGCCCCTCCACAGTGGAAGTCTGGCTGCCAGGATGGTGTTGCTGCCTGCGGGGCTCCCGTATTGGGGAGAGTGCCCAGCGTGTTCCCTGTGCCAGCAGTGAGGGAGAAGAGCCCCGTAATAGCCCAGTAAGTGGGGCCTTATGCAGACGGAGTGGCAGGCTGGAGAGGGCAACGGCGTACATTGCCGGTGCCCGCCCCGGGGACTGTGTTGCCTTATCAGGTGCCCGTATGGCAGAGGGCACCTGCGACTTGGGCTCCAGATGTATTGAACTGCCCGACTGTCCTGTAACTAACTGCCCTACTAGACAATTCGGGAGCAAGCCGGTTGCCCTTATTGTATATTTTGGGGTAGAGAGCCTTATCCCCCCTCATTGCAAATATAGGTCCCTACTGTATGGGTTGCCATGAGATCCCCAGTTATTAAGGAAGCCTGGGGAAAGAAATGTCTAAGGTAGCCTAGAAGTGTAGGGGTGAAAATGGTGGCCTGCTGAATGTTACCTGCTCATGCCAAGGTTTGATACGCAGAGCCAGGTGATATGCCTAATGAAATGCACATTTTTACCTGTTGCTGATGGTCCCTTGATTTAGGCCTACCCCGCCTGATGTTTGATACCCCTAGGTTTATGTTAGAGGAAGCCTTGCTGTTTTATTACAGGTGTTCCTGGTCCAGAGGTATGGCCCATACCTGATGGTAATGCTGGGCGATTTGTGTTCTGCCTAATGTTGGTCTATAGGTTGGCCTGACGTGTCCTTCCAGGCCCCTGGTTATATCCCACTGCTTATTTAATACAGGTGTTCCTGTGTGTTGGGATTTATGGTGAAGCCCTGAAGTTTTCTTTTACAGAGGTGGGTTGGCGTGAAACTACCAAGGATGAGAGCCTGATGGCCCCGCCATTGTGACCCCAGGTTTATTCAATAACAATGTAAACATTCTTCTTTATTTTCAGCTTTGGACTTACAGACTCAGCCCTTACTTCCTATGTAAATAATCCCCCCTTGATACACTTGGCTCTGGTGCATGTTGGCGCCGTGTACTGATACCACTGTTGATGCATTTTTGCCTTGCAGGTTAGAAACACCACTAAACTACTTATTTTTTTCCAATTCAAACTGGTGTCCTGCCTCTTCTGTGGTGTGCCTGGTGTGTTGTCTGTGGGTACTGCGTGAGTGCTTCACATGTCCTCCGAAGTTTGGCCTGCCCGCTTGGTTCCATGCTACCCCCTTGGAGATTTGGGTAACCCCATTTCTTACACATGGCTTGAGGGGTCGTCTTGAAGGGGAGGGAGTAGCCCCTTCGGACGATTTGCAGCACCAACCTGTCTGACGTGACAGTGTGCCAGTGGGAGTGGTGATGGCGAACCCTGCCCCGACTGGCGTCACATGGGCCGAAAAGCACGGACTAGGAGGGTTTTGAGGCGGATGCTGCGGGGGAGGGTGTGGACTGGGCGCGCCGTTGTCCCCGACCGCCTCCATGGCGATTTCCACGGCCGCCACCGCGCTGGATGTTAGTCTGCGGTGCGTGGCTGGCAGCACGTGTGGGGGCGCCCCTTCCTTGGCCACGGAAGGACCGAAAGGCACCAGTTTTCTGGCGCGGGCCGAGAGGCCCAAGGACTTGGCCGTAGCCCTGGAGTCCTTAAAGAGCTCAAGCGCATGGTCTGCCTTGTCGCCAAAAAGGCGACAGCCATCAAACGGCATGTCCATCAGTGTATTCTGGACATCGGCTGAAAAGTTGTCGGACCTCAACCAGGCGTGGCGACGAATCGCCACTGTCGTTGCCATCGCTCTGCGTAGTGAGTCAGTGGTATCCAGCCCACACCGGATAGAATATTTTGCTGCATCCCGGCCTTCCTGAAGGGCTTGGCTGAGTTTGGGCCGTACCTCCAACGGACACTCTGGCAGCAATTCCGCGACCGTATCCCACAGAGAGTGGGTGTATCGGCCCAAGAGGCATGCAGTGTTGGAAAACCGCAGTCCCAGACTAAGGGAGGAAAATACCTTTTTGCCGTACTGCTCATACCTCTTGGATTCCCTGTCCGGCGGAGCAGACGGGAATGCTGTCTGGGAATTTGATGCCTGGATGACCAGGCTCTCGGGGGTGGGGTGGGTGGACAGGAAATATGGGTCGCCCGGGCGCCCGGGGCCGGGCGGTGGCGTCTGGCCACGTTCCTATCTACGGGCGAAACCGTAGCGGGCCTGGACCAAGTGCCCAAAAGAACGTCGGTCAAGGCCTCATTAAAGGGCAGCAGAGGCTCAGCCGAGCTTGACTGCGGTTTAAGCACCTCAGTGAGGAGGTTAGTCCTCACGGCCGCGATGGGGAGTTCAAGGCCAAGGCCTTGGCTGCCCTCATCAACACCACACTGTAGGTTGCCCCCTCCTCCGTAGCCACGGTAGGAGGTGAGACAAAGCCAGTGTCTGGCGATCTGTCCAGACCACTGGCATCCCCAAGTCCACCTGTCCAGTCCTCTTGAGACTGACACTCCCGGGTCAGAGGGTCCTCAGACCCCTCCCAATACTCTTCACCCATCCCCTGATAGTCCGGGTTGTCAAAGGATGTGGCCGGTTAATAGAAGCTAAACTCCCCAAGCGGCGTCGAAAGTGGCGCCCAGCGGCGCCGTTCCGACGCCGGAACCGCAGAGAGGGAGGCATTGGGAACAGACGACGACGGCGCCGGAGGTGACACCTGAGGGACCCGCGCCGGTGAGGTTGTTAGGCCAACCGGCGACGACCCGGATCCCGAAGCGGATCCAGTGGGGCCCTGCAGCGCCGGGCCCGAAGGCGCCGGCGGCGTCGAAGCCCCCGACCCGCTAGGGGCCCCGGATGGGTCCGCTGGGCCCGAAGGCGCCGCGGAACCCGTCGAGGAAGAGAGGTTCCATGAGGAAGCGCTCGATCTCCCCTGGCTTCGCGTCTTGCCCAGGGACCAGAGGGTGTGGAGCAGGCCACGACGCCCGCGACTCCAACGGAGGTGCGTGGGCGGTGTCACCCGAACCCCCAGCCGTGTCGCGCGAGCGTCGGGGGGAGTCGGAAGAGCGATGACGTCTCTTCAACTTCCTGGGCTTACCTGACGACGACTTCGACCCGGAGGACTGATGCCGACTCTCGGAGCTGTGATGGCTCCGACCCCGCGACCTGTCCCTCGACCTCCTGTGGGACCAGGACCTCTCACGGCACGGGGCCGACTGCCAGAGTTCGAATCGCTTGCGGGACCGCTCCTGCCTAGCTTTCGAAGTAAGGGCCCGCCATTCGAGGCAGGCCTTGTCGTCGTGGTCAACGCTGAGACAGTGGAGACACCGACGGTGAGGGTCCGTGACCGACATCAGTCGGTCGCAATCCTCACAGGGCTTGAAACCAGGCATCCCTAGGCACCGTCCGGAGTCGCAAGACTCAAGAAAAGATGATCAAAAGAGATCAAAAAGACTAGTAAAGAAGTGACTAAAGTACTGCTTTTTCCCGATCTGCGCTTGCTGGCGTGTAAAAAAGAAGAACTGACTTCAGCACGCGGAGGCGGCGTCTAAGTACTCCGACAACGTAATCACGGCACCCACGACGCTGAGGGACGCGGAGCCGCAGACGACGCCTACCGACGCGCAAGGGTACTGCTACGCAAAAAAATTCCGGATCCAGTCTGACGCCTGGAGATATTCTAAGGTAAGGAATCTATCACTAACGTGTCTCTTTCAGATTCATCTCTTTTAGGGCCTGTGGCTTTCTGGAGGCGCATCCCACTTTCCGTTGTGGGTCGTGTGGAGCCGTCAAAGATGATTGTGCTCTACTGTATTGTTTCGCAAACCTGGGAGTATTTCCTGCCTCAAGCCTGTTCTGAAAGTTGTGGATTGTACTGGTCGAAAGAAAAGACTCGTATAGCGAAAACGCATGTTACCGACTTCTGAGGGCGGTCTGGAAGTCTCAAACTTTGAACAGTAGCAGTTTAATTACAGTATGATGGGTAGATATGCTTAAGAGCAAGGAGGTGAAATAAAAATACATTGGTGCCATCACACTCTTTCAACCTTAATTTGGGACGAAAGCAAAAACAAGCAAATTCTCCCTAAACTGGTAGACAGCACGCACCTCCTGGCAGAGGAGTGTTATGCTCGTGGGACGGGGCAAGAGGCATGCCGCATATTGCCATTGTAGTACCCGTCAGGATTTAGAATAGCAGGCCAGAGAACTAGTAAAGATGGATACATGGGATCTATAACAGTTAAGAAATTGTTTGAAACCAGCTCCCAACTTATATTTGAGAAGATTAGGCATAACAATGGCCTTCCTATAGGACAATTTTGAATGCATTTCCATTTGACCAGCACTGTGCACCGCATCTGGAGCTGGAAGACTAAGTCCCTTTGCATGGGGTCCTTTAACGGATTCCCCTGTTTGGTAAAAGGAGGAGAGCTGTCACCCAGTTATATGCAGACCTCCAATCCGGAGCATGGGTCATGTGGTATTGAATGGAACATTGGAAGCAGATGTAGGTTATGGACTTTCAGACACAAACTGGGGTAGTGTAACATAGTAACTCAGAAATTCAGCATGGCTCTGATCATATTGATCTGGATAGCGGAGGTATCCAGATGGACAGAGCTGAAAGGAATGCTTTTAGCCCTGGGTGCCAAAACAGGAAATAAGTGCCTGGCTCAAGCTTGAGACATGATGCGATTAATTTGGTTGCAAAACAATAAGAGCCCCCCCATAGAAAACTACACCCTCAGACGAATGTAACAATTTAAAAAAAGAAAAAAAGCTTTGCCCTACTGAGCCCTGAATGCCTGGGGCTCATCAACGGCTGTCTTACTTCCCCCGGTAGGCGTGGTGCTGATAAACAGTTGTACAGACAACATCTACGGGCACAGAGTGACCCCTACCGAGAACTCCAGCATAGGAAACAGCATACTTCCATTGGTCGCAGAAACACTGCATGCAATTGTTGTTTAGGTTTCTTATTTCTTTGTTTAATTGTTTTTACTCTTAGCAGCTGAGCAGAAATGAAAATTACTGGCACGGAAAAGGCTTTGACAACCATTTGAATTATTATATAAACAAATAACACATTTCTTTTTTTAAGCTGCTACAGAAAGTATTTCAATAGCTCATTTCAAAGGGTGCTTGGGCTCTGAATGAGTAATTGGTAGCTCTTACTTTCAGTTGATATTTTGTAAGGTCACCTATTTTAATTTGGGATAGACAAAATCAAACATCCAAAATCCATTCCGTTCAGAAAAATGGAGTTTACCTGGAAAACTTTTTTTTTTACCAAGATGTTATTGAATAAAATGCAGGTCAGAGGTGGGCAGGGAATTGGCACAAAGGCAGTGAAGCACAGATCAAGAGGGGACGTCTAAAGTGGGTAATAGTGAACAGGAAGATTAGGCTTGGAAGGATGCAAGTAAGCCACTCCCGCTCCAAAACAGACCAATGTATGTAAATGTGCCACAGAATGTTCACAATTGTAATGTATTTATTTTAGTTGCATATGTAAAAGACTTCTTACCCTTGACAAAGCACCGAACAATGCTGTTTGTCTACATGAGAAAAAATTGTTAAACCGGCATCCTCATTACTATATAAAACGTTCTAAATGTTAGCAATACTGATTTTAAAATTATACAAACTTTAGTGCCATACATTTTGTGGGTTTTAATATGATCGCAGGAAAACCCCCTTCTGTTGAAACACATTTTATTGCACTGGAGATTGGAATGATTCATGGGGAAATGCTCTACCATGTTCCCAAAAGTGTACATTTGGCTTTTATGGAGATACTTTTCAAATGAAATGTTTAGGCCACAAATTCAATTCTCATTCCTCGTGTATGGTCATTGGCCCCAGCCTATTCCTAGACTTGTCTATACAGAAAGCACATATAAACCAAAAGCCACCTTTTCAGTCTCCCTATGAATGCACAACCCACAAGGAAAATCTTTACACCCTGACATACAATCTTGATCACAATGTCATTCATTTCACCCAATAAATGTTCACTCTCTTCACTAGCCCTTACTAGAAGAGATCATAGAATTCAGTATCCAACTTGAAGACCTTCTAACAGAGGGTAGTATGCAGAACAACATCTACACTAGGATTGTCCATTTTTCTATCACATTACGAAAATGTAATGCAAAGCTGCATGCAGATCCACTTATTTCCTGCTTTTGCAACTGCAAAACACCCGCCAAAAATTCTAGTGAAACTAAACATTTTGCTACTGGTCTGCAGTTTGCACTGCAACCCACCAAAAACGGTAACATATTTTAAAGTGGAACAGAACCATGCATCTGTTCTACATGTGGAAATTCTGTGTAGACCGATTTTGCATGTTTTGTTGGAATGCTTCTGCCATTGCTAATATCCACATATAATTGACTAGCTTTCCTGTCTTAACAAACAGCTGATCAAGCAAAATGTGTCATTAACGTCATTTACAATACCTTTAGTAATGACCCATAAGTCCCTAATGTGAAACGTCACATTAAAATGCATGTGAAATAGAAGGCCTACACCGCAGAAATTAAATGTCATAGCTAAGAAGTTCTCAACACGCCCCATCACATAATAACTTTACTGGTTCGGTGGGCCTTAGAACAAACAATATATCTACGTAGTCTTTCTCCAAAAATATTAACACTTCCTGGGATAGTGAGTCGGGCTAATCACTAGATTACAAACTAGGGCAGCTGAGGAATATTAAGACATAACCCCACTACCAAAGATTTACTACACAGACTAATAATGACTAAATGATTCGGGCCTTGAATCAGTTATGCAATAAGTTATACTGTGATGGCCTAACAAGACAGACTAACAAGATAACATTTTCTAAGAAAGTAAGAAATTTGTTTGCAAGTTGTGATCTGATAGACAAAGACGTCACATTCTAAGGCAAGCAGGTCACAATGGTGCTAAAGTTAGGGAAGTTCTCGGGTTAGGATGATCTCATTAATGACTTTCAGAAACTGAAAAATATGAGCTTCACCTATTAGTCAAGTAAAACAATGAAATAATACATGCTCATCTATAATTAATTGAATCATGAAAAGGTATCTTGGTACATAAGAATGAAAAAAAAGCACACAGATCAATATCCCTCATTAATTAATAATATACCAAAATAGGGGGGAACATCCTTTACAACGCAACTTTTACCACGCAGTGCCTTTACGACGCAACTATTACAACGCAAACCATTACAACGCATTGTGCTGGGGGGCGCTCTAGGATAGGGAATAGATTTAATTTACTATCCAACACCTTCCCTAGTGTCCACAGGGACTGGAGTTGGAATAGTAAATTAAACTATTCACTATCCATGCGTTGTAATGTCGTACATCCCAAAATAGGGGTTAATGCACTGCAAAAAGTGGTATTAATACTGCCTTATTAGCCAAAGAAGAGTTTTTTATTTTGAGATATGTGAATGTTGTGAACACATTCTGCAGTAACTTTCATGTTTAATCAGGTTTGTTAGGCAGTTTGTAAGTATTGAAACTGAAATCCAGAGTTCCCACTTTCTCCCTTGATGCTATTAGCTACTGCACATGTTGCTTGAAGTATGCATTCATGGAATTAAAATTAATACTACAAAAGAGACTTTTGTACATGACAGGTTAGCTGTGTTTCCATACCACAAATACTCTATCCAATTTACTTTCTTAAAGCGATTTGTTTTCTAAATACCGTATAAATGGATCCAAATCAGCCTTAATGTTCATTTCAAGGATAGTTAAGATAAGTGATTTTGCAAATTGTCGTTACAATGGGTGTCCAAGCAAATACCAGTCAGAGTCTTTGGTCTACAAACTGAAATACCAACCAAACTTCAAAAAAGCAAACATTGGCATTCAATGGTAAAAAAAAAGAACTGAATGTATCCTTTTTGGTGAAAACTAAAAGCTGAAATTAGTATTCCCAAAGGACCTTTATTTATTTCAGTATTTTATGTTTGCTTTCCTTGGAACCCACTTTGTATGGTAAAACACTCACTAGACAAACTTATAAGTAATTTTATATTGAGGATTTAATTTTCAATCTTCACTAGATCATCTTGTCTCCAGGCCTACTCAAGGTCAAGATTGGTGTCCTCCAAAGAATGAGGAGACACCACAGAATGGGTCAAAATAGAAAACTTGCCTTCTGCAATATTATGCATACAGTTTTTCCTGAAAAAAGTACGAATGGTGTGATATATTTGGCACAATCAGAGAGTCATGTGAGTCAATCAAGTAAGAAACAAGGATATTGTTGCTGCTGCTCAATTCTTAATGGAAACCTACGGCATATGTTTCTGAATGCAAAAGATCACCAATTGGCAGGGGGGAAACAAAGGAAAAAAGTTATCTTGTCACAGTGATAAAAGCTAAACTCACCAAGAAGACTATTCTGCTTAGTTATGATGCAGTTTAGCACAATATCTATAAACATAATAGGCTAGGTGCAGCAAGTATACTCATGGTGTCAAACAATGATCTTTCTCACAGTAGGAAAATTGCTCTGATCTTCTCAGTTCATTCAAGGTCTGAGGTGTTCAGCATTGCTGGAACCAATCTCATACAAAATCTGAGACGCTGAGGAGACAATAACGGGCACGAAAGGATTTCCAGAAAATGTGTGACTGAATAGATAATACGGTACAAAAGGGGGTGGTGATGGACGGAGCATCTGAATCAATCAAACACTCACACCCAGTCAAAAGATCTGGGTTTAATCCATCACCGTTCCTTAGCCCACTCTGCCACCCCAGTTCAGACATGGCTATATGCAAATCAGTCTGACCCTGTGCCTCATGGGAACAGTCCAGCCCGAACTGCCAAGCCATGTCTTCCCTGGACCGGAAACAAGCTTCCGAGGACCGGTTTCTGGCATTCCAGCCGTCTTCAGCCCGGCTTGCTTGAATCCAGTGGCAAAGTGAGCAAGGAACTCACGTCTGAGCATACCCTGCCACACTTATGGCGGCCAAAAGCAGTACAAAAGGGGGTGGTGATGGACGGAGCATCTGAATCAATCAAACACTCACACCCAGTCAAAAGATCTGGGTTTAATCCATCACCGTTCTTTAGCCCACTCTGCCACCCCAGTTCAGACATGGCTATATGCAAATCAGTCTGACCCTGTGCCTCATGGGAACAGTCCAGCCCGAACTGCCAAGCCATGTCTTCCCTGGACCAGAAACAAGCTTCCAAGGACCGGTTTCTGGCATTCCAGCCATCTTCAGCCCGGCTTGCTTGAATCCAGTGGCAAAGTGAGCAAGGGACTCACGTCTGAGCATACCCTGCCACACTTATGGCGGCCAAAAGCGGTACAAAAGGGGGTGGTGATGGACGGAGCATCTGAATCAATCAAACACTCACCCCCAGTCAAAAGATCTGGATTTAATCCATCACCGTTCTTTAGCCCACTCTGCCACCCCAGTTCAGACATGGCTATATGCAAATCAGTCTGACCCTGTGCCTCATGGGAACAGTCCAGCCCGAACTGCCAAGCCATGTCTTCCCTGGACCAGAAACAAGCTTCTGAGGACCGGTTTCTGGCATTCCAGCCGTCTTCAGCCCGGCTTGCTTGAATCCAGTGGCAAAGTGAGCAAGGGACTCACGCCTGA
This sequence comes from Lissotriton vulgaris, assembly GCF_964263255.1. Classification (NCBI taxonomy): domain Eukaryota; kingdom Metazoa; phylum Chordata; class Amphibia; order Caudata; family Salamandridae; genus Lissotriton; species Lissotriton vulgaris. The sequence goes on from NC_141696.1 coordinate 490,536,401, forward strand.
GCATACCCTGCCACTCTTATGGCGGCCAAAAGCGGTACAAAAGGGGGTGGTGATGGACGAAGCATCTGAATCAAACACTCACACCCAGTCAAAAGATCTGGGTTTAATCCATCACCGTTCTTTAGCCCACTCTGCCACCCCAGTTCAAACATGGCTATATGCAAATCAGTCTGACCCTGTGCCTCATGGGATAATACAGCTCATGCTGGGTTGTCAGAAAGAGTTGCTATTTTCAACATATATAATCATCAACTTGTTTTTATATTGTTTCCCCCACCCAAGTGATTGCTGGTGTAAATAGTAAGGTGTATGTTACTAAAAAGATGAGGAATACTTTGTTTTATTCAATTTGTACATGAACGGTTACCATCAGTCCTAATAATCCTTGAAAAACCTTCAACACTCATACTGGAAAAAACTTTAAATCATCCATTTACTTTTATTTTGACATTGCTGTAATAATTTATAATGGCTAATAAAGCCTTGGTAATATATAACAAGGGAAATTGCTCTGTCTCCCACTGCTGTCATGAGAAACAGCACTGTCTTCCAAGACATTGTGGAAATAGTGCTGATTTATGTAAACAATTTGTTGCCAAAAACTTTGGAATTTACGAGTGTGCCCAATAAATCAATGTGAAGCACTGAGACCCAACCTAGCGTGCTGCACTCACCTGCTGCTGGATAAGATTTACATTCTAATGTCTGGACTAGTACATGACAAAATGCTGTGGCAGAACTACTTCTGGCAAGACAGAGCAGAATAGAAAAAATATATTCTAACACTAGAAAACCTACCTGGCGGCCTGATACAGATGTTGAGGGGGACATTGAGCTACTTCCGCCACATATTATGCCTAGGAAAGTGCCCAGGGCATGACCAGTTGATATCCACTCAAACATAACCCTAATGTTTGCACACTTCTGAGGTGGGGAAAGGTGGACTGGTTGGTATTGCTATAACACATGAAAATAAATAAGCCTGAGGCAAACATCATGTATGTATGGCATTTTTAAGATAGGTTCAAAAAAGGTTCAAAAAAGAAGTTTAATACTACAAGCACTGGCAAAGACAATAGGTTTGAGTTTGTTATGATAATGTATGTAATGCCAATGGCATTATGTGAGATGAATACTCCACTGGGCTAAGCAAAGACATGATTTATTTAACAGAATCTCAAGCGAATGGCTGAGAGGCTGGTTAAAAAAAAGCCAATGGTTGAAAGGGCGGATCTAAAACCCACTATGTGCACGTTTATAATTGGGTCACATAAGCACTTACAATGTCAAAGCCCTGACCTAAAAAAAAAAAAAAAAAAAAAAAAGTAGGATAATACTTGAATAATTATGACTTCCCGGTGGCATTGTGGCTGCAGGAAATTCTCAACTCAGTTCAATGCAGGAGTAGGGCTTGAATAGTTATTTCTCGAAGGACATTCCAGTGACTTCTACAAGCTCCTTTCATTCTCCTTCCTCTGCACAGTTCAAATGATGCAATGAGGGGGTGGGGGGGCAGAGTAAGAAAAAAACATCTGTGCATGATCTAAGGAAGCACTGATGGTAGCTTGCATGCTAACTTTGAATCCTGGGCATCCTTTGTTCAAGATAACACCAAGAGGGGTAGAGAGAAGAAAAGGTGATTAATATGCAGTGTCACAAGTTGTGTATTTGAAAACGTCCCTCACTCACACACAAATGTGTGTGACATGCTTCATCATCGGGTCTGCTTACAAAACACCTGGGCGTAGCCACGCACAGGATGGAGCATAGGGAGGGGGAAGACAAACATAAAAGTGAAACCCAGTAGTGACAGGGTGTGTTATACCTGGCGACTGGGTACAGTGATAGAAAAGGTGCAGCAAAGAAAGTGTTTAAAACCGGCTATGGGGTACCCTATCCGAACCCCTTGTTCATGGGTCCCAAGGCCAGGATTAAAATGGTGAAGGATGGGTGTGTTATCGAGAATACTAGGTCCTCAAAAACACCCCTCCTTAAACTGCCAGTGTCAACATGTTTCGACCGTCTTACTGTGCCACCAAAAGAAGGTCACGTCGGTCTTCCTCAGGACTTCTACCTGTCCCAGTCTGGTTCCCCACCTCACCTTATTCAGGATAGTCGCTAGGGATTTAGGGACCTAAGGAGATCCAAACATGTGGAGGTACTTCCCGCCAACACGGAATACAAATACTGCAAAGACAAAACAAACATATATATGCCTTTCACAGGGAGTTGAATACATCTTGTCAGTAACCATGTACCCTAGAGGATTATAGGTACAGAGTAAGGAACCTCCTTATGAAAAAACAGGCATCATATTGTCAAAGCTTTCAATGCCCGGGTTTAGCCTTCTCATCATCTTAACCCCTCCTGGGAACTCCCCTTGTGATATAACCCCGGGAGTCCCAGATATACATACTTGTTGATGTCATGTTTAAAAACAGTACATCCACTCCTTGTTTAAAAAAAAAAAAAAAAATTCTCATCATATCTGAAATCAGGGGAATACCTCCACGCCTACCCCCCAGCCAACACTCACTGAGTTTATCAAGTAGGTGAACCCGAAATGGCGGCGGGCAGGGAGAAGAACACAACCTGTATTCGAAAGAAAACAGTACACATACATCGTAAATTGTTGGTGTCCTACTGTGCTTTAAAACCACTATTGGCACCAGTAAACAAATAGAGCAATCAAAGGCACCCCCATCTGTAGCCTCCTTACTGTTCTGAAGAGCGTTCACACCAATAGTGCCTGCTTCCTCACGGCCGTGTTGTGCAGTGAGGACGCCTGCATTGTTGTAAAATATGCTTCGTGCGCACAGGCCCAAGGAGTCACGAGGGGCACGTGTGCGTCAGCGTCCCAGACGCTGACTGAGTGGAGGAGGGGGCTTGGTTCCGCGTCTCCTGCCCGTCACGAACACCTGAACGGGACGGGCGGGCCAAGACAGGACCCAGTCTCCTCACAAAGCCCTCAGCTCAAACTCTAGAGGAAAATAAAGTAAGCCACACTCCTCCCATCATTAGATAAGAGTGAATACAAGCGGATGCAAGAGGGGGGTCGCCTTCCTTTGTATAAAGGGTCCTCTCTATCGAAAAGAAATAAATAAATAAGACGAGGGGGCAAAAGGCGAGCTGGGGGCGTGTCCAGCCTGGGCTGATGGCCCACAGTATGAGCAATACTAACCAACAAACCCTACTGCCTCGCAGTAGTTCCCACAAAACTACCACGTCCCAGGTCATAGATAAACAAATCCTGCCAGTCCAAACCAAGTACTGAAGGTAGTCAACTAGAGGGAACAAGGAACAAGACAAACCGGGCTACCAATCCAGCATATGAGAAGCAAGGTAAAATTAGTCCCCAGGGAGCCTGTCGGGCCAGAAGGTGAGATAACAGGGCAGAATTCCAGGCGTACCCAATAAGACTGCCCCAAAGAGACGTGAATATCATCTTCTACGTCAATTCCCCTGAAAGAAGATAAGTCATTCCATAGTGCCTGAAAAGAGTTGGAAAAACTCATCTCATGAGGGCATGCCATGGGATATCTTCATTAAGCCCCACAATGTGGCTCTTCAAACAATAAACCCATTTTTGTTCTCTATTCTTGTCCCCCTTGTAGGAACCCAACTGCAGTTTTTCAATGACCGACCACTTCACCTCCTCCGTGGTGTGCCCTAGTTCTAAGAAATGTACAGTCAGTTTCATATTAGACCTCACACATTTAATAGTACTCAGATGTTCCATAATATGGGTCTTCACTTTGCAGTTTGTCATCCCCACATACCCTGTCCGGCATGGGCACGTGATCAAGTAAATTACTCCTTTAGAATTACAATTAGTATGGGATCTTTGTTCCCAGGGGTATGCCCGGCCTACGTCAATGCATTTCTGTAACTGGTTAAGTGGCACCCACTACACGAATCGCACCGTGTATGTCCACTTACCGGGGGTAGTCTAGTAGATGTAATACCCCCCCATGCTGCACGTTCCTTGGTCTAGTGTGGACCAGTAAGTCTTTCAGGTTATGACTGCGTTTAAATGAGAAGAGTGGTTTTTCTACACTTAACCCATTGGAATTTAAAATCCTCCAATTCTTCAGAACAGTCCGTTTGATCTGTTGAGAGGCCGTATTAAAAGTGGAAACAAAAACAGGTTTATTTGTTACAGGCCTGATTGTTTTGGACAACAAGTGTTCCCGGTTGATGTTGGAGGCTCTCTTCCTAGCCCTTTTTACCACCCGTTTGGGGTACCCCCTCTTTAGCAGTTTCTCAGAGAGGAGACTCGCCTTTTCCTTAAAATCCACTTTATCATAACAGTTCATGCGTATCCGGAAAAACTGTCCAACCAGTAAATTTTCCCTCAGGGATTTAGGATGGAAGCTGTCAAAGGCAAGTAAGGAGTTCTTGTCCGTCGCTTTGTGAAAGACTTTGGTATGCAGAGCCCCTTCCCTGGGTTCAATCACCAGATCTAGGAAGGGTAAACTCGTCTTGGTTACTGTGCAGGTAAAATGTAGAAGGGGATTCCTCTGATTAAGCCATTCCAGGAAGAGATGAACCGATGGTTCATCCCCCTTTCAAACCACCAAGACATTATCAATACAATGACACCACAGTTTTATATTGGACGTCCATGGGCAGGAGATGTCACTAATCACAGATCGTTCAAACATGCCCCACGTAAAGTCCCATCAAACTCGGGGCAAAAACGCTGCCCATAGAGGTACCATGAGTCTGTAGGTACAGAGTGCCCTCGTATTCAAAGTAGTTCTTAGTCAAGGCTATTTCTGCCAGATGTAGGTCAAAAGCCCTAGGTGATTGAAAGAGTCAGTCCTAAGCAAAAAAGATTTCCTCCAAGACCCTGAGGGTTTCTCTTTGCCGGATGTTGGTATACAAGGCCTCGATATCGAGGCCTATGAGAAACTCCGTACCAGGGTCAAACGGCATGTCCTTCAAATGGTGTAGAAGGTCTAGAGTATCTCTCAGATATGCCGGTAATCTCTGTAACAGGGGTTTTAGATAAGTCACAAAATTGTGACAGAGGTTCCAAAAGGGAACCCATCCCTGAGACAATAGGTCTTCCGGTAGGAGGTCTGGTGGGTTTATGAATTTTTGGGAGAACATAAAAATAGTGAGTTCCCGGTTGCATTAGACCGCGCTTCCTCCACCAGTGAGACAATCTTCATGGTGATCGCTAGAGTGGGGCCCCTCACAAGTTTCTGATAATTCCTATTATCCGATAATAGGCGGGCACGTTCCTCATCATAAGCGATTTTGTCCAAAATCTCTATGGCCCGACCTTATCTGCAGGTTTCAGAACAATATCCCCATTATTCTCTAATTCCTTCAAGGCCATCTTCTCCACATTAGACAAGTTTGAGAAGGAACGTGATCTCTGTTGATTAAGATTCTCTAAGTCATGGATAACCGCCTGTTCAAAAGTCCCCACCTCAGTAGGCAACACAGATAATTGGGGGGTAAAAGTAGACTTCGGGCGTAGTGCAGTGTCCCCTTTCAAAGGATCAGTAAACTATCTTGAAAAAAGATTTTCAGCCTGATGTTCCGCAAAAAAGTGGCCAGATCCTGGCGCAACTGCAAATGATCCAACTGGTTCGTTGTTCAACCCACGTATGCTTATATTCATATTTCAGGTCAGTTTTTCAAACAATTTTAACTGTTTCACCAGCCTTATTCGCATTTGCTTTCTCTCACCATAGCATTAAGCAATGAACAATGGGTCATTCCACTTCAGCCATTGGCTCTCTTTCCTGTGAGTGAAGACATTTTGGTGGTGCACATCTGCCTAAAATGTAGTCCATTACAGTGCCTTTGCTGTGGGCCAAACTGTGTTTTCCTTTCTGATTTCATGGTTTGTTTCTTCATACTTTTTTGTACACACAACTGTATATTGTGTCATTTTCACTTTTTTATTACTTTCAAACTTTGAATACCTATTGCTTGTAATTAAGGGCTAAATCAAACAATCACTACAGGATTGCAAGGCCAGACCTATTGACTTTGCCAGTGCTTGTTTTCTGAAGGAAATGAAAGCCAGTAAACCGTTGAAACCAGTGTCTGTAGACAGTGATAAATAGAATGTAGTGAAATAAACGCTATCGGTGATCTCTTGAGACTTTGGCCATTTAGGTTTGTTTAGTCTTTAACAGGCTTTAGTTCATATAGATAAACAGACATTCAATTGGACAGGAAGCATATTGAGTGCAGCAACTATACAGGGAAGGAAATGGTTGAAAAGTAAGTTATGCAATCAGATAAAGTAAACTAAGTTGAATAAACAGTGGGATGTCGACGTCCCCAATTCTCAGTAAAAATACACTTAAATGTAGTTAGGCCAGTGGCGCCTCCTCCACTATGGCGGATGAATGTCAGACCACTGCTTTCTCGCAGTGTGAGAAGCAAAAATATAAAATGGTAATCATTTTATGTTCCCTTTGCAGGTGGGCGGGGCTGCTCTCCTAATGGAGCAGGGTAGGTAAGGAATGGTTTGCCGACTCTCCTAAGTGTGCAATGACTGTTTGATCAGCCTTCTCGGGCCGCCCAAAGCAGTCATGCGCACTTTCAGTGTTCTCCATACAGGCTGCATTACTGCCTGCATGGAGAACATGCACACCCTCCAGCCCCTGTCTGAGCACCGTGTCACGGCGCTCAGATCAATCACAAAACTGCATTGTAGCGTTGTGATTGGCTTAGGGGAGGGATGCTGGCTACCTGTTTCCTGTTCCTGTAGAAGGCAGGGCAGCAGGAGCAGAGAAGACGTGGGACTCGGGCTCGAGTTAAGTTTACCTTTTTTTTTATTTCCCCCTGCGTGCAACACCCCCAGAGCCCTCCTCCTGACCCCAAGTCCACCGCCACCATCCGCGAGCCATGCTGGCCGTCCCCTAGTTAGGCGTCTGCTGTTAGATGCTGATACCTTTACAAGATGCCATTTTCGTTTATTAAATTAAGGGTGGGGAATTCAAGGTTAATTCCAATCATGATAACAGACACTGGTGGCAGCTATATCAGAGGTTTTCTTTTGAAAGTTCCTCCAATTGTTCACAGTAGTCAAGACTACTCTGTCTAAAATAGTACCCCTGCCACGTTTACTAAGTATTTTTTTCACAAACATCCTAATGATACTTAGATATTTTCTTTTGGAGCAGAATACACTGTTGACTGATCTGTTCTGGGGAATAGGAAGCAACAGAGTGGCACTTAGGAAAGTATAGCTTGCCATAGAGGAAAGAGGTGCCAGTGCACCCATTACTGAGTCCTATTATATGGCAGCACAGCTCTAGTTGGATGACTACAGCTAGATGGAAAGGAATGAAGAGACTAGGTACATTTGTAGAACACTGGGCAAGATCACGATAGAGACTGGACACTAAGCCCTTTTCACTCTATTCTTATACAGAGCCAGACACTGTTGGATGAGATACTTGAAGGACTCTAACCTTCAGGACACAGATGCACCTTGAATGCTTTTAAGGCATATTCCCAAGTTTTGAGAGGCTTCATAAAAAGCCCAGCTAAACTCTTGGACTAGTGCAAATACAGGCCAAGTAGGGAACTTGTATGACTCCAGGGAAAGCAGAAACTTCGGGATAACAGTATCCCAGCAGGGCAGTAACTAACACGCATACTGATGGTTAGAGGAGCTAGACTAACAAAGGTCTATGAGATAGATGAACCTGCGATTTACTACGTTTTGCTGTCTTGTAAACTAGTAACCATCTTGTACTAATCCCCTTGTGGCATCAATAAATGTGATTTGACGTAATTGAAGGAGAAATGGATCGGACTGCCTGATTGGGTTATTGGAACAGGAATGGTTAGCATGCCTATGTCACAAAGCGATAGTGTCCAGGAAAGCAGGATTCAACTCATTCAATGTAACTATATGCATCACACATATCTAACGCAGAAAAGGCTACATAACATGTACCCAAAGACTACACACAATTGTCCCAGATATAGGGAGGGTGAAGCCTCTTTCTATAACATGGTTTGGGCATGCAATCCACTCCCGTGCTTCTGGACAAGGTTACTAAACAATTAGATGAATAAACTTACAAACAAAATACTTATGCAAACCTGAAATGTACCTGTTGGCAGCGATGTCATGCCCCAAAGCTGAGAAATTCAATTGCAAATGTATTCATGTTGTTATGCAAAAGATCTATACAATAAATTAGGGTTCCCCACCACACCCCATATAGCTCTAGGAAAAGTTGATCTTCTTAAGTGGACAACAAAAGAAGGCACAATATGACAAGTACAATAGACAACTACAATACCATAATACTGGTAGGGAAACAATGGTAGTGAACTGCAAAGTATTACTACTTGAACTATCTGCTAAATCAGATGACATACCCGCATGATTATGTGGATACGTAACTCTCAATCACAATCAGTTTGAAGAAATTTTACTACTGTAACGTCATAACAAACACTTGCTTTCTATATAACATCTATAGGAAAAACTGAAACTATGCTTAAAAATGGAGTTAATGAAAATGTTGGAAGGCAATGGGATCACAATAGAATAAATTGAAGCACCAATAGGTTACTATCAAGTTATAACTGGATGGTTCAGAAAAATTAAAAACTAAATAATTACACTCCACGGTGACTACATGACTCCTAGAAAGAAACACTCTTAAAAAAAATGGATTTTGGTGATAAAATAATAAAATCACTAAGCTGGGGAGGGCGGATTGTGCTACCTGTTTTCAGGTGGTACTTGTATTGATCTCACAACAAATAACCCTAAATTAAACTGTGTTACCTCTTCTGTTTGTTCTGACCTGGTTGGGTTTTCTTGGGGTTGCTTACATTCCACTGAGCTTTCACTGTGACCAGGAAAACAGATTGTGTAAGCTACAATTCTATGATTAAATATTCCAAAGGTATCTATAATCACTACATGGATGCCCGTCCTCAAGCTCTCCACTGATACTGTACAGATTTTTTTAAAGTTAGTAAAATGTATGCAGAGCAGTTAGGAGTTACAAAGCATATTCATATGTGAATGCCCACTTGTCAGTATTACGATTGACAGTTTACTGTTTAGTGTGCACTTCATTATTCATAACTGTAAGCAAATTATATGTGTATATCCGTATTATATGTCTTTATATGCGACCTACAGAATGTATACAACTGGAGTAGATGTATACCACCCAGCATGCTTATATAAAGTTACGAGCACAATGTGAAAATCAATCAAATTTTTTTTTTTTTTTAATTAAGACACTGACAGTTATCTCAGTGTCCCAGAAACACTAAATAAAGTGGCAGGAAATGAGTTCTGCTTCACCTGAACAGGAAAAGCAGACCATAAAAAATTGGAAATAAACTTAAAATAGAGCTTGAACGAATTTAAATAACCTCAAGATTACTAGAGGCCAGCTTTCTCATTCAACGCAATCAAATAATTTTAAGGAGGGGGTCACACCTCTAGGAGAAAGCACAAACAAGAAATACTTGATGAACTACAAGAAAGCCAGATACACTGAATTGAGAAAAGCAGCAAGGAGGTGCATGATAACAAAATGACCCATAAGATTAAAATGAAATAAAAGTAATACACTAAAATCGAGAATTTAACTAGGAAGCAAACTGTAAACACTGATTAACGTAAAGCCTCGTGAATCTACCGATTATGGGTAACTTTTTTCAAACGCATTCTAGGAATAACACATAACAAATGAAAGCCGTAAAAATATAAATGCAAACACTAATAAACCAGTCATTAAGATTCAACCCTGAAATCCTCAATTTAGTTCATGAAAACTTGAAGCACTAGGCTACAACACCAGCATACCCATATTACTATAAGTGAGTGGAAATACATACATTACCCAGCTAGTGTAAAGAGGACCACTGTTAAAGATGAAAAATTAATTTATTTTCGGTATTTGATAAAGGGCAGGCGTGACCTAAGGGTATAAGAGCGCTGGACAAATGAATGATATACATAAACAAAGATGAAAAGAAAAAAGAACGCCTAACAAAAACATAGGCTGACGCTTAAAAACTCCACTATATGGTGTGTTGTAACAAAGTTCTTGTTAAACTACCGCCATTTATTTGGGAGTCACTGGGATGGATTCTCTAGGATGGTTTTTCAGGAGTCAACTTTGCGTCTGTTCAGTTCCAGGTACCCGGGGAGACAATGTTTGTGTGGGTTCTACTGGTATGGTTGGGTTTCTGGCCTGTACTGGTAATACTGACCTTTGTGTCAGCCACTGTGCCCCAGGACATGTTCACTGTGACTTTATGAGAGGAATCTGTTCATTAGAATCTTTTTCACTTCTTTTTTTGAAGATGTGTGTCACCGAGTTCGACGGAACCTTGGGTGGTAGGAAGTTCCAAATCTTTGGAGTCACTCCAGAAAAGGATTATATGTATTATTTTTTGTTTTCTGAATTCTAGTTCTAGAGAGTTTGAGCTCCTGAGTGAATTGCTGACTCCTGAAATTCAAATCTTTTCCGTCAGGTACCTTGGTTTGTGACAATATAAGGCTTTAGGCTTGAGGCAAGCAATTTTCAGTTGAGTTCTGGCCTTGAGATGGAGCCAGTTTAAAGACATAAGTGCTTTGCTTAAGTTGTTTAAAAAATGACCCATTGTTTAAAGTATGGGATTAAGTAAAGACAATTAATAAATACTTTGCTTTCTTTCAGTATTCTGCTCTCCTTCCAGCTACCTGAATCTGTATTTTACTGATAGATGGATTCTGGCACTCTAGAGTTTGCAGTTACCTGATATCCTTACTTAATCCTTCAACTAAAAACAATACATATTTGCCGTTCTGAATGTTTAAAATTGGGAGACAATGAGTTCAGTATTTTATCATTATTTTATTTAATGCCTAATATATCATAGTACTGTATTGTATTGGCACTGTCACTTTATTACTGCCGGAAACTGTAATTGATGGTATTGTTTATGTTCAGATGCTTTTTCATATCAGTGCAATGAATGTTTCCTCTTTTTTATGATCTGAGGACGAGGGAGTAGGTGGAGAAGGGGTAAATGTTTGTACTGTTTCCCAAGCAATATACAAATAAACATTTTGAAAAAATTATGACATTCGACTTTCATAATGTGTGCCTTAATACATTGAATAACATTTTCTGTTAGATAATTCAATCGAAACCACCCTCATATATGTAGAACTTGATTACACTTGAAATGATAGAGTTTATGTAGTATGTGCATTACAATTTCATATATTTCATTTAAATGTAGTTCTTAGCCATACTTACAAATGATTATTCAAAGAATATGTCTATGTTTCATGTAACCTAAACCTAATGCACTGATCATTTCATATTCGTCAATCAATCAATCAGGGAATTGCAAGCGAGCTACTCACCCGTGAGGGTCTCAAGGCGCTGTGGGGAGGTCGGGGGGGGGTCCACAGTTCTGTTTAGCAGAAGAGCCAGGTCTTGAGAGTCTGCCAGAAGGTGTTCAGAGGGGGGGCGCATCTGATGTCTTCCGGGAGCTCGTTCCAGGTCTTGGCTGCAATGTGAGAGAAGGATCTTTCGCCTGCTCTGGCTCTGTGAATGCGCGGGGTTTCGGCCAGTGCGAGATTGGAAGATCAAATATTTCTTTTGGGTACGTGGATGTTGATCCTGTTGTTGAGGTATTTGGGTCCGTTGTTGTGAAGGCATTTGTAGGAATGAGTTAGGATTTTGAAAGTGACTCTTTTCTCCACGGGGAGCCAGTGGAGACTTCATAGGTGTTGACTGATATATTTGTGTTGGTGGATGCCGAGGACGAGTCTGGCGGTGATGTTCTGTATTGTCTGGAGTTTGCGGAGTAGGGACTTGTTGATGCCGGTTTAGAGTGCGTTTCATTAGTCCAGTCTGCTGGTACTGAGTGCGTGGGTGACTGTCTTCCTTGACTCAGGGGGGATCCTCTTGAAGGTCTTGCGGAGGATGCAGAGGGTGTTGAAGCAGCTGGAGGTGACTGCCTTGACCTGTCGGTTCATGGTGAGTGATGAGTTGAGTATGATGCCGAGGATCTTGGCGTGGTCTGCTGGGGTAGGTGGGCTTCCAAGGGCGGTCGGCCACCAGGTGCTGTCTCATGCAGAAGGGGTGGTACCGAGAAAGAGTACTTCCGTCTTCTCGGTGTTGAGCTTCAGGCAGCTGTTGGTCATCCAGACTGCAACATCTTGCATTCCTTTCTGGAAGTTGAGTTTGGCAGTGGTGGGATCTTTGGTGAGGGAGAGGATGAGCTGGGTGTCATTGGCGTAGGATACGATGTTGAGGCCGTGTTGTCGGATGATGGCTGCGAGGGGGGCCATGTAGATGTTGAAGAGGGAAGGGCTCAGGGATGAACCTTGTGGTACTCCGCAGGTGATTTTCGTGGGGTCGGAGAGGAAGGGTGGGAGTCTGATCCTTTGGCTTCTTCATGTGAGGAATGATCGGATCCAGTCCAGGGCTGTTCCTTGTATGCCTGCATTCTGTAGTCTGGCAACTAGTGTGCGGTGGGAGACGGTGTAGAAGGCAGCTGATAGGTCGAGTAGGATGAGGGCTGTGGAGTGAACCTTGGTCCAGGAGGTTGCGGGTGTCGTCTGTGGCTGCTATTAGGGTAGTCTCTGTACTGTGTTTGCTCCAGAATCTGGAGTGGGATGGGTCCAGGACACAGTTCTCTTCAATGAATCGTGTCAGTTTCCTGTTGACTGTTTTCTCTGCAACATTGGCTGCGATGGGGAGGAGCGAGATGGGCCAATAGGTATTGATGTCAGTGGGGTCAGCTGTGGGCTTCTTCAGGAGAGGTCTGACTTCTGCGTGCTTCCAGTCATCTGGGAAGGCGCCTGTTTTGAAGGTGGTGTTGATGGTGTGTTGTAGTTCGGATGTGATGGCGGCCGTGGCTCTGTGATAGATGTGAGGGGGGCAGGGGTCGTTGGGGCCCCCCCGGAGTGGATGCTTTTCATGGTTGCAGCAGTGTCTTCGGCCGTGTTCGGTGTCCAGTTGGAAATAGTGGGCTGGCTGCTGTTTCTGGGGGGCCATCTGTGGCACCTGGTGGATGGTCGATGAAGTTGTTGTAGAGGTTTTTGATCTTGAGGTGAAAATAGGTGCCAAGCTTGTCGCAGAGGTCTTGGGATGGGGTGAAGTCTATGGCTTCACTGTGTGGGTTGGTGAATTATTGAATGACACTGAAAAGTTCCTTGGATTTGGCCAGGATTTTGTTGTGGATGAAGTTCCTCTTGGTGGCTCTGATCTCGTTGTGGTAGTCTGTCGTAGGTGGTGTGGTTTACGGTTGTCTTGGTGTTTCTCCAGTTCTTATCCAGGAATCTGGAGGTGCATCTGGCTTCTTGGAGAGCGGTGGTGAACGAAGTGGCTTTCCTGGGGCGTTTTTTGCCGGGGTTGTGTAGCGGGCGAGCTCGGCAGTGCAGTCGGAGATCCAGGTGTGGAGTTCTCTGGCTGCATCATTTGTTTGGGTGCCCAGGTGTGGTTGTCTCGGGCGAGGGTTGAGTTAAGTTGCTCATCGGTAACCTTGCTCCAGTTCCTTCGTGGTGGGCGTGGGGTTGGTTTGGGTGCCTTGGGTTTGTTGATGGCGAAGTGTACGCAGTGGTGGTCGGTCCAAGGCCGCTGTGTTGTGTGGCTGAATTGGATGCAGTTTCCTGCCGCGAAGATGGGGTCAAGGGTGAGTCCTGCTCTGTGGTTCAGTGTGTTGATGAGTTGTTTAAGTTCGATGCTAGTGAGGTTGTCACGAAGGATAGTGGAGTTGGGGTTGCTGGCGTTGTCTAGGTGGAAGTTCAGGTCTCCAATGAGTATGTAGTTTCTTGATGTGATGGTGTGGGATGCTATGAAATCTGTGATGGTGGTGGGAAAGGGTGTTCGGGAGCCAGGGGTCTGTAGACAAGGTTTCCTCAGTGTGTCTTTGGGGGTGGTCTGGATCTGGAAGTGCAGGTGTTTGGCGGAGGGGAAGGTTTCTCTGGAGGTGAGGAGGCGGAGGGTGCTCTTGTGGGCGAAAGCGAGACCCCTCCTGGGTGGTTGGGACGGTCTTTCCTCTGAATCTTGCGTCCGTCTGGGATGGCGGTGCTGATGTCGGGGGCAGATGATGCATTGGTCCAGGTCTCTGTGAAGAAGGCGATGTTGGGTAAGAGAGAGTCGAGTATGTTCCAGATTTCCACGGCGTGTTTGTGTATGGAGCATACGTTGAGGAGGATGAATTTTAGGGTGTCGTCGGTGCTGGCGTCAGCGGTGTTGTAGGCTGGGGTGGCAGTGAGGGTCTGGCGGCAGTAGAAGCAGGAGAACTGGCCATGGGTTGTGTACGGCGAGGCCTGCTGGCATTCTCTAAGTCTTTCAGGGTTGAGTGTGAGGAGGATGGTGGTGTCGTAGCGATAGGTAGTGGGAGGTCCATGGATCCTGGCGCTGGCCACAGTCAGGGCACAGACGGGCTTGCCTTTGGCGCGCCAGCGGCACGCCTGCTTCACGACCGTGCAGTAGCAGCCATTAAGTAGGGGAGGAGAGGCTGGTAGGCGGGAGCAGGGGAATTCCAGTGGGGGAATTCCGGGGTGGGGATTCCTGGGGGGAATTCGGGGGGGGGAGGGGCCGCAGGGTCAGCAGCGGCGAAAGGAACAGGTAGGCACAAGAAAATAAAAACAGTGGTGGAATTAGAGCAAGACACATATTGGCACAATAACAGTTGTACAACAGGGAAAATTACAGCTGAGAAAGGTTACAGTGGTTGCAGGCAGTCTGATCCCAGTTGGAGCGGGCAGCAGCCTCGAACCTCCAAAGGAGGAGGTTGGGGTCTGGAGGCAAGAGATGGCACAGTGGTGCTGCGGGGAGAGAGTGGACGTAGACCGCGGGTCTAAGGTCTTACTCCATTCGTTGGTGTTTAAATGTGCACATGCATATTAAATGTGCACTCTTGCTAATATGTTAAGTTGACAATTAAGGCCTATAATTCTTCATGCTGCATAAAAGCCGGTTTACATTTTCTGCTAACATGACATTTCTTGCAGGTATTCCCTTGCATTGCTAGTTGTAGAATAGATACAATACTGTACTAGAGAAAGAGCCTAAGAAGAAGACCTTGGCAAAAGAAAATGAAGGGTCAAAGCGTTAAATGAAAGGCCAAATTAGCAATGTTTCAACTTGGCTTGTGTGTGAAAAGATGATGTCCCCATATTTGATGTGGGATATTTGGGAATTGTTGCAGTCTACAACATGAGAAGTGGAGAAAGGCAATAGACACCTGATGATGTGTGCAAAGGGGTGTGGCCCAAGGAAACCCTTGTGTGTTATAATTTAGTGCTCACACCGTTGAAATTCAGATGCTTTCCAGATTATTTTCAGATGCCCTTTAGATCATTTGCAGAACCATTTTGCCATCCCTTCAAGTTCTCTTGCTGCAGTTTACCTTGAGGTTGAAAGTTTTAGACCTCTAGGTTTCCTTGATTCTTTGCTGAATGAGGACTAGGTTAACACTTATTTACCTGACCCAAGAAGACTCTTGGCCGAGCTTCGGAAATACTGACACCATTTCCACTTATTTTCCCTTGTGTAGTTCTTATTTCCTTTATGGAAATTCCAGATTATTTTAAAGATCTTTTAGATGTTTAGAACCATTTTTTAGCTGGGACATTGCTTCAGGTAATTTAGATTTACCCATGTATAGACAACAAAACCAGTGACTTTTCTGAGCATCAGATACTGATCTTTTGTATTGCTTTGACTGAATTGCTTGTTTGCCTAATAATGGTCTACCTCAATTTCTTCCATAGGTTGGGCCTACTTGTTGTTATTCTGTACCTTAATAGCATGGTGTTAAGAGTTGTGTATCTTAACTTGATTTTGAATCTGTAATAAACCTTCTTAACTTTAGCTAATGATTCCTGGTCATCATTGTGCAGCCAAATGGGTTTCACGGTTAATTGATATTGATTG
Source organism: Lissotriton vulgaris (assembly GCF_964263255.1). Classification (NCBI taxonomy): domain Eukaryota; kingdom Metazoa; phylum Chordata; class Amphibia; order Caudata; family Salamandridae; genus Lissotriton; species Lissotriton vulgaris. The sequence continues at coordinate 490,552,306 of NC_141696.1, forward strand.
AGGAAACACTAACTCTCCTCACCGCTCGGATAAGAAAGGTTAATAGGATGAAGATATATGGTAAGAGAGTGGGCCCAGAAAATACTGGATAACTAGCATCTAAGTATTTGGGAAGACTAAACTACAGGGAATTCCTGCATGTTAGTATGGAAGAGAAAGATGCTTGGATAACAACTCGTGTTATCAGAAAGAAAAGATAACATTTCCTTAAGGTTTTTGATGAGCAAAAAACAGGAAGAGGCAATGACTTTCTTCACCTGCCGAACAGGTGGTGTACTCGGAGTCAAACATGTCTTCTAGATTAAATGTCTATAGGTTAACGGTTTATCAGTGGAAATGAATTCTGTTTTACCATTGCTTCTTTTTATTTTTATGTATGTTATTTACATGTGTTTTAACTTTACTGACCCAATATGGGGCTTTGGCTAATGGTTTTATTCATTTGGAAAATTTTAACTAACTTTTTAGCCTGGTCTTTTTGTAATCGAATCTGCACTTTGTGGTAAGTAATACTGGTTATATATACACTGTTTAATTCATGTACTTTTATGCATTTAATCAAATGCGAAACAAAGAATGAATTGATTGCCTTTTATCTAGGAATTAAACACATTTCATAAAAAATACACTAACATGCAGCTAAAAATCATCAAAAGTTGCCACCGCTTTGCTCTTCTCAGGCGGCTACATCAGCAAAATTAAATTAACCCCTAGGGAAGATGACACTGGAAAAGAGTTCCTAAAGGGTAATCCTATTAATATCTATCTCATATTTACTCCACTTTTTCACTTGCTACTATTAATATTCAACAGATCCAGGCCTATAAGAAATAACAAATATTAATTTAGATATAAATGAATGGAGAGACCGGGTCAGTACAACAAAGATGGTGAATAGAAAGTCACAGAAGGACAGAAGATTGTCCCACACGTTCATGGTCTTAGTAACACAATAAGCAGAACGAAGGGAGAACCCCTGAGCAGAGGCAGGCAACATACAGGTGTGTCAAAGGATTTCTCACACAAGAAGAAAAGAGGAATAACTACATCATTATGTATTCTCCTAAAGTTATGAAGTTTCCGTATATGGTGAAAGGAATAAATGCAAACCTGAAAACATTAGGGAGACAAGAGGTAGAAGAGTTTGTTATTTTTAGTAAATATGCTGTGGCTAAAGACCAAGAAAATATTAGGGAAAAACAAGCAATCATAGGAAAGCAAGCCATCATAGGGAAGCCAAAGTGGACGTAATGTGCTAGAGAAGAGAAGTTGAAAGAATATTGTAGTGTATTCTGGAAGATAAAAAGAAGGGTCAGAAAATTAATTTAGAAACCTAGAAAGTGGAAGGCACGTTGTGCATTGGACAGACACTGCACCCTCAAAACTGCAATGTCCGCAATCCAAACATGTAAAGATAACCTAGGCACAGTTAGACACTATGATAAAGGGGACGTGTGTTCAACAAAAGACCTATATAGATATACATTTGTTCATATGAAGGGCTAAGCAATGCTCCTATGGACAGTTAATGTCATTAATATATGGACCATGCCAGGAAGAGATAGTGTGCCTTTTGCTGAGCCCAGGAGACAAGGGTACAGTTTTTTTCCCCCATGCTCTTAATGGTGGGTTGATAGGAAAGTGTCACTGAAAGATGTAAGGGGTTGTGGGTGGATTACTCATAGCCCAAACGGCAGGAGGGAGACCAGCCAATTCCTTGTTCAAGCTCAGTGTACCAGGAGTGGTGGCTGGGTAAGTCATGGCTCTTCCTTCTGAATCCCGCAGAAAAACAAATGCTGCAGGAAATACTTGGAGGGCAGGAGGAAAAAAAGCGATTCATCCTATTGGATGTAGTGCATGAGGGCAGGTTGTGCTTAATTATACTAGTCGGACTACTAGGTAGAAAGAGGTGCTGTTGCCATGTGCACATAAATCTTCTCGTTGGCCATAATCTATGTGAAGTTTATAGCTTTATTCATTTTGCACTTCTAAGAGGGAGAGGTTCCTCCCTTAGGGCGCTGGAGCTCTGCCCCACCCTAATTAGAAGTTCAAAGTAAACGTTTATATGGCCTGGTACTCCCACAAGTCCCCTTTTTTACCTTTGTTACCTACGGCCAGCCCTTGCCCGGATGGGGTCTCCCTCCTTCAAGGCAAGTATTGAGACCACACCAATTTTTGACCCGGCCGTATTTATTAAAAAAATAAAAAAAACATTATTTATTAACATTATTTACAATTACACAGAAAGGCCAGATACATTGTTAGGCCGATGATGTCACATGGCTAACCTTAACTCTAATACACATGACACTCCTACTGTAAATCTAACAATGCATATATACACTTTCTGTGTGTCCCCTCTAGAGCCTACGGCAAGGTCAATGACTGGCAGCCTCCTGAGCCCAGCAAACTACGAGAAAGTACTCCACCGGAGTCGGCTTGCGCAGGGGGTACAGCTTATCGGACGGATACTTTCCCCAGGGCCCCCCCTACGCCCTGTGCCTTAAACTCCATAATGGGGGCTGCAGAAATTCTGCATACTTGCGCCCTGATGCGCATGTGCGTTGGCCACAGGCCCACAGGGAAGAATGCCTCCCCCGGCCCCCGCTCCCCGACAGCATACCCACCGGCTGTCACTGCCCCTGGAGTTACATGTTTGACCGCTAAGGACCAAAGATTATGCTTACCAATCATGACCCTACCGCCACAGGACAGCATAGCTGCTCAACTATCTGCCCCCACTGAGCCCACTAGGAAGGTCATACCCTGTAATTCGCCTGCCCCAGGACTCAACAACAACCCTTCGTCCCAGGCGAGCCGGGTCGTTACCCCCTAGGTGTGTGCCTACAAACGATTGTTCTCGTTTGCAAATTACGCACCACAGCCTCGGGAAATTGCAAGCGAACATGAAAATAGCACATGCATCAGTGTATTGCTCTACTGACAGGCTAAAAACTTACACAACTGTACATGATACTATGTAACAGTGTACCATTGCAAACTTCTCCCTGAGTCACAGAGTAAAGAAGCTTGCAATTCACGAGAAACAAGACCAATGGGCTACAGCACTCGCAGCTGCACATAGTATTTAGAGCACAAATGGTTAATGCTCCTAGCCTTTGGATAAGGGATGCAGTTTGTATGCCAGGCCTCTTGCCTATCACATGAAACTGCACCCCTCGTGTTCCGCCCACACCCCCAGCCCAGGCAGCATACGTATGATCCTGTGTGCCACCCCACTTGAGTCTAGTGAGTAAAAAAGTCTACAAATCAGGGTGCTTAGTATTGTATGTTACGACCTAGGCATCTAATGCCGGAATGCGCCCAAGGATAGGTACCGTGACACAAACACGGACATCCACTGCATAAGTGTTAACAGGAAGCGAAGATACTGTGTGCAAAAATACATTAATAGTATAAGTGTAGGAGCTCAAAGGGGGGTGACACACCTCAGGCATATAAAGCTTGATTGCACAAGCCCAAATGGGTGCATAGGTACTGTGCGACACGACACGGACATCCCCATGCTTCAGAACTCAGGCACAAGAATGCCGAGATATTGTGTGCTACAATACATATTTCATCATAAGTGAATGAGCACAAAGGGTGCATAGGTACTGTGTGATAATCCCAAGGCATAACTTGCGTACGTGTACCAGCACACAGGTGCAGAGCTATAGGGAGACATAACCAGCATCAAAAGCGTACGTAAACCTGCGATGGGTGTGTAGTGCATGAGGGCAGGTTGTGCCTAATTATACTAGTTGGCCTACTAGGTAGAAAGAGCTGCTGTGGCCATGTGCACAAAAATCTTCTCGTTGGCCATAATCTATGTGAAGTTTATAGCTTTATTTATTTTGCACTTCTAAGAGGGAGAGGTTCCTCCCTTAGGGCGCTGGAGCTCCGCCCCTCCCTAATTAGCAGTTCAAAGTAAACGTTTACAATCGGTCTTCATACACATTACACATATAGCTTTAAAATCATTGTCAGTGCCTGGCCTCTCAGTCTCTCCGAGAGAAGGTCAGCCAGGCAGGGTTGTACAGCAACACATATAAAATTGTGCACATATGGCACTCTAAGAATGATACCAGAGGAGGCCCGCCGGTGCTTGGGGCCCCCTTGCACCGCAGGGGCTCCGGGTTTTTTTTTTACTCCACTGATGCCATGATACAGAACTTTCTTCTTCACAGTCCTTAGTGAAATGTAAATGCAGCTGAAATGCCATCAGCACCTTTGTGCTGAAATAGGGCCTCCCCTGAGCGTTTCAATGCCCAGCCCAGTCAGAGGCTACGTGTTAAAGCAATCTTCCTAGTTCCCTTACAGATCCATACCTATTTCACAGGGTAGACAGACTTGCAGGTTGCCCTGCCTGTTTCCCGCCTCCTGAAAGAAGAAGTCTCCTAACCTGCGCACCGGAGTCGGCGCCCGGGGCGTACATTGCCAACCTGCACCAGCTGGACAAAAACACGCCTCACAGCACCCTCGTGCAGGCGGGTGGACTACAAGACGGCTTAGTATGTAGACTGTAGGAGGGATATTCAGGCCAGCAGCGGCTTTTCAAAGGTCAGAGGGCCCAGGGATGAGTCAATGGAGTGTAAGTGACATTGAAGTGCACACCTTTCGGGCCCTGTATTCATGTCCTTTAACTTTACTAGCCAATAAGGCTGATGTTTTCTAAATAATTCATGTGAACTTGGTAGGGTAAGCCATATAAGTGACTGAGTTCCTTTTTATGTTTCACATTTTTTACTTAATCCTACATTCCCTAAGAGTATGACCTTTTCTGTATTTTGTTCGTGCTACATATTACTTTGGTATTGTGCATACTCAGTCTGAACTGAGTCACCATCGGTTCTTGATAATGGGCCACTGTTGAGCACTTTAGAGTTGAGACTGAAGGCAGTACAAGTTTCTCACAGTGGCAGACAGTGGCAGTCAGTGGGGTATAAAGGTTTTCAGACTACATCCACCTCCAAACATTGGCATCTCTTCAGGGAGCACCGACGGACTCCCTCCAGGATTTTGGGGTTTCGGGTGGCAAATTTAGCAGCCAAAAAAAGCAAAATTTGCAGGATTTTTGCATTAGGCAGAAAATGTGTTTTCCACAAAAATACAGCAGAGCCTATTCTCTCACTGCTGAAGACTGCGAGACAGTCTGTAACCTCGCAGAGTCTCCAGCAGTGCAACACCCCCAATTGGACAATGCCTGGTGTCACCGAGTGTAAATTGAAATATGAGACCTCTGCTCTTTCTGGCATCAGACAACCTGTGTTCCTTGCACTGTGCAGCGCAGTGTGTGCTAATGGGGGACACAAGAGCAATGGTGGGGGCCTAAGAGTCTGGTGGGGGCCTAAGAGTCTGGGGAGGGAAAGCTGAGTCATGGAAGGAGTGTGCAAGAGAGGAGGCACAGCACAGCAGGGGAGTTGGTGGGTGGCAGATGGAATGTGGCGTAATGCACTTGGCCAAGTACACAAGATGTATATAAAAAAAAAACACAAAAAAATGAGACATGAGAGATTCAGTTGAACAGCGACAGAAAGTATAGGGGAAAGTGTGCCAATGGAGAGGAGTGACAAATTGGAGTGTGTGGCGGCAGGAATGAGGTCCAAGTGCCTTTTATTTCCTCTGCAGCCTGCTAGCCTGTTGCTCACCCGACTTTTACTGGCTCAGCGGCAGCACAGAGCTCCAATTTCGAAAGCACTTTTGTAAAAATCACTGGATTTTCACAAAAGAGACGATTTTGCAATTTGTTGGCACATTGCAATATCTTGGGGTCTGCACCGAGCAATGGTCAAATTTTCCAGTTTAAATTGTGACTGTAAACGCGTGTGAAGGAGGTACAGTTGTCAAAATACTGACAAGGTGAAAGTAAAGAAAGTACAGTGCTTATGTGTGACTGGGTATGTTGTGTTGCTTAAAATGAGGTGTAAAATATGCAGATGGAAGAGATGTTGAGAGAGAAAGGGTGTACATGTCTAACAGTGTGAACAAAACAGGAGTAATTAAAACAATCTCAAGAACAGTACCCCGGCCACAGGCATGTTTCAGTATTAAGGCATGTTCAATATTTATGATTTACAACAAAATCATTGTTGTTACTCATTTTTCTTAAACGTCTAACAATCCTCTGACAAAGCAAATAGTCCGTAGCTGGTTTCAGGAGTATGACAGTTGTGTTCTAGATCTGGATGCAATAACAAAGTTTCAAGAGGAACCAAATTACCAGTCGAGTGGCACACTATAGTAATCACAAAACGTTAGAGTTGAAACTACGCCCTTAATTACATTTAAGAGACCCCTCCCCACTCATTGTTTGCATCCCACTTAATCCCCTCGCTATGTTTGTCGTGTTTAAGTCAAATAGGCATGCATAAATGTGCCAGATTGGCGTAAACTAGAATTTGGAAGAAGGACAGGTTCATCTTTTAGATTCCCCCAGGATCTGATTGAGGCTCGGGTGTGCCAGGAGAGGCTGGAGCTAGGGGGTGCAGACATGGCAGTTTCCTTTGAGTGTAAGGAGGCTGAGGGTTTACACAGCTGCAGATGTGTTACTGGAGGCGCCTGGGCTGGCCATGGAGGCTGCATCACCCACTACCTTCCGCTGGTTCAGAGCACTCGCAATCTGGAGGATGGATATGCGCCCCACCATTTTCAGAGTTCACCAGTCACCACTGCTCCTAATGTAAGGTGTATTTGTAAATTGCACGTTCACCACAAAGGGTATCTTGGCACTGGATAACAGATGTGTATTGTTAGCCCACTCAATGATACTCGTTTTATTAACCTCAGAAGGATGAAAGCCTGAGTGGACCCACTGGGCTTTGAACCTGCGACCATGAGGTCAAACACAGCTCCTAACGTGGATGCATTAGTCCACTAAGCCACAAGACCCGGCTCCGGAGTGTATTCATGTTCTCCAATGAAGCCAAACTAGAATAAATAATGCCGGCACCTGACTGTTGAAAAAGGGGGTAGGAGTGAGTATAATTCAGAATTTATAGAACAGACATTCTCCCTTGGAAAATTGTCTTGATGGGAGTAGCACAGATGTTCAGGGAAGACGGTGCAGTCTAGTTGCTCAATGGGCCACAGTAGGTTCATGAAGGCAAAACACACGGTTTCCCCCGCTAGGCCCAGAAGCGAAGGGGCAATAAGGGGAAGCAGAAATCGTAAGAAAAAATGTGAAGCACAACATTGTCTTTGTCGATCAGAGTTGCATAACAAGCTAGCTACTTTTACAATCCCTAGTGGTATGCGGCCAGTGGTGCAGGCAGGATGCACATGGGTTGCAAGTAAGGAAAACAACAGGCCTCGTCCCAGGCAGGCAGACATCATGGGAGCTTTTCATTTTTAGTCCTCTTCGGGTTGCAGTATCAAAGAAAGTGATTGCCCTCCCGATTCCCGGTGAAAATGGGGATGGTAGAAAGTCCAGAAAGGATTTCCACTTTTGGCATGGTTTACATGGGGTTGATACATAGTCTGGTTTCGGTTTGTGGTCTTGTTGCGGAGGGGAAAATTGGATTACTAGATCAAATGTATGTGAAATTACTTTTGCTGAACATAAAATACAGTATTTGCCCAACCCCCCTTCCCCAGACCTCACCCACCCGACCATCTAACACCCTCCCTCCGGTCCTCTGAAATCCTATTGAAAACTTTCTCCCAAAATGCTATCATATTGTGGCCAAATGTTAAGGACAAATACAGGATTACAGAAAGCAGTACAGTTATAGTAAAGACAAAACTAAATTGTGATTTTCACAGACTGTAGTATAAAAACAAGGTACAGGTACTTGTTTAGCGCAGGCCTAACCAAATGTACTTTTCTGGCTAAGTCACAAAGTGACAACTTGAGTTGAGTGCAGGGATCTACGAGACTGAAACGTTGTTAAAAAGGGTTCCAAAGACAACCGGTAACCAAAGACCCTTTTATGTTGCCCGGCGGTATCGCCTCTATGACCCACCAATATTAATCAATGAAGAAGCAGGCGCTGGAGACTGGAAGGCGGGAAACGAGGATTTTATTCTCTCCGGAGGAGAACACATCAATTCAGACAGCAAGTATCGTCACGAGGTGCTCTAACCACATCTCTGAGGCCGGGCCTCTTATACTAGAGTTTACGACCTTTATTGCACATAACACATTCTCGTAATATTTTAATACTTGAAAGAACATCCTCGGAATCTCCCCTCCAGACCCGTTCCCACATACATTTACAGTTGGATTCCCCACCCCGGTCACAACAGGTGATGGTGGTCGCACAGCAGGGCATTCCGCCGATTCACGGAATGCGTGGGGTTGATCGGATCTCATGGAGTGGGGGCTTTGATCGGTTCGGGGGTCTTTTGATGGGGAGGGGAAGCTTCCTACTGTACGGGGTAATAAACAGTATCCGCAGGGTCAGGTGGCAGCCTGGGAACGAGGAAGACAAACGGGGACACAGGGAAAGGGGGTTTGCATCAAAAGGGTTTGAGGCCATGAAAGGAATGAAGGGAGGTGTCGCGCTGGGAACAGGATGGGGTTCCGTGGTGAAGCTGCGCTGGAGAGGGGTTTATGACCCAAGGCATGAGAGAGCGGGGGGGTTGTCAGCGTGCGGGGGAATGCTTGCGAGGTCAAGAGAGAGAGAGAGACGCGCTGGCTATTAGTGAGGGGCAGGGAGGCCATGGTGCTCAAAATGGCTGCCGCTTACGCGCACGAATGGGCTCGAAAAGGGGCAAGATGGCGCAGATAATGTTCACCAAGATTGTATTCATTTTTCACAGTCCTCCCTTTAACATTTCCAAGACATCTTGCTGGCCTATTTCCTATCTACACCTATATGCAGCAATCACAAGTAAGGGAGAGGGGATTTAGGAAAAGGAACTGTGCATATACATTATTTTATAAACATCACGTTGAAAAATTTCACCATTTAGTAAGCGGGTTCATTGTTAAGTTGGTTGCAGGAAAAATCATCGTAATGCAATATCAGACTAGAATTACGTAGCGAGGGCGTAGGGTACAGATCATAGGCACTTATAGTCATTTAAAAACAGGAGCTGATAAGTTATCATATAAGTAAGTCCTTTTTGTATTCGGCGGGAGCATAGTTAGTCCAATGGTGGTCGGGAGAGAAATGAGATATAGAAAAAATAGAAATCAGAGTTTTCGGTGTCTTTGTCGTCTTCTGTTGGCACTGTTAAGCACCTGGATTACCTATCAACAGAAATGTTCATGTGGATTGAGTCGTCAGAGGTCTGCGGGCAGGGGTACATTTTGTTTTGCTTCGACAAACCTCATAGGAGCAATGTTTTACGGTTTTGGAACAGGTGCACTTTCTTTTGTAACGCAGAGCATTGATTTGCAAAATAAAAATGCGATAGTTCCAGAATTGTGAGATCTGTTGGTTTCTTGAGTCTCTGTGGTGGGCATTTCCTGTTGCTTCCATCATCTTCAGGGTGTTTGGTAGCGGGCAGATCCACAGACTTTGTTTATCTTTTCTTCGGGGGCGACCCTTGGTGGAGTTCTAGGTCACCGTTCTGGGATTTAACACAGTTCGTGGTCTACTTAGTCGGAGCTCCCTCCCTTTGACGTAGGGAGTACTCTTCTCTGGGTAGCTCAGTAGGATTTGGAGGAACTTGGGAGTTCGGATGGAAAGGTGCGGGTGTGAACAGTCCTTATGGTAGGTCGGAGGAGGAGGGGATGGAGCAAGGCCAAGTCGGGAACAGATCAGGGGGAGGCGGAGAGTTTTCGACAGGCGAGTCCGTAACCATGTTCAGAGAGCGGGGGCTTTTGGCACACGTTGATCATATAGCAGGGGCTTTTGGGTCGGCCCTTTCCTTTAACACTGCCCCGTCCGGCGTCTCCTTACTGCTGTGGTCTCGCCTCGGCCTCCGTTGCTGATGTTCCACAATCCGCAGTCAGGCCGCGTGCTCCCACATCCGGTCTCTTTCTCCTCCGACAGTGATACCCTTAAATGAGTGTTGAAAAGACAGTCTTTAGAGATTTTGCAGAAAAAGGTAATTACATGAATCTATTTTCTTTCCCAACACCAAGCGACTAGCGTAAGCACTCGCTACATTTGAGATTTTTGCGGCTTACGTATAAACAATTGATGATGGGTTTGCTGGATTCCTTGCAACTTCCTTTTATTGGCTAATTCTTTGACGCTTTGATGATCATTACGTTCATTTGTCATATGTCTATTATAGTAGATGTCAGTTCTTCTGGCAGAGACCCATTTCTCTAGTACGAGTCTTGCATGGCTAGGCTAGTTTTCAGGGTCTTGTATTTTACAAAAAGTGCAACGTGCTATTCACCATAGTCTGATAAGCATCCTTCTGAGGGATGAACATAGGCTAAACGAGTCTGCATTACATAAAAACATCTTATTTTCAACCATGCCTACTGCAACAAGTTCTTTCGTTTTTCAATCTAATTTTCAACTTTGCACACATCCTTCTAACTTTCTATATAAATCCTCGCAACCTGGTTACTACAAAAACTCGGGAGGGGTGGTTTGCAATAATTATTAAACTTATCCTCGGGGAAGGAGGGATCTGATGGATACCAAACTGGGGGCCTTTTGGGTAGATGGGGGTGTCTCGATCATTTCTTACAGCTTGGGGTACGGAGACAATTTTCAATGGGGATGGTCGCATCACCACAGACACATTTTTATCATAGGAGCCACTGACAAAGAGTTCCCTGAGAGTGGGTCAAATTTAGGGAACCTTAGTCGTCTTACCTGTCCCTTTCCTATCGGCCAATTTAAATTTCATCCATATTTTAGTAGAAAAGGAGAGGTAGTAACGTGGTACCAATACAATTTTATTTAGGACAGATTTGCACAAATACTTGTGGTATTTGGGGCCAATCAGGAGGTGCACCAGGTTCGCCAATTAGGTGCCAGTTGCTAGGAAGAGGGAAAGTGTGGAGGGGTGGAAGAGTGAGTGAGAGAAAGAGAGAGAGAGAGAGAGAGAGAGAGAGAGAGAGAGAGACAAATAGGCCGAACAGTACACGTGTGATATAGAGAATGACCGTGTATTGTTTGGGCTATTCAGTGCGTTACCCAACGTTAGACGTTTCGGGTCTGTGTTAGGAGGTGGGAAGCATGCAATTTTGGGACAGAAAAGCGTTAGATTTGGTAAAAAGGTCGTGAGAGCGTCCTTGTTGTGCCATTTTGTAGCGCTAGTCCGTCTTCATGCATCGGGCGTGACGTGGTTCCAGATCCCTTATGATACTCTAATCGGGATTCTAAGGTAACCTGCAGAGGGAAAAAGGGGGAGAAAAAGGGGGGGTAGGGGGACAACATTCGAACACATCAAATGTAAGGGCACGAAAATCCTTTACTTACCACATACTCGTACTTGTCTCTTCGGGATATAATCCCTTAGGGTTCTGGTTTCTTAAAGTCATGGGGGCAGGCAATGTGATAGGTGGTTCATGAGGAGGTTCGAGGATGGCGTTAAGGATCGTGTGTAGTGAAAAACGCTAAAAAGAGGAATCAGAGGTACCTAGCGCGAGGTACCCGGTTTCGTAGATGTATCCGGTCATCGGGGTCCCAAAATCATTCCCAAAGCTGTGATGTTTTTAAGGCATACCAGTTCTTTGTTCAACCCTGTACCTTAGTACCTTCGACCACCATATCCTTATAGCAATTTATCAATCACACCATTTTACTTTACCCATTCTCTGAAGTCGAGGTCCTTCTTCATAAGCAGTGTATCATACCTTCGTTTTGACCATCAACCCAGGGCCGAACAACCATTTCTCGGATAACCTAAAAAAGAGAGCAGAACAGTTGCGCACAGAAAAACCCTCCCACCGATACCCGTATTTACAAAAGTACGCGGAGCCTATCCATAGCTTCTAAGACTTTTATTTGTAGAGTTATTCAGTACGTAAAAGGTGAGAGCGCAATTCATATTTTGGCCTGACATGTCGTCGATGGAAGCACATACAGTAGGGGGTTATTTTGTAGTACAAGATCATGTAAAAAGGTCTAATTAATTATTTGTAAGTAACCAAAAACATTTCATTGCGTGACGAAGGAATCAGGGGCATTTCAGTTCATAGATGGAAACACAGTCAAGCTCATCGTAATCATATTTCCTAAATGCAAACCGCGGGCGTGCATCATGAGCGACGTTATGAATCAGTTACAACAAGTATCAAAAATAAATTGTTCATTGAAATCAACATTTTTACAGAACCTCTTCTTAAATGTTTGCCAAGTGCACCCTCCTCCCTTTAACATTGAGTGCGCAATGGTTCATATATATATATATATATCTTAGTACATCAAGTTTCATTAGCTAAGGAACACCATGAGGCACCCGTAAGTTCCATTGATACCAGCGCCATTTTGGGCGAGGCCGGTTTAGTCCGGAAGTAGCATCAGGGGCAAAATATCCCCGACAATTGGCGGTTGGACCAGAGTCCCTTTCGGTAGTCCAAAAAGAAAACTGTGCTAACAAAGGGGCTGGTGGTGTGGACCGTCAATCAAGAGAGGGAGGGGGTAAAGTCTCTCTTACCGGGTCATGTTGATGTTCAGCCGGAACTTGCTCGAGCTCGTTAGCCCATAATGTTCCTGGGTGGTTCAGACGGAAGCTGATGCAGACACGAGAGCACCGCCATCTTGTTGCTGTGCCGTGGTTATTTCATTTGAGATCAATGCAACTGTTCCTCACCGGAAGCCTGAAGGGGCCGAGGGCTCTTGGGACTTTGATAGAATCTTCAAAGTCGAGGGGATGTTTGTCGATGGTGGGGGCTTGCGCCCAGGTGGGCAAGTGCCCGAGTTGCAATTTCGGACAAAGTTACTCCCGCGGCCTAGACCCGCCTTTCAAGGGCCCAGACGCCATTTTGAGGCCCTGCAGCAACCTTTGCCGTATCCATCAGGAGCGGAGGAAAACTTCTTGTGATGGCGAAAAACAGAGCATCATGCGGTTGGAGCAGGACATTTTGGTTCGGGGCGCCAGGGTGCAGCAGTGGAGCCCTCATCTGGGGAGGTGAGGGAGGCTCACCGTGCCGTCTTCCTCTCCCGGTGCATCCTACGCCGTCTCTTGGAATCAGGGGCGCACATGATGACCACCCTACACCCCTGATTCCGACTCTTGGGGGACCACTGTACATCCGGTACTCCGGAAATATGCCCATCGGACATTGTGTGTCCTGTACCACGCAAGTATACCAGCCGGGTCTTGTATATCCTGTACTGAGAAAATATACGAGTCGGGCATTGTATGTCCTGTGTTGCGGAAATATACCAGCCGGACATTATATTTCCTGTGCAGCGTAGGTATATGGCCGTCGCCCGGCTGGAGGACATCGGCGTCGGGCCAGGGCAGGGAAGCCTCCTACCTGTGGAGGTGGAAGAGGCTCGTCCGCGTCGCCTCTTCCTCCCTGCCCACCCTGCATCCGTTCGATGGAGGAATTCGTGATGGCCGGACCAGGAGATATGAGGGAGGGGGTCATTTTCATCCGCCCCCTCCCTACTCGCGGCCCGGGGAACGCCATCCCTGGAAGGGCAGTATGGGAAGACCATTTCATTGCCTGCTGTGTGGAGTCTCCAGTACCTTCTCGCCAGCGGTCTCTTTTTGGCCCATGGTTGCTGGCAGGCCCCGCCCCACACGTGCTATGTGTTTCGGATGGGCGGGACCGTCGAACTGTTACATTGGAAGACTTCCGGAGTGAGCATAATATGTTTTGTATTTTTCCTATTAGTAAAGTTGTTTTTTAGAGAGTTCTACTAGTTATTCTATTTACTGTTGGTTGTGTGTTTTACCGTAATTAAATCCTAAGTTATATAATAGACGCTTGGCTTTCTTGAGTCTTTTTCTCTAACGGGGGGTTGTTTACACTGACCTGCAGTTGTGTTTGTTTTTCAGAGTGGGGGAGCAACAGAGAGCAATCAGTCCCAGAACTCTAACATGTCGTTGAAATTGGTCTGACGAAATCTGTGCCACCGAGCATAATCAAACGGGGTGGTCCTGTCTGCACTAGTCTGATTGGTTTTTATCTCGTGCCTTTTCCCTTTCTGTCGGCCTGTTCTTTCTGTCGACCCTCCGTTCTTACCTATGCTTTGCAGAGTCGGGCATTGGGCTTTCCAGTGTCCAAGATATTTACAGAAAGCACATTGGTTTTGTTTTAAATCTGTCCGTCCTGTGCGTAATGTCGGGGGATTACCTTCAGGTCGTTGTGTTCCGGGGTTGGCTTGTCGGCACATCCCCTTACACCATTCGTTTTTCATGTCTACTCCTCGGGGCTGTGCCATCGCTGGCCCTTCCCTTTGCCTACTAGACGTTTGGAGGTTTGTCCGTCGTGTCCCTTCACCTTTTCTAAATTCGTCGCTCTCCCTTCGTTGCGTGGCTTCTTTGCGCCACATACCGAGACTATCGAGCATAATAGGTGTTGTTTCATTCCTACGAAGGGCTATTTCTACTGTTTCTATTTTGTCGAGATCAAAGGATCCTCTCAGTGGCCACTGTCTTTCTCGATCCTTTTTCGTATATTTATGCCACAGCTCACTATAGGCTATAGCAATTAATCCATGCTTCATGAACATGTCCTTATTAGGGGTGCCTTCCAGCGGAGCCGGATGGTTCATCTCTAATAAGCGGTCCGGGTTAAACAGGCTACTGACCAGTGGGGAGAAGACAGGCATGACGGATCACAATGGGATAATAATCAGCACTACCTATCTTATCACTGCGCGCAAAGACTAGACAGAATATTTCTATTCTACGTTGTTTGCACGTAGTGAATACCTCATGAACCAATTCTGAGCAATCGATCAATGTTAGGTCAAAAATAAAAAATCAATATGGTCAATGGGGAGAATAAGTAGGCTCGCAAAGGTTCGCGTCACCTACCCTTTCACTATCTGTAAAGAGGGGACCTAATCTTCCCTGTTTTCAGACAGAGAATCTCCAGAAAACAATCTATAACCGTTAATCAATGGGGCAAAGGGGCAATTGTTCAGTGGGGGAGAAAAATAGGTCCGACGGGTGCGTACCTATCCTTCGCTGTTTATAAAGGGAGAGCCTGTTGTTTCTCCGTTTGTAGACAGTGAATCTCCAATAAATTAACAAAGAGTAATACTAGTATTTTCACAACAATTATCAATTTCTTTCAATTATCTATCACTTTCGCAATTCGTCGTGTTTACACGACCTTACCCGGACCGCATGGACAGTTTCTCGTCTTCCGAATCCAGCGCCCGATCGTCCTCTTCTCTTCGTACTTCTCGTGGCACTCCTGATGGTTCCCAGTCAGGACCGCAGATCACTCGAGAGAGGTCTGTTCGGAACCAGTGAAGTTCGGATGATCGGCTGTCAGACGAGGGTCTATCGGACAGGGTACCTTCCGATCGTTGCAGTCGTTCACTCTGTCGTCAGGACCTCTCCCACTGGATCCACGAGTCGCTGATGGGCCCCACGTTTGGGACGCCAATTGTTAAAAAGGGTTCCAAAGACAACCGGTAACCAAAGACCCTTTTATGTTGCCCGGCGGTATCGCCTCTATGACCCACCAATATTAATCAATGAAGAAGCAGGCGCTGGAGACTGGAAGGCGGGAAACGAGGATTTTATTCTCTCCGGAGGAGAACACATCAATTCAGACAGCAAGTATCGTCACGAGGTGCTCTAACCACATCTCTGAGGCCGGGCCTCTTATACTAGAGTTTACGACCTTTATTGCACATAACACATTCTCGTAATATTTTAATACTTGAAAGAACATCCTCGGAATCTCCCCTCCAGACCCGTTCCCACATACATTTACAGTTGGATTCCCCACCCCGGTCACAACAGGTGATGGTGGTCGCACAGCAGGGCATTCCGCCGATTCACGGAATGCGTGGGGTTGATCGGATCTCATGGAGTGGGGGCTTTGATCGGTTCGGGGGTCTTTTGATGGGGAGGGGAAGCTTCCTACTGTACGGGGTAATAAACAGTATCCGCAGGGTCAGGTGGCAGCCTGGGAACGAGGAAGACAAACGGGGACACAGGGAAAGGGGGTTTGCATCAAAAGGGTTTGAGGCCATGAAAGGAATGAAGGGAGGTGTCGCGCTGGGAACAGGATGGGGTTCCGTGGTGAAGCTGCGCTGGAGAGGGGTTTATGACCCAAGGCATGAGAGAGCGGGGGGGTTGTCAGCGTGCGGGGGAATGCTTGCGAGGTCAAGAGAGAGAGAGAGACGCGCTGGCTATTAGTGAGGGGCAGGGAGGCCATGGTGCTCAAAATGGCTGCCGCTTACGCGCACGAATGGGCTCGAAAAGGGGCAAGATGGCGCAGATAATGTTCACCAAGATTGTATTCATTTTTCACAACGTGGCCACAATTGCATATTCCCTTGATATTTTTAGATGGACTAAAAATGAGGCAGGTGTTGCACAGTGCACATGATGGATTAGTGACAAAGGGGTGCGGTGGCCACAGTCTTTATAATGACCAGGCCGTGACAGGAGGACATTTTTTCCAGCTAGTCTAACATTGACTTTTACTCACGCCTCTCAAGCACAGTTAATCGTACACTTAAAAGTGGACTTGTTCTAATCGCAAAACCCTGTAGCTCTGGGGGAAAAAACAGCACTGAATGTTTGTGCTGATAACTTATCTCTCCCTTGAGCTGAGTGACTTGATTTGTTTGCCGAGCAAAAATCCTACATTCTTAATCATTCCCTGGATTAGATAGGGTAGTTCCTGGAGTACAAAGAAATGCGCGACAGTTAGTTGAAAACCCTTTTGCTGCACTGATCGATAAAAACAGAAGGTTCGTGCACAAGCACCTCTGTCTGGGACTGCAACAAAAATGCAAATTACGTGGAATGCATTTCACCCAGAGCTCTACCACAGGAACAGAAAAGTAGCTTTTAATAAAAGGGGACTACTCTAGACTAGTAATAAAATCTTGCACAAATAACCAGGAGCACCCTTGTTAAGTTTCTATAGCTTGGTGAAAAGGTGGTCGTCTGCCTTTATCTCCGAGGTCCGTTCCCCCAATGGGAAGGCTAGTGTGGTACCTCAATGACTCTCAGAAGGCCTTCGAGACTTTGATCAGAGTTGCAAAACAAAAATGACATCTTCTTGCTCTTTAGTGGCCTCCAAGCGGCGTGTATTGCTTAAAAGATTTACTATGGGGAAACAAATCCGAGTACATGTCCTGATATATCTGCCCGTCTGGCTTCCATAGCATTTGCATTAGTGACAACTGCAGACACTGCTCATGTAGGTCTTGAAACAATAGCCTGCTGAAGCCTTGATGCACCTGCTGAAACGCAAGTTCACCTCCCCCAACGATCCGTGGTCTGATGAACAGGACAGGACGGGTAAGAGCCATCTGAAGACGGTAGACACATTTGCTCTGCTAGGAACGGATTTATCTGTTGATCCATTTGTGATGCAATGGCCCCAGCCACCTGACTTTATAGAACCAGGTATATCTGCCAGTGGAAACCAGGAGATATCCACCAAGCCAAGCTGTACCCATATAACTTACCCAAGCTTCATTAGAAATGTGCTTCTGTGGTTAACTCACCTCCCCACATTTGACAGCCTAGTATTGCTCCCAATACAACTGAGGAGCTACACTATCTAGCCCCAATCATAACCCGGGGACCCTCAATGTTTCACTGGTTGAGGGAGGGGCAAACCATGTAGACTAAAAGTAGCGAGTCATACTACTTCAATAAAAAAAGGATATATATATTTCTATGTGTACATAACCAGTTTCAGCTCCTGCATGTTATTTTCTTTTTTTACGTCTGGCTTGAAAGTATACAGCGACTCAGTTTAGACTGCC
Organism: Lissotriton vulgaris; assembly: GCF_964263255.1. Lineage (NCBI taxonomy): Eukaryota > Metazoa > Chordata > Amphibia > Caudata > Salamandridae > Lissotriton > Lissotriton vulgaris. The sequence goes on from NC_141696.1 coordinate 490,570,089, forward strand.
GCCGCAGCATTAGCCCTCTCTCACGTGCATGATTTGAAATGCTAGCATTGCAAAGCGAGGGGAACCGTTTTTACGACGCGGCTGTTACACCGCATGCCGTTACAACGCGGTTTTTAAAACGCAAGTCGTTACCATGACTTGCGCTGAAGGGCGCTGCAGGACAAGGAATTTTTTAATTTACTATCCAACACCTTCCCTACTGTACGTAGGCTGGTGTTGGAATAATACATAAAAAAATTCTTAAGTCCGCACCCCCTCCAACGCAAGTCGTGGTAACGACTTGTGTTGAAAAAACAGCGTTGTAACGTCACGCGTGTAATAGCACGCGTTGTAAAGCCGTACATCCCAAAGCGAGGACACTCTAGATTACCACATATTACTTTTTTTTAAATCACATATAGGCTTTGCATACTGAGGCAATTTTTTTTTCTCACTTCATGGGACATCAAGAGTATTTAGAGCGCAGCACAGGTGCACACTTCCTACAGACAAGTACAACACACCCACAGCACAGGCAACAGCAATGGAACTTAAGAACACAGACACACACAGGAGCTTTCTTCACAAAAGTACAATGTTGTAAAATTGGAGGAAAACAAAAAATGCAGCAACCAGGAATGTGCATTACTGTCTTCATCGCCACAGAGCCCTCCGAGCTCGTGATCTATTTAGGACATTATAGGCTGGTGCCCACAGTGGTCACAACAAACAGATGTAATACTGGCAACCCATCAGCTAAAAGGCCTTGTTGCTGGTGAAAAAACTTGAAAGATGTAATTTTGCTTAGAACATTGGAACACTAAAAATCCTTGTCACTCTTGGCAAACCTACCATTAACACAGACAACAGGCCAGACTTTAATATATCAGCACATGCAGTTTGTGCATGCCTGTATTTGCATGTGCTAGCACATTACTGAAAACCATTACCATCAAAACTATTGGTTTTGACAACGATTTTTCTTCAATGGTATAAGGAAATTAAAAAATAACTGACGGACTGAATATGTTCCCCTAAAGGGACGTGTGCACATTTGTATGCAGTTGTTCAAATTGTGTAATTAAAATCTACAGGTTGGAACAATGCACGATACCTGTGAAAAGAAACCCCACAAAGCTGCTGCACATTACTATTATGTGTTTCCCTGAGTTCTGGTCTGGGCAAAAGGTTTAGTCCTAAGTTTTATATCAAATTTTCATGTGGGCATTGCCCATAGCTGGAGTCAGTGTGACTCCCGATGTTGACAGAGAGCCTATACAGCCCAAGTGTATGTGTCCACCATCTTCAGATTCTAGTTGTATTGCAACAGTGAGGTGTGAAGGCTATGTACTAACATTTATTGTATACATTTTAATATTTCTGTTTTGCATTACTTTTATTCATGGTGGGTCGATTCAGGAATTTGAACAGATTTGGGCTTCACTACCCTTGTCACAGGTAAGCAACCTGTTTTTGTACAATATGACATTATTCTAGATTCACATAAGGACAGGAGTGCTACTCCATAAAAGAGGTGGATGTGAAGTGCCAATCTTTGCAAACAAATGTTTTAATATTGCCTTCCTTAGCATACTTCCTGTGTTGATTGAACTCGCTAGTGTTTTGTGAAGTGTGCATAGATAGTCCTGTAACACTCTTCTTTCTTGTCGAGAGTGCTGTTGGTCTTGTGTGTAATCTTTCCAGCCAATGAATAGCATCATTGATTACATTGCTCAAACTACCAAGCAATTCTTGCCTCAATGGCAGATTTTCCCACTAAATGTGAGATACGTCTTGGAGAAAAAAATGTTGGTCAGACTGATCAATCATTTCCCATTTACTTAGTACACTTTTGCCCTTCTGAGAGCTAATGGTATGCAACACACTCTGCTCAACAAGCTGGATTCTGGAAAAAAGCTAGCAGTGACAAGTTGGGTTCACAAGTAAAGCCTAAACTTTTAAAATACATTTTTGATGTTTTGTTATTGCTACAAAATATATACATATTTTTAAATAAGGTTGTTTGAATTTAAGTGCATGAATTTCACTAACCTTCCTTATAGAGGTGCTGACTAACAAGAAAGTTGCGTTCAGTGTGAGATGCTTTAAAATAGCTTTTGCATTGCTAAAAAAAGGTTATAACCTTTATAGAATTATATTTAAATGCAAAGTAGGAGTGAAATCAAATGTGAAGGATTGATTGACTGGAATACTATTCACTGTTCTGTACCCTGATGTGTGCTTATAGAACTAAACATTGACCTTGACTGAGGTATAATTTAAATGATTATCAAGCATACCAAATAAATACGAACAAAGCACTGCAGCTATATGTGTTAGTTAATGGTGTGATTCTAGAAACAAAATATTTCCACTATGTCACATAATACATACATTTTCTGGGTTTACGTGTCTCTCAAGATATCTATATATCTTGAGGAAATTGTAAAGTGGCAAATTCTAGGACTTCAGGAACCATGCTTACAAGTTCAACAAAGTGTTGTGTCCCGATGTCTGAATTCCCATCCTGTACTGTGAATAAATATGAATTGGTGGCATCTTCGTTTGTTGTACCAGGAAAATCTTCATTAGATGTGAATGACCATGGCTGTCAAGCCAGTGCTCAGGCTATCACAATTACAGTCATGTGTGACGTGCAGATGTTGGCCACTTATTGAATTAGAGTAAATTGGTATGCAAAGATCACTATACAATTTGTGAACAGTTCATTCCGAAAGGAGTGTGGGTACCTGGACACAAAGCATTAGCATTTTGTGTTTGCACTTCTTCAGAAGAAAACTATAACTGATTTTCCTCAATTGTCAAAATTATGCTCTACGAATGGTTGATGTACATACCATTTGAGAAATGCCCATGCAGACCTACTTTGAGTCACTCAAATAACATTCTTTTCTTCTGTTATGTAAAATCCCATCGGGTGAATCGTGAGCATATTTTTCCATTGCAAATCTCTTGTTAAAGATTTGAAATATGCTTTGATGTTGTCCTTCCTTATTGAAGTAAAATAATGCTGTTGTATTGCCCATTAGGACCTGCATCAGTGATCCTCATACTGGTTTGAAACATCTAAATATAAAGAGATGGTCCTTAGCTCGAAGCAGCAAATGTGTTTTACAGATTTCTTACAGTGCCTTATTTGTGCTCCCCATCAAGTGTGTGAGATCAGTGGCAGTTGACACAATAAGGCACTCTGTTGCAATTACAAAATGGAAAATAAAGTTTCTAAAAAAAAAGAAAAATGCACAAACTAAGGACTGTTTCTTAAAGATCTGCCCACCATCATGTTCTGCTCAGCCCACCATTGTAACTCAAGTACCACCCAGTGAGAACCACTAGATTCTTCCGGTCCCTCAATGAATATACCCAATGATTAAATAGCCATCTTTGGACTTCAATTGTATGCATGAGTATATGATATGGATCACTAGGGCATCATACCTATCAATTCCATCACAGTTCTCACTGTTCAACACTGATTAATCTGAAAAATGAGAACACTGTTGTGAATTATTAGCTCTACAATCGGAAAGATTATTACTATTGCTCTCACAGTGCCTATATCCTCTACAACAAAAGGGTTTCGCTTTCTTGGCATTGTAAAGAACTTCTGAAAGTAGACTGTGAATCTGAGCTAAAAACCTACCTGAATCAACTTGTATAGTGTTTTGGTACTTGTTACACAAATTCTCCCTCACCAGGATATTGTTCATATACAAGTATACATGTATAATTTCCCAGCATAGATGTGCAGTCACCACCGCTAAACATTTACTCTGAACTGATGTGTCTCACATGACACATTTTAGACTTGATTATTATATAGGATGCATTCAGATTCATAAGGTCAGCTGTTGCTGGTATTCATCTTCTTCAGCACTGAGATGATGTGCTGCAAGACAATCATCTTGAATCTCAATGTCTTCTTGAAATATTGGTTCGAAGGTTTTCAAGTTAGTGATACATAGTATGATTGCCCGATTATTGCAAGGACTTAACAGCCTGACGTTATATTTTGAAGGCTTCTGGGTAACTCCTCAGAAGGCTTCTGGGTAACTCCTCAGATGTCCCCTGAATAGGGTGGGATGTTGAGGGCTTCAAAGATCTTGGGCATGCTATATTTGGCGGAACATTTTGGAATCTGTCCCATTTCCCTGCCACAAAAGGTCTGAATTCCTAAACTTGACATCTGTTGCCAAGATGCGTTTTGATTGTTGCCAACTTTAGAATGCTGGTGCAACTTGAAATAGGTGCCTCTGCTCTACAAAGCACTCATCGCCATAGCTGCCTATTTACTTTTCATTTGCTTGAGTCTTTCATCCACTGGACAATCACATTCCCCCCATTTATGAAGCTGTTTGCCTATACCGTAGTTTAATAAATGAAATCCTGATGCATTTATGTCTTCCGACTACCAATCCCATCCCGAGCTGTTTTCAAGTAGGGTCTTCTGCATCTTAGGCTGGCTTTAGGTCTATTTTATCAAAGGTTTTGCCCTCCCGATTAATGGCCTATTTCTTACCATGTACCTCAGAGTGATGTTTCAATGCCTCCTCAATTTCCTCCAAAATCTGTGATAAATTGACTTAGTGGGGCTGTGAAATTCGACATGTGTCTTAGAGTGGTGGTCTGTCTCACCCTTTTTGCATACAGCATCCAACCTATTGTTCTTTTGACCTGACAGAAGGCCACTGATAGCTGCTGGATTTTGAAATCTCCTTGCTGGTGAACTCTGGATCCATGTTACCTCCAATAGATTTATTTTTTTTGTCCTCATTAGCCACTTCATCGTTCCAAGAATTATCCGACCACCAAGACAAATGTCCCTGTACAGGTAGGAAACTAGAAAATAGCTCCATGTCTCCCAGAGGGGCAGACCAGATGTCTTAGCGAGAGGAAACCTCTGCACGATCTTACTCCATCAAGCCTGATACCGGCTGTTGGTCCAATATCTTGAGGCATGGGGAGCCTCCCGTTGGACCTGGAGTACTAGGCCTAATCATCGGACCCGGGAAAAAAAAAAAAAAAACGGGTTCTCTGACAACTTTATCTCCACTCAAGTAAATAGCTCCAGAATCTCAAAGTACGGGGACTACAAGCCCTTGCCATATCGACTTTAGATGATGCATAGAGTGACGTCAACCACTCTGCGTGGGACGGCGGATTGATATTGACCCCGTTTTTACAAATTTGCTAACAAAATGGCATAGTATAGAAATGACCTCTCTAGTCCCTTGATGTTATCGCTTAGACCAAAAATAACTAAGGACCAGGAAAAAGAGTTTGAGGTTTTAAGAATTGATTCAAGAGATGTCTTCACTTCTTGCCAGAACCTACTAATATTTGGACACTCCAAAAACATGTGAAGATCTGAGGCTGCTGGGAGGAGGCATTTGCTGCAGCAGTTCCCTGGTTGGAACTTAGACAGTCTTTGGGGGGAGTAGTATGCACGATGTAATGTAAATAGTTGATTGCGACTCAGCCAGGCAGGTTTAATGATTTTATACAAGAGGCTAAAAGATCTCGTCCATAGTTCTTCTGCCTGAGCTTCTCCATACCCTCCCCACAGATCTACCGGGAGGCTAAAGTCTCCATCTGCTTCCTCCATGATGTTCCAATAGAAAAAAGCAACCTCTTTACCCCCACTGGCTTTCTCAACTAAGTTTTCCTCTAAGGAGCTGTACCCTCCAAGTTTAATATTTTTCTTTGCCTGTTCTCGAAACCAACTTGACAGTTGTATATATATGAACCAGGATAATGGTGAGCTTATCCTATCTGAGAATGCCTCCCATTCTAGTAAAGATCCTCCTGCCACCAACTCTCCCCATCTTAATATCCCTGCCTCCAATAACACAGTTGTAACACTCTCGATGTAATGCGGAGAGAGCCCTGGAAGATACCAGATCAGTGCAAAATTAGAAAAGTATGCCAGCCCAACCTTAGATTTAATTTGAGTCCATTCTTTTAGGAGCAAGTGTAGGGTCTTTAGCCTAACTCTCTTAAAAAATCTCTGGTGTCCAAATTTAAACGAAAATCCGTCAAGTGGGAGATTAGAGCCCAATATCATTGCCTTGAACATGCAACCATTTGAGTTATCTTGGGGCGTCTTTAGTAACATCCTAGAGTGGGACAAATGGAAGGCCCAAGCATAATATTCCAAGTCTGGCAGTGCAAGCCCCCCCCTTCTCTCTCCTCCTTCTTAACTTCTTCCATGCCAACCTGGTTGATTTAAAACTCCAGATGAATGAAATAATATTTTGTTGGCATTTAAAAAGTTGCTTAGATTCAAATGTCAGCGAAATGGTGTTGAATATAAATGTGTATTAGATTCGCGGAAAATCCGATCCAGGTTAATCTGGGCCAAGATGTTTATATCATTTGTAATTCTAATTCCCAGATAGCGGATTGAAGGTGTCTCCGGGAGTTGAAGGTTTGCGATATTCCAAGCCATTAGATCAGTTTTCCCAGCATTTCGTAACCTGAAAACTTTCCAAATTCCTCAGCCCTTTTTATGACCATAGGGAATGCCTGCTCAGGGTCAGTTGTATATATAAGAATGTCATCCGCATATAATCCGACTTTTTTCTCCCAGCCGGAGAAAGAAAAAGGCGGAATATTGATGTCATCTCTTAGGGTCTGAACAAATGGTTCAACATAAATGTTGAATAGAAGGGGGGAGAGAGGGCACCCCTGTCTTGTCCCTCTACGGATTTCAAAAGGTTCCGTGCGGGTGCCATTAATCAAGAGGCTATCTCTCGGGTTGTTATATAGCAAACTGATTACTTGGGACCAAATTGGAATTTTTCCATGACTGCAGCTAAATAGGGCCAATCGACCCTATCGAATGCCTTTGTTGCATCGAGTGTCATAATTGCAAGGGGCAAGGCAAAGGTTGAGGCGATGTCTATTGCTCCGACCAGATCATAGGTTAGGTCGGCCAACTGGCGACCTCTAATATAGCCCTTTTGGTCTTGATGGATGATCGTACCGATCTCGCTTCCCAAGCGTGCAGCCAAAATTGCTGCAAAGATCTTATAATCATTGTTAAGAAGCGAGATCAGACGGTAAGATCCGCAGTCCACTGGATCCTTCCCTGATTTTGGAACTAGGGCAATATTTGCCTCGCCCCAGGAACTAGGTGGTGTCTCACCCCTGATTAAGAAGTTATTAAACAAGTTCGTTAAAATTGGGGTGATAGTTGAGTTTAATACTCGATACAGTTCGCCGGGAATGCCATCCGGCCCTGCAGCCTTCCCTTGTTTCAGTTGTTTAATATCTCTGGCGATTCTGCCTCTGTTATCTCTTTATCCAAGTGTTCACTCTGTTGCCTAGTCAACTTTGGGAGGCTCATCTTCTCCAACCACGTGTTTCTCTCCTCAGTGTTTACTCTGATTTCTTCTGTGTATATTTTCTGAAAAAAAAGCCGAAAGGCTTCCCCTATTTCCAAATCTGTTTTTCTATTATTGATTTTGGCCTCTACCCCCACTTCTTTGATATAGTTTCTGGCTTGGTCCGCTTTAATTTTCCAAGAAAGCAACTTGCCCGCAGCCTCACCATATTCAAAGTGGGAAAGCTTACTAGCCTGCCACCTTTTATTCACTCTCTCCTGCAATATCGCGTCTAATTTGTTTTTTAACTCACACCTTCTTTCCGAATCTTCCGGGGACATAGGGTCATCTGATTCTATGAGAGCCAGATCTCGCTCTATTTTTGATATCTCCTCTCTATATTTCTTTTTTCTAAAGGAAGCACGATTGGTAATACATCCCCTTAGATATGCCTTCCACGTCTCCCACACACAGGCCAAAGGGGCAGAATTCAGATTGCACTCCAAAAAAGCAGCGGATTCAGATATAAGATGTTCTCTTTCCTCTTCTTCCAGAAGAATGGTACGATCGAAGGACCATGAAGCATAAGTAACATTCTGATCTAATGTTATGGAAAATAGGATAGCTGAGTGAACGGACATATGCTGAGGGAGGTATACCAAGTTCTTTATAGCATCTACCTCCAATAGATTGGATCCTAAAGTGAAGTCCTACATTGCCGATATGTCCTTGGCATGACCGCAGTGAGCAATAACCAGGCCTTAAAAAATATCTTTGCCTTGCTGACTCACACTGGTAGTACTGGCAGAAGTGGACCTCCTTGTTAAAATGGGTCCAATGTCTCGAATAAGCAACTAAATTCTTCCTGTTCATCCTTCATGTGGACACCGTAAGTGTCTGCTGCCATCTTTTTATATGTACTATTGCTGTAACGTTTACCCATGGATCAAATATACAGTATTGCTCTGCTTATTCAAATAGGTTTTAGACAGTATAACTTGAACATCCATGCCACATCATGCATGGTATTTATTAAAGTGAAATGGAAACATCTATATTTGCTAAATGAATTATTCAGCTGCAACTGAAATAGTGGACACACCTAAACTATGTAAGGCTCCAGCAAATTCAGAGATAATTAGCTCAAATACATACAATACATTCATTCATTCTTTTATTCATGTGTTAATTAAAACCATAAATATAGAATAAAGGAGTGCACAAGTCACAATCATCAACTGACATAAAAATACATCTCATGATAACCATACCAACAACTTATTAAAGTCCTAAATTACTTTATAACCACGCATTAGAAAATAAGCAATAGTCACTAAAAGTCCATCAAAATGTGAGATTCCTTCTGATATATTACTCAATATAGTCACAGGGTATATCCATAAATTGTAACATTATTAATAATAATTAAGTACATAGTGCAAGGGTTTTCCCAGGATGACAGATCATTGGTCATTGCAAAAAGGCAAGCTACAACTGCCAAGTGAGGTCACTGATATTAGGATCTTTCGTCGGAGCTGGTGGCACTCAATAGTTTTTGAGCAGACTGCATACATTTCACAAATTTTGCATCCAAAGCAGACTGCTTTGCTTTGAAGCAGGCCACTACAGCAGATCTGCAGGAGCGTATACCTAATAGCTTGAACTGAGGTTTTAACAGTATATTCCTCTCGGTCAGTAGGGCCAGATAAGAAAAGTCTATCTTTATCATTGTTTTTCTAAAGGAGTAACACAGCCTGCAGAGAGTACTGGTGGTTTTCCTTAGCCCTTTTGGTAAACAATCCAGGGAGGGCATGTCGCTTAGCCTGTACTAGACGAATTTCTGTTTGATCTTTTTTTTTTTTGTGAAAATTTTTATTGGAAAACCTCAAACATACCATTACAGGAGATTAAAAGCACGGACCATTGATAATCAACAACAGCATACAAGGACATAAAGGCTCGCAGAACGAGGGAAAACATTACAGCAATGGTCAACGCAGTCTTGTGTTAAGGATCAATAAATGGATATGTCCACAATGTTCCAAGAGTTGGGAGGATTTCCTTTTCTAATAGGATTCGAGGATATTATAGCGTGCAATTTTATAAAACAAGAGAAGAGAATTGGAGCTAATCGCGGAACAGGAGAGCAGTCATCATTAAAGGAGCACATAGCGGGAAGCATGATAAAAGGAGGGATTCGCCGAAACGCAGTGTCCCACCAGCAAGAAACTAGGACCAACAGCTACGTCACATAACGACACAATACAGTAAACTCCCCAATAACACTGGACCCCGATCAAAAATTAAGCAAAAAGGTATACAAGAACAAAAAAGAAACAGAGTAAGAGAAGAAAAAGAAAGAGGGCCATAGGAACAAAAAAAGAACATAAAACACATCCCATCCCCCAACCCCCCCACCCTGCATACCAGCGGAAGGCCACGCCCCCCCCCCATAGGCATGCCTGTCGCCCCAAGAAGACCCCAAAGCGTGAAATAACGGAGGAGGGCCGTAGCTCCAGCCCCAGACTCACCCCCAGCCTCCCCACCCCCAAAAAGCGGAAGTCCACTAAGAAGGAGCGTGGGCAACAGTGTATGGTCATCCCAGCCGTACAAAGTCTCTAGTTCAAACAACGTTCCGTTTCGGCACCGAGGTCACTCAGGAGATGGCGAAGCAGCGGTCAGCCCTGACCAGTCCGGAAAAAAGTCAGCATGCCACCCAATCCGTGCGCAGTGAGACGCAATATACCAAAAGTACCAGTTGAGGCCACACAGATCCACAACAAAGACCACAATAGTAGCAAAGGAACATCTCTCCAGGGCATCCCAATAGTCCGCGGTGGTGCATGGCGCCCATGATCGGGAAACAAATGAGCCGGTAGTAGATCAAAGAGGGTAGCAGGCACACTATCCCAGATATAATGTTTCCCAGTCTCTTCATCCAGCGGCACACACTCCTGGAAGTCAACTACTGCGGTAGCCGGGGATAAGGTGGGCAGACACTCTTTGCTGCATGCATCTGCGACTAGGTGCGCCACAACAGGAGAAGGTATGAGCTGCGCGGGGCGCATAGTCGTCCCCAGATCTTTCAGGGCAGTGTGCAGGTCATTGATGGCCAACAAAACATCTCTCACCGTAGGCGCCATTACACCCCAGGCAGTTAGCCGGGACCTCGGGACTCAAGGAACAAAGAAAGAGCCGCCCCAGTAGCAGTTCAGCTTAAACAAAGAACGTGCAGTTCGTAGAGGAGTCGCAGAGAGTCACATTCGAGCCCCGGTCAGCCACAGCGGCACGCACCTCTTACCGCATTTCGGTTGTAATCTGGCCCTGGCAATAGATTCTGCCTCGCAGCGTGCCGTCCCCAAAGTCAGGAATACCAACCAAAAAGCTTTAGTATGCAGGTAGTAGGTCCGGCGCTGCGAGCGCACTCGATGTCTGCGGCAAGGTGGTTTCGGTTTCACCTCCGGGGCTCCGGACTATCATGGCCGATCGGGCCGTTGTTTATCTCCTGTGAGGCGGCCATGCTGCAACCCGAGGTCCCGGCTTATCCGGACTGAGGGGCGAAGACTTCAGGACGACGTTTCCAAGCCATCCGGGGCGGTGCGCGGACCGGAGTTACACGGTCGGGCTCCGCTACTGCTCCTCTGCACGAAGCCGCGGCTGGGGTGCAGGATCACGGGCAGGATATCATGGGAGAGCTGGGCGTCCGCGCGGCCATCTTGGCCGCCATCCTGGCTCCTCCTCTGTTTGATCTTTTTTAACATACAAACTCGGGATCGGTTGCGAGCCTGCCTTCTCATAGTTGTTTAAAATCAACCAGGCAGGTGCACGAATTGCCAATTCATATTTATCTTCTAATCCCAATTTCTGCTGCACGAATTTTGCAGCTAGGCTTTTGAAGATTGCAAAAGAAACAAGGGCAGACCAAAGGCCTATTACCTGCAGATTTAGGAACAAGGGAATGAGCAGCAACAAGGTGTATCAAAAGGCAGAGTAACAACAGCTGCACCGTTCAAGAGCAGACCTGCAGCTGTTAAGAACGCACAAGTACATGGACTACATGCCACCTGCTTGTAGGTTCCTTCTTTTTTTTTAAAAAAAATTCCTAAATATATATATATATATTACCTACTGGCGGTCGCCAGTAGGTATATATAGTTAGGATTTTTTCCCTATGGGATTTCTGAAAATTCTATGCCTAATAACTTTTTGTGGACGGAATCGGTTGAAATTTTCAGGAAAATGGCACATTTTGTTTCTGAGCAGCTCCTGGAAATTTGGGGGGGGTTCGTCAAGGGGGGGGCTGAGAAAAAAGGGGGGTCCCAAAACGCGTTTTTCCCATGTTAATTTCCATAGGGCGGTTGGACTCACTTTTAGCCCGAACGGCTGAATGGATTTACACGAAACTTGGCAAAATTGTAGGGACTGTTAGCCCGATGTGCCTTTGCTAGGTCTCAATATATGTGCTTCAGTGGATTTTGAGAAATTAACGTTTAAATCAAGATATATATCTGTAACAGCGCTCCGGGCAGCGATCTGGTTCGCGTACTTTTCGCGTAACGGAACTTTGCGCACGGAAAGCTGATTGGCTCTTCGGTGTCTGTCAACATTCTAAACAGTCCGGTGCAGCCGCCATCTTGTCTCTCGGTAGGATCGAGAGACAAGAGGAGGCCAAAAGAAAGGGGGAAATTTCCATAAGGGGGCATAGTAGATCCTCCCTGACCCCCTAGGTTTTATGTGGAGGTTTTAAAAGGGCCCAGCAGGGTTCAAAAAAATTTTTTCTTTTTTTTTTTTCGCGATGAGCGCCTAGTACGCGAACCGGAAAGCGTTCTAGGCAGCGTACTATAAGGATAATAGAATGATATACTTTTCAAAGACTCAATGTTAATTGTTTGTTGTTTTGTTTGTTGTTTTTGTTGTTTTTTTTTGTTTTCTTTATTTTTAACTTTTTTTTTTATTTTGATTGTTTTTCATAATTTATTAAACTTTCTAACATTTCAGTGTCTGAAATGTCATTATTTTCTTGAAATATTGTTTGCAATCTGTGAGGTTGTAAAATGTCCTCATTTGCAAGGAGGGCATCTACTGCTTGGACACATTGCAGCAGTTCATTATTCAATCAATTCCTGGCTGCTCTCTTGCAGGTCCATTTCAAAAGAAACTTCGTTTTCGCCTTCCATTTTGCCTGAAATTTGGATTAAAAAAAAATATATTAGTAGAGATAGGGCACTGTTGGGATTAATTTTAGATAGTCATTTTTTATCAGTGAATTTATCTTTTGGCAGTGTATAGTATCAGAGTGGAAATAGGACTATAAAAAAGTGTATGTGATTTAACCACGACAAGCCTAACTCCATTCATAACTATAACAGAGAAGTCTATCTAAATACATTCCTAGTACAGAGGGATAGTGTATATCTAGCAGAAAAAGTCTACTATATTAAGTTATAGTGCACAATATATTTCATTTTTAAAAATTATAACTTACCTTCACAAAGAAGTTGAAGTTTTTGGAAGCTATTGAAATGTGATGTACAACAAGAAGTAGTAGTCAAAATGGCTGTGTTTTCTTCTCTTCCTTTATATATTCAAGTATATAACCAATCAAATGTCAGGTAATAAAAGTAGAAAATGAAAGTAACATTTTCATTGGTTGTCAATTCCAACACTTCAGATGTGTTTTGTGAAGTAATTTACCTCACGGTACTTGGAGAGGTCTACAGGCTAAATTAAATTTCAATCAAATTTGTGAGAATGAAAGGGATTGTTATGTAGTATGAGCTAATTTATATTTGGTGAGAGTGTCTCTAGTCGTTTTTCTGTAAATTACTTTCCCACCTTTTTTTTGGACCGTTTCCCGGAAAGCGGTCCGGTCCGCGAACTAGGAGCGTAACGGGAGTCCACCATTTTGTGTTTCGATCGAATCAAGGTATAAAATGGCGGGTAAATAATGTTCTGAATGGGTAGAAGGGGGCATGGTACAAGTATTTTGCCCCCCTACGTTTTCTGAGGGTGGCTGAGGAGGACTATATGAGCGAGGAAAAACTTTTTTTTTTAAATTTTGCGCGGTTAGCTTCCAGTTCGCGTACCGGATAGCGCTCTTTGAGCGTAGTTTGTTGAAAATTACAGAAAAAAGTTAGAAAAAATAAAAATAAAAGTGTGTGATCAGATGAAGGGTAGCTCTGAGAAGAGCTTTTGGGTTTATGGTACATTTAGGTACTTATAAGTAGGTACCAATGCACAGTCTTAAATTCAGAATGAAAATTCTGTTGCCCTCATCTGAGAAGTGAACTCCATCTCCTCTGTAGATATCTTGCATGTAGTAACGCAAGTTATTGTTGTACAGAGAGCCCATTCCATGGTCTCTCATGAAAGCTGAAACAGATTTGTTTACATGCTTCCTCGCTTTCTCAATTTGTGGAGAAAATTGGTTGGACCACCTCCATTTCTGTCTTTGGCATATATTGGAATATACCAAAGCAGTTTGAGGAAAAAGTGCCATTAATTGCTCAAAGGTGTCCTTTAAAAGCATTTCCAGACCTACCCCTGACAAAGTGCCCAAATCATTACCTCCACAGTGCACTATTAACAGGTCAGGTTTTGGCAAATGCATAAAGGTTTTCACCAATGGTATCAATTGGTGACATTTTAATCCTCTTTGGCCCAACCACTTAATTTCCACATCCTGTAAATTGAGGTTGTGTAAATTTCTGTTCTCAGCATACCTTTGAGCCCAGTGGATGTAACTATGTCCAACAATCCAGACCTTAAACATGGTGGGAGAAGGTTGTTCTGCAGTCAGATGAAGTGTGGTAATGAAAGGGCAGTTGAAACAGTAGGAGTTTGTAAAGAAAAAAAACTGTGGATTTCCAATGCTAATGAATCATTAGCAGTGATTGGTGCATTTCCATTTCTGAAAACAGAAAGTTAGGGTGCATGGATGTGTTCTTTGAAAGATGTAATTTGAATGGTCAAGGAAGAAACATTTAATGAAAGATTGCACTGGATACGCAGGTGCACTGAGAGTTCAGAGTTCAATTGAAACATTGTTGTGTGAATTTGCAAACATGAGAGGTCTTCCAGGAGGTGGTTGCTATGGAAAAAAGGCAGAGAGGGCAGAGGGGGGAAGGGTTTTGATTTGAAAAAAGTGAGGGAAGAGTTATGATTGGCTAATATGAGAGATATGTGAAATGAATATCTGTATTTCTGTGCTTTCAATAGCTGCAGCCTCTGGAGTGCATCGTTTTTCTTCTGCTGAAGACAATTTGGTGTATTTCTGAAACTGTTTTCAAAACTCAAAAAGTATTTGCTAAGGTGAGAAAAGATTTATTTATTTTAGATAGAGAATAGTATGAATTAAGGAGAAAATGATGAAGAAAGCTGTGTTTTAAAACTGTGGCTTTGTCTGTAGTGATATAGAAATAGATTTTGTTACTTTGAGAAATTGTAATTGCATATTCGGTGTAGCATTCTGGCATGCAGTAACACAAGTTATTGTGGTACATGGAGCCCATTCCATGGTTTGTTATGTAAGCTGAAACAGATATGTTGTTTTTAAAAACGATTTTAGAAATCAATTACATTTCTGGATATGTACTGCTAGAGCTTCATAGGTTGTTTTGGGCCATATTTATAAGGCATTTGAGTGTCTATTATGCTATTTTACGTTCTTCATGGTGCAAATTTCTTGTAAATACGCTCCCACTTGTGCTTTGCAAATTTAGATTTTGATTATGGGAGTTACATAGCCATGTTAATAATGTCCAAACAATGGTGGTAGGGCATTCAAGAAAACGCTTTCCTGTGTCTCTAGGACATTTTCAGTCCTTTCCTCTTGAAAACAGGTATACAATTGATTTATATGCTGTGTTTAAAAACGAATTTTGAAATCAATTACATTTCTGGATATGTACTGTTAGAGCTTCATAGGTTGTTTTGGGCCATATTTATAAGGCATTTGAGCAGCGACGGCTCGTGGAGGGAGTTACGGTGGGGCAGGAGGGTGGGGAGGGGGAGGGGCAGGGTGGAGGTTGCTAAAAACCGGCATATGGATAATTGCAGGTAAGTAAACAATTTAATTAATAAAATGAATTTCGTAGTGCGCCTTGCATCGCAAAATGCAATGCAGTGCGAGCTAATAGGTTGTTTGGGGTCATACACCTTTTTTAGGGAGAGATTTATGACTGTTGTATGCCTGTTTTGTACCACTGTGTGTCATTTTTGTGATGCAGTGCTGGTGCAAAAGATTTGCTATGTTAAATAATAAGTAGGGCATTAAGTTTTTGATGACTGTTATTCATTTACTGTTTGGTAATAGTGGTTAATAACATTTTTTATTATATTTTTCCACAGATTCAACTGCAGATTCTTTCATAGTTTGGAAAATGCCTACAAAAAATAGAATTAGAAAGGCTAGAAAACGTCAAAGACAGCAGGATGATGTTTTATTGCAGCAGTCCTCTTCCCCAAATACTTGTCAAAACACCAAGAAAGCTCCGGGTAAGAGCACGAAATCATTCTTAAGAAATATTTGTAGTAAAAAAAGTATTTCTCCAAAAAATGTTTCAGTCCACAAAAAGAAAAGCAATTTAAATGGAAAGGAGAGACCCATCAAAAATGTTACTGGTAGAGGAAGAGATAACTCTGTGCATGATAGTAGAAGGAAACAACAGTTTAGGGACATTCGACATCGAATGTTCCGTAACAGGATAATAGTTAATTTATTGAAAAATATTTTAAAAAAAGGCCAACAGAAAGCGGCATTTTATAAGAAGAAGAAAAATGTAGAGAAAATTATTGATCATGCTTTTGAAATTAAGCGAAAGTTGTTTATTTTGGTAATCAATAGAATTAGGAAACTAAGCAAGGTAATTTCTGATTTCAAACCAAAAAGTAGATGGAAGAGAGTAGTAAATCGTACTAACTTTTGTGAAGTTTTTTCCGGAGAATGGATGCATAGTTCAAGTTGTGAGGCATTTTTTAATGAGGAGAGTTATTTTCAGGATAATGATTTGGTGTTTGCAGTTGACACCAGTGGTCGAGCTTATGAAGTGAAGGATGGTTGTCCAGTTGAAAAAGAACAACTTGTGACAACAGAGACAGAAGAGGCGCTAAGTGATGAGGTTTTAGGAAGACGTCCTAAGGGTCCTGTGTACATTTGGAAG
Source organism: Lissotriton vulgaris (assembly GCF_964263255.1). NCBI lineage: Eukaryota > Metazoa > Chordata > Amphibia > Caudata > Salamandridae > Lissotriton > Lissotriton vulgaris. Next base: position 490,586,575 of record NC_141696.1, read on the forward strand.
TGTAGTTCTATTTGCAGTGTGCGACAGGTTTCCATCAATTTGCTTTGTGATTTTATACGGACATTTAATAAGAAAAGTTTGAAGCAGAAAATGAAGTTGTTGCAAGATTTAGATCCTTGCAGAGTGAGACAAATGACAGGTTTGCGTGGTCATTCACTGGCTTGTCTTTCCAGGAGAGTATGCCAGAGTGTTTTTCATCATTTCAGGATGCTAGCAGTGCATCATAATAAAGTGAGAAAATTAGTGAGAATGTTGTATTATGCTAAGAGTCCAGCAATTATGCTTAAACAATTATGTGCTGCTCTTTTGCATGGGTCTGAAATAGATGTGAAGAATATTTGTGAAGAAATTGAGTTTTGTTACTTTGGTAGTAGAGATGAGAATGTTCAAATTGACCCAGAAGTAGAGGGTTATGTTGAAGATAATGTACAGGTTTCCAGTACAGATAATTTTCAGAAGGAAATTGCCACTTTTCAGATGAAATCAAGTGAGAGGCCTAATTTCACTTGTGTATGTTGTCGACGCACTTATTATAAGAATCATACTAAGTTAGTGGATTTATATGCAAAAACTGAAAGGGAAAATAATAGTGAATGGAAGGATTTTGCCACATACTTGATGGTAGTAAATTGTTTTGATTTGGGAGTGGACCAACGTGTGTGTACTTATTGTTGTAATAAATTAAATCAAAACCAGATGCCTGCTAGGGCAGTTCATAATAATCTGGAATTGGTTGAGATTCCTTCAGAATTGAAGGATTTAAATACTTATGAATCTATTTTGATTCAAAGTATCCATCCCTTTCAGGCTATTGTAAGAATGGAGCCAAAGACAGGGAAGTTGCCTCCAGCAGATTTACAGAGAGGATTAAAGGGAAGAGTTGTTTATTTGCCTCTAGATTTGAACAAAAACATTAACACAATTGGAGTTGAGAAAGTGGAAGAGGAACCTCTGGTTATCTTGGTTAATGGGGTTCCGACAAAGAATAAGAAAATATGGCAAGATTTAGTGGATGTTAGGAAAGTGAAAAATGCAACTTTGTATTTGAAGAAAAATAATAAGTACTATAAGAATGTATATGTTGCAGAAGAGGAAGTAAGTGATGAAGAGGATAGCGTTTTGTGTGCTGGCCAAATTGAGAAAGTAGAGGTGTCTAATAGTGAAGAAATATATGAACATTATAGTGTTCATCCTTTGCATTCCAAGGAAGTCATGGGGAATGCTATTGAGTTGTTTCAAATGAAACAAGCCAAAGGGAGTCCCATTAGTGTTTGGGAGGAAAGTTTGGAAGCTCGGTGTTTCCCACAGCTATTTCCCACAGGTCAAGGAGGAAGATATGATGAGCGACCTCATCAAATTCCTGCGTCTGAATACCGGACTTTACGATTGTATGCAGAAGATCCTAGGTTTCGTCAATGCATTCCCTATTTGTTTCATCTCCTGTTTGAAAGCGATCTGTCAGGACTGTCATATGCAGTGAACCACATTTTAAAAAGTGGTATACAGATGCGAAACATCTCGGCAAGTGACTTTATGCATAAAGTCAATGTCCAAGACAGTATTTTGGATTCTCACTTAATTAATCTCATGGCGTGTCAGCGTGGTACTAATGAGTACTGGTACCGTCGTCATGGTGATTTAAAATGTATGCTGAGGAACGTAGGAACTCCAACATGGTTCCTCACTCTGAGCTGTGCCGAGTATGGCTGGGAAGACTTACTTGAATTTCTACGAGAGGCAAATGGAAATATTGAAAACATTGAATTCAAGACACCTGGAGAACTGTGTTCTTTGGATCCAGTGAATGTATCCAGGTACTTCAATCATAGATTTGAAGCTATGATGTCTTTCATCACAAATAAAAAGAATCCACCTCTTGGAGAGGTGTTGGATTTCTTCTGGAGAAAGGAGTACCAAGCAAGAGGTGCCCCTCATATACATATGTTGTTGTGGATCAAGGATGCACCTAAATTTGGAACAGATCCGGATGACTTAGTGATGAATTTCATAGAACAGTATTCTACGTGTGCTGTTCCAAACGCAACGGAGAAGAAAAGCCTAAGAGAACAAGTTCTACGTTTCCAAAGCCATCGTTGTGGAAAGTACTGTCGTCGTAAATTCAGAAACAAGGACAAGTTCTACACCAAATGTCGTTTCAACTTTCCACGACCGGTGATTTCTAAAGGAAGAGTGAACAGTTTGATGTCTTCGCTGCGACATAATGTGACGAGGAAATCACCCAAGAATACATACAATTTGAAAAGGAACGAAGAGTCCAAGTACATCAATGACTACAACCCAGTGATTTTGTCAATGTGGAATGCTAACATGGATATACAGTTTGTGGCTGACAACTGTATGGCTGTGGCTCGGTATGTGACATCTTACATCACCAAAAAAGAAAAGACAGAACTGAAGGATATGTGGGAGGACATTTCCCATGAAAAGAGCCTCAGCAAGAAGTTGTACAGTTTCAGTCTGAAGATGTTGTCGCATCGAGAAATCGGAGCTTACGAATGCTCTGATCGATTGTCTTCAGCAAGTCTCTATGCCAAATCCAGGAGTCTCGTTTGGGCGAGTCTTGGTCTTGCTGCAACGCGAAATCGAGTTCTAAAACCTGTCCGGGAAATTGAGTATTTGGCAGAAAAGGAACCAAACAGTACCGACATTTTGAAGAGCAACATGTTGGATACATATTATCCAAATCGAAGCAGTCACCTTGAGAATGTTTGTCTATATGAGGTTCTCCAAAATTATATATTCAAGAGGAACATCAAAGAAGATATTGAGAAAGGAGTGTATGCTGTAATTGGAAGTGAGGGATGCCTGGTCAAGCAAAGAAAATGCCAATTAGTAAACCATCGAAAATTGAGTGGTGAATCTCCAGAAAAAAAGGAGTTTTTCTATTTAGCACTTTTGCAACTTTTCAAGCCTTGGCGTGCAGAAGAGGAACTGCTTGGAGATTTCCTCTGTTACGAAGACTCTTTCAATGCAGCCAAGGAGTCCATAGAATGTCCTGCTTTTCCTAAATATCAAGAAATGCTAACTTTGGAAATTGAGCAGGAAGCAACGATTGCAGCCGAGATTGCCAGAGACAGTTCTCAGGACAGTCAGAGTTCTGTTTCATTGAGTCAAGATCCACTTGGAGGACCTATTATCGAAAATGAAGCTGCCACTGCTATGAATGAAGTAGAAAGAGCCATGGCACATGCTCAGGAGGATTCAGTTAACTTAGAAGACTTGGAAAAACAACTCAACGTTGAGCAGAGGAAAATATATGATGAAGTTACCAAGGAAATTGAGCACGGATTAAGTCATGAGAAGAACGAGTGCTCATGTACATCGTTGAAGCCTGTCCGACTGTACTTGAGTGGAGAAGCGGGAACTGGAAAAAGTTTCCTCATTAAAGCAATTTCTTGTTATTTGCAAGAAAGGACTGAGTCATCGCTGTCTTGTGTTGTCACCGCTCCTACTGGACTGGCAGCACATAACATTAAAGGTATTACTTTGCATCGTCTACTGATGCTGCCGGTGGAGCATGACAACAAATTACAATACAACAAGTTATCTGGGGATGCTTGCTGTGAAGTTTCAAGAGTCTTGAGGAAAATGAAACTACTTATCATTGACGAAGTAAGCATGGTTTCTAATGTCATGCTTGCCTTTGTGCATTTGAGAATGCAAGAAGTACTTAAAACTGAATATGATGTGTTATTTGGTGGCAAACACATCATTGTTTTCGGAGATCTTCTGCAGCTGACACCAGTAAAAGGTCAACCTGTGTTCAAAATACTCACGCATGAAGATACCAGGAAGTGCCTAGGGAGCATTGGCAACGTCAATATATGGTTAAACTTCAATTATGCTGAACTGCATGAAAATATGCGTCAGGCAAAGGATGAAGATTACAAGAATATTCTACAAGATATTAGAATTGGAAAAGTGACCGAGCATGGGAAAGAAGCTTTAAATGCACGATTACTGTCAAATTTATATCCCAAACAAGAGATTGTGCCTGAGAATATTTTTCAGAAAATTACTGAGAAGAAATCCGGGATATGTTTGATGCCAACTCTTGCAGAATGTGCCATCTTCAACAACAAAATGTTGAATTTAGAAAAGCAAGAGATTGTGAAACTTGAAGCTATCGACAAAATAGAGCATATGGGATCAACAATTATTTTGTCAGACAATTTGAAATCAAAATTGGATTCATTAGAGAAGACTATATCTAAAACAGCGGGTTTTGAAAAGACTTTGAATGTGTGTTTAAATTGCCGAATCATTTTGAGAAGGAATTTACATGTAGAAAGAGGTCTGGTAAATGGATCAATGGGTAATGTTGTTGATTTTGAGAAATACAGAAATAGAGATGGAATAGAATTTTTAAGAATTAAATTTGATGGCATTGAGGAAGTACAGCAAATTGGTCGTTGTTCTGCTAGGTTTTTGCTTGTTAAAGACTTATATGTTCGCCGTAAACAGTTTCCTGTTTGCTTGGCATATGTGGTGACAATCCATAAATCGCAAGGTTTAAGTGTAGACAGTGCATTGGTGAATATTGGCAGTTCTGTGTTCAAGGAGGGTATGGCATATGTGGCATTGTCACGAGTTAGAACTTTATCGGGATTGTACTTGATTGACTGTGATGTCACAAACATTTGTGCGGATCTAGATTGTGTTAAGGAATACAATAGGTTAAGAAGAGAGTATGCGCCACATTTGCCTCAATATACTTTGTTTGAGAAACGTGTGATAGGCCGGAAACGTAGAAATATCAGTAATAGTAGGGAGGTTGTTGCAAAAAGACTAAAAGTCAATGAACCGAAAATTGTTAGCAGAAAGAAAGTGGATTCTGTTGAAGATGTTGTCGGTTTTCAATTTGAAAACAGTTCTGGTGTCAACTGCTATGCAAATGTAGTGGTTAATGTTCTCTTTTCACTAGAGAGTTTAAGAGAACAGATTCTGTTGAATTTAGAACAAATTTTATGCTGTTTGTTGAATTCTGTTTTCGAGAAATGTAGCACTGATCGAACAAAAGTAGAAAGTGTGTCTGAAGTTCGTTATCTGTTAGATGAATGTTCAGGTCAAACAGACTTCTCTGAAAATAATCAGCAAGATTGTCAGGAGTTTTTAATGTATATGCTTGATGTATTGCAAGATGAGGGTGTAGATGTAGATCACCTGTTTGGGCTTTCTTATCAATGGCAGCATGACTGCGAGAACTGTATGGTATCAAGTACTACTAGTGTAGACTCAGAAAGATTTATATATTTAACTTTGCCAGACAGTAAATCAGTGTCCTTTAATAAGCTAGTAAATGCAGCGGATCACAACATGGAGTGTAGCCAATGTAAATGTGATATGATGTCAACATTATTTATACGTAGATATGGCCAGTATGTCATTTTAATGATCCAACGATGTAGGCCTGATGGATCAAAATTGTCAACTTTAATAAAAAATGTTGTAGCTTCTCAGCTGTCAATATCAGGGAGGACTTTTGTAACTGTAGCAATTATCTATCACGATGGTCCATCAACAACATCAGGACATTATACAGCTTACTTAAAGTCTCGAAACGGCTGGTCATTCTGCAATGATTCTGTTGTAACTTTCAAAAAAAAAATTGCCGTTTGACCTTAAAAATTCTTACCTGGTGTTTTTAAAACCAAAATTTTAAGTAGAGGGAATGTAAGTCTGCAATGCTGTCTAGATTAAAAATCCAACTATATAAACCTGATGCAAGTAAGTCTGCTTCATAGTAAGCAGTATCAGTGTCATAGGAAAAGGAGAACATGAGTGACAAAGAAGAGTAAGATATTAGTAGTCCAGGATTGTGAAAATAATCTCAAATGTTTTCTTTTTGAAAGTTGCGAAAATAGAAAATGTCGGGATTTGATTGGAAGAATTACAAGACTTGCGAATCGCGGCAACATGATTTGGCCTAGTGGAAACATGTGATAGAATGAGAGAAGTTTTTTTTTCTATGTAACATATTTTTCGTATCGATGGAGGTTTTCTTTCAGAAAGTGGCGGGCTGAAAATATTTATAGCACAACAGAGTGGATGCTGTTCATAGGAGATCCTTCGACGTCATTGAAAGTAAGTTAATTTTAAGGAGTTTTGAAATCAGATTTCTTAGGTTGTATGGGTTTTTTAAACACAGTCATTTTGATTGTGTTTTTTTTTCCCCGCTGTTACATGATGAATATCTTCAAGTCACTGATTTAAGTGAAATTTGATACATTCTGAGAACAGCAAAAACAAACCATTTAACATGTATAATTAATGTTATGCTTTTTGTACTTATGATATACATTTAGAAATGTGAGGTAGATATGGAGAAGCTGAGTTTTCTGTAAGTGTCAAAGAAATAGGCCTCACCTCAAAGAAAGCTCTTGAAAGCACACATCTTATTTGCATCCTAAAACAATCATTTAAAATGTTAGACACAATTTTATGATGGTTTTACATCTCTTTTGCGCTGTTATTGCATCACTATTGTGAGACATAAGCAATGCAAAAGAAGCATCATATTTCAAAGTAGGCCTCATTTCATCAGCATGAAGATACTGTTTGTTTAAAATAAATATCTTTAGGATTGTGTAGGGGTCGTAGAGAAGTAGAGGTTTCTGTAAGTGTCAAAGTTGTTTAAAAACTGTTTCTTCTTGAACCTTTTCCCTTCTTTTTTCTAATTTTTAAATACATGTTTTAATATTTTTGGAAATGTTTGTTCTCTCTTTTACAGATTGAATGTATGAAAAATTTTCTTGAAAAGTTAACAAGAATTATAAGGTAAATGTTTTCTACTTTTTTAACCTGCATTGCACTGCTGATGATGTCACTGACTATGTTATGAATGATGTAATGAGTGGGCATGTTTTACTGCAATGGTAGGCCTTCACATCTATTATCTCGTCTGTATTCTTCAACAAGCATAAATTTGATATGCAACCCAGAGTACGGTTCACCTTAAACAAACTTTTAGAGAGGACACACCTTATCGTCACCCTCACTCAATCATTTAATCTATCACATTTAACATCTATTAGTTCTACTGCTTCATTTCTTTAATCTTTACTTTCCTTTGTTTGCTACTTCTCTCCTTCCTTTCTCTATTACTTAATTTTTCTACTCCTTCCAGTATTTTTCTCACTCCCTCTCTTTTCATACTTCTTCATTATTATTCACTAATTCTGTCTCTATTAATGTTACTGTTTCTGAATGATCTCCAAAAATTTTTAAAACAAGAACAGTAAGTATAAGGATAGGAAAAGACATTTATGTTACAAGAAAGACAGCTATAGGAAGTAAACAAAAAAAAATGTTACTCGCAATCCACTGCTGATGATGTCACTGACCATGTCAAAAATTATGTAATATATGACATGATCAGAAGTGAATTGTGGGTAACAGTATCTTTTCTTTACTCCCTATAGCTGTCTTTTTTGTGACATAACTGTCTGTTTCCTTTCCTTATACTTACTGTTCCTTTTTTAAAAAAAAAAATTTTTGGTTCGCTTAAAGTTCGCGTACCGGAGTTCGAACTGGGAGCGAACTAATAGAAATAGAGCTTGGCAGAGTTCAAAGAATTCTACCAATTTTTTTTAATAATGGGGAGGTAGTTCTGAAAAGAACTTTTTTTTTTGTTTTTGTTGTTTTAAATTTTTGTAATTAGTTTTCTGAACATTTTTTATATTTTTTTTGTTTTTTTCTGAACATTTTGTATTTTTTTTAATTTTTTGGGGGGAGGGGGGAAACAAAAATGATTCATCGAAGACGGCTCAACAGGAGCAACAAAAAAAAGAAGAATTTATTTTTTGGGGCGTTTTGGGCACACATGATTGTTGATGGCTCTCATTATAAGGGTAATGCTACTTTCGCGGTAGCAAAGTGTCTGGTTGCACCACACACAGACTTGCTTCACTTCCCCCATGTTGATTTGGATGTTCGGGATCACCTCCCTCGCCTCCGGTCCCGATACCTCCTGAACAACAGATCTTCTTGCCATTTCTGGGGGATTTTGTTGTTGGTCGCGAAGCTGGGCATTACTGTAATTGTTAGGGTGCCACCGACTCATGTGCCTGTGCATTGTATAATTCCCATAGCTGTACTTTTTGTCAGTGCCCCTTGAAAGACGTTCGCCGCAAATACGGCAAAAGACGTATCTGGCATTGACTTTTTTTTGGTCAGCTGGAAATTTAAAAAATTGCCAGATGTAATTTTCTTTCCTGTTATATCTCCTGGGCTCTTCTGGCAAAAACTCAGGATGTTCATCCTCTTCCTCCTCTTCTTGATTTTCCTCCTCTTCTATAATTAGTGAAGCAGGTGGTCCTTTCTTCCCATGAGGAGGTGGAGGAGGTGGTGGGGGCACACTGGCTGAAGCAACCATTGAAGCCATTGATGAAGAATCAAAAAGGGTCTTTCTCTCACCAAGATGAAAGTCAGAGTGAGGAAAGAAGGAGGGGTTTTCATCATTTGGGAGAAGGAAAAATTCTAAACCAATGATAAGTGTTAATTTTATATCACATGACCAAGTATTACATCATTAGGAAACCAAAAGTGAAATGAACCAATGAAAAGTGTTATTTTCGAGTCACATGACCTGCTGTGTTTACGTTTCGCGCTTTGCTCCGCTTTCCGGTCCATTTCCGGGTCCGCTAACTTGGCGCGTCCAATGACGTATTACGCGATAACGCAAAACGTCATGCGATCGTAACAGTTACGCTAAAGGAACGATTACCGGTTCGCGTACTAAGCCGCGGCTTTAAATTGAGCTAACGGGAAGCTGACCGGTTCGCAGACTGGGAGCGAAACAAAACATTTTTTTAAAAAATATTGTCTAAAGAACATGACAAATATATTTCAAGATTTAAAGAAGTATATATTTTACAGCTACAGATATTAGCTTTTAAAAAACCATTGAAATTCAATGAAAAAACCATAGGTTATAGTCCATATATAGTTAGGAATTTGCATTTACAAAACCTTTAAAATTCAATGAAAAAACCATTGGTTTTAGGCCATATATAGTTAGGGATTTGCATTTACAAAACCTTATTTTACTCGCATAAAACCATTGAAATTCCATATATAGTTAGATACGCTAACTATATATCGCGCACCCGCAATCCACTGCTGATGATGTCACATATTACATCATTCATGACATGGTTAGTGACATCACTGATGACATCACTGATGACATCTCAAATGACATCACTGATGACATCACTGACATCTCATTTGACATTACTGATTACACCACTGATGATATCATTTATGTGATAATACATCTTCAGACTCTAATATAACCTTAGATACACTCAGTGTAAACAGGCACTCACAGACTGTCACACATCCATGGAGTTACTCACACACCTAGTCAGTCATGCAAAGAATCAATCACAACTCCATTTCCTCAACTATATAGTTATACACACTTTACTTATTCAAACATATAGTAACACATATTTACTCTTATACAATCCCTGATACAAGCTCACAGTGATTCATACAGCCACTCACACATTCACTGGCTCTTATCCACAGTTATTTATATATGTCAACTCTCACATGTATTGTGTTTTACATACGTACTTACTTGCACATGTAGCACTGAGATATCCATTCACTCACCAACACACCCATGCACAGTCAACCGCCCATATAGCTGTTTCCACATGCACTCTTGAACTCATACACCTAGTGAATCAACTGCTTACACATCTATGCACAGAGTCACACACCTCCCAGCCACCCACACACACACTCAGCCTCCCATTCAAATACTTGGGCAACCAATCAATAACCCATACAGTTACTCATATAGCTACTGATCAACACATGCAGCAGCTTACACAACAACAGACATACTGATGCACAAATTAAGACAGTTTAGTCACTAACCCATGCACTCAGTGAGACACATTTAATCACTCACTCATACAGTCAGTCATGCACCTACTAAATCCTTCATCCAGACACTTATACATCCACTCATTCTTCAATATGTAAGACATATTTTAACTTTACAGAAACATACAGTCACTGGATGTTGTCATCAGTGATGTCATTTGAGAGGTCATCAGTGATGTCATCAGTGATGTCACTAACCATGTCATGAATGATGTAATATGTGACATCATCAGCAGTGGATTGCGGGTGCGCGATATATAGTTAGCGCATCTAACTATATATGGAATTTCAATGGTTTTATGCGAGTAAAATAAGGTTTTGTAAATGCAAATCCCTAACTATATATGGCCTAAAACCAATGGTTTTTTCATTGAATATATATATATATATATATATATATATATATATATATATATATATATATATATATATATATATGTATATATATTCACTGAAAAAACCATAGGTTATAGACCATATATAGTTAGGAATTCACATTTACAAAACCTTATTTTACTCACACAAAACCATTGAAATTCCATATATAGTTAGTTGCACTAACTATATATCGTGCACCCGCAATCCACTGCTGATGTCACATATTACATCATTCATGACATGGTCAGTGACATATATATATATATATATTACCTACTGGCTATCGCCAGTAGGTATATATAGTTAGGATTTATTCCCTATGGGATTTTTGAAAATTCTATGTCTAATAACTTTGGCGTTTGTAGACGGAATCGGCTGAAATTTTCAGGAAAATGGCACATTTTGTTTCTGAGCAGCCCTTGAAAATTTGGGGGGGTTTCATCAAGGGGGGGCCGAGAAAAAAGGGGGGTCCCAAAACGCGTTTTTCCCATGTTAATTTCCATAGGGCGGTTGGACTCACTTTTAGCTCGAACGGCTGAATGGATTTGCACGAAACTTGGCAAAATTGTAGGGACTGTTAGCCCAATGTGCCTTTGCTAGGTCTCAATATATGTGCTCCAGTAGTTTTTGAGAAATTAACGTTTAAAACAAGATATATATCTGTAACAGCGCTCCAGGCTGCGCACCGGTTCGCTTACTTTTCGCGAAACGGAACTTTGCGTGCAGAAAGCTGATTGGCTCTCCGGTGTCTGTCAACATTCTAAACAGTCCGGAGCGGCCGCCATCTTATCTCTCGGTAGGATCGAGAGAGAAGAAGAGGTGAAAAACGAAGGGGGAATTTAATGAAAGGGGGCAAGGTATACCCCTCTTGACCCCCTAGGAATGTTGTTGGGGTTATTAAAGGGTCCCGTGGGGAAAATAAAAAAAAATGATTTTTCACGGTAGAAGCGCTTCACGGGCCGCGAACTGGGCCGCAAACTGGTAGCGAAGCGGGAATTCGCCATTTTGTGCTTCGTTAATTAAATTACTAGGTATAAGGGGGTGCGGGAGACGTATCCTAATCCCCTATGTTTCCTGAGGGTGGCTGAGGAGGCTCATATATGTTGATACATCTCTTCCAGCGGCTGTGCGTGAGCTTTTTTTTTTTTTTTGCTGCGTGACAGTCCGGAGCGGCCGCCATCTTATCTCTCGGTAGGATCGAGAGAGAAGAAGAGGTGAAAAATGAAGGGGGAATTTAATGAAAGGGGGCAAGGTATACCCCTCTTGACCCCCTAGGAATGTTGTTGGGGTTATTAAAGGGTCCTGTGGGGAAAATAAAAAAAAAAATGATTTTTCACGGTAGAAGCGCTTCACGGGCCGCGAACTGGGCCGCAAACTGGTAGCGAAACGGGAATTCGCCATTTTGTGCTTCGTTTTAATTGTTTAGAGACAAAAATTATCGCCGCACATCGGCCACAATGCATGAATATCGCTGAAAAGTCAGCGATATTCATGCATTATCCAGCAAATGCTCTTAGCCATGTTATCCACCTTCCATTGGATAACATGGCTAAAAACTGCTCTGTGCGTGAGCTTTTTTTTTTTTTTTTGCTACGTGACGTTTGTTAACGTTCGATTCGATGGAAATCAGGAAGTGTTGACCACCATTTTGTCACTGCGAGTAAATATTTTGTTATAAATGAATCCTTATTGATAAACATTGTCTGCGCTGTTAGAACTGGCTATTTCTGGTAGGCTAAAGCTGACGCCAAAGCCAGGCAGAAACCACCATTCTAGTCAGGGCAAGGAAGTCACACGCCAAGATAACCTCTGCTCACCCCCTTGGTAGCTTGGCTCAAGCAGTAAGGCTAAACTCGGAGGCAATGTGTAAAGCATTTGCGCCAGCGCACAACAGCAACAACATACTAGGCACACCACAGAAGAGACTCCACACAAGGTTATTATAAAAATAACTTTTGTATTGTAAAAACACATCAGATAAAATCACACATATACATTGTGCCAACTGGCACAGGCAATATTCACAGGGATTATGTACACAAGACAGGGCCACAAGGGCCACTGTCATATTCAGATATAGCACTTCTAGATAAAATGTAGAATATAAAATCACTTCTAGAATGAAATAGTAAAACATAAAATGGTAATCACAAAGATAACAACCAGTAACCACTGGTAACAGGAACCAGGACCTTACTAGGACCACCTGTACTAAGAAAGAAGAACCACCTAAGTATCACACAGCATTAGGGGTCTAAGAAAGAATACATTACTCATGATGCAATAAACCTACATTCAGAGGAGTAGAAAAGACAACCACCTAAGAATAACCACATTTAGGGGCATAAACCAGAACACCTTACCCATGATGCATGAACACATTCAGAGGAGTAATAAGGAGAAACACATGATGACTAAACATTCAGAGGTGTTAAGAATAGAGCACATGATGCAATAAAATCACATTCAGGGGTGCAGCGCAAGAAGACACATGATGACTAAACATTCAGAGGTGCAGCGCATGGAAAGGAAGACACATAATGCATAAACATTCAGAGGTGCCTAATAAATCAATAGCGCAAAAACACACAGTAGGCAATTACTATTTAAAAGCATAGAAATCACATTGCGCCTACACTACATAAGCCACTACCTGTGGCAGTCCCTAGGCCAACTGGCCTTGTTGGGGCAAGGATGCCCTGGGTCTCAGTGTCAGGGTTGCGCTGCCATGCAGCGCCAGTCTTAAAGTTCAAAAAGCCTAAACGTGGCAGGTGCCCACAAAGTGCTGGGCACCTGGGCATCGCAATAAAATAAACTGCGACAGGGTCCTCACTGACCCTTGGGCGCAAACTGCGCCATGCTGGAGCCACACAGGCTCTGGGACACATACACTGTGCACGTTGGAGCCACACAGGCTCTGGCCAACACTGGTCAAACGTTGGAGCCACACAGGCTCTTAAAAACATATGGCCCCTCTGAGCCACACAGGCTCTCTCAGCGTTGGGGCGACCCACTGCCATCCGGGGCCGCCCTGACTCTCCATTTACTTCACAGAATGCCCCCAGCGCCTCTCAGGGCACGAAATACAAAAAAAATGGGGCGGGGAGCCTCTCCGGGCTCTGTGCACGTTGGGGCGACCCACTGCCAACCGGGGCCGCCCATGAAGCCTTCATGGCTTCCTTCTCGCACCCTGTGTAACGTTGGGGCGGCCCACTGCCATCTGGGGCCGCCCTTGAAGCCTTCGTGGCTTCTCTCTCTTGAGCGCGAGCTCGCGCTACAGCGGGGGAGGGGCGGACACCGACAACGTGTCCCGGCGCCCCTCCCCTGCTCTGCTCCACTCCGCCCGACCCCAGCCCAGACTCACCGGGCCTCGGGGCGGCTCCTCCGGACGGCGGCTCTTCTTCTGGCCAGCGCGGGGCTCCTCTTCCACCACGGAGCCCCGCCGGCCCGCTCCGCCGTTCTCGGTCGCTTCTCCTCTCGCCGGCCTCCTCTCGCTGCAGGGCTCCCTCCGCTCACGGGAGCCCTGCAGACCAGCCGCCATCACTCGTCCTTCTTCTCTCCCCCGGGCAGCTTCTCTCCTCTCGGGCTGCGGGGGCGGGACTTCCGGCCGGCCGCGCTGCGATTGGCCGGCCGGCCAAGCACTTCCGGGTCACCGCGGGCAGCGCGGCGGCCCGTTTTCAGTCAGGCAGGCTGGCAGGCAATAAAGATATCGGCGTGGGCAGCCGAAATTAAATAAAAGTCCAGAATAAGCGAGGTGGGCACTCGCCAAGGCGGGCAAAGCGCTCCTCAGCGCCATAATCAAAATAAAGCGCTCTAAAGCGCTATGGGGCAATAAAGCGCTCCCAAAGCGCTAGACACAAAGTACCAAGGTCCTTCCAGGAGTGCAGCTCCACCATGCTGCACAAAGGTCTCAGAGAGTCTCAGGGGCAAAGCAAAGTCCCCCCCATCAGCCCAGCAAGGCAGAGGGGTCCCCCAGGAGTCCAGGAAAGTCCATCAGGTGCCCAGGGGCTGGGCAGAGCCAGGGATTCCCCTTAGCTCCAGCAGCAGCAGCCCCTGGCAGATTCAAGTTGAGAACAAGAACATTTTGGAAGGGGATACAACCCCTTTTTATACAGTGCAAAACCTTTGAAGTCCTTTGAAGCAGGCAGTGTGAGAACCAGCTGGACTGGTTTAGAGGGAAGTCCCCTTCAGTATCAGGGACAGAGGTGTCAGTCGCCCAGCGGGAGGTGGAGCCAGCTTTGTAGTTACACAGGAACAGCCCTTCACTATCAGGTGCCATCTCCTCCCACTTCCCTGGCAGCAGATGCTGCCTTTCATCCATGGGCTGACTTCAGACAACCTCCTGGGCTCTCCAGCCCCTGTCATCCTCAAACCAGACAGTCAATCCACAAGCAGGCCCATGCACTCTGGGCCAGGCTCACCAGCCAATCACACGCTAGCACCAACTTGCACAAATATGCCAACTTCCAAAAGTAGGACTTCTAGACTAGACACAGCCATGTCGCATACATCATTTTGCGGCATTCATTCTCACGAGTTCTCTCATACCAAACTCGCCCCTGCACTCCCCACGCATCAGGAACTACCATGGGCATACATATTCCCCATTCATTCCTATGGGAGGGCAGGTCACTCACCATTCATCCACAGAGAGCTCAAGCACTTTACACTGTACCACAGTGAAAAAGTGCGCAGAGGCCTAAAATCACAAATACCAGGTTCCATAAATAGGCTAGGAAAACGCAAAAAGTCTAGGGGTGAACCTGCCTAATGGGCCGGGTCCAACACAACCCCCTTCCAGCCAAAACGCAGGGTAGACCAATCACACCACTGATGGGCTTCACTGCTTTGGGCGACAAAACCACGGACACGGCCTTGCACAGCAGGGACACCGTCCAGTTTTTCGCCACTCTGAACCTACCTGGTTTCCTCCAAATAATAACTCTCTGACTCAACTAGGGTACCCCACTGGTACACACTAGTCATCCACAGCCAAGACCAGGCCATAGGCCATCCAAATCACAGGTCCTAACTAATCCACAGAGTGGGGGGTAGTAACCCCTGGCACACAATAGCCATGCTCCACTCTCTCTCTCAGTGTAGCTACAACCACCACTGATCCAACAACCTAGGGACCATACCCTCAGGCTGAC
Organism: Lissotriton vulgaris; assembly: GCF_964263255.1. Lineage (NCBI taxonomy): Eukaryota > Metazoa > Chordata > Amphibia > Caudata > Salamandridae > Lissotriton > Lissotriton vulgaris. The sequence goes on from NC_141696.1 coordinate 490,602,027, forward strand.
CAGAGGTCACGGGCAAGAATGCCCCACCCTACCCCTACTTCTGGGTTTCCGCACCCTCACAGAAAAGCACTTCACCAGAACACAATTCTCCTACCAGATCAGGACCTCACTCCATCACTGGTCTACCACCTGGAAACTATTTCACTTCTGAGGTACAAAGCACACAGCACAGTTCCTCTTCAAGCAGGTGGGGGGGACACAGCACACAGCAAAGCCCCCTTTCCTCTACCTTGGTGGAAACAACAAACTGCAGGTGAGCCCCAGAACACACAGCAAGGGCAGCCCCCTCAGTCTCTTCAGCTGATCCACTTTGGTAGAGATTCCTCTTGACCTAGAAGTTTCCTAATCTCCCAACCTAAGATCTAAACCCTCAGGTTACACCGGGGTCAGAAGTAAGGACACCGTCCCTCTGCACCCCCTTCCAGTATCAGTATGTCTCAGGCTAGACAGAGCACACGCCAGCGGCGTATCAGCGACACACTCTCCTCCAGTACAGGCCACACCCCAACCCGGCTTTCCCCCCTCCTCGGGGAACGACCTCCAGAGGCCCCACAAATGGTCAAGCACTCTAGACGGTCAAATGCTCAGCGAGCCAGGACTTCTGCACCCTCCACTTAGGAGCGGTACTGCCCAACACTAGGACCGCCGGAGTTCTGGTTACAGACACTCCCCGTCCTCTAGACACAGGAAGATCCTCCTCAAATGACCTATGTACAGCTTAGGCCCCTGACCTGGCGCTCCCTTAAGGAACCCTCCAGGCCCTGAGATAGGGTTTCAGGCCAACGTGGGACACACCGTCCCACACTCACTCCGCCTCCACTGAGACAGGGCGTGAGCCCCTACACCCCTACCATACTACTGGGACCAAGCTGGGTTACACATGAACCTCTTCCCCTTTACAGGATCATCAGATACACAAGCCACTCCTTTTGGAACCACTCCCTAATGCCTCTGCAAGACACCTAGCACACCGCCAGACATCCACCTTCCTGTCCAGTGCCTCTGCAGGACCTCCTGCACACCACCAGAGGTACACCTCTCATGCAAGCTCTTTAACAAAAAGAAAACTCACACCAACTCCTCCAGTTCAGCACATCACTCATTCGCCCACTCCCCCCCTCGGACTGGTAAGGCAGTTTCCACCACCCCTGATCACTCAACCTGACCACACGTGACACAGGTACCAAACTCTGGGAGCGGGGAATGGGAATAAATACACTGGACACATTTAAGCTGCCACCACTGGATCCTACCACACTGGGGAATCCAGACACACACACTACACTCAGGGAACAACCACCCTCCTGAGCTAGTCATTTCTCCTCACACTCCCTCTCTTCCATCTACCCACACAGGGACAGGATTTGGGATTGGACATTGGACCCAGCAAGGGATTCCTAAGCTATGGGAACCTCCCCCTCTACTGGCGTCCCGCCCTATCACTTTCTCTCATCTGCCACTAAACATAAAGCGCAGAAACACATTTGAAAATGACACTCTTGAGGAAAAAAATCAAAAACAATAATCCCAAACATGTGACTATCTGAAACAACAATTGTAGAGTTTTGTAATGTAGCCAGTTGTCACTATGGCACTGCGCAAACACATGTCCAAAATCCGCACCGCTGACCAACAATGTTAGAACTGGCTATTTCTGGTAGGCTAAAGCTGACGCCAAAGCCAGGCAGAAACCACCATTCTAGTCAGGGCAAGGAAGTCACACGCCAAGATAACCTCTGCTCACCCCCTTGGTAGCTTGGCTCAAGCAGTAAGGCTAAACTCGGAGGCAATGTGTAAAGCATTTGCGCCAGCGCACAACAGCAACAACATACTAGGCACACCACAGAAGAGACTCCACACAAGGTTATTATAAAAATAACTTTTGTATTGTAAAAACACATCAGATAAAATCACACATATACATTGTGCCAACTGGCACAGGCAATATTCACAGGGATTATGTACACAAGACAGGGCCACAAGGGCCACTGTCATATTCAGATATAGCACTTCTAGATAAAATGTAGAATATAAAATCACTTCTAGAATGAAATAGTAAAACATAAAATGGTAATCACAAAGATAACAACCAGTAACCACTGGTAACAGGAACCAGGACCTTACTAGGACCACCTGTACTAAGAAAGAAGAACCACCTAAGTATCACACAGCATTAGGGGTCTAAGAAAGAATACATTACTCATGATGCAATAAACCTACATTCAGAGGAGTAGAAAAGACAACCACCTAAGAATAACCACATTTAGGGGCATAAACCAGAACACCTTACCCATGATGCATGAACACATTCAGAGGAGTAATAAGGAGAAACACATGATGACTAAACATTCAGAGGTGTTAAGAATAGAGCACATGATGCAATAAAATCACATTCAGGGGTGCAGCGCAAGAAGACACATGATGACTAAACATTCAGAGGTGCAGCGCATGGAAAGGAAGACACATAATGCATAAACATTCAGAGGTGCCTAATAAATCAATAGCGCAAAAACACACAGTAGGCAATTACTATTTAAAAGCATAGAAATCACATTGCGCCTACACTACATAAGCCACTACCTGTGGCAGTCCCTAGGCCAACTGGCCTTGTTGGGGCAAGGATGCCCTGGGTCTCAGTGTCAGGGTTGCGCTGCCATGCAGCGCCAGTCTTAAAGTTCAAAAAGCCTAAACGTGGCAGGTGCCCACAAAGTGCTGGGCACCTGGGCATCGCAATAAAATAAACTGCGACAGGGTCCTCACTGACCCTTGGGCGCAAACTGCGCCATGCTGGAGCCACACAGGCTCTGGGACACATACACTGTGCACGTTGGAGCCACACAGGCTCTGGCCAACACTGGTCAAACGTTGGAGCCACACAGGCTCTTAAAAACATATGGCCCCTCTGAGCCACACAGGCTCTCTCAGCGTTGGGGCGACCCACTGCCATCCGGGGCCGCCCTGACTCTCCATTTACTTCACAGAATGCCCCCAGCGCCTCTCAGGGCACGAAATACAAAAAAAATGGGGCGGGGAGCCTCTCCGGGCTCTGTGCACGTTGGGGCGACCCACTGCCAACCGGGGCCGCCCATGAAGCCTTCATGGCTTCCTTCTCGCACCCTGTGTAACGTTGGGGCGGCCCACTGCCATCTGGGGCCGCCCTTGAAGCCTTCGTGGCTTCTCTCTCTTGAGCGCGAGCTCGCGCTACAGCGGGGGAGGGGCGGACACCGACAACGTGTCCCGGCGCCCCTCCCCTGCTCTGCTCCACTCCGCCCGACCCCAGCCCAGACTCACCGGGCCTCGGGGCGGCTCCTCCGGACGGCGGCTCTTCTTCTGGCCAGCGCGGGGCTCCTCTTCCACCACGGAGCCCCGCCGGCCCGCTCCGCCGTTCTCGGTCGCTTCTCCTCTCGCCGGCCTCCTCTCGCTGCAGGGCTCCCTCCGCTCACGGGAGCCCTGCAGACCAGCCGCCATCACTCGTCCTTCTTCTCTCCCCCGGGCAGCTTCTCTCCTCTCGGGCTGCGGGGGGCGGGACTTCCGGCCGGCCGCGCTGCGATTGGCCGGCCGGCCAAGCACTTCCGGGTCACCGCGGGCAGCGCGGCGGCCCGTTTTCAGTCAGGCAGGCTGGCAGGCAATAAAGATATCGGCGTGGGCAGCCGAAATTAAATAAAAGTCCAGAATAAGCGAGGTGGGCACTCGCCAAGGCGGGCAAAGCGCTCCTCAGCGCCATAATCAAAATAAAGCGCTCTAAAGCGCTATGGGGCAATAAAGCGCTCCCAAAGCGCTAGACACAAAGTACCAAGGTCCTTCCAGGAGTGCAGCTCCACCATGCTGCACAAAGGTCTCAGAGAGTCTCAGGGGCAAAGCAAAGTCCCCCCCATCAGCCCAGCAAGGCAGAGGGGTCCCCCAGGAGTCCAGGAAAGTCCATCAGGTGCCCAGGGGCTGGGCAGAGCCAGGGATTCCCCTTAGCTCCAGCAGCAGCAGCCCCTGGCAGATTCAAGTTGAGAACAAGAACATTTTGGAAGGGGATACAACCCCTTTTTATACAGTGCAAAACCTTTGAAGTCCTTTGAAGCAGGCAGTGTGAGAACCAGCTGGACTGGTTTAGAGGGAAGTCCCCTTCAGTATCAGGGACAGAGGTGTCAGTCGCCCAGCGGGAGGTGGAGCCAGCTTTGTAGTTACACAGGAACAGCCCTTCACTATCAGGTGCCATCTCCTCCCACTTCCCTGGCAGCAGATGCTGCCTTTCATCCATGGGCTGACTTCAGACAACCTCCTGGGCTCTCCAGCCCCTGTCATCCTCAAACCAGACAGTCAATCCACAAGCAGGCCCATGCACTCTGGGCCAGGCTCACCAGCCAATCACACGCTAGCACCAACTTGCACAAATATGCCAACTTCCAAAAGTAGGACTTCTAGACTAGACACAGCCATGTCGCATACATCATTTTGCGGCATTCATTCTCACGAGTTCTCTCATACCAAACTCGCCCCTGCACTCCCCACGCATCAGGAACTACCATGGGCATACATATTCCCCATTCATTCCTATGGGAGGGCAGGTCACTCACCATTCATCCACAGAGAGCTCAAGCACTTTACACTGTACCACAGTGAAAAAGTGCGCAGAGGCCTAAAATCACAAATACCAGGTTCCATAAATAGGCTAGGAAAACGCAAAAAGTCTAGGGGTGAACCTGCCTAATGGGCCGGGTCCAACATGCGCCATCTTGCGTTTTTGTCCAATGCCACAATTTTGTCGTGCACGGCAGCCATTTTAGATGCCTTGACCAGGCCCACTCTCTGCACGCCGCCGATCCTCAGCATGGCTCCCCACCCTCGCAAGCATCTCCCCCACGCACTGGTCACCCCCGCTCTCTTTCTCATGCATGGGCCATATACTTCCCCCCCATCTGCGCTGCTCTTCTCTTAGAATCACACCCTGTGCCCGCCCGACACCTCCCTTTCACCCTATTCACTAACGCACCCTCTGACACTCCTCTTCCTCTGTGTCCGATTGTCCAGGCCGGACCTAGGCTATCACCTAGCCCTGCGGATGTAGTTTATGGCCCCAGCTGTAGAGTATCCAGACATGCCAACCCTCCCGATTCAGGCGTGAGACTACTGATTTCAGTGCTAGTCTTTCGCCTCCCGATTCCTGCAAGGAAAAATCCGGGGGCATATTACCAACAACTAGCGATAATTTTTGTCTCTAACTTGTTTAGAGACAAAAATTATCGCCGCACATCGGCGAATTTTATCGCACATAAACCTTGCTATTAGCAAGGTTTATCGCAAATGCGATAAAAAACGGCCGCAATGCATGAATATCGTTGAAAAGTCAGCGATATTTATGCATTATCCAGCAAATGCTCTTAGCCATGTTATCCACTTCCCATTGGATAACATGGCTAAAAACTGCTCAGGGCAGGTGTTAGGTTTTGGAGATATTCGCGCTTAGCGCGAATATCTCCAAAAGTTGGTAATAGGAGATAGCGATGGTTAGGGACTGTTTCCAGTCGCTAAAATCTTGGCACGCCCACTTTGCATGTCATTAGTGATAAATATCACTGATATGCAAAGCGGGGCCCAAGATGGTCGCTATCTCCTTTTAGCTGTCACTAACTGGTGTTAGCGACAGCTTGGTAATAGGGAGATAATTTTATCTCTTTTTTTTTGGCTTTTAAAGCCAAAAAAGCGGAAATAAACCCCCTTGATAATATGTCCCATGATTTCTCGGGGGTTTCAGCTGACAGGGCTTGGTATTGTGTTACGTGCTAATTCTTCCAGGAAACGTCAGAGGGTCGATGCAGGGGTTCTAGAAGGGGTGATAAACCATTTAAGCCTCATGAACAAGCGCATGGTCTTTTAAAGATTTGTGAAGTACTCGGGGCGGCGGTGTGTGTGTGCCCTCTTTCAGGAGCGGGCGGGGGGGCACTGCCAGCAACTTGCCAGGCCAGGCAGTGTTCAACACGTGCATCACCCTTTCTCTGCCTGCTATTGCGCTCCATGCTTCGGAAAGGTAAGAAAAAGAACGTGCATTTGAGTTTGAAATGTCCGATCTTGTAGCAGTACACTTGCAAAGCCCACACATGACAATAACCCGATACAAGTCCCCATTCACCCGATTTTTTAAACATATATAGCACTCCAACAAAGTTAGATTTTAAAACTTTATTAACTTTTAAATATAACGAACGCAACAAAAACTGTAAATATATTTAACCATTTTTTGAAATTAACCAGAACTATAACGATAACAACAACAACAACAATAATATAACTTTTATGCCTAAATTACGCAAACATTTAGCTAATCTGCTAAAGGGGGAGTCGCCATTTCTTTACAATAATCAATAATGAAAAATCCACATCAATAGGGTTGTCCGTTTTCTCGATGCAGCACTATAGTGCAACATACACAGCACCTGGGGTGTCAAGAGTGAACAGGTCTTTCTTTGTTCCTTAAGATGTTATCTGTGTCAACCTCTTCCGAGAATGCTGATGCGTTAGGATTTCCTTGTGTTTCTTAATAGCATTGGTGTCTGTACACTTCTTTGTCAATTCTGTGAAGATAACTGCTTCATAAACAGACGATATCTTTGTTTAGTCATTAGTGTTAAGTGTGTCTGAAACTACAGTGCCCTTCTGTTTTTTTTTCTTCAGGCTCTACAGAGTTTTGTGTGTTGTTCTTTTGAGCGACAATTATTCCAGAGGTTTCAGGTTCACTTGTTTTGTCCTGCAGTGAGTTAACAGCTTTAGAGAGTTCATGTTTATTTGCTATGTCCTGCTGTTCGTCAACTGCTTCAGAGACGTCAGCCTCATTTGTTATGTTTCAGTAGATCCTGGACCTGCCCGGCCGCGCCCAAAATGGCGCCGGTGTAAATGGGACTCGTAACTGCTTGTTGTGTACTGGTTGCCCAACCTTGGTATCACGAGATACATATGCAGTTTTGAAGCACATGGCGGAGGCTTGTCTGCTGTAGTGGGGCGCCCCTTTATCGTTTCAGTCGCCATTCCGCCCGCTTTTGCTACACTGTGCCTTTTCCGCCATTCAGCTGTTTAGCGCCCGCTCTTACGGCTACAGCGTCTCGCTCACCATGTAGTTGAGTTGCTCCCACTCTTGCGGTGCAGCGATAGGCGGCTTCCACAGGACTCTTAAAATGGCGGCCGGCTCTTCGGATTTGGGCCTGGTCCAGTAAAATGGCCCTGGGACACCTTGGAACTCGGACGCTTGTCTGCCAGGGCTTGGGTTCCATTCTCGAAAGCGTCCCCTCAGCCTTGAAGATTGTACAAAAGTCTTGGGGGCCGTCGACTCCCGCAGGCTTCCGGTGGGGAGCAGCTGCCATGATTGCTTGCAGAATGGCCACGACGGAGCTACGAGATGGTGGTGCTCTCATGGTGACGCCAGCTTCAGTCTGAAACATCCAGAAACAAGGTGGGGCTTTCATCGTTTGGGAAAAAAAATGTTTTAATCCAATGAAAAGTGTTATTTTTAGGTCACATGACCTAGTCTTACATCATTAGGAAAAGAAAAGTAAAATGAACCAATGAAAAGTTTTATTAACAAGTCACATGACCTGTTATGCTTACGTTACGCGCTGCGCGGCGCGCTCTGGATCGTTTCCGGGAAGCTGCGCCTTGCGCACCGGAGCACTTCCGGGTGCGCTAACGCGTCGCGTCATATGACGCATTACGCGACAATGCAGGTCCAGAATATAGTCAAAATGTCTCCACCAACCAGCGGTCGGAATACAACCGCTTTCAGCAGTCCAAAAAGTTCGGTTAAATCTTAAGAGCGGGAACAACTCAACTACATGGTGAGCGAGACGTTGTAGTCGCAAGAGCGGGCGGTAAACAGCTGAATGGCGGAAGAGGCACAGAGTACCAAAAGCGGGCGGAATGGCAACTAAAACGGTAAAGGGGCGCCCCACGACAGCGTGTCTTCAGGTCAAATGGATTGTGGGACAAGGTCCAGAATGGAAGATTCTTCAAAAGGGAAAAAATTCCGCCGGACCCCGGGAGCCGGCCGCCTATGCCGGGAGCGATCTCAGGCCTCACCAGGGCAACACGACTTGGGGAGGGGGCAGGAGCCAAGCGCCCCCTCTCAGTCCGCGCCATCTCACCGCCCCTCGGGGGCCTCCGTCAAGCGGTTTAGGGAGGCACCGTATCACATTGTTTTCCAATGCAGTCAGGTCCACAAATGGACCCCACTTACTTTGAATAGTGAAGCTGCAGCAGGTGCAAATAAGGTTTAAACAGTGTTACAGGAGCTGCTTAGAACTCTGAAGTATGGCACTCAACAACCAGGACTTATGCCATTTGTGTAAGGCAGTGACATGGAAGCAACTCAGGGACAAAAAGCATGAACGAACATTCACGTATGAAAATCTTTTTTGGGGAAGGGGTAGAATCCAAACGCCCCCTGCCAGTTCGCGCCACTACACCGTATGTGGAAAATCTGAAGCCATCGTTCTACAAACTCTCAACGCTTGCTATCAGTGCATGAGTTTCATGCTCGATCGATTGAGCTAGCCGGATCGGGCAATAAAAAGTATAAAATAGTTATGTAAATAGTTATTTAATAAAATGTTTTACTCTGTTTCTTTGCTGGTGTGTTGTGTATATTTATAATATTTGCATAGGGTTTGTCGTTATTTTGGGCGGGGTGGGTGGCGGAGTCGAGCTGTCTTGCAGCCCTCATGGTGTGGAGCTCAGTTCATTTCACTATTTTCGTATTTCTCATGAAGGGTTGTTCCTAATGTTTGTATTTTACCGAGGTCAAAAAGAGATCGAATTAGTGGTCTACTGATTTTGCTCGATTACTTTTATTTTTTTACACGATTTTTCACTATCTGCAAAGACTAAACAGAGTGTTGCGACTTTGTGCTTGTTTGTAAATAGAGAATGATCCAAAGAGAACCAATTGTAAAACAGTAAATGCTTGGATAATAATCAATCAAATGGAGAGACAAGCAGGTACGACGGATTACAACAGGGGTAAAGGTCTGCGTTAACTACCGTTCACTATCTGCAAAGAGAGAGTACTACTAAGAGAAAAGAGGGGAGTGGGGGGGGGCAGTGTTCAAAGCACATCAGCGTGCATAAACACGAAAACGTTTTTACCTATCACGTACTTGACATTTGACAGCTTTTGATATTTGCTATTAAAAAACCATTGAAATTCACAGAAAAAACCATAGGTTATAGTCGATATATAGTTAGGAATTTGCATTTACAAAACCTTGAAAATTCAATGAAAAAACCATTGGTTTTAGGCCATATATAGTTAGGGATTTGCATTTAGAAAACCTTATTTTACTCGCATAAAACCATTGAAATTCCATATATAGTTAGAAGCGCTAACTATATATCGCGCACCGGCAATCCACTGCTGATGGTCACATATTACATCATTCATGACATGGTTAGTGACATCACTGATGACATCACTGATGACATCTCAAATGACATCACTGATGACATCACTGATAACATCTCATTTGACATGACTGATCACATCACTGATGATATCATTCATGTGATAATACCATGAACCTCTTCAGACTCTAATATAACCTTAGATACAATCAGTGTAAACAGACAGTCACAGACTGTCACTCATCCATGGAGTTACTCACACACCTAGTCAGTTATGCCAAAAATCAATCACACCTCCATTTTCTCAACTATACAGTTATACACACCTTACTTATTCAAACATATACTAACACATATTTACTTTACTCTCTTATACAATCTCTGATACATGTTCACAATGATCCATACAGCCACTCACACATTCACTGGCTCTTATGCACAGTTATTTATAGATGTCAACTCTCACATGTACTGTGTTTTACATATGTACTTAATTTGACATGTAGCACTGAGATATCCATTCACTCACTAATACACTCATGCACAGTCAACCTCCCATACAGCTGTTTCCACATGCACTTTTGAATCTATACATATAGTGAATCAACTACTCACACATCTATGTACAGAGTCACACACCTCCCAGCCACCCATACACACACACTCAGTTTCCCATACAAATACTTGGACAACCAATCAATAACCCATACAGTTACTCATATAGCTACTGATCAACATATGTAAATGTAAATGTAAATGTGCTGGACTTGTAAAGCGCACAGCTGCCCGTAAGCGTCCCGGCGCTTGCTTAGGGAACCCGTCCTGGTATTCCCCTGTGAGAAACCGCAGGGTGTCCACAAGGTGAAAGCCAGGCATCCCGCCGCGAGGGGCCGTAGTGGAGATTAAGCAAGCTATTGCCCAGAGTTGCAGAGTGTGACCCCGTGAGTTGTAGAACAACAGATATAATGATGCACAAATTAAAACAGTTTAGTCACTAACCCATGCACTCAGTGAGACACATTTAATCACTCACTCAATCAGTCAGTCATGCACCTAGTAAATCCTTCATCCAGACACTTATATATCCACTCATTCTTCAATATGTAAAACATATTTTAACTTTACAGAAACATACAGTCACTGGATGTTGTAATCAGTGATGTCATCAGTGATGTCATTTGAGATGTCATCAGTGATGTCATCAGTGATGTCACTAACCATGTCATGAATGATGTAATATGTGACATCATCAGCAGTGGATTGCGGGTGCGCGATATATAGTTAGCGCTTCTAACTATATATGGAATTTCAATGGTTTTATGCGAGTAAAATAAGGTTTTCTAAATGCAAATCCCTAACTATATATGGCCTAAAACCAATGGTTTTTTCATTGAATATATATATATATATATATATATATATATATATATATATATATATATATATATATATATATATATATATATATATATATATATATACACACACACCAAACAATTTCCACCACTTCCGGCGTGCGGCGAGGAAGGAACTCAAACCACCACAGCGAGTCGGGCAAGATGCAGATTTTATTTGCGTTTCTTTTCCAGCCTGCAACGACGCGTTTCGGGCTTCAAGAGCCCCTGATCACATTCAGCTTGATCACATTCTGAACAGGATATTAAAATGGTTGAACAAACTTTATCGAATTGTTGGTGAGCAAGCCTGCTGCGCAGGCGAAACGTGTCCGACAACAGCCGACATTTGAATTACAACTTCATATCAAAGACACAGTGTCGTCATCCTTATTATTGTGAGATTTTTGTTGCTATATATATATATATATATATATATATATATATATATATATATATATATATATATATATATATATTACCTACTGGCGATAGCCAGTAGGTATATATAGTTAGGATTTTTTCTCTATGGAACTTTTGAAAATTCTATGTCTAATAACTTTGGCGTTTGTGGACGGAATTGGCTGAAATTTTCAGGAAAATGGCACATTTTGTTTCTGAGCAGCCCTTGAAAATTTGGGGGGGTTTCGTCAAGGGGGGGCCGAGAAAAAAGGGGGGTCCCAAAACGCGTTTTTCCCATGTTAATTTCCATAGGGCGGTTGGCCTCACTTTTAGCTCGAACGGCTGAATGGATTTGCACGAAACTTGGCAAAATTGTAGGGACTGTTAGCCCGATGTGCCTTTGCTAGGTCTCAATATATGTGCTTCAGTGGATTTTGAGAAATTAACGTTCAAAAAAAGATATATATCTGTAACAGTGCTCCGGGCAGCGCTCCGGTTCGCGTACTTTTCGCGTAACGGAACTTTGCGATGCGAAGCGGATTGGCTCTCCGGTGTCTGTCAACATTCTAAATAGTCCGGAGCGGCCGCCATCTTGTCTCTCGGTAGGATCGAGAGACAAGAGGAGGCCAAAACAAAGGGGGAAATGAAGGAAAGGGGGCAAGGTAGACCCCTTCTGACCCCCTAGGGTTGATGAGGGGGATATTAAAGGGTCCCGCGGGGCCAAAAAAAAAAAAAAAAAAATTCCGATTTTTTCGCCGTAGAGACGCGTCTTGGTACGCGAACCGGGCAGCTAACCGGGAAGCTAACCAGCAGTGTAACGGGAGTCTGAGGAGTAGCCGATTGGCTGTCAACATTGTAAACAGTCCGGAGCGGCCGCCATCTTGTCTCTCGGTAGGATCGAGAGACAAGAGGAGGCCAAAACAAAGGGGGAAATGAAGGAAAGAGGGCAAGGTAGACCCCTTCTGACCCCCTAGGATTGATGAGGGGGATATTATAAAGCCACGCGGGGCCCAAAAAAAAATACATCCGATTTTTTTCGCCGTAGAGACGCGTCTTGGTACGCGAACCGGGCAGCTAACCGGTCAGCTAACCGGGAAGCTAACCGGCAGTGTAACGGGAGTCTGAGGAGAAGCTGATTGGCTATTAACATTGTAAACAGTCTGGAGCGGCCGCCATCTTGTCTCTCTGTGGGATCGAGAGACAAGAGGTGGAAAAAAAAAAGGTGATAATGAATGAAAGGGGTAAGGCAGACCCCTCCTGAACCCCTAGGATTGATGAGGGGGCTATTAAAGATCCCTGCGGGGCAAAAGAAAAAAAAATTGCGATTTTTCGCGGTAAAGGTGCTTCCCGGTATGTTAACCGGGCAGCTAACCGGCAGCGTAACAGGAGTCCGACATAGTGTTTTTTGAACGTTTGTGATATGTGCACGTGTGGATTTTGTCTAATTAAGGTTAAATAATATATATATATATCTTTAAGCGTGCTCTGGCGCGCTTACGTTTTGGGTTTGGTTTGGTTTGCGCTGCAGAGACGATACGTCACAGTTATGCGATGCATCATGAGGCGTCTCACGGGCTACGTGATACTTCACGTAATAAAGAATATATTTCACAGCTATAGATATTAGCTTTTAAAAAACCAATGAAATTCACAGAAAAAACCATAGGTTATAGACCATATATAGTTAGGAATTTGCATTTACAAAACCTTGAAAATTCACTGAAAAAAACCATAGGTTATAGACCATATATAGTTAGGGATTAGCATTTACAAAACCTTATTTTACTCACACAAAACCATTGAAATTCCATATATAGTTAGTTGCACTAACTATATATCGCGGACCCGCAATCCACTGCTAGTGATGTCACATATTACATCATTCATGACATGGTCAGTGACATCACTGATGACATCACTGATGACATCTCAAATGACATCACTGATGACATCACTGATGACATCTGAAATGACATCACTGATGACATCACTGACATCTCATTTGACATTACTGATTACATCACTGATGATATCATTTATGTGATAATACACCTTCAGACTCTAATATAACCTTAGATACACTCAGTGTAAACAGGCAGTCACAGACTGTCACACATCCATAGAGTTACTCACACACCTAGTCAGTCATGCAAAGAATCAATCACATCTCCATTTCATCAACTATACAGTTATACACACCTTACTTATTCAAACATATACTAAGACATATTTACTCTCTTATACAATCCCTGATACAAGTTCACAATGATTCATACAGCCACTCTCACATTCACTGGCTCTTATGTTCAGTTATTTATATATGTCAACTCTCACATGGACTGTGTTTTACATATGTACTTACTTTGACATGTAGCACTGAGATATCCATTCACTCACCAATACACTCATGCACACAGTCAACTGTCCAAACAGCTGTTTCTACATGCACTTTTGAACCCATACACCTAGGGAATCAACTGCTCACACATCTATGCACAGAGTTATACACCTCCCAGCCACCCACACACATACTCAGTCTCTCATACAAATACTTGGGCAACCATTCAATAACCCATATAGTTACTGATATAGCTACTGATTTAAACATGCAGCAGTTTACAGAACAACATATATAATGATTGCCAAATTAAGACACTTTAATCACTAACCCATGCACTCAGTTAGACACATTTAATCATTCGCTCATACAGTCAGTCATGCACCTACTAAATCCTTCATCCAGACACTTATACATCCACTCATTCTTCAATATGTAAGACATATTTTAACTTTACAGAAACATACAGTCACTGGGTGTTGTCATCAGTGATGTCATCAGTGATGTCATCAGTGATGTCACTGACCATGTCATGAATGATGTAATATGTGACATCACTAGCAGTGGATTGCGGGTCCGCGATATATAGTTAGTGCAACTAACTATATATGGAATTTCAATGGTTTTGTGTGAGTAAAATAAGGTTTTGTAAATGCTAATCCCTAACTATATATGGTCTATAACCTATGGTTTTTTCAGTGAATATATATATATATCATGCTTTAGGCAAAGCTAAACAGACTAAATATATTTCTATGAACAGATCTCCCCGAGCACCACTCAAATGTATATTCCTAACATGTATCCGTAATCTAAAGCATAAAAAAGTAAATTGACACAGTCACAGAAATCCGTAGTCCATATAATGATTCAATATCCCAGATCTTTTTCATCAAGGTTGATTTCATTCTCAGTAGATCTTGTCTTCAGAAATTAGTATCCATAAACAGCAGCCATCCAAAAACAGCAGCCATCCAAATACAGCACCAGAGACATATTTGCATATTGGAACTTCCCTTATACTTTGCTGAACGTCCTGTTACCTGGGTTACCTAAGCATTAGGTTAAATATATTTCTAATTTCGGGGGGAGCTCGTGCTGATTACAAGTATTCGGGGAAGTGTACAGTTAGGCAGGGATTTAGATCTGACCCAAAATCACCCGCACAGCTCGGGGCAAAAAACTCAATTAAGACTATTCTGCAATACATTAACATAAAAAAATCATCCCTTTTAGGCGTTCTAGACAAAAAAGGATGCACTAGAAAGCGGCATAACCTCTTGCCAACTCACTCCATGTTCTCAGTATACTGTACTGCTTAACCTTTCTCTGAACTAGGTTTTATGCATGGTTTCCGTTTCACCGTCCTGGAATTGCATCAATGTATCCTCAAATTATTTATTAGATAATATCTTATTATGTTTTAAATACCTCAACCACAGAAGCTCAAAGGCTGGCTGCGTTCTATCAGTACTTCCAATGAATCCCTTCAGCACTTTTAATGAATTTATGTTTTTCAGCATCTTTTAGGCTATTTACTGAGCAGCCGTTGTACTTTTGTGAGAATATTGAGGATGCAAATATAAATGAGTTTTTTTTCTTTTAAAGATACACAAAATCACTTACTTTTTCTCAGAAAAACAAATTCCAAAACATAAGTAGGGAAATGTCCGTAAATTGGCAAATCTAAATGCACAGTTTTTCATGGGGGCTGAAGTCTGCAAGGTCACCAATCTAAAATTCACAAATTCTAAGTGGACTGTGGTAGACCCAATGGTCATTTTGCAATGTTCAGTTCACATGCAAATTTGTGAAATGGTACCTTATATCATTTTCCATTAAATTATAAAATAGGTGTAATATCACTTCTACTTTTTTATCTCCTTCAAGCAGGCGAGAGAAATGTAGGCCACTAAAATGTCTTTCTTAATCGGAGGCAAACCAGGCATGTGGTCACCACAAATGCTCAGCCAGACACAGTGAAGGTGAGCAACTTCAGATGAAATTGTAGAAGAATGGCACATTTGGAGAGTTAATAGTTGGTGACGTATTAACGCTAAAATGACTGACTAAAAGCAATCCAAAACCCAATGCCTTCCTATTTTGTGTACCCTGAGGATTCTCCTGGTGTGTCGTGGTCTTCTTGCCGCTGCATATGCTGGTCAAGTGACACTGAAGGAAAAAAAGTGGTTTTAAAATTGTTTGCAATATATTGTAAAAGGTAACAGTATTGAAGGGTTTTTAGTGAGTCAGGAAGTATGGCGCTCTGCTCTGTAAACGCAAATATCAAGGAGCTCTCTGGTGTATGGTGCAACCAGGTAAGGGGAAAGTCTCTTTAACCCTTAGAGTTCGTGTAGGGAAACCTTACACTGTTACATATACAGGCAAGTCCTGGGGACACAAAAAATAATTTTCACAGTTGAAAATGTGTCAACACAGTTCAAGGCTGGTTTCTTTTTGCTTAAAGAGAATGGAATAAAGACAAAGAATCTTTCCATCCAACCGGAGCATTGGAACTTAACTATTGAACTTGAAGTGTGTTGACACATTTTTCACTGTGCAAATTATTTTTTGTGCGCCCAGGACTTGGCTGTGTATTGTAAAAGGTATGCAGTCAATCTACTAAATGGGTGCTACTAGACATTTACATTATAAAAAGTAGTTTATTTCAGTAAGATTGTGCAACACCACAAAGAATATACTTATTAGTCTATCACAGTAGATCTCACTAACAGTCTTACTCAGAAAATGACCCACCAGTTGCTGCTCCTCCACTAAGGCGGAGGAGCGTCACCCCACTGCTTGGGAGCAATGTACTAAAGGAAAAGTAAAATGATAACTTGATGTTATCATTTTACTGTGACATGCTGTGGCAGCTTTGCGGGGCGGGGCTGCACTGCTCTCAGAGCAGGGGGAGGAGTGGTTACCACATTCTGTAAGCGTGCATGAATGTTTGGCCAGCCATCTCGGGCCGGGCTAACATTCATGCACACTTTGAATGTCCTCCACCCAGGATGTAGTGCAGTCTGGGAGGAGAACATGCACTGGCTCCTACTGCCTGTCGAAGGGCCGAACCACAGTGCTCAGACCAATCACAATGCTGCATTGCAGAGTTGTGATTGGCTTAGGGGAGCCAATAGGTTTGGTATTACCTGGCCTAGTTAGAATGAAGGTTTTGAAGCTATAAGGGGTCAGATTGAGGCCATCCATAAAAGACGCAGAACCAATTCATTTTTTAGGCTTTAACTATCCTGTACATCAATATGGCATTGCTGGCACACAGCAGAACAGAAATAATGTTATTGGTCATTCTAGCAGAGTCTGGCACCTTCGCTTTCAAAGGAGCTTCCAAACGATTTGTGCAGAGAGTGAAAAGGAGGGAGACCAGTACACAGCCATGGTGCAAACCTCATGCTAAAGCAAAACCATCTGAGCATTCACCACAGGTCTGGAATTTGAATCTTTCAGAGGTTTTTTGAGGCACATTAATTAAGAAATCAAAAATACAGCATTGCAAACCCCACGGAATCTAGACTGTCAAGTGGCTCTACTGACCCAATCAATAGCTGAGTTTAGGTCTATGCATACTAGAGATAGGAAATCTTGTTTTGCATATACATATTTACTAATTAAGAAAATTAAGTTGAGAAATTGGTCTACAGTTATATGTTAATCTGATTTGTAAATGTGCAAAACTCATCCTCGAAGGGCTAACCTTGTGCAGTCTAGTGTTATCAGGAGAGAAAACAGACTCCAGAAAGAGCGGAGCCTTAAAAATGAAACAATCAGGTAGCTTAAAAAATTTAAAAAGCTAGGATGTTAGGGCTTTCCTGAAAGAAAATGCTCAGCGGTGAGTTGTATCCTAAGTGGAAGACTATTCCAGCGTCTTGTTGCAAAAAAGAATGATGACTCTGCTGTTCTGCCTCTGTGGATCCGTAAGAGCTAAATGAGGGCATGATTAGAAGAGCTTAATGCCCAGTTGGCTGAAAATGTACAAATTTTATTGCTGAGGTGAACAGGACTCGATCTATAGAAGGCCCATTGAGCATGGCAGAGGAACATCAGGATTGTTCTCTAGCAGACATTGCTAAGGCAGAGAGGGAAATGGGACTGCCATAGATGTAGGATGCTGTAGGATCCCTCGTCTCCCTGCGTGATGCACGGGGTGAGCCCTGATACATAGTGATTACTTTGTCGTTGGGATTTATCATTGGTTGATGTACTATGAGAGGGAGGGTAAGTTACCATTAAAAGGCTAATCATTCATTCAACAATGGGAAAGGGAGACGAGGGAACAGATGAAGGAAAGACAAAAATGCTTATGAAAGAAATGTTAGTGGTGGTTTAACTTTGTAAATGCAGGATAATGTACATGAATGGAACGTTATTATATTGTACATATTTTTATTAATTCACAGTGACCCCCGAAGGAGGGCAATTGCTAGCCCGAAATGCATTGGGTATTAAATACACACTGCTTTTTAAGAAAACCCTGCTCTAGTCATGTTCTTTCAAGAGGCCCCGAGTGGCACAGACAGAACAGTAGAAACTTGGGAAAAGGCAGATAAAGTCTTTAAGGGGATGACAACAGAAGAAAGAATCGGATTAAACAGATGAGAACATGGATAAAAAGTCAAAATGGTTTCATAAAATAAAGCAAGCAACGCTGAAGGCAGCACATTTCGCAGTGCATTTGGACTGGGGCGCAGAGACGTCCCTTTTTCATGTGTGACTGTAGAGTCACATGCTCTGCATAGACTGTAAAGCACTCTCCACGTAAGCGGTGGCCAGCATTTGGGAGTTGCAGTGGTGTGAAAAAGAGTATGTAGCACTGTCTGACCGACGTTGGTGTGCTAAAACATCTGCATAGTAGTGTTTAATAAATGTATGTGGGTAGACCATGTAGCTGCTTTACGAATGTCAACTTTATGAATATTTCCTAAAAAGGCCATAGTTGCACCTCTTTTACAAGCGGAACTTGCTCTGGGAGTTAAAGGTAAAGGTCTTTTGACTTTAATGTAGCAGGTTGGATTACATTCCACTATCCATCTGGCTATGTCTGACTTGGATATAGGGTTGCCTTTATGAGGTAGAGAAAAGCCAACAAACAGTTGCTGTGTCTTTCTGAAAGTTTTAGTTCTATCTATGTAGAACATGAGTGCTCTTTACATCTAGGGTATGAAGAGCTTTTTCCATTAAAGAATCAGTGCTAGGGAAAAAAACTGGGAGCTCAATGGATTGATTGAGGTGAAAGTGAGAGACTTCTGTAGGTTAAAAAATGTAATTAGTACGGAGAACTAGTTTGTCTTTATGTATTTGAAAGAAAGGTTCTTCTAAGGTTAATGCCTGGAGCTCACCTACACACCTGAGTGAGGTTATAGCAACTATAAATGCCACTTTCCATGAAAGAAATTGGCGGGGGCATGAGTGAATAGGCTCAGAAAGAGGACCCATGAGTCTAGTAAGTACAATATTAAGGTTTCAAGAGGGGGCTGGAGGAACCGGAGGGGGAATGACTTATTTGAGTCCATCCATGAACGCTTTAATGACTGGTACTTTGAACAGTGAAATATGCTGTCTATTTTGGAGATAGGCAGCTATTGCAGCAAGTTGCAATCTAATAGAAGCGCATGTTAAATTGGAATTTTGTAAATGAAGCAGATAACAAATATAGTCCTGCATTGTGCCTTTAATAGGATTAATTAGGTTGGATTGCCAGTAGCAAACAAAACATTTCTATTTTGCAGCTTAACAGGCTCTAGTTGTGGGTCGGCATACTTGCTTAAGAATGACCATACATCCTGGTGGTAAGTTTAAGTAATAAAACTCAATAATCTCAGGAGCCAGTTCACTGGGTTGAGCATCTTGGGGTCTGGATATCTGATTTGTCCTTGATCCAGCCTGTTGGGAGCTTATCGTGTGGGACTACTGAGAGATCTAGTAGAAGTAGTGCTGTGAACCATGGCTGACATGTCCATGTGTGAGTGGCAAGGATCCGGGTGAGAGATGTTTGCCTGAGTTTTCGAACTAGAAATTGGATGAGAGGAAGAGGTGGAAAAGCATAGGCAAATATCCCTGACCAACTCATCCATAATGTGTTGCCCTTGGATAGTGGGTGTGATTACCTGGAATCGAAGTTTGGCATTTTGCGTTTTCGACTGTGACAAACAGGTCAATTTGGGGATACCCCCACTTTTGAAAGTAAGAAGGAGGACTTGAGGGCAGAGTTCCCATTTGTGGGTCTGTTGATGCGTCTTGCTGAGCAGGTCTACAAGTTTGTTGAATGTCGCCGGCAGATATTCCACCAACAAACGAACGTGACGGTGAAGAGTCCAGTTCCATATGGTCTGAGAGAGGTGTGACAGCTGAGAGGACCATGTCCCCTCTTGTTTTTGTAGATAGTACACAGCTGTCGTATTGTCCGTCCGGACTAGGGCAACTTCGTGAGATAGATGTTCAAGGAAAGATTTCACTGCTAAGAAGACTGCCTGAAGCTCCAGGTAGTTGGTGTGTAGAGATTGGTGTATGCCATTCCAAAAGCCTTGTATTGCCAAGTCTTGTTGGTTCCCACCCCAATCTGTCTCTGAAGTGTATGTGGTAAAAGTGATGTAAAGCACAGAGTCTAAGAAAGGCCGCCCTTTCAACAGATTTTTGGAGATCCACCATTGTAGAGAATGGTGAATGTGGCAGTCTATCAACACTAGATCCTCAAGATGACCCTGTGACTGGGACCACTGACATTGTTGATGAGTATTGGCTTTGATAAGCCAATCATCCAGGTAAGGGAATACATGAACATTTTGGCGACATGTGTGCGCTGCGACCACTGCCAAGCACTTCTTGAAGACTCAAAGTGTGATAGTGACCCAAAACAGGAGAACTTTGAATTGATGGTATTTTCCTGCTATTACAAACTGAGGTATTTGCGGTGAGCAGGGTGTATGGGTGTGAGAAGTTGGCCTGATATATGATGTCCACTATTCCAAACACCAGTCCAAACAACCCTTATTGTGATGGTTGTAAAGTCAACCTTATAGACCAGCTATCCTAGTGGTAGCATGGACAAAGCAGTCTAGGCTAAAACTTCAGAGAGCATGTGAAGCCAGCTGTTTTACCCATAATTATCCCTTGAATATCAAATGAAAGGACACCACATAAGCTATATATCAAATCTATATGTATTTACTAACACAACCCCTCTGCAGTCTTTATGAGGTCAGAGTTCAAGATACAGCCCAAGTTACTCAACAAGCATACTATATGTTGCACAAATACAATTCTGCCCTAGGGGCCTCATGAACCATATACTAATTAAGTGGTATAAGAACCACTCCAGGAAAGGTGAATAGGCCTAGAGCCTAGAGAATCGCTGGGGCTACACTGGACAACCAAGGGTTAGGAAGTAGGAGTCCCAAAGGATGCGTGTGCAGTGTCTAAACACACAGGCGAGTTACCTTAGATTTATAATGGGAACGTAAAAGTTACAAAGTAGCAGATTTCGGACACTCCCAGATGGATTACGGGAAAGCCCTGTTAAACTAGGACACTTGGATAGTTAATACCCATGGGAGCACCAGAGTACTCGAGTTACCTCACCCAGGAAAGCCGGGTGCATAGGTGTTCTTTCGTGTCGGGTTTCGTCGCTGAATCCTATGGAGAGCTGCAAGAAAGTGCTGCAGGCGACCAGGAGGAAAGTGTCCGGGTGGATCCAAGGGTGGATCAGAGTCGAGAAGAACCTGAAAGCAGAGGGGACAGAGTCTGGGTCACTAGCCAGTGACCAGGAAGGAACCAGAAAGGAACCAGGCGATGTCGAGATAAAATCAGGTGAAGAGGTGAAGCTTGTCTCTGTAGCCACGAGGACCAGTAGGCGTTGACGACGACCAGGAGCTGGAGTCAAGCTGTCCCACAACGGATCTAGCTGTTAGCGGTGTCGGTATCCGGATTGGACCCAACAAACCTTGGCAAATGCAATCCAGGCAGGATGGGAAGATTGGCTTCTGTTCAGACCAGCAAGGTCTGGGGAGCTTCTCCTTCGCAGGGAAGCTGGAGCAAGACTGGAGAAACCAGGCAAGCATTGTTGATTCAAAGATTAGTCTACGTAGGGCTCACTAGCCAACGAGCTAGCAACCGGGAAGACGCTTCGAGCTGAAATGCAGGAACGGGCCCCACGTGGCACTCGTGGAGTGCTGAGCTTCGGTGCAAATGCTGCTCGAGTCTGGGGCTTCTCAAACCCTACTGCACAACTCAGAGGGTGCAAAAAGCAAGTCGTCCAGGATGTCCGGTCCCACGTCTCTCGTGTCTGCCACGGGTCTCAGTTGTGCTGTGGATGTGGATCGGAGTCAGAGAAGTCTGGCAGTCCAGTTCCTGAGTCGTTGAGTCTTAGGGTTCAGGCGGGAGCATTGACAAAGCAAACTGGCAAGTTACTGATGGTCCCTGTTTGCACAGGGTGGTCACTCCTTTCACCACAAGGGAGATGTGTTCTGTCTTCCAGTCGATATGGAACATCAAAGGTCCAAGAGTTTGTTTCAGAGTTTTCTTTCCAGGATAATCTAATGTTTCTAGACACAGCTCGTAACTTTATACCAAACTAAGGGGCTGGATTACCTGCTAGGTACCTCCTATGGGTGGAATCTGAGAAGAGGGTGGTTACACCCCTTTCTCTTTGTCCAGTTTCTCGCCAGAGCTGGGGCTGGAGTGCCCCAGCAACTGGTTTGAGCCGGGCTATGCATGGAGCACCTTGTGGCCCCAGGCAGTGTCTGGAAAAGCATCTTTCGATTGAACCCACCCTGCCCCAATCCACTACAGGCTGTCTGGGGAGGTGCCAGCACCTCACTTGACAGGAAACCTATTGTCCAGGCCTCCCCTGCCGGAGTTTCGTCCAGCAGCAGGAGGTCAGACTCGTGTCTGTGGCAGCAGCATCCTTTTTGTGATGCTGAGGCTCTGTTTAACTTTAACGTGTTAAAGCAGTAACTACATGTCTTCCCCCTTTAGAAGGGTGGAATGTTACCCCCGCCGCAAGGACTGCCGGGCGGGGGGGGGGGGGGGGGGGGGTAGTATTCCAAAGTGTTTGACACCTTACACGAAATGTTTTGATAAAGCCAAACCAAAGTTAGCATTAACCAAGAGGATTATAATGAACTTATGAGTATAAGATATGGCTATACCATAGAACAGCTATAAGGACATGGTTCCGAAAGCTGCAGGCAGGCTCAGCTCATGCTAGAGCACCATCTCACATAAAACCAAGCACTCTGCCTTCAGGATTGTCAAGGCCTGCCATAGGAGTGACTTATAGGTATATATGGTATATATGTGTCTATATATAAGGGTAGATATAGGAATACTATATCTAAGCAAGGGGTGATTACACCACCTTGCCCAAGCTGAGTGTTCAGCCTGTGGTGTTAGTTTTGAATGGCCAGCCAGAGGTGGCATAATTCATGCTGCAGCCCCTGGTAGGCCTTGGATGCACCTATGGTATACTATACAGGGGCTCACAAGGTGACTCAATATCCAATTAGATATGTACCTAAAGTACATGGAGTCCATTTTACAGAGCAAGCAGATAGTTGACCTGGGATCCTGCTATTCAGGGCCCCAGGCCAAGTCAAAAACCAGCTAAACACTAGGCAAAAAGTAGGGGTAACCATATAGTCAGATATCCACCTTCCTACAATGGGCATATGAAAGTAATCATCCTTTAGGCCCAGTGTTGTCATAAAGTTGCCCTGTTGTAGAAGTGGAATGACACACTGTAGAATGACCATATGAAAGCATTCTGATAGGATGTAGTGGTTGAGAGGTCTGAAGCCTAAGATTGGTCTTAGTGACACATCTTTTTTGGTATCAGAAAGTATAGAGAATATACTCTTGTGCCTGGTTGTTGCTGAGCTACTGCTTCTATGGCCCCTTTGAGAAGAAGGGCTTGGACCCCTTGCTCGACAAGTGCAAGTTGATCCTGTGATAACTTGTGAGTGAGGTGGGATTTTGGGTGGGATAGTAATGAGCTCCTGACAGTAACCATGTTGGATAATGGCTAGTACCCACTGGTCTGTGGGGATAAATTCATAGACAAGGTGAACAAATTGTAGTCTTCCCCCAACAGGTGCTGTGTGGTTGGGGGGGTGGAAGGATTGGGAAGGCATTGTTTTGGAGTGGATGATGCTCCCAATGCAGAGGCACCCCTGCTCCTTTTCTTTAACATTACTACCTCTGAAGGAGCCCTTGAAATAGCCCTTGCTGTAGGTGGATTGGCCCTGCTTTTACTGAGAAGTGGAGGCATCTGTGATGGTGGATTTATATCTGCCCCTGTAGCCGAGGCAACAAAAGGAGCCTCTAGGTGTAGTAGTTTGTAAGGCTCCCATACCTATAGTAGTGTCTGTGTCATTTTCCATGTTATCTAAGGTGATGTCCAGTGATTTGCTGCTACTCTTACCTGCTGCATCAATATGCTTACAATCCTTTTCAGGAGGGGGCGTATCTCCAGTTGCCTGGCTGTTAGCTCATTTATGAGCATGTCACGGGGCGGCTGGGCAGGAGGAGGCGGACGTTAACTCTTCTCCGTTTCCGCCCCGTGGACAGGATTCCTGCGGCCCCTTTAACGTGGCCTGGACTTTGCCGGAGGAGGACTCATCGGTGGTGACGTCACCGGCTTCTTTCCAATCAGGAAGCGAGGCGGAGTTCAAAGCCTGCCACCAGGAAGAGGACGGTGCGAAAGCGGGGCGGGGATCGAGTGAGGAGACGCCGAGCAGCTTGGACCAGGAGACGAATCAGCGCCGCGAAGAAGACGGACAGCCCCGCAGAAGAGAAACGCCAGGAGGCCAACGTTATCACGAGCCGCCCCGCCGCACTTCTGGAGAAGTGTGGCTAGACAAGGTACGGGCCGGCTAAAGGGATTATTTGTTTCACGGGCGGATACGGGGTAGGGGAGGTCTGAGGGAGCTCACGGGGCTATCTCCCAAGCTGTGTATGTGTTCTTTCACCTCCGGAGTATCCACATGCTTTCACGTAAAAATCCAACAGTTGCACGTACAGAAAACCACCCCTAGGTGATAGTCCCTGGTGATTCCCTCACTCCCCGTTCCCCCTCTCTTAAGTTGAGTACCCCAAAACATCTAGTAATCTCAGGACTTTGTGTTTCTTTTCCTTTACATGCCGGAATAACTCATGCTGGGCGTTCGCACTGAACCCTGGACCCTCCATGCCCTGCGACAAGGACCTCGCCCTCCTATGTGAAGACTGTATCTTAGAAACGCTTCCCCTCAAGCACAGACTGTTTGTGTTGTACCCCCTTTTGCTCCTCTAAGAAAGGAGGACTTATTTCATTTGACTGGCATGTTTGGTAGCTATAAATAAAAGCACCTATTGAAATACGCAAAAGTGTCACAGCTGGTTACTTCGTAGCCCCCCCCCCCTCCCTGCATACTTGACAGAGCAGTAAGTGGCAACTATGGAGTCTGGTGGTACCTGACTCTGTAAAAACAGGGGGTCCGATGGAGCTACTTTGTTCTTTTTATCTACCCATGGGGTAATAACTCTGGCACGGACTGACTATTTGAAGATGTTTTCAGCGTGTTATAGCATGCCAGGAAGCATAGGCAAAAACTGTGCATCTTTGTGGATGTATGAGAGGGCATCGAAGAGGAGGTCTTGTTCCAAAGTCTCCTTGTGTAGCTCAATCCTATGATAAGTAGCTGCTCTAGCAATGACCTGTTGAAAAAACTAACGTCTTCAGGAAGGGATGTGCGGACTGCATAAAGATCTGGATCATTTGGCATAATGGGATACATAGCACGTGTCCCATGGGTCACGATCCCCTAATGGGTCTACTAATCACCCAGGTTTGCTCTTAGTGACCCTGGAGGTGTACCATTAAGAGAGTCGTGATGTGGTGTGTAGGAGAAGGGTGGTAAAGTGGTGATGATGGTGGGAAAATGGAGGATAGGGTGCTGGTGATAGAGGAGGAGGATGAGTAGGAGTGGTAGTGTTGGAAGGCGGTGACCCCAGAGGTCAAGAGAACTCTCCTAACCACCTGGAACCTCCTCTCCCACAATTACTGCCGAGTCTTATCGAGGGGGAGTCCCCGCCGGGGAGGACTGATCGTACACACTGTCGACACACCACACTTATGAACGGACACCACACCGTGATTCTTTATCAGAAAAGATTATCAAGATTGAAAGTAGGGAGCAATACACAGCGATCGAGGGATCGCGAAAGTCTTGTAACGAGAGATCGGGGAAGCGGGACAGTCTTAGGAGGCCAGCTGGCATGCCACGCACCCTGCGCACAGTTCTCAATCCTCGAACTGGGGGGTACGGGGGCTAGCAATGGGACTTGCTGTCCTACTCACTTCTGGTTCAAGATGCTGGTGAAGGTAGCGTCGATGGTCCAGCTGGACCAGAGAGTTTGTCACGCCGCGACGAGGTCAGCAGGGCTTGGTCAGGAGTACTCCGTCGTACTCGTAGGCAGGGGGAGCCGCGACAGCGTCAGCAGGGCACCGATGGTTCAGGTCTTGCTCTCGAGAGGGTGCCGCGACAGCGTCAGCAGGGCTCCGATGGTTCAGTTCTTGCGCTTCGAGAGGGAGCCGCGACAGCGTCAGCAGGGCTCCGATGGTTCAGTTCCTGCGCTTCGAGAGGGAGCTGCGTCAGCGTCAGCAGGGTCCATATGGTTCAGTTCCGTAGATTCGAGGATGAGCCGCGACGACGTCAGCAGGGCTCAGTAGGCTAGAGTCTGTTCTCCTCAAGGTCAGCCGCGATCAGATCAGCAGGGCTTTCTTGTCCAAGATACAACTGCCAACTAGATGGAAGGCAGGCTGTCTTATAGTCCTGGAGCTCTTTGATGTCCGGACCCTTAGAGGCAGGAGGCCGGAGGTCTGAGGGCCAGGCGCCTAATTGTCTGGGCGGTTGGTTCTTTGATGCTTTGGACCATGCGTCCAGGAAATCCCAGACGGCCATCAGGGCCTGGAGCCAGCTCACTAGGAGGCCCAAGGTGCAATCGAAACCAGCCCCCAGGGATAGTTCAGAGGTGTGAGGGGAACCAGTTCCTCGGAAGGGGGCCGGAGGTGTGATGGAAGTCTTGGTTTCGGGTACTTGGTGAGTCGTTCACCCCCGGGTGGGTGTGGGCACGCCGGACGCGCAGGCTTAGCTGTAGCCAGGAGTGGCCAGGGGCTGCCGAAAGGAAAGAAGGCGGCCGGCCGGGGTGGCCAAACATGGAGTCTGATGGCCACGTGCACGGGTGAAGGCACGTGGTCTGGGGATCGTCTCTGGTCCGGAGCAGGAGTGTCATGTACAGTTCTGGGTGGACGGGAATCGGTTCCACCCGTAGTTCTGGAGCTGCGGAGATCGGCGAGGACCACGCCACGAGGCCGGGTCCAACAGGTAGCTTTGTCCTTTGAGCTCTTTTTGGAAACAGGAACATCCAATTAATCCTTACAAGTGAACTGCCTCTTTGGTGGAGGAGAGGCCATTATTCGCCCAGAGTTTCGATCTTTCATTGTCAAATGGCCATTGTTTCAAGGATAGGCTCAACCGCAGACATGGGAACTGAGGAATGCTTCCATGTTTTGGACTCTGATGGTTTGGGATTTGAGAGTTTCAAAGCAGAGGAGTCTTTCTTGCTCAACACTGAGGCAGATTAGGTCAGTTGTCGAGAAGGTACTGAAGGTTGGGTAGAGACTGATGCATGTCCCCGATCTGAGGAGGTTGACACATAGGACTTATCAGAATGGACATTTTTGGAGCCAGGCACGGGGCAGGGCATCCTAAGTGTCTTTTTCAAATCCAACCATGGCCAGATAGCAGTGGCAGTCCAGCAACCTCTATTATTGGGAAGAATGAGTGTTTTAAGGTCTGCTTGGGTTATGGAGCAGTGTCTAGGGCAATAGCACTCACGCGAAGCCTGAGTGCAAGGGTGTACTCTAATTACTCCTCCATATCAGAGCCAGATTGTTCTTCTACAGAGAAAGGCTTCCATAACAGACTCCGCCTGTGATGCTGGGGGTCAGGGATGTCGTCTTCACTTCCAACCGAAGAACCCTTGGATCTCGGAGAGAGTTTTTGGAACGGAAAGAATTGCAGGTGTCACGGTCGGCCTTGCGGTGGTTGGGTGAAAGGCA
The DNA here is from genome assembly GCF_964263255.1 of Lissotriton vulgaris. Lineage (NCBI taxonomy): Eukaryota > Metazoa > Chordata > Amphibia > Caudata > Salamandridae > Lissotriton > Lissotriton vulgaris. The sequence goes on from NC_141696.1 coordinate 490,629,652, forward strand.
GAGATTGAACATTGGCTGTTGATCAGTGTGGGATATTTAGAGTGACTGAACAAAATCGAAAAGATGTTCGCTCCATCAGGAACACATCTTCTATACCCACTGCGCATCTGAGATGGTAGGCCCAAAATGCCTGAACCAACAAAGTTTTTAAATGGAAAAGTAAGGAAAAAGCAGGATTGTGACAAACTATTCAGTGGAAGACAGGATACGACCAAAGACTCGTACCGAACTGAGTTCAACACGGATGATAGGCACACATGTCCAAACCAGAAGGCAGAGAGAAAAAAATCCAACAAATAAGTACCTGCCCATGCACAATATTGCAGAGAGGAGGAGTCACTACCTCGTGACTCAAAAGACTTCTTTTAAGAAAAACAAATTGCACAGCTCAGAAACCACACTAGATGGCAGGTGAATGCAGAACATGTGCATCTACAACCACGCATGCCATTAAACTTACTGTTTCACACCTTTATTGGCCAAATGGCCACTAACTGGCTGACAAGGTGAAAACGCAATTCTTGTTACCATTAAACATCTATAAAAGTGATTCTCTTTTTAGACTTTGCAAATACAGGGAAATCTAGGTCAAAGTAACTACTGCCCTACATTCAGGGTATTGGGTGTAGTCTCTACCTGCATGTACACAATAACTCTTCCTAATATTGATTTGTATAGATGATGCAGACACCCGTTTCTCGATCTCTTTAGGAAACCAGCACTTTATGTTAAGCAGTATTAGCAATACTATATAGCTTACAGGTCGGTCTACCTAAGGAATCTATCAATGTGTGATGGATCTATTATTACCGAATGTTTGAGCCACACGCTTTTAGATGTTTCTAGTTAATTTAAACCCGCACAAAACATTCTATTGCACTAGATATCCAAAAACACAGCAACTACTTGAACACATTTTTCAGTGTCAAAACTGAGTCAAAACTAGTAGTACCGTTACAACAAGAATTAGAGTGATTTTGGAGTGGGGCTGTAGACATTCATACTCCTGTCCTTATTATTCCAGAATATACTGAAGGGAAGCCATACCGAAAAGTGGTTAAATGTTTGCAAACCTATGGCCTTTATGCCACTCAAGATTATAAGAGATGTTAGTTTTCTGCCTAAAGTGGAAAATATAGGTCTCATTTGTTGGTGCAGATAGCTAAACCGAATTTAGTGGCACTTAGTTCCAATAGTTCTTTGAACCACTGATGCCTCTTGGTCAACATCACAACTAACTCGATGATTGTGGCATCCCAGCCAGGGAAGGGACTGTTGTTCATCAGCACAGTTACAGAGAGCTGGGACCCAATAGCCATGGTCATTCAATAATGTCCAGGGGACTCCAACACTGAAATTAGAGTGAAATGAGCTGTAGCAAACATGACAACGAGCTAGGTTGAAAAGCAAAGCATTTGTCCTATTATATGCCTGACGTCAACCAAGACCTTATGATTTTACTAAATGTATGTATGTAATGCACTTATGTGTAAGGGTTTTCAGTCAACCACCTTCATCTATTGGTCTGCTTATGTGCCATTTACTTTTTACTTCTACATATTACAGTATAACGAGTGTAAATGTAGGTCAGCCAGTTTAGCCATTGATGACGTTCAACTTTTTTTTTGTTTACAAAGAACACCTTCCACAAAGTAGTTCCCTTTAATGCATGGGACTGCTATTGCAAGGTGTGCTTTACAAGACCAAAAAACAATATCTTCCCTTTAGTCCGTGCTTTGTTTTCATTTGTGGTGTGCCAGCATCTCCTTCAATAATACATGTAACTAAAAATGACAAAACAAGCACTGACAAAGCCAAAAGACGGCCAGTCAAAACCACACATATTGGTTTTGCCATTGCCTGATCTGTTATTCAAGATCGTACTAGCCTTAGGTCCCAATGCGTCAAGACACGAAACCTATAAGCACTGTGCTAGAATTATGAGTATTAACATTTGTATCAATCTCTGGGGCTTGTGAACTAGATACTTTGGACTTGAATGACTTTATAACTAAATGTCTTGATCATCCAATACTGCCTGATATGCACAGGGAGCTAGGAGTTACTTGTATCCTAGCCTCATGTATACAACGATTCTGTGATGGAGACTACCAAGTTCTTCCTACCTGTGAAGTCCTACTGACACTATTCTGCCTTGATAAGCATTTGAACCCTAGCGAACATATTTACTGTTTAGTCTAAAATTCTAATATTAATATAACACTAGCTGTATAATTTGCAATTATCAAAAAAAATGTATCTAGCTCAAATGGATTAAAAGTTACCAAGGAGGCCGCATATCATACAGAATTCAATGCAGCGTCTGACAGACAAATATTAACCAGTCTTTCACATGATAATTGCTTTGTTCGGGTAGTGGAAACATGAGAATTTTGTCCAGATGGTGTTAATACCAGATGTGCTAAAGGAGTGTTTTTCTACAAACAAATAAACAAAAACCTACATCTTTAAATATACTTCAAAGGAAATGGAAAAATGTAATGTTTATAGACAGAAGATGCCAAATCATGTTTTCAACGCAGTCTTCCTAAACTAGTTTCTCAATAGAGCCCTCGGAATTTAATCGGGTCAGACATTTTTGCATCCCATTTCTATTCACAGTTTTCTGTTGCACAGGCTAAAACACATTCCTTAAGAGTACATTCCATTGAACATATAAAGACACCTGAAATGTATATTCGTCTCTTTATCTTTAATCCTTTTATTCTTTTTCTTTCTCTTCCACTCCCTTGTGCCAACGCATTTCGTCGTATGCGGGTATAAGTGTAAATTTTACATGAGCACTCACCATCTCTTTAAAGACCGCCTCTTTTTGTAATTTTTGCATCCCAGTCTAACTTCTGATGTCTTGGAAAATAAGGTAACTCTGAGGAACACACTTCCAAACAAACATTGTAATGTAGAAATTGTGCTCGGAGTTCGTTCCTTGATTGAAATGACAAGTAATGACAAAATAACGTGTGTGTGCTTGATGCACATTAAAAATCCAAATTTAATGGACAAAAAAATTGAATTCATCTCCATCGCTGGCAAGTACCAGTCCATTTATTTACCATTACGCCTCGTCAGAAAGGGACCAGCCATATGGAAATTAGACCTGGTACTGCTCCAATAGGAATAGTCCAGCCCAAACTACCAAGCCAGGTCCCCTCTAGACAATAACACAAGCAACCCCGGAATGGTTCTGGCCTAGTTAGGCATCATCACTGAGGTGCGGCACCCCGGAATGGTTCTGGCCTAGTTAGGCCTCATCACTGAGGTGCGGCGTGAGCCCACATCTGGACATACCCACTGCATGGGGTGCCTTACTTAGAAAAGCAACAAGCATTTACAATGCCACATGCACCACACACACAGCCACACACAGACAGACAGAGCCCCACACACAAACACAGACAGACAGAGCCCCACACACAAACACAGACAGACAGACAGAGCCCCACACACAAACAGAGACAGACAGAGCCCCACACACAAACACAGACAGAGCCACACACACACACACACACACACACACACACAGAGAGCCACACACACAGACAGAGCCACACACACCACACACACACAGACAGAGCCACACACACAGGGAGCCACAAACACAGGGAGCCACACTCAGGGAGCCACACACAGGGAGCCACACACAGGGAGCCACACACAGGGGCAAAGGAGGCTACTACAGGGACCATAATGTTAACACTGTCGGGCCTGCAGCGTCGGCCTGGACCTGTGCCCTCCACCCTGCCGGAATCACCATGATCCTCCGTGTATGCGGATGTTAATCCAAACCACCATGCATACACGAGCATCATGTTAACATTATACATCCAGAGCAGCACTTCTCAAATATACAGAAGAGCTTTCGAAAGTGTTAGTGCGCATAATAATATATACGCACGCACCTAATGGTTTACTGCTACCTACATATACACAAAGGTGCACTCTGGTGAAGTGCACTTAGAGTGTAGTACGCCTTTAATAAATGCTGCATACGTGTACCTAATGGCACAGTGCCTCTAGAGTATAAAGATGAGTGCATTCCTACTCCTAGTTAAGTGTACCTGATGCCATCAAGCTGCCTAAATATGCAGAACAGTACATTCCTTCGAAGTACTTCCCATAAACACAAAAATGTGCATTTCTGCCCAAGTGCCCAGAACGATGCAGTACTTCCTTAACATACAGACAGAAGAGTGTGCTCTGTCCAGGCGCAGAGCTGTAAATAAAGCACCGGGCTGTCTAAACATATGGAGAGGGTAACCCTGCACAACACCGAGCGTAACCCTGCACAACACCATTACACACAACAGCGCAATGCTCACACAGCACTACTGCCTCAATGTGTATAACGGTTCTATGCCCCCACACAAGAAGGTACAGGGTACCTATGCAGTAATCCTTGTGTCAGCTTCAAAACTAAACAAAACGATGCAGACCAATGAAAACGTACAAAAATAATCTTTGTTACATCCTTTAACGTAAAAGTATCATCAGAGTTCCGCACCAATGTTGCCTCTGCAAATCTGTGGGGTAATATTAAACTCAAACATCTGGCGGTAAACTAATTCAGTTCACACATCCAAGCTCTCCCGGTTTTAAGATTTTTCACTGGGTTGTCTGGAAATGCTATTGTAAAATGTGACTACGTTTACATTTTCGAGACGTCACAAACGCCATAAGACGTGTGAAATTGTAAAAAAAGGATTAAAAAGTCTAAACCCGTACATCATAAATTGCCCCCTGTGGTTGCTTGATTTTTTTTAACTAATTGTATTAGCCTTTATATACAAGAAACATAACCTAAAAAAACAGGCAAACGTCTTTATGGAAGCCTACCCTATTGGAAGAGTGAGCAGCTAGGTCAAAGAAGGAAATGCTGCGTGAATGACGTGGGAACAACCCACTGCTGCTGTCTATGAAAGGCTCTATATTTTTTTGTGCCAATTGCAATTTTCGTGCTTTGAGTTGTAGGCCAATACGTATAATAGTAAATATTACCTACAAGCCCCGGAATCAAAATGTTTTGGCTAAAAACCCAGGATTAGCTGAATGTCACTGAGGACTTGAGGGTCAGGTGGCAGTTGTCCTCAAAGCCCCCTTTCGCGAGCAATTTGAATCCCGTTGAGGAGGGGCAAACAAGTTGTCGATCTGCACGTTTTGAGCAAAAAACTTTGCTAGCGCTTGTAACGTTTAACCTGCTGCCTCGGGTTCAACAGCCTCCTCAATGCTGAAGCTTTGCTAATCGTTAACGTGCAAGCACAGTCCTGTCCGGGAGAGACGACTGCTGCTGCGTCTCAATGTGTGCCTCTCGGCTCCTGCACATCCAGCAACACCTAAGGCACGTAGAGGTAAGTGGGTCCCCCTAGCACCCTCGGACACCGCCCGCGGGGAGGACAAGGCCTCTGCTGCTTTTGAGAGTTTTCAGTGCCTAGATTCCGTGACTTGTTCAGGCTGTAGCCCCTGAACATGCGGCTACAAATCCCGAGCATGCAAACACCGTTGCCTAAAAACAGGTCTCGCTTCTGTGGTACAGGGCTAGTTGGCAGCTGAGTTGCAAACGTTAATATGTGCAAGGGAGTCGCAGTTCGGTAATTAATTGTAAATCTACCACACACACAATTCTGTGAATAGTTGTACAATAGGTAGGTCCTGGAATTCGTATTTTTTTGTCGGCGTGTTAAACTCTTCATTTTCTGTACGTAAGAAATTCGAGCTCTTCTGAGTAGCCGAGCGCTATAAAAGACACAATATAACATAACATAACATAACATAACACAATTCAACACGACGGTCAAGTAAAACATGATTTCCTCCAATGCCAGCAGGGCCTCTCAGCTGCAAGCACGCCGGTCTCCCCGAGGAGCGCTCCACACCACCACGTTTCTCCGAGGCAAAGCAGAAATGCCTCGGAGAAACGCGCCGCCATTTTGCGACTGGGGGGCGTGTTTTTAGCAGTTGTATGACGGATGACGTCACGGCTTGAAAACTGCAAAAAACGCCCACGAATTGCAAAAAGACGGGGCTTGAACGGAGTGACGCCACTCTCCTCCAATGGCTGGCCTCCATTTAGCAAGCCAGCCAATGGAGAAGAGGGGCGGGTTCAAGCTCCACTATAGGCAAAACATAAAATCTCGGACTCCGCCCACTGCTTACGCAGTGCGACGCAGGCCGAGACCTAAAAACGAATGGGCAGAATGCATGAAATATTCTCAACCCCGGGTAGTTACTCAAGTTGTATTCCACATTGTTCTTAGCCAATGGAAAAAACAAATAATTAAATTGTTGGTGAATAAAATGTTGATTTTTTTTGCTGAAGGCATAGTTTTATTTCTAGAAAAATCTACACATTTTAACCCACCAGGACACACAAATCAATAAATGTGTTGTAAAAATGGCATAACAGTTAAATACCAATTCCAATAGAGATGCAGCATAATTAGCATTTTATTATATGCAATTCCTCGTAAGTTGCCTCTTCTTGATGCCTATTTTGGTCGTAAACTATTTCATTGGCCCTGAGAATAGTGTTAATTGTTCTGTTACAAACATATGTCACAGCAGCTCTGATGTTGTAGGGCAAGGGACAGGCATGACCAACCACATTTAACAGTGAATCCTGTTGAAAACATTCTGGCTGATCATGTGCACACTTCAGCAGTGTATTAAACAACTGTCAACACAGCAATTTAACAATTCAAAAGAAAAATGAAGCTAGGTGATTACGTATTTGGTCTGCATGCACTGTGAATTACTAATGTAGAGGGTTTTGTCTTTTCTTACGAGCAGTAAAACAACGAACCCTTCTAAAAATAAATACTGGCTATTGCTTTTGTGCTCATATCACCAGAACCACACTAAGAATAAATACAGATTTATCAAATCTACCCGTTTACGGTCAGAAAAATTGACCTATACATTGATGAACAGTGTAACTTGGTTCGCTTGCTCACTTTCCCACTGGATTCAAGCTAGCTTGGCTGATGAGGGGTGTTACACCAAAACCGATCCCAGGATGCTGGTTTCCGTTCCAGGGAAGACCTGGTCTGGCAGTTGGGGCTGGACTGTTCCCATGAGGAACAGGGTCATGACTGCTTTGCATATGGCTGGGACTGATCTGGTGTGACGAAAGGAGCTAAAGAATGATGATAGAATCAACTCAGATCTGTGACGGGTGAGTGTCTGTAAAGTTGCAGCGCTCCGTCCATCATCTCCTTGTGTTTGCTATATTTGGTATGCATGCACCATCAATTACTAGAGGGCTTTGTCTTTTCCTAAGAGCAGTAAAACAATGAGCCTTCTAAAAATAAATACTGTCAATTGTTTTTGTGCACATATCACCAGAACCACACTATGAAAAATACAAATTTAACAATGGTTTTGAATCTGCCAGTTTACTCTCAGAAAAACAGTCTAATAAATTGATGAACAGAAACCATGAGGATTTTGATCACTTCTACTGGAAATCTGAAACAATCCATCCAACCCCATAGGGGAATAAAAACAGGCCAACTTACGATGACTGTGAAGCCTTCCTCCTCAACAAATAGTCCACAACATCTGGATCGGTTTCCAAAAGGCTAATTAGCACTTCATTCTGCAAATCTGGAGAGACCTGCAAAAACACAAAGAAAGTAGCATTTTAGTTCAAGAGCCGTTAAAAAAAATAAACATAATAATAAAACAAGACTAACTACATTATTTTCTAAAATCTTTCCACAAGGTTGAAGACACAAAGCTACATAAACTCAGGAAGGCGTTAAAACCTCAAGTGGCGACAACCTGCACCTCACGGAGGAATCCCAAAAATGCCGAACTGGTCTGAAGTTGCTTGTGTCCTTGTTCAGAAAGCAAATGGCTTAGCAATTCGAGCTGGATTGTTCCTACTAGCCCAGCTTATAGCCTGATTTATATACAAGTTCACCTCTGTAATGGAACAAACCAGATAAAAACATTTTATAATGTGCAAATGCATTTTGGAATTCCCAAATGTTGAAACAGAAATTATGTTTTCTCCATTTAATTATAAACAATAATTTAAAGGCATCTCACCCATGTTTGGGTGGTGCACCACCTTCAATTTTATAATTTTATGGGCCTGATGTGCAGCCCCATCGCTGCCATTTTAGTCCCTCAGAACGACGAAAACATTTACTGTGCATGTCTGTCAGTGAAAGCTTGGCCCACCAAATGCTAAAGTTACTTACCTGCGATAATGATCTTTCTGGTAGATACTCAATCTACCAGCAGATTTTTCATCCGTAGAACAAACCCAGACATCACACTGGACCCCAAAAACGTGAAAAGCTCTCTAGTAACGGGTAGAGGGTGGTGGACTTTGCTGTCATCAGAAGTGGTGTCAGTGAGTGTCACCAAGGCCATACGGCCCAACTATGCCAGTTTCCCTCTGTTTTTTAAAAGCCTTCGAGGCGAGAGCATGGACTGATATTGATGTAGATTTGCAGTATAATAAGATATACTTTGGGATCCTATTAACTTTCCCTACAACTCCCACATGAAACAGGGAGGAAGGTGCGTCAGTGAGCAATCTGATAGTAGATAGAATATCCACCAGATAGATTGTTACCACAGGTAATGCACTGTTTCTTCTGACGGATACATCTACCTGCAGATTCTTAACCTGTAGAGCAGATTTTTTAACAATTCCCTACCCAGGAGATCGGTTGATGGATGGTCAGAAGAGAAAATCTTGCAATATGTGCCTGGCAAAGCATCTCTGCACACCTCTGAATACAGGCAGTAGTGCTTTGCAAAGGTGTGCAGGAATACCCATGTTGATGCCTTCCAGATTTCCACAACTGGGTCCCTCAGGCAAGTGCATAAGCTGTGACCCATTGTGATCCATTGTGAGAGTCCTTTTTTGTACCAATGTACCTTTTTTTGGCACCACAGCACCAAACAAAGAGTTCATCATCCAATTGCAAATCCTTGGTGCATCCAGGTAGTAATTAACCACCCACCTAGGATCCAACCGATGCAACTTTTCCTCCTCTTTGGTAGGATAGTGAGAAGGCTCGAAGGTGGGAAGGGTAATGGACTGGCGAAGATGGAAAGCAGTCACAGCCCTGAAAGCATCCCTGGTGTGCAACACCAACTTATCAGAATACAAAAGAGGTGAAGAGGCAGTGGCTGCTAGGGCTTGCTACTCACTAACCCTTCAAGCAGAAGAGATTGCAACAAAAAACAATACATGAATTGCAACAGTGTTGAAGATCATAGACATGATGAAAACTACACAAAAAACAGTTGATGCGGCATTTCAGTATAACTTAATAAAAAACACCTTTTTCAGGACAAAGTGTTCTGTGACAATAAATAAAAATGTTTTTTTAATCAATTTTTTTAACCTTATTACAGAAAACTCTGTCCTGAAGGTGTTTTTATCAAGTTATGCTGAAATGCTGCGTCAACTGCTTTTGCGTAGTTTTCTTCACGTTTATGATCTTTAACACGGTGTGTTGCAATTCATGAGTTGTTTTTATTTGGTATGCTTAATTTAGGTCTAGTTTTTCAACAAAACTTTTTAATCAATAATTTTAAATAAACTTGAAATTTGATATTTACTTTTATGAATATTTGTTTTAACTTATTTCCGTGGTTTATTGTTACACTGTTATATTTCTTTGGCTCAACACATCATCCTGATATTTTTGAAAGGGACCACTCTGTTTCCTAGCATTCTTTTAGTGACACTATAAAGGAGCTCAAACAGAATTCCCATCAAAAAGGTAAGAACCAGAATCAAGTCCTTCTTGGGTGAGTACTTGTTTGTCAAACAATTGAGAAAATTTATAACAATACTAGACTTAAAAAGGGACAGCTGTTCTGGCAACAAAGGAACAATGACAAAACAGCTAAATACCCCTTCACAGTGCCAATTGCACAACCCCTTTGAGCCCGGGATAGTGTATATCCCACAACCTGCAATGACTTGGCCTGCAAGTGGTCCACATCATTATCTACACGCCATGCAACAAAATTGCCCCCTCTACCCGAGTAGGCAGATTTAGTGGAGGGACGACATGCTGATGAGATTACATTGACCACCTACAGAGGCAGCTGAAAGGAAAGAAGTTATTGCCGCTTAATTTCCAAGCATGTAGGAGGAGATCTTGGAGATTGGGGTATAGAACAATTCCCCTTAACTGGGAGAGAAGGTCCGGCCTGAAAGGAAGGTAAAGCAGGGGATTTGTGAAGAAGCGCAGAAGGTCCGCAAAGCACACCTGTCTTGGCCAATCTGGTGCAATGAGAATGACAGAGGCCATTTCTTGGCAAATCTTCCTGAGTACTCGAGTAATCAAAGGTATAAGGGGGAAATGCGTAATGTAGCTGAAAGTTTTACTTCAACTGAAAAGCATCCCCCAAAGAAAGCCCCCTTCAAAAGATACTGGAGAGTGAAGAACTGAAGGCATTGATTTTCTGACAAGGCGAACACGTCCATCTGAGTACAAGATGTCTTGGACTACCTTCGGCAGAAGATGCCACTTGCGATTGGCAAGATAATTCTGACTCAGGCTATTGGTTTTGATATTTATAGACCCTGTTAGGTGATTACCGGAGAGACAGTCCCTTTGGCAGTGTGCCCAACACCCCAGTGTACATGCTTCCAGGCAAAGGAGGTGAGACCCTACTCCCCCTTGCTTGTTCACGTAGCACATCTTTGTCGAGTTGTCCATCAAGATGGACTGACCTCCGATGGAGGGAGGGTAGGCCTTGTGTGCTAGCCAAATCGCCCGCAGTTCCAGCAGGTTGATATGAAGAACAAGCTCTACTTGACACCAAAGGCCTACATATAGGCTCTCCACCTTAGAGTGGAGGCATCCAACACTACAGTGGTCATAGTCAGGGGGGTTCAGGGAGAAAAGTAAATTATACAGCCCAGGTTCAACTTGTTCCCCCTACCAAACAACTTTTGGTGGAGTGCGGGGAAGATTACAATGGAATTCGACATGTTTCCCCCTTACTGTACCCATTGCCTGTGGAGGCACCACTCCAGGGCTCTTATGTGCCAACAAGCAGACGTGACTAGGAGAAAATAGGAAGCCAGCAGACCAAGGAATGTCAGGACTTTAAAATACTAGACCTGCTTGCCTGGTGGTGCAGGGGAGGAGGAGGAACATGTGGCGGAGGAGGGTTGCATGGTGGATTCCGGCTCTTTAACTCTGTTTCTACCCCTGTATTGATTGACAAGGCTGTTGTGGGAGTTGTGGCTGAAATTGTCTGGGCCAAAGGTTGGATGCTCTCAAGAAGCCACAAAAATTGTGAAACTGGCAACAATCTCTCATTGGAGGTGAAAGCTGCAAACTAAAGGAGTGTGGTGTGGCTTTGCATCGTTCTAAGTCGAGTCAGCTTTTTCACAAAAGAGTGCTCCCAATCAAAGGTAAAGTCGATCAAATTGGCCTGGACCTCTGCTGAAAAAGAAATCCGTAGCCAAGCATACCTCCAAATAGTAATCAAAGTGGCCATGGCACAACCCACTGCCATATCAAGGTCTGACTTGATGGGAGTCATCTGGCCATCCAAGATTACCTCCTAAAAATTGTCCTTCATATCATCTAGAACATGTGGCAAGATCATTTGGGTCATATCCCATAGGACACGAGTGTACCTGGCTAAAAGGCAATTAGTATTAAGTATATTAAGGGCCATACTGCCTGCTGAAAAAGCCTTTTTGACCCAGCCTCAAAGAGCTTGGACTTTCTATCAGCGGGAGCAATTGAAAAGGTTCATGTTGGGTGCTAAAGGAGCATGAGGCTTAAAGATCCATTGATGGATGGGCTGAAATTAATGCCAGGTCACTTGGTGCTGGGTGACAGCTGCAACCTATGAGATGGTCAACTGCTGGGGTGGAAGAAAGTTTCTCCCATGAGGCAAACAGTTTCTAAAATAACCTTGTTAAAGAGGACAAGGAGTTCTGTAGAAGCAGCAGAAGGCAGGAACACCTCAATGAGAATGTTTGTCTTGGAATTTGTAGTGGGCAACTGAAGATCTAAGAACCTTGCATCCTTTGTCACCACTTTACGTAAGGAAACTACTTCAGGCATTGGCAGACTAACAGGGAAGTTCATAACTAGTTATGGGGAAGTGTCAATGCCATTGGCCGAGGAGAGTAACTAAAGTTCATCCCACCCATTGTCTCTGTATATGATGGTGTTGGAATCCGCCTCAAAGAGATCATGCAGGCGCTTTCTATATTCTTCTTCCTCTAAAATTTGTTTGACATCCCTACGTGATGGGGGGTGTAGATGGGCTGCAATGTCTGTGGCATCGTATCTGGTGCCGGTGGCAGAGGAGACACTGTTCACATCAACATTTGTTGAGGCGTCATGTATCTGAGCACTGGAACAAAAGAATATGGCATCAGCTCTAAATCTGTTGCAGCAGCGCCAAAGGGCATAAACATCGAACGTCAGTATAGAACGCGTGGTGCCAAAGGCATACCAGTCGTCATCATGACCTTCAAAATGTTGGAATATATGGCATTGAGGAACACCGTCAGGTCTGATGCTGGGGTCGGGAACTAGGAGAGGGCCAGCATAGATGTCATGATCAAAGGAGGTAGGGGCACTCCTCGCCAAAGGTCCCAGAGGATGTTTGGAGCCTGGTCCAGTGACGGAGTAAGGACTGGGCGGAGGTGGAGCTGTTCAAGTTAAGTTGTCCAACTCCAGCTCTGACTACAAAGGTCCTGTGTGAGAGGGAAAGTGAAAAGGGGACTTATCTCTGGAATGTTTCTTTGGTTTCTTGTGCTTTTTCTTACACACTGAGTAAGAGGATGGGGATCTCAAGTGATGTCTTGATCATTTGCTGCATCAATAGTTCTCTCTGGGCCTATCCATGAAAAGCTTAACTTCTCACCTTGTTATGGCCTTAGCGTGCATGTGGAAGCAGGAAGAACATGCCCAGGAGTCATGGTCTGGCCCTAGGTATCAATAGCCCAATTAATGGGGGTCAGTAATAACCCTCTGTCCTTCAGAATCCCTACAGGGATTGAACCCTGATTTTTTTAGAGACATGGTACTGCTGTGAGATCTTTGATGAGAGGTTGCTCAGAAGAGCAAAGTTCCAGATCTGTGTTGAAGGCACAGAAAAAAGGGGACTGACGTCACTGCGCCAGAGTGGGCACTTTATGGCCTCGGTGGCATTGACTGACATCACTTCTGGCATAGACTGAGTCCGTCACCGTCTCCCGCCTTGAGAGCTTTGGGGTTTTCTAGATTCAGTCTGACACCTAGGATTGTTCTACAGCTGAGGAATCTGCACATAGAAGTATCCTCCAGAAATGTGCTGTTTGTGGTGCCTACAACAGGAATGAACTAGTGCTCTGTTAGAGAAGTGGCATATGAAACTGAGGCTTGAAACTCTTCAACAGTATGCTGCACGGTAACACTTGAAAAGCAATACCAACAGCAGAACCCCTGCCATCTTGCAACCACCTTGTTCATGTCCCTGCCTCTGTCTGACTTGCCAGATTAGAGTTCTTGTATTCCTTTATGATTAGACTTTTGGGCAATGTTTTAACACATCATTGCCCCTTTCTTCGCTCTCCTTTCACTGTCTCACCCCTGCTGACACACGCACCAACAGACCCATCACCGTGAGGCAGTTAAGCTATCTGTTATTTAGGTGAGCTGGGGAGGTCCCGAGGCGTTTGGATCACCTGCTGCCTGATTTAAGTCTATCAGCAAGGGCGCCAAATTTCTCTCCGCCTAAAGCGCTATCTTAACAAATGCCGGCTCTGAGTGTATGGCTGCAGTCGCAACCTAGCGCCGGGATACACATCATTAACCGTCATGCGCTCATAACCCAGAGACTGACCACAGCATGCCACTGGGAGTACCGGTACTCTCTTAACACAAGGAGAAGTCCCGGTACTCAATGGAAGAACACGGAGAAGTGCCGGTACTCCGTACCAGTGAGTACCGTCCCATTTAAAGCGCTGATAATATGGTTGTATGTAGAGAGCATCCTTGGTGGAAATCCCAGCTGATAGAGGTTGCAGATTAGAGATGATTTGTAATGTCAATATTTGTCTAATTAGTTGATGTCTAAAGGTGCCTATTGGTTTCAGCTTTATTAACAAGTAGAATTTCCATACAGTTTTTTTTTTTTTTTACAATGGGCACATGCAGTGAAACGTTATTAAACCCATATGCCACAGGTGGGTCAGGAGAACCCATTTGTAACTTGTCAATTGGATTTTCCACAAGGGCTTTAACAGGAACTATTTTCAAAAGCATTAACATAGATAGTTTTTTTTCAGTATTTAGAAAAGGGACTGGGTTGTAAAGGTCCCTCTACAGTGGCATAGATTGTGCGACTATTCTGTTCCTGGTGCTAAAACTGCATTGATTGTCACTCAGATTTTCTAATAGAAATCCTCTGACAAATGAAGGCATGTTTATTTGTGTTTTTTTCATTGCTGGCTTCCAAATAGAAGTTCGCTCAAGGCCGATTTGCCTTGTCCCTCGGAAGAGGAAAAAGTTTTATGATTAGGACATTTAGTCTAAATTATAGATATGGTTTATGGGCTGGCTGAACGAATAACATTGAAGAGGTGGCGCAGACAAGTTATCTGCACGTGCGAAGCAGCTCTGCTTAATAAAAGTATCAATGAATGAATCCAATCCTCATCTATTTTTCGTTAGGCCATATTTTCAATTGCTGGTCCCTTCTTGCCGTTATATTGAATCCTGTCAACACAGAGAGAGCACAGTGGCAGCATTGTGTAGTGTGTTCAGGAAATAAAAAGCGCCCCAAAGCCATCACTAAATTGCACATGTAAAACACATTTTGTGCTATTTTGCAAGAAATTAAAAGTGTTCTGGTTGTTATTAATCCACATTAAATTCGCAGTAAATCAGATTCACACCCCCTAAGAAAAAAGCAAATGTTTAAAATGTTATCACGCTGCTTAAGTTTTAAACATGGATGAAAAAAGAAACCCATAACGGCATAAAGTTGGTGCCTTCGCTGTGCATACATTTGTTTTCAAAATCCAGGCACAGATCAAGAGTGACCTGCTTCTGAAAGCTCACTGCCTTCTTTGCTTGTCCCAATATGCTCTAGTGCAGGTGCGTTTGCCAGGGGCTGTTACTGCCATTGCAATACACAGGTGAGACGTTCCATTACTTATTTCCCCATACACCTTTTCTCCTACAATTACAGTAGTCAGGTCCTTTGGCAGGTCATTATAGTCCTATTCAGTGGGAAACGCCAGCTCTTTCGCCCTGGTACCATTTAGTTGCCCTTATAACTGCTCAGTGCTATGGAAAAGGGCGGCATTGCTAGGTAAATAGTTAGAAATGTCTCTTGGAGGAAACATTTCTTAACTTATTCATAATTTAGGCATTCTCCTGGAGTAAAACAACAGCTGGTGGTTTGTGCGCCTGTCACATCAAGGAAGCTCCATCGCATTATCAGCTCAATTGAACCCCCATGTTGTTCATTATGTGCCCACAACCATGCTCTGAAAGTTTGTTTCCCTGACATGTGGTGTGAAGGTGTATAAAGTAATGAAGCATGTTGTTTGCTTCCGGCAGTCACTGCACGCACCACTGATCTCCTTCGTGTGGGAAATCTCCGTAACCTCACTTTTGTTTTCTTACTGAGACATAGAAGAGCAAAAACAGTGATTCATTTGAAACAGACATAGGTGTTGTTGCCCAAAATTGTACTAAGGAGGCCACCACCCACTTTTAAGCCCTGGTGTGGCCCACATTCAAATGGATTTGTTTCAAGTCTCAATCAAATGCGACAGCCTCATGAACGCAGTTTCATCAGCAATAACCTCTTAGTCCACAAACGCATATGGCCATCCATCAAGACATACAATAAATCAGAAGAAAACATGACACCTGCAAGGCTGTCTCTGCAGAACAAGAATCCGATGCAATATCAAACTATACATCAGGGTTATGTCAATGAGATTATGAGAAAGATTTCTGATGCTACTTTTCTGATTGATCCCTTGTTGGGTTATTGCCCGAGGAGCTAGGGGGTTTGATGCCAAATGCTGCTGTCTCAGCTGGAGATTTCTGTTTTAACAGCCTGTCGTCTGCTTTCTCTGCCGAACTGATCCAGGATAAAACTATGAAGGAAAATTGAATATGAATTGTATTAACGTGTTACGATTTCCTTCAACAGTGTGTGTAAGAAAGGAATAGGAGGTAACAACTGAGAACTGCACACAATTAGCAAGGTTTTTTTTGGACATAGAGCAGGGTATTCCCACCTTAATCAGCTATATTTAAGGGCACTGGAATTATGCAACAGGGGAGGGCTAAATAATGCGGCTGGGTTGACTAAACTATCTGCCAAGAAAAAGCAAATTATGTGGCACATTGTCCGATGGTATTACTTCATACTGTTGTCATTTTTTCAACATGTTAACACTGGGCAGAGGGTTGACCACATTAGTACCAGATTACACATAAATAGAGCAATAATCAGCTGAAGGGTGACCAGTCAACCTTTGTGTGAATGGCTTTTAAGTGTGACGAGCTGTTTCGCTACGTTTTTAGTAGTGTGGAAGCGTTCCAAGTATATACTTTCGTGCACTAAATAATAACGAATAATAATATTTTGATGTTACTAAAGATTCTGAGTTTTGCTTTGCATTACCTCGACATGTTGATTTACTAGTGAGTTTTGTTGTACAGTACTTACTATGATTGTGAATCTTATAAAAACATAATGGAGCCTGAAACAGTACATCCTGATACTGTGACGAGCTGCTCTGTGGTGGTGTGATGTGTCTTATGATGTTACAAGTTGCCTTGAGCTCTGATGTTGTGATGGGTTGCAGTGAGCAATGATGCGATGCAGTAGTGTGCCTTGAATTGTGATATTGTATTGAGCTGTGATGTGTTCATATGCTTTGTTCAGTGCTACATGCTGTCTAGTGATTTTTTATTAGATTTGAGAATTGCCAAACATTTCTTCATGCAACCTGGAAATTACAAGCAGAAAACTATACCTAGTGTGAAGCTTAAGAAGCTGTAAAGCTGAGCTTTCGCATGTAAATCAGGACTTTGTGACTATGTTGTGTATAAGTGTATGTCTGATATGTAAACTTACTGATCACAGATGTCACTGCCTTATTGATGGCCCTGCATTTGCCACCAGCCAGACACAGGATCCAGTTTAAGACCTGCTGTATTCGCACTAAGGTCTTAAATGGCATGGCTACTTGATTTGTGGATAGGAACGTCAAGAAATACATCCCTAATCAGATTGGTAAAGAAAAGTAAAGGAGGCTGTAACTTCTCGGTACAAGTTTCTGTCCTATGGAACTCTCTCCCAGATCACTTATACCACATAGGTAATTGTATTCGGTTTACGAAACCCTTAAAAACAATGCTCTTCAAACAAATATTTCACTGTTTACCATCTTCTTTAGCTCCAAAATGCTATAATTGGATCCTCCTTTTTTCATCAATTTGCAGTACATATGTGGTGTAAAATCCACAATTTTTATCAATTTTTTTCAAAAGTTTCTTGCGGGGGGAGAACCCCCCCCCCCCCGCACCCTCCTTTTGGGGTTCGTACTCGCTCGCTTCGCTCGCTTGTTACATTAGTGTACAGCATTTATTGCCTCACCACTTTCAAAATCCACCAGCCGCCACTGGTGATAAAGGACTGTAACACAACCAGAATCTTGATCAGAGGAGCCCATGGGAAAGGTGTAGAAGCCATTCAGTGAATTACACAATATAATGTAATATTATAAAAAAGTCTGTGGTGAGTGCTTGTCTATGTGTGGGTGTAGTGGGTGAGTGTGTGGATAAGCGTGTGTACATGTCTATCTGTAAGTCTGAGTGAAAGGGAATGAATATGTGCAGCTGTAAGCATGACAAGCACAATTCTGTTATAATACTGACCCTAAATGTAGAACTTAGTGGAATTCTTCTAAGCATCCTTGGCATACTTTTACACACCTCTGCTATGATTCTGGTATTTCCTGGTATACTACAAGCATCTTTATCAAGTATAATGCTAGTATAAAGTTGACACTAGTCTAGGAGTCGTCATTTCTATCATAATGGAGGCATAATTGGCTTGCGCTGGTGATACATAACATGCAAAGTAGACCATATAAATGATTGGCAATAAAATGTAAAACTGTTTTTTGCACTGTTAGCACTTGCCTTGTGCAACTTTCTGGGCCCATAAAGTGCTATCAGATAAATTGAAGTTCACAACTGAAGCTGGTTAACAAATCAATACATTCAATGAACGTTAAGTACAATGGGCTCCACAAGGAAGACGGAGAATGAATAAGTTCTCAAACCATAAAGGTTTTTTAAAGGTTTACAGAAGGCAAAATCATCAAGTAAGTATCAGTCAATAATTAATATATGAATGAATCAATTAATAGGAAGCTGAAATCAATTTAGTGATAAGTAGGAGGCCGAACTAGCATGGAGTCGCCTCAAAGGGACGGGTTAAGGAAAGATAGTTCTGTCATAAATAGAGCATCCTAAATCTCTCACTCTGCTCTGCGTGGAATCTATTAAAAAAGCATTCCGCCCTATAAACTACTCTGCTCTAGCTTAAATCAAACATTTTTTAAGATTGGATCTTTCATGAAAATTGTGTGTAGGTGTAACAATCGGGATAAAGTAAGGTGATACAAATGTATTCTTCTTCGTTTCTCAGTATTCAGCACAACACAAATTCTCTCAGTGCACTTCAATCTTATACTATACGTAGCAAGATGAGATACAGGGACCAACGTGTACTCTGCAGGTGTTTTCGTGAGTATGCTACTCATAACATTCCAGGATTAGCACAGTGAAAAGAAAACATTCACATAGTAAAGAAACAAAAAGAAAATTAAGCTTACAATGAAACCTTCAGATTTTCAGAAAAATTCAATATTCACGTCACAAAGTATGATGACAACAAGTGTTAGTCATTTTGAAATACAGGCCATTTGCCATGGTTAATCTAAATATTAATAAGACACAGTAAAATGTGCTTTTTAGGTCTTGCCTGAGCTAGCGCATGCGCTACACTGGCGAGACTTTTAGTAAGGGCTTCAGAAAATGTTACCACTGTGGCTTAGGGCATGCGGTCACAAGCACTCGCGCAGCCGGCAGCTTTCAGCGCCCGAGGCGCCATCTGTAGCGCAATCACTCGCGTGCTTTTTAAACAATTTCCTTTTTGCGCGCCCGCACAACTCGATCACCACTCGCGTGTGTTTTGGGTGCACGCACACAACTCCTGGCCTTGCGATATCACCGCATGAGGCATTTCAGCACGGAAGGGGCCGGGGAGGTGTTGCTGGAGCCGTGTGACAACATACATTGTAAGCACTAGGGCGCAGTATGCTATGCTTGCACTGCTGCCCTGCGTGTGCCTCTAATGCTGATCTCCTCAGTAGAGTTGACAATCTGTTGCAAAATAAAGCTTCCTAATTAAGGTTTTCCAAATAACTGCAATTACCACCAACACCTAGTCTCCTCTCTGTTCCACTGTAAATTTACATCACAGTATAGGCTACTACAGCCTGAAACAGGCAATGCTTTAGATCGTACTCCCAACAGGAATTAACCAAACACAGACCAGCCAAAGCTTGCAGCCATCTTGCCAAAGTGATATTTCAATGAACAGAACAGCAAAGGAGGGCACAGGCAATGACAAAATTATTTAAAAAAAATATAATAAAGAGCAGCTTTGAGTCTCATTTTCTAGAGCTCTTTATAATCAAAGAGCTAAGTGTTTCAAATTGTATGGGTGTTATAATAGTACACGTCTACATATTATTTAAAAGGAGGCTTGCACCCCACTTCTTTGTTGTCTTTTACACATCTCCTTTACAGTGTCTCTTTCACAAGATTGCGCGATAAGGATGGGGCGGGGTTTTGGAGTACTCATGAAAACTTTAAAACATATGCTGGCTGGAACCACGCAGTGAACAAAGGGTCACAGTCAGTGCATCCGTTACTTGAATTTTCGGGAAGTTAACCATCCACACCTAAAAAGAAGGTTTTGAAACTAAATCGGACCCGATGATGCTTTTTATAGCATGCATTTTTAATGTCATTGTTTAGTCAGAACGCTGCACGTTTTTAAGGCACTTCTGAATGAGACACCCACTTTTCCTCGAAGTGGTCAGGTGGTTGGGGTTTCTCTCCAAAATGGATCAAAACTTTTATTTTACACCACTGTTCTCATATACATGGTCTAAAAGCCACATTTAAAGGAAGTCCAAAGAGGCATTTATATATAACAAAAAATCAGTAGTTGGGAGTATTTGATGCCATACCTCCCTTAAACAATTTGCAAAGCACATGGACAAATGAAGCTTTCTTTACGCTGATTTCTCTAAAACAGAGCTAAACAAGCATTTGCAATGCAATAGGTCTCGCATTTGCGAGAGTTTGAACTATTGGCATTGTAAATGATAATGCCTTTTGTTTATATTTAAGAAAACCTGCAAAGTGTGTGTTTAGGCACTGCTTGCAGGTTTTGAAAACATAAATAAAAGGCATCGTCATTTACAATGCCATAGCTCAACCTCTCAAATGCGAGACCTGTTGCATTGCAAATGCTTTTTACATTTTTTTAAAATGGACTCTTTTAGAATAGTTGTGTCAGACACAGTACCTGATTCTGAGCCTCATGTGTGTGTTTTTTCTTTTTTTACATGTTAACTTAATACACACCTTGTCATTATCAAGTAAAATAGTTTCACAAACCATTTCTGTGTAAAATTGTCATAAATAGATGAGCGAAAAGTTCTATGCTCTAACACATTTCATACCAATGTAGGTAATTTAAGTGACTGGATAAATTGCTGATTTTAGTTTCATGAGCACGTAAGAGAAGGATGATCAAATTATAAACGCCTAAGCGCTGGTATGTGAAAGGAAGTCAACAAATTTTGAAGATTATAATTTATGGAAAGAAATTTAATTTATAGCTGGTTGGGTTTTAACTGAAAAAACAGACACTAAATTGATGGTTGGCTGACCAACTAGAAAATGTTGAACTCAAAGGTTAATGGGTGCAAAATAAAGGGTCTGATCCCTGATTTGCTCCCAATGGCTGTAAAGCAGTGGAATAGACAATCACTTGAGATGAAAAACAATTTATGTCCTTGTGATGAAGCCAACATTTAATGAATTTCCAAGGATACAAATATCTCCAGTTGAATAGGGAGCTATTGTGTTCACATAAGATACCTTTATTCTGGGGACCAGTTCAAGTCATTTGAAGCGGCAATAGAGATATATTTGCTACCACCTTGCAGTTTCATTAATATAGCAGATTACTCAAGGTTGTGCAGGACACATCAAGTAAAGGATATAAACTCCTGTATTATCATAAATGCTCTTACCACTTGGTGGTTATGGGTAGGTGAACAGGCATACTGTTGTATAACGTCAGAGATGTCATGCAGAAACCAGAATTGAAAAAAAATGGGCGCAAGATTGTGCTATGGCACTCACAAATAGTGAATGCGCCAGAGTTATCGGACAAGTAATAAAAAGCATATACTAAAGCCTGATTTTGTCTAATACTCGTAAAGTTATTATACAGAACATATAATGTTCCAAAAACCCTTCACAATATTGGTGCCATTAGAATAAGGGATTGGCCAAACTGCAGAGAAGAGATGGGTAATTTAAATTGTATAGCTTGTGAATGCCAAAAGCTATTATACAATCGTTCTAGAAAACTGTAGCACATTTCTATACACAATTTACAGGGATTTCTTGTAAATTACATCAAAGGCATGTCTTTTTATAATCAATTTATTTAAAAAAGTAAAAAAAAATAGCAGCAGAACCTGCACTATTATTGACAAGAAAAACAATTCCCAGTCACTTGGTAGTGTGGACTGACTGTACGACATAGTAGAGGGGTCATCAGCTGAAGAAATTCATAAGAAAATAACCTATTTAACTAACTGACAAAATGTTATTAGTCTGACCCACTCTCCTCAAGAGTTACTCACTTGAATCTGTCATATCTTTTACCATTTATTATTTTGGTAATACCAGTGTTGTAGAGTAGACTCCTCAGAATGCAATTGTACAAGAGGAAGTCACAATTTATGCCATTCAAGAGTTACTTGACAAATGCATTGCTAGAAATTGTATATGTGCATATGCTTCAGTTTTTTTTTCTTCCTTGAATTTATTTCATGTGTCTGGTTTAAAATGGTTAAAGAATATACATTACAAAAAACAGGCCCTAATAAATCAGGCATCATCATTTGGGCACAGGAAATTCTTACGAAATCACTCCAATCTTCTGAATGTCTGCTTTAACTAGAAAAAGGTCAGATAACAGTTCTGACCTTTTGGTCACATTCAGTGTCTCATTTCAGCTAGCTACTTTACCTAGAACTCCTATCTTGCTATCCGCCAATATGTCAGTCAAATAATTTTATGTCAGATGCAAAATCCATATATCTTCATAAAAATAGAATATGTATATATATATATATATATATATATATTACCTACTGGCGGTCGCCAGTAGGTATATATAGTTAGGATTTTTTCTCTATAGAACGTTTGAAAATTCTATGTCTAATAACTTTGGCGTTTGTGGACGGAATCGGCTGACATTTTCAGGAAATTGCACATTTTGTTTCTGAGCAGCCCCTGAAAATTTAGGGGGGTTTCGTCAAGGGGGCAGAGAAAAAAGGGGGGTCCCAAAACGCGTTTTTAACATTGAGTTTTCCATAGGGCGTTTGGCCTCACTTTTAGCTCAAACGGCTGAATGGATTTGCACGAAACTTGGCAAAATTGTAGGGACTGTTAGCCCGATGTGCCTTTGCTGGGTCTCAATATATGTGCTCCAGTGGATTTTGAGAAATTAACGTTTAAAAAAACAGATATATCTGTGACAGCGTCCCGGATAGCTCACCAGTTCGCGTACTTTTCGCGTAACGGAGCTTTGCGATGCGAAGCTGATTGGCTCTCCGGTGTCTGTCAACATTCTAAACAGTCCGGAGCGGCCGCCATCTTGTCTCTCGGTAGGATCGAGAGACAAGAGTAGGAGAAAAATGAAGGGGGAATTTAATGAAAGGGGGCAAGGTAGACCCTTCTTGACCCCCTAGGAATGATGTTGGGGTTATTAAAGGGTCCCGTGGGGCAAATAAAAAAATTTTGATTTTGTGCGGGAGAAGCGCTTTCCGGTTCGCGAACCGGGTAGTGAACCGGTAGCGAAACGGGAATTCGCAATTTTGTTTTTCGTTTTAATTAAATTACAAGATGGAGGAAAAACAGATGTGAGAAATGGGTATAAGGGGGTACGGGAGACGTATCCTGACCCCCTATGTTTTCTGAGGGTGGCTGAGGAGGCTCATATATGTTGATACTTGTCTTCCAGCGGCTGCGCGTGAGCGTTTTTTTTTTTTTTTTGCTGCGTGACGTCTGTTAACGTTCGATTCGAAGGAAATCAGGAAGTGTTGACCGCCATTTTGTCACTGCGAGTAAATATATTGTTAAAAATAATTGTTATAAATTAATTTGTATTGATAAACATTGTCTGCGCCATCTTGCTTTTTTTCCAATGCCACACTTTTGTCGTGCACGGCAGCCATTTTAAATGCCTTGACCAGACCCCCTCTCTGCACGCCGCCGATCGTGACGTCTGTTAACGTTCGATTCGAAGGAAATCAGGAAGTGTTAACCGCCATTTTGTCACTGCGAGTAAATATATTGTTAAAAATAATTGTTATAAATTAATTTGTATTGATAAACATTGTCTGCGCCATCTTGCTTTTTTTCCAATGCCACACTTTTGTCGTGCACGGCAGCCATTTTAAATGCCTTGACCAGACCCACTCTCTGCACGCCGCCGATCCTCAGCATGGCTCACCACCCTCGCAAGCATCCTCCCACGCACTGGTCACCCCCGCTCTGTCTTATGCATGGGCCATAAACCTCCCCCCATCAGCGCTGCTCTTCCCTGAGAATCACACCCTGTGCCCGCCCGACACCACCCTTTCACCCTATTCACTACCGCACCCTCTGACATTCTCTTCCTTTGTGTCTGATTGTCCAGGCCGGTCCCAGGCTATCACGTAGCCCTGCGGATGTAGTTTATGGCCTTAACTGTAAAGAAGAAAACAAGTTACTTACCTGTAACTTAGGTTCCCCAGTATTGGTAACTTTCATAGATTCCCATGCTTTGTATCATTCCCCGTCGTCGGACTGGGAGTCTCGGTAATAAAAAATATCATAGTAGTAGGTACAAAAGAGAAAGGAAAGGCCTAGGCCTCATTCCCTTTTGTAACATATCAGCCTCTTTTTGTAAAAGAGACCAAACTCTAGGCGTCAGCCAATCAGAAGAGGCTCACCCTTAGAACCTTCCTGAAGGAACCTCAGAGCCTCAGATTTTCGTAGCCGTAGTGTGCTAGACACCATACCTGCTGAAGGCTGAGCTTTCCCCGGGGAGGTGGGTGGGCGCATGGGAATCTATGAAAGTTACCAATACTGGGGAACCAAAGTTACAGGTAAGTAACTTGTTTTCTTGCCCCAGTATTGGAACTTTCATAGATTCCCATGCTTTGTATCAGAATAGCAAGCAGTAAACATCATAAACACATTTTGTAAAGCAGTACATTATAACATTAGCAAGAAAGTACAAAATGTGTCACCCATGGAAGGTGGGATAGAAAGGAAAGCTCACCCATCACTTGAAGAGGTTTCTCAGGACAGCCTGGCCCACAGCCGCATCATCCTGCTGCAAGGATTCTAAGCAATAATGCTTAGTGAACGTGTGTACGCTGCTCCAGGTAGCAGCCCTGCAGATGTCCTTGACATGTACCCCCGCAAAGAGGGCCATAGAAGAAGCCACCGACCTCGTCGAGTGAGCGCGGATCTTGCCCACCAGAGGTTTTCCTGCTAACTTGTGGCAATGCAGAATGGCACTTGAAATCCATCTCGAGATCCCCTGTTTGGACAGAGGGAGACCCTTGTTTGGACCGCCGAAGGCAATGAATAATTGCGAAGATTTTCTAAAGTCCTTGGTGCGGTCTATGTAGAACTTTAGACAGCGTTGCAAATCCAGAGTGTGCAATGTCTTCTCTGCTGGAGTGACTGGGTTCGGAAAAAATGTTTTAAGTATGACTGGTTCATTTAGATGAAAGTCAGTGGGGACTTTGGGAATGAACCTTGGGTTCGTCCTTAAGATGGTAGTGTTCTTTTTGAACTGCAAAAATGGTTCCTGGATAGTCAGGGCCTGTATCTCCCCCACTCGCCTCGCTGACGTGAGGGCCAAGAGTAGAGCTAACTTCCACGATAAGAACTTTAGGTCTGAGCGGTGAATCGGCTCAAAAGGTCTTTTCATTAGCTGAGCCAGGACTAAGTTCAGATGCCACGTTGGAGGAGGAGATCGCACTGGTGGATAGACCCTGAACAGGCCTTTGAGGAATTGCTTGACAATTCTTGCAGACCACAAAGAAGGACCTTCTGAATCTCGAAATCGCCGCTAAATGAACCTTGATAGTAGAATGGGACAGATTAGACTTAGCTAGCGAGAGTAGGTAAGGCAGGAGCTGATGAGGTTGTGACGTGAAAGGATCAATCTTTTCTTTTTTTGCACCAAATACAGAATCTCTTCCACTTTAATCTGTATGTTTTGTTCGTGGACGGAGCCCTCGCCTGAGAGAGGATGTCTTTGACCTCAGTGGAAAGTGGGACATTCATGTATTCTCGCTGGTCAGGAGCCATGCGGTCAGGTGCAACGACCTTGGGTCTGGATGCCAAACTTGTCCTCCGGACATTGCCAGGAGATCTGGAACGTCCTCTAGCGTTATCGGAGGTACTAGCGATAGCAGATGTAGTTCGGTGTACCAGAATTGTCTTGGCCATGCCGGGGCTATTAGGATGAGTCTGCATGGTTCCGTTTTCATCTTCCTGATGAGACGAGGAAGCAGGGGGATCGGTGGAAATGCATAGAGGAACCTCCCCGTCCAGGCTATCGACAGGGCATTGCCCAAAGAGTCTTGGTGATGGAACCTGCTGGCGTAGGCTGGACACTTTCTGTTGGTTGGAGTTGCAAAAAGGTCCACCTCTGGTGTGCCCCATTGTTGAAAGATTAGATCCAGAACTTGTTGCTTCAGCTCCCACTCGTGTGTGACTGAGGTGAGTCTGCTCAGTCTGTCTGCGCCTTCGTTGAGCACTCCTGGTAAGTGCTCCGCCCTCAGAGAAATTCCGTGAAGAATCGTCCCTTCCAGAATCTGCTGAGCCTCTCGTGACAAGGGAAGTGACCTGGTCCCTCCCTCCTTGTTCACATAATGCATAGCCGTGGTGTTGTCTGTCCTGACTAGCACCTGTGAACCCCGGAGACGCGGAAGAAAGGCTTGAAGGGCCAGCCTGATTGCTCTCAGCTCCAACAGGTTGATGTGTAACTTTTGGTCGCTTGGGGACCAATGGCCGCTGACCTGCAGGTCCTGCATCACAGCTCCCCATCCCTCCAATGACGCATCCGTCGTCAGTATGTGAGGTGATGGAACGCTTGCGAAGGATAGACCTCGGCATAAGTTCTGCTGATTTGACCACCAACGCACTGCATCCTTCATGTCTCGAGTGACCAGTACTTTGTCGTCGAACGATCCGTGCACTTGTTGCCACTGGAGGTCCAGTTGCTCCTGCAGGGGGCGCATCCGGAGCCTGCAGTGCGGGATCAGGGGGATACAGGATGACATTACCCCCAGCAGCGACTTGTAGCTGCGTACAGAAAGGCACTTTTTTCTTTGAAGGTTTCCTGCTAGTGTCTGCAGTTTCTGAATCCTCTCTTGAGTCGGAAAAGCTTTGGAAAGCTGCGAATCCAGCATTGCTCCGAGGAACCGAGCCCTCCGTGACGGCAGCAGCGTGGATTTGTCTCTGTTCAAGGTGAGACCCAGATTGTGGAACAGAGTGGTGCAAGCCTGCACCGCGTCCTGCGCTAATGTTTTGGTTGGGGCCTTCAGTAACCAATCGTCCAGGTAAGGGAAGACCTGGAAGTGGTGTTTTCTCAGGAATGCTGCGACAGGTGCCAGCACCTTTGTAAAAATCCTTGGAGCAGAGCTAAGGCCGAATGGCAAGACTCGGAATTGAAAATGGCTCTTTGCTACTGTGAAGCGTAGGAACCTTCTGTGCGCTGGGTGAATTGGGACATGGAAGTACGCGTCCTCCAGGTCGAGTGTGGCCATATAATCCCCCGGGTTGACCATCTTCAAAACATCCTGCAGGGATACCATCCTGAAGGATAGGGAGATGAGATAGGCATTTAGCTCCCTGAGGTCGAGGATGGGACGCCATTTCTCCTGCGTCTTTCTCACCAGGAAGAACCTGGAGTAGAAACCCTGGCCCCGTTGATTGGAGGGGACCGGTTCTATCGCTCCCTTGCGGAGCATCTGTTGAACCTCTAGCCGTAGGAGATGAAGATGTCGTGATGGTATGGCTGATGGAGGTCTGGGTGGAGGGACTTCCGTAAACTCCAAAGTATGTCCTCGTTTGATTATGTTGAGCACCCAACGGTCCGATGTAATTTGGGACCAATTCAGAAGGAATTTTGACACCCTGCCTCCAACTGATGATCTCTTGGAGGAGGGAGCAGTAGGCAGAGCCAGGAGGCCGCTATTGGCGTTTAGACGAGTCCCGTCCACGGGCAGCCTGCTTGCCCTTTTTGTATGGCCGTGAATAACCAGAGGACTGGCCCTGTCTCTGCTGGTAGGACTGGCGATTTGGTTGGTATCCAGAGCTGGTCGAAGAATAGCGCTGTTGTTGATATGCGCCCCTGTAAGTGCCACCTCTGCCTCTTGTGCCCCTAAAAGGAGTTTTGCGGTACTGGAGCGTTCCCAACGACCTAGCCGTCTCCGTGTCCTTTTTTATCTCGTGAAGTGTGTCGTCGATTAGTTTGCCGAAGAGTGCCTCGCCGTCAAAAGGTAGATCCAGGACCTTATTTTGGATTTCTGGTCTAAACCACGTCGCTTTTAGCCACCCCTGGCGCCTTAACACTGCCGCTCCTGCCAAAGCTCTAAAGGACGTAGTGGCAATGTCCATGGCACAGTCTATGATCTCCATGGAGACCGCTTCACCTTCTTGCAAGGTCTTCTTGGCTTCCAGTCCTGATTCTGGAGGAAGTTGATCCAAATAGGGAGCAATATCGCACCACAACTGGCGATCATATCGTCCCAGTATCGCCAAAGCATTGGCTGCGCGAACCAGAAGGCTAGCGATGGATGAAAATCTCTTGCCTGTGCTATCCAACCGACGTCCATCCTTATCGGGAGGGGCCGTTAAGGGTGCAGAAGGGTTCCGTGACTTCCTTTGCGCTGCCTGTGAGATTACAGAGTCCGGCCTGGGATGACCTGTCAGGGCAGCCGGTCCATCCTCCGGCGCTTTATACTTCTTGTCAAGGCGCGGTAGCACAGGGACTACCGTGGCTGGGTTCTTCATGGTCTTTAACCCCTCCTCCCATATATGGTCCACAATCTGAATGGACCTCGTAGACTTACGGTGAGTGTCTTTAAAGTCATACAAGAAACAATCCGTTGTTTGCGCAGGCAAGACCAACTTAAATCGGCCGGCTGCACGTTCCATCAGTTGGTGAAAACTACCGATGTCAGCAGGAGGAGAATCGCCTAGGTCCTGGTGTGGCGAAGCCTGATCCGGGTGGACGTAATCATTCTATTCATTTCCATCCTGATCAGAGTCCGGACGATTATCGGAAGATACATCCGTTTCATTATCATGATCCCTATCCTGATCATCTGCTGGTTCAGACGGAGTCTGGGGCAGTGGCCGCTGTGGTTGAGGAGGAGACTGCACCGGGTGCATAGGTGGGACAATTAAAGAGTGGTCCTTAACTGGAGTTGATGGAATAGATCTTCTCGGAGCTGGGCGCTTGGCCTTGGATTTATAGTCTTGCAACATCTTGTGCAGGTCATGTAGGAAGGACGTCGGGACTGAAACCATGCCCTGTGATTCATATTCCCTTGGGTCGTCAGTTTGTGGGTAGTAACTGCCCCCTTGTTCATATGCTTCCTCCGAGTCAGTTTCTTGACTTTTAATGAGAAGTTGCGAAGGGCTATTCGCATAATCAAAGCCATCCTGACCGTCTCCCTCAGAGTCCTCCTGGTCTAGCAACATTGTGGGAGGTAATGATGGCACTCTCCTTGGGGACGTCATTTCAGGCGTGATCCTCGTAAGAGAAATCGTCACCCTCCTCTCTGCAGCCAGTATTGTAGGCTGCTCCGTCGATGCCGGTGAAATCCTCGTCGACGAGATAGGAATGGAGGAGGTCGTCGTCGACGCCACCGACGACGAGCCCGCCGTCGATGTCGAAATTGTTGTCGTCGTTGAAGCACTCGTCGACGATATGACCGTCGTCGACACCGTCGTCAACACCATCGTCGACGGCGTCGTCGTCGCCGATGTGTTCGTCGTCGACGTCGTCGTCGATATCGCCGTCGTCGCCACCGCCGTCGACGACGGCGGCTTCTTCGTCGACGATGTCTTCACTTTCGTCGACGATGTCGTTGGCATACTGTCCGTCGACGCTGCAGTCGTCGAGCTCTTCTTCGACGACGACGGTGCCTTAGACGTCGACGAGCCCGTCGAGGGAACCAATTGGATCTTGGGCTTCATTTTCGTCATCGACGGAGCCACCATCGACGATATCTTCGTCCTAGAGGACTTGGAACTCCTCTCAGAAGAGTGTGAAGAGAGTTTCTTGAAGGCTGGGTCTGTCTTCTCACCCTTAGGGAGGCGAAACCAGTTCTGCCTTGCCCGACCCACTGTGGTGGGGGGAACCTCCTGAACCCCGGCCATCAGACTCACTGGGGGTCTTCCTTGAAGCCTTAGAGGGGCGCCCAGTAGAGGAAGAGGGGGAACCTCTACCCCTTTTCACTGACCTTTTAGAAGAAGCGCAGGACACGGATTCCTCCTCATCACTGGAAACTCCATGTTTCCTCTCCTTCTGCCTCTGCAACCATGTCAGAAGCCTTCCAGCACGATCTCTCATGGTCTTGGTGGAGAGAGTGCGGCAAATTCGACAGTCCTCTGCCTTGTGATCAGGATACAGGCAGTAAATGCAATCCTTGTGTTTGTCTTCCACAAACAGCCTCTTTTTACCACAGGTGGAACAGGGTTTAAAAAGGGCTTTTTTCTTCTCAACTTCAGCCATCTTGATGAAGAAAGGTGTTTCCTGAAGAATCTGAAGAAAAATCTGAAGAAATACCTATAGAAATGAGTTTTAAAGAGTAGAAATAGAGCAGAGCTCAATGGAGACTCCCTAGCACAACGTGCGGTAGAAAATCTGAGGCTCTGAGGTTCCTTCAGGAAGGTTCTAAGGGTGAGGCTCTTCTGATTGGCTGACGCCTAGAGTTTGGTCTCTTTTACAAAAAGAGGCTGATATGTTACAAAAGGGAATGAGGCCTAGGCCTTTCCTTTCTCTTTTGTACCTACTACTATGATATTTTTTATTACCGAGACTCCCAGTCCGACGACGGGGAATGATACAAAGCATGGGAATCTATGAAAGTTCCAATACTGGGGCAATCACCCCTCTTCAAAGGAGTTACAGTAGATCAAGGCCCCCACCCGATGAGATCCGTCACACCACACGCGTTCCTACTATCTGATAACCATCCTGTATTGTGATTGGGGAGGGGATTCTCACTGTGAGGGTGTGTGGGACCAAGCCTGAAGCGGAAGATTCCAGGGATGCCTTTTTGTACATCAAAGTCTTCACAATTATGTGTCACATTAAAAATATATAGCACTCCAACAAAGTAGTAGGATTATAACACTTTAATGACTTATAAATATATACATCGCAACAAAAACAGTAAACACCTTAAATTTTTTTTAATTAAAACAGAAGCAACAATGGTCAGTAGCGGTCTGTTGTGCGAATAGTCCCAAGGCAGCACAACGTGCTGAGTTCTGGACGGCACCCAGGTGATGTCACCTGGGTGCCCCACACTGGTTTTGGTATCCTACAATGCTGCTCCAAAAAACGGAGTGGGGCGCCCCGGGGGGGCTGGGGGGGGGGGGCGGAGGGGGGCGGCGTGAACGGGCCTCCCCAGGTGGAGGCTCGTCTGTTGTAGTGGGGCGCCCCTTTAGCGTTTCACTTGCCATTCAGCTGTTTTCCGCCCGCTTTTGCTGCACTGTGCCTCGTCAGTAGCGGTCTGTTGTGCGAATAGTCCCAAGGCAGCAGAACGCACTGAGATCTGGACGGCACCCAGGTGATGTCCAGTAAGTTGCCGCACTGGTTTTGGTATCCTACAATGCTGCTCCGAAAAACGGTGTGGGGCGCCCCGGGGAGGGGGGGGGGGGGGGGGGGGGTCGGGGCAGGCGGCGTGAACGGGCCTCCCCAGGCGGAGGCTCGTCTGCTGTAGTGGGGCACCCCTTTACCGTTTCAGTTGCCATTCCGCCCGCTTTTGCTACACTGTGCCTCATCCGCCATTCAGCTGTTTACCGCCCGCTCTTGCGGCTACAGCGTCTCGCTCACCATGTAGTTGAGTTGCGCCCACTCTTCGGTGCAGCGAGATAGGCGGCTGCCACAGGACTCTTAAAATGGCGGCCGGCTCTTCGGATTTGGGCCTGGTCCACTAAAATGGCCCTGGGACACCTTGGAACTCGGACGCTTGTCTGCTAGGGCTTGGGCTCCATTCTCGAAAGCGTCCCCTCAGCCTTGAAGATTCTACAAAAGTCTTGGGGGCCCCCAACTCCCGCAGGCTTCCGGTGGGGAGCGGCTGCCATGATTGCTTGTGGAATGGCCACGACGGAGCTACGAGATGGTTGTGCTCTCATGCTGACGCCAGCTTCAGTCTGAAACATCCAGAAACACTGTAGACTATCAATTCGATGAGTTCGGGTGGAGCCCCAACGTGACCCGGTAGGGAAGAACTTGCCCTCCCCTTTTTTGAGTGATGGTTCTTGTTGCCTGTCCCCTCTGTTGTCATCTAACGGAACCTTTTTTGATTGCCGAGTGAGAAAAAAAAAAAGTGGGTCTTTCATCGTTTGGGGAAAAAAAAATGTTTTAATCCAATGAAGTGTTATTTTTAGGTCATATGATCAAGCCTTCCATCATTAGAAAACCAAAAGTAAAATGAACCAATGAAAAGTTTTATAAACAAGTCACATGACCTGTTATGCGGCTTTGGGTTATAAAAAGCATACAAAACCCGTTGGCCCATGAGGCGGCGTCAGTAGCGGACCGATGTGCGAATAGGCCGAAGGCAGCACAACGCGCCGAGATCCGGATGGCACCGAGGTGGTGTCCAGCAAGTTGCACTGGTGTGGCCATCCTACAATGCTGCACCGAAAGACGGCGTGGGGTGCCCGGGGGGAGGCGGCGCGAACGGCCTTCTTCCGCCTCCCCAGGTGGAGGCACCTCATGTGCAGTGCGGCGCCCCTTAGCGTTTCACTCGCCTTCCAGCCGAGTTGCGCCCGCACTTGCTGCTACAGTAGGCCGAAGGCAGCACAACGCGCCGAGATCCGGATGGCACCGAGGTGGTGTCCAGCAAGTTGCCGCACTGGTGTGGCCATCCTACAATGCTGCGCCGAAAGACTGCGTGTCCAGCTGAGTTGCGGTCACTCTTGCTGCTACAGTACGCCGAAGGCAGCACAACGCGACGAGATCCGGATGGCACCAAGGTGGTGTCCAGCAAGTTGCCGCACTGGTGTGGCCATCCTACAATGCTGCGCCGAAAGACGGCGTGTCCAGCTGAGTTGCGGTCACTCTTGCTGCTACAGTACGCCGAAGGCAGCACAACGCGACGAGATCCGGATGGCACCGAGGTGGTGTCCAGCAAGTTGCCGCACTGGTGTGGCCATCCTACAATGCTGCGCCGAAAGACGGCGTGTCCAGCTGAGTTTCTCCCACTCTTGCGGTACAGTGACTCGAACGCGCTGAGATCCGAATGGCACCGAGGTGGTGTCCAGCAAGTTTCACTGGTGTGGCCATCCTACAATGCTGTGCCGAAATACGGCATGGGGTGCCCGGGGGGGTGGGGGGGGGGAGGCAGCGAAAACGGGCCTCTCCCTCTTCCCCAGGTGGAGGCACCTCATCTGCAGTGGGGTGCCTCTTAGCGTTTGACTCGCCTTCCAGCTGAGTTCCGCCCGCTCTTGCGGTACAGTGACTCACCCGCCATCTAGCTGAATTGCGGTTACTCTTGTGGTGCAGCGATAGCCGGCTGCAACAGGACTCTCAAAATGGTGGCCAGCTCTTTGGATTTGGGCCTGGTCCACTAAAATGGCCCTGGGACACCTTGGAACTTGAACGCTTGCCTGCTAGGGCATGGGCCCCATTCACGAAAGCGTCCCCTCTTTTGACTGATTGTTCTTGTTGCCTATTTCTTCTGTTGTCATTTAACGGAACATTTTTGGACTGCCGAAAATGGTTGTGGTCCGATCGCTGGTTGGTGGAGACATTTTGACTATATCCTGGACCTGCCCGGCCGCGCCCAAAATGGCGCCGGTATAAATGGGACTCGTAACTCCTTGTTGTGTACTTGTTTCCCAACCTTGATATCACGAGATGCGAATGCAGTTTTGAAGCACATGGCGAGCAGGGACGAGAATTGATATAATATTTTGACATCCCTATTGATATTAAGTTCTGATGTGTTATTGATTACTGTACTATTGAAAGTTCGAATTAACGTCACCCATGGTACTTGCCCGCAAATGTATATCTAGATAATTTTATTGTAACTGGCCCTGTCGTACTTGAATTATAAAATGTACGTCCACCGATTCCGTAATTGTTAGACACCTTAGTTCTTGCAATCTAATGGGTCGCCCTTTACGTTCTTCTACAGTGTAAATGTGCCCTCATCATATACGATTCCAATTTGCTCCGTGGCCGGCCCACGTGGTTATAGGCCCGTATTTGTATACTGACATTTTCACAATAAAGGTTTTAAAAAAAAAACATGGTAGTAGTACCTACATTGGTAAAGTTTTGAATAATAGCCACTGTTTTCGAATCAGTAAAAGGCAAGTGAAATAAAGCAGTCCAATTACATAACGGTTAAAAGGTATAATACGCAGGAACGCAGTAAAGAAAAATGGTCAAGGGCTGTTGTGTTTTCTACTCCTGCAACATAAAGTGATCGATAAGAATCTGATATTCATGCCTATCAGCGACTAAGACAGCAGGCCGAGCCTCTTTTGCTCAACGGCTCCTTCATGGGACGAAGAAACGCCCTTTTTCTCGAAAAAGATATATTTTACTTGCAGGACAGTTGTAAATTTCCCAGGAAAATACATTAGCCTGGAACATTGTTAGTGATAAACTGTAAATGCATCTGGGCCTTTGCTTTACAAGTCAGAGTGAGAAAAAAAAGGTGGGGCTTTCATCATTTGGGGAAAAAAAAAATGTTCGAAAGCAATGAAAAGCGTTATTTTTAGGTCATATAACCAGGCCTTTCATCATTAGAATAACAAAAGTAAAATGAACCAATGAAAAGTTTTATTAACAAGTCACATGACCTGTTATGCTTACGTTACGCGCTGCGCGCCGCGCTCTGGATCGTTTCCGGGAAGCTGCGCCTTGCGCACCGGAGCACTTCTGGGTGCGCTAACGCGGCGCGTCATATGACGCATTACGCGACAACGCAGGTCCAGAATATAGTCAAAATGTCTCCACCAACCAGCGGTCGGAATACAACCCCTTTCTGCAGTCCAAAAAGTTCTGTTAAATGACAAGAGAAGGGACAGGCAACAAGAACAATCAGTCAAAGAGGGGAGGGCAAGTTCTTCTCTACCGGGTCACGTTGGGGCTCCACCGGAACTGATCGAATTGGTAGTCTACAGTGTTTCTGGATGTTTCAGATTGAAGCTGGCGTCAGCATGAGAGCACCCAATTCTAAAACAGTAAATGCTTGGATAACAATCAATCAAATGTAGAGGGAAGCAGGCACGACGGGTTACAACGGGGGCAAAGGCTTACGTTACCTACCCTTCACTATCTGCAAAGAGAGAATACTCCTAAAAGAAAAGAGGAGGGGGGGGGCAGCGTTCAAAGCACATCAGTGTGCATAAATACCAAAATGTTTTTACCTACCACGTACTTGACATTTTACAGCTTTTGATATTTGCTATTAAAAAACCATTGAAATTCACTGAAAAAACCATATATAGTTAGGGATTCGCATTTACAAAACCTTAATTTACTCGCACAAAACCATAGAAATTCGCATATATAGTTAGTTGCAATAACTATATATCGCGCACCCGCAATCCACTGCTGATGATGTCACATATTACATCATTCATGACATGGTCAGTGACATCACTGATGACATCACTGATGACATCATCCAGTGTTTGTATGTTTCTGTAAAGTTAAAATATGTCTTACATATTGAAGAATGAGTGGATGTATAAGTGTCTGGATGAAGGATTTAGTAGGTGCATGACTGACTGTATGAGAGAGTGATTAAATGTGTCTCACTGAGTGCATGGGTTAGTGACTAAACTGTCTTAATTTGTGCATCATTATGTCTGTTGTTCTGTAAACTGCTGCATGTGTTAATCAGTAGCTATATGAGTAACTATATGGGTTATTGATTGGTTGCCCAAGTATTTGTATGGGAGACTGAGTATGTGTGTGGGTGGCTGGGAGGTGTATGACTCTGTGCATAGATGTGTGAGCAGTTGATTCACTAGATGTATGGGTTCAAACGTGCATGTGGAAACAGCTGTATGGGCAGTTGACTGTGTGCATGAGTGTATTGGTGAGTGAATGGATATCTCAGTGCTACATGTCAAAGTAAGTACATATGTAAAACACAGTACATGTGAGAGTTGACATATATAAATAACTGAGCATAAGAGCCAGTGAATGTGAGAGTGGCTGTATGAATCATTGTGAACTTGTATCAGGGATTGTATAATCAGTGACAATCTGTGAGTGTCTGTTTACACTGATTGTATCTAAGGTTATATTAGAGTCTGAAGAGGTTCATCGTATTATCACATGAATGATATTATCACTGATGTGATCAGTAATGTCAAATGAGATGTCATCAGTGATGTCATCAGTGATGTCATCAGTGATGTCACTGACCATGTCATGAATGATGTAATATGTGACATCATCAGCAGTGGATTGCGGGTGCGCGATATATAGTTATTGCAACTAACTATATATGCGAATTTCTATGGTTTTGTGCGAGTAAATTAAGGTTTTGTAAATGCGAATCCCTAACTATATATGGGCTAAAACCTATAGTTTTTTCAGTGAATATATATATATATATATATATATATATATATATATATATATACACACTTAAAAAACCATAGGTTTCAGGCCTTATATAGTTAGGAATTAGCATTTATAAAACCAATGAAATTGCTCCTATATAGTTGGTTGTACTAACTATATTTCGCGCACCCGCAATCCACTGCTGATGATGTCACATATTACATCATTCATGACATGTTCAGTGATATCAACTGATGACATCTCAAATGACATCACTGATGACATCACTGATGAAATCTCATTTGACATCCCTGATGACATCATCCAGTGACTGTGTGTTTCTGTAAAGTTTAAATATGTTTTACATATTGAAGAATGAGTGGATGTATAATTGTCCGGATGAAGGATTTAGTAGGTGTGTGACTGACTGTATGAGTAAGTGATTAAATGTGTCTTACTAAATGCATGGGTTAGTGACTAAACTGTCTGAATGTGTGCATCAGCATGTCTGTTGTCGTGTTGTGCCTATGTCTATTTCTGTGGATTTTTTTGTTTGTGGGCAGGAATGACAAGAACCTCATGGATGGTGACCTGTCATGGGGGGAAGGTCCCATAATGTACCCAGAGCCCTGGGTTATTTCATACGTGGTCTGGTGTGAATCAGACAGTCCCTAAGGTTGGGACCTCTTTTGAAGGAAAAAAAGAGGCGTCTGTATTATAGCCTCGTCTGAATTCAAAATGGGCCAATGGCGTTTGACCACCCTCTGTATCTTATTGGACAAGGTCCCAAAAGTGGTGACAAAGGTTAACCTCTCGAGGGGGGGCTTATGAGCTGGTGGTTCTAACAAAGCCGAGCGGTTATTGTTCCTCGCTCTTTTGAGCGATCGCTGTGCCAGCCTCCTATATAAGATGTCTCTATGATTGTGCCCGAACAAATGTCTTTCTCTACTAGGATTATATAATTGAAACCTAGTATGTCTATACAAGTACAAGAATGTAGTGTTTCTCCTACAAGACTACAATGTAACTACTCCATGTTTTCACTATTCCTAGCAACTTCCAACTTGGAACGGTGAAACCACCGATACAGACATCTAGTGGACACAGGTGATCCAAGTTTCGGGTTTGAAATTTATTTATAACTTTGAGCACTTTTTTCTTTAAGAGCACCAGTTCGTAGTAGCAAACAGTTTATAGCGGTCCTGATGAAAGCAATGACAACTCATGTCAATTATTGCAGAAACATGTTGACCCTAGAATACATCAGATGATCCAAGATTAATTGGGTTGTCCCCATCTACTTTTTAATATTGGTAGAGTGGGTAGCAACAGAATAAAGTTACGTTCAGCACCCCCTCATCCAATTTTATTTCACACACATTCTCTTGTTTTTTTCACTATTTTTTGCAATACGACATCAGTCCCCCTTCCTTAACATCCTCTCAGTTGAGAAGCAAGACCACGTTAATCTATCTGACCATGAGAGAGTTTTTACAATCTTAGCCCTCCATGAGAAATACAATAGATAACACTATCAGTGGTCTGAGAAGGAACCCAAATGATGAAGGGCGGTTCCGTGTGGTGACTGATGGGTATCCTCATATGATCACTTGTTGGGTTTAATATAAGGGTGACCCTTGTCTTTATAATTTTATATGTAGTATGGTATTGGAAGTCCTCTGTAGATGCACATCTAGCGTTCTTGTTATCTCAGACCCTCTGACACTCTTTGTCTTATAGTTGTGTAAGCTGCTGCATGTGTTGATCAGTATCTATATGAGTGGCTATATGGGTTATTGATTGGTTGCCCAAGTAATTGAATGGGAGACTGAGTGTGTGTGTGTGTGGGGAGCTGGGAGGTGTGTGACTGTTCATAGATGTGTGAGCAGTTCATTCACTAGGTGTATGAGTTCAAGAGTGCATGTGGAAACAGCTATATGCGCGGTTGACTGTGTGCATGGGTGTGTTGGTGAGTGAATGGATATCTCAGTGCTACATGTCCAAGTAAGTACATATGTAAAACAGTGCATGTGAGAGTTGGCATATATAAATGACTATACATGAGAGCCAGTGCGAGTGGCTGTATGGATCATTGTGAACTTGTATCAGTGATTGTATAAGAGAGTAAGTATGTTTTAGTATATGTTTGAATAAGTAAGGTGTTGTGTGTATAACTGTATAGTTGAGTAAATGGAAAGGTGATTGATCCTTTGCATGACTGACTAGGTATGTAACTCCGTGGATGAGTGGCAGTGTGTGAGTGTCTGCATAGGTGTATGAGTGCATATGATAGTGTTGTATTGATGAGTGACTGTATGTATGAGTGATTCTATGAGTGAATGTGTGTGTAGACCTAGGAATCAGTGAGTGCGTATGTAGTAACTGGTACTGGTGTGTCAATGGTTTTAAGAATGGTAGTCTGTATTTAACACTGGGTGTATCAAAGGTTATATTAACCTCTTCCATGCTTGTGATGGAACCGCTCCGTCACAAGCCACGGGTGAGCTTTGCTTGTGACGGAACGGTTCCGTCACGGCCTGCTCGCCGTGCCTGCGCGGCGCTGATTACGCGACTGTGCTGACGCTTTAATGGGTGGGCGGGTTCGTGACGGAACCGTTCCGTCACAAGCACAGCTCACCCGCGAGCCGTGACGGAGCGGTTCCGTCACTAGTATGGAGCCGCCGCGCAGCCGCTCCACCCCCTTAGCGCTGCGGCGGAATAGCCGCCGCAGCGAAGGGGTTAAAGTGTGAGGAGGTGCATCGTATTATCACATGAATAATATCATCAGTGATGTGATCAGTGATGTCAAATGAGAGGTAATCAGTGATGTAATCAGTGATGTCATCAGTGATGTCACGGACCATGTCATGAATGATGTAATATGTGACATCACCAGCAGTGGATTGCGGGTGCGCAAAAATATAGTTAGTACAACTAACTATATAGGAGCAATTTCAATGGTTTTTTAAATGCTAATTCCTAACTATATAAGGCCTGAAACCTATGGTTTTTTAAATGAATTTGCAAGTTTTTTAAAATGCTAATTCCTAACTATATAAGGCCTGAAACCTATGGTTTTTTAAGTGAATTTGCAAGGTTTTTTAAATGCTAATTCCTAACTATATAAGGCTTGAAACCTATGTTTTTTTCAGTGAATTTGCAAGGTTTTTTAAATGCTAATTCCCAACTATATCAGGCGTGAAACCTATATTTTTTTTCAATAAATTTCAAAGGTTTTGTAAATGCTAATTCTATTAGCGGATAACATTTATATATGTTATTATCCTTCTGGGACCACCTGAGCAGCCATCTTGTTTCTCAGGAGAAGTGAGGCACTAGAGAGCACAAAACAAGAGTGGAAAACGCGAAAAGGGGGCAGGGTTGAGACCCCCTGGCCGTTCTCAGGGGGTCCCAGAAGGACCACCAAGTGCAAATTTATTTATTTGTTTTAAATCGCAGGGCACGCGCATGGTACGTGTGCTGTGCGCGTACCGCGCGATGTTTTTGAATTTTTTTTGTTTTTTTGTTTTGCCCTTGGGGTTCCTTTTGGGACCCCCTGAGAAGGGCTAGAGGGTTGGGAGGTCTCTACCCTGCCCCCTTTTCGTGTTTTCCACTCTTGTTTTGGGCTCTCTTGTGCCTCAGTTCTCCTGAAAAACAAGATGGTGGCCAACACTTCCTGGTTTAGATAGTTTGGAATGTTGACAGTCGACTGCCAGCCAATCAGAAACTTGCTCGCACACGTAAGGGTACGCGCACGTACGCGTATGGTACGCGTACCGTATGTGTACAATGCGCATACCGTGAGCGCATATAGATATATAATTTGCTCAAATTCAATTTTCTCAACAACTACTGGAGGGATTTTCACCAAATATAGAAAAGGCACTACTGCATACCTGTCCCTACCATTTTGCCAAGTTTGGTGTAATTCCGTTGAGCCGTTCGGGCTGTAAGCCGTGTCTAAAGGTCCCATAGAAAATGCCATTTGAAAAATTTCAAATTCAATTTTCTCAAGAACTACTGGAGGGATTTACACCAAACATACAAAAGGCACTGCTGCATACCAGTCCCTACCATTTTGCCAAATCTGGTGTAATTCTGTTCAGCCGTTCGAGCTGTAGCCTTGTCAAAATGTCACTATGGAAATTAACATGGGGAAAACACGTTTTGGGACCCCCCTTTTTTCTCGGCCCCCGCTTGACTAATCCCCCCGATACTTTCAGGGAAGGAGCGGAGCGCAGCGAGGCAAATTTAAGGAAAATTACAGGCAGATCCCTCAATCGGCGCCAAAGTTATTCCCAATAGAATGTTCGGAATTTCCTATGGTAACTAGGTCCTAACTATATATACCTACTGGCGACAGCCAGTAGGTAATATATATATATAAATATATATATATATATATATATATATATATATATATATATATATATATATATATATATATATATATATATATATATATATATATATATATATATATTTTTTTTTTTTTTTTTTAAACACACACGGTCCACACTCCCAGGTCCATTCCGCAATTAAGGGCACTCACAGCCACTTTCACGTCGTTTTAAACAGTTTAAGTTTGCAGAACTGGCCTGTTTGTGAACGCAAAAATGCCTTTTGCAATGTATCAAACTCTTGGCATTCGCAATATGGGTAATAGCAATTGCGAATGCAGTTAGGGGATCGCAATTTGTGATTCCCTAAATGCAATTCATGTAGCAATCGCAAAATGCCAATTTGCATTTACGAATCGCAAATTATCACCAACTTCTAGTTGATGCTAATTTGCGACTCCTTTGAAAAAAGCACAAAAGTGCATTTTTCAAAGTGCCATGTGGCGTGCAAACATGCCCGTAGGACATCTGTTTGCACCCCATGTGCAGACTTACCTTTTCTAGGGGTGCATCAGTGATGCCTTTAGGCCCCCTACCACCCTCACATTTGCATTCACAATTTGCGATTACCAATTTTGTACTTGCAAATTGCGAATGCATTCCCATTCATTCCTATGGGCCTTTAGGCCCATAGTAATTAATGGCAATGCATTCCCCAATATTGAATCGCAATTTGTGATTTGCTAATAGGGAATGTTAAGGATTCTCAAAAAATGTTGCAAATCCTACATACATTGTATTTTGCCATTCTAAAATAGCGAATCGGTAAAATTCGCTATTTAAGAATCGCGAAAGCAATTCCCGATACCTCTAGCCCTTACTCCCTTTCAATCTCATCATGGATGGCACTGTGCTAATTCTACGCTTAAAGACTGATAGAAAAGCAGACATTTGAAGTGAGCAAATTTAGAGTGTCGCTGGTGTTGAGGGTGCTCTATACTGGAGCTGCTTTCCATCTAAACTGGAGACCTACCCATAGTTCTCTGCATCTCTTTTGCATAATTTATGCATCACTCTAAGCCTGAAAGTGTGTGTGTGCGTGTATGTATATATGTGTGTATATATATATATATATATATATATATATATATATATATATATATATATATATATATATATATATATATATATATATATATATATATATATATATATATATATATATATATATTCACTGAAAAAACCATAGGTTATAGACCATATATAGTTAGGAATTCGCATTTACAAAACCTTATTTTACTCACACAAAACCACTGAAATTCCATATATAGTTAGTTGCACTAACTATATATCGCGCACCCGCAATCCACTGCTGACGATGTCACATATTACATCATTCATGACATGGTCAGTGACATCACTGATGACATCACTGATGACATCTCATTTGACATTACTGATCACATCACTGATGATATCATTCATGTGATAATACGATGAACCTCTTCAGACTCTAATATAACCTTGAATACAACCAGTGTAAACAGACACTCACAGACTGTCACTCATCCATGGAGTTACTCACACACCTAGTCAGTCATGCAAAGAATCAATCACACCTCCATTTCCTCAACTATACAGTTATACAAACTTTACTTATTCAAACATATACTTACTCTCTTATACAATCCCTGATACAAGTTCACCATGATCCATACAGCCACTCACACATTCACTGGCTCTTATGCACAGTTATTTATATATGTCAACTCTCACATGTACTGTGTTTTACATATGTACTTACTTTGACATGTAGCACTGAGATATCCATTCACTCACCAATACACTCATGCACAAAGTCAACCGCCCATACAGCTGTTTCCACATGCACTTTTGAAACCATACATCTAGTGAATCAACTGCTCACACATCTATGCACAGAGTCATACACCTCCCAGCCACCCACACACACACTCAGTTTCCCATACAAATACTTGGGCAACCAATCAATAACCCATATAGTTACTCATATAGCTACTTATCAACACATGCAACAGTTTACAGAACAACAGACATAATGATGCACAAATTAAGACAGTTTAGTCACTAACCCATGCACTCAGTGAGACACATTTAATCACTCACTCATACAGTCAGTCATGCACCTACTAAATCCTTCATCCAGACACTTATACATCCACTCATTCTTCAATATGTAAGACATATTTTAACTTTACGGAAACATACAGTCACTGGATGTTGTCATCAGTGATGTCATCAGTGATGTCATTTGAGATGTCATCAGTGATGT
Organism: Lissotriton vulgaris; assembly: GCF_964263255.1. Lineage (NCBI taxonomy): Eukaryota > Metazoa > Chordata > Amphibia > Caudata > Salamandridae > Lissotriton > Lissotriton vulgaris. The sequence goes on from NC_141696.1 coordinate 490,672,513, forward strand.
CATCAGTGATGTCACTGACCATGTCATGAATGATGTAATATGTGACATCATCAGCAGTGGATTGCGGGTGCGCGATATATAGTTAGTGCAACTAACTATATATGGAATTTCAATGGTTTTGTGTGAGTAAAATAAGGTTTTGTAAATGCGAATTCCTAACTATATATGGTCTATAACCTATGGTTTTTTCAGTGAATTTTCAAGGTTTTGTAAATGCTAATTCCTAACTATATATGGTCTATAACCTATGGTTTTTTCAGTGAATTTTCAAGGTTTTGTAAATGCTAATTCCTAACTATATATGGTCTATAGCCTATGGTTTTTTCAGTGAATATATATATATACATACATATATAAACATATATCATCTGTATATCTATATAAATACAAACATAAATGCATGCATACATATACTTATATGCATACAGATGCATGTTATTTACATGAAAGTTGAAAAAACACTAATAAAAGCAAAGCTAAAAAGCCACCTCATTACAAACAGAATGGCTTTAACTTAAACGAGGGCGAGATCTATTGCATTTTCAATGCTTGTTTACTTTGGTTCCATCAAGAAGGCATTCAGATGTGTCACACATTTGCCATAAATTCTGAATGTTAGCACTCTAGTTGCACATTAGATCACTGTAGTAAAGCTGCTGCTCACCAGGGACGTCTGCTGCTGGTATTCAAAGTTCATGTTTCAGTCTGCATGTCAGAATTGTTTTAATGAAATAGAAGAGGATTTGAGAAGTCACTCAAAATGATCCCTAATTTTTCTTTCTGAAGCACTAATCATACTTTCTATGGCAAAATTAACCCCCTCATGTTGTTCCTTTTTAAATTGAGTGTTTTCAGACTTACCACTTCATTCCAATCAAGATGGCTTCTGGTGTGCCATACTTTTGTCATAAGTAAGACTGTTAGCGCTCTAGTTGTTCTTTAGAACACTCTGGGACATTCTGTCATTGGGCTATACTTGGGGTACATCTGGGTGATATTTGGGCTACATTTAGGCTCTTTTGTCTCTGGTGGCCATCTTGGGAGACTGTATGTCAGAATTTTTTAATGAAATTGAAGAGGGTTTGAGAAGTCACTCAAAATGTGTCCTAATTTTTCTTTCTGCAGCACTAATCATAATTCATATGGCAAAATATACCCCCTCATTTTGTTCTTTTAAATTAAATGTTTTAAGAGTTACCACTTTATTCCAATCAAGATGGCTTCAGGTGTGCCATACCTTTGTAATAAGTAGGACTGTTAGCGCTCTAGTTGTTCTTTAGAACACTCTGGGACATTCTGTCATTGGGCTATACTTGGGCTACATCTGGGTGATATTTGGGCTACATTTGGGCTCTTTTGTCTCTGGTGGCCATTTTGGGAGACTGCATGTCAGAATTTTTTAATGAAATAGAAGAGGATTTGAAAAGTCACTCAAAATGTGCCCTAATTTTTCTTTCTGCAGCACTAATAATACCTTCTATTGCATAATATACCCCCTCATTTTGTTCCTTTTTAAATTAAATGTTTTAAGAGTTACCACTTTATTCCCATCACGATGGCTCCAGGTGTGCTATACCTTTGTAATAAGTAGGACTGTTAGCGCTCTAGTTGTTCTTTAGAACACTCTGGGACATTCTGTCATTGGGCTATACTTGGGCTACATCTGGGTGGTATTTGGGCTACATTTGGGCTCTTTTGTCTCTGGTGGCCATTTTGGGAGACTGCATGTCAGAATTTTTTAATGAAATAGAAGAGGATTTGAAAAGTCACTCAAAATGTGCCCTAATTTTTCTTTCTGCAGCACTAATACCTTCTATTGCATAATATACCCCCTCATTTTGTTCCTTTTTAAATTAAATGTTTTAAGAGTTACCACTTTATTCCCATCACGATGGCTCCAGGTGTGCTATACCTTTGTAATAAGTAGGACTGTTAGCGCTCTAGTTGTTCTTTAGAACACTCTGGGACATTCTGTCATTGGGCTATACTTGGGCTACATCTGGGTGATATTTGGGCTAAATTTGGGCTCTTTTGTCTCTGGAGGCCATTTTGGGAGACTGCATGTCAGAATGTTTTAATGAAATAGAAAAGGATTTGAGAAGTCACTCAAAATGTGCCCTAATTTTTAATTCTGCAGCACTAATCATACTTTCTATGGCAAAATATACCCCCTCATGTTGTTTCTTTTTAAATTAAATGTTTTAAGAGTTACCACTTTATCCAGGACCCAAATGCTAAATCAAAAATGAGTAGTAAAGAGGCAAAGGCAAAGACACTGACAGAAATAGAGGTAATGCCACCCAACCAGAGAGAGCAAATTGAACAATTAGATCAAAAAAATATATCTGAGGAATGTGGGGACCTAAACCCTTCTCCAAATCAGGCCGCATCTCTTGCTGGGAAAGATTCGCACTCAGCAAACCACTCTCTCTCAGATGAAGATTCCGAATCCGATTTATATGAGACAGGGATGTCTATCTCAACCAACTCAAGCGACTCAATCAGCTCTAGCAAAGTGAGCAATTCAAGAGATTCTAGCCCAAGCGTACAAATGGACACAGTACGACTGAAGATCGCTGACCTCAGTGAAATCAATGTCAGAGGGAAAAAAAGGAGTGGGGGAAAAAAAGGTCAAAATACAAGAGAGAACAAAATTTGCTGAATGAGGAAACTACTGATCCTGGTAATAACACGGATTATGTCAAAAGCAGACCCAACTTTCCCCGAAAGAACCCAAAGCATAAATCACCTGGAGAAACACCATGTCAAACTTCGAACTCACAAGAGAGCAAAGATAGATACCAACAAAAAACAACGGAGCCCTCACTGAGCCAGGTGCTTAGCTCAATTAAAAATGTTCACGCTGATGTAAAGAAAGATAGCCAAAAGAATTGTGTGGCTATTGAAAAACTACAAGTCGCAGTGAAACAAGTGGGAAGTATCTGCACTGAGATTTCTGAGAGAATGGTCATGGTGGAAACTCGTACTGAGAACCTTGAAACAGATGTTGTGATGCTCCAGTAAAAAGGAAAAGAGCAAGATGGAGCAATAAGGGATCTCATGCTCAAAATGGAAGATCAGGAAAACAGATCCAGAAGGAACAATTTAAGGTTTCTTGGAATTCCGGAGAATTTTGAGGGAAGCGATGCTAGAGGGGTAATGATTGACATTCTTAAAACGTCATTTCCGGAGCTGGAAGCCTGGGATATGGAAAGGGAAGTACTGCGGGCTCACCGCTTCCCGTTAATGATATCAAAGCATTCCAACAAGCAAAATCAATATCCCAGGGCAATGTTGGTTTGCTTTGGTAATTTTCTTCTTCGGGAAAACATTTATGATCTAGCAAGACCTACTGCCCAAAGAGACTACAAGGGGTTTAAATTCTTTGTCAGACCGGACTTCGCCCATGCCACCGTGGAACGGAGATGAAAAATGCGTCAGCTAATTGGACCCTTTGAAAAAGTTGGAGCAAAAGTATTTTGGCAAAATCCGGCACGCTTGAAAATAATAATCAAAGGCACAACTAGAAGCTTTAACAGCGAAATACAGGCGGAGGACTATCTATGTGAAATTTCGGAGTCCGGCTCGCGGAACCTAGGGAAACAATCTTAAATTATATTAATGAAATGTTGTAGAAGTAACTGATAGGCTGAACGAACTACTTTTATCTACCCTTGGAAATGTGTACCATAATATAAGCGGAAGGGTTGAGAAGCCTATGGAAATTAAGTCTGAGATATCATCAGAGTATTTAGCTTTTAAGCTCAACTGGTAGTAGATAAGCAAACTACTTATATTTAGCCCAGCCCGCAGGGCCCGCTCGCGCGGAGGTCACACCCCTGGTCCAGATAGGCCCAGGTAACCTTCAAAGGTGGTGGTGGGTGGGGAAGGGGAGGGGGGAAGGCGGGACAGGTTAGACACACAGGATAGGAAATTTTATAGGGAAATACATAAAGGGATCACGGGAAACCAGGAATCCTCGGATAAAAATTATGGCTCTTTTCAATTAGTAACATGGCTGGGATAAAAATATTATCTCTGAATATTTGTGGTATGAATGACCTTAAAAAAAGACAATCAGTTGCAATCGGCTTACAAAACTGGGGAGCAAATATTATATGTATGCAGGAGACGCATATTGAAGGGTCCCAGAGTCAACTGTTAAACACATTAGGATATAAACTGGTATGTGCTACCTCACAAGGGGCGAAAACTTGGGCGGTTGCTATTTTGGCTAAAGGGAGTGGACTGGTGTTTAATAAATCCAAAATGACAAGTTTGGCCGTTGGGCTATCACCGAATGTAGTTACCAAATAGGGCAGAAACTGATAATTTGTGTTATCTACGGGACTAATACAGACAACCCTGGGGTTTTCAATGAGGTCTCTAACGAATTGGCACACTGGCCTCTTCCAGTGATGATCGCTGGGGACTTCAATATAAACCTCCCGTCAAACTGGTCATTGAACGACGACTGGGTGTATAAAGGACGTAAACCCAAAGTATTTCGCTCTCTCAAAGATCTGTGTCTCGTACACGGTCTGGTGGATAGCTGGCAGACTTCGAATACCAATATTGGTGATCCTGGCTACACCTATTATTCAAATCCGCATCGCACTCATGCCAGAAATGATTATATATTACTCTCAAATTCACTAAGTAAGAACTGTCATACAGGTAAATTGCCCAGGGTATTATCTGATCACAATCCTCTTTTCTGTACACTGACTAGTAGACCAATAAAATCAGAGCCAATCCATTGGACATTCGAAAAAGCATTATTAAATGACCCTCAATATCGTCTTCATATGAAAGATTGGATTCCCAAGTTCCTAGTTGAAAACATTGGTAGCACATCAATAGAGATTGTTTGGGATACCCTGAAAGCTGGGATTCGGGGCGAGACAATATCATATTCGCTTAGGTCAAATAGACGGGAGAAAGAGGAGATACAGAGATTACAGGATGAGCTAATGTTAGCAGAAGTAGGACTTGTTAATGCCACCGGTAATAGGGATACTACTGGGGATATTTCTAGCACCTTAGCTAAAGTAGCAATTGCCAAGGCAGCAATTACTAATTTATTTACAGATAAGGCAATCAGGAAAGCCACAGCACGAAAAGAAATAATTAAAATATGTTACTCATGGACCCCCTTTTTTCTAAAATATGTTACTGAACAAGTAGGCCATCAACTGGCGGTACGTTTACGACAACAGGTTAATGAAAACTTGATCAGGGAGATTATAGATCCAGTGGCAGGGCAATTAAAAGACCCAGAACTGATTCGGCAAGCATTTTGGAGGTTTTATAAAGAACTATATACGGAGAATGGCGAAGGAGACATGATCGAAATTGAAAGATACCTAGAGAATTGTGAAGGTGTAAGCCTTGAGGTAAATACGCAGCAGATATTAGAAGAAGCTCCTAATATGGAAGAGGTGTTGACCACAGTCAAGAGCCTTCCTAAAGGAAAGGCAACAGGTCTGGATAACATCCCCTCTGAGTTCTATGCTACATTCATAGACGACATTAAATATATCTTAAAGGATTTAACTACCCATATTTTTTGTGGGGGGGAACCGCCCAGTTCCTGGTCTAAGGCTAAAATTGTAATTTTTGCTAAAAGAGGGAAACCCCCAGAACATTTAGGGTCATATCGCCCAATTACCCTTATAAACGCCGATTCCAAAATATATTCTAAAGTCTTGGCAAACCGAATTGCACCTATAATACACAAAGTAATTCAGCACGGTTTTGTTCCCGGAAGATCAACTATAAATCACATTCAGAGGGGGATCACACTATTTGATGGAACAGGAACTACAGGAGACCCTATGGCCCTAATTCTGTTGGACGCAGAGAAGGCTTTTGATAGGGTCTCCTGGCAGTTTCTCTGGAAAGCAGTGGCGACAATGGGATTTGGAATCAAGTTTATTCAGGCAATACAAAAAATGTATATCAATCCCAGAGCTGTCGTATCTGTGAACGGAAGTCTAACTAAGGAAATTATCATTTCCAGGGGAACTCGCCAGGGATGTCCATGTTCGCCATTGCTCTTCGCAATATATATAGACTCCTTTGTTCGCTATTTGGATAAAAATAATAATATAATACCCATTATATCACAGGGGTTCGCTACCAAAACATTAGCATATGCTGATGACATTGCTATAGTCACCGCAGACCCCGTAGCTGCAATACTGACCATTGAGACTGAGGCAAGGAAATTTGGGAGGGTTGCTGGCTACGCGTTAAACCAAGGGAAGACACAAATCATTCTGAACCCAACAACAGGGATGGATGATCCAAGGGTGGTGAAGGAAGCGACATACCTCGGCGTCACAATTTCCTCAAAGCTTGAGGAAGTTGTGGATATTAACCTTAAGCCAATGCTAAATACAATACAAAGAGACTTACGACGTTTAGATAATCTCCACTTATCCATTATTGGAAGGGCAAATGCAATTAAAATGGTGTATTTTCCCAAAATACTATACCTTTTTAGGGCAATTTGTTTAGAATTTTCTAGCCAGTGGTTTACATCAATAGAACGTATCTTTTCTAGATTTATATGGTCATATGCACAACCCCGGCGGGCATATAGATATCTTACCCTTCCCAAGAATAGAGGTGGCCTAGCTCTTCCCAACTTAAGGAGATACTATTGGTCATGTGTGTTACTATAAAGCAAGGAACTATTGCAAGGAGGGGAAAACGCTGAGGAACAGACCGTTTCAATCTTTCAGCTATTGGTGGGGAACTCCAGCTATGGCTATTTTTGGATGCATACACACGATAGCTACCACAAAAAGGTCAAATTTAAGACTCTATATAGCTGCTTCAAGGTATGGAAGGCTGTTAAGAAAACATTAGGAATAGGACCAATTTCATTCTATACTCCGGTATTGAATAATCCAATTCTTCCTCAAATAATATTTAAAGATAACTGCGTAAACAAATGGTACAATTTAGGAATAACACAACTAGGGGATTTTTACACTACACAAGGGATTAAATCTTTTAACGCCCTGAAAGAAGAATTTGACTTAGATTGGCGGGACTTTTTATAGTACCTCCAAATAAGGGACTTTTTAACACAAACTTGGGGCAAGGATTCTTGGGGAAGAATGCACGATAGTAGAGACATTAATACATTTTAAGAAACAATCAATAGGTGGAGTTTATGGTTTATTCCTGGACATGTTTCTGGACGATTTAGATAAAACGGCAATGAAGTGGCATAGTAAACTCGAAATCTCAAAGGAAGGATTTTTATATTCCTATCAGCTAGCCCAAACCATACTTATTTCAACTAAATTACAGGCACAATTTTACAAAACCTGCTTTTTCTCTACTATACACCTGATAAGATCGCTAAATGGGGAACTGGCAAGGGAACTTGCTGCCCAAGATGCAATCTATTTAAAGCAGATTCTGTTCATATCTTCGCTTCTTGTCCAGCGCTAATACCTTTGACACAAGATATAGAGAGGTTTTTAACCTCAGTTCTTCTAAGAAATGTCATCCTGTCACATAAAGTAATGGTACTTGGGGCAGAAGACCCAGATAACCTTGAGAACGGCCATGATTTCATATTTGTAGCTATGGCAGTTTTGCGGCTATGCCTAGCCTCGGCTTGGCTCTACCCGCTACCACCCTCATTTCAACAGTGGTTAGCCAGACTTCTAGCTGTGCAGAACATTGAGATAGCAATATATAAGCGGAAAGGTAGATTGCGACGTAAAAGGGGTAAGAAAATCTGGGGCCCTCTTACACAATGGCGAGACGCATAAAAACTAACCTTTAGTACAATTACAAATGCTGTTATGTAGAACACCGAGATAGCCATATATAAGTTGAAAGGCAGATCGAGACGCAATGAGGTACGAAATACCTGGATTCCTCTTACACAATTACGAGACGTACAATACAAATCATAAATTGTTATAACTTTTGTTGTCTTCCGTGGTACTGTGAATATATTTTGAAAATTGTTTATAATGACTATGTATGTATGACAAGAACAATGTAAAGCACATGAGGTTAATGTGTAGAATGTCTACCTGTCCGGGGGTGGAGGGGGGGAATATTTATAAGTAAAAAAAAGACAGCAGCACTAAAAAAAAAAAAAAAAAAAAAAAAAGAAAGATTGGCGACCCATCCGGGGGACCTGCTTCCGGAGTTGCGGCTGCCCTGGACATCTTCGGCCCCTAGATATTTGGGGATTAAACTGGCACATACGCCAGAGTGGGTCCTGGAACTTAATCTAGGGAGGGTGGTGGAGAGGGTGCGGGGCTCAGTACGCTTTTGGAGGGAACTGCCTTTATCCCTGATGGGCAGGGTTGCGATCACCAAGATAATTGTTTTGCCCAGATGCCTCTACGCATTACAAAAATCATTATACAAGATCCTGGTTAGTTACTTTAAAACCCTGGACAGCTTGATGACAGACTTTCTGTACGGCCCTAGGAATAAACGCATCAGCCTATCAACACTACAGAGACCATGGCTAAACAGCAGGGCAGAGGTCTCATGTACAAACTTTTACCATATGGCTGCACAACTACAGCATGCCACTCACTGGTCAGATGATCAGGATAACTGGGAAAAACAGGAGGTACGGGGGAGTCTCCTTGACGGAATTATTGAAGCGCGGCAAGGGTGTCCCTAGGAAAGGCCCTTACAATATCCGTCATATAGATTTGAGAGATCAAAGTAAGAAAAGCGGTTGGACATGCACCAAACATCCCAGGCATGCCTATTTGGATGATACCACCGCACGCCAGCATTGCCAACTCCATGTCAGTACGAAAATGGAGGAACGGGGGATGTATAACACTAGGGATTTATATAATAATGGTTAATTTGTTATGAGAGAAGGTGCAGAGGCTTCCTTTAATTTGAGCAAGGGACAATTTCTGCAATATGCAAACAAGTCCCAGGTGGCTAGAGAGCTTTTGTAGTCCTTCCCTAAGAAGCCCCCATAACAAAGACTTCAGGTAATGATAGATATGGCTCAGTGTTGGCATCGGATTACTCGCATATACCGGGCGATACAAGAGGATAAGCCAAGGGAAATATTACCTGTTCAGGCGAGGTGGGACGAGATGGTGGGAGAACCTATGACAGTACAGGAATGGATCAGGATACATGAATGGGTTAAATTGGTGAACTCTAGCGCTCAATTTAAACTAGTCCAATATTATGTTGTACATCAGGCTTAACTCACCCCCAGGTTGCTAAGCAAAATATAACTAGACAGGTCCAGGGCTTGACCTTGGTATCGGGGGGGTGGAGGCCAACTTTCTGCATATGGTATGCACATGCCCCCTTATAGACCCATTCTGGGCGAACGTTTTACAGAAACTCAAGGCAGCCACAGGATGGGAGGTTCTCAGGGAGATCAAGATAGTATTATTGGGACTCCTGCCCATGCCTAGGAAGCAGAAGCTGAGTAGAAAATTCCTATAACTAGGACTAATACTAGCAAAAAGACGCATTGCGATAGCATAGCTAAACCCAACACTTCCGAATTGTGACATGTGGTTAAAGGACATATGTGAATGAGCAACAGCAGAGAAAGTCCGAAGGAAACAGGTCCGTAAAGATGACAAAGTAGAGGAAGACATCAGAGCCAGGATGGTAATGATCACTGATCTAAGGCCCCTTCCTAAATAAGGTTTTAAGTGAACTAAGATGAGAAAGGGTGGGTATTGGAAAGGTTACAAGACCACTGTTTATTCCTGAGAAGGCGAGAGCAAACAAGACAAAGACACAAAGTCTTGTAACAGACATTCACGAGGGGAGAGTTGAGGGATAAAGTTGGCATACGATAAATTATATGTATAGCAGGCAAAGAATAAAACCAAAACAGAGGAAAAGCAAGGTGCTGAGATTTTGGGTGTAGTATACAAAACGTGGAATATGGACTGTGTGGAAACTTGGAATGTGAAGAAGTATGCAGGAGTAATGATTGTCAATGTATACACTGTTGGAATAACTCAGATTGTACAACTCCTGATATGATTTCAATGGGACTAAAAAAAAAAAAAAGAAAAATTAGGTTAGGAGGATCAGCAGGACCCGGGCCTTGGTTCCCCAGTTGGACAGGGACTATCTACAGGGGAACTGAACAATGGAAGGCCTTGGACCATCACCTTAACTCCTTCGACGCTCATGACGAGCTCAGCTCGTCATGAGGACACCCCTCGTACACTCATGACGAGCTGAGCTCGTCATGATTGCATTGTTTTATGAGTTATTCAGCACAGCAAGGGAATTGCTGCAGCGCTGATGGTGTTAAGCTTACTAAAAATGTAGGTAGACTTCAAGGGAGTAATGGAGCAAAAAATGATTTAGCCTTTGTTCTTATAATTGTTTTATGTATTATTGGTGGACCAAAAATTTTAACATTTACATATTTGATATGATGATGGTTATTCCATTACAGGCTCTATATGTGATAATTTTGTGAATGATTTAAAAGTGAGTACAGCAAGTGATAATTTATGGTGTCATTGTGGAAAAACAAATCCAATTGACCTCCTTATTTTTCCACTGTATATTGTTTGTGCAGGAGTTCCTGCAACCAGCTGGAAAATACCAATCCGCTCAGGAAAAAGAAACAAAGGTACAATACAAGGGAATGGTAATAAAGTAACTGAGGCATTAGAGATTGATGGGTACTACCAAGAGCTACCATTTTTTCTGTGGAACAGGTTAGTGAGGGAACCAGATAAAGTGGGCTAGAAACCTGTACCGACCAGTTTGCAATAGGTCAACTGAGTGGCACTGAAGAGAAAGTATACTGCAGGTACCTCCAACCAGTCCATCATGAACTACAAGACACCTTCAGAGTTAATTGTTAAATAAACGCAAGGTCACATTTTCCTTGAAAAGTTAAGGCAAGGCTGTGTTTACATTATCATCAGGCTGCAGATGGCAGGGCTTGATAATAGGCAGTGCTTAGTCATATTTATAACCCAGGCTGCGGCACAGAGGCGAAGAACTAAGTTCTGATGTACATAATCCTTGTCAACTCAATATTGGAGTGTGAGAACAAAATACTGTTTCTGAATGCTTTTAAATGGGAGAAAATGAAAATAAAAAGTTACCTTAATGATTATGTTGACTCTGCATTTTAATTTTCTCCAGTTTCAAAGTGTTGCTTTTACAAACTTCATGGCTCTTGCTCCCAGTAGCCAGTAGACCTTTTGCCATATTTCTACCTCAAAAATAGTCTTTTTTCTTCAAATGGAAGAAATGTAAAGTGAAAAAAAATATTTCTATGAAACATTAAGGGCCTGATTTAAACCTTGGAGGATGGGTTACTCCGTCACAACTGTAATGGATATCCAGTCTGCCGAAATATAAATCCCATAGGACAACTAATACTACTGCATTCAAACACATGGGTTCAAGTAAAGCTAGGGATCGGAGACCATCTGACAAGAAAGATCTCAACTGCAATTGGGCTGAAACCTTGCAGCATGCTAGCTCCTACCCTGTTCAACCTGTTCATGGCAGACCTATCAACTTGACTAGACCGGTGTAATTCCCATGTCCTAAAGATGGGGTGGGGGGGTCTTGTACTTTTAAACGTATTATACACAAATGATCTGGTGCTAATCAGTCGAACTCCAATCGGCCTCCAACACCACACTAGACACAACACAAAGATACTGTGACGAAAATGGCTGGAGCATAAATCTGGACAAAACAAAAGTCATGCAATTGAACCAATAGAGGACTAAGGGAGCCTACCGCTGGCCCATGGCTTAACAACAGTTGGAAATTGTCCAACAATATAAATATCTGTAGAAACCTTCGCTGCTCAAAAGGAAGCAATAAAAAGGACAGGCACAGCAATAGAAGTGGCACCTAAAGAACAAACTTGATGGCACATGCTATTCTTCATCGATACAAGCTAAACTTTTACCGACAATCACTTAAGGAATCGAGGCAATGACAGGGAGAGATGCAGCCACATTACATGGTACAGTAACAGGAGCTCTTCAGATGATCTTCAATCCAACCAAATACATGTCACAAGTCCAAATAAGATTAGAATTCAGAATGCAGAGGCTGGCGTGTAAAGGAGTGTACCTCAAATGTTGGCATAAGATTAGACAATGGGAGCCAGGGTCTCTAAACACCCATCTATGGTCCAAACTATCAACTAAGAGAATGGCACCACAAGGGCCTACCGGGACGACTCTCTAGAGAAGCTTGCCCTGCAGGGCCTATGAGAGACTTCTGGGACTCACAACAGCATTAAAAACACTTGTCAACAAGACTGTCAAAAGAGTATACTTGTTGAAGGACAAAGCAGCTCTAGCGGCAAGGGCACAGGGATGGTTCATCTTACAGCTATACAAAGGCAGCCCCTCAAAACTATCTAGGCACTTGCTTCATCCAAACCTCTAAAAATAAATTTCTATGGTATTTTACTAGGCATTTTACCCTCTGTACTCCACCTACCACCATGGACTTTCAACAAGTCACCATCTGGTTGTCGGCTGTGTGGGGAGGAGAGAGATGATATTCTCCAATTGCTATGCATATCCAAAGATCTTTTGAGCAAACGCAGAGCAATGCTGAGACCACTCTTCAACCTTAAAAGAATACAGACCTGCAGGCAGGCGGTAAAAGCATGCTTCTCAGGCGATGACATACAATTAGGCTGCCACTTGGTAAGATTCATGACCATAGCTGAACAAAAGCTAAATAGTAGAGATACTGCTTAAGGACTCGGAGATCTCCAGGTGGAATCCGTCACTACTACATAAAAGCAGCCCCATGATAGGTATTGGTCCTAAATCTTTGGTGCAAAGGAAATAGTTTTACCATAGGCATAATGTAATGTATACAATGTGTATTGTAGCCCAATTGGCATATAAACTGCTTAATTAGCGCAGATATAATGTAACATAATTCAAATGGTTGCTTACCTCTTCTCATGGCCCAAATAGCATATAAACTGCCTAATTTGCACAGACATATTGGACTTCTAAATCTAACTATTGCCTCCTTTGCACATCGTTGCAGAATTTGCACATTGTTACTGAATTCAGATAAGAGGCCAAGAGACTAACTCAGCTAGAAAGCTATTCAATTTTACTGCATTTTGGGGGGGGCGTGGCCGAGCGCGAAGCAAGATGGCCGCTTAGTCTGCGAGCTCCGCTCGCCATGGCATGAATCCTTTCATTATCCTGCCTTCCCCTGCTTGCACAAGCTCGGGCCGACCTGATGCGGCGTCGGAAGACTCGGAGATTGGCTGGCTGCAACTCCGGAGTTAGGATGTGTCCGGCAACCCTCCTTTTTGATCCTTCTCGCCCAGACCGAGACTGAGCCCGCCCGCTGTCCGATGGGCCGGAGGTTGATGCCGGCTGCTGAGGTCACTCGAGGACGCGGCGCTGCAGGCCAGGACGCCCGTAGCTCGGAATTGCGGGAGGCAGCATCGGAACTGCTCAGGCGGCCGTGATTGACGAGCGCTGCCCAGGATACGGCTGCATGCACTGGAGATTCCGCACCATCGGCCAGTAAGACTGTTCCTTTGTTCTTGGGCTGCATGTGTGGGCCGGCTGGACGGGCGGGGGTCGCCATTTTAGATCGGGTGTAACGCTGCAAGCACTCGTGGACTTGGGGCAGACCTGTGCTTCTTTCGCGGACCCCAGTGACATGGAGATCGGCAATCTTGTATGTGGCTGGCGGGACTGTCCCTGGTGATGTGACCTCAGGCAGCACAGCGCGACCACTGCCTGCGCTTTCTATCAGGCGCCCACAGACAGAGTGACCTGCTTGCGGCCACTGCGAAATGGCGGATCGCTCGTGACAGCTTAGTGTGGAGGCTGTCCGTTTGGTGGCTGTCTTACTAGCTCCTTGACCAGGTGAAACTGTGTGGGATGCTGGCGCCGGTTGGGGAAGACACTATACTGATTGCAAGAGAGTCTGTGCCGGCCATGCGCGATGGAACCCACGGTTCGGGACCTTATTGTTGCCCTGGGCTCCCTCCGCCTTGCCTGGGTAAGGGAAGTCAGGGATCTTGGACGGAAACTGGACGCCATTCTTACCCCACCGACGGATGAGGGCTTCGACGGTCCGAGATAGAGTGCTGCTGCTAGTGACTCCCCACTGGCACCGGATGCAACTGCCGTGTACCTACAGATGGTTCCGCGGGGGGCCCTGCCTAGTGTTGGGGACGAGTTAAAGTCGACTGACCGTGTGAATGCGGCATTGGGGCCTGACACTGGAAAGCAGACGGATTGCCTTCTTGACACTGTTCCTTTGCCCATCCAATCCACGTTGCTTTTATTGTGTCGCGATTTGGGAGATTGGCCCGGAACTTTACTGTTGCGCCTACATGTCTGGAATTGCTGTCTTCTCGGCCCCCTGATGCTGGAGTCTCCCACGGAGTTGGTTCTGCCTTGTTTGCCTGGCTACTCTGACTGTCTGAGGTTGTACTGCATTGCTAACTATCAGTGGCCACGTATTGATGGCAGGGTCAAAATGGGCCAGGGGTGAACTCTTCTTCCTTGGTTTGCAGGACGGATGCCCGATCTACTATTGTGATGAGGACGCTTTTCTGATCCGTGATACGACGCCACTATTGCTTGTTGGTTTGTTGGTCTATTTGTGTTCGAACCTGAGCTACTTGGTGTGAGTGGGGGTGGGCGGGGATTTGGTATTGGTGACTTTCCCCCGTTTCTTCCCTTTCATTGGGACACTTTTGGTGCGATGGGCACGTTAGTCGGGGGGTGGGCCATAGCCTCTTCGACGTGCAGGGTGGGGGGTTGGAGGGGTGGGGATCTTGGGTTTATCTATTCTTTGCTCTATGGCCTTCTCTTGCCTACGTCTTTCTTCCTAAATTTCGGGTTTTCGTTTTGAGGGCGACAGGCACGCTGCTAGGGGGGGGGGGTAGGCCGTAGCCTCTGCAGGGGTGCAGGGTGGGGGGTTGGGGTTCTTGTTTTGTTTTCCCTTAGTTACTATGGGCCTTTTTTCTTCCTTTTCTTTCTCTTGTGTCTTCTTTTCTTTTCTTTCTTTCTCTTATTTCCTTTGGATCGATACGCTGGGTTAGTTGGATGCCTCTCGTTGTTCTCCGCTTCTTGCGGTCCTGTGGGAGGTACCAGGGTTGTTTTACGTACCGGGATGGGCGATGACTGGTGTGTTGCTTGCATGGTTTATGCTTACCCATTGATAGTCTTTAGCACCGATATTCCGAAAATGCTTGCTGTTCAACTGCTCTGTTGTACGCATTGCCCACTCGGTACTCCCTGCTTGACTGTGCGGCTTTTGATCCTTCATATTCTATAAATTTTAAAAATGAACCTTAATTCCTTCTGGTACTCAGTGGACGCTCTGGTTATAGTGTAACTTGACATGCTTGCTATTTTTATCGGTGTGCTATTGAGTTACCGTAAATTTGCTAATGTGCTCTATATCGTAGCCGCGGCCGGCCAGGTGGTTGTAGGCCCGTAACTGTTTGCGGAATTGTACAATAAATAAAATAAAAAAATGTACTGTGTTTTAAAACATTAGGTGAAGTCCCTAATTATGCACATGGGAACCATATAGCAGTTTACATACACTGTCCACTGATAAATAAAAACATTAAACATTTTATTATTAGCAAGCAATGCATTCTGGGGAACATGTTTTAAACGGGACACTGTTTGCTTTTCTATTCTTAACCTTGTTTTACTATTTATCATGCATGTTGCTGCAACGGTATTAATTAATCATGCAAATAAACTTACTTACCATAGGATATTATGGAATTTATATTTCGGCGGATGGGATATCTGTCACCGTTGTAACGGAGTAACCCATCCGCCGAAATCAGGCCCTAAATTGTGATGTTTTTCTCCACTTTCAATTTAGCGAATTACTTAATGTTTTATGAAGCATGCTTCTTCACTTTAAATTTCTCCTGCATTTTTATGTGATAAACATGACACTATGCCTACAGACCACTTGTGCAAGATGCATGCTGTTTGTAAATATGACACTTGGAAATAGGAGAAAATGTAAATGATTAGTTTTCTGAAATCCATATAAACAAAATTACATCTTCAGTTAAAATGTTTCCCATTCCAAAGCGCTGCCTTTACATTGAGCAGTCATTTATTTCTCAGTGGCTGGTAGAGGTAGTGCCATATTTATCACTGAAAAATACAGCCATTATTATAGTGGGAGAAATTTAAAGTGCAGAAAAATGTTCCTTATTATGAACATTTTTCTGCTCTTTGAATTTCTTACATTTAAAAACACATTTTTGTATATTTGTGTTATACATGTAACGGTGCCACATACGGAAATAAAACCTCCTTCTGGTCGCGTTTGTGGTGGCCAAATTAGGCCCTCTGCCAGTGCCTGTGAAAAAAGGCAAAAACCTGGGTGCCCAAATGGACAGCAAACTTATTTGAAGACCAAGTCAACACAGTTACTACTTCTACCTTTTTTACTCAGATTTGGATCAAAAGGATTTTTCTATTTATTCCACTTGAGGTGCAAAACACCGATGTGACCTCACTGGTTGTGTCAAAATTGGATTACTGAATTGGACTTTATTTATATGTACATCAACATCATAAAAAACTTCAAACGTTGCAATACGCAGTAGCTAGACTGAATTGTAAACATTTAAGTCAATCTCAGGTGAAATTCAGGAACTACACAGGCTCCCAGTGAACTATCCCATTAAGTTTTAAGCTTTTTGTACAGCCTTTAAAGTCCTTCACAGTAATTGACCCTTACCATCTTAGGCAGAGCCTTAAATGGTACATACCAAATAGAACACTTCATTCAATGTAAGCTTAAACCTTAGTGGTTCCCAGATTCAAAAAAACTAACTGGGGAGACAGAAGCTTCATCATGGGTACAGCAAAGGCATGGAAATCTCTGCCTTTCCAAATCAGATCTTCCCCCAATCTACTCACCTTCAGAAAGGAACTGAAAACATGGCTATTTAACATCTAGAGCTTGCTCTCACATTGTCTGCTGTGAATTGAGCTATCGCCAGCGTACCTCCGGGTGGCAGAGTGCATTACAAATTTATTTCACATAGCATATGGCGAAAGGTTGCCCTGTGCCACAAGTACATATGTCAAAGCCGGTCAGTTACCCATAAACATGTATCCTATTCATACATGTTCATACAAACCCAAAGACCACGGTCTCACTGACACACATGGCAGCCCTGACACAGTACCCTAGTCAAAGTATGTTGTTCAAACCATAGTATCATGCCCTATAGACATTGGGTTTAAAGTCAATTAATCTGGGTGTGGGGGTGTCTGGTAACAATGTGCGAGATGCTTGGCTTTCAGTAGCTCACAATGACTCTCACTGATCAGAAGTAGCTCCCACTAAAGAAAGGGGTGGAGACCCAGTGATACTGCCTTAGCAGTGGGAAAAGAATTTGCCAGTAATCACTGGTTCCCCCACACTTTCCATGTCTCATTAAAACCCGAGTTTCTCTTGCCCTAGGGTGACCAGATGTCCTGGGTTTCCCAGGAAGGACAGTCCCAGGTTTTGATGGACAGTCTCGGTCTCCCGACACATTTCTTTATTTTTCATAAATGTCCTGGTTTTTGGAACACAGGTCAGGTAATTGCAATGGTATGGATAACTAGAAGGTATGCTCTACTTACACGCTTCAGAAGAATACAAAATAAGCAATTTATTTTGTGTCTGGCAGCACAAGAGCAGTCGAGTCGGTTGCATGCTCCCAGCAGCAGTAGAAGGGAGAAAGGGTGGGGAGGTGGTCAGGGGGCATAGGCTGGATGACCAGCTATCGATAATGTTAAGTAAATGTAGCCTTGTAAATGTATGTGTATGTGCACATACGTTTAATAAATACATACATCAAAAGTTATCAAGCTTTACTGAAAATAACACCACAATCACGAGTTTTAATATGTTGAGGATACTGCATTGTGGGACTTGAATGCACTTGGTCACGTGGGGACAGGGATTAAATGCATAAGTGTCCTGTTGCCTCCTTCCTATGATTAAGGCAGTGAGGTGGTAGACTACTCACCGAATGTTGTGTTCTGGCGGTCGCCAGTAGGTAGTTCTAGTTAGGATTTTTTTCAATGCAAAATCTCAAAATTCTATTGTGAATAACTTTGGCGCCGGTTGACGAATCTGCCTGAAAATTTCCTCAAATTTGCCTCGCGGAGCTCCGGTCTTTCCCTAAAAGTTTCGGGGGGATTCGTCAAGCAGGGGCCAAGATAAAAGGGGGGTCCCAAAACGTGTTTTCCCCATGTTAATTTCCATAGGGCGGTCGACCTCACTTTTAGCCCGAACGGCCGAATGGATTTCCACCAAACTTGGCAAAATTGTAGGGACTGGTAGCCCGATGTGCCTTTGCTATGTCTCAAGATTTGTGCTCCAGTGGTTTTAACGAAAATTAACTTTGAAAAAATATATATTGGGCTACATTGGGCTATATATATGTTAAAGCCCAAATGTAGCCCAATGTAGCCCAATGTACCCCACAGATGGCCACCAGAGACAAAAAAAACAAATGTAGCCCAAATATCAGCCAGATGTAGCCCAACTATAGCCCAATGACAGAATGTCCCAGAGTGTTCTAAAGAACAACTAGAGCGCTAACAGTCTTACTTATGACAAAAGTATGGCACACCTCAAGTCATCTTGATTGGAATAAAGTGTTAACACTTAAAACATTTAATTTGCAAAGGAACAAAATGAGGGGGTTCATTTTGCCATAGAAATTATGATTAGTGCTGAAGAAAGAAAAATTAGGGCACATTTTGAGTGACTTCTCAAATCCTCTTATATTTCATTAAAAAAATTCTGATATGCAGTCTCCCAAGATGGCCACCAGAGACAAAAGAGCCCAAATGTAGCCCAAATATCAGCCAGATGTAGCCCAACTATATCCAAATGACAGAATGTCCCAGAGTGTTCTAAAAAACAACTAGAACGCTAACAGTCTTACTTATGACAAAAGTATGGCACACCTGAAGTCATCTTGATTGGAATAAAGTGGTAACACTTAATACATTTAATTTGAAAAGGAACAAAATGAGGGGCTTCATTTGATATATATATATATTCACTGAAAAAACCATAGGTTTCACACCAGTTATAGTTAGCTGGAAATTTTACTGATATAAAACCATTGAAATTCCCACGTTATAGTTAGTCGGACTCACTATAACTTGCGCGTGCAATGCACTGCTGATGACATCACATATTACATCACTCATGACATGGTGAGTGACATCACTCATGACATCACTGATGACACCATCCAGTGAATATGTGTCTTTCTGAAAAATAAATATTAGTGAGTTATGTTTAAATATTTAAATACATATATTAGTGTTTCACTTTGTGTATAAGTGGCTACATGTGTTGATAAGTAGCTACATGCGTATGTATATGGGTTATTTGATATTTTTATTAGTATCAGTTTGAGTGTCTATATGGTTTGGTGGGGGTATTACTTAGCACATAGATGCATGAGTGACTGACTCTTTGTTTGTATGTGTTTTGAAGACAGCATATGTACAGGACTGTATGGGTGGATGAGTGTCTATATGTGTTTGTTAGTGAGTGAATGACTGTCTCACTAGTGTCTTTATCAGTAACTACATATGTTTTAATCTAGTATATATGAATATTGATGTATATAAGTGAGTATATGTGAGAGTAAGAGATTGTAAGAGTTCCTGTTTAAATAAGTATGTGTTTCTATAAGTGATTGTTTAAGAGAATAAATATGTGTAATTTTCAATAGAAGTAAGGTGGAAGTGTGTGTATAACTCTATATTCAAATAAATGGTTGTTCAATAGTTTATTTGCACGTGTGAATATGTGTGTGAGTAACTTTTGGATGAATGTCGGTGTGTAACAGGATGTATAGGTGTATCTCTTCATATGATGAGTGAGTATATGTATGAGTGACTATATAGAACTGTTGGTGAATGAGTGGATGTGTATATAGATAGTGGAAGTACAGAATTGCTTGTTGTAACTGATATAGGTATGTCCATTTTTTAAAAATTTCAGTTTCTATTTTTGAATATGTGTCTCAAGGGTTACTTTACACTGAGAGGAGGTCTGTCACTGTGTCACAAGGATGGTGTCATCAGTGATGTCATGAGTGATGTCACTCACCATGTCATGAGTGATGTAATATGTGATGTCATCAGCAGTGCATTGCACGCGCAAGTTATAGTGAGTCCGACTAACTATAACGTGGGAATTTCAATGGTTTTATATCAGTAAAATTTCCAGCTAACTATAACTGGTGTGAAACCTATGGTTTTTTCAGTGAATTTAATAGGTTTTTTAAATGCTAATTCCTAACTATAACCGGTGTGAAACCTATGGTTTTTTCAGTGAATTTCATAGGTTTTTTAAATGCTAATTCCTAACTATAACTGGTGTGAAACCTATGGTTTTTTCAGTGAATTTCATAGGTTTTGTTAATGCTAATTCCTAACTATAAGTTTCACTTTATAAATAAGACTGTTAGCACTCTAGTTGTTCTTTAGAACACTCTGGAACATTCTGTCATTGGGCTACAGTTGGGCTACATCTAGTTGAAATTTGGGCTACATTTACAATTTTTGGTCTCTGGTGGCCATCTTTGGGCTACATTGGGCTACTTTGGGCTACATTTGGGCTACATTTTGGCTCTAACATATATTAAGCCCAATGTAGCACAATACATATTTTTATAAAGTTAATTTTTTTACAAACCACTTCAGAATAGGGCTACCTGTCCCTACAATTATCCCATTTTTTTTTTTTTAATTTTTGGGGGGAGCGCTCCTAGAGCGCGCCCCGGAGTGCGCCCCGAAAAGCGTATTTCTGAAAAGCGCCCCCGGGCGCGCTCCGGGGAGCGTCTCGTGAGCGCCAATATCGCAAACGAAAACATGATCGTGACGTATCGCGTAGCCGCGACCGCGTGATACGCACGGCGTAAGCGCACCCGGAAGTACTCGAGCGAATATGATCGCACAACGTAAACTTCCGACGCGCTTACGCTGCGCGCCCCCGTGCGCGTAGCGTAAGCGCGTCGGGTCATGTGAGCAGAAAATAACACTTTTCATTGGTTCATAACAGTTTTAGTTTCATAATGATGAAGCCCCTGGTCTTGTGACCTGAAAATAACACTTCTCATTGGTTCAGGACAGTTTTTTTTTCTAAATGATGAAAGACCCCACCTTTTTTCCTTATTCTGACTTTGTCCTTTGACTGAGGAAGACCTGTTTGTTGCTCTCTCTACTTTTTTGCTCCAAATAATGGCTTCAGTAGTAGCATCAGCTGGTGCATCTGCCCCACCACCACCACCACAACCACCAAGAGGACCAGCTCCAAATTATATTGGTGGTCAAGAACAGGAGGAGGAGGAAGAGGAAGAGGAGGAGGGGAGAAGAAGATGGCTGCCAGAAGAAAATACACCTTACAAACCCAAACCACACATTGTATGGCAGTTTTTTTCAATCCCAGAGGGGCAAAAAAGGTGAATGCGCCCAAGGTGACTTGCCTCATCTGCAATGATGAACTTTCACGGGGCAACCCAAACAAAAAATATTCTTTTGGTAACTATACCATGATTCGGCACATGACCAGAAAGCACCCAAACAACTACTCTCGAGCAGAGTTCAGGGAACTGGCCAGTAACCTCCCCCAGTCATCAAGGACCCCCTCCCAAAGAAACCAACCCACCTCATCAGAACCAGAAACATCCGAGGTGATGCCTTGCATTCAGCCGAGATTTGCTGATTTTAAAATCACTTGTTCTGCATGTGGCAAGCTTATCGCCTATGGCGAAAAAAGCGTTAAGCTCATCGTCCTTGCAGGTGATAATCACAAGTGCCCCAAAAAGAAGTAATTTTTGGGGTTTTTTGTTTTTTTGCTCCAGTTGAGCCAGTTTCAATTCCCTTTTTTTGTTTCTCCCCCTAAAAAAATACAAAAAAAATATAAAACTGTTTTGAAAAGCCAAAAAAAGTTCAAAAAGTTCAAAAAACACAAAAAAATATAAAACAACAAAAAGAAGAAAAAAAAAGTTCTTTTTATAACTACCTCCAATTTCTAAATAAAAACTTTATTTTTTAAAAAACTCTCATCTTTTTCCCTCATTTTACGCTCCCCGGTGCGCTACCTGGTGCGCGCACCGGGCGCTTCCCCCGCGCAAAACGAAAAAAAAAAATATATATTTTAAATGCCCCGCGGGGCCCTTTTATAGCCCCCACATCAAACCTAGGGGGTCAAAGGGGTCTATCCCTGACGCCTTATGGTCAGTTCCCCCTTTGTTTTAGCCACCTCTTATGTCTCGATTTTACCGAGACACAAGATGGCGGCCGCTCTGGACTGTTTCGAATGTTTGCAGACACCCGAGAGCCAATCAGCTTTCCATGCGCACCTCGCGTCACCGTCACGCGCCCGGAGCGCTCCCTGGTGCGCGCACCGGTGCGCTGCTATAGATATATATATTTTTTGTAACCTAAATTACTCAAAATCCACTGCAGCACATATCTTGAGACATAGCAAAGGCACATCGGGCTACCAGTCCCTACAATTTTGCCAAGTTTGGTGGAAATCCATTCAGCCGTTCGGGCTAAAAGTGAAATCGACCGCCCTATGGAAATTAACATGGGGAAAACGCGTTTTGGGACACCTCTTTTATCTCGGCCCCCGCTTGACGTATCCCCCCCAAACTTTCAAGGAAGGACCGGAGCTCGACGAGGCCATTTTCAGGAAATTTTCAGGCAGATTCGTCAACCGGTGCCAAAGTTATTCCAAATAGAATTTTGAGATTTAACATTGAAAAAAATCCTAACTATAACTACCTACTGGCGACCGCCAGTAGGTAAAATATATATATATATATATATATATATATATATATATATATATATATATATATATATATATATATATATATATATATATATATATATATATATATATATATATTACCTACTGGCGGTCGCCAGTAGGTAGTTATAGTTAGGATTTTTTTCAATGTTAAATCTCAAAATTCTATTTGGAATAACTTTGGCGCCGGTTGACGAATCTGCCTCAAAATTTCCTCAAAATTGCCTCGCGGCGTTCCAGTCCTTCCCTGAAAGTTTGGGGGGGATTCGTCTAGCGGGGGCCGAGATAAAAGAGGGGTCCCAAAACGCGTTTTCCCCAAGTTAATTTCCATAGGGCGGTCGATTTCACTTTTAGCCCGAACGGCTGAATGGATTTCCACCAAACTTGGCAAAATTGTAGGGACTGGTAGCCCGATGTGCCTTTGCTATGTCTCAAGATATGTGCTCCAGTGGATTTTGAGTAATTAAGGTTCAAAAAAATATATATATCTATAGCCGCGCTCCGGTACGTGCACAGGTACGCGCACCGGGCGCGCCACGCGAGGTGCGCACGGAAAGCTGATTGGCTCTCGGGTGTCTGTAAACATTCGAAACAGTCCGGAGCGGCCGCCATCTTGTGTCTCGGTAGGATCGAGACACGAGAGGTGGCCAAAACAAAGAGGGAAATGACCATAAGGGGGCAGAGTAGACCCCCCCTTGACCCCCTAGGTTTGATGTGGGGGCTATAAAAGGGCCCCGCGGGGCATTTAAAATATTTTTTTTTTCGTTTTGCGCGGGGGAAGCGCCCGGTACGCGCACCGGTGAGCGGCCCGGGGAGCGTACTATGAGGAAAAAAGATGAGTTTTTAAAAAATGAAGCCTTTATTTAGAAATTGGAGGTAGTTCTAAAAAGAACCTTTTTTTATCTTCTTTTTGTTGTTTTATATTTTTTTGTGTTTTTTGAACATTTTGTACTTTTTTTGGCTTTTCAAAACAGTTTTATATTTTTTTTGTATTTTTTAGGGGGAGAAACAAAAAAAGGGAATTGAAACTGGCTCAACTGGAGCAAAAAAACAAAAAACCCAAAAAATTACTTCTTTTTGGGGCACTTGTGATTATCACCTGCAAGGACGATGAGCTTTACGCTTTTTTCACCATAGGCGATAAGCTTGCCACATGCAGAACAAGTGATTTTAAAATCAGCAAATCTTGGCTGAATACAAGGCATCATCTCTGATGTTTCTGGTCCCGATGAAGTGGGTTGGTTTCTTTGGGAGGTGGTCCTTGACGACTGGGGGAGGTTACTGGCCAGTTCCCTGAGCTCTGCACGAGAATAGTTGTTTGGGTGCTTTCGGGTCATATGACGAATCATGGTATAGTTAACAAATGAATATTTTTTGTTTGGGTTGCCCCGTGAGAGTTCTTCATTGCAGATTAGGCAAGTTATCTTGGCCGCATTCACTTTTTTCTTGCACTCTGGGATTGAAAAAAACTCCCACACAATGTGTGGCTTGGGTTTGTATGGGGTATTTTCTTCAGGCAGCCATTTTCTCCTCCCCTCCTCCTCTTCCTCTTCCTCCTCCTCCTCTTCTTGACCACCAATATAATCTGGAGCTGGTCCTGTTGGTGGTGGTGGTGGTGGTGGTGGGGCAGATGCACCAGCTGCTGTTGCTACTGAAGCCATTATTAAGATCAAAAAGGTACAGAGATGTACAAACAGGTCTTCCTCAGTCAAAGGACAAAGTCAGAATAAGGAAAAAAGGTGGGGTCTTTCATCATTTGGAAAAAAAACTGTCCTGAACCAATGAGAAGTGTTATTTTCAGGTCACAAGACCAGGGGCTTCATCATTATGAAACCAAAACTGTTATGAACCAATGAAAAGTGTTATTTTCAGGTCACATGACCTGACGCGCTTACGCTACGCGCCCCCGGGCGCGCGCTGCGGGTCGCGTAGCGTAAGCGCGTCGGATGTTTACGTTGCGCGATCGTATTTGCTCGAGTACTTCCGGGTGCGCTTACGCCGTGCGTATCACGCGGACGCGGCTACGCGATACGTCACGATCATGTTTTCGTTCGCGATATTGGCGCTTACGGGACGCTCCCCGGAGGGCGCCCCGGGGCGCTTTATAAAAGTACGCTTTTTGGTGCGCTCCCCGGGGAGCGCACCGGGAGCGCTCCAAAGCAAAAAATAAAATAAAAAAATTGGGAAAAATTGTAGGGACTGGTAGCCCTATTCTTAAGTGGTTTTTACGAAAATTAACTTTGAAAAAATATATATTGTGCTACATTGGGCTATATATATGCCAAAATGTAGCCCAATGTAGCCCAAAGATGGCCACCAGAGACCAAAAAATCCTAATGTAGCCCAAATATCAGCTAGATGTAGCCCAACTGTAGCCCAATGACAGAATGTACCAGAGTGTTCTAAAGAACAACTAGAGTGCTAACAGTCTTATTTATAAAGTGAGACTTATAGTTAGGAATTAGAATTTAAAAAACGTTTGAAATTCACTGAAAAAAAACAGGTTTCACACCAGTTATAGTTAGGAATTAGCATTTAAAAAAACAATGAAATTCACTGAAAAAAACATAGGTTTCACACCAGTTATAGTTAGGAATTAGCATTTAAAAAACCTATTAAATTCACTAAAAAAACCATAGGTTTCACATCAGTAATAGTTAGCTGGAAATTTTACTGACATAAAACCAATGAAATTCCACGTTATAGTTAGTTGGACTCACTATAACTTGCGCGCCTGCAATGCACTGCTGATGACGTCACATATTACATCACTCATGACTTGGTCAGTGACATCACTCATGACATCACTGATGACACCATCCTTGTGACAGACTGATAGACCTCCTTTCAGTGTAATGTAACCATTGAAACACATATTCAAACAATAGAAACTAACATTTTCAAAAAAAATGGAGATACCCATACCAGTTACAATAACCAATTCAGTAATTCCACCATCTATATACACATCCACTCATACACCAACAGTTCTATATAGTCACTCATACATATTCTCACTCATCATATATAGTGATACACATATACATCCTGTTACACACCGACAGTCTTACAAAAGTTACTCACACACATACTCACACATGCAAATAAACTATTGAACATCCATTTATTTGCATATACAGCTATACATACATTAGCACATTACTTCTAAGGAAACTTACACATACTTACTCTCTTAAACAATCACTTATAGAAACACATACTAATTTAAACAGGAACTCTTTCAATCTCTCACTCTCACATATACTGACTTATATACATCAATGCTCATATATACAAGATTAAAACATATGTAGTTACTCATAAAGACACTAGTGAGACAGGCATTCACTCACTAACACACACATATACACACTCATCCACCCATACAGTCCTGCACATATGCTGTCTTCAAAACACATACAAACAGTGAGTCAGTCACCAACCCATGCAGCCACTTATACACAAAGTGAAACACTGATACATATATTTAAATATTTAAAAATTACTCGTTAATATATGTATTCATTAAGATACACTTAATAAGGCAGTTAACCAATCAATTCTTTTTTAAAAAAAACATCCATTTACACACTTATTTAACCATTTATTCTTCCATCGTCCTTTACAAATACAAATATAAAACATTTATTTTTCATAAAGACACACATTCACTGGATGGTGTCATCAGTGATGTCATGAGTGATGTCACTGACCATGTCATGAGTGACGTAATATGTGACGTCAACAGCAGTGCATTGCAGGCGCTCAAGTTATAGTGAGTCCAACTAACTATAACGTGGAATTTCATTGGTTTTATGTCAGTAAAATTTCCAGCTAACTATAACTGATGTGAAACCTATGGTTATTTTAGTGAATTTAATAGGTTTTTTAAATGCTAATTCCTAACTATAACTGGTGTGAAACCTATGGTTTTTTCAGTGAATATATATATATATATATTCACTGAAAAAACCATAGGTTTCACACCAGTGATAGTTGGGAATTAGCATTTAAAAAACCTATTAAATTCACTGAAAAAACATAGGTTTCACACCAGTTATATTTAGGTGGAAATTTTACTCGCATAAAACCACTGAAATTCCCACGTTATAGTTAGTTGGACTCACTATAACTTGCGCATGCAATGCACTGCTGATGACGTCACATATTACATCACTCATGACATGGTCAGTGACATCACTAATAACATCACTGATGACATCTAAAATGACATCACTGATGACATCATCCAGTGAATGTGTATCTTTCTGAAAAATAAATATTTTTTATATATGTATATTTAAAGGTTGATGGAAGAATAATTGGGTAAATAAATGTCTAAATGGATGTTTTTTGTGTAAAATTGATTGGTTAACTGACTTATTAAATGTATCTTAGTGAATACATATATTAGCAAGTAATGTTTAAATATTTAAATATCTGGGGGAGGAGCTACGCCGCGAACCGAGATGGCCGCATAAGCTCCAGGCTCCGCCGACCTCCGCCGGCGGCTCGTCTATCCTGTTGTTCATCCTCTACCCATGCCCTATGCCTGGATGTATGAAGGTTTCCTGATGTAACCGGTGCCGTCCCGGACTTCCTACCTTATTCAGCGACGGAGTTATGTCATGTCCCATTTTCGGCCTACTCCTGGGCTGCCGCCGGGACCTCGATTTCTGAACTGTCCGAGGGGGAACTGATCAACATCAGCTGTGGGACCGAGATTGTGGCTGGTCTTCTGGATTTGCATAATTCTTTCCACTTTCGACTTGTGACCTCGTTGATGGATGGTGCCGGAGAAGAGACATCGTGACGTGCTATGATCCTCCTGCACCGTGGCTGGGGGCTGTGTGCCTGACCCTCGTTTCCCGGTCCGGGGGCTGACGGGCTGCACCCACGGCCGGTGACTGTTGAGCGTGCCAGTTCGGGGCGCCCCTGTTGTTGAGATCGCTTAAATGTGTGCCCGGAGCCCGGCGATGTGGGCTGGCGATTGTGTCCCCCTCCGTCCTTTGGGCCCCGAGATGGAGGGGATTGATAGCGCACATTCATTGAGTTCCGTAATGGCAGCGATTGGGGCGCTCCGCTCACAATACACCGTCACATGTGTCTCTCTGGCGGCAAAGCTGGATGTATCTGCTCGCGACCGGACACTGACGCTGTAACACCTGACCAGCGATTTGCGGTCCAGTCGAGCGATTTGACCCGCCATCTTAAGGTACCTGAGCGGCAGCCCGACTTCGCTCCTTTGGGGGTCGGCCTCACTTCTCCTTTACCCGCTACAGTGCTTGGTCTTCCCTACACGTTTCCTATCCGATGGAGTATCGTCGCTGGAGGTTCTGATCGCCAATGCCGAGTCTCAGGGTCCTGTCGAAGGGGACTGCCATTTTTCTTCGTCCCGGCCCGTCTGTATAACGGAGGCCGCCATTTTGTGTCCGGACTTTGTTCCATCTTCAGTGCCTCGGACTGCCATGGACGCTTTGTATACCTCTGGTCGGCTGCGGCTTGGTTGGTGCGTGCTCCGGAACGGATTCGCACTGGTCAGGGCTGATTCCGACTTCGAGTTGTTCTTGCTCCTCGCCACTGCTTGGACCACCTGAGACGCTCCCTCTGATTGCATTTGTCCTGACTTTGGCGATAGATCTCTCCGTGATACTTGCAGGGTTGACTTCTACTTTCCTGGGATTGCACAGAGTATCTCGCCGGGGGTGGGGTGTGGGGGGTTTCTTATTGGTGACTGTCCTCCCCTTGATAATGCCGAATGTTGCTTTGATTGACGATGATTGTGCCTTGGGGAGGTCACTGCCGGCGGGGGGTACCGGGTGTCCGGGAGTGTGCTTGTTTCTCTCCTCCTCCACTTTTTGTACTTTTTCCCTTCTGTGGGGCAGTTTCGGGGTGACAGGCACGCTGTTAGTGGGTTAGGCCGTAGCCATTACAGGGGTGCAGGGTGGCGGGTGCGGGGGGGTTTGTTATTTTAGTTTGTTTTGTTCTATGGTCCCTATCGCTCTTTTCCGGCTTTGGGAGGGTTCTTTCCTCTTTAGTAGGGTTGGCTGTCTCTAGGCGGCTGCCTAGATTACATAGCTGCTGTAGTCATAGCCTATCTCCGACTGTAAATGGGGTACGTCCCCCTTGTCTCTTGTGTATTCTCATGTAAGGTGTGATGTCCTTGTTGTTGCAGCCCCTACTCTTCTTCTAAAATTTAAAAATGAAAACCTCATATCCTGTTGCGAGCCTCACAGTCACGTTTTGTGTACCTTGAAATATCCTGATTGTCGATTGGCCTAAGTTTCTCCTGCTCCTATTGATTGTTTTTGCGGCCGGCCATGTTGGTTGTGGGCCTGCGCATGTATCTCCTTATTTTTTGAATACAGGTTTTCAAAAAAAAAAAATTAAATATCTGTATCTGTGTCTCACTTTGTGTATAAGTGGCTGCATGGGATGGTGAGTATCTACATGAGTGTGTATATGGGTTATTAGTTGTTTTTTTGAGTATCAGTGTCTGTATGGTTTGGTGGGGGATATTACTTAGAGCGCAGATGCATGAATGAGTGACTCACTATTTGTATGTATTTTGAAGACCGCATGTGTGCAAGACTGTATGGGTGGATGATTGTGTGTATGGGTGGGTTAGTGAGTATGTGTTTTTATAATTGATTGTTTAAGAGAGTAAATATGTTTCCGTAGAAGTAGGTGTAGTGGTGTGTATATAGCAGTATAATCAAGTAAATGGTTTTTTGATAGTTTATTTGCATGTGTGAATTTGTGGGTGAGTAACTATATGGATGTGTATTAGTGTGTAACAGGATGTATAGGTGTTGGACAGGCCACGTGAAGGGCTCGCTCCCTCCCCGCATGACAAGGCCCGAGCCCGGCCCTCCAGGTGTTACCGACAGAAACCACCCGCTCCCCGACTCATACGGGACTCCTGCCCCCAGACATCTCTGCATCATGGGCCCGAATCACTACCAGCCCCCTCGCCCGGCCTGGGCGCCATCTTGGGCACTGCACCACGAGGCCGCGTGGCCTCCGATCGACCCTAACCCTGGGCCTGGCCAGGCCCCGACATCCCGGCACCACCATCCACCCAGGAGGTGAACGGACCACTTGGCAGGTCAATGGGAGAAAGAAGTGTTGATGGCTCTCCCCCGCCAGGTGCCGATCGCCCCCAGCTCCCCCAGGCGCTGGCTCCACCCCCCTGCTGGGTGTCTGGACTCCCTCATCCTGGACCTCCCGACCTCCAAGTGCGAGGGTCCGGACATCAAAGGGCGCCAGACCTATAACTGAGGCAGCTCCAGAGCAGGAAGGCAGTTGTATCCTGGAGTCGAGAGACGCAGTGAAGAACTCATCCTTGACGGACTACTGGCGCTGCCGTAGCCCTGCCTTGTGAACTACTGTCTTGCCTGCTGGCGCTGCCGCAACCTTCTGAAACCTTCATCCTCGTCGGGACCTGCTGGCGTGGCCGCGGACCGTTTGTAACTACCACCTTCTCGGGGCCTGCTGGCTCCGCCGCGGCCCGATCATCTAGAACGCCGAGCTCGAGGATTGTGAGCTATCCATCTCATCATCGCATCTACCAGATTGGTAACAAGACTGTCCCGCTACCCCTTCTCCCCAAACCAAGAGACTCGAATCGAGGGGACCCCGGAGTGCAGACCTCCTTGTACCATTCCACCGTACTTAAAGATTGCTTATAAAGAACGTTAAACCTTATTTCTGTGTGGTGTACATCTGTGGGGGGGGGAAGTTACTAGTCTGTACGATCGCTGGAGACGGCTCTCCCCGGAGACCTCTCCCCTTGTCCTCGGCCGACCCTCCCGGTCCGTCTAACATTGGTGGCCAGCGGCGCGATCCGAATCAACGCGTAATCGTACAGAGAGTAGCTCACCCCACGACGAAACCACAATGACAACCAAAGAGAGCGGATCCACCGAGAAATTCCAGATGGAGAAATTGGAAGAGTACAGCCATCGTGAGTTGAAACAATTCTGCATTGAACTAGGTATCGCTACCACCGGTCTGAGTACTAAAGACGATTTCAAGCACGCCATTGAGTCATGGGCAGAAACCGGGGCCGTCAGACCCCCGGACCAAAATGTTGCAGCATCAGAGAGGAACACCACGGCTCCCGAGGAGCGAAGAACGGGTCTCTCGCAGGATGAGATCCAAGAACGAGAAAGAAGCAGACTACATGAATTAGAAATGGCCCGGCTCAAAATGGATGGCGAACTCAAATTAGCCGAACAAAAACTGAACCTAGAACATCTGCGGCTCCGAGAAAAACGGGAAGAAAAACAGAGACAAAGAGAACTCGAAGAAAAGAGACTAGCGTATGAACACGAGCGCAAGCTAGCAGAAATAGACTTACGTAAGCAGAACAAAGAATTAGGGGTGCCCGAGCAACCGCGCACCCCGGGAGCAACAGAAAAGAAAGTACACATCCCCAAGGATGTCGTTCGAGAATATTCCCGAGATGACGACATACAACAATGGTTCAAGGCCTACGAGATCGCTATGACCTCCCACCGGAGACATCGAAGTGACTGGGGAGCAGGGCTATGGGGGAGGTTCGTCAATGAGGGCCGCGACGTCCTGTTACAGCTCCCAGACCACCTGATGACCTCCTATGACCACATGAAGGCTACCCTCCTCACCCGCTATGGGCTCACACCCGAAATGTACCGCCAGAGGTTCCGAGACTGCACCCGGATCCCGGGTACAACTTGGGTGGAGTATGTGAACTATTTCAGCCGAGCCTTCGAGGGTTGGATCAAGGGAAGCAATGTAACGACCTACGAGCAACTCTTCAATCTCATGGTGTGGGAGAACCTAACAACTGATTCGTCGAGCTCAGGCAGCACCTCCTCGACAGTAAATTGACTGATCCACGGCAGCTCGCCGCCGAGGCTGACCGGTGGGAAATTACCCGAGTGGGCCGGAATGGGCCACATGAACAGAACCGGAACAACCAAGGTCAGCACCGTCCCCGAGGAGGAGGAGGGGGCCAGGGACGAGGAAGAGACAACGCCCCGGCCGCTCCCGCTGCCAGCACCCCACCCCCGGCCAACCGGGGCAACCCCCCGGCGCGCCCGGGGTACAGAGCTAATGTCACGTGTCACCGATGCCAGCGAGTCGGCCACTACGCAAATGACCTGAACTGTCCACAGAACCAGACTCCGAGACCCCGCCAGATGGCTGCCGCCGCCCTGGGGGAAGAACAAATCTCCGAAGAACAAGAGGAGTGTGAGCAAGACCACCAAGAGTGGGAACCAGCCGCCATGGTTCTAGCGTGCCTAGGGGGAAGAGACATGGTCCCGCGGGCCCCCCTACCCGCCAACACCAGGAAGTACAGTCAGTGGGTGAACATTAATGGACGCAGGGCCGAAGCCCTACGTGACACAGGGGCCAGTGTGACAGCCGTCCGCTGTCACCTGGTGACCCCAGAACAGATCCTGCCGAACATTCTCTGCCCTGTCCGTTCAGCCGACAATTCGGAGAGTCTATGCCGGATGGCCTGCGTCCCCTTCGAATGGGGAGGAGTCGCCGGCATGTTGAAGGTAACGGTCCAAGATGATGCCCCCGTGGACTGTCTCCTGGGGAATGATCTTGAGAGTTCCCCGTGGGCCGCCGTAGAGAGAAGAGAGCACCTGGGGATGTTGGGTCTCCCGGACTGGGCGTGCGTAACCACCCGGTCCATGGCCGCCCGTGCCATCCCCCGACCTGAAGAACCAGAATGGCCAGCACCTCCTCCCCCGGACGCCGACCGGGCTGACCCTCGAGAGCAAACGCCCGAAGGGCTCGCTCAGCCCCAGGACCTTCCCGACCTGGCTCAGTGGCGTCAGGAAGGGGGGCCCACCCAGGAACAGTTTCGTCAAGAGCAGAAGACCTGTCCCTCCCTCGAGGGACTCCGCCAACAAGCCCTCGCCCAGAGCGCAGGGGATACCTCCGGAGCCCATTGGGTCTATTGGGACAACGACCTGTTGTACAGCGAACAGAGAATCGCAGAGTTAGGGGCCAGTCGAGTGCTAGTGGTGCCCCTCCGCTTCAGAGACTTCTTGCTAAACCTGGCCCACGATGTCCCACTGGCTGGTCACCTGGGTCAGGACAAAACCTTCAGTCGCCTGGTGACCCATTTTTCTGGCCCAAGATGAGAAACGACGTACTCAATCACTGCCGGTCTTGCCCCACGTGCCAGGCCAGCGGGAAGAGCGGCCGCAAACTTAAAGCACCTCTGCAACCTTTCCCAGTTGTCACCACCCCGTTCGAGAGGGTGGGAATAGACATTGTGGGGTCCCTGGACCCCCGTACAGCACAAGGACATCGGTTCATCCTGGTACTGGTGGACCACGCCACCCGCTACCCCGAGGCTGTTCCCCTGCGAACTGTGACAGCCCCGGTAGTCGGCCGGGCCTTGATGGGGATCTTCTCCCGGGTGGGCTTTCCCCGAGAAGTCGTCAGCGACCGGGGCACAAACTTTATTTCAAAATACATGAAGTCCCTCTGGCAACAGTGCGGGGTCACCTACCGATTCACGACCCCCTATCACCCTCAAGGAAACTGACTAGTCGAGCGGTTCAACCGCACGCTCAAAGGGATGATTGGGGGGTTGGAAGAGCCCCTCCGTCGCCAGTGGGATGTGCTACTGCCGTGCCTCCTCTTTGCCTATCGAGAAGTCCCCCAGAAGTCCCTCGGTTTCAGCCCGTTCGAACTCTTATACGGACACCCTGTGCGAGGGCCGCTCAGCCTAGTCAAAGAAGGTTGGGAGATGCCCCCCCTGAAGAACCCTCCAGATGTTTTCAAGTACCTCCTGACCCTACGCAATCAGACCAGGCGATTCAGAGAAATGGCAAAAGCGAACCTGGAGGCCAGTCAGGAAGACATGAAAAGGTGGTACGATCGAAATGCCTCCTCCATCGAATTCGAACCCGGCCAACAAGTGTGGGTAATGTCCCCCACCGAACCATGCGCCTTGCAGGACAAGTGGACAGGGCCCTTCAAAGTGATCGAGCGCAAGAGCCCTGTCACCTATCTCATCGATATGGAATCTGCACGGAACCCCCTCCGGGTCCTCCACGCCAATAGATTAAAACCCCACTTTGTGCGTTCGGAGCTCAGCCTCCTGATGGCGACAGACAGCGGAGCCGAAGAGGATTCCGAACCACTCCCTGATCTCCTACGGACTCGGGAGAAGGACGGTTCCGTGGACGGGGTCCGACTCTCAGAGGCCCTCACCCCGGAACAGCGCCAAGGCTACCGAGATCTCCTACTGCAGTTCGCAACCCTGTTCTCCCTCACCCCAGGGGTCACCCCCTGGTGCTTGCACGACGTGGACACTGGAGACAGTCCCCCTATCCGACATCGGGCCTACCGCGTACCAGATCGGGTACGGGCCTGCATCCAAGAGGAGGTGTCCAAAATGCTCACGCTCTGGGTCATCGAGCCCTCAGACAGCCCCTGGGCCAGCCCAGTGGTACTGGTCCCCAAAGCGGCCACCCCCGGCACCACTCCTGAGCTCCGGTTCTGCGTCGACTACCGGGGCTTGCACGTTGTCACCAGAACCGACGCACATCCCATCCCCCGAGCAGATGAACTAATCGACCGCATGGGAGCTGCCCGCTACCTCAGCATCTTCGACCTGACAGCGGGCTACTGGCAGATCGGTCTCACACCCCGGGCCCAAGAACGATCTGCCTTCTCCACCCCTGATGGCCACTACCACTTCAAGGTCATGCCATTCGGCATGAAGAATGCCCCAGCAACTTTTCAGCGGCTAGTGAACCAGGTCCTGGCGGGACTCGAGGAATTCAGCGCCGCCTACCTGGACGATATCGCTGTGTACAGCCGCCACTGGTCCGACCACCTCAACCACCTCCGAGAGGTTCTGCAGGCCCTCCAACGAGCCGGCCTCACGATCAAGGCCAGCAAATGCCAAATTGGCCAGGGGTCCGTGACCTATCTCGGACACCAGGTGGGAAGCGGTCTGGTGGCCCCTCTGCAACTCAAGATCGCTGCCATCCAGTCTTGGCAGCCCCCCATCACCCAGACCGAGGTCCGCGCCTTCTTGGGACTCACAGGCTACTACCGGCGGTTCGTGAGGGACTATGGCAGCATTGTGGGGCCCCTCACGGAACTCACATCCAAAAACCACCCAAAGAAGGTCAACTGGACCCCAGACTGTCAAGCGGCCTTTGAGAAGCTGAAGGCCGCCATGTGCTCCGCCCCTGTGCTCCAGGCCCCCGACTACAGTCGGGAATTCATCGTCCAAACGGATGCCTCCGACCATGGCATTGGGGCAGTCCTTTCCCAGTTGAACCCCGAAGGACTTGACCAACCAGTGGCTTTCATCAGCAGACGTCTCCTGGCCCGAGAGCAATGCTGGAGCACCATCGAGAGGGAGGCATTCGCAGTGGTGTGGGCCCTCAAAAAGCTCCGGCCTTATCTCTTCGGTACCCACTTCCGGGTACAGACAGATCATCGGCCCCTGCAGTGGCTAATGCAGATGCGGGGGGAAAACCCAAAACTATTGCGTTGGTCCATCTCCCTGCAGGGGATGGACTTCACTGTGGAACATCGACCTGGGCAAGACCACGCCAACGCGGATGGCCTGTCACGCTTTTTCCGCCTCGACGAGGAGAGTCCCCAAGAGGATGGGTGACTCTCCCCGCCTTCAGCTGGGGGGGACGCATGTTGGACAGGCCACGTGAAGGGCTCGCTCCCTCCCCGCATGACAAGGCCCGAGCCCGGCCCTCCAAGTGTTACCCACAGAAACCACCCGCTCCCCGACTCATACGGGACTCCTGCCCCCAGACATCTCTGCATCATGGGCCCGAATCACTACCGGTCCCCTCGCCCGGCCGCCATCTTGGGCACTGCACCACGAGGCCACGTGGCCTCCGATCGACCCTAACCCTGGCCAGGCCCCGACATCCCGGCACCACCATCCACCCAGGAGGTGAACGGACCACTTGGCAGGTCAATGGGAGAAAGAAGTGTCGATGGCTCTCCCCCGCCAGGTGCCGATCGCCCCCAGCTCCCCCAGGCGCTGGCTCCACCCCCCTGCTGGGTGTCTGGACTCCCTCATCCTGGACCTCCCGACCTCCAAGTGCGAGGGTCCGGACATCAAAGGGCGCCAGACCTATGACTGAGGCAGCTCCAGAGCAGGAAGGCAGTTGTATCCTGGAGTCGAGAGACGCAGTGAAGAACTCATCCTTGACGGACTACTGGCGCTGCCGTAGCCCTGCCTTGCGAACTACTGTCTTGCCTGCTGGCGCTGCCGCAACCTTCTGAAACCTTCATCCTCGTCGGGACCTGCTGGCGTGGCCGCGGACCGTTTGTAACTACCACCTTCTCGGGACCTGCTGGCTCCGCCGCGGCCCGATCATCTAGAACGCCGAGCTCGAGGATTGTGAGCTATCCATCTTATCATCGCCTCTACCAGATTGGTAACAAGACTGTCCCGCTACCCCTTCTCCCCAAACCAAGAGACTCGAATCGAGGGGACCCCGGAGTCCAGACCTCCTTGTACCATTCCACCGTACTTAAAGATTGCTTATAAAGAACGTTAAACCTTATTTCTGTGTGGTGTACATCTGTGGGGGGGAAGTTACTCGTCTGTACGATCGCTGGAGACGGCTCTCCCCGGAGACCTCTCCCCTTGTCCTCGGCCGACCCTCCCGGTCCGTCTAACAATAGGTGTATGAGTACATATGATGAGTAAGTACATGCATGAGTGACTATATAGAACTGTTGGTGAATGAGTGGATGTGTATGTAGATGTTGGAATTACCTAATAAGTTGTTGTAATTGGTATTGGTTTCTCCTTTTTTAAGAAAATGTTAGTTTCTATTTTTGAATGTGTGTGTCAAAGGGTATTTTATGCTGATAGGAGGTCTGCTACTTTGTCACAAGGATGTTGTCATCAGTGATGTCATTTGAGATGTCATGAGTGATGTCATGAGTGATGTCACTAACCATGTCATGAGTGATGTAATATGTGACGTCATCAGCAGTGCATTGCACGCGGAAGTTATAGTGAGTCCAACTAACTATAACGTGGGAATTTCAATGGTTTTCTGCGAGTAATATTTCCACCTAACTGTAACTGGTGTGAAACCTATGTTTTTTTCAGTGAATATATATATATATATATATATATATATATATATATATATATATATATATATATATATATATATATACACACACACACACACACCCACGCACACACACACACACACCGACTAAAGGCGTTGGTCCTATTTTTATTTCTGGCATGTCCCGCTTGTCGGTTCTCAAGATCTGGTCACCCTACCTTGCCCTCATATTTTAAATACATTACTGTTTTCTGTGACTGAAGTAAAGTTATTTTTCTGTTTGGTTGGACAGTAACTTGCTGATTTCTAAAAGCGGTTTCATTGGAGTGGTTTCTTTGATGTTTATACAACAATCTCCTGGAAGACTACGTGTAGGGAATACCGTTCCTTCTCGTGTACCGCTGAACGAGGAATTCATAAAAAAAAGTGTGGTGCTGAAAGGCCTCCCTTATGGGTGGAACTGCTTCAAGCAAGAAACGGCATTATGGGACTTGCAAGAAGGCACGCACTGAAGAGTGTGGGAACACAGAAATTCCTTGTTGGCATTTCCGCGTTAACTGCTGACAGACTTTGCTTTCCGCCAAAACTGCCTTAAAGATAAATGTAATAAGGGTTATTTCGTGTGGATGGATTTTAAGAAAGTGACCCATACTCGCATTCAAAAGCTTGTCTACTTTTCAGGAACGCTCTAGTTTCATTAAGAGCAAAAATGTTATGTTTTCGCAAGATAAATGAAAGATGGCAATTGTGAAACAAAAATGCAACATATAGCCTTGCATGTAGGCGCCAAGCGATGCATTTATATAAAGTAAACTAATCACAAGTCCATGTAATCAGACGAAACAGGAAAACAGACAATACTTTTTCAAGCGGTTTTTGGAAGAATAATAGTCAGTTGCAGATATGTTAACGTGTTTTTCAATTTTTTAAAGTTGTGTACTTCATGAGGAATATTCTTTTTTTAATAGATAGAAACAGAAGCCCTCCCTAAAAAAGGTCCATACGGATTTAGCAGTAGCTAGCTGTCCACCTTTCCACACGTATTCAAAGTGGCCATGACTGTATTGTAAACATATTTGTCCAGTAAAACAAAACAGACAAACGGATAAAATTCGACAAAATACGACAACTGTATTTGCGAGAAATGTATCTTAACCCAAATCGGTCTTTATTTCGAAACATCAAACGAAACAGATTTTGTAACTATACATCGTTATTTTTCGTTTAGAAAAACAATTGTCTTCATATTTAGACATTTTATCAAATGTGTCACAAAAAAGCCCTGGGTACAGGTCACTCGACTTGTGAGTAGAGGTATAGGTTACAATTCCTTTTTAGCACCCCAGATTTCAAAAATAATTAATACATGGATATGTACACATTTGTATGGTACTCTCATCATTTGATGTATATACTAACATACGAATTATGTTCACTGTGAAAATTTGGGTTGGAGCGCCTTTTAAATGTCTAAATCAAGATAGTCACTGAGAAAATGATTACTTTTGTGGGTGTGATAGATGTGAATAGATGTAGGGGGAGGAACTTAGAACAGAAACACGCCGCTGTAGGCAAGGTACCGATAAAACAGATTTCAACCTAAACTGAAGGGATTGGGGAGAAAGCCAATGCCCATAAAAATGTTTGACATCAAAGGCAGCGAAGCAGTATCTGTCTCTGTAATATTTCCCTATCAACTGGACAAAAACCATTAGGTTTTGCAAGCAGCTTGGCATGATATTTGTGCCGCTGTGTTTGGCATATGCACATACAACTTACTGTTTCTTTAATGTTGACTTCTTGCACCTTACAAATATTATGAATGCAGTTCTAGTTGGAACTGATCATGCGATGAAATTAGAAGTTAAATACATTCACATTCTTAAGTCAAACACAGAAATAAATACCTTCATGTTAGACAGATCTGTCTGATTTAGACAGAAGAGCTACTACTTATTCAGCTTACAGGCACCATAGAACTTAAGGTAGTACACATAACTCTATAACACCAATTACAGGCTCAGCCCTGAGTCCGCAGTCTTGATAATAAATAGGAACCTATACATGCTCTCCCAAACCTGAAGATACCACGCTTTCACATGGGTCAGGAATAACAGCAGTAGAAGCAAATGCCTCGGAGATCAGGAACACAGCATCAGCAAAAAAATAGGCGGCCTACTCCGCTTGCATACCAAACTTTAAATAAATTTTAAATATATTATGGAAAGATATCTTCATTCATCGTTAGCATTATCTGGACATTGCCTTAAAAAATATACATTTACACCTCAATTACAAGGTTTTCAGTTTTGCAAAATAAATACATGTTTCACTGAATACAAAAAAACTTGACATTTTCTGGAAATACACACATTTTACTCCCATACATCCGTTTTTAATTTTAGGCAAGAAACTTGCTTTCTCAATCAAAAGCTTTCTACAGACTGTTTCCTCCAAATATCATTTATTTATTCCTCAAGTAATCACAAATACTTCTTACTGTTACAGGCAGATTCTGTCTCAACAACCCATGTGTCACCGTTACATGCCAAGAATACCAGCAGTAAGTGAAGGGATGCCAGAGATGCAAATCAGAAGCCAAGGAGGGTCATAATATGGCAGGGGATGCCATCATTATGCCACAGTTTATACTGTGCCGATGACCGTGACCACCATGCCTGGTATGGCACAATTATGTCAGGGATAACCACTGCTAACCTAGGATGGCCAAGGTATGCCAAGACCACCAAAGGTCAGGGCTGGCCAGCAGGCGGACATCAATATTCTAATAATGCCCACAACGTGCATGTGCCACTGACTATGGTAGAGGTAGCTGTCACAATGCCAAAAGATTATAGCATGGACAAAATGTCCAAAATATGCGAGGCAGGCAACCATTATGCCCTCAGACGCCAGTAATGCACATATTACAGACTTGTGAGGGAACTTGCACCATGAATTAAGTCACACATGCAAAGACTGTGGACCGAAACACTCATACAAGCACATAAGTAACCAATTCACATACATAGAGACTTTGACATACCCTAAATTCTATACTCTTGGAAGCACCATCACGGGTTTGTTGGTCCCAGGCCAGCAAGGAAGCCTGCTGAGCCCCTTTGAAACCAAGCGAGCTAGTGTGGCACTAATCCTTCTCCCGGGGCGCAAGAGACAGACACCGAGTGCTGTACCAGGATGGTGGGTGGCCATATCTTCCGCAGGGGGACACTAAAGGGGACAGCCCCTTAGTGTTTCCTCACTGCCCATGGTATTTTTTTTCTGTGGCCCCTGTCTTTGAAGCAGACCACGGTGAGTGCAAGATCTCGCCTCCGCCGTGACTCCTGGCATGATGTCTCTTCTGAGAGGGCAACTGGGTATTTAGGTGGGTACCACACCGGGCTATTCCTCTTTTAGTGGCCCACAGCAGAGGAATTTGCCACCTAGCAAGAGCATGAGAACTAAGAAGAGCAGCCAATCGCGGTACAGCATTGCAAGTGGAGTTACAGGGTGATCCGAATGCAAAAAGCAATGAATACCCATCTGATGGAGATGGGGCCGCTAAAAAGGAGATCCTCAGGCCATAGGGGGCCATGAGTGGAACGCGGCCCCTTCGTCCCACAAGGGACAGTTCGTATCCTGAAAGCTGGGGGGTTGGCCTTAACTAGCTCCGTGGTGGCATGGGTGCAGCAGCCGTTAAAATCATTGGGCCGCAGCCCCAATGTGAACTATATACAGCACCAGATGAATAATAAGATGGCAACGTAATGCTCGGTGGCTGGCGACCGTTTCAGGATGGCTGTCAGCGGTTAGTCCTTACCGACGCTGCACTCGTATGATCACAAGTAAGTTAACCCTACCTGTGTACTGCATAACAGAATATGAATCAACTAGGGACTGTTTTCCCCAAAAAGTGTGTGGTCTGTTTTATTGATGATGCAATTGTATTTTGTCACAAAAGTATGCGCGTAGACATGTCAGATGACAATAGGGCTAAGGGTGGAAATGCTTAGTTACATCATGGCAACAGGACCCCCCCCCCGCCCCACAACATATCACATACCCGCAAATAACACACAAGACACAAGTGTTATGTTGGGAAAAAACTTGCTGCAGGTTCATTACATACAACATTATGTAAACATGATGGGTTATCTAACGGGCGATCCAAGGGCAGGCCGCATTCTCGCCACCTGCCCGCCTGATGAGCCAGGCCGCACCGTGGCGAACCACCTGAGTGCTGCCTCCTAATGGTAATTAATGTACTCGCGCCCCTAGTGGGCCGGAATGCAGTTAGGCAAGCCCCCGGTTGCACAGGCCCACAACCGCCTGAAGGACTACTGGGGCGCCGACACGGGTTCCCGGACCTCCCCTGAGGTCCAGATCTTAGGCTCTGGCACCCCTATGTGCCTGCTGAGGTACAGTGCTGCACCTCTCTGCTTCCGGATGGCCCTGTAACTCCGCCACAGCCCGGCCGGCGGAAACCCCCGCCGCCCGGGCCCCCCACCCCCTAACTTCCTCTACTTATTAGCAGCCTTTACCCTGCAGGGCTTCCTGTAAGTCCAATAGAAAAAGGTCCATACCGACCGGAGAAAGGTGAACGCCGTCAGGTTCAAAGTAACCTTTTATCTTGTCCTGAATCATTTCATGCTTAATGAAACCAATGCCCCTCTGCAAGATGAATTTACGCATGTCGCTGTTTATTCTCCTCCTTCACTTCTCTATTGCTTCGCCTGACTTAGCGCCCTGCCATACCCTGCGTGGTACCAATTCGGACCACCATACCTCACAGCTTCCCAATAATCTGCACACTTCTCGCAGATCGACTGTCATTTTATGCAAAAGGGCTGACCTTCCCAGGTTGGTGATATCATTACCCCAAGTGGATTACCAGATGATGGGGAGGTGCCCCCCTTGAAGCTAGGGAGTCTTTGAGCCTAGGCAAAAGGCCGTTCCAGCGCATGCCAGGGAAACCCATCCACACGCACTTAGTGTTGGTGAAACCGCGCATCCAATTCCTTTAGGCCGCACATCGGCCTAACCTTGCGACGGTTGAATGCCCCAAAACCCACACTCTTGAACCTGTTGAAACAAAGGACACAAATTCACTTTTTGTTCTTTTATTCACACAAATGGTACAACACAGCAAAATCTGCACACAAAATTATCAATAAGACCATCACTGCAAACTTAACATCTACCCATAACTCAGGGCCGGATGTAACGCTTATAACAAAGGGATTCCCAGCGCCCAACTCTTTGTATGCTTGCCGCTGGTATGCCAGCGCAGGCAGCCGCAGTGGCCGCCCCTATTCTAAAAGAAT
This sequence comes from Lissotriton vulgaris, assembly GCF_964263255.1. Taxonomy (NCBI): domain Eukaryota; kingdom Metazoa; phylum Chordata; class Amphibia; order Caudata; family Salamandridae; genus Lissotriton; species Lissotriton vulgaris. The sequence continues at coordinate 490,714,790 of NC_141696.1, forward strand.
GGCTGGAGAACCTCATTCCCTTATTCGAAAAACCTGCTCTGGAGAGACATGCCATCATAATTTTGTCCATCTGGTACCTGGTGAGCGGGCTTTGATCCTCATGCATGAGGAGGTAACCTGATACTGTTGGTCGAAGGACGAGGTAGGCATGGACCGCTGAGACTGGACAACCCATCTGGTCTTGTAATGGAGCTAGCCTAATGACAACCCCTTTCCTAGCCTGGTCCGTCTTAGACTTCCTGAGCGTAATGGTCAGGTTCGTGTCTACACGGACGTCATCCCTGTCTAGAGCATCCCCTGAAATGTCACTCTTCGAGCATGCCGCCAACTCGCTACTACGAAAAGCTCAGAAGAAAGCTAGGCAGAAAGCTGCCGCAAACAAAGAAGATTCGAAATGAGCATAGACTGCAGAGTGCGGAAATCAATGGGGACTCTGTTGTCCGGTGTCCTAGGTTCGTCCCTTGCCCACCCCTTCAGGGCCGCCTTGAAGACAAAGGACTGGGCTGGATCCCTCAAACCTTTTAGCTTAGCATCATTGCTAACAGCGGCTAAGTGGCTACAAATCCAGGAGTGAGACTTGCCCTGCTTCTTTGACCAAACAGTGAAAGCCTGTACTCTGTCTTCAAGGGGGATACCCGCCAAACCCATGCCTATGACTGCCTCGTTGAAATTCGACAGGTGCCTCCCATAACGCTTTCTGGTACTTGGTGCCAATGCTCTCTCCCCCATTGCTCTCAGTTCTTGCTACACTCCAAGATGCACCAGAGTGCCGGTGGGAAGGGGGTCATCTCCTTTCTCGCTTTCTCGCTTGCGGGCAGGCCGCACGGAAACGGTCCCACTGGAAACGAGAAAGTGCATCAGCTGCAACGTTAATGACCCCAGGAATGTGTCGCGCCCTAAACTCCATGTTGCAGCGCAGGCTCCTTCTCGCTAACTACCTCAGCAGGGAGAGGACCAACGGGCAACTGGCAGTCTGCCCATTGATAACTTGGACAACCGCCATGTTGTCCGACCAAAAGAGTACCTTTCTGTAGGACAAAAGGCCGGGCCAGAGAGAGCAATAACAATAGGGAAAAGCTCCAACACTGTGATTTTGGCAGTGATGCCTCGCTTGCACCAGGTGTTGGGTCATTCTTGCGCACAACATTGTTAGCCCAGAATTGCACCAAAGCCCTCCCTGCCTGAAGCGTCCGTGAACAAAACGAAGCTGGCCTCCTGGTAGGAGCTTCCCGAAGGAGCTCCCCGCGCTCCCCGCGCTTGGGATCCCTTAACCGGGTATATCCCTGTTAGCAGCGGCCAGCGACCCTTCCAGCAATAAGAGTTACAGGAGTAACGTCTTGGACACCGTTGTGACCCGCCAGCTCCACAACAGAGAAGTCCCTGCAGGAACGGAGAGCTGAGAAAGACCTGGGATGCGGAACAACGTTGGAAACGGCCCGCACCACAGCAGAGGAGCCCAAGGGACAGCGGAGGGCTGAGAGAGGCTCGGGAAGCTGGTAATCGCCACCTGATATCCTCCACAGCCAGCACATACGGAACGCACACCGGACCCCTCCCCCACCCCCGAACAGAGGCAGATGCGGAGATCGGGAGCTAGGGGATCGTGAGCTAGGGGTTCGTTTATCAACGGATACTCTGGGACCGAAGGGGGTCGAGGCTACAACAACGGAGCACCCTACAGGACTCTGGTCACAGCCCTGGGATCAGTAGGAGGACCACCGGGAACAACGGAGCACCCCCCCTCCCCCCCACCTCCCGCCGCAACAGAGGAATCCGAGCTGGCACCTGGACTAAAGCAGGAAGAACACCAGACCCTACCCCACCTCCCGCCGCAGCAGAGGAATCCGAGCTGGCACCTGGACTAAAGCGGGAAGAACACCGGACCCTACCCCACCTCCCGCCGCAGCAGAGGAATCCGAGCTGGCTTCTGGACTAAAGCGGGAAGAACACCGGACCCTACCCCACCTCCCGCCGCAGCAGAGGAATCCGAGCGGACAGCTGGGACCAGGACCAAAACGGGAGGAACACAGGACCCCTCTCACTACATGAAGCAAGGTACATGAAGCAAGGAACACATCCCGACGGCAGCAAAAGACACGGAAATCAGCACCGGGACATGACAACGCAACCCCCCCCCCTTTCCCGTCCACACCGCAGCAGAGGAATACTAGCGGTCTGGAGGACTGAGAGCGACGCTGATCACTAGTTGCTGGCTAGCACAGTGGGGTCACAATATCTCAAAGCGGACCTGCGAGAGCTAAGCACAGCTCAACTTCAAAAACAAACTCTTTCAATAGGAGCGAGCGAGTGAAGTGAGCTAGCAGGAGCTGAATGGGCATACCTGGCAATTGGCTGAGCTGCTCATCAGAATAATACAAGCTGGGAGCCCTGTTTTTGAGATCAAGTTCACACAGTACATACAGCCACATACATCGACGAAGCGGAAGGGATTGAGCCAATCATGGGCTAAAGCAGTGCCTCTGTAAAACTCTACTGAACAATATTTACAGACTCACAAAAACTCAAGGTATTTACTTCTCCCACCCGCCTGCTCTCTTTTTAAAAAATCTAACTCCTTTGTTCAAAATGGCTGGGGCCATAAAACTGTAGTAATAAATCCCCCCCTTACCTCTGTTGTCCACGTGGCCCCTCAGCTTAACTCCCCCACACAGAGATAAGAATTCCTCCCAGCTATCCTTGAGCTCTGCTTACTTAAACAGAAAGTGGAATCTCCTCCCCTGTGCTCAAAGTAATAGCAACAAACAGAGGACTAATATCCCTATATCCCCTGCCTGCACAGCAACAAACAGAGGACTACTGTCTCGATTTGAACTATTTGTCGGCCATTTTAGACTAGTCTCTATTGGACTATAGTGTTTTAGACTTGTGGGAAGAATGCCAGCCTATGACCATAGTATTATACTTCTACCTATAGTTTGAACATTGTTTAGTGCAGATTGCTACCTCATATATGAAAGAATGTCTGCCTATTATTGCAGTATTACACTCCTAGCCTTATCCTGATCTTTTGTAATGCACAGATCGCTACCTTATATATGACAGAGTGTATGCATATCATTGCAGCATTATACCTATACTGGTATTTTGAACATTTGTAACGCACAGATTACTACCTCATATATTTGGGTTCCTCACGAGTGCCACTATTACCTAGATGTTTGAACATTTGTAAATGCACAGATTGCTACCTCATACTATTGGTTTGACAACCAATGTCACTTTAGATTCTCGAGTTTTGACGCACGTTAATTGTTGTATCTGGATCCTATCTCTATATTCTATCAGTATTCCACTTGCACTTATATTCTGCACTACTCTGCACATTTCTGTAACCTACTCCCGTTCCTACCTCTCTCTCCTGTTATGCACAGATTGCTACCTCATACTTAATATTCACCTTATATAACCTTCCTATTCCTACTTTCTCCCTCCTGTTTGCACAGACTGCTACCTCATACTTAATTTACTACTAATGTATCCTGCACTAGTGCACAGCTACTCAACTTGCATCAATTTTCACTCTTCCCTCTAAGGCACCACTACTATCCCATATTTCTCTGGTTGCACACGAGTGTCACCTCTGCACCCTAGGGCCACTCTTGAGCCATACATCCCTGGTTGTTCACTAGTGTCACTTCTGCCCCTTAGGGTCACTTTTGAGCCATGTAACTTGATACGTGTATCTGTACCCTTTCCCAGTATTTTACTTCACTTTGGTACTTTGTAATGCCTTATATATTTGCTCTAATGTGTAATATCGTATGTATTTGCTATGCTGCACACTCGTATATCCTGGTTATGTTGATTGATCACTAGTGCCACTCCTGCACTCTTACTGTATGTATATGTTCCTATGCACACTCTTACATGTGGGCTATGCTGATTGATCAGTAGTAATACTCTTGCACTGTGTAACCTACTGTATGTATGTACTTGTTTTCCCGCACATGTGTACCACTATACTACATTCCCCCATTCCCTCCTAAACCATCTTCGCAACATGGATCCTATCGGCAATCACACATATAAAATCAACTACCCACCGTCACTCACCAAAAAAGGCGCTAAACGCTTTAAACACAACTTCCTGAGGTCACACCCTGAAACGCCCTTTGCTAACACCTACTTTTCACCGGTCAATGGATCCCTGAACACTGATATACTATTCCATACAACACGCAGAGCGCAATGGAGAAAAGCGTTCTTCACCCAACTCACCGTCTCCTCCACCAGGAAATCCGCTCACAGCCTAACTCCCTCCATCACATCATCCCAACTCTTTCCAGGCAGAGCCACCATCACCATTTACAATAACGGGATTATTCTAGCTCAATCCACAGACAGGAACCTGGAACTGCTAGACAACCTGTTCCCCACCTTCAAAGAGCACCTCTCCCATCCGCGGTCCAACACTCATATCCCCTCCAGTCCCACTGACCATGACCTCACAGCCACATACCCCTCAATGAGGGTCACACCTACCACCCCTGATCGCCCATCTCTCACCCACAACCACTCTATCCCAGTTCAGCACCATGCAGTTGTAACACATGCCTCAAACAGACACAGAGCGCTCCCCCACATACTCCACTCACACCCCCACCCCTTTTACCAACCCCCAGACCTCCACACATACCATCAACACTCCTCTCACACCTACAGCGGGCATCATTACTCCGCTCACCCCTAACAGCACAGCTCTCACACACAACACTCCTAACCTAGTCCAGCACCAGGACAACACGCACTGCGACGAATCCCCCCCTTCATCCCTCCCCATTCTCAGTCCCCATTACCCTCTAGCCAATCACGCAGAACACACCTCCTCTCTTAATTTAACTCCCCCTCCCCACAACAGGACCATCCCCAATCCCATTTCCCCTCCTACTCTCAGCCCCCATTACCCTTCCTGCTCCCCAACCACGACTTTCAATCTCCCAGCATACACCCTGACTCCCCCCGCCTACCACCAATGCCCTCACTCTTACCACCAACCTCCTCCCTACCTCATCCACACCCCTCCCGCCCAAAACATCTCCCCTCCCTAACACCTTCCCGTACACTAACACAACGCATACCTCCTCGTACACCAGCATACGCTCCCACCTGCACACGAATTCCCTGGTCAACCATACACCTCTGACTGCCGCCCCCACCTCCACCACCTACCCCACGATGGACATCATCATGGCCACCCTCACTCAGATCAAAGAAGACATACACAGCATCAAGGAACTACTCGCCACCCACCCCATGCACCCAGCACCCACCTCCCCTCCCAACTTGTCCCCTTGCCCTCCAGCTGACTCCCCCACTCAACACGCCCCAAACCGGGCGTCAACTACTGCCCATAGGCGCAGCAACTGCCCCAGTCTCCCTCGTCGCCCCTACAACCCCCCCCTCACACAAATACACCTCCCCGCCCAACGGGTCCCCCACCCTTCCGACCAACTCTCTCACTCAACACTCCCCCAACCTGAACTCACTCCCAGCTAGCAATCGCAACAACCGCCCCCGTCGCACCCACAACTCTACTTCTGACCGTGACACTCTCACCCTTCTACGCTCCTACGACCCAGCCCCCCAAAATCACACAACCACCCCACACCTCAACATTCCCACGATACACTCAAATCCCCTTAGACCCCCCACACTAAACAGCAGATTCTCCATCCCCAATAAACTCAGAAAAGTCCCTCTCTTGCTAGAACAATCTACCACCCGCATCACACCTCGTCTCAAATGCACCCTCCTCAACTGTAGATCGGCCTCGAAACACTCTGCCGCAAGGGCTGATCTACTCTAATTAACGGACCTTGACCTAATCATCCTGACCGAAACATGGCTAACTGAATCCTCGACACCTATAATGGACATTCTGGTCCCTCCCAACTACCACATTATCAGGCTAGACAGAACAGGCAAATTAGGTGGTGGAATCGCATGCATCTACAGGAATAACCTCTCTGTTCAGAAAGTCAATTCTACTTCCCTACCATCCCCAACAACCTGGGAATTCATCTGCCTTGACATTATCAGTGAGGGCAAACCGATATGTTCTCTTCACAGCATCTACCGCCCACCCAGGGACAACTCCAACTCCACCTTTTCTCAACAAATCATGGATATGATCTCAAACAATTCTGGACGGCAGCTCACCCAAATATACCTTGGTGACTTCAACCTCCACTGGAATGATGGCAAGGACGCGGTGGTAAATAGTCTTAAAAACTTCCTCGATGCCCTCAACCTCACCCAAATATGTAACAGCCCGACCCACGAGAAAGGTTCTATCCTCGACCTGGTCATCTCCAAAGAGGAATCCATCCAACTCGACTCCATCCAACCCTGTGACTGGTCAGATCATCATACTGTCACATTCTTCATCAATGAAAAAGTTAAAGTTAACCCGGCTCAAGTATCCAAGCCAAAGGTCTGGAAAAGAGACATGAAAAAACTCAACCCAGACTCTCTGCCCCCTAACAGGTGCAATCTCCTACTGCCACCGGCAGGCGATTCGAACGTTCAAACACTGACTGACCAGTATCTCAACGCTATGACCTCCATAATTAATGAGGCTGCACCTTTGCAGCTAAAAAGAACCTCTACTAAAATCTCCAAACCATGGTACGACGGGAGACTCAATGAAGATAGACGAGACATGCGAATGGCAGAGCGTACCTGGAGATCAGCTCCATCGGCAATGCACCTAAAAGACCTAAAGGAAAAGAGAAACGCCTACTTCAGGAAAATAAAACGCTCAAAATCAGACTTTTTCAGCCTCCAGCTCGACCAAGCAAAAAACCGTCCGAGAAAACTGTTTGAGCTAATCAGATCACAATCCAAGGATCAACCCCAACCACTCATCACTGCGCGTGAGGCGCCTTCCTGTGAAGACTTCGCTGCTTTCTTTTCCCAAAAAACTGACAACATAAAGAGCGACCTCCTTATTGACGCAAGCCTCTACTCCAAACCACAGTGCCTAGCAGCCACTGAACCAAAGAACAATGCCACATGGTCAACCTTTGGCACATACTCAGAAGAAGAAATTGGCAAACTGCTCAGCACCCTGAAACCATCCAATCACCTCACGGACCCCCTTCCTGCTGCAGCAGTAAAAGACTTTACCCGCTTGCTTATCCCTCTCTGGACTAAAATTATCAACAGCTCTCTCCAACAGGGAAGCATACCTGACTCACTAAAAGTTGGTCAGGTCACACCTCTCTTAAAGAAACCTACAGCCGACCCCTCTGATCTCAACAACTACCGTCCCATTACCAACATTCCCACCCTCGCCAAACTGCTGGAAAAATGTGCACAACTACAATTGGCCAAACACATTGATCAATTTGATCTTCTCAACCCGCATCAATCAGGCTTCCGAGCAGGGCACAGTACAGAAACGGCTATGACTCACATAATTGACGACGCACTTCAAATGCTAGACCGGAACGACACCTGCCTCCTCATCCTCCTTGATCTCTCCTCAGCATTTGATACTGTTAAACATGAGAATCTACTAGAGCTCCCAAACACAAGAATGGGCTTATCTGGAACTGTTCTCAAGTGGTTCACCTCCTTTCTTCACAACAGGTCGCAGAAATTCAAGAGCAACAACCTGATGTCCTCGCCAATACCCGTAACGCTAGGTGTCCCCCCAAGGATCCTCGCTATCCCCAACTCTATTCAACCTAGTCATGGAACCTCTCACCACCTTGCTACAAGCATCCAATGTACACTTTCACATGTACGCAGATGACACCCAACTCTATCTCAAATTACAGTCCCCCAAGGACATCTTGCTCCTGAACTCAACGATCAGATGCACCCAATCCTGGCTGGCCGATAATCATCTCAAACTCAATGCCCTGAAAACAGAATTCCTTCTGATCTCACCTCCAGCGAAGGCCTCCACCACTCAAATTTGGCTTAAAGACCTAACTGCACTCAATGTCCAACCCACCATCGTGGACTCAGCAAAATCCCTAGGCATAACACTCGACACCAATTTGAGCATGCAGCAACATATCAGCAAGGCAACAAAGGGAGCAAACTTCCAGATCAACACTCTGAGGAAACTTAAACCCTTCCTCCCAGCCAAAGACTTCCAAACCGCAGTACAAGCACTAGTCATCCCTCGAATTGAATACGGCAGCATCGCCCTCTGTGGACTCCCCCTAACTACAACCGCACCCCTAAGAGCTTCTCTAAACGCTGCAGCGAGACTCATCACTGGGTCAAAAAAATACTCCCATATTACCCCGGACTTGAGATCCCTGAACTGGCTGCCATTTGAAGCTAGAATACATCTGAAAATCGCCTGCCTGACACACATGGCGGTACATCTAAACTCACCCAGATACCTCGCTCAGAAACTGACAATCTCTGGAGGAGCTAGAAATACCAGAGGCTCAAACAATCTTCTGTTGAAACCTCGAAGATTCCGGAAGGAAAAAACATATAAGCGCTCCTTCTCGGGAATGGCGCCCAGGATCTGGAACTCTCTCCCGCCCGAAACAAGACTTATCTCTTCCACCACACTCTTTAAAAATGAAGTAAAAGCTATCCTCATGGCTAAATACACCTGAACTACTATCTGTTAGTACTCTGCACCGATCTATACTACTTGTTTGACCCTTTTGATTTTGTATTAACTGCTCTATTACTCACATGTGTGGCCTTGTAGCCACCTATTTGGGCTTAGTTGCCACCTACTTGTATCATTTGACCTATTGATGTATCTGTTTAACCATGCTCATGTACTTCTCACCTACTTGTATCATTTGACCTATTGATGTATCTGTTTAACCATGCTCATGTACTTCTCTGTGTAAAGCGCTCTGATTTCTGCAAGGATCTTGTCCGCGCTATATAAAACTTTCAAAATAAAATAAAAATGAACATGCTGAGTTCTGGACTATCAGCCCAAGGTGCCCTCCAGATGACCGTGCCGTTGAAGTCATCCCACATTATCAAGTCCTGCTTCAAGCCCGCTGACAATTTCACAAAGTGGTGGCGTTTGACTACTTTCGCAGTTGCCCTAGCTAAAAGCCTAGCAAAAACCCGGCCCGCAGGGATGACACGTGCCGCAAAGTTGAGTTTGCCAAGGAGGCTCTGGATGACGCCTAGCGGTGCCTTGTCCCTCCTCATCAGATCGCGGATGTCCCGTTGCAGGTCCTGCACCTTCCCGGCAGGGAGTCTTGACACCCCATTCACTGTGTCTAGCTCGATGCCCAGAAACGTGAGAACATGTGCCGGGCCCTCGGTCTTGCCTGGGGCCAAAGGCACACCAAGGTGTCCTGCCAGATCCATGAAGCATGAAAGCCCATTGCTGCATTCGTCAGTACCTTCCCTCCCAATGAATAAGAAATCATCCAGGTAGTGAGTAACCACCCTGAAGTGTGGCTCACTGGTTAGAGGAGGCATACCCTGAAGCAGAGGTCAGACCCGGGACTAGGGTTCAATTCCTGACGCGGCAGGGTCTGAGCCCAAGTGTCCACGGACTCGATAATTCTCACTTTGGTGCCTACTCGAATCACGGGTTCACACTCTGCAAATCTCTGCGCAATAGCTTGCTTAATCTCCACTACGGCCCCCCCGCGGCGGGATGCCTGGCTTTCACCCTGGGGTTGCCCAGTATGGGTTATCTCACAGGGAAAAGCCAGGACGGGTTCCCAATGCAAGCGCCGAGATGCCCAAGGGTAAGTTGAGCGCTATATAAGAACACACATACATACATACATGCATCTCATTGAGAGTGACCACTGCAAGACAGAGCTGAAAGCCTCGAAGAATGCACAAGAAACTGAACATCCCATGGGCATGCACTTGTCAAAGAAATACTTGCCTTCCCACTTGAAACCCAGCAGGTGATGGCTCTCAGGGTGAACAGGCAGGAGTCTAAACGCTGCCTCAATGTCTGCTTTCGCCAACCAAGCCCCCCTCCCTGCTCTCCTGATGATGTCTATGGCCACGTCTAGTGAAGAATAACATACAGAACATGCACCCTCCACCAACCAAGAGTTAACAGAGTCCCCCTCCGGGAAGGATAGATGATGGATGACCCTGAAAGCACCCTGTTCCTTTTTAGGGACCACACCTAAGGGGGATACCACGAAATCCGGAAAGGGGGGGGGGGTCGAACGGGCCTGCAACCCTCCCTAAAGCCAGTTCTTTTCGGATCTTTTCAGACACTACTTCGGGGAGGTCCCTAGCAGATTTCAGGTTCTCCGCGTCCCTACTGACTCTCGGCCCCAAATAAGGGATTTTGAAACCTTCTAAAAACCCTTCAGACAATGTTGCCCTGTCTTTCGCATTGGGATATGACCTCAACAGGGGCAGGAGGTTGGGAACAACAATTGGGGAAGGGCCTTTCGAATGGAGGGAACAAACAGTTGTGGTAGCCAGGACATATGAGGTGGCTGCCCTGACTGGTTGTAACCAAGGGTCATGAGGAGGTGCAGGAGACTGGTCTGTTGGCAGTGGAGGATGGGCTGAAAAGGGTATGCCGGGGCTGCTACTTATCTTGTTTCTGCTGGCCCCAAGCTGTCTCCCGCTTGTCGCATGACGAGGCAGGATGGGCGCCGCTGCACTTGCTACATGTGTGAGCGAATCTACAAGCCTTGCCCCATGTACAGTTCCCCGCATTAAACAATATGCATGTACCAAAGAAGGATCTTTTACCACCTCTGTTGTAGCTACCTCCTCCTCGCCCACCCCGAAAGGACTGTTTGTAATGACCTTTTTGGTCTTGGCTCTGGCCTTTCCCTGCCTCCACTTTCTTCTCAACGGAGCTGGCTTTAGCAGTGACTTCAGCCTTACCCTTGCCCATGTACTGCACCCATAGCCTAACTTCCATTTGGTCCCAGTCCAGTTCGGGACACACTGACATCTTTTTTCTAAATTCGCAATCGTAATTGTACCAACCCATGCCCCCGCTTGATTCCGCCTCATTTGTGATTACGCTTGCGTACTGAAACAGGCCCTGCGCCTGCTCTGGGAAACGCTCTGTGATGACAGCGGCTAAGAGAAAGCCTGCCTCCAATTCTTGTTAGTTTTCTCAGGCCAGGCCTGATAGCGTACCTTCTTCTCCTCATCCTTAGCCCCCATCTTCCTGATGTCCACCCCTTCAGCCCCGATCATGAGGAGGGAGAAAATATCAATAAATTCCCTCCGCCAGATGCCTTTCTTTGCCGCCTGGGGCACCTGCCAAGCTAAAGAGCCCTTTGCAGAAAGCAAGGGAGCCATGGACATTTGCGTTGCTGCTGGCACGCCGGCTGATGTCCATCCATAGGAGCCTGGGGCAGGGTGAACAGGAAATCAGGTGCGTGTATGTGAATTTTTGAGTGTTTGATTGTCTTGCGCTCCTACTATCAGAAAGGCATCTCTTATTTACTCCCCATATCCATTTCAACTGCAGTTTAAAAGTTTAAAATAGGCTTGTCATGTTACTTAAGTATTCATCCTTCCATCGCATGTATTATGAGCTTGGGGCATGTACTGAATTCATTTAAATCCACTGAAATGTCTACAATACTGTAATAAAAATGTGCACTGAATTATTATTGCTAAATAAACACCTCTCACAGGCATCCACTATTTAAACAAGATAAAATGAACAAATTAAAAACTAGAACACTGAAGAAAAAGTGCACAAACGACTATATGAAATATTATTCTTGAGATGGATTCACCTACCATAAATAGTGATTCGTAGTTCTCGATCATCTTTTGCACAACTGCTATGATGATGGTGCTCTCCTCAGCCCGGGCCGTGCTCTGGACAGAAAACTCCTTATCAGAAGACTTCTGTTTATGTAACAGGTTCGGTCCAAATATCGTGGCCAGGTTCAGCGACGTCATTTTGTTCCCAGTAATCTACAATAAAAGAATGTCTTCAAGTAAGAGCATAACCATGTGCCCACTTCACCAACATGACGAAACAGCCAACAACAAGGTACAGCCATTTGAGGAGGTGTCTCTGTGAAACAGTGTCCCAAACCCCAAAGGCTACAATCACCAGAAGCCACCCCGCACTACGGTAATATGCTTTGCTGCAGAAATAGACATAGGGCTTAACTGTCATAAAGCCAACCGTTTGGTGATGCAAAGCCAACCGTTTGGTGATGCAAAGCCAGCTTAACAAGAGGTCAATGATCAGCGCTAGCATTAGCGAGTCGCCCCTGTTCTCTCCCTGATTACCAATTATTGAGGATAAACCAAGCAGGGGTGTCCTTGCATAACAACTGCTACATCACAAACAAATCTTTTACACCCAATTCCCCAAAACAGGAGAATCAAAAGTTTCATTGTGGAAACTTCTAATCTTAGTGTGGAATGCCATAAAAATGCATTGGTGTGACTACAAGTTGCTGTATAACCCACTTGACACAGGGATGCTACAAACACTCATTTGGAACCAGTGGCAGCTACCGCCAATCGAAAGTGGAGGGGATGAGGGATTGTGGTGAGTTAGGGGAATATTAATACATTTTTAAAATAAAGACTTACCTGCCGGTGCAGGCCCCCTATGCCCCCTCTGTGCTCCTCTCCAGCTCTCCTCCTGGCAGTCCATGGACCACAGTACAGGCTCCCCACCCAATCCAGACGCTGCTCTCATGCTATAACTAGCATGAGAGAAGCGCCTGGATTGGCCTGAGCGGGCTGGTCTGACGCTCACTCAAGCACATGGAGCCTATGGGTTTTCTCCAACCTGCTGTGCAACACAGCTGGGTTGTAGAAATCGAAGTGCGCATGTCTGTTTGGCCGGCCTACGACAGCGGGCCAAACTGACATGAGCACTTATAAGTGCCCACTACTCCTCCTCCTTGCCATGGCCCGACCCGCCCGAGACTCCTTGGCTCAGGGAGTGATATATACAATGATAATAAAATTGTTTTATTATCATTTTATTTTTCATCTGAAGGCAGTAGGGCAACGCTCCTCTGCTATTACGGAGAAGCCACTCCTGTATGAAACAGCCTGCATTAGATCAACATGTCTGGCTCTTCGACATGCTTGAACAATCCTCCGCTCTATTCTTTTTTTTCAAGGGCCAATGTCAGCTTTGGTACTTGGCAATCCAGACCAAGCCACAAATAGTGAATCATAGGCCCAAAAATATGCTACATGCTGCACTGGAATCTGGATGCATGCTGGATGGAGGTAAAGGGAAATATCCTCAAGATATGTAGCATCTACAAAGAAGATTATATAACTATTAGCCTGTAAAAAGTCAAGGTAGGGAGTCAAAAGTAATAATTAAGGTTCCAGAGTATACCATCGCCCAGTCAGGCAAAACATAAATTGAGTGTGTTCCAACATATCCATCAAATTATCATTTCTGACGAGTTTGCCTACAATAATAGGGTTTTCAGTGGCAGAAAAGAAAAGAACCACTGTTAAAGGCTAAAATAGAGCTGGCTACAAAAGCCTGAAAGAATACGTTACATACCTTTGGTAACCCTCTTTCTGGTAAAGACTATATAGCCGCAGATTGCTCACCTTTTGAATATTTCCCAGGCATCAGTCTGGATCCGGAAACATTTCAGAAGTACCTTCAGATTGCCAGAAGGTGGCGTCTTGTGGCTCCACACAGACACTGTTCTGGCTGATGCCAGCTGTTTTTGAGACTGTCTGTGCCCCCAGAAGCTGAGTCCCAATGGCAAATTGATAGACAGTTTGAAGATTCATAGACTTTGGATCTTATTAAAGGGTAGATCTCAACCACAAAACAGGGAGGATGAGGGTCAGTGAGGAATCTCAGGCTAGAGTCTCTACCAGGAAAAGCATAACCGAATGAGAGTAACTTGTTCTTCCGAAAGAGCCAGAAATTCCTCACTTTTTTGTATAGGTACCAAAGCAATACCTCTCTGGATTGGGGGCAGTGGATGGGCTCAAACCAGAAAGTCCAGCAGGACCGAGCTGGTAAAAAACCCCTCCTGGAGAACTTAAGTGGCTCAACAATAATGCTTCATGAGCGTATGGAGAGAAGACCATGCAAGCAGTCTTGCCAATGTTTAGGACAGGGACTATATTGCCAACACAGTGGTGGCTATTCTGGCCCTGGTAGAAACAGAGGGATGTCCTTCTGGAGGTTGCTTCCTCGCCAGTGCGTTGCATATCTTAACACAGAGCATGATCCAGCCCACCAGGTGGGCCGCAGGGAGACCATAGGCTGGGCGGCACATTGATCTTGGCCACGGGACAGTGTTCATCATAGCCCCTAATGCAAAATTGTTCGGTTCCCGGAGAAGGTTGGATGGGTTGGGGGTTATGGATTTGTTGGCGGTAAATGTAAATGTATTGCGACTTATATAGCGCACGTATCACCCGAAGGCATCAAGGCGCTTCCCTTGGGAACCCGTCCTGGCTTTTCCTTGTGAGATAACCCCTACTGGGCATCCCCAAGGTGAAAGCCAGGCATCCCGCAGCAGGTGGGCTGCTGTAGTGGAGATTAAGCAAGCTATTGCCCAGAGTTGCAGCGTGGGACCCCATTATTAGAGTAGGCACCGAGGCGAGAATTATCGAGTCCGTGGACATTTTGGGCTCAGGACCCTGCCGCGTCGGGAATTGAACCCTGGTCCCGGGCCAGACCTCTGCATCAGGGTCTGCCGCTCTAATCAGTGAGCCACACTCCTCCACTAATGGATGCCTCAGCCAAAACTATGAAAGGAATGGTGGAACTGTTGCAGTTGGTGAGAGGGGCAGAAAGGCCCAGAGAGCAAGCAGAAGGCATGCTCTCCTTAAAGAGCAGGAGAGCGAAATACACTTTCTCCCTTAACAAGGGGAGAGCCATTAAGATACATTATCCATCAAGGAGGACTGAATGTCTGGCATTAACAGATTAGAGGGCCAAGCTACTAGAGAAAAACACAAGTTTTCCAAACATTTCCTCTTACTTAGATTCTGTATCAGGGGGAGTAGTTGGAAATGTGTTGGGATTAGACCGGCTGATGGAAGCCTGCACCACCAGGCTTTCTGGTGAGGGGGGTGGCAAAAGAAAAACTGGGTCACCAGGAGTAGGGCAGTGGCATCTGACCATTTTTTTATTGACAGGGGGGCCAGAGCAAGGTTTGGCCCAAGCCCCTAATACAGTACCCGTCAGTGCCTCGTTAAAGGCAAGAAGGTACTCGGAAAACATTTGCCTGAAGATTTTAGGTTTCTCATCCAAGGTGGGGGCTGGATGTCCAGTACTTCTGCCGCCCTATGTATTACCATGGCATAGGAGGCAGATTCTTCTGCTGCTGGACCAGGTGTAGAAACAGACCTGTCTACGGAGAGGCATCAAGGCCAGTAGCTTCCTATAAGTACCTGTACCAATTGTCATCTTGGTAGAGCTGAACAAACTCCTCACTCTGGCAATTATCATTATCAGAGTCAGTCCCAAAGAGGGAATAGAAAGATTGTTGTCTAGTCTGTAAGTCAAGCTGAGAAGCGACACCTCGAGTGTGACATCATCCTGGTGTCTAATCGGCGACCGAAAGCACATTTTGGCCACATCTTCAGGAGGGAAATCCAGTATTGGCATTCATGTACCCAGGTCTGGGGTTTGTAATGGACAGGCAGCAGAGTCAGAATAAGAGCCGGAGGCACACTAAGAGTGGATGGTCCAGGTGGTGCTGAGGGTGAACCTGATGGCTGTATCTCAGGTGGAAGGCCCCTCGACTCTTTGGGGCCCAAAGGAGCACCAGAGGGAGTTGGCAGAGATCCATAGGGCCGAAGCATGGCCGAGTGGAACTTTTTGATCTGACGCAGCATGGCTCAAGCCCCCAGATAATCGGGCTAACTCAGTACCAACTGCAGAATCTGCTCAGAAGTCATCTGACTTCAAGAGCGAGATCAAGAAGTGTGGTGCACCCCATGCCTGTTCAGGCAAATGAGTGGCATGAGGGAGCGGATTTTCGCATTACCTTCTATGTTTTTTACACTTACTTAAGGACTTGGAGTGTGATGAAGGCCGACTTCTGGAGTGGTTCAGACAAGTCAGAGAATGGGACCAAAACAGAAGTTTGAACGCGGAGCATACTTGGAACGGTCCCATCTCTGAGTCTTCTTTGCTTGGCAACAAAGTTTTGCCTCACCTCCTCTGATGCCTTCAAGTTCGACACGCAGTTTCCTAAGGCCTTGGAGTCATGGCTCTACTCCAGGCACCACAAGTACACTTAAAGTGGATCCGTCTTAGATATTTTTAGACAGTCACTAAATCACTTAAAACCTGTCATTTTACAGGGTGACCTCCCTTGCAAACTGTAGAATTTTAGAGAAAAATCGAGGTAAATTTCTATGAGAGATGAGAGGAAGCTCCAGATCAGAGTCTTGAGGCGTGGAAAGAAAGATTGACATCCGAGTGCTGCCTATATAGGCCCTGGATATAATTTTTGGCACATCTTAAGTGCGGAGCCACAAAGCCACCACCTTTCAGCAAGCAGAGGTACTACTGAAAGGTTTCCATATCAAGTCTGACACCGGGGGACATTCAAAAGGTGAGGAATCTGTGGCTAGAAGTCTATCAGAAGCAGACCACAGGGCTAAACACTGAACAGTGAAATACCTGACTTTACAAAATGTGGGTCAAGAGTGGTTGCTTGCCTTGAAGGTAAGGAGTTGGTCGGGCAGAAGGATGAAATACTAATGAAATGGTGAATGAAATTATGATACAGGAAATCTAAAAGAGATGAGCACAATTCCTAGATTCCATTTTAACATATCCCAACAAACTTTTAACCATTTCCATGTTCTGTATACGCTTTGAAAATAATTACTAGGATAAGCTTTGCCTTTACCTTGGACTTCCTTGTTACTTTCCTTTTTATTTACAGAACAATTTGCATACCTTTGAGTACGAGCATTGTTCTTGCCTAATCCTACCTTACTCTCGTCCTGATTAGGCTCCGAATTCATCCTACTTATTGGTTTATGATGGTTTATGTGATTTTAATAAATCTGGACCCGATTTTACCGGCTGGAAACAATGGCTGGCAAAATCGCATTGGTACTGGGCTACAGATCAGCCCTTCACTGGCCCCTGCCCTACCATATACCAAGGCATAAGGAGAGCATGTAACGCCCATCCCTGCCAGTCAATAATCTTTCCTTTCTTCCCTCACCCTCCCTCCACACGTGCTCCCCATCCCACCCCAGCCACTTGCCTCACAGACACTTACCTCCTGGTCAGAGGAGGGACGAAACGTTTGTGTAAACCTCACAGAAGTAGGAATTTCGTGTAGTTTCTGTGCAGCGAACCCAGTTCTGCATAGTCACTCCCCACTGAATTGGAGTTTACCCCCTAATAAGCAGATACATGTGCAGAGACACCAAGTGGTAATGGGGATTTCGGCCAACCGTAGTCTCCACACAAGTATACACCTGACTTGTAATTGAGGCCTAAGTGTTGCACATTGGAAACGCAGGTCAACATTAAGGCACTAGATGGGACTTCCTTGGTGGACAGAAGAATCCATCATCCCTTCGCTCACTTAACATTATCTTACAAGCTGCTGGAATTATCTACACTAATGTCGGCAAATGATACGCCATGCTTAAGTTTATTTACTCTTTTCTCTCAAACAGGACAACAGCACAACTTAAAAGGCTTACCCAACTTTTTTGGAAGGGGAGCTACTACCCCAAAAGAAAATACCAATGGAAATCCAAGTGATGTGTGTACAATAACTAGAAAAATGCTTATGTAGTGCTTTTAACCCCTTCGGTGCACATGACGGCCCCTGGCCATCATGCGTCATGGTGGGCATGTGGGGAGGACGGCCGGGGGCCGACCGAATCCCGCCCACTTTGTAAATCGCCAGCACAGGGTGAAAATCGCCACTACGCGCAAGTGGTTAATAACAGGCCTCTGGCAACAACTGGCAGTGAAAGATAAGAAAGTGGCGGTCCATATCCTGGTGTTTTCAAACTTAAAGCAGTTCATCATAAGGAAGCCATAGTATGCAGAAGTCAAAGTTTTACATTTGGTTATGTTCACTGCTTTAAATGGCCCGGTATTGTCAGGGAATGAGTACCTGCATTTCTTTAAATTTAAAGGGGAAGTACCTGTTACACCTGCACTTCTCAGCAGACGTCCAATACTTTATAGGTACCGCCTAGGCACTGCTTGCGCTGTATTTTCGAGACATGCTGTATTCAGGTATGGACTTGAAGCTCCGCCCACTTTCCCACTCATCTTTTTATTCGGCTCCTGTCAATGTACCTTGAAAACTGTGGTTTTTCATTGGTCAATAGGCTTAGTAGTCCCTCCTTAGTACTGCCTTTCCTCTTCTTGTAACTGCCCATGAGGACACACTGTTACATGTGTTGTTTCTCAGTAAGATTTAATTACACCCTTGGAGCACAATTTTGTTAAATGTCTTTCTCCTGTCTGCCTGTTATTGCTGGTAGGACACGCTCTCCGCAAGGCTTTCTTTTTCATTTTCATAGCGGGGCAGCCTCAACTCATAATGGAGCAGCGTCTTTAATTTATTTGCAGCGCCTAACATGGGTGCATGTTATTTTTTTCTATTTATTAACTTTTCAAACTAGCGCTTTATTTTTTTTTTATAGCGCAGCATGCCTCAGCTCATATAATGGAGCAACTCCTTTCGTTTATTTGCAGCACCGAACATGGCCACATGTTTATTTTCTATTTATAAAATTTTGATACAATGTAAGCACCCACTCTTTAGCTTTTAACATCTTAAGCTAAAGCGTGGGTGCCACAATTGATTCAAAAGTAATAAAATAGAAAATAAATTATTTTTTTCTTTCTATTTCTTTCCTTTTGAAGCACTACCGGCACCTGTGCTTTAGCTTAAGATGTTTAATGCTAAAGCGCGGGTGCTGACATTGTATCAAAAGTAAATAAGTAGGGGAAAAAAGCACTTGGCCGCAATTTTATTTTTGCCTATGTGTTTACTTTTGTTACAATCCTGGCATCTGTGTGTTAGAAATGGGATTTCTGGTTGGCTAAAACTTGCGCCTAAGCCAAGCAGAAACCACCACTCTAGTCAGGGCAAGGGAGTTACACGCTAAAGATAACCCCTGCTAACCCATCTTGGTACCATGGCATGAGCAGTCAGTCTTATCCCAGACACCATGTTAAACGCGTTTGCGCAACACACACACACAGCAGCAACAACATACTAGGCATACCACAAAAGAAACTCCACACAAAGTTATGTAAAAAATAGCCTTTGTATTATCATATAGACTTTATATCATAGCCACTTATACACACTGTGCCACCTGGCACTAGGCAATACTTTTTTGTTTTTTATTAAAGACCTTTATTGAAAGCAAAGCCATCGACACCCCCAAGTCTTTACATTATCACAGTGCACTATATCATACACTACAAAAAACATGCTAGCAATGAACGAGAAGAACCGTACACAGCCTTTTTGCCGGCATCCCGGAGGCCCGGCGGCGTGGTGATGTGTCGTTATTCTAGTAGAACCAAGTGCAATGTCTCTCCATAGGCAGCTTATTGGAGCAGTGTGTCAACTGGCAATCCCCTACTGCGATCGCGGCAAAAAGGTCTAGTATCGTGATAAGGTCAATAGAGCTACCCCAACTAAACTCCCACCCCTCCCCCCAGAGTGTGCCAGTGGGACTGCTAACCCCATCCAGTCATGTGTACCCCAAGGTGTACCTGCCATGCGTCCCGTGTCATCCCACCGTAGATGAATGCCCCCCCCCAGTGCAACCCCCAATTGTGCCCCAGAGTCTGGAACCACAGCGCAGCTCCCCCCCCCGTCCCGTAACTCACCCCAACCCACTCCCCTCGGGGAAAGAAATGCATGCGATCAAACCACTATTCCACCACCCGGTCCTGGAGTTCAGCTACTTCAGAAGTGTCAGAGTCGCCATCCTCCCCCTTATGCAGGTGTTCTTTGTAAAGATCCCAGAAATTCTTGGGCCTACTCCTGGGCGGTAACAGGTCGCTGTACAGTTCTGTTTGAGTGCAGCAGTACTGTAGGTCCCGCAACCATCTCGTTTTGGCCGGTAGGGGCCCACGCATCCAACAGGCCGCAACCCCCCTCCTGGCCAACAGCAGGGCCATATCGACCAGCCGGCGCAGAGAAGGGACCAATGGCTTAGAGTAACCAAGGAGTGCAAGCGCCGGAGTGCGCGGCAGGGTCTCCCCCAGAATCTGGTCATGTTCCGCAAATACCTCCCCCCAGAATGCTTGTACCCCGGGACAAAGCCACGCTAAATGAAAGAAGTCTGCCACCAATGTTCGGCAACGCTCGCACTCCGCTGTGGGGCGAAGGCCATAGCAGTGCAGTCGTTCGGGGGTATAGTACACCCGCTGTAGGACTGTACACAGCCTGTGCCTGCCATTCAGGGAAATCCTGCGCGTGCTGGAGCAGCAGTACCGCCACCTACCGTCGTCTATGGGGGTTTGCAAATCGTCCTGCCAGGCCGCTCTAGCCTTAGAGGGTTGTAGGCGCTGATGCACCACTCCCAACCTGTTGACCTGTGAAATTAGCTTTGCAGATGATGTGGATTTAATAATATAGGTCAGTTCCGGGATCTCCTCAGGCTCCTCCATGGTAGAGCCCAGGACCTCTCGGAACGCAGAGCTAAGTCTGTGAAATTGAAATTTCTGTAGCAAGGAAGGGCCCGACTCCGTGGTAGTGAGTTGATCCCAGGTTTTCAAAGTGCCATCAGAGAACAAATCCTCCATCCTCACTATGCCGAGGGCACGCAGGGCCTTGACTACTCCTCTCTCGCCCAACGGGTCCAGCCAGAGGTCCCATTCTACAGGCATCAATGGGGAGTACAAAAGGGCGCAGCCGCGGGAACGCATCAGGGAATTCCAGGCATGATTGGTCGCTTTAAGGGAGTCCATCCGGCCAATCGACCGATCCGTGGGCAGGCAAATAGTGGCAGGCAGAGGGAGCGGGTCCGCAAACAACCACTCCAGTATGAGGTGCGGCGTGCGTACGTCACCATGGATCCACGAGTGCAGGTGCGAAGCCTGCGCGACTCGGTAGTAGCGCTCTAGATCCGGAGCTCCCAAGCCCACCATCTCACAGGGGAGAGTCAGGATCGTCCACCGTACTCTTGGTTGCTTGTCGCCCCAGGCCAGCCGGATCATGACTTGGGTAAGTTGTTTAAAGAATGCTCTCGACAGAACCACAGGTAAGTGTTATGTTGTCGACGGTCTAGTAGTTGGGGTGGGAGGAGTCAGGTGGGCTGAGGGGAAGAGGTGGGGTCAGGAACAGGAAAGGGCAGTTAGGGTAGGGACGGGGAACGAGCAACAGGTTGAATAAAGAGCTCGTGCAGTAGCAAGTCGGTGTCCTGTGTATTTGTGGGTCGGGACACGACAGCTGGCGACGAGGGTGGGATGAGAAAGGAACCTACCCAAGAACGCCCCGTCCCGCAGCGTAGAGTGAGCTCCGCTGCAACGAAACCCCGTGGCGCCGGTGACGAGCCCCCAGGAGTGGCCAAATCTCCCCTCACAAGGTAAAGAGGGTCGAGGAAGGAAACGACGATTCAGCAGACGAGTGCTGACGTGCCCTGAAAAGCGCCGAGCTGGAGTGCCAGAAAGCGGCAGAGGAAAAGGGCGCCAAAACGCCGACCGCTGAGCTCGCGGAAGAGCTTGCAGCGCACTATTCCCGGCGGGAGCCGGAGACGCCCGACACTGCCCAGGTGAGCCTGCACCGCCGAGACGGCGGAAAGAAGCGGAGAAAAGCCCCACACACGCGCGACCCGCCCGAAGCCAGCGCTTCGTCAGTCAGAGGCAGCCGAGTCCAAGCAGGCGGCAAGGGATACGCGAAACCAGCGCGAGGCAGACGGCGCTCACCTCAGCACAGCGCGACAGTGCCCAGCTCAACTGTGAGTGCATGTGTGTCCAGAGTGAAAGAAAGACCTCGTGGGCTACAGAGGGGGCGGCCATCTTAAGGTCAGGCGGCCTAAGGGACAGACCCTATGTGATTGAAAGGCGGCCATCTTTGAGTCAGGCGAAAAGTGAAAACAAGCACTGGCACATTCGAATTGACATTCCGTGGCCTGATACTTCAGCATTCAGTGCCGATCAAGCAGTAGTAGTGGCAGAGAGTAGCAGTGAAAGTCAACGTCAGTAATCACAACCAGCGCTCAGTGCAAGCTGAAAATACCACTGCCAGAATGTCCAACCCTCCTGTGCAAGACGCCCAAAACACTGACCAGAAGAAGGAGGTCAAAGGCACGCATCTGCGTGCACCGGAACCCTTGATAATCACCTCTGGGAGTAGCATGGGCCTGAAATGGCAGGAATGGCTGGAGGACTTTGAGGACTATATCAAAGGGTCCAGAATTGAGACAGATGAGGACAAGATAATAACCCTTCGCAATCTCGGAGGGCGCGAGCTCAGCAAAATAGTGCGAGAGATCCCAACCAACGACGGTGACACTTATGTCAAAGTGAAGGACATACTGAACAATCGCTTCCTACACAAAAGAAACGTTGATTATGAGAGGCACAAGTTTCACCAACAGCACCAGGACAAGGATGAGCCGTTGACGTCCTTCATACACCGACTAAGGCGTCAGTCACAGTACTGCGACTTCACAAACTTTTCCCCGGACGCGGCCATCAAGTCTCAGATTATCTCGGGATGCCACTCAGAGTCGCTGAGACGAAGACTACTGAGGAAGCCACAAGAGTTGGCAGAAATTGAGGAAAACTCACGAATATATGATCAAGCTGAAGAAAATGCAGCAGAGATCGAAGTCAAACCCAGCACCAGCCGAGACCATGCCAACCGCGTCTCCGACCGACAACATGGCCGACAGGCCCACCGAGGCAACCCACGTGACAGATCACGCCGATCCAAATTCTCACCCAGACGCCGAACAGATTACCGGCCAAGAGACTCAGAAAGGAGAGACCGACGACCCGAACGCACAAGACGGTGCTACAGGTGCGGGTATGATTACCCCCACATTGACTCGTGCCCTGCCATGGGCCAACGCTGTCGAAAGTGCGGAAGATCCAACCACTTTGAGGTCATGTGTAGCGAGTATCACCGAGAACAACGTAGCGGTGCTAATCGACGCACCAGCCAACCGAGATTTTCAAGAACAGAAACCAAGCGGCACCACGCCAGAGCCGTTCAGGATGAACCTGCTCACTCCCCAGCGTCGTCTCACTCCAGTCGTGAGTCCAGACGGTCCAGATGGGATCGCCGATCCCCCTCGAGAGAATCCAGATCCTCCTCCTCCAGGAGATCGGGCTACACCACCGAGTATGTCAACATCGCTGACAACGACCAGCTTAAACGCTACCCCCGGCTCGACATCATGGTGGGCAATCATGCAGCAAAGTTCGTCATGGACAGCGGTGCCTCTCTCAATTACATATCTGTTGCTGAGCACGAGCGCATGGTTCCCAAGCCTCACCTGCGCTTTGCACCCGTTCGAGTATACACATGGATGGCGAGGAAACCACTCCCATGCCTGGGGAAGTTTGACACCACCCTCACACACGGCGATATCACCATTCCCGCCGTCATTCACGTTATCAAGGGACCAGACGCTGACTGCCTGCTAAGTCTTCCAACTGCTGAGCGCCTACGTCTTGTTCACATTCTGTTCAACATAAACGACAGCTCCAACTATGTCGTGAAGTACCCCGCCCTCTTCAAGGGCCTGGGCAAACTAAAAGGCCGACAAGTACACCTGCATATCAACGAGCGAATCAAGCCCATTGCTCAGCATCCACGGCGAGTGCCGTTTCACCTGCAAGCCGCGGTGGCCCAAGAGCTGCAAGACCTTCTGGATGCCGACATCATAGAACGCACTGAAGGACCCACTCCCTGGGTGTCCCCGGTGGTTGTCGTGCCAAAAAAAGGGACCCCCGAGAAAGTCCGTCTATGCGTAGACATGCGCCTCCCGAACACAGCAATCGAAAGGGAGAGACACCCCGGCCCACACCTGAGCGATATGATTACAGCCCTCAATGGAGCCACGGTCTTTTCCAAGCTAGACCTCAACAAGGGATATCACCAGCTCGTGCTAGATGATGACTCTCGCTCCATCACCACGTTCGCCACACACCTCGGCCTCTTCCGATACAAACGCCTCAGTTTTGGTGTGTCCTCAGCAGCTGAAATTTTCCAAGAGACAATTCGACTTATCATTCACCACATTCCAAATTCTCTCAACTACAGCGATGACATTCTGGTGTATGGCGCCAATCTTCGAGAGCACGACATCGCCCTTGACCGCGTCTGCAGGGCCCTGCTAGACGCAAACCTGACTCTCAATAAGGACAAGTGCGAGTTTCATCAATCGACACTAAAATTCTTTGGACACATTTTCTCATCCAACGGCATGAAACCAGATCCCGACAAGGTGGCTGTGCTCAACAACACCAAGAGCCCTGAGGATGTAAACGATCTACGCTCCTTCCTTGGGATGGCGAGTTACTGTGCTCGCTACATCCGCGACTACGCCACAATAAGTCATCCTCTGAGACTCCTCACGAAATCCAACCAGCCCTTTGAGTGGACCTCAGACTGCGAGCGTGCCTTCAGAGACATCAAACGGGCAGTTGAATCATCCGACTGTTTGTCCTACTTCAACCCCAAACGCAAAACGGAGATCACCGTAGACGCCAGTCCCGTAGGCCTGGGTGCAATCCTGGCCCAATATGACGACGAATCTGACCAACGGAGGATAATTGCCTATGCCAGCCGCAGCCTCACAGACCCGGAAAGGAAGTACTCTCAGCCTGAGAAAGAGAGCCTGGCGGTCGTGTGGGCGTGTGAGCACTTCCACATCTTCATCTATGGGAAGCACTTCACGCTCATTACTGACCATCAGGCACTCGTGACAATATACGGCAATCCGAAGTGCAAGATGCCCCCCAGGATCGAGCGGTGGGGCCTCCGGCTGCAAGAATACACCTTTACGATCATTCACAAACCGGGGAAGGGTGACAACCCTGCTGACTACATGTCTCGCCACCCCCGAGACTCTCCAGCGCCGACGTCATCTATAGCGGAGGAATACCTTCACTTCGTCTCAAACCATGCTCGCCCCCCAGCCATACCAATGGACACCATCCGCGAAGCAACCAGCAGAGACGCCGTTCTGCAGATCGTGATGCAGCGAATACTGTCCAACAGGTGGAGGCATCATCCGCAAGACGATGAGGAGAACCCCGATGTCAGAAGCGAACTCCAAGCATTCCGACATGTAGCTGATGAACTGTCAATCACTGAAGATGGCCTTCTTCTAAGAGACCACCGGATAGTCATCCCGGCCACCCTCAGACAAGGCGTAGTTGACCTAGCTCATGAAGGTCATCGTGGGGTCGTCTCAACCAAGAGGGCGCTCCGAGAGCGTGTCTGGTTTCCTGCGCTGGACCAGATAGTCGAAGCCACTCTGAAGGACTGTCATCCCTGTCAGCTAACTGGTCCCAGCACGCCACCAGCACCGCTCCAAATGACCCCGCTACCTGACGGTGTATGGCAGGAAGTTGCAATGGACTTCTACGGGCCCCTGCAGTCAGGGAAATATGTGATCGCCATTGTAGATGAATACTCACGGTTTCCAGTGGCTCAATTCATCCCGTCCACCAATGCCGCCTGTACCCTTAAAGTGCTGGAGGAGGTCTTCGCAACCTGGGGTGTTCCCAGAATCATCAAAACGGACAATGGGCCCCCATTCAACGGGCACGAATTCAGTGACTTCGCGAAACAGATGGACTTCCAACACCGCAGGGTCACCCCGCTCTGGCCACAGGCCAATGGAACTGTCGAACGCTTCATGTCCACCATCAAGAAAACCTTCCAACGGGCCACGGCTGAAAAAAGGGACCTGCAAGCAGCATTGAATGAAGTCCTCTGTGCCTACCGAACCACTCCCCACTCCACGACAGGTGTCTGCCCTGCCACTCTCATGCTCGGGAGGACACCCAGAACTCGGATCCCAACCTGGGAAGGCGCCCTGAAGAAGCCCCTCTCAGACCATCAGATCGAAGACATGGCTGCCACAGATCGATATCACAAAGAGAAGATGAAGGAACATGCGGATCTTAAACGGAGGGCCCGATCCCCTTCCCTCAAGGAGGGCGACAGAGTCCTTGTCAAACAAGAACAGCGCCAGAAAACTGACTGTCGTTTCAGAAACGAACCTCTTACAGTGGTGCAGCAGAAGGGCACAATGGTGACTGCAGAGTCAGAGAACAGGCGGGTCACTCGGAACGCTTCCCACTTTAAGAAATGCCCTCCTGAGAAGCGTGACTGCACGCCCCCTGCCTCCGTGCCGGAGAACGCTGAGCACCCCGAGGCAAACGCACCTGAATCCACACCCCGCCTGGAACCAAACCCCGTGGTCGAGACTGCTGTGACCCCCTCGGGTCGTCCACGACGCCAGGTACAGCCTCCAAAAAGACTGATTGTTGAAATGGACTAATTTCACTTTGCTGTTTTGTTAAGAAAGGGGGAGATGTTATGTTGTCGACGGTCTAGTAGTTGGGGTGGGAGGAGTCAGGTGGGCTGAGGGGAAGAGGTGGGGTCAGGAACAGGAAAGGGCAGTTAGGGTAGGGACGGGGAACGAGCAACAGGTTGAATAAAGAGCTCGTGCAGTAGCAAGTCGGTGTCCTGTGTATTTGTGGGTCGGGACACGACAGTAAGTTGAGAAAAAGGAGCAGGAATCGGGGAAGCACTATCATTTTCATTATAGCGATCCTGCCCAGAAGGGAGAGCGGGAGTTTGACCCAGGCATCGACATCATCAACCAATTTATTGTACGCCACTCCGTAGTTGTCCCTGACTAGGACCTCAGGATCTGTATGCAGGCGGATACCCAAATAACGGACTGAGTCAGAGGACCACTGTAGCGGGTACTCCATAGCAAAAGGTTGTGTCACCGGGGTGAGAGGAAAAGCGATGGACTTGTCCCAGTTCACCCTCAAGCCCGAGAGCGAGCCAAAGCGGACCACCTCCCGAAGAACCGCGGTCAGGTTAGCTTCCGAGTTCCGGACATACAGTAGAGTGTCGTCAGCGTACGTTGAAATCCCTATTTTGTAGGTGGGAAAACTTATACCCTCCAGACTGTGGTACTCCCGTATAGCGCAAGCGAGGGGCTCCGCAACCAGTGCATAGAGCAACAGCGACAGAGGGCAGCCCTGCCGAGTGCCCCTACCAATGTATACCGGCTCCGACACTCTGTCTCCCAACCGTAGTCTGGCAGAAGGCCGATGGTACAGCGCCCCAATCCTCTGCAGGAACGGTTCGCCTAAGCCCAGCTTTCGCAGTACCCTAACCATGAAAGGCCACTCAACAGAGTCGAACGCCTTTTCCATGTCAAGGAAGATTGCCAGCGCGCTGTTCTCCTGTTTGACATGTTGCATTGTGCCCAGCACCGTGCGTATATTGTAGGTTAAATTCCTGCATGGGACAAATCCGGGCTGCTCCGGGGCGACAATCTCTGGGACCAACAAAGCCAGCCGATTGGCCAGGACTTTGGCATATATCTTCGCATCTACGTTCAGCAGGCTGAGTGGGTTGTACGAGCCGCAAAGGTCCGGTGGTTTCCCTGGCTTAGGTATAGTGATCAGCAACGCTTCACGCATGGCGGGCGGCATCTCGCCATCCTCGCAGATAGCATCAAAGAGGGCAACCAAGTGCGGGAGCAGAATGTCCTTGAAGGCTTTATAAAAGCCAACCCTGAGTCCGTCGGAACCCGGCGCGCTACCCGATTTCATGCTCGCAAGAGCCTCTAGTATTTCGTCCTGGTGAAAGGGGGCCATCAAAAATTCCCTATCCGAGTTCTTGAGGAACGGCATGGCAATGTGTTCCAAATAATCGTCCATTTCGCCCTCCACTCCCTGCGTCTTGGACTGATATAGTTCAGCATAATATCGTCTAAAGGTCCCTCCTCAACAACCAGAGGTCGTCGAGAGCCCCGAACCATGCGGGCCAGCAAGGCACCTGGCCTATCCCCCTCACCATACACTCGGGCAGTGGCGTACTTGCCCATATAAAGAATCTCTCTATCCGCCAGAGCCTGAAACTCGGACAGGAGTTTGGTGAGCGCCGGGCCTTCTGCAGCACTAAGAGACGACAATTGTCGAGCCTCCAGCTCCGCTATCCTAGTCTCCAGAGCAGGGAGTTCCCGCCTGATGGAACGTAGCACACTGGAGTGCTTGGACATAGCTACTCCCCTGATGTACACCTTAAAAGCCTCCCAAACTGTAAAAAAGTCTTCGACCGAGTCTAGGTTAGTAGCGAAATATTGTTCTATATCTTCCGCAAGCTCCCCCCGGAAGGCGTCATCTAGCAGCGCAAAAGGAGGGAACCTCCAAGTGAAGGCTGGTATCCCCTTTCTGACAGTGGAAAGCTGTAAGAGAATGGGGGAGTGGTCCGAGAGTGTGCGTGGGAGAACCTCGCATGCGCTGATACCACCCAGGACCGAGGGAGATGCTAACCAGTAATCTATCCTAGTGTGCACATTGTGAAAGGCCGAATAGTGCGTGAAGCCGCCCTTCGTGGGGTGTTTGTCTCTCCAGACATCCACTAGGTCTAATTTAGTCATCTCGGCTTTCATGTGTGTGGCCGAAGCCACCGGGCACCGAGTAGGGCCCGCGGAGTTGTCCCTGGATGGGTCGAACACAAAATTAAAATCCCCCCCCCACAACATCCCAGGCTGAGCATGTGACCTGCAAAGGGCAGACAAAGTCGCATAGAATTCAGGGTGATCATAATTGGGGCCATAAACATCTACTACCAGCAGATCAAGACCCTTACCCACACACCTAGCCAGGACGTACCTGCCCTCCGTGTCGGCGCGTACCGGGATCAACTTCAGTTGTGATGTAGGATTGGCCCAGATTAACACCCCCCGGGCGTGTGTCGTGAAGCCTGCAGCCACTATGTTCCCCGCCAACCCCCTAAATTGCAACATCCTGCTGTCGCATGGCAAGTGCGTTTCCTGCAACAAGGCCAGATCGACCTGATGTCTATGGAGATAGCCGAGGACCTTCCTCAGTTTACGAAAGTCGGTCAGGCCCCGAACATTCCAGGTCATCAATTTCAGCTTATTCGGGATACTCGTGGGTACATTCAGTGCAGCACTTGACATTGCATGGGCTCATGAGTTGTATTAGCAGCAGGGATGGGCAAAACAGGACACAGCAGTACATTTGATCCCATAATTGCCAGCCGGCATTTCCAAACAGGGACAGTTCCACATAGCAGTCCACACTCAATACGCACAAACCCCCAAAACAACCCAAAACAACAACCCCCCCAACTGTCCAGTCCCTCGACCCCACCCCCATGCCCCCGCCCACCCACAGCCGACCACCCCCAACCAGGTCAGACAGGTCCCTAAGATCCCCACCATCAACCCTCAAGTAGCAGAGTATTCGTCAGTTCGATACCAACCCCCTGGAGAGTCGCACAACCAAAGGCACCAGGGCGAAGCGTGCCAAAATAGTACAACACCGCAAACTGTCTCAATGAAAAGTTCAGAAAGGCACCTCAATCCTGCCCCACTTGTGGGTCGGTGCCCTTCGAGTAGCAAGTATAACAGCCCCCCCACATCCCTACCAGCCTCCCCAACGATTCAGCAGTGTTCCGATCCCCTCCCCTATCAGTGATAAACGACCTCCTCACCAGCAGTCCATAAGGCACATGTCCGAACAGTGCGGCCGCCGCCTCACCAAATAGTATCGGCTGCGCTCATGTAGGCCAGGCTTATCGCCCCTCTTGTGGTGGCTCAGCGGTACCTGGTTGCAGTGTCCCACACACGTTGAAAAGTTCCAAATCTCCCGGAAGGGCCCTCTAGTCCTGTTCTTCCAGGTTCGATGTTGAGCCAGCGTCGTCTTCCTGACTATGTCTAGCCTCCTTTCGCTCCCGAGTCCATGTCTTTAGGGATTTCTCGAGTTCTTTCGGATTCGTAAAGAAATACGATCGCCCTCCTGTGTTGATGCGAAGCTTGGCAGGGTACAGCATCGCGTAGTCAAGGCCCAGAGTACGCAGTTGTTTTTTATACGGCGCGAACTGTCGTCTCTCCTCCTGCACTTTGGCCGTAAAGTCCGGGTAGAGGGAGATGTCCATACCCTCATGTTGAAGCTTGCCCTTCTCCCTCGCCAAGCGCAAAGCAGTGTCTCTGTCGCGGTAATTAAGGAGCTTCGCGATGATGGGGCGAGGCGGCGCACCAGGCTGCGGTTGTGGGCCCAACGTGCGGTGGGCCCGTTCCACTATGAACATGGGGGAAAAAGCCTCCTCCCCGAGTAACAGTTTCAGCAATTTTTCTACGAAGAGTTCCATCTTCCCTGTTTGCATTGTTTCCGCCACACCTGTAATACAGATGTTGGATCTGCGTGAGCGCACCTCCAAGTCTTCTGTTTTATCACGAATAACTTGCAAAAGTCTATCAAACTGCTTTCTATCTTTGTCCCACTCGGTCTGGGCTTCTTCGGCTTCGGTGAGTCGACGTTCCGCCATGTCCAGGCGCTCCGCATGTTTGTCCACTCGCTCCGCCATGTGGTCCATGCGGTATGACAAAGCGTCTATCTTGGTGCCCACAGACGCAATGCTGTCCTGGATGCCCTTTTCCATGGCGGCCAACATGTCCCGGAGCTCCGTGGATGCCGGGGCGGTCGCTGTGGCTCCCTTCGGGGATGACTCTGGGGCCGTCGCATCAGGCCCTTTCGGTCGGCGCCGTTCAAAGGAGAGCTTCGCCTGGGCAGCGTCGTTTTTCCCCATCCTCTACCTCTGTTACGGAGGAACCCAGAACAAAGAGGCGTCTCGCAATCAGCAGGCCGCAGGGGCAATACAGGAGGCACTCCAGCCAGCGATCCACAGCCACCAGATACCAAGTCTGAGCCAGAGGCCCAATGCAGCCAAGATGGCGTCCGTTATGGCGGACGAGCCGCCTCCGATCACTTCGGCAAAACCCACACTCGCTAGACACAGGGTATTGTTAGGTCTACAATGCCAGCACCAGTCAACGTCGCACCACCGTGGCGTGAGGGCGCGGGGATAGCAGGTCACCTCAGTGGGGGACCGGACCAGTGATCACACCGATATGTCGATCGCTCCACCTCGTGGTTCGGGTGCTCAGTGTCCTCTCTGCCGCTGACCCTCCACTGGGGAGGACAAGTCGTTCTGATGTGGGGCAATCGCAGACAAAGGGGGGGGGGGGGGGTGGACGCTCCGGCAAGGGAAAAATCCAGATGTTAGTCCGGCCGGAGATCAGCCCGTCCACTCCCGACTCTGAGGCTGCACGTCAGGCGACGTCACCCGGCCCCCTCTCCAGGATAGTGCGCAGCTCCAGGCCCAGTCCTCCTCGGCCGAGTCGCAAGGAGCCGCTCTTCAGAAAACTCGGAGAGGCTCGCCAGCAAATGTCCAAAGAGGCCCCCAAAAGAATCTAGGGGTGCCAGCGGGTGTAGGAGAGCCCGCTATGGCATATAGGACACGTTTTAGGATAGATTATCAGGATAATTCCGGGGCTAAGGCGAGGAGCCGAGAGCTCACGCGTCCGCCATCGACGCCGGCTAGCTCCGCCCCCGGCACTAGGCAATACTTTACAGGTTATTATATACGTGACAGGGCCAATCGGGCCACTGTCAGAACCCTTAGAACAGGTAAAATCACAACCAGTAACTACTGGCAAAATACTGTACTTAGCATCATCACATGCAACATAAACGCATTATGTCTGCATCACATTAGGCATAAACATCATAGCATGATATTTGGCATAAACGCATTATGCAACATATTAGAGCTTGGCGCCCTACCAGGACTGCAGATACTAATCGGCGAACTGGCCTTCCTCTGAGGCCCTATCTGGGACTTTCCCTCAATGCCCTCTGCTGAAAAAGTCAGGTCGCTAAATGGGGTGAGGGTGCAACCCACCCCGGTCTCTTCAGAGACCCAAAACAATGGTCCCTCACGTTTCAGCTGCCCACGCTCTTGCGGTGCAGCTGTGAAAGCAATCGGCACCAACAGTGCCTCTAGCTGCCTCGGCAGCTACGACAACGTGCGCAATGCACTGGGGCCCGGGGCTGCATCTCACCCCTTTCTCATCATCACAACAAAGTGCCCCCTTGTTGCAGCTGCCCGCGCTCTCGTGGTGCAACTGGAGAACTAAGCCTTGGCACCACAGTGCCTCTTGAGCCACACTCCGGGATTCTTACAACAGTGCCACAACTTTGCAGCTGCCTGCGCACTCGTGGTGCAGCTGGGAAAACAGCCTTGGCATGAACACTGCTCAATTGGAGCCCCACTCACCGGGGCTTCCCCTTCGGTGCAGATGCCGGTTGTTGAAGGGAGGCAGTCACCGTCGGAGCCCGCAAGACTCCAGTCGAGCCCCTCCTCCAGCTACCTCTCCTTGGCTGTGAACAGCCGTGGTGAGCTGTCGCCAGGCTCTGTCTCTTTTCGCATGGCACGCGGGTATTCCCTCACCGATACGGGAGCCCCGTCTCGCGCCAGGCACCGTGTTGCCTGCCTTCCTCTCCGGCCGCGCTGCTTCCGGCCAGGCCCGCCCACATCAGGCTTCACTTCTGCCTGACTTTCTTCGGGTGCGACATGGCTGCTCCTGCCATGCTTAGAAGAAGGGCTCACTTTACTCAGGTATAAGGATGCGGGGTGGGCTCCCGCCATCGCTCCTCACGCTGCCGTATTTGGGCAGCTCACGAACAGACTTGGCAACATGCAGGGCTCTCTCTGGCCACAGCAACCCCGCCTACAACCAGGCAATTTGCCTGACTGCTGGGTCGCCGCTCGTGGTGCGGCAGCCTCATGAAAAATGCACACAAATGCGAGGTGGGCTCCCGCTCCATTTCTGCAGCACAGGGGGATCCCAACGCCGGGATTCCCTGGAAATGCATCTGCAGCACAGCGCTGCCTGCCTCAAGATCTCTGGTGCATTCCTTGCTCCAAGTGCGCTCCTCACGCCACGTAGTCCAATGCCATCAGAGACAGAGCTGGGCCTAGGCAGGACAGCTCACAGGGCATTCAGCAGAGGGGCAGTCCCTCGTGGCGGTTCCTGCTGGGGCCCAGCAGTCCAGCAGGTACAAGTAAGCACCCACAACAGCACACCATACATGAGTTCACAGCCCCAATATTTATACTGTTCTTTGTTCTGCCCTGGCACAGGGCTTGGGGACCCAGTTCCAACTGGTTGTGGGGGGTACAGAGGCACTTTGTTTACAGTGCTTCTACTCCCCTTTGTCAGGTGAGGGCTCGGTCCTCAGACACACCACAGGGGGTGGAGCCAGCATTCACTCAGGCAGGCACAGACCTATTCAGGGTTAGGGACTACTCCTCCCACTACTCCAATTGCAGATCTGCCCATTCAGCCTAGCACTGAGTTACCCAGCCCCTCTGGAGCCACACTCCTCACCAGCCCCTGTCACTCCAGAGCCAGACATGCAATACACATCAGGCAGGCAGAGTCACACAGCACACAGAAATGCCAACTTCTAAAAGTGGCATTTCTAAAATAGTAAACATAAATCTGAGCACACCATTGTGCAGCATTTATTATCGCTATTCCAAACATTCCAAACTTGATTACGCTGCTCCTCTTATATCAGGAATGATCACTGATACACTTATCAGGTAATCCCCAATGCATTCCTATTAGAGGGCAGCCTCACAGCAGTGAGAAACAAAATGGCTGTTTGTCACTACCAGGACATGTCACGCACTTAAGGCACATGTCCTACCTTTTACCTACAATGCACCCTGTCCATAGGGCTAGCTAGGGCCTACCTTAGGGGTGATTGGCATGCAGTAAAAGGGGGGGGGGGTCACAGACGCTGCACACACTATAGGTGCCGCGTCACAGTGGCAGTTAACTGCACGCATAGGCCTTGAAATGGCAGAGGCCGGAGACAGGTTTCAAAGGCTAGTTTGGTGTGTGGCACAATCAGCGCTGCATGCCCACCAGTAGCATTTAATTTACTGGCCCTGGGTATCGGAGTTACCACTTTACAAGGGACAGGTAAATTAAATACACCAAACAGGTGTAGACCAATCTTACCATGTTTAACACAGAGCAGATGCACTTTACACTGGACAGCAGTGCTTAAGTGCACAGAGTCCTAAAACCACCAACACCAGGTCAGAAAAAAAGACTAGGAGGAAGGCAAAAGGTTCAGGGATGACCACACAAAAAGGGCCAATTCCAACAATGCGCTTTAGCTTTAAACCTCTTAAGCTAAGGCGCAGCTGTCGGGATTGGTTCAAAAGTAAAGTAATAGCAAAAAATAGTTTTCTTTCTATTTCTTTACTTTTTAATAGAGTGGCTGCCAGCAGGCAAGGCCTCGGGACAGAGGAACTGTGGGTGCAGACCATTGTTCAGAGCAACAAAATTAAAGTCTACAAAGAAAACAATGTGATTAAATTGGAGGGACCGTGGCCTACAGTCCAACCCATCCTGTGTACCCAAGCATTGCCCAACCCCGCCTGATATCTGCTCAGCTTCAACCGGTGCGACATTACACCCCATTTCTGTGCGTGCATGTATCGCCCTGCCCCACTGGAGCTCTATTAGCTACCACTGCATGGCTCCAGCCCCTCTGGAACGCTGCAGAATTGTAACTGCTGTTGGTTAACGGGCAGAAGAAATTAGCCTACAGATACAACTACCGGACTCGAGATTTTTAGTTAAATTACTGCAGCATCTGTCACTTGGTTAACTTTGGTTTTCAGTCTTCAGATCCACCCGGTTCTGTCGGTGTGCTTGTCTGCGCTTTCCCAGAGCTGTCAGTTAGCCGGGTGTTGATGTATTGTTTTGACTGTGCAGGCTGGCCCCAGCCAAGCGCATGTTTTGTTCTGTGTGGTTCAGTTATGTGTCTGTCCCTTTGCTGGACAGTTCTTCCACACAAAGGACCAGTCTTAATGACATTGACTGGAAGCCCCTTTCTGTGCAACGCTTTCCTTGTGTGAAACAGGCAGTTTTCAGAGTTCGCTGGTTATTGGTCTCTTCTTGTTGTGTGCATTTCTTTCCCGGTCTGGGTAGTTTTACCATGGCCCGTGCTGTTCTGTGAGATGCACTGCGGTTTCCCTTGCATGTGGTGATTCTGAATCTGTGCACGCTGGTTCAGTCCATCTGCAGGGAGGTTCTGGGCAGTTCTTTCCCACAAAGATAAGTCCCTTTTCAAGTGGAGGACTGCTTTTTCCTTGCGTGGCACAGGTGTTTTATGCGAGAACCATTGTTCCCAGGTTCCAAACGGAACCTTTCTTTCCGTGATGGTACTTTCCGGTCTCAGGGCAGTACTGTCCATGTGAGAAATGGTTCTCTGCTTGTACAGCTTTTTTTGTGTTTGGTTCAGTTCTGTCGCTAGGTGGGTCGGGTCCTGTACGGACTTGTCTGCCCCCGGGGGAAGTAGGGACGCAGACCAGTCTTCCCCCGGGGATCTTCTTGCAGGGCCAGAAGGACATGGTGAGGAGGGGGGTCAAGGGGCTGGGTAAAGGGAGGGATTAGGCTGGGGATATAAAGGCGCAGTAGAGGAGGGCTCACCCTCTTCCTGACACCTGTCACCACCGGGAGGGACAGTTAAAATTAGTCCACCCACCCACCCTACAATTTTTAAGAGAAGGGGTGCCAGTGATTTCAGCATGCCACTTTAGGACAGGTTGCGGGTGAATGGGGAAACTGTAGCTTGGATAGGTGGTGAGTCACATACGGGTGGATCCACTCCTCGGGGGGGCTAATAGGTGACTAATGGCGGGGTGCAGGATGCAAAGAGCAATGAAGAAAATTCAAGAGAGGATGGTGGAGGGAAAGTGAAGCGTAGAATGGGGAGATGGAGGAGGTCGCAGAGTGAAATGGGAGGATGGTTTGGTGGTGTGAGGATAGTTGGGGAGAATGAGGGGTATGATGATGGAAAAGTGTTATACTTGTATTGATGTTTTTGGTTAATAATGTTATGTGTTACAACCTTGTTGTGACGGGGTGATGAATTCAGATCCACCTGGCTTACCTGTTTTGCCTCTCTTTAAACAGCATACTGGAACTTGGCGACGCAGTGAAGAACTCTACGATACGGATCCGGAGGACGCTGGCGATTCCTGCTACTTTAATTGGGCGGAGTTAGACAATGAACACGTCACCGGTTACACCCCCTCAGCTCAGATAAAAGCCGCCCAGGACCTCTCAAAGGTGTGTTATACACCCGGAGGCGAAGGAGGAGTACGCGACGGACGAGGAGAGGAAGCAGACGAGTGGAATTCGAATGAACAGAACCAGGAGCAAGAACGGCCGGCGGAACAAGTCCAGAAGCCGGAGGAACCGCAGGAAGGAGAGACGAGGAGTACGGAGAACGGAGAGCCAAAGGAAGAAAACGACAAGCCAGGAGGCCAACAGGAAGACGAACCGCTGTGGAGAAACGCCACCAGAGACTCTCAGACGAGGCCGAGTCAGCATTGCCTTACTACCGGAAACCAGTACACCGAAAACGTATATTTAAATTAATAAAACCAGCGTTACCCAGAGTACCGGTGTCTGTAAGTCTATTAGCCGGGGGCGTAGCCCCAACCCCAAATCCAGTCAGCGTACAGAGCAGTCCCGAGGCGCCACACTTGTCCTAATAAAATGGTCTTTTACACTTCAAGTAACTGCATGGAGTGTGGTTATTGCGCGATGCTTCATCCATTTTACGAGGTAGTTATGTCTCAATTCCAGTTAGCGTTTTCACTTTGTAGATCGGCTGTATGCCCTTTGCTGGTCGGTTAGGTAGTCAGTGTAGGATGAAGGATTATTTTTATGTTGGTAGACTGAAGAGCATGGTGTAATTTTGGATTGCATAGGGGTTGTTGAGGAAGATGAGTGTTTGATAAGCGCAAGGTTATTTTTCAATGCAATCTCTGCGATGAGCCTGTGGGTTTACTATTATATAAATTATTCATGTTGCTTAGTATGAGGAGTGCAATTTCATTTTTATGGATTCACTGTATTGAGTATAAAATGAGTTTGTAGGAATGTTAGTGAGTGTCTTTTTTAGCAAGGGTGGGTACTTCAACTTTATTGTGAGTTAGGGAATGTGTCACTATTTTAGTGTGCATTGGCTGAATGCATGTGGATGTTGGGAATTTGATTGGTAACTTTATATTGATGTGCATTCACTGTGCTTCATTCTGACTATTTGGTGCATACTGACTGAGGAGTGTCTAGAGTGTCTAATGCATGTATGCCTGTGATGGGGGTTTGCTACTGAAACTGAGTTGAGTGCATTGTTTTTGTTACAAGTTTGAGGTATGTGGCTTTATTTGGGAGAGGATTCACTGCACTTGGGATGTGACTGAGTTTAAAGTCATTTTTCCTGTTCCGCAGCCATATTGAGTGAGGTGTATGCTCAATGAGTGTTAAGTTATTTTAGCGTACTTGTGCACTGGTCGTTGTTTGATAACCACCTTGAGATTTATTTTGAGTTGGTTTGTTGTGTGTTTGATGAATTGTAGTCTATATTAATGTCAACTAGTTGTGTTTGAGGAATGAAGTTATTTTGGTGCGCCCTGTGTACATTCTGTACTTGCAGCTACTTGATTTAATATTAGGACTAAGGTGAATAGCCAAAATTTGCTTAGGTTCCCTGAATCTGGACTGGAGTGGTTGCTGTGGCAAGAAGTTAGGGAATAGCTTTGGGAGTTAGTGTGGTGCATGATTTAAGGTATAACATATGAAAAAAGATACTTCTTTAATATAGTTTCTTAGCTAGAACTGTAACACAATAAGGAACAAGAGAGATATCAGAACTGCCTAGCACCTACACTTCCACACACAAATTGACAAATAGATTACACATAGCATGCTGTAACATAATCAAGATGCCATCTACTTCCTATAGCTTGAATAGTGCCACTGTAGACAACTCCCAGCTTTACCTTTTCCAAGCCGTCATTATTCAAAAAGTCACTGCTTTCATTACGAATGTTCAGGAAGTCAATGGGTCATATGTATTATGAGGTTCTGCATAGTATAGAAGGGTGTTGGAAAGTTTATTGTAATAGACTCATTAATATCATGTGATGGCTTTCAAAGCTTTTCAATGGGTTTTGCAACTGGTGATGGGATGATATGACCATATGGATATACATCACAATTTCTTTAAAGAGTAAAATAGTTTCTTGAATTTTAAAAATGTTCAAGACTTTATGGTCAAACTTGTTAAGGTCCACCAGAGCGGCACAGGCTCTTTTGGCTTATGGCCTTAGTATAAGTACCAACTGAGCGAAAATCCTTTTATTTTGGAACCAGTAAGTTAGACATTTTTTGTAGCCCTGGGTGTTTAATGATGAAGCATGTGGCAGTACAACAGTTATTTTTGAAAACTTTCTATAGAGTATTCATGAAATGCAAGGCATAAGTGAAGTCACCCATTACTTCAGGGAATTACAATGGTTTAATGTGGATTTTTTTTTTCAGTTAATCAGAGGTAGATAGGACACTTGTAACCACGTTGCCAGGAGATCTGTTGAAAAACCCTCAAACGCTGTGTATTCGAAAAGCGGTTTATCTTGATTCTCCGCCCCACACTAGCGTTGTGGCATTTATCATAGGGGTCGACAACGTGCACCATGCCAGCCTCACCCGAGGAAGTCTCTGGTATAACATGGCAGTCTCCAGAGATCTCCAATTGTAACCCCACAAGCAGGTTTTTTCTTAAATTAAAAATAGTCTCCAAACAACACCCGTACTTTATTTTGTTGTTGGACAACTAATTTAAAAAGAAGATGGGTATGCTATGTGGACCGGGTTATTGAGTCTCAAGCATATCACTTTTTATTCACATGCGTCGACATGTTTCAGCTCGCTTGGCCCAAAAGGGTCTATGGAGCCTTCGTCAGGACAAAACATATAACATAGAGTGTTAAAAAATACTTGCACAATTTGTGTAGTATAAAGCGGGTTCTAAAGTTTTAGTCTTACCCACTGTGGTTCATAATTAATTCTGTCAATATCGGTGGATTCTCCGTAAACCTAAAAGACGATCTCGGTATTTTCCTTCAGAGGGAACGGACTAAATAGTCCCAGGCCGCGTAGGAAGCAGGTTCCGCGTCTTGTGCTGGCTCTGCCCTCTAAGTCCAGAGGGTAGGACTAAAACTTTAGAACCCGCTTCATACTACACAAATTGTGCAAGTATTTTTTAACACTCTATGTTATATGTTTTGTCCTGACGAAGGCTCCATAGACCCTTTTGGGCCAAGCGAGCTAAAACATGTCGACGTATGTGAATAAAAAGTGATATGCTTGACTCAATAACCCGGTCCACATAGCATACCCATCTTCTTTTTAAATTAGTTGTCCAACAACAAAATAAAGTCTGGGTGTTGTTTGGAGACTATTTTTAATTTAAGAAAAAACCTGCTTGTGGGGTTACAATTGGAGATCTCTGGAGACTGCCACGTTACACCAGAGACTGCCTCAGGTGAGGCTGGCATGGTGCACGTTGTCGAACCCTATGATAAATGCCACAACGCTAGTGTGGGGCGGAGAATCAAGATAAACCGCTATTCGAATACACAGCGTTTATGGGGGGTTTTCAACAGATCTCCTGGCAACGTGG
The DNA here is from genome assembly GCF_964263255.1 of Lissotriton vulgaris. Lineage (NCBI taxonomy): Eukaryota > Metazoa > Chordata > Amphibia > Caudata > Salamandridae > Lissotriton > Lissotriton vulgaris. The sequence goes on from NC_141696.1 coordinate 490,754,328, forward strand.
TTACAAGTGTCCTATCTACCTCTGATTAACTGTAGATGACTTGGGGATCTGATAGGACAATCATTCCTCCTCCCTTCCTTTGATAATCACGATTTTTTTTTCAGCCAGCATATTACTCTGGTCTCTTCTCCCTCATAACCTATTTCCCATTTTCTGATTCTCCGGAAAAGGTCATACAATTGGCAATAGCACTATGCAAATATCGTCATTCCACTGCATACAAAAATAAGTTTAAAAAGTTATCCTTTTCAACACAAACAGCTCTAACTATCACAAATGCAAGACCTATTGCATTGCAAATGCTTGTTATAGGGGAGTGCCAGCACTTTTCAGCAGCACTGAGTTACTCTGAGATAGTGAGCACCTACACTTCTATATTTTAATTTCAAGCGCCGGTTTTCTTCAATCTTTCTGAAAATTACGTTTTTGCTGCACAAAAGTAAACTATAATCCTTTATTCGAGCCAGAAGCGCTGGCCTGGAGATGACATGGTCAGGCTTGAGTCATGCTTACTTTAACTGCTGCCAGATGTGCTGCCTTCCCAGAAACAAGCACTGGCGTTGCCAATAGGTCTCGCAGTAGGAAAGTTTGAGCTATTGGTTGTGTAAATGACAAAGCCCTTTATGTATTCTAAATGATAACAACAGTGAAAGGCATTGTTATTTGCCATTGTAATAGTTCCACCTGTCGTACTGCGCGATCTATTGGCAACGTGAGTGTTGTTCGTGTGTGAGTGGCGTTGTGTGTGTGAGTGGCGTTGCGTGTGTGAGTGGCGTTGCGTGTGTGGCGTTGCGTGTGTGAGTGGCGTTGCGTGTGTGAGTGGCGTTGCGTGTGTGAGTGGCATTGCGTGTGTGAGTGGCATTGCGTGTGTGAGAGGTGTTGCCTGTGTGTGAGGCGTTGGCTGTGTGATTTGTGTTGCCTGTGTGAGTGGCGTTGCCTGTGTGAGTGGCGTTGGCAGTGTGAGTGGCGTTGGCAGTGTGAGTGGCGTTGGCAGTGTGAGTGGCGTTGCATGTGGCAGTGGCGTTGCATGTGTGCGTAGTTGAGTGGCGTTGCATAGTTGAGTGGTGTTGCGTTGTTTAGTGGCGTTGCATGTGTGAGTGGTGTTGCATGTGTGAGTGGCGTTGCATGTGTGAGTGTCGTTGCGTAGTTGAGTGTCGTTGCGTAGTTGAGTGTCGTTGCGTAGTTGAGTGTCGTTGCGTAGTTGAGTGTCGTTGCGTAGTTGAGTGTCGTTGCGTAGTTGAGTGTCGTTGCGTAGTTGAGTGTCGTTGCGTAGTTGAGTGGTGTTGCGTTGTTGAGTGGCGTTGCATGTGTGAGTGGTGTTGCATGTGTGAGTGGCGTTGCGTAGTTGAGTGTCGTTGCATAGTTGAGTGGCGTTGCATAGTTGAGTGGCGTTGCATAGTTGAGTGGCGTTGCATAGTTGAGTGGCATTGCGTAGTTGAGTGGCGTTGCGTAGTTGAGTGGCGTTGCGTAGTTGAGTGTCTTTTAGTAGATGAGTGGCGTTGCGTAGATGAGGGTGAGGTGTTGAGGGTGAGTAAGGATGAGTGAGAGTGAGGGTGAGTGAGGTGTTGAGGGTGAGTGAGGAGTTGAGGGTGAGTGAGGAGTTGAGGGTGAGTGAGGTGTTGAGGGTGAGTGATGGTGAGGTGTTGAGGGTGAGGTGTTGAGGGTGATTGAGGTGTTGAGGGTGAGTGCGGGTGAGGAGTTGAGGTGGAGGCGTTGAGTGTGAGTGAGGGTGAGTGTGAGGTATTGTCATTGAGTGTGAGTGAGTGTGAGTGAGGGGGTGTGAGGGTGATGGGGGGTGATGGTGAGGGTGTGTGAGCGTGAGGGTGTGTGAGTCTGAGTGTGAGTTATTGTCATTGAGTGTGTGTGAGTGTGAGTGAAGGGGTGTGAGTGTGTGAGGGTGAGGAGTTGAGGGTGAGTGCGTGTGAGGGTGACTGTGGAGTTGAGGGTGAGTGAGGTGTTGAGGGTGAGTGAGGTGTTGAGGGTGAGTGAGGTGTTGAGGGTGATTGAGGGGTTGAGGGTGATTGAGGGGTTGAGGGTGAGTGAGAGTGAGTGAGCGTGAGGGTGAGTGAGGGTGAGTGTGAGTTTGGGTGAGGTGTTGAGGGTGGGTGAGGCGTTGAGGGTGAGTGAGGATGAGTGAGGGTGAGTGAGGAGTGAGTGTGAGTTAGGGTGAGGGGTTGAGGGTGGGTGAGGGTGAGGGGTTGAGGGTGGGTGAGGGCGAGTGAGGGCGAGTGAGGGCGAGTGAGGGCGAGTGAGGGCGAGTGAGGGCGAGTGAGGGCGAGTGAGGGCGAGTGAGGGCGAGTGAGGGCGAGTGAGGGCGAGTGAGGGCGAGTGAGGGCGAGTGAGGGCGAGTGAGGGCGAGTGAGGGCGAGTGAGGGCGAGTGAGGGCGAGTGAGGGCGAGTGAGGGCGAGTGAGGGCGAGTGAGGGCGAGTGAGGGCGAGTGAGGGCGAGTGAGGGCGAGTGAGGGCGAGTGAGGGTGAGTGAGGGTGAGTGAGGGTGAGTGAGTGAGGGTGAGTGAGGGTGAGCGAGGGTGAGTGAGGGGTTGAGGGTGAGTGAGGGTGAGTGAGGGTGAGTGAGTGAGGGTGAGGGAGAGGACCCAGGACCTAATTGGGACACAGACTGGCATTTCTGCTCCAGACGACTAAGAAGCGGCCACAGAGAGCCAAACGATAAAAGCACAACTAACGAGAGGCTGAAATTCTACTTGAATATTCTGCCCGCGTTGCCTTGTTCCTTTTGAAAAGGAGATACCAACGCTGAGCGCTGAGATACAGCGTGGCACTTCCTAGCATTTTCGTGGACCTCAGTCGCGTATTCTGCAGATGCGTACAGAAAATGCTCGTCTATAGATCCCAACATGGGAGTAGAAAACGGAACATGGGGACTGAACCACCACCACAACGGACACGACCATCTGTCGGGCCAACCCGAACCGTTTGCTGCAAATGGCGGCATGTGCGCTGCAAAACAAGGGGGTGGGGGGCTGCAGCGCACAGCCCACCCCTCCAAAGCAATCGACAGAAGAAGCATGGCGTCCTTTTCTGACCCAGGTGCACGCGAGAAAAGGGCGCGCGTGCAAAACGAAAGCAGACGCCTTTCACGATGTTGATAAACACGATTGATTTTTGCCATGCATGAAAAACCATGAATGGAGGGAGAGGGAGCCAGCGAGCAGCCAGCCAGGCGGTGGAAGCGGTGCGAGCACTCGGACAGGAGAAACGCGATGTGCACCAGAAACAAAAAAAAAACGCCGGATGGGGGCGGGAAAGCCTGGTGGGAGGCGTGAATGCGCGAGGGGAGGCAGGCGGATTGGGAGAGAAGCCTGATGGGGGCGGGAGAGCCTGGTGGGTGGGCGTGAATGAGGGGAGGACTGGGCTGGGCTTGCATGCGGATTGGGAGAGAAGCCTGATGCGAGAGGCTGAAATTCTACTTGAATATTCTGCCCGCGTTGCCTTGTTCCTTTTGAAAAGGAGATACCAACGCTGAGCGCTGAGATACAGCGTGGCACTTCCTAGCATTTTCGTGGACCTCAGTCGCGTATTCTGCAGATGCGTACAGAAAATGCTCGTCTATAGATCCCAACATGGGAGTAGAAAACGGAACATGGGGACTGAACCACCACCACAACGGACACGACCATCTGTCGGGCCAACCCGAACCGTTTGCTGCAAATGGCGGCATGTGCGCTGCAAAACAAGGGGGTGGGGGGCTGCAGCGCACAGCCCACCCCTCCAAAGCAATCGACAGAAGAAGCATGGCGTCCTTTTCTGACCCAGGTGCACGCGAGAAAAGGGCGCGCATGCAAAACGAAAGCAGACGCCTTTCACGATGTTGATAAACACGATTGATTTTTGCCATGCATGAAAAACCATGAATGGAGGGAGAGGGAGCCAGCGAGCAGCCAGCCAGGCGGTGGAAGCGGTGCGAGCACTCGGACAGGAGAAACGCGCCGTGCACCAGAAACAAGAAAATGAAACGCCGGATGGGGGCGGGAAAGCCTGGTGGGAGGCGTGAATGCGCGAGGGGAGGCAGGCGGATTGGGAGAGAAGCCTGATGGGGGCGGGAGAGCCTGGTGGGTGGGCGTGAATGAGGGGAGGACTGGGCTGGGCTTGCATGCGGATTGGGAGAGAAGCCTGATGGGGGCGGGAGAGCCTGGTGGGTGGGCGTGAATGAGGGGAGGACTGGGCTGGGCTTGCATGCGGATTGGGAGAGAAGCCTGATGGGGGCGGGAGAGCCTGGTGGGTGGGCGTGAATGAGGGGAGGACTGGGCTGGGCTTGCATGCGATGCGCGTGCATGTTGACGGGCACTGCATGAAAACCGCGGGCTGAAAGCCCTTTGGTTTGAAGAGAAAATAGCCGACTTGAATTCTCCCCATTTCCCATTCCTGCGGAATGGTAAAGGCTCGACCTAAAAAACGCCGGATGGGGGCGGGAAAGCCTGGTGGGAGGCGTGGAGAGAAGCCTGATGCGAGAGGCTGAAATTCTACTTGAATATTCTGCCCGCGTTGCCTTGTTCCTTTTGAAAAGGAGATACCAACGCTGAGCGCTGAGATACAGCGTGGCACTTCCTAGCATTTTCGTGGACCTCAGTCGCGTATTCTGCAGATGCGTACAGAAAATGCTCGTCTATAGATCCCAACATGGGAGTAGAAAACGGAACATGGGGACTGAACCACCACCACAACGGACACGACCATCTGTCGGGCCAACCCGAACCGTTTGCTGCAAATGGCGGCATGTGCGCTGCAAAACAAGGGGGTGGGGGGCTGCAGCGCACAGCCCACCCCTCCAAAGCAATCAACAGAAGAAGCATGGCGTCCTTTTCTGACCCAGGTGCACGCGAGAAAAGGGCGCGCGTGCAAAACGAAAGCAGACGTCTTTCACGATGTTGATAAACACGATTGATTTTTGCCATGCATGAAAAACCATGAATGGAGGGAGAGGGAGCCAGCGAGCAGCCAGCCAGGCGATGGAAGCGGTGCGAGCACTCGGACAGGAGAAACGCGACGTGCACCAGAAACAAAAAAATGAAACGCCGGATGGGGGCGGGAAAGCCTGGTGGGAGGCGTGAATGCGCGAGGGGAGGCAGGCGGATTGGGAGAGAAGCCTGATGGGGGCGGGAGAGCCTGGTGGGTGGGCGTGAATGAGGGGAGGACTGGGCTGGGCTTGCATGCGGATTGGGAGAGAAGCCTGATGGGGGCGGGAGAGCCTGGTGGGTGGGCGTGAATGAGGGGAGGACTGGGCTGGGCTTGCATGCGGATTGGGAGAGAAGCCTGATGGGGGCGGGAGAGCCTGGTGGGTGGGCGTGAATGAGGGGAGGACTGGGCTGGGCTTGCATGCGGATTGGGAGAGAAGCCTGATGGGGGCGGGAGAGCCTGGTGGGTGGGCGTGAATGAGGGGAGGACTGGGCTGGGCTTGCATGCGATGCGCGTGCATGTTGACGGGCACTGCATGAAAACCGCGGGCTGAAAGCCCTTTGGTTTGAAGAGAAAATAGCCGACTTGAATTCTCCCCATTTCCCATTCCTGCGGAATGGTAAAGGCTCGACCTAAAAACAGTTGAGTGGGAACACCGAAAGAGCAGCCAGAACTGAGCCTCCCTCCCTTTTGTTGCTTTTGTTAAAAGAGTTCCACTTTCTCACATCGAAATAGTGATGGCGGAACGTTTTTGCCGAGAAAAAACAAACTACATCACAGAAAGATCGCCGTGTGCGGGCTACGCGTCAGTTCCAATGAGCTGGGATTTTTCTCAAAGCGAGTCCCCTGATATTCACAAGTATTCAAATTCCATGCCTTTACAAGTGAAACTTGGAGTATGGCGTGAGGAGGTATTGCCGAGTGTTTAATTAAGCAAAAAGCTGCCATCGAAGCAATGGAGAACACGGATAATATCGCATCACAATTTGTTACTTGTGGTGAAAATATGTCAAAGACAAAGAATGACTTATGTGAAAGTACTTGGACAAGTAATTTTAATTTCTGAAGACCAAATCTATTTTTTTTTTTAACAAATGTGGGCATTTTGCATTGGCAATATCACACCCTAAACGCCAGGGAGCGGTAATACCATGTTGCGGAATTACCACAGTATTGTGTGTATTCCTCGAACAGCTCTCCATGTCGGCTGATCCAGATAAGAGCAAACGTTCCCGACGCCATCTATCACCTCAGTGATGAACCCACCTTCAGCTAAACTTTGCATGGAAACTTCACATTTACAGGGCAAGCCATTTGCAGACCATTAGCTCACGTATCTATCTCTATTATTGGCCCTTCCTATCTCTGTTCCCAACTCACTGTATGTTTAACTGGTGGAACCGACTACTTTTTAGTTCCAGATTTAGTTTTTGCGTTTTTTTAAATATTCTGTAGAGGCTCCAGCTTACCTTTGTTACCAGGTCTCTGTATCAATAATTCTGCTTAATGTGCTAGCAGCTTTGCATTTGACTCCTTTAGAATCGGACCTTTCTCTCACTACAGGCGGCCGTATTGGTCAATGAGCTATATAATGTTAAATGTAGTTCTCGCTCTTTGCTGTGACAACATAGCAGTCAAGCAAACCTATTGATAGCAATATACATAGAGTGGGCTTTCGAGTCACTCATTTCAACCACCGGCTTTTCTGAGTCTGCCTCTTTCAGCTAAGGATTGAGACAATCATGTCTTGCCTCAGCCCAATGGAGTAATAGACTTTCACCAAATGTGATTGGCTGCTTGGATACAACCTTCCGAGTCCAACTGAGTGTTTGCATTTAACTGCATGAAGGATTACTTTACAATTATAGCCCTCTCTGTCCTCTCTTCTGGCTCTCACTCATGTATATTACTCTAATGGGCTACCACTGCATGCAATTGAACATAAAAACAGATCTAATAGCTTTATATTTTGTGTCATTGACCGCAATTGTAATGAGAAGGAATAAGTGTAAATCTAAAGGAAATATGTTTTGTTCCACTTTAGGAGTTCCACCAGTGTTACTGAGCTGTGACCGAAGACATTCATTTTATATATTTTTTTAAGGCTCTATTGTATATATCAAGCACTGTGCATATGTAACATTCTATTTTAAACTAATGCGCAGCATGGAAAAAAACATACTTGGCATGAAAAGAATCCCAGATACATTACATGTTGTAGATATTATCTGATAAATGCTTTGTAAAGAAACATTACAAGTTGAGTAGTCTAACACACACAAATACATTTTACGTAATAGATAAAATACCCCCATACCACATTATAAGGATATTTAAAGTCACATAGGAGTTCAATGGCCATGTAGCGAGAGGAACGAGGCAAAAGGTTGAGTGCCTTTACAAAGTCATGGTGGCTTTTCATATAATTTTAATGTACAGGAGAGGACATTTTATTCCTTATAAATACATGGTCACACCATCACCTTTCCAAAAAATGCTACATCCTTGGTGTCTTGAAAGAGAGTATGACTGCAGACACCAAGAGTAAAGGTAGAATCTGTAGTGTGAAATTAAACAAAAAACATTTAGGAATTTGTTGCAAAAAGATATTCGTATCAGTTTAATCTAAATCAGATTAAAAAATGTTGTAGATCTGAATGTGTAGAAACTTGCCGGGGGTTTCTAGCTTCTCTGTAATAACTCAGCCTGGAAAAAAAAACATGCTGCCAGGCTATAGATGCCCCAGCTATAGATGCCCCGAATGAACTGCGCCGTCCCTGTGATCACGCCTCCATAGACCAATGGTTGCGGGCAAAATGCAGAAAAGCGAAATGAGTAGCCAGAGTACAGGATGGTAGGCAGCATATCGCCAGACCGCCACATGAGCTCACGGGGATCACAGAACTGCATCGCAATGCTGCGCAGACGGGACGGCGGCGCAGAGGTCCCGGGGACTTTGATTTGATTCCCGGTGGCTGGAACAGACATGACATCCCGCGCGGGCCACAGCGCCCCCCTATTACTGCTAGAGAGATGATTCCAGATCGATAGGAGTTGTGCAGATAGGGCTGAAGCACAGTAGATTTAGGCAGAGAGGAGAAAAACTGGGAAGTCAGGTCCTGGCCTGCTGACTTTAAAATGGCGGCAACCGCTGACTTTTAGATATGTGAATCGAGATAGCAGAACCCTCCTCACTGTTAGTATGGTTGACTGCACATGCTGTGGAACTTTACTGCCTTGCACCTCGGCCATCTTAGTCAAGGATGCTCCATAGTAGGAAATCACATCCAAAATGGCAGAAACAAGTAAAGGCAAGTGAAAGAGGACAATTAATCAATAGAAAGAGAGAAAGGCACTCAGCTCACAGATAAGCCTGACAAACTGGTGGCCCTCTTGAAATATTTTTTTAATCAAAGAAAGATAAAAGAAAGAACCCTGAACTTTGAGCTGGCAATACAGATTAAGCCAAAAGCATACTAAACTAAAACAAATCTATTCTAGATAGGAAGAATACTTAAACCCTTATCACAGTAACATCTAAGAAGAGGGCATATCAAAGAATATCCCTTACCAATCAACAAATATGGAGGACAACTACCTAGAGCCAGTAAACAGGAAGGCTCATATCATAAAATATCCAACCAAACTATCCAAGAATGCAGTCAAAAAATTCAAGCATAACCTAATGAGGAAAAACTCTGACACAGTGATCTCCGATCCCTCTTTTAACACAGATAAAGGCATTATCGTGAAGGACATGATATTCTTTACCAGAAGAACGGCAAAATGGCGTAATGCCATTACAAATATGCTCAACATAAAAACTATAACCAATATCCCACATGGCACAAAACTTATGACCATACCGTCACCAAGATGCAGAGAGGACCTTTGCATAACCATTTTCAAGAACGGAATAGTGCTGATACAAGCAGCTAACAACGAATTAGAAAAATCCGACATGTTCACAACCTTAAAAAGATGTGTAGAGAACTCAAGATTTCAACAACACCGTAGTCTACAAGAAGACACTCTAGACTCCCATGACACTACCACCACAATCAGCATACTAACTAGAGACCTTCAGGAACCACAACTGTCTACGCAACTAGGAGACACAATTGGAACAGGAGGCACGTCATTTGAGAATGATACAGAAAGAACAGAATTGTGTACACGACATGCGAATGACGACATAGAGCTTTTTCAGAGGGAAGAATCGACGTCTCTCCTCACTGACGGAGCATCTCCGACGAGTAGGCCACCCAATGGAAACCTGGGAATAACTGATATGAAAGATATCACCCCGTCCATACCCCAAGCTACTTCAGCACAAAGGTCATCTAGAACCATACAAAATGAATATCCCACAAACATGGTATTAAGAGCACAAAGCATAAATAGCGCATCCCAAACTGCAAATAAAGAAGGAGCAGACAACCGAACTAATATCAAAAAGAAAAAGATCCCGATGATGAGATCAGAGCTAAAACACGGGAACACAAAATGTGAATCACAAAATAAGCGGATGAGCAATCCTAATACGTCACCCCAAACTCTGAGAGAAATCAAAGAGCTTCAAACATAAAAAGGCAACATGTCGCATGAAATACTATGATTCAGAAAAGGGGGTGGTGATGTACAGAGTGTCTGAATTAAGCAGACCACTCTTACCCAGTTTAAAGATCAGGGCTTGATCCATCACCGTTTTTTAGCTCACTGCACCATCCCAGCTCAGAACTTGGCTATATGCAAATTAGTCTGACCCTGGCCCAGTGCATCATGGGAACTGGGCAGACCAAACTACCAAGCCAATTCTTATACTGGGAAGGAATCAAGCTTCCGGGGACCGGTTTCTGGCATTTCAGCAGTCTTCGGCCCGGCTTGCTTGAATCCTGATGGTGCAATGAGCAAGGGACTCACATCTGAGTATACCCTTCCACGCTTATGGTGGACAAAAATGATTCAGAAAAGGGGGGGGGTATACTCAGACATGAGTCCCTTTCTCACTGCACCATCAGGATTCAAGCAAGCCGGGCCGAAGAAGGCTGAAATGCCAGAAACCGGTCCCCAGTAGCTTGTCTCCTTTCTGGTGAAGAATTGGCTTGGTAGTTTAGTCTGCCCTGTTCCCATGATGCACTGGGCCAGGGACAGACTGATTTGCATATAGCCAGGTTCTGAGCTGGGATGGTGCAGTGAGATAAATAACGATGATGGATCAAGCCCTGATCTTTGGACTGGGTAAGAGTGGTCTGCTTAATTCAGACACTCTGTTCATCACCACCCCCTTTTCTGAATGAAATACTAAGCACCCTTCAAGCGATGGAAAAGTTACTTGAAATTACAGAAAGCACTCACACCAAAGTCGAGCACATCCGATAACGAATATATAACTCTCAAAGAAAGAGCAATGAGACGGCGATGCAATTATCAAATAGGCACACTAGACCCAATAGGACTCGGAAATACTTAACAGAAGAAGAAATCCTATCCTTACTTATGGAGTATGAGCCTACCGACCGCAGTAGAGGGGATGAAATTAGAACAGTCCCGATCGATGCTAACAGAACATCCAGACAAAATGAGAGGAAACCCAACCTTTACTTACAAGTCCAGCTAATCACCGATTCGCAAAATCTGAACCTAAGTAGCACAGGGAAACCATTGAAATGCCTACTGCTCAACTGTCGGTCCGCAGCTAAACATGCATCAGATATAGCCGACCTCATCATTAACCAGGAAATTGACATGACAATCCTTACTGGAACATGGCTATTGGAATCCTCGTCCCCATTCATGGATCTACAGGTGCCTCCTAAGTATAACATTGTGAGACTTGATAGGCTAAAAAAGACGGGGTGGTATAGCCTGCATTCACCGATCGGCTATAGAAGTTGGCAAAATACAATCCGACCCACTAGAATCCTGTGAATAACTAGGTCTCAATATAAGATCAGCCAACAATCAAAGGTACAAACTGCATGCACTTTATCACCCACCAGGAAATAATGTGATTTTCATAGACCAGCTAATGGAGATCATCACAGCTAACTCTAACACTGACGCGAATAACATATTTCTAGGGAATTTTAATCTACACTGGAACAACAGCAACGACAAACAGGTCAACGCCCTCAAAGATGTTTTAGCGGAGCTAAACCTTTCCCAAGCATGCACACAGCCAACACACTGGAATGGGGCTACGTTGGACTGAATAATTTAAAAAAAAAGATAATACTTCAGTCCTCTCAATAGAGCTGTGCGACTGGTCAGATCACCATGCCATAACCTTCCTGATATCCACATGGAAAAAGAACAAGACCACACAACCTATTAAAATCAAAAAGTGGATGCGGGACACTAAAGACTCACATATGGAACTGCTAGTAGAAAGCTGCGAGAAAGACCTAAATCCACCTAGCAACTTGCAGAACGTGAATGATCTAACGGACCACTACACTACATCAGTAACGAAAATAGTCAATGCCACCATGCCACTAAAACTGAAAAGAGTGAAAGAGAAGGTTAAAAATCCATGGTTCAATGGGACACTGAATGAAGACAGGCGGAAACTGAGACTTGCGGAAAGAAAATGGAGACAACACACATCATCCCCCGAACTGAAATCCCTCAGAAAAATCAAACGAATACAACAACAAAATCCTCAATTCCAAAAAGTAATTTATTAGATCAGAACTGGACAATGCCAAAAACGGTAGGGTGTTAAAATATCGATTACAAAAATATAGCTGACATAAATATAGTTGTAAAAATATCGTTTACAAAAATATCGACTCCCTATACTTAAACAGGTAAGTACATAAATATCGACTCCAAAATATCGTTGTAATTAATATAGATGTAAAAAATATCGACTTTTTAAAATAATTAAAATTACATTAAATAATAAATAACTATAAGTACTATTAACAAAATACATTCCATTACTTTTATTTTTTAACTATTTAAAACAAATTTACTACACTTTCTAATTATAAACTTAATAAATGTGGACATATACATATATTTATCACATTACTTTATATAACAAAAATAATACATACATATAATTAAAATATACAATATATTACTAATTAAAACATTTGATAGCGTAGGAGTAAAAATTACTATTCCCACTCCAGGGGGTGCAACAGTAGGGAAAGCGTTGGATAGCGTAGGGGTAAAAATTACTATTCCCACTCCAGGGGGTGCAACAGTAGGGAAAGCGTTGGATGGCGTAGGGGTAAAAATTACTATTCCCACTCCAGGGGGTGCAACAGTAGGGAAAGCGTTGGATAGCGTAGGGGTAAAAATTACTATTCCCACTCCAGGGGGTGCAACAGTAGGGAAAGCGTTGGATAGCGTAGGGGTAAAAATTACTATTCCCACTCCAGGGGGTGTAACAGTAGGGAAAGCGTTGGATAGCGTAGGGGTAAAAATTACTATTCCCACTCCAGGGGGTGCAACAGTAGGGAAAGCGTTGGATAGCGTAGGGGTAAAAATTACTATTCCCACTTCAGGTGGTGCAACAGTAGGGAAAGCGTTGGATAGCTTAGAAGTAAAAATTACTATTCCCACTCCAGAGGGTGCAACAGTAGGGAAAGCGTTGGATAGCGTAGGGGTAAAAATTACTATTCCCACTCCAGGGGGTGCAACAGTAGGGAAAGCGTTGGATAGCGTAGGGGTAAAAATTACTAAATGTATTTAATCATTTATAAAATAACAATTATTATTTTTTTAAATCATTATTTAAATAATTAATCAATTAAATTGAAATTAATTTACTAAATTTTCAATAAAAAATTCCTGTACACACCTAAAATTAATAAAAAAATTAACATAATTAATTACATAATTATTAATCAATTAACTAATTGAAATTAATTAACTATTATTTATTACACTATTTATATTCATTTAAAACATTAATTAATCTATTATTTCATTATATTTAAATTACTTCCCACCCTACTCCCCTATAAACCCACAACCCGCTACGGAACTATTAATACTAAATTCATCATAAAATACATTATTAACTAATAAAATACTACTAAAAATACTACTTTGACTACAAATACTCATTAAAAACACGACATTACTTATAATTATTTAAAAAACGATATTATTGTAAACTATGTTTTTGTAAACGATATTTATTACAACTATATTAATGTTAACGATATTACTTACCTGTCTGTTGATATCCTGGTCAGACTATATTTTTGTCATCGATATTTCTTCCTGTAGATATGTTTGCAGCGACATTTAGGTAAGTCGATATTTTTGCGACGATATTCCCGTTCTGTACCGCCAAAAACAGACCACGGAAACTATTTGAGCTCTTAAAACAACAATCCAATAAGTTGACCAAATCTGCCCAAGAAATCACAAAAGCTCAACTAAGCTGCAAAGAATTCTCAACCTTTTTCACCGACAAGGCCGACACGCTTAAAAGAGAGCCGAGGAGAGCAGCGGACAACCTTGACAACCAAACACCCTCAATGAGCAATACCACCTCAAAAATTGTCGATAATATGACAAAAAACGAGGCACAATGGGATACCTTCAAACTATTGGACCAGAATACCATCGCCAAAACGCTATCAGATTTCAAACCTAATAACCACTATAACGACCCACTCCCATCAAAATGCCTGAAAGAAATCAGCCATTTCGTGATTCCAATATGGACGAAAATAATAAATGCCTCTTTCCCAAGGGATCCTTCCAGAATGCCTAAAAACAGGTCAAGTAGTCCCGATCATCAAAAAACCTACAGCGGACCCAGCAGATCCTAATAACTTTCGCCCAGTGACCAACATTCCTCTACTTGCCAAACTAATAGAGAAATGTGTGCAAAATCAACTGAGCCAACACATCGCCAATTTCTCGCTACTGGACGACTGCCAGTTGGGATTCAGAACAGGACACAGCACGGAAACTGCGATCTTACACATTGTTAATGATGCTCTACAGGCCCTAGACCACAATCGAACATGTCTACTTATCCTCCTTGACCGATCATCTGCATTTGACACGGTAAATCATGAAAAATTACTGATCAGCCTCCATGACAGGATGGGAATGTCTGGTAATGTGCTGAAATGGTTTGAATCCTTCCTTCAGAATAGAATGCAAAGATTCCTGGTCAACCAATCACTTTCACCATCATGCCCTAACTCAATTGGTGTCCCTCAAGGATCTACATTATCTCAATCACTGTTTAACCTGAATGTCGAACCTCTTACAGAAATTCCCAGAAATTCCAAAATATCTTATTACATGTACGCGGATGACACGCAGATATATATCAAGATCGCGTCTCTGGAAGACATCAAGTTAATGAATGAGGCCTTAAAAATGACACCACAATGGTTAACTAATAATCATCTGAAGCTAAACGCACATAAAATAGAATTCTTACTAATTTCACCACCAAAGAATCAACACAAAAGTTAAGGAATGTCCCAAAATTATCACTGCGTTAAATTGCACCCCTACCCTAGTTGACTCAGCGAAATCACCAGGAATCACACTGGATGGAAACCGAGACATGAAAGCCCACATCAAATCAATGGCAAAAAGCGCCCGTTTTCATTTGAACTACATCAGAAAAGTGAAACCATTCATATCTAAGGCGGATCTCAAACTAGCTGTCCAATCACTGGTTATCTCGAGGATCGAATATGGATGTACAATGTTAGCAGGTTTACCAAAAACTACCACTGCTCCACTAAAAGCATGCCTCAATGCAGCAGCAAGACATCACCGGATCGAGGAAATTTGACCACATCTCCCCACACCTGAAAACATTAAACTGGCTCCCTTATGAAGCCAGAATTCAGCTAAAAATGGCAAGTATTACCCACAAAGTGCTCCACTACAATACACCTAGATACCTTGCCCAGAAAATTGAAATATCTGGATGAAATAGACTAGACATGAGTGCCAAGGAGCTGGTGCTGAGGCCAGCCATCTTCCGGAAGAAGAAAACCTATGATAGAGCTTTCTCAGGAGCGGCCCCTAGAATTTGGAACTCACTTCCCCCGAACATTAGAAAAATTCCAAACACTGCAACCTTTAAGAGGGAAAATAAGATCTTCCTTATGAGTAAGTTCCTTCCATAGGCAAGACAGTTCATCACCAGCACCATGACATAGATGTGACCAAGACATAACAACAAGGGAAGTGAAGAGAAAGTCACCAGCTTTATGGGGATATCAGTGGTCGGTACTATACTACTCCTGACCCAGGACTGGAGAACATAGAATGCACAGGAAAAGTCACTTAAAAACTATCGCATACTGGAAGTCCCAGTACACCATATACATAGTTATATCCCAAATCTACCTCATGTCACTGGATATTCTGTTGTTAACCTTGTATTATATTATTATTTTATTTTATTCTTTGTTAACCCTTTGTTGGATGTATACTTAACTACGTTTTATTACTGTGAATCTTTATACTATACAAGACTGGTCTCTAATCTACCTCAAGAAATGTTAAGCGCTCTGATACCCAAGGGTCATGTTCGCGCTATAGAAAACTCTTTAAATAAAATAAAAGCTGTATTTTTGTCCATATTGGAATCACGTTATGCTGTAAGAAAAACAGGGCAAAAGAATGAATAATCAATTCTCGTTTTCATGGTTTAAAATTCAGCTGCAATGATGGTCTGTGGCCTGCCTATCACCTTGGCTGCGTCCTCATGACATACCTCAATTGTACAGTTATTACAGTTGCAGCTAGGTAATTTTCTTACTACAGATGACTAAAGACGTCACAGCTCCAGCTCTGCCAAGTACCACGCATCGGGTGCTAGACTAACACATTTCAGTCTGGTGGTCTGCATCACCGCATTGAAATGCTAAGTCAATAAATTAATCAATCATGAAATTTGTAGAGCACACAACTTACCCGTGAGGGTCTCAAGGTGCTAGGGGGTGGGGTGCTGCTACTGCTCGAAGAGCCAGGTCTTGAGTAGTCTCCTGAAGGTAAGTAGGTCTTGGGTCTGCCGTAGGAGGATGGGGAGGGTGTTCCAGGTCTTGGTGGCGAGGTAGGAGAATTATCTGCCGCCGGTGGTAGCTCTTCGGATGCGGGGGATGGTAGCGAGGGCGTGGTCAGAGGAGCAGAGCTGGCAGTTCGGGGTGTAGAAGGGGAGTTGTCTGTTGAGGTATGCTGGTCCGGTGTTGTGGCATGCCTTGTGTACTTGGGTGAGGAGTTTGAAAGTGATCCTCTTGTTGACGGGCAGCCAGTCAGGTCTCTCAGTTGGGGTGTGATGTGGCGAGGGATGTCAACAATCAGGCGGGTAGAGGTTCTGTATGCGTTGCAGTCGTTTCAGCAGTTTGGCCGGGGCTCCCGCGTAAAGGGCATTTCCGTAATCCAGCCTGCTGCTGACGAGCGCCTGGGTGACCATTCTTCTTGTGTCAGTTGGGATCCACCTGTAGATCTTCCGGAGCATGCGGAGGGTGTTGAAGCAGGAGGATGAGATGGAGTTGACGTGCTTGGTCATGGAGGGTGTTGAGTCGAGGATGAGCCCCACGTTGCGTGCGTGGTCGGTGGGTGTTGGTGCTGTTCCCAGGGTGGTCGGCCACTGGTAGTCGTCCCAGGCTGAGGGGGTGGAGCCGAGGATGAGGACCTCCGTCTTCTCAGAGTTCAGCTTCAGACAGCTGTTCTTCATCCATTCGGCGAGGGCTTTCATTCCTTCGAGGAGGTTAGTTTTGGCGGTGAGGGGGTTCTTGGTGAGGGAGAGGATCAGCTGTGTGTCGCCGGCGTAGGAATCAATGTTGAGGTCGTGCAGTCTGGCAACATGGGCGAGCGAGGCCATGAAGATGTTGAACAATGTCGGGCTGAGGGATGATCCTTGGGGTATGCCGCAGATGATCTTGGAGGCCTCGGACCAGAAAGGGGAGGGGAAGCAGAGGTTCTGGGTTCTGCCGGAGAGGAAGGAGGTGGTCCATTTCAGAGCCTTGTCTCGGATCCCTGCATTGTGAAGGCGTTTGCGTAGGGTGCGGTGGCAGACAGTGTCGAAGGCGGCTGATAGGTCCAGGAGGATGAGGGCTGCGGTTACTCCTTTGACCAGCAGGGCCCTGATGTCGTCGGTGGCGGAGATGAGGGCGATTTTGGTGCTGTGGTTGCTGCGGAATCCATATTGGGACGGGTCCAGGATGTTCTCCTCAAGGTAGCGGGTCAGCTGTTTGACGACTGCTTTCTTGATGACCTTCGCCGGGAAAGGGAGCAGAGAGATAGGCCAGAAGTTCTTCAGGTCTCTCGGGTCCGCCTTGGGTTTCTTGAGCAGGACGTTGATCTCAGCGTGCTTCCAGCTCTCCAGGAAGATTGCAGTCTTGAAGGAGATGTTGATGGCCTTGCGGAGATGGAGTGCGATGGTGGCACTGGCTTTGTTGAAGATGGGGTGTGGGCATGGGTCTGACGGGGAGCCGGAGTGGATGGTGTTCATGATCTTGATGGTGTAGTCATTGTTGATGTGGGTCCAGGTGAGTGGGGGGGTCGCTGTGGGTGGTGGCTGTGGGGTCTGAGGTATCGTTGTTTGTTGGGGTGGACAGGTTGTCGAAGCTGTCGTGAATGTTGGCGATCTTTCAGTGGCAGAAGGTGGCAAGGGATGTGCACAGGTCTTGCAATGGTGGGATGTCGTCGGTGTCGGAGCTGGGGTTGGAGAGTTCCTTCACGATTTTTGAAGAGCTCTTTGCTGTTGTGAGCGTTGTTGTCGAGGCTGTCCATGAAGGCGGTGCTTTTAGCGGCTCTGATGAGGTGATGGTGTTGGCGCATGGTGGTCTTGTGGGCTTCTAGGTTCTCCGGTGTCTGTTCATGGTGACATTTCTTCTCTAGTTTTGTGCAGGTTTGTTTGGAGGTCTGGAGTTCTGCAGAGAACCACCTGGCATTTTTGGTGGTGTGTCTGTTGGAGGGCTTCTTGAACGGGGCAAGAGTGTTGGCGCAGTCGTTCTATCCAATGCCGGAGGTTGCTGGCGGCAGTGTGGTCATAGGACAAGGGCGGTGTTTAGCTGGTCTTCGGTGATTTTGCTCGCGCTGCGGCAGGGGGCCTGTTGGGTGCGGTGGTGTGTGGTGGGTTTCTGGAAGGTGAAGTGGATGCAGCGAAGGTCGGTCCAGTGGAGTTCGGTGGTGTGGCTGAAGGAGATGTGGGGGCTTGCGGAGAAGATTGGGTCAAGCGTGTGGCCAGCGGAGTGGGTGGACGCAGTGACAAGCTGTCTGAGAAGAAGGTTGGCGGTCAGGGTGGTGGAGTTGGCGTTGTTGTTGTTCTCAAGGTGGAAGTTAATTTCTCCGAGGAGGATATAGTCCGTGGAGGCGAGGGCGTGCGTGATGACTAAGTCGGCGATGGAGTCGCTGAACTGAGGCCAGGATCCATGGGGTCTGTAGATCATCTTTCCTCTGAGAGTTGTGTTGGGATCAGTGTGGATCTGGAAGTGCAGGTGTTCGGCGGTGCTGATGGGGTCGTCGGTCGAGACCATGAGGGTGGTCTTGTTGATGATGGCGAGTCCACCTCCGACTCTGTTGGTGCAGTCTCTGCGGGTGTTCTTGTAGCCGTCCGGTGTGGCTATGGCGATGTCGGGTGCCGTTCATTCAGGTCTCTGTCAGGAAAACTACGTCCGGGGAGAATGTGTCGAGCAGGTACCAGAGTTCGATGGCGTGTGGAGCGGGTGTTCACTAGTATGCATTTGAGATGGTTGCGTCCTGTCCTGGTGGGTGGGTTGGATGCTCGAAGACTGGGGAAGCTGCAGTTCCGACATGAGAAGGTTCCTGTGGTGCGCTTTGGGGTGGTCAGGAAGCAGGCGTGTGCTCGTCCGTTGTTGAGTGCGTGGAGGGTGTTGGCATTGTAGCGGCGTCGGGTATCATGGTATTTGCGGGGGCCAGGGGTTCTGGCGTTGGGCGCAGTCCAGGCACAGACAGGTTTGCCTTAGGTGAGCCCGCTGCACGCGTCCGCTGCGCGGCCGCCATAAAAAGGGGAAGTGGGAGGGAGGAGCAGCTGGGAGGTGGGTGAGGATGAATGGGGGGGCGGGGACGCAGCGGCAGGGAACGGGAGTGAGGAACGACGAGGGGTACAGAAGGCAACAAAGGCACAGGGCACAGAAATGCCACATGAGTGGAAAAGGAGGAATGAAACTAAACAAAAAATAACACAAAATGCAATACAATTACGCTAAGCAAGTGTAGCGAGCGGGGGGTGGGGCTGCAGGGGATGCAGCGGTGGGAGAACCCACAGGAGGAATGGCGAGAAGGAAGAAAGGGCACAGGGCACAGAATAGCACAATGGGGTAAAGGAGTAATGAAATATTAACAAAAACAGACAAAAACAACAAAATGCAGTACAATGACACTAATTAAACTACGGCCTAGCACTGGCCACCAGGGATGAGGCACAGGTGGTAGCCTGCCGGTGGAGGAGGGCCTCGAACTTCCATCAGCGGAAGCTGGGCTAAGGGCACAGGCACACAGGTGGTGCTGTGCGGCGTAGGGAGTGACCTACTCAAATAAGGGCCAAGGGTCGCTCTCCTCACTGTGCAGCGGCCACCATAAGAAGGGGAGGTGGGAGAGAAGAGCAGCTGTGAGGTGGGAGCGGACGAATGGGAGAGCGGAGGGCAGGGCCGCAGGGGACGCAGCGGCGGGGAACAGAAGTGAGGAACGTCAAGGGGTACAGAAGGCAACAAGGGCACAGAAATGGCACAAGAGGGGAAAAGGAGGAATGAAATGAAAAACAATAACACAAAATGCATACAATTACACTAATCAAGTGTAGCGAGCGGGGGCGGGCCGCAGGGGACGCAGCGGCAGGAGAAACCACGGGAGGAACGGCGAGAAGGAAGAAAGGGCACAGAGCACAGAATAGCACAAGAGGGAAAAGGAGGAATGAAATGAAAACAAAAACAGACAAAAACAACAAAATGCAATACAATGGCACTAAGCAAACTACGGCCTACAACTGGCCACCAGGGATGAGGCACAGGTGGTAGCCTGTGGGTGGAGGAGGGCCTCAAACTTCCATCAGCAGCAGCGGCAGCTGAGCTAAGGGCGCAGGCACACAGGTGGTGCTGTGTGGCGTAGGGAGCGACCTGCCTAAGAAAGGGTCAAGTCCCTCATAATAGCGCCTCTGCTGTCCAGGTGGAGTCACGACAGTAGTAATCATTTGCATATAAGCCCAAAAATGAAGCTGGAATTGCAGCTCATCGTTCCCTGCTCCCAGAGTGAAGAGTTTGCTCACAGTCTGCAACTCTAGCTGCTAATGCTACAAATACACAATGTAATTCTTCTAGTCTTCACCCGACACTTCCGGCCGCCGACTTTTTGATTCATCAATGATCATGAATGATCTGAGAGAAAGTGGATCTGGACGACTTAGGTCAGTTTGAATTTTTTGATGCACACTAGGCGGGACTTCCTGCTGCCGCCCGCGGTGGCCCTGCAGGGGCTGCAGTTCATGGGGTTTAGGCAGACTGTAGTGGAAATATTAGTGCTGCTCGAACAGCGTTGTGCCACTGTATTATTGACCGGAACCAACCCACCTTGTCAATCCACGGCTTGTGCCGCCAGGTCAGCTGAGCCTCGGATTTATGCAGGCCGGCGTTTGCCTCGGCCAGGAGTCTTTGCGGCTCCGACGACGAGGCAGCCTATTATTGAAGCTCAACAAGAAAAGTGAGTGCCTGCTTGTTGACATTTAATTTGGATTGTTTGTGTGCGCTAGCCGCAGCGGGCAATCACAGTGGACTGGTGGTTCTAGTCGAGTGCAACAAATGACAGTCCGCGCGGGCGCACATACATCAGAGAGGCAGCACTAGGTCTGTGACAGTCTTTTGGTGTGTTAGCTGGTGCAGCTGTCTGCGAGTGTGGGGATGGGCAGCTGTTCTAATTTGCAGGCAGAAGATAATGATGCGCAAGCAGAAACTCTGCACAATCTCACTGCCAAATGCCAAATGAATTGGCTTTCCATAGCTGGGTGTCTTGTGCAGGCTTGTAGCATTCACCACACAAAAGTACAAGCGTCAAAAAACACAACTGCAAAAAAAATCGTCCTGAGCTACAGTTCAAAGCATTCATTTAATATGCTGCAAAGGAGCTTTCTGATATTTGTACAGTTCTAATTATATTCGCTTAGGCACGAGTCTCATAAATGGAAGCCATTTAATAATAATTTCTTACT
This sequence comes from Lissotriton vulgaris, assembly GCF_964263255.1. Lineage (NCBI taxonomy): Eukaryota > Metazoa > Chordata > Amphibia > Caudata > Salamandridae > Lissotriton > Lissotriton vulgaris. The sequence goes on from NC_141696.1 coordinate 490,775,416, forward strand.
GCTGGAGCTGAAATGGGTGTAATTTCTGATATTTATGTTTCCCTAATCGTCATAGCGTGATTTACCTCGCAAGAATGTGTCACTCTTAGTGGTTAAAACATCACTCATAATTTCTCTGATATTATGAAAATGTCATACATAGCACTCTGAAACCTTGGCAGCTATGCACCTCCACTGTAATAAGAACATTGGAGACTTGCCCTTATTCATAAATGGCAGGCTCGCATTTATTATATTAATGTATTGACAATCACTATAGAAAATCAGGATAACGTACCCATTATCTTAACGGAAGTTTCCCATCATTCTCTCTCTCTCATAGTTGTGTTTTAGGATGTTGATGACAACCACCATTTAACTGTGACCATAACACCTTGACGGTGCATATATTTTAGTCAAAAACGTTTTCCCCCACTGGAAGACAAGAAAAAAATGTAAACGATTATCAACCTACCTCCTGACCATCCTTGTCTATGGTGTCCTCTGCATGGCCAGCAACTGTGGCCAGGAACAGTAAGAGCCGGTGTAGAGTGTCGCAGTTACAAGGAGGTAGAAGGTAAATTAGAAGCTGCAACGCAGCTAGCTGTTCATCTGTTTCATACACTAAGAAGAAAGACAAAGTAGTTAGATAAATATTAGCGGTTCACCAATTAGAAGTCTAGGATTTGGCATATATCATAGCAATAAGTGTAACTTAAGTAGCAAAATTGATAGTTATTTCTAATAAACATCTGCATCATACCTATGTATATCTATATATTCTATGATCTTTATTGCTCAAATATCTTTCCCAGCACCATACAAATGGGCCACATCAACCCCCTTTCAAAAAGGTCAACTCTGGACCCAAACAAACTTCAATCGTGTTATTAACTTACCTTGGCTAGGTAAAACCATGGTAAGTTAATAACAAACATGTCAAAGCAATCGTCTTCACGAAGATTACAAATCAGTCAGAGATAGCCATCTTATGTACTTATTGACATATGCTCCATAATGAATGACGGTCACCACTGTACACTCATTTCCTGATCTTTCAGAAGCATTTTACACTGTTGATGATCACAGGCTCCTTAATCTTTTAGAATGCAGAATGGGTTTGATTGAGCTCTTCTGAACTAACTCAGACCTGATCAGTTTCGCCCATCTCCCCTCTAATTTTTTTTAGCATTGCCAACATTTTATCTTTGCCGTCTCAAATCAATGAGTTAGTACATTGCTAAAACCATTTCCTACATTCACTGAACAATATTAAGCGCTGCCTGATACCCACTCAACTATCAATCAATCAATCAGTGACACTTATAGAGCGCGCTACATACCCGTAGGGTCTCAAGGTGCTGGGGGGGGGGGGGGTGCCGCTACTGCTCGAACAGCCAGGTCTTCAGCTTCTTCCTGAAGGAGAGGTGGTCTTGGGTCAGGCGCAGGTCGGTCGGGAGGGAGTTCCAGGTCTTGGCGGCCAGGTAGGAGAAGGACCTTCCTCCTGTAGTCGCTCTTCGGATGCGGGGGACGGCGGCGAGGGCGTGGTTGGCTGATCGGAGGTGGCGTTTGGGAGCGTAGAAGTTGATCCGGCTGTTGAGGTAGCTCGGGCCTTGGTCGTGTAGGGCTTTGTGTGCGTGGGTGAGGAGGCGGAAGGTGATTCTTTTGTTGACGGGGAGCCAGTGAAGGTCTCTCAGGTGTCCGGTGATGTGGCTGGTTCGTGGGATGTCGAGGATGAGTCTGGCTGAGGCGTTCTGGATCCGCTGGAGTCTCTTCTGGAGCTTGGCGGTGGTACCGGCGTAGAGGGCGTTGCCGTAGTCCAGTCGGCTGGTGACGAGGGCCTGGGTGACGGTCTTCCTGGTCTCGGTGGGGATCCACCGGAAGATCTTCCGTAGCATGCGTAGGATGTTGAAGCACGCCGAGGAGACGTTGTTGACTTGCCTGGTCATGGAGAGGGAGTTGTCCAGGATGAAGCCCAGGTTGCGTGCATGGTCTGTCGGTTTGGGTGCGGTGCCCAGGGCGGGAGGCCACCAGGAGTCGTCCCAGGCGGAGGGGGAAGAGCCCAGGATGAGGACCTCCGTCTTGTCAGAGTTCAGTTTCAGGCGGCTGGTCGTCATCCACTCGGCTACCTCTTTCATCCCTTCATGCAGGTTGGCTCTGGCGGAGGCGGGGTCGTTGGTCAGGGAGAGGATCAGCTGGGTGTCGTTGGCGTAGGAGATTATGCTGAGGTTGTGTTTGCGTACGATGGCCGCGAGGGGGCTCATGTAGACGTTGAAGAGGGTGGGGCTCAGAGATGATCCTTGAGGGACGCCGCAGATGACTTCGGAGGCTTCTGATTTGTACGGTGGTAGGCGGACTCTCTGTGTCCTTCCGTCGAGGAAGAAGATGATCCATTCCAGCGCCTTGTCCTGGATTCCGATGTTGCTGAGGCGCTGTACTAGGGTGCGGTGGCAGACCGTGTTGAATGCCGCGGAGAGGTCTAGGAGGATGAGGGCCGCTGTTTCTCCATTGTCCATCAGGGCTCGGATGTCATCGGTGGCGGCGATGAGGGCGGTCTCGGTGCTGTGATTGGCTCGGAAGCCGGACTGTGAGGGGTCGAGGGATCCGTTCGTCTCGAGGAAGGCGGCCATCTGCTTGTTGACGGTCTTCTTGATGACTTTGGCTGGAAACGGGAGGAGCGAGATGGGGCGGTAGTTCTTGAGTTCGGTGGGGTCCGCTGTTGGTTTCTTGAGTAAGGCGCTGAGTTTGGCGTGTTTCCAGCTCTCAGGGAAGGTGGCGGTGTCGAATGATGTGTTGATGATGTCTCGCAGGTGGGGTGCGATGACAGCGTCGGCCTTGTTGAAGACGTGGTGAGGGCAGGGGGTCGGTCGGTGATCCGGAGTGGATGGAGTTCATCGTGCGGATGGTGTCTTCGGTGCTGATCGGGGTCCAGGCGTGGAGGGTGGTGGTGGGGGGTGATTGTTCGGTCATGGTGTGCGTTGGTTGGTTGTTGAAGCTGTTGTGTATGTCCGCGATCTTGTTGTGGAAGTATGAAGCGAGGGAGTTGCAGAGGTCTTGCGATGGGGTGATGTCGTTTCCTGCGCTGGGGTTGGAAAGCTCTTTCACGATGTTGAAGAGTTCCTTGCAGTTGTGTGCGTTGTTGTCCAGCCGGTCCTTGAATGCTGTTTTCTTGGCGGCGCGGATCAGCTGGTGGTGCTTCCGGGTGGCAAGCTTGAAGGAGGTCCTGTTGTCCGGTGTAGGTTCCCTTCTCCAGACTTTCTCGAGGGCTCGGCAGTTCTTCTTGGAGCTCTTGAGTTCGTCGGTGAACCATGGGGCTTTCTTGCTTCCGGGTCTGCTGGGCGGGGTCCTCAGCGGGGCGAGCTCGTCCGCGCAGATGCTGATCCACTTCGTGAGGTTGTCGGCGGCCTGGCTGGGGTTCGCTGAGCTGGCAGGAGGGTGCTGGCTCAGGGAGGTGGCGAGCTGGTCTGCTGTGATCTTGTTCCAGCTTCTGTGGGCGGCCTGTTGCTGGTGGTGGTGGGTCGTCGTTCTCTTGAAGGTGAAGTGGACGCAGCTGTGGTCCGTCCATTGAAGCTCTGTGGCGTGGCTGAAGTCGATGTCTGTGCTGGAAGAGAAGACTGCGTCGAGTGTGTGTCCGGCGAGGTGGGTGGGGGTGGACACCAGTTGCTTGAGTCCCAGGTTGGCGAGGTTGTCCAGCAGGGTGGTGGTGTTGCGGTCGTTGTTGTTTTCCAGGTGGAAGTTGAGGTCCCCCAGGAGGATGTAGTCAGCGGAGGGGAGGGCATGCGGGCTGACGAAGTCGGCGATGTCCTCGCTGAATTGTGCGCGTGGTCCAGGGGGTCGGTAGATCAGGGTGCCTCTGAGGGTGGTGTTCGGGTTGGTGTGGATCTGGAAATGCAGGTGTTCGGCGGTGGTCAGGGTGTTCTCGGTGCTGGTCGTGAGACGGATGGTGTTCTTGTGGATGATGGCGATGCCTCCTCCCATCTGGTTGGCGTTGCGGTCCCTCCGGACGATCTTGTAGCCCTCTGGGATAGCGATGGCGATGTCGGGAGCTGATGAGGCGTTCATCCAGGTCTCTGTGAGGAAGGCAACGTCAGGGGCTGTGGCGTCTAGGAGGTTCCAGAGTTCGATGGCGTGTCTGTGGACGGAGCGGGTGTTGAGCAGGATGCACTTGAGGTGGGTGCTGCTGCTGTTCGACTTGGCGGGTGCTGGTGTGCGGCAGGTCCGGATGCAGGTGAATTTGCAGGCGTGGCAGCTGAAAGGTCCGTGGGTGCGTCGTGGTGTGGCTTGATGGCATTCTGAACACTAAACACCTACTGCCCAAGTGCTGGTAATTTCTCCATTAGACTTAGCTAATGTCATTTTTCTAGTGCTCCCCAGTCATTGCTGGGCCCCTTCAAGAACTTTTTAATAGTACAGTCAACTTGAAAATGTAACCAAGCATCATCTATGTTAAAAGAGCTACACTGGATCCCAGCTCAGGTCAGAGTCAATTTAACATCTGCTGATTGACTTCCAAAGCTCTGCATTTGGGTTCTCCGTCTTATTCTAATATATCCCCGAGCTCTCTTCCCAAGGACTGGGGGGAACAAATAGCAAAGACACTCTGGAATAGGAAACTGTGAAAGTTAACATAGATCTGGTACTACAGCAAACCTTCTGTGGTGCTGTGCCAGGCCACAGAACTCTATTTCACCCCTACTTAGGGCACAACCACACATCCTCTCCTTTAGGAAACGGTTGAAAAAAATGAATATTCTGCTTTCTTTTAATTAATTGCGCTTCTATTCTACATTCCTCCATATCCATTTCTCTAATCATGTCAATTAAAATTGGTTACTGAAACTCTTCATTAGAGAAACCCAGCACAGCAATGCCTTTACGATATTTTATTGTAAATGTAACCTGTATCAACTAACGCCCTATGGGTACAGCAGTGCTATAAAAAATGAAATGACAAATTTAGCTGTGCATCAGGAGCTGTTAAAATAAGTTCACTCCGATTATTTTATGCTGCTTTTTCAGAAGGTTACAGCTTGGTATTAATTTATTTATAGTTGTCTGAGTCTGTATACGGCTGTGGGTGTCAGGATGGTGAGCTATAGGTCGAAAGGGTGAAAGGAGAGACTAGTTGTATGATCTTTACTGATGAGTAATCTAATCAGTTATTAATAGGACTGATATACTGTTTTACAAGGAAGCATGACAGACAGTCTGACGTATCAGCTCCTCATTGGAGTTACTGGAATACATGCCGGAAAATCATTATATTTATTTAGCAATTAACTATTTGATGCTATAAATTGGTCAATAACAAACTTCTCTACCTTTCTTTAAAATGGGTTTCAAATATGCATTCACATAAACCATCAAGTTTGTAAGCAACACACAAGGCAGCACAAAGTGGCAAATCGCTGTTCTGTACAGAGCCACCCTGCTTCACCAGGTAATGTAGCGGTAAGTGAAGGGCACTCAACGGTATGGGCTTGGCATTTGATGCATTTTAATTTAGTTTCTTGTAGAGCGCTAACAATCATCCAGGGTAGGATATCACGGCGCTATGCTAGCTAGTGTGCATGTGACGTGGGTGAGGGCTCCTTTTAATTATTCAGGATGGGGGAAGAGAAAGGATTTTAGCTGTTTCCTAAATGCCAGGTGGCATTCTGTAAGTCGGAGGGCTGTGGGTAGTTCGTTCCATTTGGCAGCAGCGATATGGGAGAAAGTGCGCTCTCCCATAATTCACCCAGCTTAATGTGGCAGGTATTTAAACACCTACGCGCAACAGAGTTTGTTCTGCCAGGGCCTTATTGCATTCACCCAAAATATAGACCTGACCATGTATATGTGTGTGTGTACAAAGTCATGGTCCCTTGGGGTGTTGGGGTTGTAATGGTCAGCCGCCAGCATGTAAATACTTTCACCACACTTGTGGGACAGTTTATAGTCTACTTACCTATGCAGATGTGAAAGAGTTCTCCAAATACGTATGCTAGTGGTTATTCTGTGTGTACTTATGGTACATGTTAGATTTGGGGGTCTCTAGTTGGCAGAGGTAGGTACCTTCGACCAAATAGGGACGCTTGTGTCTAGTCAGGGTAATGGGGTACACTCCTTAAATTACCCCTGCTCACCCCCTTGGTAGCTTGACACGAGCATTCAGGCTTATCTCAGAGGCAGTGTGTAAAGCATTTGTGAATACATACAGTAACCCAGTGACAACACTACATATGGACACCACACATGTTGTAGTATAAAAATAAGTAATTTTATATAGACTTAACACAAAACCACAAATGACAAAAATCCACAATACTGTACTTTAAAAATGATAGAAATAGCTTAGTTGTCTTTAGATGTAAAATGCAACACTGAGTTCAATGTACCTATGGATGTGTAACGCTATACACTGAAAGTGTTGCAGGGAAGGTGATGCGTTGGTTCCTTACACGCAAGAACAGTGATGTGACTGGTCCCTACTGCTGCGTAGGTGATGCGTCAGTTCTTCTCCGCGTGGAGAGGTGATGCGTCTTTCTTACTGAGCTTCCGTGGCGTTGCGACCAGCAGGGCCGTGATGCGATGAAGATCCGGTGCAATGAAACAACAAGTATTTGCAATGCAATAGGTCTCGCTTTAGCAAAGTTTGAGCTATTGGTATTGTAAATGAATTTTTTTTTATTAATGTGTTGGTTTTGAAAATAGCCAAATTAATAGCTTTGTCATTGACAATGCCAATAGTTTTAACTTTCGCAAATGTGACACCTATAGCATTTGTACTACAATATGTGTTGTATTTACGTGACTTAGATGTATTAATATTACAAATAACAATGGCTTTTAATTTTTTTAAATAATTAATACTTAAATGAAAGTTATTGTAATTTATAATGGCAATAGCTTAAACTTTTGTAAATGACTTTTGTGAAGACTTTGATTATAAGATTCCATATAGAGTCAGTGACCCTAATTATTCTAAACGGGTCTGGTTTAAGACCATCAGGGATAGCTTACATATATGGCAGGAGATCGAAGCCAAGTGCTCTATCTCTTTTCTCCATGACAATCTTCCCCTATGGGGTAATCCAATGTTGCTGGAGGTATTTCAGGACCCGGCCGGTAGACGTGGGCAAGCTACGGCATTGGCCGACTGGGCCACCTGTATGACCATAACGGTTTTCGGTCATCTGAAAGTCTGCAGCTCGCATTTGACATCTGGCGCCAGATGTTCTTTAAATACCTTCAGATCAGGGATTATTTTATAAGACACCATGCACTATTAACAGTCTCAAGCTCTGCAGTATGGGAATTTCTGTGTGGGCAGAATCGGAGATCGGCAGTCAGCATGATGTTTCAATGTCTGTGCCAGTTCAGGACAAATGGGTGTGAAAAACTGGCAGCAAAATGGAGCGAGACCGTGGGGATAAATGTTACCTCTGAAGTAATCGAGACTGCGCTGGGCACTATAGACAGATCGATACACTCTGTTAGTCTAAGACCGCAGCCGTTCCGTACAATGTGCACACTTCACCACACTTTACTATACTCCAGAGAGGATTGATAGGTGGGTCCAAAGCGAGGGGAGGACAGGGAGGGGGACAGGGAGGGGATCACAGCAAATGCCCCAAATGCAGTTTATATGCAACCAACATCATGCATATGTTCGTTACTTGCCCTGAATTAGAAATATTCTGGCAGAAGATATCCCACACCATGAAGTTGAGACTAGGTGTCGACTATGTTTTAATAGAGGCTGAAATTATGTTGGGCTACAAGGGGATCAGTCTTGGACACAGAGGTATAATTTCAATTATGTTGGTGGTGGCTCAGCTTGCCATAGCCAGGGCTTGGATCTCACCTAAACCTCCCTCAGTAATTGAATGGTGGGCAATTGTGAGAGAAACTTGCGAAAGGGAGAAGGCCTTGACTCGAGCAAGGGGAACTCGCTCCCTGAAAAAATTTGACTCTATATGGGGTTGTATTGAAGGCGCCTGGAGTACTAGAGAAATTTGGGCTATTTTCCTAGAATAGGGGAAGGCGGACATGAAGACTTAATGACTAACCTAGGGTGCAGTCAGAAAAGATTTGGAATGTATCTTTATTCTTCTTCTTAGCGATGACACGTTACAACATAGACTGTGAGGCTGCCCTCTATTCATAGAAGGGACATTTATTTTTACTTATTAATATCTCGTATGGACCCGGACATGAACTCTAATGTACTATTATTATTGCTTCTGGCTATGATATGTTATGTCACTTTATGTAATAATAAAGAATGTATTAGTGTTTCCCTTTTTGACAATTTAAAAAAAAAGAAAATGTAAGAAAAATAAATTAGACCACTGGCTACACGTGAGCTGTGTGGATACTTCAGTCATCCTATTTCACCTGTGGGGGAGACATACCAATATCCCCATACACATCACCCAGAATTGGACTAGGAAAATGTGGGGCTAACTTCTCCACTACGAGTTCCACAGAGTTGCTTTGAGATTGAGTGACAGTCCGGTTGAAATTGTAACTCTTGGCATGAGGCAGGCCATATATAACTAAGCCCCACTCACCACTGCTGTCCACTGATGTTGGGTCATTCGCGGTAATAGGGGGGATTTTCTCGCCTGCCAAATACACTATCGTTGAGTGAATGCCTACTCTAATAGCAGGCACAGGGCTGCTGAACGAAATGGTGCTTCCTGTTATTGCACTAAGGTTTAGCTAACTTGGTCCAGGGTGCCGTTTCTTTTGGGAGTTACAATTGAAATGGCCATTGAACACCCATGCCTCAGTAGTGCATACATTTTCAGGTGATGGGCGGAAATTAAAACATGGTTCGTTTTTTCCCCACAGATCTTGCATTTTCGACTATATACCTCATTTGATTTTTGTAACCAAGAATGCAGAGGAAGGACAAGTAAATTACAAGAACAGAGCTGGCTTCAGGCGGCCACTGACAGCAGACTTACCACGCCTCACACACATTCTGAAGGATTTGCGTATTTTTGCTTCCAGTGGAGGAGATGTTTGTGGCCTTGGAGCTATTTGTGGAATCTCACCCATAATTGGAAATACATGGAAATGTGCACATTTGAGACTTTAAAAAACACCCCACACCTTGTCACGCTTCACTTTAGAATTTCTTGCACGTTTTATGATTACTGTGACTCCGTGTGCTTTGGTGGGTGGTTAAAACAGACTCAACGAGACGAGAGAATGAGTACGAGGCGCCAGCCACTGAACTGCGCGTGCACCCCTCCTGCACTCCTATAGGAAGACAGGCTGGTGACATGGTGCCCTTGAAGCCGGTTACAGCGGAACGCGCAGGGCTGCAGCTTGCTTCTTTTCCCTCTCCCCCTGCGCGCGTGCAGCAGCCTCAGCTCCGTGCCCCGCTCTGTTTTCAGGATGGCTGGCTACCTCTGAGGACTGCACCCCGTCTGCAGCAGAGCCCATGCCAGCGGCGTTCTCAACAAGAGCGCGGGGACCCTAGGGCCAGCCGTGAGACAGGCGCAGCAGCGTAGGAACTGTGAGTATTAAAGGGTTCGAGTATCACCGGCTGTGAGGGCATCAGCGCAGCCTCTGTGCATAAGTGTCAAGTAGAAGCCCAAGTACTGCTTGACTTCCGGGTAACGATGTCATTCCTAGAAAGCTGCGTGTGTGTGTGTGTGTGTGTGTGTGTGTGTGTGTGTGTGTGCGCGCGCGCACGTGTGTCTGTGCGGGCACGTGTGTCTGTGTGTGTGTGTTATCCACTTGCTGGGAATCTGGAACAGGAGATGTGCACGGTGCGTGGCTGTACGTGCGCATACAGGCGATTAAATCGCCGACGGCCCTGCGTGCCCATCCCCTGTCCAACATTCCCAGCAAGTGGATAACATAAGGTCTTTCACTGGACGCAGCGCTTCGCGCTGCTAACACCAGCTCGACCTAAAAAACGACGTCGTCATGGATGGGGCTCCCTATTTTGTGACTCCTGGAGTGATCACACCTCATTTCAGTGGCGACGAGGAAATGAGGATTCAGAAGGTGTCCTTTTTGTGCCCCAAAACGCTAATTTTTAAAGTTGCCACGATGGGAGATTTCAGTATTTCTCCCCAAACTACCAGTCTTCAAAGAGCTTTCGAGGAATACCCGTGCCCACCCCCTTCCTCCCTTGAATAACTCAAGAACAGTATGGTCAGAGCGTTCACACAACGCACTGCTAGAAATACCTCAGAAATGCTTGGGGAGGTGGGGTAGGGCTCACTATAGGAGAGTAGGGTCTGCTTCCTATGGTCACCCCCAGTTTTTGCTGTGATTTTCTGGTTTTTCGACTTTAGACTGGCTGTGGCCCTGCTAATCAGGACCACAGCCTAGCTGTTCTCTCTCTAAATTGATACCATGTACTTTAGGTACAAATCAGATTGGTTACTGGGTCACCTTTGTGAGCCCCTGTATAGTGTACCCTAGGTTTCCAGGGCATAGGTGCATCCAAGGCCTACCAGGGGCTACAGCATGTATTATGCCACCCCTGGCTGGCCCTCCAAACTGACACCACAGGCTGTTCACCCAGCCTGGGTAAGGTGGTGTAATCAACCCTTACTTAGATATAGTATATCTATATCTACCTTATATGTAGACACATATGCACCTATACGTCACTCCTATGGCAGGCCTTAACAATCCTGAAGGAAGAGTGCTTGGTTTGATGTGAGAGGGTGTCCTAGCATGAGCTGAGCCACTCTGCAGCTTTCGGAACCATCTCTTTGTAGCTGTTCTATGATATAGCCATACCATATACTCTTAAGTGCATTATAATCCTCACGGTTAATGCTAACTTTGGTTTGGCTTTATCAAAACATGTTGTGTAAGGTGTCAAACACTTTGGAATACTACCCCCACCCCCGCCAGTTACTGATAACCCCGGTTAAAGTAAAACAGAGCCTCAGCATCACAAAATGGATGCTGCTGCCACAGACATGAGTCTGACCTCCTGCTGCTGGATGAAACTCTGCCAGGTGAGGCCTGGACAATAGGTTTCCTGTCAGAGGAGGTGCTAGCACCACCCCAGACAGACTTTAGTGTATTGGGGCAGGGAGGGCTGCATTCAGAATGCTTTTTCCAGACACTGCCTGGAGCACACAAGGTGCTCAATGCATAGCCCGGTTCAAACCAGTTGCTTGGGCACTCCAGCCCTGCTCTGGCGCGAAACTGGACTAAGGGAAAGGAGTGTAACCACCCCCTTTCCAGGTCCACCCACAGGAGGGACCTAGCAGGTAATCCAGCCCCCAAACTGAGTATAAGTATAGGAGCTGTGTCCCTAGAGTTTAGATTATCCTGGAACGAAACTTTGATACTGAACTCTTGGACCTTCAACATTCTATTTCGACTGGAAGATGGAAGACATCTCCCTTGTGGTCAAGAAGTGACCACCCTGTGCAAACAGGCACCACCAGTAACTTGTCGGTCTGCATTGTCGAGGCTCCCGCCGGAAATCGAAGACTCTGCGACATAGGACATGGACTTCCAGACATCTCTGACGCTGCTCGATGATCCCAGCAAAGCTGAGACCCTTGGTGGATACGAGAGGCTTGGGACCGGACCTCCTGGACATCCTGCATTTTGCTAACTGCATCGACTCTTGAGGTAACTCGAAGTTGTGCATTGGGGTACGAGAAGCCCCAGACCCGAACACCTTCTGCACCGAAGCTCAGCCCTGCACACTCCACGAGTGTCCCGTGGAGCCCGCTCTTGCATTTCAGCTTGACGCACCTTCCCGGTTTCTTGCCTGTTGGCTATTGAGCCCCCGGAGGACTCCATTTTGAAATCAACTCGCTTTCCTGGTTGCTTCAGGCTTGCTCCAGATTCCCTGCATAGGAGAAGCGCCACAGACCTTGCTGGTCTGCACCGAAGCAAATCTTTATCTCCTGCGTGGATTGCGGTTGCCCAGGCATGTTGAGTCCAATCTGGATACCGACACCGCAGTCAACTAGATCCTTCGTGGGACAGCTCGAATCCAGCTCTTGGTCATCGTCGACACCTCCTGGACCACGTGGCTGTAGAGACAAGCTTCACCTTCTGCACCTGAAATCACCCAACATCGCCTGGTACCTTCCTGGTCACTGGCTAGTGACCCAGACTCTGTCCCTTCTGCTTTCAGGTTCTTCAGATCCTAGATCCACCCTTGGATCCACCCGGACACTTCATCTGGTCACCTGCAGCACTTCTTTGCAGATCTCCATTGAAATCGATGACGAAACCCGACATCAAAAGACACCTATGCACCCAGCTTCCGTGGGTGAGGTAACACTGGTCCACTGGTAGCACCGAAGTGCTTGGCCCTCCAAGGGTCCCAGTCTAAATGGGTTCCATCGTAGCTAACTTAGAAGTGTTCTTAATCTTTAAAATTGTAACTTGTACTTTTCCCATAGAAAGTCAACGGTAACTCGCGGCTGTGTTTAGACACTGCCCGCGTCTCCCATGGGCCTCCTACTTCCTAACCATTGGTTGTTTAGAGTAGCCCCAGCGATTCTCAAGGCCCTAGGCCTGCTTTCTAACTCAGACGTGGTTCTTATACCAATATTTCAGTATATGGTTCGTGAGGCCCCTAGGGCAGAACGTAGTTTTGTGCAACTTATTGTATGCTAATGAAGTAACTTGTATTGTACTTTTGCCCTGACCTCATAAAGAGTCCAGAGGGGTTGTGTTTAGAATAAATATATATATATATATATTTGATATATACCTTGTGTGGTGTCCTTTCATTTGGTATCAAGGAATTACAAGCATTTGCAATGCAATAGGTCTCGCAGTTATCCAAGTTTAAGCTATTGGTATTGTAAATGTCAATGCCTTTTCTTTCTGTTTTAAAACAAAAACAAAAATAAAAGGCATTGCTATTTGCAATGTCAATAGCTCAAACGCATAAATGTGAGACCTATTGCATTGGATGCATGCATGATGGGTGGATGCATGGATGCATGCATGATGGGTGGATGGATGCATGATGGGTGGATGCATGCATGATGGGTGGATGCATGCATGATGGGTGGATGGATGAGTGGATGGATGGGTGGGAGCATGAATGATGTATGGATGCAGGGTGGGTGGATGGATGGGTGGATGCATGAATGATGTATGGATGGATGGATGGATGCATGCATGCATGATGGGTGGATGCATGATGGATGGATGGGTGGGTGGGTGCATGAATGATGGATGGATGGATGGGTGGGTGCATGAATGATGGATGGATGGGTGGGTGGGTGGATGGATGGGTGGATGGATGGATGGATGCATGAATGATGTATGGATGATGCTTGCATGATGGGTGGATGCAGGATGGATGGATGGGTGAATGGATGGATGGGTGGGTGCATGAATGAATGATGTATGGATGCAGGATGGGTGAGTGGATGGGTGGATGCATGAATGATGTATGGATGGAGGCATGCATGATGGGTGGATGCATGATGGATGGATGGGTGGATGGATGGATGGGTGGGTGCATGAATGAATGATGTATGGATGCAGGATGGTTGGGTGGATGGATGGGTGGATGCATGAATGATGTATGGATGCATGCATGCATGATGGGCGGATGCATGATGGATGGGTGGATGCATGAATGAATGATGCATGCAGGGTGGATGGGTGGATGCATGGATGCATGCATGATGGGTGGATGCATGATGGGTGGGTGCATGAATGAATGAATGATGTATGGATGCATCAATGCATGATGGGTGGATGCATGATGGATGGATGGGTGGATGCATGAATGAATGATGTATGGATGCAGGGTGGGTGGGTGGATAGATGGGTGGATGCATGAATGATTTATGGATGGATGCAAGGTGGTTCGGGCTTGCTCGCTGCGCTCGATCGCTGCGCTCGATCGCTGCGGTGCAATATGCAAATTAGTTTACGCCTGACCACTTTCAAATGTCACCAGCCGCCCCTGGAATTTAGTACTTTTTTACTACGCACGCCAGCCCGGGAAAGTGATGAATCACCAAAAGGCACCGAAAACAATGTTTTCAGGAAGATGAAAACGGCTGCCACACAAAGGGAGAAAGACACACTAACATAAACATTGTGGCACACACAGATGCTTATACTGACACACAACTGGGCAGGATGGAACACACTCACCCAAACAGGCACACATACTCACATAAGCGCATTGGGAGGCCCAAAGGCATGCCGCCATAAGCACAAAGCTACACACAGTCCTTACCAAAACGCACTGACGACTTCTGACACAGAAAAACACTTGACATTTACAGTCACGGACAAACCCCTTCACAAACACTAACTGAGTCACTCAGAGAAACATATCACATATACAAGGGTCAAGGACCCAATCAGACGAACACATATGTCACAAAGACACTGAAACAAACCTGCACACAGACATATTCAAATGCATAAACATTTAAAAACAGGTGTACAGATTCATGTTAACAAAGTGTGCAAACTTTTTACAAACACGTAGATGCAGACACACAGATTTGCAAAAACATGCAGACACACAAACACTCAGACACAAACAAAACACACGGAAGCTTATATACAAACACACACAACTTTAGAAAAAGTCAGGAGGGTGAAAACGTGATGTATCGTTCACCCTCCCGACTTTTCCAAAGTTGCACAAACTCGCCGATCAACAACGACATCACTGACTGTGTGTGCACGGGCGCGAGGTAGTGTGAGACAACGCTATTTTATTTTTGCTTTGCTAACAAATTTACTTTTTCGTTTACAACCTTCACGACCCCCTCCTTCCCTCCCGCCCCCCCAATAAAAAAAGTTGAGTAGATTCTCAATGAATGTGCAACAAAATATCCAGAATAATGAAAGAGGTTGTGGGTTGGTTCCAAAAACAGTTTGTTATGGGAATCCCATAGTGAGCCTTTTTCTTGAAAACAGCACAAAAGGCTCAAGAAAAACTCACCAAAGTTGGGCCGCCGTTTTAGTCACATGTGCGTGACCTACTGAGCTGCATTGTGCACATAAAGCTGCAGTCGCTCAACTTGTGTGCCAAATACATCCAACCGTATGAAAATGAAGTGAGGCACTAGCGGTCACACCTGCGACATGCAACTAACTAAGTTGCCGTTCTCAGTCATATGTGAGTAACATACTGGGCTCCATTGTCCACTGTAAACATGCGTACAATATTCCTTGGGCCTCCACTATAAACACGCGTGCATAGCTCCTTGGGGCAACAGCGTGCAACGAAGCGTCTCAGGAGATCTGGCTACTTTGTTACCTGCCCTGCTTATTTATAAAACTACCGCGTGGAACGGAGCGTTTCAGTCCCCTTGGGCTGTCTCCTGCGACCTGCAGCTGAGTCGCCGTGCAGCTCAGTCCCTGTTCTTAGTCATATGTGTGTGACTCATTAAGCTGCATTGTCCACTATAAACACGCGTGCATAGCTCCTTGGGCCCACAGCGCTACAGCGTGCAACGGAGCGTCTCAGGAGATCGGGCTATTACATTGCATTATTTTCGTTTTTTATTTGTACGGCACATAAAAGTCCCCAGGGAACGATTCAGAGCACATTGCGGGTAAAAGTATAACAATAGAAGGGGCAGCACTATACACACAGATAAAGAGATATAGCACATGTAAACGTATCAATTTGCCTTCAACTTATCAAAAACAATCAACCACCCACAAATATGTTCAAAGTTTTATGTGTAAGGCACTCGCGTTACTTTAAAACAAAATATATACCTGAGGTGTCCATGTTTTAGTGTATGTGTGAGTGGTGCGGAAGAGAATAAAGGGATCAACCGAACACACATAGCACAGCAAACAAACTCACCGCCGCAGCCCAGCTTCAAAAGGAAGCCAGGCAACCTTTGTTGGGACGGGGGCGGGGCCGGACAAAAACAGGAAGCAGGCGCTCCTGTGCCCGCCGGAGGATTTCCGTGTTAGCTAGCGGGGCTCCCGTGCTCGTGGAGAGCCCCGCGGCCCCCGCCTGCTAACCTGAATGACCCGCTGGCTGCCGAGGAACACGCAAGAAGAACATGGTGAGTGGGGTGTGAGGGGGATGTGTGCGCGCGCGTGTGTGCGCGCACGTGTGTGTGTCTCTGGTGAGGTAAGGGGGGGAGCGTGTGTGTATGCAGTGTGTGTGTGCGCGCGTGTGTGTATGCGACGGCGGGGGTGGATTCTCTGTATGTATGGGTGCGTGCATGGGCGCTTGTGTGTCTCTGTGTATGCGCATGCGTGTGTGGTGCCGTGCGCGCCCTCGCGGAGGAATCAGACAGCGACGCTCGTGCGTGAGCTCTGTCTTCACATTCCTCCTAACACGCCAGCAAAAGATGTCTCGCAGACAGCAGGCTTACGCCTGCTTTTTACGTCTGCGAGACCTAAAAAGGCGTCTTTTTCTTGATGCTTCATGATGCGTGCACGCCCAACGGCCGTGCAGCGACTCAACGATTCTTCTGAGCCACGACAGGCCCTGCGACATGCTTCTCCTGTGATGCGACGGTGTCTGCTGCGACGGTGACACTCTTCTGTGAAGCAAATCGCTTCGGGTGATGCGATAGCGGCGGCACGCTTCTCCGGTGATGCGATGGCGACACTCTTCACCGGGAAGGTGACGACAACGGCTGCGGCAGCGACATGCTTTTTCGTCTTGAGTCTCGCTCCCAGCGACACGCAATCTCTCAGAAGGCCCAGCGCGAGGGAAGGCAGGGGAGCTGTTTGGTGAAGTCTGTTGTCCCTGAGACTTCAGCAGGAGGCACGCTCTATCTCAAGCCCTTGAAGATCCTTTATAAGTTGATTTGAAAGTAGCACTAAGTCCTTTCTCCTTACTTTGGCAGTCAGGCAACCACTGCAGGCCAATCCCCCAAACAGCACTCAGTTTAGGGATAGTCTTCTCCCCAGTTTCTGTGGTTCCTCTCCTCAGCAAAGGTTCTTCTTGCTTCCCAAAAGTGATCCCAAGTTCTGGGTCCCCATATTTATACTAGCAATCCTTTGTCTCTAGAGGCAGAGAGTGTCTGTGCCTAGTCCAAACCAGTTCTGTGCAGTCCTGGAGCACTTTGTTGACAAGACTCCTTCTTTCCGTTGACAGTGTGGGCCTGGGACATCTGATGCACCACAGGAGGTGGAGCCAGCATTGTGCAAGGCAGGCACAGCCCTATTTAGGTCCCAGGTTCAAGTCCTCCCACCCATCTACATGCAGATAGCTCTATTCAGCCCTGTGCTGACTCACCCTGTCTCCTGGAATCCCCCAGCCCCTGTCACTCAAACTCCAGACAAGGAATACACAACCTAGCAGATGCAGGCTTGGACAGTTAGGCAAGAAAATACCTACTTTCTATAAGTGGTATTTTCAAACACAGAATGTTAAAACCAACTTCTCTAAAATATGTATTTTATCATTCTGAGTTCAGGCATACTAAACTGGAATGTCTACCTAGTTCCCTGAGTTAGGATTATAAGACGTTATAATCAAACTGGCCATTCTGACCTATGTGAATCAGGTAGCCTTGCAATAGTGAAAAACGAAAAGGGCTGTAATTCACTATCAGGACATGCCACACATCAGGGCATGTCCTATTTTACCTACAATGCACCCTATCCTTGGGCCTACCATAAGGGTGACTAACATGCAGAAACTGTAAGGTTTAGGGACTGGCAAGTGGGTGCACTTGCCCAGTCAACATGACTGTACAAGACTGCACACAGGCTCTGCAATGGCAGACCTGAGACACTTTTACAGGTTGCTTCTGTGGGTGGCACAACCAGTGCTGCAAGCCCACCAGCAGCATTTGCTGTACCAGCCCTGGGAACCCGCAGTGCACTGTACTAGGGTCTGACAGTAAATCAAATAAACCAATCATGGAGTCACTAATCCATACATCAATTTACAATAGGGAGAGCATATGCACTTTAGCACTGATCAGCAGTGGTAAAGTGCCCAGAGTCATGAAACCAACAAAAACAGGTCAGACAAAATACAGGAGGAAGGACCAAGTCCAACAGTACAGTTTAGGAACTCCACGACAGAAGGTCTGCAGAGGACCGTCATGCATCCTGAATGCACTGCGTAGCTAAGAACTGAAACCAGGCAGCGTAACTCAGACAGGATCTCCTGGCAGAGGCGTTAGAATGCCATTTGAACTCAGAAGACCATAACATGTCTTTAACACATTATGAAATAGCTTTAAAACCAAGGGTCTACCTACTTACCTACACATCAATACGGAATAAAAAAAATCCTAAATTTCAGGTAAATGGAAAACATAAGAAAGAAGATTTGTTCAGAGATCTTAGAAACTGAGGTTTGGTGCCAAAAAGTGGCGTAAATTAGTAGTCCGTACTGGGGAAGCCATTGCCTAGCAGAGTTCAATGATTAACCTCTGATCTCTTTCTTGAAAGGCGTACGGGCCTCTGAAAGGACTTGTCAACTTTAGTTTTTTATTGCATGTGTGTTATAGGTTTAACAATACATTTGGAGCAAGGTCCTCTTCAATCTACGTTGCTTCATCCACTAATTTATTTTTCAGGTAGTTTTGTGGGATTTTAATAGTACGAGCCTATTTAAAAAGTGATGGAAAGCTGTACATCAGAGGAGGATGCAAAGTAGAGGGGTTACTGGCTGGTGCGGGGGGGGGGAGATAAGACCGAAGGGTCCTGTTGCCACACTGTGGAGAGATGAAAGTAGAGGGAGCAAGTGGAGCGGGAGAGGTGTAGACAAGATGGCCAAACTGGATTCGATTATAGGCGTTGGTGGGGGTATTCTACCACAATGTTAGGGTGGCAATAAAGTGCATCTTTAACTCCTCCGATGTTCATGACGAGCTCAGCTCGTCATGACCGTTAAAACGCTCAGGTGCGGGGCTAATTCCCCTGCTGTGCTGGGCGTTCTAACGAACGGGCGTGGTCATAACGAGCTCAGCTCGTCATGAGCACACGAGAAATGTGGCTCATGACTAGCAGAGCTCGTCATGAGCACCGGGGCGCTGTGCGAGCCCCCCTACCCCCAGCACAGCGGGGGAATCGGCCCCGCAGCCAAGGGGTTAAGAGGTTCTTCAATTCTTTGCACAAGTGCAGGAAGGAGTGAACTTGGTGGATTTTCACTTGAATGTTTTTCTCCACTGTCAGGACACAACAGGAGATGGCCTGGCATCTAGCCTTCTCCAGCCTTACACATGCTGGTCACTAGTCTGGTGTAAGACTGCAGGTCTTATTTGACCCTCCACAGGCTCTCCTTCTGGAGCCAGAGAGGGAGAGAAACCTGTGAGGATTGCATAAGACCTGATAAAGCTCACCTTGAAATGAATGCAGCCATGAGTAATGTTTCTGATCAGCAGAGGTACAATGAAAGGCTAGTGGTTATTTATCTGCTGGAACCAGGAACATGGATACAATGCAATTTAACTTTTCCCTTAAGTATTGTGGGGAGGTGAAGAGTACGAGATGCCAGTGTACGCTATTTGAACTTAAATAGTTTTATAATGTCTCCACTTGAGAATGATTCTTTTTAGCACTACGTGTACTATACTGTACTGTTGAGAGTGGAGTTATTCAGATTCCCAAGATGACGTGAACATCGACACCTGCAATGTTAAATGCACCGTAAGCAAGACTGCCAGTCAGAATTTGCCCAACAAAAGAGGGAACCAAAAAGGAGATAACCCAACAAGAATAAGCACTGAATCAAATGACAACACAGTTTTGATGTGTACCAGGGGAGATGGCTCACTCAATTGCCAAGCACCTTCCGATCTGCTCTCTAGCCTCTCAGTATTTTAGTGTCCTTGTGCTCTGTGCAGACACTTGGCCATAAGTTTACTGACTCGATTGTGTATGTGATACCCAATGGTGAAGCATTCTCAATGGTCATAAATTGGGCCACAAACACAATGGGCATGGCCAGAGAAGAAAGGTTGTTGACCCTATGGTGATTTAGGTCACTTTGAACTCTCTTCAAACTGCTGTCTCAAAGTATAGAGCTGAAATTGGTTAAGCTTTAATTCATGGCCAGATGAGAAGTAACAAGTCTTCATGCCAAGTTCTACCTGCGAAGATGTCTTAGCTACTCTGGAGAATACAAGCACTGCTATAAGTGGTATGGAGGAAACTAAAGGCACATATGATAACAAAGGGGTCCCAAACAACGCAATATAGTAAGGAGTCCTGTGAGAAACACAGCAGTAAAGTAGAGATGCGTAAAAGTGCAGCATGGAACTACTGCACCAGTGAACTCTAAAGGTTTCAAGTGATTGGGAAAGAGTCTGAAATGTGTCACACTCATACAGAAGTGGCTTTCTCAGCCGTTGTTCTTCTGGACTACTACTCAAAAGGGGACTTTTCCCACAAATAGATAAAACTGAAACAGGTACCAAAGCCGCAGGGCTGAATTAGCAAATTCTGTTTTAATTAAGAATTTTTAGGACTTGTTCACATGACTGATCGCTGAGAGAGAAGCAGGTGTTGGTTCTCTACTTCTTGGCCAGTACAAAATGACCACTTAAGCGTAAACTGCCCAATCTACATTTGCCTTAAATACTGGATGTAATTATTTTTATATTCACAAATAGTTCCTAAAGAAGTGGCAAGCTGGCCTAGTTTGGTCGCTGTGAGAAACTGTAGGAACCTGTCTCACAGGGTATGCTGGAAATATAACAGGGTGAAGGTAGGAGAATTCCTACTTTTTGAAGAAGTGCCCTCACACACCCATGAGTGTGTCATGCTTCATCATCGGGCGTTGCTCCTCGTAGGGGTGGTGCTGCAGTACGCCACGGGCCACGCGAGAGGAATCTTTGTTGAAGTTCTTTTCAGGAGCAACGCAGCAGTAGTAAATGCGGGTGTGTGGGAGGAAAAGTGAGTGAATAAAATTACCACACTGGTACTCTAAAGAGCCTTTATTCAGGAGTCCATGTGGTAAAGATAAAAGTAGTGACAATAAAGGTCTATATGATTATTGCATTACTCTTGGGAGCACGGTAACTGGACCGGTTTCTTCTCCAAGCTCCCTGTCCCTCCCTGTTATGTGTTTTGTGTAATTAATATAAAACATATTTTAAATTATTTTAAAACTAATGTAATGTATTTAAAGACATAAACCCCCAAATTGCACTGGCTGTAAAGCAGCTGCGCCTGTTGATGGAGAAGTTAGACCCAAGGTAGTCAAAACACATACACTATTAACTTATTTTTTCATGTTTACGCACACACTTTCATTCTGAACTGCAACTCACCCTACCCAAATATATAGAAGCAATGTTATGCTCCCATCAGAAACCCAAAGCTCACTTCTTCACTACGTGTTGTAAAAGGCACACAAAATCGTAGTTTTCTTATAAATGCTGAATATATTTTTATGTATTTTTTTATGTATTGTTTTCAGTAGTATATCTTCGGTTTTAATAACTTATTATCCTAAATAAACTTCGACGTATATATTTTGTTTGAAAACGCTGTTGAAATGGGCATACTACAACTGCAATACTCACGAAGGGTGTTGATGAAGGCCGTATACAGTTCCCTGGTCAGGAGAGGGTCAGGCATGTCCCTTAGAAACTCCTTTAACAAAGCGGCAACATCATGAACACTGTGCTCTTCATCAAGTACCACGTCTACACCATGGTCAAACTCCTCACGGAGCTGTAAAACACAAAGGACACACCACATTATAAATTATACTTGTAAAGTGAATTTCAAAAAATGGCAACATACTACCACACAACTATCATTTGAAAATGAACAATTCCGAAAAGTGCAAATTTAATTACTTCAAAGGTCAAGATAAGAAAAAATTCTAAAGAGATGTAATTAATAGTGAGGTTGTTTTGGAATTTTATAAAATATCTACTTGTCAAGGTAATCAACCTGTCCTGTTTTTAAAAATCCACTTGTCCCTTTTCAGTGATGTGGAATTTAATCAATAATCTACTTGTCCTATGTACAAAATACAATGAATAGCTACATGTCTAGCAAAAAGGCACGTTTGTCCCACCTAGTTCTTACTTTAATTAGACGGGCTGACGCAGAAACATAATAGATTTTAGTTTTAATAAAACTGACAAACGACAGCAATGCTTTGCAAAACTGTTTTAAGCAAAACTTGATTTTATTACTGAGAAAAGTAAAATCCTTCATAGTCACTCAAAAAGTACTGAAATGAGACAGTAAATGCTCTCAATAACGGACTTCTGGTACTACCTTCTGGACATCCTTCTCCACAAAGAAAGTGGCATCCTATGTGCATGTCCATCCATTTTGCAGTAAAAACTGTAAAGATCAGGGAGCGTGGCTTAGCACGGGCAGTAGATGGCCGTGTAAGAAGAAGGCTCCGTCCTACGGCCCAGCCCGTGACAATCCTGAGGCATAATTCATTGTTTCCCTCGACAGCAGCAGACATTGGAACTCGGACGGAGCCCATCCCGCCAGTTCAGGGGTTTGGAGAAGACCCAGAGGAGAACACCGCCCAACAATCCCGGCCTGGGCCTGAAGCCGGGGCATCCAGTGTGGAGTTTGCCCAAGAGGAAGCTCTAGCTGGTGCCCGGGAGATAGGCGGTGGCCCCGCGGTAGCGTGACGTCCGATCCTGGGCGTGAGGGCTGCCGCTGCTCGGCGTTGAGAACTCCGGTGCCGAGGGGGCTGTAGGAGTGCGCCGGTACATAAATCGGAGCCTGAACATGACGAGGAGGGGCGAGCCGGCCGCGAAAAGCAAGATGGCGGCGGCTCGTCCCAGAAGTTGGAGGTGCTCCGGTGGCCCCCCACCATATAGACGCTTGGCCCTCTGTGGAGGTACTGGTATCGGGCTGCTGGTCGGGGGCCCCCATTGATTCTGGACCTCGTGGTGCCGCCCCCGGTGTGCCCTGGAGGCGGGTGCTGCCGCTGCCCGGCGGAGGGGACTGTGGTGCAGGGGGGGGGGGTGGGGGGGGAGCTGCGGGAGAGCTTCCGTGCGGTCATTGTTGTTTGTTTCTTGGGCGAGCCGGCCACGAGAAGTTCGGTGGCAGTGGCTCGCCCCTTAAGTCAGACACTCTCCAGTGCCCCCCGCTTCACAGCTCTTAGCCTTCCCTGGGGGGGTGCTGGTGTCTGGCAGTTTACCTGTGGCCCCCTATCCACTGTGTCCCTCGGGGTGGCACCCCCAGCAAGATATTGAAGCACGGCGGTGGCGCACTTGCCCAGCGCGCTGCCAGACGTCATCTGCAGGGCTCTGTGAGAAGCGAGGGGCTTCCGCCGTGAGCCCCTCTCGAGGTGCCCGGTCCGCTGGTGGAGATCGTTCCTCCCGCTTCCGCCTATTGAACCTTATGCCGGCGGGGTGAGGTGGGCCTAGAGGCGTGTGAGGCCTAGTGCAGACTGTGGTGCCAGGCCCCGAGTGGCAATAGTGACGGTGGTGCGGCTGGCGGAGAACCTGGAGACCAGCCTGGAGGTGTGGTGCTGCGCGATCTTCCCCGCAGGACTTTTTGTACGCGCCCGTTTGCTGCAGCCAGGAGTTGGCCGTGAGCTGGTCGAGATGGACCATGGCAAGACCACGGGGGCCTGTGGTTCCAAGCCCACGCAGTCCAAAAAACTTGACTGGTATACAGTGCCTAAGGAGGCGCCACAGACCGGGACGCCCAGGGACTCTGGCTCCGGGGGACTAGGCGAGGAGGAGCCGGAAATGTTGCTCAAGGACGTTATGGCCGCTATTACAGGAGTTAAGACCTCTTTGGACACTGGCTATTGAGGTCAACCTTATCCGGGTGGATGTGGGCAAGCTCAATGAAAAAGTCAAGCAAGAAGAGCTTACGACAGCTAGCCTGATGGACGATGTTTCGCAGCTCCAGGGTGCGATGAGGGAGCTTCGAAGGACGCCTGCGCTGAACAACCTGCCCATTCTTGGGTTTCGGAGAAGAAAGAGAGGCAGGCACCAGACATTTTCGTGGAGGATCTAATTTTGAAACACCTGCAACCGAAGGGCCTCATTAATTTCTTTGCCATTGAGCGCGCCCACAGGATCCCAGGCGGCCGTCCCAAACCGGGCGCTCCCCCGTGGCCTATGTTGGCGAGGATCCTAAATTTCCGTGACAGAGATGCCATCCTTCAACATTCCAGAG
The DNA here is from genome assembly GCF_964263255.1 of Lissotriton vulgaris. NCBI lineage: Eukaryota > Metazoa > Chordata > Amphibia > Caudata > Salamandridae > Lissotriton > Lissotriton vulgaris. The sequence continues at coordinate 490,799,425 of NC_141696.1, forward strand.
CTGGTGCTCCCCTGTGCTATGAGAATTCGGATATTTCCTTTTTTACGTACTTTACCCAGCAGGTGCACAAACAGAGATGGCTGTTCATGTCGATCAAGCGGGTTCTGCGGGACGAGGGATTGAAATATTCCATGCTGTTCCCTGCCCGCCTCCGGGTTGAGGCGGATGGGCGCGCATGGTTCTTCGAACACCCCGAGGCGGCAGCAGACTGGGTCGAGAGCAGAGGTGCAAGTAGCCCAGCAGATCTGAGTGGCGATGGGACCGGCGACAGTCAACCGGACTAAGAGGACGCTCACCCAGTGTTTGGACAGTATTGTACTTTACAGTTTATGGGCACTCTTGTAGTGAGCGTGGCCGATGAGATGGGTGGGGGTCTCCTTTTGAACTTGGGATCGAGTGGGGGCCATTCTAAATAAATCTGGGGAATCTGGTTAGTAGGGATATGATGCAGAGTTGTCTGAACCCCCCCCCCCTCCAGGGCTTTTTCTCTTTTCTTCCTTGAATTCTTTGAGGCGTTTGAGGCGGCAGCCCCTCTGCCAGTTTTTCATGGGCAGCTCTAGACCCAGAGGGCAGGGCAGCGGGGTGGGGGGGGGTTATTTGTTTGGTTGTAATTTGGTTTGTATCAGCAGCAACTATGGATATTTCGATTGGGGGAGCAACATTGTTTTTTATGATGTTTAACAAACTTGGAGATGGCATCGATCGGGGGCAGTGGGGTTAAACTGATGAGTTGGAATGTCAACGGGTTGGGGACAAAATCAAGCGTAGTGTTGTCCTTCAGTGTATTAAGCGCAAGGCACCCGATATTGTCCTACTGCAGGAGACTCATTTGATCGCAGGTGCATGTAAAGCGTTACACAGGGGGGATATGTCCTATTAGCTCACGCAGGATTCACTACGAGCTCACCGGGTGTTGGTATATTAATGAAGAAGTCCTTCCCCGTTGTGGTGCAGGATACTTGGTCTGACGTGAGAGGTAGATATGTGGGGATCTCAGGCATGTGGGAGGGTCATTCTATCACCTTCCTTTCAGTCTATGTGCCGCCCGGCCTTCAAGCCTCCACCTTCAGAGACTTGGGTACATTGCTGTTGGAAATCCATGAAGGCCTTTTGGTGTTGGGAGGGGATTTTAATTCAGTGGTCGCTGGAGATCTGGATCGGTATCCCCGCGGGATTTCCCCTGTTCGCACCACTGGTTGCCTGAGTTTTTAGATTCCATGGTGTTGGTGGACGGGTGGAGGGCTTTTCATCCTGATTCCTCCCAATACACTTTTCATTCAGGGGCTCACAGGAGCTTATCTAGAATTGACTATTTCCTGTTGCCGGCCTCGCAACTCTCAAACATTCGGGAGGTACGCCATTTAGCCAGAGGTATCTCGGATCATTCACCGCTATAGCTCCATTTGACGCTCTGCTTCCAACAGGTGGGGCGTGTGGCCCCCATCAATGCATGGTATCTGCAGGATCCCCATTTCCGGCAGGAGTTCCGTTAAAACCATTGATAATTATTTTAATGAGAATGTGGGCTCGGTTGAGTCCCCCCAGGTGCGTTGGGAGGCATTTAAGACAGTGATACAGGGTCAGGCACGCTCTCTTATCTCGGGGAAGAAGAAGGAACAGCGTATAGAGTTGGTGGCTCTGGAGACAGAGGTGGAGAGGCTGGAGGCAGTTTTGGAGTCTGACTTTATGCCTGACAATCTTCATCTGCTCAAACTTAAGTAACAGGAGTATAGGGCATTAGCAACGGACCAGGCAAGGTCCATGGGCAGAGCAGTTCAGGGGCGACTAAATGAGGTGGTCGACAGTGCCGGGAAACTTCTGGCCTGGTTGGATAAAAAGGAATGGTCAAGTAGACTCATCCCGGAACTTCGCGGTCCTGGGAGGAACTCCCTGTCGAACCCGCAGGTAATAGTGGATTTGTTTGCAGCCCACTTCCAGGATGTTTACACCTCTGCTGCTCCATACCCGGTCGAAGACTTCCGCCGGCTGCTCACTGACATTGCCTTGCCCAAACGGTCAGAGGTCAAACGTGACCTCATTGACAGTGACTTAACTAATGAGGATGTAGTCGCAGCAATCCGCGCTCTCAAGCCGGGCAAAGCTACGCGCCCTAACGGGTTACCGATCAAATTGTACAAACTTAAGCCCCACAAGTTGGCCTCGTATCTCAAAACCATGTACGAGGACTCAAGACAGTCGGCTCCCTCCCTTTAGACCAGCGTACTGCCACCATAGTCACCATCCACAAGGAGAGTAAGCCCAAAGACCGAATGTGGCTCTTATAGCCCGATATCTCTGCTGAATGCAGAGCCTAAAATCCTGGTTAAGCTTCTCACCACCCGTCTCCTGTCAGTGATTGGTACCTTAGTTCATCCGCACCAGTCGGCGCTGAACTTGCGAAGGGTCCATGGGGTGTTAAGTAGGGCTTCAACGATACTGGAACCAGCAGTCATAATCTCCTTAGATGCCACTAAGGCCTTCAACACCATTGAGTGGCCATACTTATGGGCGGTGTTGGAGAAATTGGACTTTGGTCCAAAGTACTTTCAGTGGGTGCAATTACTGTACTCCCTGCCTATGGCCCAGGTAGTGGTTAACAACAAGAAGTCAGCTGCCTTTCTATTGGGCAGAGGGACCCAGCAGGGCTGCCCCCTCTCCCCTCTGCTATTTGCCTTGGCCCTGGAGCCACTGGCGGCCTGGATCCGTGAAGACCTGACGGTGCGGGGCATGCGCTGGTCCTTGGAATGGGAAGATCGGATCTCCCTTTATTCGGACGATATCCTTCTATATTCGACCTACCCCATAAAGTCCCTGAGCGTGGTCTTAGACATTTTTACAACTTTCGGGTGGTACTCCGGCTATTCCATAAACTGGAGCAAGTCTCTTATGTTTGTGGTGGCGGGAGAGCCTCCGATCCCGCCGAGGGGTTGCCCGTTGCAGACTCGCGCTGAAGGGTTTATGTACTTGGGTATCTTGCACAATTTATACAGCCACATGAAGGATGCCTTAATGTCTAGGTATGGTTTGACCCCTGAACTCTATTGACAGAGGTTCAGGTCTTGTAAGAAGATAGAGAATAGTACCTGGGTTGAATATGTCACTTTCTTTTGCAGAGCACTGTATGGTTGGGTAAAAGGAAGCAAAGTTAATGATTTTCAAGGTCTCTTTGATTTAATTGCATGGGAGCACTTGTCTAATAATTGTTTTCCTGAGCTGCGCCAGCACCTGATTGATAGCAAGCCGACTAACCCTAGGAAGCTTGCTGAGGAGGCAGACCGCTGGGTGAGCACCTGGGTCCAAAAGGGTCACTTGGGAGACTCAGCCAAAGGTGCGCAGGGTTCCCAGCAGAAGAGTGGGGGGACAAGGGTAAACAGAAGGAGTTCCACAAAGGGCCCTAAAGTAGTCTCCAAGGAAACCAAGGGAAAGGTTCCCAGCCTCCCCCCGAGAGAAAGCAAGGGATCCAGACAGGTAGTCCTGTTCCACAGGGGCCCCTGAAATGTTAGAAATGTGGGGACCTGGGTCACAAGGAGAGTGATCCCAGATGCTGCCTACTTGGAAAAGCAGCACCCATTGGTGCTCCGCCCTAGCAGATGGCTAGTGTAGCCTTGGGGGAGGAGATTGATGTCCAAGGTGGGTGGGTCCCGCACAGATGACCCTTGTCTCTTTAGGAGACTATGAGGTGGTCTCAGAAACTCAGCTTCCCAGGAACACTAAGAAATATGGGCAGTGGGTGACCATCAATGGCCATAAGGTGGAGGCTCTTGGAGACACAGGAGCCAGTGTGACAGCTGTCAGGTGTCACCTGGTATCTTAAGAGCAGATTGCCCCTCATGCATTCTACCAAGTTGTTGCCACCGACAGAGCCATTGCCCCATGGCTCAGGTTGTCTTTGAGTGGGGGGGGGGGGGGGGGGGGGGATCTCTGATACTTTTCAGGTAGCTGTGAGGCCCACCATGCCTGTTGACTGTTTGTTGGGGAACGATTTGGAGAGCTCCCCTTGGGAAAAGCTAGAGAAGAGTACTCACTTGAAAATGGTGGGTCTGCCTGACTGGGCGTGCGTGACCACACGGTCAATGGCAGCCAGTTAGGGGTGCTCAAGAGGACCTGGAGCCTGGGAGGGAGGCCCAGGAACCGGCCTTAGAGAGAAGTGGCGGGGGCACGGGAAACCGGTCCCCGAAGTTTCCACGGCCCAGGAGGAGGTAGACCCTGAGGGGGATGCCCTGGAGCCTACCGGGGAACAGGTAGCTGAACTGGGGGACCTGCCTGAGCTGACCCATTGGCAGCAAGAAGGAGGCCCCTCCAGGGAAGAATTCTGCCTGGAGCACAGAAAATGCCCTTCTCTTGAGGGCTTGCGGCAACAGGCTGCAAGCCAGGCAGCAGGTGATCAGTCAGGATCACATTTGATTTACTGGGAGAATGGTCTCCTGTATAGTGAGCCTAAGGTTGCTGAGCCTGGGTCAGCCCGTGTGCTGGCGGTACCCCAGAAGTTCAGAGCCTTCCTACTGGGGCTGGCTCATGATGTGCCGTTAGCAGGACATCTTGGGCAGAACAAGACCTTTGAGAGGCTTGTCACCCACTTTCATTGGCCCCAAATGTGCAAGAGTTCAGATACTCATTGCAGGACTTGTCTGACTTGCCAGGCAAGTGGAAAGAGTGGGAGGAAGCACAAGGCTCCTCTCCAGCCATTGCCTGTGGTCAGTACCCCCTTTGAGCTGGTGGGGATTGACATTGTGGGGCCACTGGACCCCAAGACAGCCATGGGCAACAGGTTCATCCTGGTCTTGGTGGACCATGCCACCCGGTACCCGGAAGCCATACCTTTGAGGACAGTGACGGCCCCCGTGGTGGGACGAGCACTGATGGGAATTTTCTCACGAGTAGGATTCCCTCGCGAGGTAGTGTCTGACTGGGGTCCCAACTTCATCTCCAAGTATATGAAGTCCCTGTGACAGGAGTTTGGGGTAACTTACAATTTTACCACTCCTTACCACCTCCAAGGAAACGGGTTGGTTGAAACATTCAACTGGACCCTGAAAGGCATGACAATGGGTCTTGAGGAACCATGAGGCATAAGTAGGACGTCCTCTTACCATGTCTACTCTTTGCATACCAGGAGGTGCCACAGAAATCTCTAGGGTTCATTTCCTTTGAGCTTCTCTATGGACACCCAGTCAGAGGACCTCTGAGTCTGGTCAAAGAAGGCTGGAAGGAATCTCCCAGGAAACCTCCCCAGGATGTATATAGCTACATGTTGGCCTTCAGGAACCAGACTAGGCGTTTCAGGCATCTCGCTGAGGCGAATCTGGAAGCCAGCCAGGAGATGAAGCGCTGGTATGACCGGAATGCCACTCTGGTAGAGCTTCAACCTGGCTAGAAAGTGTGGGTCATGTCCCCAGTGGAGCCTTCAGTACTCCAGGATAAGTGGACCGGACCGTTTGAGGTTGTGGAGCGCAAGAGTCCAGTTACCTACTTGGTGGACTTGCGGTCTCCTAGGAACTCCTTGAGGGTCCTACATATCAACTGCCTTAAGCCCCACTTATAGAGGTCTGAAGTGGGCATGCTCTTAGCAGCAGATGCTGGAATGGAGGAGGAGACTGAGCCTCTTCCTGACCTCCTGTCTGCAACAGAGTAAGATGGGACAATGGATGGTGTTGACCTCTCTTCCACCCTGACCCATGAGCAACAGAATGGCTGCCGCCAGTTGCTGGGACAGTTTTCAGATCTGTTCTCCCTGGTTCCTGGTGTCACAGATTGGTGCGTCAATGGTGTGGACACAGGAGACAGCTTACACCTGTGAAGCATAAAACTTACAGGGTAACTGACAGAGTGAGGGCTTGCATCAAAGAGGAGGTCTCAAAGATGCTTGCACTAGGGATGATTGAGTCCTCTAGCAGTCCTTGAGCCAGCCCAGTGGTCTTGGCCCCAAAGGCTGCAGCACCGGGTGCCACACCCCAACTCCGGTTCTGTGTGGACTACAGAGGGCTCAATTCAGTCACGAAGACAAACGTGCACCCCATCCCCAGAGCTGATGAGCTCATTTATCGGCTAGGGGCTGCCCGGTACCTCAGCACATTTGACTTAACGTCTGGGTACTGGCAGATCGCCTTGACTGATGGGGCAAAGGAGAGGTCAGCATTCTTCACACCAGATGGGCATTTCCAGTTTTGTGTTATGCCCTTTGGAATGAAGAATGCCCCTGCCACCTTCCAGAGGTTGGTCAATCAGGTGTTGGTTGGACTGGATGAGTTCAGTGCTGCCTACCTGGATAACATTGCAGTGTTCAATGCCACTTGGGAGGAACATCTGCGCCACCTCTGGGAGTGTTGTTGGCGCTGCGTAAGGTAGGCCTCACGATCAAGGCAAGTAAGGGCCAGATCGGGCAGAGTTCCGTGGTGTACTTGGGGCACCAAGTTGGGAGCGGCCAGGTGGTGCCCCTACAACTCAAGATTGAAACCATCCTGGCTTGGGAGCCAACCAAAACCCAGACAGAGGTGAGGGCCTTTTAAGGACTCACTGGGTATTACAGGAGGTTTGTCAAAGGCTAAGGCAAAATTGTTGCACCCTTGACAGAGCTGCCTTCTAGGAGGAAGCCCAAGAAGGTGATCTGGACTGACACCTGTCAGAAAGCTTTTGAGGCCCTGAAAGCTGCCATGTGCACGGCCCCCATGCTCCTGGCACCCAACTTCTCAAGAGAGTTTATCGTTCAAACAGATGCTTCAGAGCATGGTGTGGGGGCTGTTCTGCCACAGATGAATGAGAAGGGCCTAGATAAACCTGTAGCCTTCATTAGTAGGTTACTTCCATGGGAACCGAGGTGGAGTGCTATTGAGCCTGAGGCATGTCCTGTGGTCTGGGCACTGAAGAAGCTGAGACCATACCTGTTTAGGACTCACTTCCGGGTTCAGACCGACCATAGGCCCCTCAGATAGTTGAAGCAGATGAGGGGTGAGAATCCAAAGCTGTTGAGGTGGTCCATTTCCCTACAGTGCATGAACTTTACGGTGGAACACCGCCCTGGTACAGGACACGCCAACGCTGATGGTCTATCCAGATTTTTCCGCCTTAGTGATGAGAACTCCCAGGAGTTAGGGTAGTTCTCCCCACATTTCAGCTAGAGGGGACACCTGTTAGACCTGGCACCATTGGCGTGGGTCTCCCTTCCATTTTTGCTGTTGCCTCATGTATTTTTGCTGGTGTTAGATGCTTTGGGCACTGTGCCACTGCTGTCCAGTGCCACAGTGCAAGTGTTCCCTATTGTAAATTGGTGTATTAATCAGTGGTTCCATGTTTGGCTATTTGGTTTACTTGTCTGACCCTAGTACAGTGCACTGAGTGTGCCAAGGCCGTGTAAATCCAAATGCTGCTGGTGGGCTTGCAACACTGGTTGTGCCACCCACAGAAGCAGCCTTGAAAAATATGTCTAAGGTCTGCCATTGCAGAGCTTGCATGCAGTCTGGTACTGTCATGCTGAATGGGCAAGTGCACCCACTTGCCAGGCCCTAAACCTTCCCCTTTCTTCATATCAGTCACCCCTATAGTAGGTCCAAGGGCAGGTTGCATTGTAAGTATAAGGCAGGACAAGCCCTGATGTGTGTGGCATGTCCTAGTAGTGAATTACAGCCATTTTCGTTTTTCACAATTGCAAGGCTACCTGTTCTCCATAGGCCAGAATGGGCTGTTAGAATTATAACATTTAATAATTCTAACTGACTCTGGGAACATGGTAGAAATTCGAGTTTAGTGTGCCTGAACTCAGAATAATTGAATACATCTTTTAGTAAAGTTGATTTTAATATTCTGTGTTTGAAAATACCACTTTTAGAAAGTAGGTATTTTCTTGCCTAACCTTTCAAGCCTGCCTCTGCTAGGTTGTGTATTCCTTTGTCTGGTTTTGTGAGTGACAGGGCTGGGGGATTCCAGGAGACAGGAGGAGTCAGCCCAGTGGTAAATAGAGAGATCTGCATCTAGATGGGAGGGAGGAGTTGCACCTGGGACCTGAATAGGACTGGGTCTTCCCTCTACAATGCTGGCTCCACCTCCTGTGGTGTGTCTGATGTTTCTGCCCTGCACACTGAAAGAAGAGAAGGAGTCCGGTTAACAAAGTGCTCCAGGACTGTACTTGCCTTCCACAATGCTGGCTCCACTTCCTGTGGGGCGTCTGATGTTTCTGCCCTGCACTGTGACAGGAAAGGAGAAGTCTGGTAAACAGAGTGCTTCAGAACTGGTTTGGAATGGGAAAAGGCCCCTCTCCCCTCAGGGAACAAAGGATTTTGGGTATAAATATTGGGACCCTGATCCCATGAAATCAGATCACTTTTGACTACAAGAAGAAACCTTTGCTCAGGAGAGGAACCTGAAGAAACTGAGGAGAGACTATCCCTAAGCTGAAGTGCTGCTAGGGGGGTTGGCCTGCAGTGGTTGCCTGACTGCCAAAGAAAGGAGAAAGAACTTTGTGTGCTTTACTTTTCAACTTGTGAAGGATCTCCAAGGGCTTGGAACAGAGCTTGCCTCCTGCTGAAGTCTCAGGGACAAAAGACGTCACCAACTAGCTCCCTGAAAGTCTTCCTGAAGTGCCTGCAGCTGTGCTGGACTTTGTGGGGGATTTGCGTGTCGCAAGGAGCTGGAAGCGCGACAAGATCGAGAAGCGTGTCGCAGAACCGCCGTTGCCGCTTCACAACACTGAGCGCCCGGCATCACTGGAGCAGAGAATCGGCGCAGACGCATCACAGGGAAGCGTGTCGCAGGAGAGAGGGACCGGCGTCGCTGCAGACGCCGCGGCATCTCTGAGAAGCGTGTCGCAGGGCGTGTGGTGCGGCTAATTGCCGGAGAGGAGGATCGAAGTCGCCGCAGACACATCACCGGGAGGAGTGTCGCAGGGCCTTTCGCGGCTCGCATTGTTGTGGAAGCAACCCGCATTGCCAGTAGAGAGGATCGACGTGCTCGCATTGCTGGGAAGCTTGTCGCAGGCCCAGTCGCGGCTAGCATCTTGTAAATTTATCTCGCATCGCCGGAGAAGAGGACCGACGTCGTCGCAGACGCTGCCGCATCACCGGGAAGAGTGTTGCATCAAGGAAAGAGAATCATCTTTATTTCTTTGCACCCGAACTTCACCGCATTTCCATCGCTGCCACCTTGCTTGTTGTTGAAGCCCAACGCATTGTAAGGTACATTGACGCAAAGTGTTGCATCTTAAGAACTGAACTAAACTAAGCTAATTCTACCATCTTAACCCCTTCGCTGCTCATGACAAGCTCAGCTCGTCATGCAGTACACTGGTCGTGTGCTCATGACGAGCTGAGCTCGTCATGAACAATGGGAATGCTGGAGTAACAGCACTCGGGGGGAATTGCCTTAGCACTGATGTGGTTAAAGTAACAGTATTGTGTATTTTTGTCGTTTATGTTCTTGTGGTAACTCTATATAAAGTATACTTATTTTTGGTATAAAACCTGTGTGGTGTCCATTTGTAGTGTTGTCACTGGGTTACTGTATGTGGTCACAAATGCTTTACACAATGTCTCTGAGATAAGCCGGCCCGCTTGTGCCAAGCTACCTAGGGGTGAGCAGGGGTTATTTTAGGAGTATAATCCCCTTATTCTGACTAGAGGCAAGGGTCCCTATTTGTCACAAGTACCTACCTGTGCCAACTAGAGACCCACAAATCTAACATGCCCCAAATGGGGCCTGAGCCATGACTGAGGTCCTGTACCAAGATGCTTGCAGCCCCATCCCCTCACCCCTCTTTCTGTAGGAGGACCCTAAGAACGTATCCAGCATTTACACAGCCTATTCCCCCCCCCACCTCCCCTGGACAGCCAACGGTAGCCCACCTGGGCTGCAAATAAGAGGCTTACCAGAAAGCAGTTTCAGTGCTCATGAAAGGGGCAAGCTCAGAGACTCTGGTCACTCTGACCTTGCTACTGTGGGTAAGACTGATTTCAGGTCGAGCTGCCTGGGGGAACTTGCTTGCCAGATAGCGCTGCAGCACTGGATCACTTCTGACTTTAACCCGTTGCCTGCTGATGACGGAACCGCTCCGTCATCAGCTGCGGTGGCGCTGTGCTGATGACGGAGCGGTTCAGTCATGGCCCGCTCGGAGCGCCTGAGCGGCGCGAATTCCGCGCCTGCGCGGAGCGTTCCATTGAGCGGGGCGGGCCATGACGGAACCGCTCCGTCATAAGCACAGCGCCACCGACGCTGGTGACGGAGCGGTTCCGTCACCAGCATGCGGCCGCCGCGCGGCTGCCCCACCCCCTTAGCACTGCAGCGGAATAGCCGCCGCAGTGAAGGGGTTAATTAGGAGTTATAGTGGGAGTCTCGGCCTACTAGTGGAGCTCAACTTGAATGCCACCTATAGTCCGGGCCAGTCGAATTATGTGCTTGCGCAGCTGCAAGATTTTTGCACGATTACGTGTTTGCCAAATATGCCACATTATCAGTCATCTGCAGATTTTAAAATAAAAAAATTGTTTCTAGCTCAAATGGCTGTTACTAAAATGCATTGACACATGATGCAGAGCAATGGAAGACTCTTTGCAAAGGTTGACTGGTCACCTTTCTGCTGCCTCTTGATAAATGTGAGTGTTACACTACTACTATCACAAAACATTTTGCCTTATGCAGCATGATTTGCCTCTTTCCTATTGCATAATTACAGTTGCCCTACCTACAGTGAATGAGAAATAACCACCACTGCTTGCTTGAGGGGAGTGGGACTTGGGGACCCACCTATAAAACACCAGAATATTAACCTTAGGGTACTGTGCGTATTGTTTGTGAATGTCATATTTGACTTTGCGATCGTATATAAATAGTTCTTTATTCATAAAAAAGTATTTGACTAGAAAATGTATTGCTGCTGCTGCATGTATTTTATGTTGTGAGCCTGTATTCACCACCCTGTCTACTCACCCCCCCCCCCCTAACCCCTTGAGAAACTTTGGACTGCTTCACCTGTGCTACCACAGAGAGTAAAGTGCTGAAGGCATACTTTGCACAGCTGCTCAGGACCCATAGTAAGTCAGGACCCACGACATCAGGAGTGAAAGGCCTCAACAGTCATGGATGGGCCCAGTAGCCCCTGCCTGCATCATAGCCCTCTCAACAATGTTCTCACAAGCAGCAAATAAATACCCCTAGTTGGCCTAACCTTCCAAGAAGCCAAGCTCCAAAATAGTACAGGTTGCTGCATGCATTTGGGGGATGATGAAGCAGTTTCACGAAGTGCTAATATGAGGGTGGACTCCCCTGCCCAAATGTGGATGTTGATATGGGAAAGAGGGGAAGGGTCACACACAGGGGATTGGCCATCAACAAAATCCGGGAAATGTCAGATGGGCCACACTGCACTAAAGATTTCGGGGCCAGTCACCTGCTGAATGATGGTTGGACCCTTGTTGGTAATAAGTTGCAGTACTTTTAATGCACATTCCTCCTTACAAGCATCTCAAAATGTAAAACTATTCGAGCAGTAAACTTCAACTCCTCCTTCCCAAATACCATATAGACAAGCACAGCCGCCTCACAAATTCCACTGCACATCTCTTTTTCATGGTGTGTAGTGTTGTGGGGTGATAGGCCTACTCAAAGCTTAACAGTGTCATTTCCAGTTCCTGTTGAGATTTTAAACAGAAGCAGTCGGAGATCATACACATTAGGAATTTGAGAGACTTACTGACAGGCTGGAACTCACAAGCTGTATTATCGGCACAGCCAGTATCCATGCCAGACCTTCACCATAACCAATAAACATGCACATTTTGTGATAAGCATGAAAATCTGGGATGGATTTGCCTCTTCTGGACCAATGTTGGACAACCATGCTAGCTGTGCTGTTTAAAGATTACTGTTCTTTATAATAGCAATATTTTACAAATGTTCATGCCGGACTAACAAAGATTAGTTAATGATAATCAAAATAATTGAGGCCCCTGGTCTTTCAACTGCATTTTCGGTTCTGATATTATAAATTTATTTCATTTAATCTGGGTGATATTCGTCAATACGCTCCCTTGGCATGGGGTGGAGCCGTGCTTAAGCAGAAAGTGCCACAATCCCCTCTGTGGGATCCTCCTGTTGTGAAACACTGGCCATAAATGAAGTCTCCACTGGGCTGCACAGCACTGTATGCCTTGGGACACTATCAGAGTGCAGGAACAAAGATATTTCTAGGCGTATGGCACCACAGACAGATGCCTAGTTTTCTTATAACACAACAGTACAACACAGTTTAGGCAAATACTGCCTGGGGGTCGAATTACACAAGGTTCCCCGGGGTGCAGCGGGCGTTTTCACCTGCTTTGCGGGCCCCGGGGCACTTTGGTATTACAGAAGGGGCTGCAGATGCTTGTGTGGTTGGGTGACCAACCGTCCGTAAATTTCACGGACCGTCCGTCATTTTAGTATGATGTCTTTAAGCCGTCCGTAATTTGGGGGTCCCAAATTACGGACCTTTTACAAACATCATACTAAAATCGAAATGGGAAATCTCAGAAAGGAATGCGATTTCCCATGCGAGAGGCCCCATGAGTTAAAAAGATTTCACTCGGGCCTCTCGCTCTTATCTTTTACACTAAAGATGCTCCCTGCTGCCGCCCCTCCCGGACCTCCCTCGTGCAGACTGTGGATTGGCCCATTGTCAGGCTGAGACTGCCGCTGATTGTCATTCTATAAGTGCTAATGGGCCCAATTGCAGTGACAGCATGTGGGGTGCTTTCTCCTGCATGGGACTAGGGCAAGGCATTCTGCTTTTGTCTTGGCACCATGATGGAGAAAATAAAAATAAAATAACTAACACCGTTTTCACTCTACATTTAAAAGACAGATTTCAACATACAAAAAAAATACTATTTATTAATGTTTATTGTTACTAGCACAAATCTTGATTGCAGAAAGGGCCCAATGTCGCTTTGCAAAGTTGCACGCATACTGAAAAACTGTTAAGTGCACGATTGGCTCAACCTTATATAAACTTATTTTGACTTTTATTTATTTTGGTTGTCTATATACATACTTATATATTATTGTGCCACCTCCTCTGATATGTCTGAAAAACTTATGTTTTGTCCTACATTTTTGTCCTGAATTTTGACCTTCTGTCCTGAATTTTTGTCCTGAATTTTGACCTTTTGTCCTGAATTTTTACACTGACCGTCCTGAATTTGCAACCTGCCAGTTGGTAACCCTAGTGTGGCCGCTTCTGTAATACCGATAGCGCTGGCGTATATAAATCGCCATACTGTCTTCGATTGGCCTTCCCTCATTTGCATGGGTGCGTGCCCCATGTAAATGAGGGAATCCCTTTGCCTCTGCGGCCGTGCCGTATTACAGAGGCAGGCGCAGAGGCAACAAAGCTGTCGGGGAACGCTATCAGGGGGCACACATTGTCGGGGCACACACTGTCAGTGCGCCCCCTGATGTCAGCCCTCTGGAGGGGGTGAAGGGGTCCCATGGACCCTCCCAGACATCCCTTAAAAGTGCAGGCAGGTTGCCACCTGCACTGGAAAATATGGAGCGGATTCAGAGAAGCTGCTCAGTTTTTCACCATAGTTCGCAGCTGCCTGCGTGCAGTGTGTTCATTTTAATGTGGGGCATTTTCCTTGATTGCGTCGGGGGCACCTTTCAAAAGGTGTGCCCTGTACAATCAAGGAAAATGCGCCATATACATAATTCGGCCCCTGGAGGCCAACGCACTTTCAGCTGTCAATGTCTATGCAACTAACCACATGCCTTGGTAGAAAGGAAAGTCACAGCTATTTGAGATATCCAAGGACATTACCTTTCAATTTTTATTTTTATTCTTTGTGACACTGGGGGAGGGGGGTCCACATTCACTCCCCATAGGGTTGAGCTTGGGTGTGTTTGATCTCGCAATGGTACAAATGGTATGTCTTCCTGAACCCAGCACCTTCCTCTACACAACCTATTTGTCACACCAGTTTAAACAGCTGCATTACGAGGAAAGAGCAGCAAAACGCACAGTTTTAAAGTGATGGACACGCACTTCCAGTGTATTCCTACTTTGCTGTCCGAACTGAGCATTACATTCATCTAAAAGCAAATACATAAAAGGCCTCCAGTTCCTGCTGGTTTACGGTCCTTCAGTTTGTGCGTTGGTGTTATCTGCTCTCTAAAGGACACAACATGTGCTTGCAAAGGAGTTTTGGTCTTGCAGATGTCCCCTCCCAGTCACCTCATAAGGACCCTTGAACCCGCCAGGCACTTGAGCACTGTAAATAATAGCAAACAGTCAAGGCCTGGATCATTCAAAGTTCCACAGCGAGAGAACAAAGTGAGGGAAGAAGCCTGGGGGAACTGATGAACGAACACGCGATATAGAAAGGGCAGGCAATAAAGACACGTTTGTGGGCAACTACTTTCTAATTGGAAGGGGTAGCCTGACCGGTGTGAAATCAAATGCTTCCTGATTTACTGAGCACTAAAGTTCCATAGCACTAAAGTTTCATAGCACTAAAGTTCCATAGCACTAAAGTTTCAGAGCACTAAAGTTCCATAGCTCTGTCAGTTTACTGTGATTTAATGTCCAGTTCTTGGGGAAAAATAAACACTAAACCATCTTGTTCATCTGGTATCAGGCGATATAAAATTCCCACCCCTGCCCCCAGTGAGGTCACAAATGCTGGCAGCGTTCTTATCGATAACAGTCGTTCTGATTATGCAAGGGCTCATATTATATCAGGGTTTGTATTCTAACAAAATACTCATTTTGCCACCTTTTGGCAAATCTACACGTGGGGACTGTAATTAGGCAGGAAGCAGTAGTTCTATGGTTAGACTGCCATGTGAGTCTATGAACAGTCACAAACTTACATATTTAAGGGTATTCTCTTCTGACAATGGCAGGAGTAAAACATTTGCACATTGGAGTAAAAAAAAAAAGGGGTGGTATGAAAAGTAAATTTGAAATTGGTCAGCAGAATTTCACGTTAGCAAATATATGCGAAAACGGAATTCATGGTTCCCAGGCCTACTTCTGTAAACTTTTGTGAATTCCTGAAAGCCGTAACTCCGCACCAACAAACGGTCATGTACTGGAAGAGGCACTTTTCAGACTTTCTCAAAGAGCTGTGCCCCTTATGTATTTGTTTTTTCATGAGCTAGGAATGCTGGCCATAGTTTTTTCACAATGATTATTCATTATTTATCTTAAAAAAAAAAAAGATATATGTTAGCTATACATACATATATATGCACATATATATATACACATATATATACACACATATATATATATATATATATATATATATATATATATATATATACACACAAACATATATATACATACACATATATATACATACACATATATATACATACATATATTTATATATTACCTACTGGTGGTCGCCAGTAGGTATATATAGTTTGGACCTAGTTACCATAGGAAATTCTGAACATTCTATTGGGAATAACTTTTGCGCCGATTGAGGGATCTGCCTGTAATTTTCCTTAAATTTGCCTCGCTGCACTCCGCTCCTTCCCTGAAAGTTTCGGGGGGATTAGTCAAGCGGGGGCCGAGAAAAAAGGGGGGTCCCAAAACGTGTTTTCCCCATGTTAATTTCCATAGGGACATTCTGACAAGGCTACAGCTCGAACGGCTAAACGGAATTATACCAGATTTGGCAAAATGGTAGGGACTGGTATGCAGCAGTGCCTTTTGTATGTTTGGTGTAAATTCCACCAGTAGTTCTTGAGAAAATTGAATTTGAAATTTTTCAAATGGCATTTTCTATGGGACCTTTAGACACGGCTAGAGCCCGAACGGCTGTACGGAATTACACCAAACTTGGCAAAATGGTAGGGACAGGTATGCAGTAGTGCCTTTTCTATATTTGGTGAAAATCCCTCCAGTAGTTGTTGAGAAAATGAATTTGAGCAAATTATATATCTATATGCGCTCAACATTCTATTGGGAATAACTTTGGCGCCGATTGAGGAATCTGTGTGTAATTTTTCTGAATTTTTGCCAGCTGAAAGTTTTGGGGGGATTCGTCAAGCGGGGGCCGAAAGGGGGGTCCCAAAACATGTTTTCCCCATGTTAATTTCCATAGGGACCTTTAGACACGGCTACAGCCCGAACGGCCGAATGGAATTACACCAAACTTGGCAAAATGGTAGGGCCTGGTATGCAGATGTGCCTTTGCTATGTTTGGTGAAAATCCCTCCAGTAGTTCTTGGAAAATTGAATTTGAAATTTTTCAAATGGCATTTTCTATGGGACCTTTACACACGGCTACAGCCCGAACGGCTGAACGGAATTACACCAAACTTGGCAAAATGGTAGGGACAGGTATGGAGTAGTGCCTTTTCTATATTTGGTGAAAATCCCTGTAGTAGTTGTTGAGAAAATTGAATTTGATCAAATTATATATCTATATGCGCTCACCGTACGCGCACCGTACGTGTACGGTATGCGTACCGTACGCGTACCCTTACGTGCGCGAGCAAGTTTCTGATTGTCTGACAGTCAACTGTCAACATTCCAAACTGTCCAAACAAGGAAGTGTTTGCCACCATCTTGTTTTTCAGGAGAACTGAGGCACAAGAGAGCCCAACACAAGAGTGGAAAACACGAAAAGGGGGCAGGGTAGAGACCCCCCAACCCTCTAGCCCTTCTCAGGGGGTCCCAAAAGGACCCCCAAGGGCAAAAAAAACCAAAACAAAAATCACAGGGTACGCGCACCGTACGCGTACCCCGCGATTTTAAAACAAAATACATTTTTTTTGCACTTGGTGGTCCTTCTGGGACCCCCTGAGAAGGGCTAGGGGGTGAGGGGGTCTCAACCCTGCCCCCTTTTTAGGTCTCGCAACCTATCAATGCGCGCATGCGCATTGAGCACAGTGTGAATTCAAGTGTTCAAAATGCTTGTCAAACCAAGGGCTTTTTGGTGCGGTTTTCTTTGAGTTCACGTGAATCACGTGACCAAACAAGCACGCACATCAGCCTCCCTCCCTCCCTCCTAATTGCATTTTTTCACGGCCGCACAGCACATCAGAGGGCTTCTCCCAGCGTGTGCTGTGCGGCTTCTCCTCCCCTAATTATTCATGGCTGGCCGGTGGCCGGCCGTACTTTCAGTTTCCCTGCCGCTCTTGTTTTACATTACGTGCCACCAGTAATTCTTGGCTGGCTGGCCCAGTGTTTACTAGTTTCATATTACACAAGGGTTTAGGCGTTTCACATTACACAATGCTGCACACTTGTTCCGAAGTTTACACTACATTCGGGTGTTTGTCTGCACTGTACACACGTTGATAGGCTTCACGGAGAGCAAGGTGGTGCTTTTACACTGCACACTTGTGAAGCGGTTTCACTTTACACACTGATGTTTGGCCACGCTACACATAAGTTGAAAGGTTTTACAATACACAATGCGGTCTGTCTTCATTGCACACTTGTTTAGAGATTCACATTACATACGGACCTTTAGAAGCTTCCCTTTACACAAGGAAGCTGCTCTGCACTGCATACCTTTATAGAAGTTTCACATTGCATAAGGATGCTTCTCTACACAACCCTCTTCTTTACACTACCTACATTTTAGAAGTTTCATATTACAGAGTGTTTACACGTTTCAAATTATGCAGGCAAGAGAGATCTACACTGCACCCGTGTTGCGAAGTTTCACATTAAATTGTATTGTTTGTATACATTGCAAACGTGCGCAGAAGGTTCGTATTATATTGGGGTGTCTATTTACACTGAACACTTGTTTGAGGTTTCACGTTAATGTGTTTGAAGTGTCATATTACCTACATGTGTTTGTGTATACTGCACAAGACTATGGATGTTTCACGTTAGATACTGCTCACTTTTTTTAAGTTTCTCATTTTAGAAGTTTCTCATCATTTACACGTTTGTCTACACTGTACACTATTGTGATGTTTCACTTCCGAAAGGGTCTCTGACTGTACTGTATTGTGATGTTTCACATTACACACGCATGCCTCTCTCCTCACACTCGTTTAGAGGCCTTGATGCGCACACACCGTGACGTGCCATATACGTACCCTAGGAAAAAAAACACAGCTGGGGCGCTTGCCTGCCCTTCACACTCGTACACATTACACAGGGAGGCCTCTCTAGTCCATGCCCACTCCTATAGAGGCCTCGCCTCACACACACACACACACACACACACACACACACACACACACACACACCTTGACTTGCCGCATACCTGCCCGGGCACAGCTGGGGTCCTTGTCTGCACTGCACACTTGTGATGTTTCACATTACACAGGGATGCATCTCTAGTCCATGCCCACTCCTTTAGAGGCCTCGCCTCACACACACACACCTCTTGATGCACACACACCGTGGGTGCTGTGCCGCATACCTACCCGGGCACAGCTGGGGCGCTTGCCTGCCCTGCACACTCGTGATGTTACACATTACACAGGGATGCATCTCTAGTCCACGCACACTCATATAGAGGCCTCGCCTCACACACACACACACCTCTTGATGCACACACACCGTGACGTACCGCATACCTGCCCGGGCACAGCTGGGGTGCTTGTCTGCACTTCACACTTGTGATGTTTCACATTACACAGGGATGCATCTCTAGTCCATGCCCAGAGACACTGAGCACGTGTTGTGCTGAGTGCATTGCTGCTTTAGTACCCGTGATATCGTCCTTGGGGGGGGGGGGGGGGGGGGTCTGCGTCAGCGGTACTTTTGGCCGTGTGCAGCCGTGTGTGCGGGGTGTGTGTGTCTGTACGTGGTGAGACCTTGATGCTTTGCATGTTGTGTAGTTCAGTGTGGCAGTACAGCTGTTTGGTTGTGGGGTAGTGTTAATCAATAATGCTGTAAACATATACACAGTGCCTTTTGGAGGTAATCTTGCAATGTGTCGTCACGCCAAGCGATTTTATCATCATTATTGCATTCTATTGTTTTTTGCCTGCATGTTGTTATGGCTTTTATTTATTAAACAATAAACGAAACGAAGCTCAATAACGCAGTGTGTGCTCTGTGCAACGGTCAATCATGTTTGAGTACGAGTGTCAGTGTCTTTAAAGTTGTTTGTGTGACTCTGTACTAGTGATGGTGTAGATGTGCTGGTGTAGATGTGCTGGTGCGCGTGTGACGCTGAGTGTGCATGTATCAGAGGGCTGTGTTCCGTGTCATGCTCTCTATATGCACCCATGAGGTTATGTAGCTCCGTATAGCTGTACTGTTGTGTTAGCGTGTTTGTGTTGCTCAGTAATCCTGTGTGTGTGCATTGTGTCAGTTATCTTGGGGGTTCCAAAACGCGTTTTCCCCATGTTAATTTCCATAGGAAAAATTGGAACAGGCTATATAGCCCGAACTGCTGAACGGAATTACACCAAATTTGGCAAGAAGTTAGCCCTTAGTTCACAAAGCAACCTTTTTTAAAAAAAATGGTGTAAATCCGTTCAGAAGTTCCTGAGAAATTAAAAAAAGAAAACTTTCAATATCTGAGCACCAAGGAGGAGTCGCGACTCCTCCCGGGCAAGAGTTTCACTCTGATTGGCTGCCAACACTCCAAACCAGGAAGTGTTGGCAGCCATCTTGTGACTCGGTAACCGATTCACAAGAAAAAGAGTGAAAAAAAGTTGAAAAACAAGAAAAGGGGCAGGGTAGAAACACCCTGTCCCCCAAGGCCTGCTCAGGGGGTCCCGCAGGGACCCCCAGGCCCAAAAAAAGCATTTAAAAAAAAAACCAAAATCAGCAGAATTCGCGCTGCTTGTGCAAATACTGCCAAGAAAAAGAAATAAATAAATAAATAATAAATAAATAATTAAATGAAGAGTGGGCTCCCGCGCTCCGTTTTCTAGAAGCCCCCGGGTGTGCCAGGTCCCGGGGCAGTCACCAATTAATATGCGGGGGCCTTTGGGAGCCCGCACTGCCCTGGGGACCGCCACCTCCCCGGGACTTGATGTATAAATGTGTAGGGGATCCCATGCATTGGGGGGTCCTAACCCCCCCAAGCTGCCGCCACCTCCCCGGGGCTTTTAATAATTATAGGCGGGGGGCTCACAGCCCCCCAAGCCCGGGGACCTCCACCTCCCCAGGACTTGAATATAATTAAAAAAGTGTGGGGGTGGCTCCTGCCCCTCCCCACACTGCCCCGGACACCACCACCTCCCGGGGCATTTAATATGCTAATATGGTGGTCTGTTACGGACCCAGAGGGACCACCACCTCCCCGGGGCTTTCAACAGTAAGGCCCCCCCCCCTGGAGCCCTTGATGGCCCTGGGGAACGCCACCCCTCAGGGCCGGCTCCAGCAATATCCCGGGGTGCCCACCCCCCGGACATTGTTGTTTGCTATGGCAGGGTGGGAGCATGGCTCCCGCCCTGCCATAGCAAAATCCTGCTTTGTTTCATTGAAGCGAGAGCAAGAAAACCTGCTCTTGCTTCAACAAAGCAAAGCTGAATTGCTTTTGAGGAAGGGGTGCTGCTTGTCAGCAGCTCCCCTTGCTCAAAAGCAATGCAGTGGGGGCATTGGGGCTCCCCACAAGGTCCCCAACAGTGAGGCCAAGCCCCAGGGGATGATGTCCCCGGGGCCAAAAGTGGCACGGAGGAGGGCCACGCGACCCCCATCCCGCAAATAAAATTTTAAAAAACGCAGGCCGTCCCCAAGGGATGGGGTCCCCGGGGCCAGAAGTGGTCTAGGGGATGGGGGCCAGATGGCCCCCTCCCCTCATTAAAACCGTTTTAAAAAAAGAGGCCAGGCCCGAGGGATGGGGTCCCCGCGACCAATATTGGCCCAGGGGAGGAGAGCCACGCGATCCCTCCCCTAATTATAATTTTTTTTTTTAATTGGTCAGGGCCCGGGGGAGGGAAGACCAGCAGAGGCCCAGGGGAGGGGGTCACTGTGCCCCTCCCCTTTAAATTATTAATATGAAAAAAAAAGCGGAAAGGCCGGCCCCGGGGGGGGGGGATGGGGTCCCCGGGGTCATAATTGGCCCATAGAAGAGGGGCCAAGCAGCCCCCCTCCCATAAAATAACAACAATTAACCAGCAACTCGCCAGAGGCCCCGCCCCCTCCCTGCAGGACTCTGCAAACGCACCCCCTGGCGCGTTCTAAGTTAGAGAATTAAGTCCCTGTGATTACTGAGGGTCCCTGATGGCATCAAATAGAGTAAGGGTGGGGACAGACAAGTAGATGAAAAAGATGGATAGTATGAGTCAGATGAGAGTGGGGGCATGAACTTGTGAACATTGGATGGATGGAGAGTGGATAGGATGGCACAATGGAGAGTGAATGAGATCGATGGATGGACTGAGTGGGTAGCATTTACAGTGTGTAGATGGGAACAGAGGTTGTATGCTCCAGCATTTTAAATTGGAACAATGAGAGGATTATGTCATCCAGATATACACCCCTCTTGTGGTAACTCCAGTTCTCCCAACCAGGGACATGCTTTAATTTGTGACAACAGCGAGATACAAAATAATCAATGGAAATTGTATTGAGCAAAGTAGGTCTCTCCCGGTGAATTTGGCCAATGTATGTGCAGCCCACACTGAGCAGTCCACCAAACTGATGTGGGACTCTAGGATAGGTGCGGGCTAAGCAAGCACTGTAGTAAATGGCCATGGGGAGGTCCAGCTACCTCTTAATTGCAATTAAAGCAAAGTGGGTACTGCAGGATAATAACCGTGAGCAAAAAAGGCCTGACCTACAAATAATTTTTTCAGGCCAGGGATCACAAAACAACCAGTATTACAAAGCAGGGTCTCAATACCCCAGCTCTAACAGGCTGTCTGCCCATCCATACTAATTTGATCAGCTGAAGGGAGGATTTTGAGGAAAGTCTGAGTCAGAGGAAATGGTATGTTAATGCAGAGACATAGAAACTTGTAGACAACATTCGTTTGGAGCCTATTCTCCCTTGGATGGAGAGGGGTAGAGTAATACATATCTCATCGTTCCCTGAAGATCTGACATCACTGTAGAGGAATTTCAAGGTCAGGTCTGGCCAGGCAGAGGTTAATGTGAACACCTCTGATTAATTCCATTTGGTGCATAGCCCACACTATAACCAAAAAAAGGATCTACTTCTTAAAGGGTTAAAGATTATTTTCTGTGTCTCTCACATGTAACAGAATGTCAACCGCGTAAAACAATAACAAAATATGTAAATCTCAGGCCCCGTTTTACACGATGCTCTTGTAGTGCATAGGCCAGGGGCTCAATGGCAACTAGTAAATAACGAGATGTGGCATCCCTGTTGAGTATCCATAGGCAGTGTGATATATAATCATGTGTAAACCTTAAATCACGTGTGTGCTGTGGGGGATCACATGCAACAGGGATAACCAACCTATGAAGTGACTAAAGGATGCAGGATGTGAGGCAGATGGCTATAAATCCAGCCTGATCCGGAAGCACCAGGACTGACAATGTTCTAAGAGCCTCCTAGATATCTTTAATTTTCACCCATATTTTTATCTCCGTATTCATCAGAAGTGGTTCGAGTGATTAGCATGAGGAAGCTATCTTACCCAGTTTAAGGCGCCCAATGTAAATTGCATCTCTAAACTTGAAGGTAGACTCCCCAACCCTTGTGACAACTCAAGCACAGCCAGGATGGTGTAACATTTCATCACACCATCAGTGGCTGGTATCTAACCCCCACCTTGTATTTACTAGCATCCTTAATTCCAATAATTGTAATAGGACACATTAAGGGTTCTTGTTTTTCCAGGAACACCTTTGTAAATCTGTCTAGGTAAGAC
This sequence comes from Lissotriton vulgaris, assembly GCF_964263255.1. Lineage (NCBI taxonomy): Eukaryota > Metazoa > Chordata > Amphibia > Caudata > Salamandridae > Lissotriton > Lissotriton vulgaris. The sequence continues at coordinate 490,822,162 of NC_141696.1, forward strand.
ACAATATAAGCCTCTGTGATAGACTGCGATGCACAGAGAGTAGTATTTGGTTAACACTTTGAGGATGCGAGACGTACTCCTAAGAGGCTTTTCAGTGTCTTCCATAATGTCATCCATAATTTCCATGATTTTCTACACTGCGACCTTATTAATTCAGCAAGTGCTCTTCACACTTTCTCTCTCCCTGTAATGAGTGGCTATCCTATATTGAAATTATACAGTGCTTACTACCCCTGAAGAGACGTTGATGCGCTTTTTGACGAGTAGCAAGCTACTCTGGAACCCAAAGTTCGTTAGTGATTGATAAGGGAAAACTAAGTTGTTAATTCGAGCGGTGGGCATGCGAGTCTCTGTTAGTTGGATTGAATAAGCATAAAGGAAGCATAAAGAAAGGAAGCGTCTAAAAAGTGGTATTTGGGAGATCCCAGTAGTAAAATGAGGTTTGGGATGATTTAAAGGAGGGACAGAGGAGGGACGAGTCTAAAAAGTGTAAAAGGGAGATCATAGCTGTATAGCATATTGACCAAAATATGCAATATCTCTATTTGCTTCTTCATTTAAAACAATCCAATAATAGTCTATTTAGCTTCCAAATGTGTCCACTTGCCTTCTTGCCTAAAAAGTGTCTCAAACAGACTTGAGTACCCCAGATTGTTTTGATTGCAATATATAACCACCACTGATGTACGCATTAAGTGCTCTCCGGAGTAGAAGATACTGATCCCATCTTGATGTCCAGTATTTGTAAATGTCCAGTATTTGTAAAGCGCGAACAATTACCCGAAGGTGTCAACGTGCTGGGGCCCTCGGGAAGATTAAGCGAGCTATTGCCCAAAGTCGCATGGTGCTGGGCTGATCTGCCGCCGGCCCCGGGGATCGAACCGTGAGCCCCAGGTCCCCGAGTCAGTCACCCTGGCTGCCGCACACAAACCTTAAATTGTCAATATTCACGGGTAGCCTGTTACACATTGGTCCTAAATACAGAGCTGAGCTTCCGATGGGAAGCCACAGGTTCTACGCCTTTTGTGAGCACCTTACAAAGTTAGTGTCCGGGAATGATCTCAGTGTGCAGGACAGAATATCAACACTGTCCTTTGAGTATCAACTAAACTGTTTAATTTCATGCCCAAGACATGTTTTCTTTTGTCTGAAGCTGAACTGAATCAGACTCCAGGAGGGTCGATCCTGTTCTTTCAGTCTTCTCTCCCCACCCAGCGCATAGTCTGGGTGCCAAATGTCACACTGGATGGGAGGGCCTGAACGGAGCTCCAAAAATTTCACAGCCCCTGCCCAGATTTTAATTCATCCCAAACTCGTACACCAATCCAGCTGCTGGCAGGGTCTGTTATTAAGATGTGATCTTGCAACATCGCCCTGATGTTTGAGAACAGTTTACTGCTGGATTGTCGCTGCTTCAATGAAGATGAGCTACGTTATGCCAGGGGTCAGTCAATGATGATTGCACGCTAATGCTGTGCAGAGCAGGAGACAAGCACGTAAACACAACAATAGCCTCGCCTCTGCATTTAAATAAAGCAGATGCACTGATTGTGTAATGCTGGAAGGAACCCGGTGTTCTTTTCGATGTGCAGAGAAGGAACAGAATGAAAGTTCATCTGTATTTGAGAGGGAACAAAATGGAAAATCTAATGAATGTATAACAGCGAAGAAGAGTGAGAAATGAGAGGTGTGAGGATAGAAAGCTGATCTGTATTTGTTACACAGAAGACACAGTGGAAAGTAAGACCCACCTTACCTGTGCCATTGGAATGCAGAGGGAGACAGATGCAGAGAAATAAATGAATGCGTGTGTCTGAGTGTGAGAAGGAGCGAGAGAGAAGGATGGTGACCAAGGGCGAGGCAGAGACAGTTCGGATGGGACAGGAAAAGGAAGAAAATTGAGAATGGAAAGAAAGACGTGACGTGGTGCACATCTCAACACATTCCCTTCCAGGTCTCCCACTGAGTGAAAACATTTTTGCAAATGCATAATATGGAAACAGTCAGTGCGCCTGGTAAAGGACATGACCTTCATATTTATGGAGGAATAATAGTTTTTTAAATGGAAAAATGAACATGCACAGAATCTGCCTTCATGTTTACCTAACGATGGAAAGCTGAGTTATGTTTAGTTTGGAGTAAAACAACAGTAGGCCACAAGGGCCTAAAGGGAAGTATTTATGGTACCTACTTTGCCTAAGGTTAATGTCAGAAGAGATCTCATGTAATGCAATGTTTATTGTATTTATTCATACAGCTCTATATAGCACGTACCTAAATCGGTGCTTTACATGGGGTGTATGCATTACAATATGCACCAAGAGGGTGAGTTTCTTTCTGATTATCACAGGGAACCACGAGGCATGGTTCTGTGAGCTATGCAGGCAATTTCGGGAAAAGACTATGCCTTCTTGGGAGAGCCAGTTATAATAAGCCGTAAGAGCTAACCTGGCTGCATGTGTTCTTAAAGTTTCACTCCTATAACAAGTCTGGCTGCTGCCTGGAGAGCTGGTTTCAGAGGAGCAAGGTGTAGTTTAGGAATATCTGTAAGAGGGCATTTCTCTCATTAAGCTCTGGATTGCACCACCATTTTGAGCTTTGCTGCCAGTGTCAGACTGGGGTAGAAAAAAGGGCTAGGGCAACAAAATAAAAAGTGGCCCTCATTAGTGAATTAAAAAGCTTCAAAAGTGGCCCATGTTTGCAGATCTGGACAGCTCTGAACTTTCAAAGACATGCTGTATAAGTGTTTTGCAATACATTGAAGGCTGCATCTGTTTGAGATTGCTGAAGCAGTGGCGCAGGAATACTTTTCAGAGAGGGGTTGCTGCCATCAATATTACTTCATTGAACTCATAGGGACTGTGAAAAGAACACGTTTTGCACAAAGAACAAGTGTATCAAATCAGCCACGCCTATTCAGCAACAGAGCGGTCAGGGTGCGCCGCGGGGTGTAGTTGTCAGCCAGTGTTACTGATAAATCTATATAGCCACAAACATTAACGTGCGGACATCGGAGTTTAACACATATTTGTCCTCTGGACATCAAGTAAAGTGATTTGAATTGCTCTGAACCTTCTCAAATCTTAGCTTCCATCACACATTCCGAATTTCCCCCCAAAAGGCTTAATTTGTGCTTTCCTAAGTGCTGAAATATTTTGAAATATTTTTATAGTTGATTTATACATATTTAAACATAGTTGTGACATCATTCAGCTTCTCCTTTCACACCAGCAAGAATGCTGCAACATTCACTTTAAATAAATCAACAGTAACAATGGCCCATCAGACCGTTAAACAGGCACAAGAACATAGAAAAATAGCCCACACACTGTATGATCAGTCCAACACGTTGGGCAATGAACGACTCCCTATATTCCAGTCTGACCCGCTCTTCTGCTGGTATAAGTGTCTGCCTGAAGGATAACATTTTTAGGCCTCAGCCTGGGGAGACTTAATGAGATAGAGAGAACATCACTAGCGAGGTTAAGCCCTGCCCCTCTTCTCCATTGGCTGGCCTCCTAAATGGTGGCCAGCCATTGGAGAAGAGGTCCTAGTGACGTTCTTCTTTCTCTTTAAGCCCCGTCCTTTTCAGATTGACTTCCCCCACTTACTGCTGAAGTAAAAGGTTTCTTATCTTCTTTATGGGTTCAGATGGCCCCATAAAGAAGATAAGGAACCTTTTACCCCAGCAGGAATTCCGGGCGCAAAGTCTGAAAAGGACGGGACTTAGATCGCTCAAAAGAGGCGTTGTTAAATCACTTTTTCTAAATAAATAGGTTTAATTTTCCCTCCTCCCACCTTATTTCCCTCCCTCTTTCTTCCTCCGCCCCCCACCCGCCTCTCCTCTCCCATCCCATCCACCACCCCTCCTTCCTCCCTCCACTGAAGGCCAAGGAGAGCTCGAGTGACATGCAGGCTGGCAGCAGACAGGCAGCGCGCGGCTGCCGCTGCTGGGGACCCGGAAGCGGGATCCCACTGCAGGGGCCAGGCCCGGGTGTGACCTTGACTCTCCCTCCCCCGGATCGGCCCTCGTGTGGTTGCCTTTGCGACTGGGGGTTGTTGGTTGCGGCGGGGATGGGGGGGGGGGGGGGGGGTGACATTTGGGCCTTAGGGGGTCCCATAGCCAGGCACAGCGAATGCAGTCCGGGGCCTTGTGTTCAGGTTGTCGCTGCCAGCGCGGCCCCTCTGCCGGTCCCCCGCAGCATCGCCTGGGGTGCGGGATGGAGGGCGGGGAACTAAGGAGCCGGCTCTGGCAAGTGTGTGCTCCAGCACCACCAGGACGTGTGGGGCTTCGAGGCGGGATCTGTGGGGGGTGGCGGGGGGGGGGGGGGGGGGGGGAATCGCTTCTGGGGCTTCAGCAGCCTGTTGTGTGTCAGGGGGAAGAGTGCTCCACGGGCCTGCACAGCATGCGGAGGCCGCCAGAGGAAGCAAACTTGAAAGGCCCCCTGCCCCAGGCGAGGTAACCCGCGCACTGCAGCGGTGCATGTACCCCCTCCCACCCTCGGCTCCTGAGGGATATCAGATTCTTGGGGAGGTCCAGCTCCCAAAACAAGCATCTCCCTCTCGGGTGCAAAGTTAACTTCAGTCGGGGGGAGTTGGTACCCCCCGAATAACGTTAAGGGGGTCGGGCTCGTGCTCCGGTCGGGAATTTAGGCGGCCCGTGAATGTCTTCAAGGCGGGTAGTGGAGGGCATCCTTAGCAAGCATGAGGGCCCGCCCGGGTTGCCACCTGAGCTTCACTGTGCGATATAGCTCAGTTGGGAGAGGGTTAGACTAAAGGTCTTTAGGTCCCGGGTTTCGGCAGATTCTCTTTCATCCCCGTATCTACCCAATCCATGCAGGGCTTGAAAGAGGAAATTGGTGCCGTTTTAGTGCTGGGGGAAGGAAGGTTGCGCGCCCCCCCCCCCCTTCGTTGCCCGGGACCAGAGTTAAACCCGGGCAGCGTGGATTCTACGTCCAGGGCCATGCCGGGCCAGACGGTTGGGGGCCGGAGGCACTCTATTTTATGTGCCTGGGTGAATTCCCACTGTGGACTCTCTCATCCCCCCCCTCCCCACATCTGGTTGCAAGGGTGGAGTGAGCTGTGGGCTGCAGCGGAGCACCCCCCGCAATTGATGTTCACCCGGTCTGGCCAGGGGGTGTGTGGCAAACTCGAGGGCCATGTGGTTGTGCCCCAGCTAGGGAGGCAGCACGGGCGGGGGGTAGCTGGAGGCTGTTGAGGTGTTAATATGCTCCGAAAGCGGATCAGATGGCAGAGATAAGCACCATTTGCAGCCGGGTGTCTGTCTCACCAATCTTAGACACGGGTATGGGCTCTGGTGGGGTGACGGCGAGTCACTGGGTATATAAAATCGAAGGCAATCGTTGTCTATGCACGGCGCCAGTCAGAGAGCACAGCAGCTGAGAGGCCAAACTTTGTATTGTCACACTTCCAGCAGGTAAGAGGCTCGCCCTGTCCATACAACTATTGGGCGACAGCAGCGGGCTTAAGAGACAGCCCGAGAGAGGCTATAGATACGAGGGATGTAAAGCCCCTCCCCCCACTGTGTATACCATGTTATAGACATGTTTCTCTACCTCCACCACTCTACCTCCACCACTCTACCTCCACCACTCTACCTCCACCACTCTACCTCCACCACTCTACCTCCACCACTCTACCTCCACCACTCTACCTCCACCACTCTACCTCCACCACTCTACCTCCACCACTCTACCTCCACCACTCTACCTCCACCACTCTACCTCCACCACTCTACTTCCACCACTCTACTTCCACCACTCTACTTCCACTACTCTACTTCCACTACTCTACTTCCACTACTCCTACTACTCTACTCACTCTCTACTACTCACTCTCGACTGATCTCTTCTCACTCTCTACTACTCACTCTCTAATACTCTCACTACTCACTCTACTACTCACTAAACTCTAATACTCCATACTCACTGTACTACTCTGCTACTCACTCTACTACTATACTCACTCTCTACTAATTACTATACTCACTCTAGTACTCTTTACTACACACTCTACTACAAACTCTACTACACTGCTACTCCACTACTCTGCTACTCACTCTTTGCTACTCACTCTTTGCTACTCAATTACTTACTCTACAACTCTCTAATACTCCCTACACACTCTACTACTCTCACTCTACTACACACTCTACTACACACTCTTTACTACTCACTCTCACTACTCACTCTACTACTCTATTACTTACTCTACAACTCTCTAATACTCCATACTCACTCTACTACTCACACTCTACTACTCTCTCTATTACTCTCTACACTCTACTACTAACTATACTCACTACTACTCACTCTAGTACGGTCTACAACTCTACTACTCTATATTAATAACTTACTCTCTAGTCCTCATTCTACTACTCTACTACACACTCTCTACTCTGCACTCTAACTCTCTCTACTACTTACTCTCTACTACTCACTTTCTACTACTCTCTACTCTACTCACTCTACTGATCACTCTACTATCTACTACTCACTCTCTACAACTCTACTAACTCTATACTACCCACTCTACTACTCTCTGCTACTCTACTCACTACTACTCTTTACTACTCTACTCACTACTACTCATTCTCTACTACGCACTCTATTCTCAAATCACTATACTACTCACTCTATACTATTCTCTACTACTCATTACTACTCATACTCTATTACGCACTCTACTTGTCTCTAGTACACTTTACTAACTCTTTACTACTCACACTCTACTACTCTCTAGTACTCTATTCACTATCTACTACTTACTCTCTACTACACACTACTCACAACTCACTGTTACTCTCTCCACTATCTAGTACTCACTCTACTACACTCTAGTACTCTAGTACTCACTAACTACTGCTCTCTAACCTCTACTCAATTTTACTACTCATTCTCTACTACTCGCTCTACTAAATCTACTATCTACTACTCACTCTACAACCCTCTATTACTATCTAGTACTCTTCATTAATCTCTACTACTCACTCTCTACTACTTGGTAACTCCTACACACTATCTCCTACTCACTCTATACTACTCATTCTCTATTACTGCCTACAACTCACTACTACTCTACTCTCTACTCTCTATTAGTCTACTACTCACACTCTACTAACTACTACTCCCTACTACTCCCTACTACTACTCACTCTCTACTACTCATTCTACTAATCACACTACTAACTCTAGTACTTACTCTCTATTACTCTCTAGTACTCTTTACTCACTATGTACTACTCACTCTCTACTACTCAATCTGCAAAAACAACCTAACCTTACTTCAAACCTTTACTCTTTGCCTAAAGGCACTAGTGCACAAAACGCCATAGGTCTCATCTTTATTACACAAAGCAATTCGGTTTGTAATCAGGTGGCTTTTTAGCTGTAGCTTTATTAGTGTTTTTCACACTTTCATGAACAGAACATGGATATATATGCGTAGATATATGTATGTGTAGATATATGTATGTGTATATATATATATATATATATATATATATATATATATATATATATATATATATATATATATATATATATTACCTACTGGCAGTCGCCAGTAGGTAGTTATAGTTAAGACCTAGTTTCCATAGGAAATACACAATATTCTATTTGGAATAACTTTGGCGCCGGAGGACGAATCTTCGCGAAATTCTCCAAGAAAATGGCCTGCTCCGCTCCTTCCCTGAAAGTTTGGGGGTGATTAGTCAAGTTGGGGCTCAGAAAAAAGGGGTGTCCCAAAACGTGTTTTCCCCATGCAATTTTCCATAGGACCTTTAGCCAGGGCTACAGCCCGAACATCTGAATGGAATTACACCAAATTAGGCAAAAAGGTAGAGTTCGGTTCGCAGATTGTGCTTTTTGTTAAATGGTGTAAATCCGTTCAGTAGTTCCTGAGAAAATCAAAAGTAAAATCATAGTGATATCTAGAGACTAAGTACCGTACGCATACAGTAAGTGTACCGAAAATCGTACAATTACGAGCACGAGCTGCATGTTGATTGGCTGTCAACTGCCCGTCAACACTCCAAACCAGGAAGTGTTGGCAGCCATCTTGTGCCTCTGTAGAACCGAGTCACAAGAAAACAGGGAAACAAAGGTGAAAACGAAGAAAAGGGGGCAGGGTAGAAACACCCTGACCCCCTAGGCCTGCTCAGGGGTCTCACAAGGACCCCCAAGGCCCAAAAATTTTTTTTTTTTTAAATCGCAGGATACGCGTATGGTACACGTAGACTGCCGATCCCAAAATTAAGGCACCACTCTGCAAATGCGCCCCCTGGCGCGTTTGCAGAGGGGGAATAATTTCCCTTGAATACTGGGGGTCCCATGGGGACCAAGTAGCCCACCAGGAACCTCCAGTATGCGCCAGGGGGCTGCCTTGCAGAGATGTGTAAAGAGGCCACGCCCCTCTTTACACCTCTCTGCAACGCAGCCCCCTGGCGCATACTGGAGGTTCCTGGTGGGCTAGTTGACCTCCAGGGACCCCCAGTATTCAAGGGGAATTAGTTCCCCCTCTGCAAACGCGCCAGGGAGCGCATATGCAGAGTAGTGCAATCCGTCACCTCAAGCCCTGCCCCCTCCCTGCACCACTCGGCAAACGCGCCCCCTGGCGCGTTTGCAGAGGGGAAGTAATTTCCCTTGAATACTGGGGGTCCCTTAGTGCCAACTAGCTCACCAGGTACCTCCATTAAGCGCCACGGAGCTGCTTTGCCGAGTGTTGTAAAAAGGGGCGCGGCCTCATTACACCTCTTTGCAATGCAGCTCCCTGGCGCATTCTGAAGGTTCCTGGTGGGCTAGTTGGTCCCCAGGGACCCCCAATATGCAAGGGGAATTAATTCCCCCTCTGTAAACGCACCAGGGGGCTGCCTTGCAGAGAGGTGGAAAAAGGGGCGGGCCTCATTACACCTCTCTGTAACGCAGCCCCCTGGCGCATACTGGAGGCTCCCGCTGGGCTAGTTAGCCCCCAGGAACCACCAGTATGCAAGGGAAATTAGTTCCCCCTCTGCAAACGCGTCAGGGGGCTGCATTGCAGAGAGGTGTAAAAAGGGGCGGGCCTCATTACACCTCTCTGCAACACAGCCCCCTGGCGCATACTGGAGGTTCCTGGTGGGCTAGTTGGCCTCCAGGGACCTCCAGTATGCAAGGGGACTTAATCCCCCAAATTAGAACTTGCTACGGGGCGCGTTTTCACAGTGGTGAAGGTAGGGGGCGGGGCTTGAGGTGATGTGTGCAAACATGCCCTGTGGCGCGTTTTAAGTTGGGGAATTAATTACTCTTCAATCCAGAGGTCCCGTAGGGGCCAACTAGTCAAACAGGTACCTCCATTAAGCGCCACGGAGCTGCGTTGCAGAGTGTTGTAAAAAGGGGGTGGGCCCTCTGAACACCTCTCTGCAACACAGTTCCCTGGCGCATACTGGAGGTACCTGGTGGGCTAGTTGACTCACAGGGGACCTCAGGATTGAAGAGGAATTAATTTCCCAATCTAAAACTCGCCACAGGGCGTGTTTGCCCACATGTCACCTCAGTCCCCGCCCCCTTCCTTCACTATTGAGCACAATATTCCTCTAAAATCAGCGGAACTACGAATTCAGATTTACTCACCTGTTATCACGAGAGACGTCCGTGCTACATTTTTGAGCCCAGTATGGACCATGAAAAGTAAATCTAAGCGTACTTACCAGTAACTAGTATTTCCTTCCATAAGAATCTATTGTGTGGTTTACACCAGAAAAGTTTTGAAGTGTCTATTTTTGAAACGTACAAATATTCCTCAAAAATCAGCCTAACTACGAATTCCGATTTACTCACCTGTTATCAGGAGAGACCTCAGTGCTGCATCTTTCAGCCCACTACTGATCCTGAAAAGTAATTCTAACCATACTTACAGACAGTAACTTGAATTTCCTTCCATAGGCTAACATTGACTGGTTTCACTTGGAATTTTTTTTAAATGTGGAGTTTTGGAAGTTAAAAAAATTCCTCTAAAATCAGCGGAACTACGAATTCAGATTTACTCACCTGTTATCAGGAGAGACCTCAGTGCTGCATCTTTCAGCTCACTACTGTTCCTGAAAAGTAAATTTAACTGTACTTACCAGTAAGTTGAATTTCCTTCCATAGGATATCATTGCCTGCTATATAAAATATATATAAATTTAAAAAAATGGAAAAAAAATATTACAATTTCAATATTTTTAAAAACTTTTTTCAATTTATATTAAAAATATGTAATGTAATTTAAAAAATAAAATATCTAAAAATAAATACTTTAAAACAATGTAGTAAATTAGTATAAAAAATATAACAATTAATACATTTAAAAATTATCATTTACAAAACCTTTGAAATATACTGAAAAAACCATAGGTTTCAGCCACATTATAGTTAGGAATTAGCATTTAAAAAACCCTAGAAATTCACTGAAAAAAACCATAGGTATCAGCCACATTACAGTTAGGAATTAGCATTTAAAAAACCCTAGAAATTCACTGAAAAAACCATAGGTTTCACACAGTATAGTTAGCTGGACATTTCACCCCTACAGAACCATTGAAATTCCCCCATTATAGTAAGTTCAGCTAACTATAACTCGCGCGCCCGCAATGCACTGCTGATGACGTCCAATATTACATCACTCATGACATGGTCAGTGACATCACTCATGACATCACTGATGACATCATCCCTGTGAAAGAGTCGCAGACCTCCTCTCAGCGTAATATAACCCTTGATACACACATTCAAAAATAGAAACTAAAATTTTCAAAAAAATGGATACCAATACCAGTTACACCAACCTATTCAGTAATTCCACCATCTACATACACATCCACTCATTCACCAACATTCTATATAGTCACTCATACATGTACTCACTCATCATATGTACTCATACACTTATACATCCTGTTACACACCGACACTCATCCATAGTTACTCACACAAATACTCACACATGCAAATAAACTATTAAACATCCACTTACTTGCATATACAGCTATACACACAACACTACACTTACTTCTACAGAAACGTACACATACTTACCCTCTTAAACAATCACTAATAGAAACACATACTTTTTTATACAGGAACTCATCCAATCTCTCACTCTCACATATAATCATTTATATACATCAATGCTCACATATACTAGATTCAAACATATGTAGCTACTCATAAAGATAGTATTGAGACAGTCATTCTCTCACTAACACACCCATACACACACTCATCCATCCATACAGTCCTGCACACATGCTGTCTTCAAAACACATACAGTGAGTCAGTCCTTCATACATCTGTGCACTAAGTAATACCACCCACCAAACCAGACACTCATTCTGATACTCAAAAAACCAACTAATAACCCATATCGACACTCATGTAGCTACTCACCAACCCATGCAGCCACTTATACACAAAGTAAGACACTGATAGATATTTAAATACTTAAACAGTACTCGCTAATACATGTATTCACTAAGATACAATTAATAAGTCAGTTATACAATCAATTATACAAAAAAATCCATCTATTTAGACACTTATTTACCCATTTATTCTTCCGTCGACCTTTAAATATACATATATAAAAAATATTTATTTTCCCAAAAGACACATTCACTGGATGATGTCATCAGTGATGTAATGAGTGAGGTCACTGACCAGGTCATGAGGGATGTAATATGTGACGTCATCAGCAGTGCATTACGGGTGCGCAAGTTATAGTTAGTTAGCTGAACTAACTATAACGGGGGAATTTTAATGGTTTTGTAGGAGTGAAATGTCCAGCTAACTATAACATGTGTGAAACCTATGTTTTTTTCCGTGAAAATATACATATATATATGTATATGCACATCCAGCCCGTCTTCACAAGTGCTTGCCGCACAGAAAGGCACACAGACAGCACAATCAGCACGCCAAGGCGAGGTTTGATATCCAACTGCTAATATTTATTGTGCAACATATATATATGTATATATACATACATAAACATATAAACATCTGCATATCTATATCAATACCACTATTAATGCATATGTACATATACATAGATGCACATATATGCATGTTATGTACATGGGACTTTAAAAAACACTAATAAAAGCAAAACTAAAAAGCCACCTAATTACAAACAGGGAGGGCTTCCAGCCTCCCGCCATTGCGGCAGGAGGTGACGTCACCGCTGCTCTGCACCAACGAGTGTCTGGACGCCGCTGCCTGGCTAACATATCGCCGAGTAGTGGTGATGGCTGAACAGCTCCTGCCAAACATGGCCGTCATCACGGGGTCCTATGTCTTGGTGGTGGGCAAGGGAGGGGTAAGACTGAAAAAAGAGAGGAGGCTCGCACAGAGGATCCCGCACTCCTGCCCTTTCGAGCTGTCCTCAACAGCAGTGGCAGATCTGCTTGGATCTGTGATCTAGGAACAAGCACCCATCCGGATCTGAGGGGGGCGCGCGCCGCACCATGGGGGGCACAGGTATGGAAAACTTGACTTTTTAAGAAAGTTGGATGGGGAGCTGGTAGCGCTATTAGGGGGCGGGGGTTGGATTTGCTACCGGGGGTGTCATTACATGAGCCTATATGTGGAATATCTCGTCTGGGAGTCGTGTAATAGGACGGGGAAGGGGTGAGTATTTTCTGGGTTTTGGTGACAGAGCCATATATGACATGCCTGGTGCACACAGCACAGTAATGTGTCACTTATTGCACCCCCTCCCCAGTGTTCATTGTATCCACAAGGAGAAGATTACTTTTTTAAACCCGACCCTTCCTTGCCCTGCACCCCTTCTCACCACTTATGGCCTAGTACCCTCACTACCCCCGAGACTTGTAGCCTCCACGCCACCCTATCTCCCCCCAAAACTCCCAGTAGGTAACCTCACCCTTGCCATCCGTGGAACTTGTGTCTCTTTCTCCAGCTCCTGCCAGCAGCACTTCTCGTACCCCTAATGCTGCAAGTTTATTTTTCACTAACACTGCACTTTAAACAACGCAACCTGCCACGTTGATAGGATCATTCTTATTGCTCCACCACCCCTTGCACTTACATAAAGTTTGCCTGCACGTGAGGTTTACTTTCCTAAAGCTTGGCTGCACGTCCTGTTCCAGAAGGATTCTACTCTGCAAGGCCACACAAGGGACATAGTATAGACCAAAACTCTGGGCCAGGTAAATTGCAGTGGGTGGGTGGTCTAAGGGCAGGGGTGCGAGAGGTAGTGCAGTGCTTACAAGATATGGAAGAAGCTGCGCAGTGTCAGGTGTTTTGTAATATTTGACAAACTGAAAATGCTTGCAAAACAAATTCGATAAATATTTCTAAATATTTCAGAGGTAAGAAAAGTTCAAATGAAGCTCGTATTTTATATTGTGATTCTGAAGTGTGATTGTTGCAAAGATTTTAATAGGATCAAAACAAAAAGACACTTTACATGTGTGATGCACACATGAGATATGCACAGAAAATCGATTTCCACATCTTATCATTTGTGTGTCACGCAGGGTTAGCAGTAAAGCTGCATAATTGATACAAATGTAGGGCCCAATTGTGCTCTTTGTAAAAGGCAGTGCCCTCGCACACCATGCTTCAGTCATACACTTTGGACAATGGCCTCCCCACTCGCCCACCATTCTCTTGTCCAATCCTTTCTCTCTTCCCCTCGCCTCTCCCTCGCTCTCTCTACTACTCAATCACTCTAGTACTCACTCTACAACTCTACTACACACTCTCTACTCTTCTACTACGCACTCTACTACTCACTATTACTCACTCTACTACTAGGTCTCGCATTTGCGAGAGATTAAGCTATTGGCATTGTAAATGACAATAACATTTATATCTGTTTTCAAAACCAACACATGAATGAAAATGTTGTCATTTACAATGCCAATAGCTCTAACTTTTGCAAAGGCGAGACCGTTGCATTGTAAATGCTTGTTATTAGGTCTCGCGTGGCGTACTGCGCACATGTGCAGTCGAGCTCGCGAGATTTTATGTCTCTTAGTAAACTTCACTAGGAGGGTTAAGCCCCGCCCCTCTTCTCCATTGGCTGGCCTCCTAAATGGAGGCCAGCCATTGGAGAAGAGGTCCTAATGAATTTCTCTTTAAGCCCTGTCTTTTTCAGATTGACTTCCCCGACTTACTGCTGGCGTAAAAGGTTTCTTATCTTTTTTATGGGTCCTGATGGCCCCATAAAGAAGATAAGGAACCTTTTACCCCAGCAGGAAGTCGGGGAAGTCAATCTGAAAAAGACGGGGCTAAAAGATTAAAGGCAGCGCTTTCCCTTCTCCGCCGTCCTCTTCCCTCTCCCCATAACCCTGCTACCATTGCCAGTTGCTGCTCACGATCCACATCTCTGGCCGCCTGAGTGAGTCTGGGCCACCTGGGAAAGCGCACGCACAACTCTGTCCGGCCGCCTTTCCGCTGTCTCCGGCGACACCGGTTACTGCAGCAGCTAAGCGGACGGAGGGTGAGAGTCCGGAGCCCGCTGCACTGAGGAGCAGTGCGGGAAGGGAGGGTGCTGGGAGCCGAGGTATGCGGGAGACCCATGCCCGTTTAAAGGTACAAAAGGGGGTGGTGATGGACGGAGCATCTGAATCAATCAAACACTCACACCCAGTCAAAAGATCTGGGTTTAATCCATCACTGTTCTTTATCCCACTCTGCCACCCCAGTTCAGACATGGCTATATGCAAATCAGTCTGACCCTGTGCCTCATGGGAACAGTCCAGCCCGACCTGCCAAGCCATGTCTTCCCTGGACTGGAAACAAGCTTCCGAGGACCGGTTTCTGGCATTCCAGCCGTCTTCAGCCCGGCTTGCTTGAATCCAGTGGCAAAGTGAGCAAGGGACTCACGTCTGAGCATACCCTGCCACACTTATGGCGGCCAAAAGCGGTACAAAAGGGGGTGGTGATGGACGTGGCATCTGAATCAAACACTCACACCCAGTCCCGGGAAGACATGGCTTGGCAGTTCGGGCTGGACTGTTACCATGAGGCACAGGGTCAGACTGATTTGCATATAGCCATGTCTGAACTGGGGTGGCAGAGTGGGCTAAAGAACGGTGATGGATTGAACCCAGATCTTTTGACTGGGTGTGAGTGTTTGATTTGTTCAGATGCTCCGTCCATTACCACCCCCTTTTGCACCGCTTTTGGCCACCATAAGTGTGGCAGGGTATGCTCAGACGAGAGTCCCTTGCTCACTTTGCCACTGGATTCAAGCAAGCCGGACTGAAGACGGCTGGAATGCCAGAAACCGGTCCTCGGAAGCTTGTTTCCGGTCCAGGCAAGGCATGGCTTGGCAGTTCGGGCTGGACTGTTCCCATGAGGCACAGGGTCAGACCTGGTCAGTGCCGGTCGCTCCTCACACCCCATCGCTGCCGCTGCCCTCCGGAGATAAGTGCTGAGGCTGCATTGATCTGATATCGTGGCTGCATTGTTTTAATTACTTCGTCCTCCGTGCCCCTGCCAATACTGGTGCGCCTGCTTATTGTGCTTATTTACTGAGGCTGCATTGATCTGGTATCGTGGCTGCATTGTTTTAATTACTTCGTCCTCCGTGCCCCTGCCAATACTGGTGGGCCTGCTTATTGTGCTTATTTACTGAGGCTGCATTGATCTGGTATCGTGGCTGCATTGTTTTAATCTCATCGTCCTCCGTGCCCCTGCCGATACTGTTGTGCCTGCTTATTGTGCTTATTTACTTTTGTGTACATCGCCGCTGCTCCCCCGCGGCCCCACCCCCGCTCCCTCCAGCATCACCGATCCCCTCCTCCCCACTCCGCTCCCGCCTCCCAGCTGCTCCTCCCTCGCTCCACCCCCTCCACTCTCCACTTATGGCAGAGAGGCAAACGCGCAGCGTCCACGCGGCGCGCCAAAGGTAAGCCCGTCTACGCCCGTCCGCGCCTGGACCGCGCCCAGCGCCAGACCCCCTGGCCCCTGCAAAGCCCACTCCACCCGCCTAACGCACAACGCCGCTACCCTCTCTGCACTCAACACCGGCCGTCTCCCCGACTGCCACCAAACCGCCCCAGGACGGACCAATGGACCCTTCACCTGCCAATCCTGCAACTTCGGCTGCATCAAAACCCACACTACATCCACAAACGCCAAACAGAGCTGCGACAACAACCACCTGAAGTGCATCCTGCTCAACACCCGTTCGGTCCACAGACACGCCATTGAACTATGGAACCTACTAGACAACACTACGCGGGACGTCGCCTTTCTTACAGAAACCTGGATGAACGCCTCATCAGCGCCCGACATCGCCATAGCCATCCCAGACGGCTACAAGATCATCCGAAAGGATCGCATCAACTAGACAGGAGGCATCGCCATCGTCCACAAAAACACCATCTGCATAACGACCAGCTCCTACGACACCCTCACTACCGCCGAACACCTCCACTTCCAGATACACACCGACCCCAAGACCACACTTAGAGGCACCCTCATCTACAGACCACCAGGACCCCGCACACAATTCAGCGAAGACATCACTGACTTCGTCAGCCCACACGCCCTCCTCTCCGAGGACTACATTCTCCTAGGGGACCTCAACTTCCACCTGGAAAAGAACAACGACAGCAACACCACCACCCTTCTGGACAACCTCGCCAATCTCGGACTCAAACAACTGGTTAACACCCCCACCCACTATGCCGGACACACACTCGACCCAATCTTCTCCTCCAGCAAGCACGTCTCCTTCAATCACGTCACAGGACTCCACTGGACGAACCACAGCTGCGTCCACTTCAACTTCAGAATGACCACGAACCACCACCACCCACAACAAGTCCCCCGCAGAAACTGGAACAAACTTACCACCAACCAGCTCACCACATCGCTAAACCAAAACCCTCCCGCCAAATCCTCGGACCCAAATCAAGCAGCCATCAATCTCACACAATGGACCACCCACTGCGCTGACGAATTAGCACCCTTGAAAAAGCAACATCAAGCCAGGTAACAAAAAAGCCTCCTGGTTCAATGACGACCTAGAGAACTCCAAAAAGAACTGCTGCACCCTCGAGAAAGCCTGGCGAAGAAACCCAACCACAGACAACATGACCGCTCTCAAGGACGCCACCCGCAAACACCATCAGCTGATCCGATCCACCAAGAAATCAGCATTCAAGGATCGACTCGACAACAACGCCCACAACAGCAAGGAACTCTTCAGCATCGTCAAAGAGCTCACCAATCCCAGCGCCGGCACCAACGACATCACTCCCTCTCAAGACCTCCACGACTCTCTAGTCTCATTCTTCCACAGAAAAGTCGCTGACATACATAACAGCTTCGGCGACCAGTCCACCCCCCCTTAACACCGAACGGAAGCACCCCACCACCACCCTTTGCGCCTGGAACCCGATCAGCACCGAAGATACCACCCGCTTGATGAACTCCATTCACTCCGGATCATCAACCGACCCCTGCCCCCACCACATCTTCAACAAGGCCGACTCTACCATCGCACCCCATCTCCGGGATATCATCAACTGCTCCCTCAACACCGTTACCTTCCCGGAAAGCTGGAAACATGCCGAACTCAGTGCCCTCCTGAAGAAACCTACAGCAGACCCCACTGAACTTAAGAACTACCCCCCTCCCCCATCTCGCTCCTCCCTTTCCCTGCCAAAGTCATAGAGAAGGCCGTCAACAGTCAGCTCGCCGCCTTCCTCGAATCTAACGGCTCCCTCGACCCCTCACAGTCCGGCTTCCGAGCCAAACACAGCACCGAGACCGCCCTCATCGCAGCCACAGACGACATCCGAACACTACTCGACAATGGGGAAACAGCCGCCCTCATCCTCCTGGACCTCTTTGCAGCGTTTGACACGGACTGCCATAGCACCCTTATACAACGCCTCAGCAACGTCGGGATAAAAGGACAAGCATTGGATTGGATCATATCGTTCCTCGCCGGAAGAACACAGAGTCCGCCTCCCCCCTTTCAGATCAGAGGCCACCGAAGTCATCTGCGGAGTACCACAAGGATCATCGCTCAGCCCCACCCTCTTCAACGTCTACATAAGCCCCCTTGCATCCATCGCACGCCAACACAACCTCAACATCATCTCCTACGCCGACGACACACAGCTTTTCCTCTCCCTCACCAAAGACCCAAACACCGCCAAAACCAACCTACACGAAGGGATGAAAGACGTAGCCGAGTGGATGAAGAACAGCCGCTTAAAACTGAATTCAGACAAGACGGAAGTCCTCATCCTAGGGTCATCCCCCTCCGCATGGGATGACTCATGGTGGCCACCGGCCCTAGGCAGCGCGCCCAAACCAACGGACCATGCTCGCAACCTGGGATTCATTCTAGACTCCTCTCTCTCGATGGCCAGACTAGTCAACGCCATCTCATCATCATGCTTTAACATCTTACGCATGCTCAAAAAGATCTTCCGATGGATCCCCACCAAAACAAGAAAGACTGTCACCCAAGCACTTGTCACAAGCCGTCTGGACTACGGAAACACCCTCTACGCCAGAACCACAGCCAAATTACAGAAAAAACTCCAACGCATTCAGAACGCCTCCGCCAGACTCATCCTAGACATACCCCGCCACAATCACATATCCGGTCACCTGAAAGACCTTCATTGGCTCCCCGTCAACAAGAGAATATAATTCCGCCTCCTCACCCACGCACACAAAGCCCTCTACGACCTAGGACCCAAATACCATAGCACGCGCCTGACCTTCTACACCCCCACCCGCCAACTACGATCTTCCAATCAAGCCCTCGCCGCGATTCCACGCATCCGAAGAACCACCATGGGAGGAAGATCTTTCTCCTACTTAGCAGCCAAAACCTGGAACTCTCTCCCCACCCACCTCGGCCTTACACAGAACCACCTCTCATTCAGAAAACAACTCAAAACTTGGCTATTTGATAAGTAACGACCCCCCCCCCCTCAAGCGCCTTGAGACCCTCCGGGTGAGTAGTGCGCTATACAAATCTTAACTTGACTTGCATATAGCCATGTCTGAACTGGGGTGGCAGAGTGGGCTAAAGAACGGTGATGGATTAAACCCAGATCTTTTGACTGGGTGTGAGTGTTTGATTGGTTCAGATGCTCTGTCCATTACCACCCCCTTTTGCACCGTTTAAAGGTACAGCAGGCGAGCGGCTGAGCCCACCCTACCCGCACTGAAATGTGAAAACCAAGGGAGATGACCCGGTGGGAAGGGCTCTTGTGTCCATTCGGGTGCTGCACACTTCTGTGATCCCGTTGAGTGTCCAAGCAGAGTCCAGTGCAGGTTATCGTTAGTGTGTCTTCTGCCTTGGAAGCTGTCTCTGCTTTGCGCTTTTGAAACGCTCCTGCATGCAGTTTCCTTTTGCTTCCACGGCTGGGATGCCTCCATTCATTCCTGCCTGCTTGGGAAGCCTCTGTGTTGTGGTCTGATATCAATGCGTTGCTGCTTGTTTACTGCCGTAGTCTGATGCCTGCATGTGATTCATGTGTGCTCTCTCCGCATGTTGTGTGCACTAACGCCTGTGGCTCTGTGCTACGCTCGCAGGGCTGTCTGCACACCGTTGCTCCTGCTTTTGATGTCAGAGTATGGGGGCAGCCTCTTTGATGCTTCTTTGCTACTGCATACAATATCTTGGTTGTTTTGTTTCCCTACTAGTGATGGTTGTGTGTTCGTGCCTTTGGTGTTTGTGTCACACTGCCCTTTTCCTGCAATTCCTGAATGTGGATGCCCCTGGTTGTATGCAGCTCCTGCACATATCTACATCTCTGCATTTTTCATGAAGGGAGCCCGTATCTAGGCAACCAGTTACCCTGTACTGACGAGAGAAACCCACGGTGTGCATAGGGCGCATAGTTCTACTTTTTGCCTCACCTGCCATGACCCAGCCCACACACCCTTTCCTGTCCCTCCGTTTTTGTGCGCCTCCTACTATCAGAATATGCTATGCTCTTTTGCACAGTGTTACATCCATTCCCAGCAGCAGGCGTCTACATATATCTGGTGGGTCAATTAAGCGCTGCTCTCGAATTTCCTTGTGGCTGTTTTTTGTGTGATGTGCTTTTCATGCATAACAATCCTTATCACTGGTCACGTTCTACCATGCTACATCTAGAACAAGTCTGTGTGACAAGCCGTGCAAACCTGACAAGTTACACCCTCGTGGTGCCACGCAAAAGGGCGTTGTTTTGCTACTTGGTGATTCAAAAAACACAATTTGATACAGTTACGTTAATCAGTAATTTTGTCAAATTCGCTCATTTTTTAAAACTTTTTTCAAAACGACATTGCAACACTGGAGCTGTTCAACTAATCGAGTGATGGCAAGAATTTCAGATTACAAATCTGCCCACTCCTGCTGTTCACCTAGGCCTAATTTTAGGAAAGAAACGCCATCTTTGGAGTGAGGAATGTCCTGTCATCACAAGCCCCTTTCCGACTCATGCATCTCCTGAACAAGTGGGTTATTACCCATATTTATATTACACTTACGTGGCCTTCGTGTAGGCTTTACTTTAATCTGTTTTTTAATTATTCCATGCGTTATCGTGTTAGTGATGCACTTTTTACGAAAGGATGAAAGTTCAAGTGGGAATTCGAACCTTTAACCTGCTGGCTGCTCTTAGATTTCTTAAGCAAGCTCGTAGCCCATTGGCCAGACTTGGCTTCTATAAGGAGAAGGGTGGTGTTGTTGACAGTGCTATTTTTGTCGCTTCCAGCCAGAGCATCTTCAGTAACCAGAGCATATTCCGTAACCTTGTTCAGAGGAACGGCCAGTCTTAATAAAGCAGTGACTTGGCGATTCGTTGAGTTTTGATTTCGGGGGGCACCTGTTGGAGGCCACGCTGCCTGTCGCGTCTGGACTTTAGCCAGTGTATACACGGGCGAAAGAGTTTGCTCTCTCCACAGGCCCTGCAGATACAGTTTGTCAGAAACAGCGCTTTAAAATATATATTGTACAGTTTGTATGGAGCTTCCTTGTTCGGGATAGTGGCCCACATATGTCGAGGAGCGGAACTCTATGCAAGCGCTTCAGCATGGCTTGCCTCCAGGGGCGGTGGGTGAAATTTGAAAGTGGTGGGGCGCAAAGTGATTTGCATACTGCACCGTCGCGAGCGAGCACAGCGAGCCCGAACCCCACAAGGGGGGTTTGGGCGGGTTCCCTCCCCAAGAAAAAAATTGAAAAATAAGAAGAAAAATCGTGCATTTTCAAGCACATTTGAGAAAGCAGGAATGTTAATAAAGCAATTGTAAAAGTACAGTTATTACATTAATAGATGGCATAACATAGGTAGCTGCCACTGGTTGCTTAATAGAGTCATATAGTGTGCCCATAAATCAAAACAGTGTGTGGTGCTGATATACAGGACCACAGGGGATTAAGAGAGTCATCTGTAAGAGATTCACTGTCCGCAATGAAGATTAAGGTGAAGCCTGACATATTCTTTCCATGAAAAACAGCCATCCTGTGAGTGTCATGGTTCCAAAAAATGATCTTATAGTCTGGAGGGCTTGCTTTATATAAGATTGGGTGGGTTGTCGTCTATCAGCCAGACTTTTTCCAACTTTTCTATCAGGTTAACTAGTCGGTTCAAGCCATAGATAACTGAAGTAAATGTGCCGCTTGAATGGAGTGCTATCCAAGGGCCATGAATTCTGCAGCATTTAGATCAGCAGAGGGGAGGGAGCTGAGTCTGGCAAGGATGAGGAGCAAAGCAAAGAGTGATGCTAGCTCAAGACAATCTAGTTTATCTAGGAAGTCTGGTGTGGGTGAATGATCTATCTGCTGAGCGCGAGGCCTTAAGCTTGAGAACAGGCTGTCAGTGCTGAGAAGCCAAATGTGCCTTGTTTCTTTTGACAAATAGGAACCAGTGAGGAATTAATACAGACACTGGTAGAGGGGCACTACCTTCAATAATATGAAATAGTTACTTCGAAATGCCAGAGTTCTAAAGTTGCTCTTCTCAACATCATTTGAGATGTACATTACTTCAAAATACTACACTTTAGAAAATATAGGATAAGATATCAGCGTAAACAAGGGAACAGCCTAGTTCCATCGCAAGGGATAGAAAGGAAGGACCAGGCAGACAATGAAGAAGAGAAAGGTTTATGATGGGCACCCCACTGTGAGGGGAATTTTTTTTTACAAAATAAAGAAAAAGTGAATAATAAAGGAGCAAACAATAAGAGAAAAATAATGACGGTGGGGCAAGAGTAAAAAATGGTCAGGTCTTCATTAATTACAGAAAAACATCCACCATTAACAGAAGAGATAGCCAAGAAACAGCAGATGGTTTTGTTTGGCCTTGAAACAACCCTGTCCTTTAGAAAACAACAACAGAGTAATCACAAGAAGACAGATGTGCAGGACTTGGACTTGTGATGAACGGGCTGTTGAGTCAATAGTGGTACAGCCTAGAGCTGAACTGCAAACAACACAACGCATAATGTGCTTCATGACATGAAATGTACTAACCTTTGAGGTTGCCTTCTGCGCCCCTATAAACCAGAAGTTGAGTTACACATGCTAGGACTTATTTATTTATTTATTTAGGATTTTGTAGAGCGCACAGCTACCTCCGACGGAGGTGTCCCGGCGCTGAAGACATGATCTCAAAAGGGTCGAGAAGGAGGTAAGTAGTAACATTAGATCTGGGAGAATAACCAGGTCTTTAGTTTTTTCCGGAATTGGGGTTCGGATGTCAGGAATCTTAACTCTGTGGGTAGCTGATTCCACAGTTTGGAAGTGGCTACTGCCAGGGCCCTTCCACCTGTACGTGTAAGGCGAAAGCGGGGGCAGACCATGAGGCGGAGATGATTGGATCTTAGGTTTCGTGGCGCTTGTGAAAACCTCATTCTCCTACGTAGGTAGGTAGGGCCTCGATCATTTAGCGCTCTGAAGGCCAGTGTTAAGGCCTTGAATTGAATGCGAAGTTTTATTGGGAGCCCATCTTTTGGATCCCCTCCCTCACCTGTATCCTCCGTTCGCACTCTTGGTATTAAAGTCAGTCATGACTTATCCATGCACAACCAGATCAGTTCCGTCGTGTCCTCCTGTTTTCTGTCCCTCCGTCTCATCCGGAAAATCTCGCGTTTCTTTTCCACCGACGCACTCAAAACCATAGTCGCGGCTTTAATCATCTCCCGCCTCGACTATGGGAATGGCCTCTACGTGGGCATACCTGCTTACGAGACTCGCCGCCTCCAGGCCATACAAAATCAGGCCGCCCGCCTCATTTTGTCTCTCCCCAAATCCTCCCATATCACTCCCGCTCTCAAATCTCTTCATTGGCTCCCTATCCGATTCAGATCCTTCTTCAAATTGGCTTGCTTAGCTTTTCGAGCTCATTCCCGCTTCGCTCCCTCTTTCATCACTTCTCTCATCTCTTCTCACGCCCCTAGTCGCACGCTTCGATCTTCCTCTCTTTCTCTCTTGCACATCCCTCGTTTTCGCAAATCCAGAACTGGCGGTACTCGGTTTTCTGTCCTGGCCCCCCAGTTCTGGAATAGCCTCCCACTTTCTATTCGCTCTATTCCCATCTACACTCACTTTCGTAAGGCCCTTAAAACTTTCCTTTTTTCTCAGGCTTTTCCCTCTTAGTTCTCCTGGTTTCCCGTTGTGAGCTCTGAACAGGTCCCTAGCGCCAGGAAGCCGCTTGGCCGCAGTGCGCTTTATTAAATATTTTTTTCATTTCATTTTTCATTTCATTCAGTGGAGTTTGATCAGGTGGGATGAGATGGAATGACGGTAGGGGATGTTGTAGACTAGCCTAGCCGCAGCATTCTGGACTTTTTGAAGTTGGTTAATGAGGTAAGTAGGGGCGCCTACATATAAGCTGTTGGCGTAGTCCAGGTGAGCGGTGATGAGGGCATGCACTACCGTCTTTCGGGATTCAAGTGGTAGGTAGGGGATGATTTTTTTTATCATTCGAAGTTTCCCAAAACAGGCTGAGGTGACTTTGTTGATTTGAGTCTTACAGGAGAGGGAGGTGTTAAATTGAAAGCCAAGGTTTCGGGCGGTTTGAACTGGTTCCGGGGGGGGTCGAGTTCAGACGGCCACCAGAGATTGGAGGGTACAGGTGATTTTTGGTTAAAAAACAGGACCTCGATCTTGTCTGTATTGAGCTTCATGTTATTGGCAGACATCCAGGCGGCGATGTTAAGCATACAGAGGCGAAAGTTGTTAAAAGATTTTTCAGTGTGGTCTTTGAAGGAGAACACCAGTTGGGTGTCGTCAGCGTAGAAGGTTACTTTGACGCCACAGGATTCAACCACTTTTGCCAGAGGTTTGAGGTATACATTAAAGAGGAGCGGGCTAAGGGCAGAGCCCTGTGGGACGCCCCAGATCAGCTGTTTTTTGGAGGAGAGAAATGGTCCCAACATCACTTGCTGTATTCTATTTGTGAGAAAAGATTTTAGCCATGCGAGAGGGGGCCCGCCGATACCAACTTCTTGCAGGCGCGTCAGAAGTTTGTCTTGGGAGATGGTATCAAACGCAGCGGATAGGTCGAGGAGGACCAGCATGGCCTCCTCTCCCCTGTCCGTGCATTCGCGGATCGATTCGGATACCTCGAGTAGCGCCGACTCAGTACTATAGTCTGGTCTGAAGCCTGATTGGGTGTCGTGGAATAAGGAGTTAGATTCCAGGTAGTGGGACAGTTGTTTTTGGACGGCTTTTTCAAGAACTTTTGCTGGCTTGGGTAGAAGTGAGATCGGTCGGTAGTTGTTTAGACAGGAAGGATCCACGCCGTTTTTTTTTTTAAGTGGAATTAGCATGGCGTGTTTCCAGGCGGAGGGAACAACCCCAGTGAGTAGAGAGGAATTCCAAATGTCGAGTAGAGGGTTAATGATGATGGGGTAATTTCGTTCATGATTGGGGCTGGGTCCAGAGGTGAAACAGATTTACATTCCTGAAATAGTTTTAGAGCCAGATCTTTGGTGAACGGTTGGAATGCAGTGAATGCATGAGTGTTGTTGGAGGTTGGGTCTTTGGAAATCTCAGAATCTTTCTGAGGAATTGCTGACGCTATGTTGGCAATTTTTTCTTCGAAGAAGTTGGATAGGTTTTCACACAGTGTCTGGGACATGGGCACTGGAGTGGAAAGTGCGCTGGGGTGGGTGAATTCTTTCACTATATTGAAAAGGGCCTTGGTCGAATTTTTTGCTTTGGCAATTGTTTCGGAAAAATAGGTGGTCATGGATTGACGTTTGAGTTTGCGAAACTCTTTAAGGCTTTGCCGATAAAGGGCCTTGGCTCCTAGGTCATAGTTCTGTCTCCATAGTCGTTCCATCTTTTTGCACATGCTTCTATGTGACTGTAGTTCTTCAGAAAACCATGGGGCCGATGGTTGTTGTCTACGGGAGGTGAGGCTTTGAAGAGGGGCGACATTCTCGATAGTGGTTGTTAGGTCGCTATTAAATGTACGAACCGCTTCGTTGAGGTTGTCCGGGAGAGGGTTTAAACTGTTATGGTAGTTTTGCTCTTGGGCAGTAAGTGTAAGTTTGTGCCATTTTCTGCCCTGAGATCTGATGGAGGATTCCTGTTTTGTGGTACGAGTTAAGGGTAACTCGAAGGGGATAAGAAAATGGTCGGACCATGGCAGAGGTTGGGGGGGAAGAATTTTGAGTTTCTCGCTGTTCGAGAAAATAAGGTCGAGGGTATGACCTGCTGTATGAGTGGGGCCTGTTACTTTTTGCGTCAGGTTAATGTTTTGCATAGATTCAAGGAGTAGAGATGCGCGATTACAGCTACTTACATCGACGTGGTGGTTAAAGTCTCCTAGTACCATGAAATTAGGGTGTTTAAGGGAGAGATCTGCCGCAACGGCCAATAGCTCTAGAACAGCGGGTTGTGGGGTGTGCGGGGGGTTATAGACCAAAATCCCTGAACAAATAGCTGTTGTGGAGTCGGTGATTGAGAAGTATAAGGCTTCAATAGGATTAATGTTTAAGATTTTTCTTGAGGTGATTTTCAGGTGATTCTTTAGGATCACCGAGATTCCTCCTCCTGTTTTGGGGCCTTCACGGCTGAGTCCCGTGAATCTGTAATCAGTGGGTAGAGCTAGGGCGATGTCAGGGTTGGAGGAGTCTTTGATCCAGGTCTCTGTTAGGAATAATGCGTCCCAGGATGAGGTGGACAGTAACAGCCAGATGTCATTAGTGTGGCTGGGTAGAGAGCGGCAATTCACCAGACCCATGGAGTAGGTGTTGGTGGCGGGGGGCTGCTTGGTTGCTGGTATACTGTTCTTGGTACGGGTCCAGTCGGGACAGAGGGAGAAGGGACAGTTTGGACATTTGTGTCGGAAGGGGCTAGGTAGCGGGAGGCTGCAGGTGATGGGAGACTAGCAGGATGTCTTACCTA
Source organism: Lissotriton vulgaris (assembly GCF_964263255.1). Taxonomy (NCBI): domain Eukaryota; kingdom Metazoa; phylum Chordata; class Amphibia; order Caudata; family Salamandridae; genus Lissotriton; species Lissotriton vulgaris. The sequence continues at coordinate 490,848,556 of NC_141696.1, forward strand.
GGTCTAGTAGCTGTGTGCTGGTCCACGTAAGTCTCGGTGCCGGTGATGGACTGACGGCATGGCTGGCCCTAGGCCCGGAGCTGGCGCGGACGGGCGCAGACGGGCTTGCCTTGGGCGCACCTTCGGCACGCAAATGTCGCGCCCGCTGCGCGATCGGTATATACACATGTTTTATAGAGAGGAGAAGTCTTGGTAGTGGGGCGTGGCCTCGTAAAAAGGGGCGTGGCCTCAGAGTGCGGCGGGAAATGGCGGCAATGTTTGTTTTCCCTGCGAGCCCTCGGCAGCGCTAAGATCCGCTGTGAGCGGTGAGATGGGGATGTGAGACGGTGAGGTTTTTCAAAGCAACACACACGCATTCACACAGGTCTGTCAGATCGTAATTTTACAAAGAACAAGTTATCGTGACTCTCAAAGTTTAGTTTTTAAAAGAGCGAGTGCTCGTGCCTGTAGCTCCCGGCTTCCGCCTCAGGAGAAAAGGTCTGTTGTTCATCAAGCCCTGTGGGAGGAATGCGAATCTCCAGATCAATCAGATCCTTGGTCAATTAGGGTGTTACATCACTCACACAAAAGAAGATGGGAGGAATTCTTGTAACTAGTCTAACTACTGGCAGTCAAAATAATATGGGATGAGGTTCGGCCGGGGTAAATACTAGTGACTGAGATTCATTCAAACATTCCACCCAGCTCTGTTTTTTTTACTTCAGTGTGATACCCTAAGAGCAATGGATATGACTCGACCTGGATCCTGTGCTCACTATTCCACGGGAACCAAAGCAGTTCAGTCTTCAGGCCCTGCTTTACACTTGTTTACAGCAGACATATGAACTGCATTTAGTCTCATCATAGTACCTTTGCATTGCAGGAGCATGCCATGTCTGGAACAGATACTGCCCTACACTCTACTGCAGCACATATGACTTTCTTTCATCCCCAGCTATATCAGGTGTGTGCTGCTTTCATCTATGTTGAGCTTAGGTGCACTGGAAGAGTTTTGTAACCCCCAGCCGCAGTATACTGCATAAACATGCACTACTTCAACATGCAGCAGAAGCAGCAGTGCACTGTAGCACATGCCCTTTTCCCTCAGCCTCAGGGCCATGTCTGCCCAACATGTGATCCAAGGGAGTTGCACACTTTCCTTGCTTTCACTCTACTTCCAGCCTCAACACTTGCATGGACTGTGCACCCCAGTAGGAGCATGTTTTATTTGGAGCTAACTAAACCTATACCAACCAAAGGGGTCTGCTTCGATGGAAACCGCCTCTTCCTACCTCTACTTGCTGAGTAACTAGAGAGGTGATACTGGATAGGTACATGTAAGACTTCAAAGTTCTGTTTGTTTGAGTCATTAGCTTTCTCTCTCTTCCTAAATCTGCCTTCAGTGCTCAATTTGTCTCCCACTTCCTTCCTCCTCACTCACTTCAATATTTCATCTTTCACTCAAGTTTGCCCTCAGCCCGTGCTTCTTCTTCTTACCATGCTTCATTCTCTCTTGTCACCACATTAGGGCAGTTGTGCCCTGAAGCCAGCTCCAGATGACCCAGAAAAGCACACGTGCGCACAATATGACCTGTCGTTGATGCCCGCAGCAGTATTGAACAGATAGAAAAGATGTACCTGTCTCATTGAATAGATAGCATGGCCCTACAGCGACTTTGACTGTTGATAAGGCACAGCACACGGGCATAACCAGGTGACCTGGTGGAATGTCGGGGTTGAGGGAATTCTAGGACGGGGGGTTGGGACTGGAGTGCAGGGAGATGGGAGACGAGCAATGTGATGTACTGGTGCATCCTTATGAAAATAAAACTCATTGCCTTACCAATGGTGCCTGGACCTCCTTTTCATTGACGACGAGCAGGAGCTGTGTCCAGCATCTGCCCCCAGCTTTCCACATCGGTCCACATTCTGCAGGGTGTCGGTGTGGACTTTTTCGCCCCCTACATTCAGCTGCAGCCTGAACGTCATGGCGAGGCGACTGTTGTAAGGTCTCCTCAGCTGTTGTCAGTGACAGTAGGCGTAGACCGTTGTAACCCATGTCTCCCGTACAGTAGTGTCAGCTTTCCATCTACGCGGATTCTGCTGCTCATTTGCACACCCACTTAAAAAAGAGTTTTTGAGACCGTCCAATCTTCGTATCTTCAGGCTTTAACGAGGAACAAATGCTCGGAGAGTTCCTTCCAGCAGAGCCTTCCAGTTCCCTCCAGAGCCTCCCCGTGCTCCCAGTGCCTCCAGGCGCATTGACCCTGCTCACCTCACACTCACTCCTCATAGATACAGTACTCCGCCATGGAAGCCGGCAGACTACAGACAGACGGGTGACGGAATCAGCCCTGGATGGAATCGTGTTACCCTGGTGCAACCACCAGACAGAGAAACTGTGCAGACATCACTCCCAGTGCACCCGGAATATTCTGGAACACGTCACAACCTGCTACCACCCTCAGACATACAATAAAAGGGCCGCTTTTAGTGGCGCGTGAAGGATGAGGCCCCGCCAGTTAACGTTTCAAAAATGAAGTTGTGATGGATTGGGACATGCCAGAATGGCCAATCACTGCATGGCTTCACAATGAAGTCACACAGTGATTGGCCATGCAGTGCTGAGCCTGAGCCAGTGTGCCACCAGCCAATCCTGGCGCTGCATGCAGCGCCAGGATTGGCTAGGTGGGCACACTGACTCCTCGCCCTGGCGCCTTCCATACCACGGGCCCGGCTGCAGCAGCACCCCTCCCCCGGCCCCTTCATTCCCAGCGAGTATCTCTGGCCAGCGCGCATGCTCGGGCTAGGTGCAGCCCTAAGTTTCATATGCGCACACCGTACTGCTGCTGGCCTGCTGACGTCTGCACTCTGCAGACTGTCACTCAGCAGACCAGCCAGTCCCACCCCCTGCGCACTCCACTCCCTATTCATTCGGGTGGGTCCCGACCCGCAACCCGGATAAGGGCTGCACAAAATGATTACATTCAATAGCGCTGATTTCAATCATATTTATTTGTGTATGCGGTGCGTCCCAGGCTTAGTGAGGCTACGCCCCTATGGACGCACCGCGGCTGCTTGCCTCTCTCTTGAGGTTTGACTTCAACTGTATTTCATACAGAAGAGCTTCTGGCTTTGCAGAAAAGCCGGTCAGTTCGAATTTCCCCATAAGCAGATGACAAATGGAAAGCCTGCTTTTGTGCCATTCTTTCGAGTAAGTGGCACACGGTCCGTGCTGAGTGTTTTACAAGCTAGTCACGACGAGAGCCATATGGGGGGGGTGGCGAGAGTGGGTTTTGGCATGGTGTTCTCCCAGTGCCACTCCTGTGGCATTCCTATTCCATTGACGCAGAAGTAGTTGAAGTTCTTGTTGGCTCATGCATACTTTACTTGAACAGCCAGATCTGAAGTTTTTTTAAAGAACTTTTGATTTCTGACTCTCCATGTTTTGAAGCATTCACAATCTTTGAAGAAATCATTGTCCATGATTGGAAGAAAAAGTGATTTTCCTAGGCGCACACAATTCAATCAAGTGGGATTGCTGGGATCTGATCCAGGAAGTATGTGGTTTAACAGTTGAAAACGTAAGCACACTCCCCGGGGTTGGATCAGTATTTATTTTATCGTTCATGGTCCGAGTCTGCATGACAGGTTACATATTCCCCTTTCTTTACCATTTTAAAGTCCCAACAGGCATGTTCAGTCTCATGCCACGATGTACCCACAAGTGCAAAACACCCCTGCTGTCTCTTACATCAATTGATAGCAATGAACTTTAACCCCTTCGATGCTGATGACGGAGCGGTTCCGTCATCAGCATCGGTTGGGCTGTGCTGATGACGGAACCGCTCCGTCATCAGTACAGCCCTGGGGGGGGGAGCGCTGGCGCTCCCCCCCTGGGGCATCCATCGTGGTCCCTTTAGCAAGGGTGGCAGCGGAAGACTTTCCGCTGCCACCCCCTGGCCCCCCCACGCTTCCTGGTGACGTCAGCGCGCGCCGACGTCATCAGGAAGCGCTGGACGCGCTGGAAGCCATTTGTTTCCAGCGCGTCCACGAGCAAGGTGCGTGTTTGGTGCTCCGGTGGGGCGGGGGGGCGGTTTTCGGTGCCTTGAGGCATCGGGGGGGAGGAAACTGTTTCCTCTCCCCTGATGTCCCAATGTAGGGCATTCCTGGTGCACGATCGCGCACAGCGTCGCGATCGTGCACCAGGAATGCCCCACTAGACACCAGGGATTGTGTGTGTGTGTTTATGTATGTGCAGGAAGCGACCCCTTGGGCAAGGGTCGCTTCCTTTGGGGGCCTAATTATGTTTTAGACTTTTCTGCACCCCCTGGGGCAGATCAGCCGTTTTTTTGGCCGATCTACACCCAGGGTGGGCAGAAAAGCCCACTAGAGCCAGGGATTATTTTTTGTTTGAAATCGGAAGCGACCCCTTGGGCAAGGGTCACTTCCTTTTGGGGGCAAATAATGTTTCAGACTTTTCTGCCCCCCCTGGGGCAGATCGGCCGTTTTTTGGGCCGCATCTGGACCCAGGGGGGGCAGAAAAGCCCACTAGACACCAGGGATTGATTTTTATTTATAAAGGAAGCGACCCCTTGGGCAAGGGTCGCTTCCTTAGGGGCATTCAATAATTTTCAGACTTTTCTGCCCCCCCTGGGGCAGATCGGACGTTTTTTCGGCCGATCTGCACCCAGGGGGAGCAGAAAAGCCCACTAGTCACCAGGGATTTGTTTTGATTTGAAAAGGAAGCGACCCCTTGGGGAAGGGTCGCTTCCTAGTGGCCCTAATATTTTTTTAGACTTTTCTGCCGTTTTTTGGGCTGCATCTGGACCCAGGGGGGGAGCAGAAAAGCCCACTAGACACCAGGGATTGGGTTATATTTATAAAGGAAGCGACCCCTTGGGCAAGGGTCGCTTCCTTAGGGGATAACATTTTTTCAGACTTTTCTGCCCCCCCCCCCGGGCAGATTGGCCGTTTTTTGGCCAATCTGCACCCAGGGAGGGGGGCAGAAAAGCCCACTAGTCACCAGGGATTTGTTTTTATTTTGAAAAGGAAGTGACCCCTTGGGGAAGGGTCGCTTCCAGGGGGCATTATAAATATTGTAGACTGTTCTGCCCCCCCTCGACTGTTTTTTACCGTTTCTGGACCCAGGGGGTGATAGAAAAGCCCACTAGACTTCAGGGTTTTTTTTTTTATAGGGAGCGACCCCTTGGCCAAGGGTTGCTTCCTTGTGCCCATTTCAAAAGTATGTTCTGCCGTGTCTGTATTTGGGCTCTCTGCCCTCCGTAGGGTTGCTTCCAGGGGGGCCACGTTTATAATGATTTATAATCTTCCCCCCTTGGGGACAGACCCCCCATTTGTGACATAGCCTGTTGTAATGTGTGTTGTTTTTGTTTCTTCTAATGTGTATTGTTTTTTTTCTCTTTAGAGTGTTGCAGTGTGCGGTTCCGTTACTGGTGGTTCTGTTCTGCTGTTTCTGTAGTTGTATGTGTTTGGTAAGAGACCTCTTTTTTGTTCAATTGTACTGTAATTGTATTTTTTTGCAAAGTGTGTAGTAAAATACGAGTATGTTTGGTTTCTGTTTGTTGTGATTGTAAAACATGCTTTGCATTTGTTTTTGATGTGTCCTTCTGTAGATGTAAGTTTTTTTTCTTCTTCTTTCTAGTGGGATATTGTTGCCTCTTTGCTGTGTCTTTGCAGAGTAGGTGCTGGTGAGTGTAGTTGTGTCTTGTAAGTGAATTGTATATATTTTCTAAATTAGTTTTTTTTTAAAAAGGCTTACATTTTTTATCTTACTTTGCGCAGTGTTGGGGTTGTTGAGTTGTTTGTGCAGACTCCTTTATTTGTAAGGATAATGGCTAGCCGCCGGATTACTGCTCAGCAAGTTGTTGGATTGCTTTTTGATTCTTCCTCTGATCATGGTCCAGAGTCTGACTCTGATTCTGATCCAGAGATGGGAGGTGAAGATTCAGGTAGTGAGTTTTCTCTACACATGGCTTCATCTGATGATGAAGACACTCTGAGTGCTGATGAAGCTACTTTTGGTGTGGATGATGTGCCTGTGGTTGCGGAGGACATTGCTGCGCCTGTGGTTGCAGAGGACATTATTGTGCCTGTGGTTGCGGAGGACATTCCTGTGCCAATAGTGCGGCAAGAGACATCTGGGCTGCAGCCTGGGGTTGCTAGTCTTCCAGTTGGTGCAGTGAGACGAGAGGCAGCTGGGCGGCAGCCTGCGGCTGCAAGACTTGATGTTGAAAGTTCTGACCTCTGGGTTGCACCAGGCATGGTGCAGCCGGCATTACCTGAATTTACTGGTGTTCCAGGGTGTAGGGTGAACACTGAAAACTTTTTGCCTTTTGATTTTTTCAAGTTGTTTATGGATGATGTGTTTGTGGCAGAGATTGTAGAGCAGACTAATTTGTATACTGAAATTTTTTTGAGGGTGAACAGTGCCAGCCTTAAGCCCCACGCTAGAGCTACCCGGTGGACTCCCACAAATTTGGAGGAGATGAAAAAGTTTTTGGGTTTAACTTTTTTGATGGGCTTGCTTAGGAAACCATCAATGGCTTCATATTGGTCTACTAGTCCCTTGATTGCAACAGCTATATTTCCGGCAGTCATGAGTCGTGATCGGTATTTGCTTCTGCTTCGGATGATGCATTTTGTTGACAATAGTCTTGCTTTGCCACGAGATCACCCTGATTGTGACCGTCTTTTCAAGATTCGGCCTGTCATTGATCATTTTGTTGATCGATTTTCTAAGATCTTTTATCCTGGGAAAGAAATTGCAGTGGACGAGTCTTTGCTGTTCAAAGGCCGCTTGGTATTTCGGCAATACATTCCTAGTAAGAGGGCACGCTATGGAATCAAACTGTATATGCTGTGTGACAGTGAGACTGGATATGTCTCTAATTTCAGTGTGTACACTGGTAAGGAATCCAGGATTAACCCCCCTGGTTGTCCGTCGACTTTTGGAGTGACTGAGAAAATTGTGTGGGAACTTGGTCGTGGATTTTTTAACAAAGGCCATCATTTGTATGTCGATAACTTCTACACTGGTGTGCGGTTGTTCAGGGAATTGGGCAAAGTGGACACTGTTGCTTGTGGCACAATCCGCTCAAACCATAAAGGTTTCCCAAAAGAACTTGTGTGTCAGAAGCTTGCTCGGGGACAGTGTAGTGCATTGCGTTGTGAGGAGCTTCTAGCTGTGAAGTTTTCAGACAGGAGAGATGTCTACATGTTGACTACAATACATGATGAAAGCACTGAACCGGTGACTGTTTGGGGTCAGGTTGCAGAAGTGCGCAAACCTGTGTGCATAATGCACTACAATAAGTACATGGGTGGTGTTGACAGAGTAGATCAGAGGTTGGAACCGTATGCTGCTCTTCGTAAGTCTTACATTTAGTACAAGAAGTTGGCTATCCATCTTTTCCACTTGGCAACCTTTAATGCTTTTGTTGTGTTCCAGAAATCTTGTCCCCAGTCAAAGTTGTTTTTTGAAAAGTTTCAGGAGTCTGTAATAGGCAGCCTTGTTTTAGTGCAACAAGCAAGTGTTCCTAGAGTTGGAGTGGTGGAGGATATTGCCAGATTGAAAGATCGCCACTTTCCTGGTCAAATTCCTCCTACAACCTCAAAAGACTTTCCCAGTCGGAGATGTAGAGTCTGTTGGCGAAGAGGTTTGCGGAAGGAGGTTCGTATGTACTGCCCTGACTGCCCTTCAAACCCCGGGCTGTGTGTACCTGCTTGTTTTAGATTGTACCACACGCAAAAGAATTTTTGGGAGTATCAATGAGTGGTAAAGTGAACTGGTTGGTCTTATTGTTCTGTTTCAAAGTTTGCATTTGTGTAGTCTTTTTAGTGTAGTTGTTGAGTTAGTAGATTTGTATCAATTTGCAATTTGTTTTTGTTTTTCTTTTATTTTCAAAAAAAACTAAAGTATGATGTTGGTTTGCGTGTAGTGTCCATTGTCTGACGGTGTGCATGGTTTGGCGCTTGGCTGGCGGTGTCTGTGGACTGGTGCTTGTCTGGCGGTGTCTGTGGACTGGTGCTTGGCTGGCGGTGTGCGTGGTCTGGTGTTTTGTTGGCCGTGTGCGTGCTCTTGCGCTTGCCTGGTGTTGTGTTTGGATTTGTCCTTGGCTGGTGGTGTGCGTGGAGTGGCGCTTAGCTGGTGGTGTGCGTGGAGTGATACTTGGCTGTCTGTGCACGAAGTGGTGCTTGGCTGGCGGTGTGTGTGGAGTTGCGCTTGGCTGGTGGTGTGTGTGGAGTGGCGCTTGGCTGGTGGTGTGTGTGGAGTGGCGCTTGGCTGGTGGTGTGCGTGGAGGCTACTTGGCTGTCTGTGCACGGAGTGGTGCTTGCCTGGCGGTGTTTGTGGAGTGGCACTTGGCTTGGGGTGTGCGTGGAGTGGTGCTTGGCTGGTGGTGTGTGTGGAGTGGTACTTGCCTGTCGGTGTGCGCTGAGTGGTGTTTGGCTGGCGGTGTGCATGGTCCGGTGCTTGGGTGGTGGTGCGCGTGGAGTGGCGCTTGGCTGGCGGTGTGTGTGGAGTGGTACTTGGCTGTCTGTGCACGGAGTGGTGCTTGGCTGGCGTTGTGTGTGGAGTGCTGCTTGGCTTGCAGTGTGCGTGGAGTGTTGCTTGGCTGGTGGTGTGTGTGGAGTGGTACTTGGCTGTCGGTGTGCGCTGAGTGGTGTTTGGCTAGTGGTGTGCATGGTCTGGTGCTTGGATGGTGGTGTCGGTGGACTGGCGCTCGGCTGGCGGTGTGTGAGTAGTTACTTTCTGTTGGTCACTACACACACTGCTAGGTGAGTGACACTCCACGCAGTCCATCATTTTGTGTTGTTGCAATGTCAGAAATCTGGGCGTTTGAAAGTGATGGGCCCTTGAATGGCGCTGTCTGCTGGTGTGAGTGTTGAAATGTGATGGGTCCGCGGCTGGCGGTGTGAATGTTTTGTATGTGTCACACGTACGAAAGGTGTATGAATGGCCTGTAAAGAGGTTGGTGCCTTGACGTGGCTTTACAGCTCACGAGCTGTGAGTCAGTGGTTCAGTTTATCATACTTTCAATTATACGCAGTGTATTTCATTTTTTTTAAATTACTTGCGAATACAATTGTATGTACTGAATCATCACTCACCCTCGTGCCAAATCCAACCAGAATGTGTGTGTGCTTGCGGATTAGATGGCTGTGCAGTAATGTTTGTCTTTTATCTCTTTCTGAAGTAGGGTGTACCTTGTCTCTTATTGTGATTGTTGTAATGTGTTGCTGTTCTTTCCGGATGGTGTCAATGGTCTGGTTTGTATCAGGTATGAAAGGCGCGTGAATGGCCTGTAAAACGGTTGGTGCCTTGTCGTGGCTTTACAGCTCACGAGTTGCGAGTCACTGGTTCAGTTTTTATGCATTTATTTATTGACAGAGCATTTCATTTTTTGAAATATCTTGTTAATAAAATTTTATGTACTGAATCATCACTCGCCCTCGTGCCAAATCCAACCTGTATGTGTGTGTCTTTGAGGAATAGTTAGCCGTGCCTTGAATGTTTGACTTTTGAGTAACTCTGTTACGGTGTACATTATAGCTATAAATAACTTACTAAATTTAGTTATTATTGTTAAACCATGGAAGTATATGGTCATGTCTTTCTGGTGAATTCTATTGTTGATTTTTATTCAGAATCTCCTGCAAACTTGAAATTGTCTGTCACAATTTCCTTGAATCACACGCTCTCAAATTGAAAACTTAATTCTCCACTGTACGATTTGGACCGTTTCCTGTTGCTGCCACTATGCCTACCCATGCAAGTGAGGTACCATTTTTATCGGGAGACCTGGGGGAACGCTGGGTGGGAGGAAATTTGTGTGAGCCCAGTGATGCCACGCTTTCCCATGCAAAAAAGTGTGAAAAAACTGATTTTTTTTGCTAAAATTGAGGTTTGCAAGGGATTCTGGGTAAAGGAACGTTGGAGGATCCATGCAAGCCATACCTCCTTGGAAGCCCCCGGGTGTCTACTTTTCAGAAATGTATGGGTTTGGTAGGTTTCCCTAGATGGCCGTCTAGCACGGGGCCAAAAACCCAGGTAACCCTTCTTGCAAAAGCTGGTTGTATTGAATGTCAATACCGCCAGCTTTTGCAAGAGGGGTTACCTGGGTTTTTTCTCCCGAGTAAAATGATACCTCACTTGTGTGGGTGGGCCAAAGGCCTGTGTCTAAGGCAGGGGGGCTTAATTTGTAAAACTCAAATACTACTTTTTCAAAATTCATTTTCGGACTGTTCTGCTTTGGGGCACCCACACAAGTGAGGTATCCTTTTACTCGGGAGAACAAGGGGAACGCTAGGTGGTAGGACATTTTTGCCGGCACGGAGATCCCACACAAAAAAGTTTGGAAAAGTGATATTTTTACCTAATTTTAAGGTTTGCAAGGAGTTCTGGGTAGGAAAACATTGGGGGACCTACGCATGCCATACCTCCCTGGACTCCCCCGGGTGTCTACTTTTCAGAACTGTTTGGGTTTGGTAGTTTCCAAAGAATACCACCGAGCCCCGGGCCAAAGACTCCGGTGCCCCCCCCAAAAAAATCAAGGTTGTTTTGCATTTGGGTATTGTAAATTCACCACCGTACAATTTGAACCGTTTCCTGTTGCAGCCACTATGCCTACCCACGCAAGTGAGGTACCATTTTTATCGGGAGACCTGGGGGAACGCTGGGTGGGAGGAAATTTGTTTGAGCCCAGTGATGCCACGCTTTCCCATGCAAAAAAGTGTGAAAAAACTGATTTTTTTTAGCTAAAATTGAGGTTTGCAAGGGATTCTGGGTAAAGGAACGTTGGAGGATCCACGCAAGCCATACCTCCTTGGAAGCCCCCGGGTGTCTACTTTTCAGAACTGTTTGGGTTTGGTAGTTTCCAAAGAATACCACCGAGCCCCGGGCCAAAGACTCAGGTGCCCCCCCCCCCAAATCAAGGTTGTTTTGCAATTGGGTATTGTAAATTCGCCACCATACGATTTGATCCGTTTCCTGTTGCAGCCACTATGCCTACCCACGCAAGTGAGGTACCATTTTTTCCGGGAGACCTGGGGAAACGCTGGGTGGGTGGAAATTTGTTGATCCACGCAGATTCCAGAACTTTCCACCACAGAAATGTCAGGATAATGTGTTTTTTTTGTCAAAATCTTAGCTTTGCAAGGGATTCTGGGTAACAAAACCTGAGGGTAGGCAGAGGAGTCACCCCATCCTGAATTCCCCTGGGTGTCTACTTTTCAAAAATGTATAGGTTTGCTAGGTTTCCTTAGGTGCTGGCAGAGCTAGGGCGCAAAAACAAAAGGTAGTCTTTTTGTCCAAAAAGTGCAAAATTTTACTGGGAAATTGAGGTGCGACCATGTTGCGTTTTGCACTGTTTCATGTCGCAGCCACTATGCTTACCCACGCAAGTGAGGTACCATTTTTTTCGGGAGACCTGGGGAAACACTGGGTGGGTGGAAATTTGTTGATCCACGCAGATTCCAGAACTTTCCTCCACAGAAATGTGAGGAAAATGTGTTTTTTTTGTCAAATTCTTAGCTTTGCAAGGGATTCTGGGTAACAAGTCCTGGTGGTAGGCAGTCGAGTCACCCCATCCTGAATTTCCCTGGGTGTCTACTTTTCAAAAATGTATAGGTTTGCTCTGGTTTCCCTAGGTGCCGGCAGAGCTAGGGTGCAAAAACTACAGGTAGGCGTTTTGCTAAAAAAGGGTCAATTTGTAACTGCAAAATTTAGGTGTCACCACGTTGCATTTTGCACCGTTTCCTGTCGCAGGCACAAGGCCGACCCACACAAGTGAGGTACCGTTTTTATCGGGAGACTTGGGGTAATTCAGATTTGTAAATCAAGTGTTATTACCAATTGAGCTTTCGCGCATTTCTCCCTTTCAATGAAAGACATTGTGTAAAAAAAATTTTTTTTTGAAAAATGAGCAATAATTCTCATGCTAGTATGAGTATTCCCAATTTTGAAAATTAGCAATTATATACTGTTTCTGAACTCTATAATTTGTACCCAATTCAGAAATACATAGGTGTCTTTCATACAGATTTTTCCATGTATACATTTTCCAAGACAAAGTGCTCTATACCCAGTAAATGAAAAAATACCATTGCAAGTTGCTGCTCAGTTTTTGGATCTGGGTTCGTCGGGTTCGTGGTAAAACTACAAGTCCTATATATCCCCACAAACAGGAAGGTCTAACGGATGCAACGGTATATTGCTTTCCAAGAGCTGTCAAAATTAGAAAAAGTTATAGGTGAAAACGTTGAGACAAAAGGCTGCTTTTTTCAACAAATTTTCAATTACTCCAATATTTAACTGTTAGTTTCTATAAAGAAACCTTCATAGATTTAGACAAATGACCCCTTTCTATTATCCATTATTGCTTTCAAACTCATTTCTACCATTAACTGGAAGGAGGTGGAAAGCTCTAAAAATAGCAAAAATAGGCTATGTCCCAGAGAAATGCCAAAACTGTGTAAAAAATGTTGGTTCTCTGACAAAAGACTGTCATTTCCTAAAAGCTGAGAAAATGGAGATTTCAGCCCCACAAACCCTTTTTTGATAACATTTTCAGGGAAAAACCCAGAGGCTTTCATTTGCAGCCCGTTTTTCCCATTTTTCTGAAAAAAACATAAAAAACACTATATTTTGGTTAATTTCTGGGACCCCTCCAAGGGAATCCACAAACCCTGAGCGCCTTTAGAATCCACATGATGTTGGAAGAAAAGGACGCAAATTTGGCGTGGATACCTTATGTGGTCAAAAAGTTACAAGGGCCTAAGCGCGCACTACCCCAAATCGCCAAAAAAGGGCTTAGCACAGGAGGGGAAAAGGCCTAGCAGCGAAGGGGTTAATTAGCTTAGAACTGCTGTTGTGACACTTTTTTTTAACACATCAAAAGACTTGCACTTCTATTCCTTTCCAATATTCGACGTTCACACCACACCACATCACCGTTTTTCCAGTTGGAAACAAGCTCCCCTCTCGCTGCTGTTTATAGGAGATGTATGGGCCATCCATCCATCCAAGGATGGTGGCAAGAGGGGGCTAAGAGAAGTCTGCTCATGTGGTTCCCCATGCCTTGTGGCATCGTTTCTCACAAATGGTACTGTAGGTGTGATTTGTGTGTATGTTAAACTTGGATTGTAAGGCAGTAGCACATCCGACCATTTGGTGGTAGTGCTGGAGGTTGTGTTAAATCGAATGGGGCAAATGTGACTTTCTTTTTTGTGTCAGGATTTATTTTCACTGCGAAAGTTCTAGGTCATGCTTCGTATTTCTTGATTGTTATAGAACCCCCCCCCCCCTTCTAATTTAATGAGTCTGCGGTGGTTTACTTTGTCCCCCAAAGTGAATTGCTGTTACTGGCGGTAACTGTGCCGGGGGGCAGTGAGGCCTAATACGACGTCTACCATATCATAGAGGGTCATTCCGCACCTACCAGGTGTAAAGTGACCTAAATCTCCACCTGCGAGAACATTCTTCAATCGTCATTTGTTCTGGGATGGAGATTATGTCCTCCACTTGATGGTCTTGACAGTCCCTTTGTTTTGCTGAACTGAGCTCGATAATTCTATGTGTGAATGACAGAATGTATAGCGCGCTGCATATCAAGCTAATTCTAGGCTTTTTGATCAGTCTGATTTTGTTATTCACTGCTGGCAGAGCCTAGGATTTAATTCATGGATGAATGACAAATACATGGCACGGCCTTACAAACGTTATTGCCTTAGGTTGTATGACAATGTGTGATTAAAGAAATGAGGTTTGAGGTTTTTCTTAATGGATTCTCCGGCACATGAGTAAGTCTGCATAAGTCACAAACAATCCATCACATGAGAACTTCATGCCTGCACCCAACAATTCTGCAAAGGCCAAGTTACAAACATGCACATTTTAGTTCATAGGCACAGTTGACTCGTTTATAGACCAAGGGGGGAGAGGTTTGTGGACGCCCAACATTGACCTGTGTCCCGACATATAATACGGAGACCAGTTATTTTTAGTTAGTTCGCTGGCTTTGTTAGTGGCCTGTGGCAGTGGTGCTTGTGTGGTTGAATGCTAGGCTGAAGTATTGTCTGATACCTAAGATCCAGGGTCTTTACCCCATAACCTCAAGGTAATCCAAGGCATTCCATGGCTAAGAAATATTTGCTTTGGAGTATCATCTACTTAGACTTGTATTTGTTTGGCTGACTGCTACATGCCATCTTGACCTTGTGGTTCCAGTTCTGAGGTGCAGACAAGCTTACCAAAGTAAGAATTCTGTGCATGGTGCTGACCCTTTTTAATTCAGTAGTTCAGGGTGGAGTATCATCTCAACTGTTGAACAGTAGCCTACAATATTTTGTTCCAAGCAGCTTTGCCTTTGGTTTGGCATGGCTGCAATTTGTTTTTTGGGGAAGCCTGGCTTACTGCCTGTCCAGTAGTCCTGGCAGGCCAGGGAGAGGCATCGCTTTAAGTCCATAGTCTGAGAGGGTGTTGATGTATCACTCACCGTAGCATTTTACACTTTTAAGCCACCACCACATCCACCACCACATCCGTGTGTGTGTGTGTGTGTGTGTGTGTGTGTGTGTGTGTGTGTGTGTGTGGTTGTGTGTGTGTGGTTGTGTGTGTGTGGTTGTGTGTGTGTGGTTGTGTGTGTGTGGTTTTGTGTGTGTGGTTTTGTGTGTGTGGTGGGTATGTGTGGTTGTGGGTATGTGTGGTTGTGGGTATGTGTGGTTGTGGGTATGTGTGGTTGTGGGTATGTGTGGTTGTGGGTATATGTGTGGTTGTGGGTATATGTGTGGTTGTGGGTATATGTGTGGTTGTGGGTATATGTGTGGTTGTGGGTATATGTGTGGTTGTGGGTATATGTGTGGTTGTGGGTATGTGTGTGGTTGTGGGTATGTGTGTGGTTGTGGGTGTGTGTGGTTGTGGGTATGTGTGTGGTTGTGTGTGTGGTTGTGTGTGTGATTGTGTGTGTGGTTGTGTGTGTGGTTGTGTGTGTGCGTGGTTGTGTGTGTGTGTGGTTGTGTGTGTGTGGTTGTGTGTGCGCGACGACCACCAAGGTGGCAATGAGCAGGATGACCATCTAAATCTCTGCACCGGCCATGTGGCAGTACTAGTGGCCAAACTATCTAATTTACTAATATTTTAAATTACGGATGACTGCGCATTTTACATAAATTTGTGCCTTAGTGGCACAAAATAGGCAATGGTGAAACATTATACACTTAATAAACAATTTAGCAGCATTAAGTGTATACACGGTTATGCTGCATAGGTGAAGCAGTGCCTATGGAATGTTAATATCAGTGTTTAGGGGGTCTGACTATTTGCATATTATCTTTTTGGCCTGTTTGCTGAGCGCACAAAGTGATGCGGATTGTTTTGTTATTTTGCAGTAACACCAGATTGAGTACAACACTGTAAAAGGGGGTGCAGTCGGATGCCCATATAGCTGGTTACAATACCTGCTCACTAACTCTTTGGCCTGTCTGCTGAGCGTATGAAATAAACCAGACTATAAACGGCACGAGTCATGAAAAGTTTTTCCGGTTCAAAAACTTGTTTTGCAAACCTATTTCAAACCATTGCTTAGATAACACGTGAAACATGGCGTAGGGAGGAGCAGGCTGCTGGGCATGTCCCCAACGGTAAATTCTTTTCCAAGCTGCACCTCTCCCTTTAATGGACCAAGGCAACTCTAAAGAGCACATTTCTCTGATCAGAAACCTTTCACATGGAACTGGAGCTATTGTAAGCCCAGATGTCACTGCTGGTGCCGCTGTGACTTTATTAAGCTCCCCAACATTTACTGCACATAGCACAGAGGGGGATACAGAAAAATAGAAAGGGAGAAACAGATATAAAATTAGAGTAAGAGTGTGTGTGTGAGAGAGAGAGAGAGAGAGAGAGAGAGAGAATATGGATTGATGCATGGATGGATGAGTCGGTGTATGAATGGGTAGATGGATAGATTAGTGGATTGTTGAATGAGAAGATGAAAAGAGAGGAAGAGTATGAGGATGGTTTTAACATTTGTGCCACAGCAGGTGTTGGTTCTTTTTTGTTGCATATTTATATAGCACAAACTCGCCTCAAAGGTATTGGAGGACTTTACATGAGCACTTATTTACATTACACATTCAGGCACGGGGAGATTAAGTGATTTGCCCCTGGTCAGCATCCTACTACTGCGTCAGAACACATGCCCTTGGTCTTATCTGGAGGTTCCACTGCGAGCCCAGGCAGGGCTGTTAAATAAAAAGTGCACTACAATGGAGGGGTGTGCCGACATCTTCTATATGTAGGGCCACTGTAATTATGCGATTTTTGTGGTTGTGGCGTTTTCCACAAATAATTTGGATTTGCCATATAATCTATCACCCGCTGCATACTCTCCAGATTTTATTAAAAAATGGGTGAAACGCAGTCATGTTGCCATGTAGTAGAAAACCCTTCAAAGAAGTTGATTAGTCACCTATCTTTTGACCATTGTTTGTTTTGAGTGTCAAACTGGAACTAATGAGGTAAAACCTTTACCCAGTGCTCAGGTGCGTAAAAATTCAAAATAATGAAGCTATACTATCGTAACACATGGCGCATAATTTCGTTTTTATTACCACATACGTCCAGGGGCCCTGTACATATGTATTACTCTTAGTTGTCTGACATGTTCACAACGTGTCCCCTGTCTTGCTACGTCAGTTCTAGCTGGGCTCGAAGTCAAAATATGTCCACCTTTCCCATTCCTCGAGTCTCAAAGAGTGGAGGGAACCCACTTTTCAGGCCTTTTGAATGGCACCCAAGTGTCCCAATGCCCAGAGCAACCACTCGGAAGGAAAGGAAGGTATTCACGTTATAATCGCAAACAGGCCATAATTATCAACAAATTGTCACAATTGAGTAGGCCCACAGCTTCTGAGTCAGTTGGGTGGAAACTATTTAACTCCTTTGGCTCAGCACACATTTTAATAAGTTTTTATGATATATTCATTATTATTTTGTTATAGGAGTGGGGCCAAATGTCTTATTTTTATAGCAGTCTGATGAAGTGCAGGGTGCGGTGGCATACTGTATGTGTGAGACAGTTTGAGTATGGTGAACGAGATGGGGCGTTACTGGCATGGAAGGTGGGGGTCGAGGGATCCGGGAACATCATTATGGAACTGGTTCTCAATCCCCATGGAGATGTCTCAAAGTTGAGGATATGCACGGACATCTGTTTTCTCTATATTCTACATTGTACACGGAAGAGGTCCTCCCAGAGTCAAACAGGCACAGAGAGGTGTTGGAAGACTCTGATCTCCCTGGACTCACAGAGGAGGGTAAGGAGTGTTTGGAAGCACAGATTACTCAGGAGGAAATCAGGAGGCACCTGTGGTGCATTTAGAATGGAAAAGCGTCTGGTCCCGTTGCCAGCACCTAGGAGCTTTATAAGCTTTTAAAAGAGGATATTGTATGAATGCGGGAGACACTGTTTAATTCATTATATCTGGGGAAGGTGCAGATTTCGGACTCATGGAAGGAAGCCTCAATAGTATTGGTTTTCAAACCTGCAAAGGATCCTAGAAAGGCTGATTATTATTGACAGCTCTCCGTATTGAATGAGGCTTATAAGGCGTTTACAAGCATTTTGGCTGGGAGACTGGCCAAGCTAGCCCCCAGTTAATACATCCAGAACAGAAGGGCTTTGTACCAAAGTGGCAAATTCATGAGCTTACTCAGCATCTGATTGGATCTATAGACTTAGCCACGGTTCAATCGATTTCTTTGGCAGTAGTCACAATAGATGCAGCGAAGGCATTTGACTGAGTCTGTTGGGCTTATTTGTGGGAGCTATTAACGGTATTGCGCTTCAGTCCCTGCTTTATTTAGATGCTCTAGAGGTTACATGAAAATTCGCCGGCCAGACTTTTGCTTAATGGGTCAGTGACAAGGAGCTTCTGTATTTATAGAGGCACTTGACAGGGGTGCCCCTTGTCTCCTCTATTGTTCGATATTTATATTGAGCCGTTCGCCCAGCTACTTATAAGGGATGCTCAGGTTACTCAATTTTACTCAACCCATTTTAATAATAAGATTGCACTATATGAGGATGACCTGATCATCTACACATCAGATCCCGTCCAGACTATACCTAGTGGGGAAAGCTTGGTTAATAAGATTGCACTATATGAGGATGATCTGATCATCTACACATCAGATCCCGTCCAGGCTATACCTAGTGGGGAAAACTTGGTTAAGAATTTGTAGCCTAATCGGGATATCTAGTGAATAATTCCTGGTCGGAGTTGATGTTTTTTAATGTAGTAGATTGGAAGGGGGAGGAATGGGCAGAGATTAAGTATCTGGGCATCATTTCTGGAGGCGATACCGCAACATAATTTGGGGAGGGTGGCAAAGGAGGTGGATGGTTTACTTGCTAGAAGGAAGAACTTACATTTGACAATCTGTTGGCGAGTTAACTTGATTAAGGCGAAGATTCTCCCAAAATTGACATACCTTTTTAAATGTATCCCTCTCACATTTTCAAAATTGGTTCTTGACAAGATCCAGGGGAAAATAAGTTTTATATGGGCCTCAGGTGGGGCCAGCGTGGATAAAGTTGAGGCATAGGCTAGAGTAGGATGGTCTAGCTCTGCCGGACTTGAATTTGTATTGCATGGCTCTTCAGTTCAAAAACTGCAGGATGCTTTTGGGTAAGCCGGATAGCTCAACTTGTGGGGTGTTACTGGCAGAGATGATTAAGGAGCTGGGATCCACTGAGTTCCTATACAAGTTGGATACCTCAAAGTTTTTTTTTTTTTAAAGTACAGCTAAATGTCCTGAAGGCTGCACTGAGCTTATGGCTTAGAGTCAGGAGGATCTTGAATATTTGCTACTATTCTGATTTTGCACCAATGAATCCCCGGGTACCCCAGAGTGTTTGAGGGATGGGTAGAGTATTCCACTAAGGAGGGCTAGGATAACTACCTGGTGGGAATTGCCAGTAGTGGATGGGTTATTACCCTGGGAAGTTTTAAGTGCCAAAACTGGTTGCTCCCTATCAAGGTTTAAATATCTGCAGCTGTCTACTTGGTTTGAGAGCACTACTGAGGAGAATGTGGAGTGCCTGGAAAATTGAGTCTGCACTACAGGATGAGACCTAAAAGTAAGGAGTTTACAATTTGGCAATGAAAGTTTTTGGATGCTGTGGATGGCAAAATAAAGATGCCTCTACTCAGTATAGAAAGGAACTATTCAGGAATCTGAACTTCAAACTTTGTGGCAAACCACCTTGAAGTTATTGTACTCCGAGTTAAACCAGCCAACCTCAAGCAAAATCACTTCTTACCCATCAACACATTATATTGGACTCCTCTAAAGATTGCAGAGTTCGCACAGGAGCCAACCCCCAGATGTAGAAGGTGTGGCCTTTTAAGAGCCAATGACTGGCATGTTTTCCTCACCTGTTCTGGCACTAAGGGTTTTTGGCAGGATGTTGAGAACTTTGTAAAAGATATCTTGTGTGTCACATTCACATTAAGTCTCGTGTAGGTCCTAATGGGGGTGGATATGGCCTTGTGCAGTCTGTTGAGTTTAGAGCAGTGCAGCCTTTTGGTCAATCTCATGGTCCTGGTTAGGAGGGAGATCTGTAAGCATTGGACTGATCCATCGTCCCCTAGTGCGACATACTGGCTCAAAGCTGTACATTGGGATTGCCGTATGGATACGGAGGGTAAATCTGATGGGGCGAATGCAAATAAGATATGGGCTGATTTTTTTAAGGTGGAGCGGTATGTTGGTTTCAGACGCAATAGAAGGAGGGGTTCAATGATTACACCAAGGCACCGCTTGGGCACTTGGCTTGACTGGTGTGGTTGAAGGCTGGTTAGTTATCATCAAAAGGCCTGTGGTCTCATAATCTGAAATCATTTCAGTAACTGTTTGCCAATTTTCTCTGTAGACGTTTGAGATCACACTTTTATGGAGTATAGGGAGCATGGCCATTTCCTTGAGAAAATAAGGAGAGCACTAGCTTATAAAACATTTCAAAGGAAAATCTGGAGAATTTGACATTTCTTATGGGTTATTGATATCTATTGAGTGAGAGATTTTGTGTGCTGCTTTTTCATGTCAAACCTTTTTTTTTACAATTTATGTTTGGACTAATTTGTATCTAAAGGAGGAGTACTTTGCTTTCTGCCTTTTTAGTTTCAACTGGGTTGCTTCTTCAAATAAATTCATCATGGTTATGTTGCAGTCAGATCTGCCACTTTAAGCTCTATATCATGTGCTTTCAGTCTTGCTGATATATATTATGATAGTGTAGGTATGTCAACATGTGTTTTGAATTTTGTGAAGAAGAAGGGTATGAGTGATGGTCTGGAAATCTGCTCAATCATGGCAGTTCTGCTGTGAAGGGCCCTTTGCTAGCAGAAGTTAATAGTAGACCCTTTCACCAGTGTGGATGCCAACAAAAGATGAGCTATGTCATTATTTTAGATGATGACATTTCGTTAAGAGGTGAAGGAGTCTTGAGGATTACCCCAGTGAACACAGAAATCTGAGAAGATATTCAAAGATGACTGTGCTTTGTCAGCAATCAGTTCCGTTTTATGTCCATGAATAAACCACTGTCCACTGAAGCGTGGCAGATAATGTATTACTTCAGAAGGAATTGATCCTGCTGCACTACATTCTTGTAGGAACTCTGCCTTTTAGGCGTGGCCATTGCATATTCTTTTGCCTTTTACCGGACCTTATATTTTTGATTGATTAGATCTCTGTGCACTTTGGCCCTGCTAACCAGTGATAAAGTGCCGGTGCTGCCCATTTAAACAAGGTCCAATTGGCTTTTTCCTATTTGATATATTTAACATACATATAAATCCCTAGAATATAATACAAAATGTACCTAGAGTCAGTAAGTTAAACGTCACTAGTGGGCTGCAGCACCTATTGTGCCATCCACTACATTGACAGTTAAAACATAGCTTCAGGCTTGCCACTGAAGCCTGGTGGCAGTTTAAGCACTGCAATTCAAACATTCAAAATAAATCCTTTCAACAGGTCCAAACCTCCTCTTCAAATATTATTAAGTCACCCCGATGTGGGCCTTCTTGCCCACAAAGCAGGATGCAGGGGCGGATTGGCAATGCGGGCATTCCGGCATCGGCCGAAGGGCCGGTGTCTCAGTGCCCTCTGTGGGCACTGAGACTCAGAGAGAGTGGACTGGGACAGGGGAGAAAAAAACCTGCCCACAGAGGGCACGGAGACAGAGAAATGAAAGCAGCCTCGATGTGGGGCCCTACAGCAATCATCAGCTGTGGCCTCTCCTTCACCTCTGCCCTGCCAAGAAATCACGCTGAGGGTGGGGTGGGGAGGGCTGATTGTTTTCAAGAATCGGCCTCCCTGGGGGCCAGGTTTTGCTCAGACCTTTGAGCCATTTTCACCTCGGCCCCCTGGGGCCCACGCAGCCCAGAAACAGTGTTAGTCTCTTAACACCTCACCCAGGGCCCTTCGCATTCATGGAATAGCAGGCGAGTAAGGATGGTTCTGGCTGTGGGGGCCAGGTGATATTTGGAACTCGCACCATCTTCACCTCAGCCTCCCCCTGGCTAACGTGGATGGCCCTTCAGCTGTGCTTTGTGCTCCCCTGCCAGGACATTGCCCTGAGGCCTGGTGGGATGGGGAGGGCTGATTAATTTACTAATTACAGGGGCATTACCTCTGTTCATGTGCTCCTCAGCTGAAGGTCTGGGGAGGGCTAAGTAGGTTAGTAATAGCAGGGGCTTCACTGCTATTCAGGTGCTCCTGCGCTGGAGGGCTCGAATAATTTTGACAGAAAGGAGCCTTGCTGTTTTTTTTAGTTGCTCAGCATGTAGGCCATTGTCACCTTGGCCCTGTGTCCTGCACAAGAACAGTATCCTCCTACTTTCATTCCTTGTCTGTGCAAATGGTGTTTGATTTTTCATATCCAACTAACAACCACTGACAAAGCCAATAGTCCTGGCTGCTTGTAGGTGTAATGTTACTTGTTTTACATATCTGGATGCAATGACAGAAGCACCGTAATACCAGTCGGGAGCAGGGGCTCCCGACTGGTATTACGAAAGGGCACGCCCCTTGAATGTGGGTCACGCCCCTTAAATGTGAGCCACGCCTCTTAAATGTGAGCCACGCCCCTTAAATGTGAGCCACTTTTTCCGTCAGTGCCCGGGCCAAATTGTGATCCCAATCCGACCCTGGCAGGATGCATGGTATTTAAAAGTAGTAGGACAGGTAGAACTTTAATGGGAACATGTCATGTTAGTAACTAGCACCCAAAGGCTATTTTCTTCTTCGGCAGGCTGAGCTATCATATGGAGCAAGACATTTTCTATGTAACAAGCCAAGGAACGGCCTGGTAGTTATTATGATATTGGAGTTCTTTTAATGCTAATCAATATGGGGCTAGCTCTGGTGTATGATGGAGTCTATGGCAATAAAGACTGTGGTGAATGAATTAACAAAGAAATCTTGCCAGGCATAGCAATAAAAATAAAGCAGGCCATCCAGATACATCTAGCATAGACACTGCCACACAATGTGAGCCTTGGATTTCCACCATTAGTCAACACAATATAAATGCCTTTCCACCAGCACAACATGTGTTACAGCCATGGGAACACAAGCCTGACGTAGTCCCAATGCAACATAGGCAATCGAGTAATGGGGGAACACTCAATACCACCGGCACTCGTGGTTAAAATCCCACCAATTTGAACATATCAAACACAGTAAATTACAGAATATAAATGCATAATGTAAAAACAAGTATGCCCTGGTGCAAGAGAGAACAAAAGCACCATTCATTACTAATATCATTTATTGGATTTGTCAAACAAGTAACTGCTGTGTGGTGATACAATCTGATATTATGAAGGCCAGGCGCTGTTATCCTTCTGATGAGAAATTTGGTTATATTAAAATTTCATTAATCTTGACGAGCCTCTGGGATTATTTGGTTGTTTTGGAACTTTGTTCTAATCCTGCCCATGAACTATTGATTCCTCATGAATATAACCCCCTAAACCCGTGAGAACTGAGAAATGACCCACTGGCTACCAATACATCAGTATAGTCTAGGACGGCCCTCTTGAGTCTAGAAAGGGAAGCCTGACTTTTGCTGAGGGCCTTTGAAGAATACTTTCACCACTATAAACAAACCAATGGGGGTCTGACATTTTTGATACTGTAATGTAGCAGGTCTCCAGTCAAAATTGATGGATCCGGACTGGGAATTATTTTTTGACTCCAATGATCTATGCTTATTTCAAGAAACATGGAATCCGGTTAATATATTAGATCAGGTTTTACCAGCTGTTATGTTAATGCTGTTTCTAATGGACGAGGTGGCCCTTCAGGGTGTTTGATGATATGGGTGAAAGTTTCAATAAATAGTTTGTAACCAATTCTAATTCTTCTGACATCTTGGCTCTGAAACGCTATACCCTAGGGGACATACAGCGCTTATTTATACATATACAATCGAAGCACAGGAAAAAATATAGATTCTGCCTCACGATCACTGTTCAAGTCCCTCAATATAACATTCAAAGTCCTGTACAACTCAGAGCATACCATTACAGAAAAGGGCGATGAAAAACAGGGAATCCTGAGGCTTACCCTGCCACCAATCAAAAAATGGGCTAAGCAATCTATCCAGCTAATGGGATAACCATTAATTTAGACCTTGGGCATGCAATGGTCAATCATGTCAGAACTAGCTTGTAAACCCTCATACAGTCGTATCAACTGTTATAGCAGAATAGATTATATTTTGCTTGACCTCCGGCTTTGGCATTTTATGAAATACATAATAATCATTGATTTCTCAGACAGTGGTCATAACACATTACACCTTATGCTGCAGGGTTTCCCCACACTTGCGTCTAGTGCTTCTCCTGCTATTCAGACACACATTATTAGCTGGTCAAATAATAAACGTATGCTTAAATGGTCACAAATACAACACCGCCAGGATAAAACTTAATTCAAAACAAAACGCATAGGCATCACACACTGACTAAATGCAAAGACAGTGGCCATAACTCTCTCAGCAAAATAACAGCTGTTAATGAGGTTCTATTTTATGATCTGATAGCTTTAATTACTAAGGAAGCTAGCAAGGGTAGTAGGCAAGTTCAGAGCTAAAAGTGGTATAATAAGAAATGCAGGGAGGCAAAACTCACTTCTCAAATTTATTTAAAAATAAGGACCCTACTGACATAAAAAGAGAAAGGAAGAATAATAAAATGGCCCAAGAGAAGGCAAAAACAGAGTAGAACAGGAAGCTGTGGCAGGATGTAACTACAGATGCCCACTCAGGCAATGAAAAAGCATTGTAGCCCACGGTAGTCTACATGGTACATCTAAAGCGGAGTTTTCTTTATAGAACCACAGGTTTGTGTGGCCCAGTTTGAAAATCTGTATTCAAACAAATATCTTTGTACACATGTGGCTGTAGATACACATGTACTGAATAGATTATAAAGCAGTCATCTCGAAAGTGGTGGCAGGTGATTTGAAAGAGTGGTTTTAGGACAACTTGGCCAAATAACACTTGCTGATGTGTTAGAATTTCTACACAATAGTACTTTGTAATGGTGTGAGGCACTGACCAAGTAGCAACCTTGCAGATATCTTTTAAAAGAATATTACCCACAAAAGGCTAAGGTGACCACATTCTAGCATGGACAGTGGGCTCTATGTCATTGGGAGTATAAACTTGGCCTTAGCATAAGTCTGAATGCACTTAACCATGCATTTTCCAAAGTGCCATTATGGCGCAATGCCACTATCACAATGGGGGTGGGGGAAAAAGCCACTGGCCTATTTGGATTGAACGTAGTATTGGTCATATCGATCACCTGGTTTCAAATGGTTCCATAAAGACGCTCCCCTACTTGTGAAGATGTGGAAATCTGGAATAATTTGTCGCATAAACTGAAACCATCTCGGTTGTGGCATCCATTTTGTTGGCTTTGTAATTCTCCCATCCTCTCCTGCTCGTTTTTTTCCCTGCCTGTGCCGTCTAATTTAGTTGACTTCCTCCCTCAGCTAAAATCAATATGCATGCTAAAGAGTTTGTAGCTGCCAGAACACCTGGTCTTATACTCAACTTTCAATCTTAGGGCTGCCATTAGCACTCCTGCTCCCCCTCCCACTTTGCTGACTAAGTGATTTGCCATTAGCCCAAGTTTGTCAGTAACTATTCCTGTGTAGGCCTGTACCTTCTATTTGTATCCACATTCTTACCAGTGCAGAAAAAGCTGTATATAAGGCCTGTGTTCTGTGACTTCAATGCACTACCTCCTGGAAAACTTGAGGGTGTTGTATGGACGTAGTCCCACTCATGAGTGAATAAACTTGTTATTTTGAATTCCAGCTTCAGTGCCAATCTCTATCTTGTTGGTCTATAGACCCGTGGACAACATAAGGGTGAACCCTGCACCAGTGTGCCCATTAAAAAGCACATTTCCACAGAGACATACTCGACTGTTGCATGCCCTGTCCCATTTTCTGTAGAAAACGCATCTCAACCTACCCAATTCCCCTGTTACCCAATCCATCCATCCCTGTTAGCAACATTTTGGTCTAAACATGTTGCAATGTTTTTAATCATGAGCCTGGGCATAAAATAAAGTATCTATGACATGCCTCTTCCGACTAATATTCAAGGTTTTTGTGAGAAGCAAGTAGCTTTTTTTTTTTTAGGACCGTGAGATTGACAAATGCAGGAGGGTAATATTTTTGGAGGAATTAAGCAAGTCATATACCCTAAGCACGAACAGATATTAATTTTTGTTTGGTCCTCCTGCTACTATAGGAAATTGCAAATGATGCAGAGAGCCAGTTGGTTAGTATCAGCCAAGAGGCTCATGGTGGTTACTTACGTGTGGCACTTCCTATAATTTTGATAGATAGACTTCAGAGGGGTTAATGCAGGATTACATGCTACACTGTTTCTCCACTGGCAATTTAGAGCATTACACACTTGGTGGGAAACACATCTCAACTAACAATTCCTGGACGATGACTGGGAAACCCTCCTGGCCAATTACAACAAGGGTCAGCAAGAGGAGTGATTTAAGTACAGCTATTTTAAACACTGGCAATAGCCCCTGTCAAAACTATGCAGTGCCCACCTAAACATGGATTCTTCTTGTTGGAGATACAGTGACGGGGATAGCGATATAGTTGTAATACTATATAGGAGTGCACCAGGATGCGTGAATTCTGAACGCAGCTATGGTACCACCTGAAAAGGGAGCTACGGGTGACTAGACCGTTAACCACCCAACCACCTGTTCGGTCCTCCTACACAATACTTCTGATTTCCCTCCATGACACCACGTCAATTGAATGATCTCCACAGCCCTAGGTATGGCAAAACCAACACAATTGTGCCAATGGAAGACAACCCACATCACTTCCCCCCTGTCCTGGTTGGACAGTATATATGACATGGCGCTCTGAGAGAATAATCTATATGCAACATGACACGTTGCAGACCTCCCAAGAAGTCTGGGGCTTGCTCCTCAAGGGCTGACAAAACCTATACCCAAAATTCACCGCCCACACCCTGATACCCTAGAAAGCTCTTACTTTCTATTCTTGCTTCCCAAGTGACTCCCTAGTTACCATCTTACAGCACTGTTTAGCCCCAGTGGACAGGTGTCCCATGCTCCATGTCTCCACATAGAGGGCTTTAGTGGAAAGGCCCATAGGGCGTCACATTTGCTGGCAGGGCCTCCACTGCGTGATTCCCAACTTGAGTCCAGAGATGGGACTTTCCTTACCCTTGTTTCCCACTGGGAGGGATGCTCCCACTTCCCTTACACTTTTCTCTTCCACATTCATTTGATATTCAACCATTTTCTGTTTTCGTTGTCTGAAGTTTATTCCTAGTTGCATACTGATCTACATCTCATCACTGTCTACCCCTCTGGGGTATCATGGTATGCTTTTTGAAATGATGATTTCTTTTTGGTTGTTGTCAATGTATTGCTTATTTAATGGCCAAAACTCAAAAGCTGTGTTGTATTTTTTAACCGGTTTCAGCAAAATTAACGAAGAAATGAAATACAAAAAAAAGTCTTGAAAGAGAAATCATGCATGTCCATCATCCAATATGCAGATGACAAGCAATTATGATCACCTCCTTTGCCGAATTCCTCCCTCTCAGCAAGTCTAAAAATATTTGAAAGGAAAACAGATATCAAACCTCAACATAAACCTTAAAGTATTTCAGGAACGCCAATAGTTAAACAATTGCTAACCAAAATACAAATGAAATATTTTTTTCTAACACTTGCTGAAGAGGTTTATTCTGTTAACTCTGGATGGACTCTATCCTCTAACGTAGGCATACATTGAGCACACTGCCAGCTCCTACAGAACTGCTCTTTTCTCCTTAACCCTTTCGATGCTGATGACGAGCTCAGCTCGTCATCACCCACGGGTGTCGTGTGCTGATGACAAGCTGAGCTCGTCATGGTGCCACTAAAATGGCATTTTCCAGCACAGGACGGGAAAACTGCCAGCAGCCATGTGGTTAAAAAACATCCAAAATCGATTTCCATCCTGCAATCTAAGCCACTACAATACTCAAAATTGAAAAGGCCAATGCTCTAATCCTATGAGCTCATAAAACTTCCCTCACACCCCTCCACTAAGTGCTCTATTGCACTCGGTGGATAAAATTAGGATAAAGCTTTAGTGTCTCATCTTCAAATAATTTAACAACCAGCACATCTCCATTATTAGGTTAAAATATCCAGTGTTATAAAAAGAAATGGAAATAAAAAAACCTTCAACTGGAATGCAAAGATATTACTCCCCCTCTGCTGTGACCCAACTGTTTTCTAGCGCTGCTCCATCCTTCTGGATTTCTCTCCCTGAAATAACTTAAGATTTCATGAAATCATTGTTCTATTCCGAAACAAAATCTACCGATTTATTTTGCTCCCATCTCAACCTGTAATCTTTCCCATGTATCTCCTTACCTAGCAATTCAATAATGTTTTATTGAATATATTGCCTTTTCTTTTTTCATAGCTCGTGTCCACACATCTACAGCTTCCTCCTAACTGGAACTTTCCAAGTATTCCTTCCTACCCAACAGCATAGACACTGACGTTCAGAATTTTCTTGCAAAGCTTTATGTAAGTGTCTGAGACATCAAATTCATGTTTTGTTGTTATTTGTAAAAGACCCGGATACCCGCTCAATGTAACAGCAGCACTTTTTGAAAATTATAAATTGTGGGACCTAGGGGGAGCGGCTCCCCCTGGGTGTGTTCGCACAATGGAACGAGCTATCAGGTGCAATCAAGGGGGTTGTTAGGGAAAGATGGGCGCGCGAGGGAAGATATTTATAGAGGTTGGCTGGTGTGGTGTTGGTGTGTGGCTAGCCAAATGCAGGTCTGGCTAACGCCCAGTCGCGTGCGCAGGGGCAGGACGCGCAGTAGGCAGCGACTCAGGTTCACACACAGTGCCAGTCGGAAGTGACGTGCACGAGCACACGCCTCCCTTTTATTTAGCGTGGCCTGCGGATGTGGGGATGCGTGTACGTGCATCAACTAGAGTGTAAACAGCATTACATCCCTATCCAACTATGTAAACTTTGCATAATGTCCCAAACTTTTGCACAACAGGATTTTCAGTTCAAAATATGACGCTCTGTACTTGCGTGTCCCTTGGTGGTCACTTCAGGGCCTCAGCTGACAGGCGTAGTCTTTTAATTTCTGACTTGGAGGTGAATTGGGCCGCAGGTTGTACCTTGGGGCGTTGCCTCGGCCACGTTCCAAGGCGCGGGGCAGATCCCTGATAGGGGTTGACGTGGCTGGGGATCCGCACCCTGGCTCAGGCATCGTCTCCTGTGTCCCTGCCGGTGAGTTGCTCTCACTCTCGTGTGTCGTAGCTATAGGCAACTCGCTGTCTCCACCTGTGGCCTCTAGATTTTGCCTCGGGCTAGGGGATATCACCTTGAACCAGGACGTGTTCCTCAATACTTCCTCTCCCTCTTTTCTTGCAGTCACCATGGTACCTTTCGTGGCTGTTACGGTCCACGGACCCGGTTCGTAGTAGGTCTGAAATTTTCCCCCAGGGCGTCTGTTTCTTATGACCACTTGGGCTCCCGGACACAAGCGCCGTGGTGTGGCTCTCCAACGCCGGCTCGCTCGCTGGTTGTTTTGTTGCCTCCGTTCCTGGGCGTCGTCCATGTTGTTCGCACCCAGTACCGCTCCTGGTGCGGCGGGAATGAGGTCTCTGCGTTGGCCTTGGAACATGAGGGCCCACGGGCTCCGCCGGGTGGTGCAATGAGGGGTTCCTCGGTATTCCCGTAGGAAGTCATGTAGTCTCTGTTCAGGGTCGGCTTGCTCGGCCACCGCTATACGGAACATCTTATTAAGTGTTCGCATAAACCTTTCTGCCTCCCCGTTGGCTTGTGGCCATTGAGGTGTGATGCGGCGGTGTGTGATGCCCCGGACTCTCAAGAAGGTGGCAAACTCCGCTCCCTGGAATGGTGGTCCGTTATCGCTCCGTATTTCCTCAGGGTACCCGAACATAGAGAACATCTTTTCTAGCGCCGGCCCCATGTGCATGAAGGCCGTTGAGGTGACTATCTCGACTAGCGGGTACTTGGAGTATGAATCGATGGCCACCAGCGTGTGTCCTTCTCCCGGAAAGCTCCCGAAGTCTATGCTGACTTTAGCCCACAGGGTCGTGCAGGCCTCCTCTGTTATTATCAGGGCCGGTCGCTCGGGATCACTCGTTAACTGGCAGGACATGCAGCTCTTCACATAATCTTCCACCATTGTTTCTAGTTCAGGGAACCACACCTTCTCCCGCATGCGCGCTTTCATTTTCGTGGCTCCTTGGTGGCCACCATGAGAAAGCTGTGTGGCGCGATATTTGAGGCTCTGCGGTATCACCAGGCGTGACCCCCTTAGCAGCACACCCTCTTCCGTGGCGCTGAGTTCATGTCGGACGTGCCAGATTTTCGTGAGGGCCTCCTTGTCTGCTGCGTTCCAGGTGTTCGGAGGGTGTAGGTAGTTAGCCCAGGACCCTTCCTGGACGGCCTGTAGTGATCTCTTGTAGATGTTGTCCTCGGCGGCTGCTTCCTTGATTTCGTCAATCGTCATGCATTGAGGAGAGGAGGTCAGGGCTACCCATTGGGCGTACTCCTCGCAGTTGTCATCTGTGGACACCGGCTCTTGTGGTAGTGGGTGACGCGACAAGTAATCGGCTGGGTTTTTGGCCCCCGGTCGATATACCACCTCCATTCCGTACGACTGGAGTTGAATCACCCATCTTTCAATGCGTGGTGGTGGATGCGGGGCAGTCCCTTTGAAGAGGGGTACCAAAGGCTGGTGGTCTGTGACCATGACGAATGAGTGGCCTTGTAGGTATAGGTGGAAGTGGCTGCAGGCCCATTTGATTGCTAGAGCTTCCCGCTCAATTTGGGCGTATCTGGTCTCGGTCGGGGTCAGGGCCTTGCTGGCAAAGGCTAGTGCTGTCCATTGGCCGGGCTCATGCTCCTGGGTCAGGACCGCTCCCAAGCCCACCGGGCTGGCGTCCACGATCACCTCGGTGCGTTTTGCAGGGTCAAAGTATGACAGTGTTGCATTTTCCAGAAGAGCGTCCTTGATCCCCTGGAAGGCTTCGTTCTCTTTCGGGCCCCACTGCCACGTGGCGTCCGTTTTGGTTAATGCTCGGAGAGGTTCGCTTCGGGTGGCTAGGCCTGGTATGAACCGGCCACAGTAGGTCGCCATCCCGAGGAAGCTTCTCACCTCCGTTGGTGATTTTGGCGCTGGGGCGTCCTTTATGGATCTGGACTTCCTCGGGTCAATCTGAATTCCTTCCTGGTTAAAAACGTAGCCAAAGAATTCAATGGAGGATTGAAAGAATTGACATTTGTCCTTGTGGAGTGTCGCTCCGTATGTGCTTAGTCTTTTCAGGACATCTGAGGTGTTTGTAGTGCTCGGACGCTGTGGCAGAGTGAATTAAGATGTCGTCACTGACATTAATTACGCCCGGTAGTCCAGATAGGAGTTCTCTGAACGTATTTTGGAATACCTCCGCCGCTGAGGAAATACCAAAGTTGAGGCGTTTGTAGCGCCGGAGGCCAAGATGAGTGCTGAACGTAGTGATAAAACGGCTTTCCTCGGCAAGGGGCAATTGATGATATCCAGCATTGAGATCGATTTTTGAGAACCATTTCGATCCGTTTACGTTGGCCACTATGTCGTCCATCGTGGGAGTTAGATGTCTTTCCCTCCTGATGGCCGTGTTAGGCAGCCGCATGTCAATACATAAGCGAATTTCGCCCGGTTGCTTGGGCTTTTCTACGATGACCATGGGTGAGACCCACGGGGTGGGTCCCGTCACCTTTCCGATAACACCAAGGTTCTCAAGTTTTTCAAGTTCCTTCTCCACCAGCGGGCGGAGGTGGAAAGGTATTCTGCGATGACGCAGGGCTGTGGGGGAGACAGATTTGTCGATGTGGAGTTTGATGGGTTCACACTTTATGCACCCTAGACCTCTGAATAATTCAGGAAAGCGCTCCAGCAATTCATCCACTTGGTGGGCACGTATACGATTAGCAAACGCTATCAGCTTTAAGTCTTCTGCCGTGTGGCTGCTTAGCAGGGTGTCAGCTTCCCGGTCAATGATGTGGGCTGTTGCCATGATTTCCGACTCATCTGCCCTGATAGGTATTACAATTTTCCCTTTGAGAGGTAGCGGAGTATCTGCCCAATAGGCAAAGATTCTTGTTTTGGACCGAAGCACCTCGGGCCACGGGCGTAGCTTGTTAAACTGTTGCAGTCCCATGACATTAACGGTGGCACCAGTATCAATGATAGCCTTCACTTCGTTTTGCCCCATTTGTACCACACATGTGGGTTGTGGTCGTCGTCTTTGTTTAAGTTCTCGGGCGAAAGAGATGACGTATGCCTCCTCATCTTCCGAGTCCGAATCATCGTAGATCGTGGGTAGGTGTTTCTCCATTTTCTCCGGGGGTGGATCAGCCAGTGATAGCTGGCGAACAGCTTTGGTGGGCGTCCACGCCTTCTTAGTATTCTTGGGCTGGTTTTTCCTGCGGCACACTGACGCAAAGTGGTTCGGGAACCCACAGTTCACACATGTCTGTCCCTGGGCCGGGCAGTCCTTGGCTGCGTGTGGTTCATGGCCACAGTACCCACACCGGGCTTGAGGAGTTTCTCATGTATCCTTTCTGTGCCTGACCACGTGGTCGGGGTCGCACGGCGTCTGCGCGTTCCACTTTGATGGTTTCTGTTTTGATGGGGGCTTTGTGTAAGGCCTGTTCCATGGCCGTCGCTCTGACGTCTGAGAGCTCGTGATTTCTGGCCAGGATGAGGATGTCTTCTAGAGAAATTCCTGGTTTACGTAGGATTTGTCCTTTTAGCGTCTTGTCCCGACATCCCTGAATAAGTTGTCTCCTTATGGCCCTCGGTTGGTCCTCGTCGGTGGAGCTGGCTAGCTCCATGACGCGGGTGTGGAACTGGTCCATTGACTCTCCATCGCGTTGGCGTGTTTGCCCCAACTTGAATACCTCAAAGTCTACATTCAACTGGGGATCGAAATGTCCGTTGAGGGCGGCAACAGCCGCCGTGTAGCTGTCGGCCGCTCCCGTGTTAGGAAGGTGTTAAAACAGTCTAAACATCTCATCCCCTGCGTAGTGAAGCAGTAATGACCTTTTCACAGCTTCGTCCGTTTCCCTCGTAACCACGAAGTAGTTCTCCAATCTTTCTAGCCAAATTTTCCAGCGTGGCGAGGCCGTGGACGGGTCAATGGCCTCACTGAAGGGCGGCAGCACTCCTGCTGCAGCGTGTTGGAATGGGATGTTGATGACGGGCGCTGGTGCATCGCCGTCCCCAATTGCGTAAGCCCTCTAAAGGTGGGGAGAGAGTTGCGTAGTTCAATTGTGTCCCCTCCCAGGCCGCGGTAGCGCGTGTACCCTGGTCTAGAGTTCCACTCTTCTTCCCTCCTTATTCTGCACCCTCGTGGCAGTAGCGCAAAGTCTCTCACCTGCACCTCGTGACTTGCGGCCGGTCAGTGGCAGGGAAGAATTGCGGTCCCTCCTTGACCACCTGCCAGCTCACTTGTGCTCCAGCAGATGCCACTCCAGCAGCGGGTGAAGACTCCGAGGCCTCAGCAGGCCTAAAACGCATTGCACGCGAGATGCGTGATACTTGGCAGGGTGATTTTCCCGCCGCACACGCGAGATGCGTGCAAAATGGCCGGGTGCGGCAGAAACGCGGGCCACGCGGCATGCGTGGTAAACGGCACTTCGTCGCCGTTGCCGGGAATGGTGTTGCGGCGATGTCCAGCAGTGGTGTTCACAACCACCACGGATCAGCAGGGATGATGAGAGCCAGGCCCCAGCAGAGGGGCAGTGGAGTGGAGCGCGCCGGCTCCGACGATGCTGGAGCAGCACCCAGGACATGCGCGGTAGGCACCGCAGACGAGCGCAGATCGCTCCGATAAGTCTCGGGTGTGCGGGCGAGGGTTGGGCCCCCTCCGCTCGTCGCCAATGTGGTGTTGGTGTGTGGCTAGCCAAATGCAGGCCTGGCTAACGCCCAGTCACGTGCGCAGGGGCAGGACACGCAGTAGGCAGCGACTCAGGCTCACATACAGTGCCAGTCGGAAGTGAGGTGCACGAGCACACGCCTCCCTTTTATTTAGCCCCGCAGGCCACGCCTGGCCTGCGGATGTGGGGATGCGTGTACGTGCATCAACTAGAGTGTAAACAGCATTACAGCTGGGACACGAAAAAAACTCGCGGCGGAGGGCGTAGGGTAGGTAGCGATTTTATTAATTGTCCCGGGCATTAATTTTACAGGTACATTGTGGGAAAACTGTTGGGGGTATTATGGCAGGTCATGAAGTGAAGGAGGCCATTTGTGCCCTCTGTGTGGCAGGCCGGTCGGATTTGCTAAAGCCCGGAGTTCCTGGGGAGGCTTGGGTGGGGCTCGACCTGCCCAAGAGGAAAGCAACGGGCAGTGCATCAGCCGCGGTCCCTGCATGTTTAAGCACCGCCATTGAAGCTGGGAGTAAGGACAGTGCACAAATGTTACAGATTCACTCACCGGTTAAAGAAAGCACACTGAGGTTTCTGCAGCGCCCTCAGTATTATCACATGCTGCCGGGCAGGTTGTTCTAAACCCACAAGGCTTGCCGCATGCACAGCGTGCTACAGCAGGCAGGCGAAGGGTGCGGTCTTAGGGAGGAGCCGGGAGAATAAAGGGAGACCCCCGGTAATACTTCCTTGTCAATTCTGAAGAGCGTTAGGGAGAGGAGTGCCAGGAGTGCTTGTCCTGCAAAGACAGGCTTTTACCAGTTAAAGGAGACGGGCCCTTCCTCGGTGGGTCTGAAGTCAGAATTTACTGTGCCTGATAAAGAAAATATGTTTACGGTGCAAGGCCAGACATTCTTGCTAAGCGCTTCACCCACAATTCAATATGTATGCTCCCAGCTTTGCCTATTGATAATATTGCAGAGAGAGAGGTGGAGGTTTGATAGCAGGCAATATGTGCTCTGCTCAGCAGGGTTTGTTCCTGAGGCAGACCTCCAGTGATGGGGAAGTTCGTTTACAGTCTGAATTTAAGGACTGTGTTAGGCCAGTTAAAGTGCTTTCATGGTCACAAGAAGCTCCCCGGGACACCTCAATTCTAGAGGGCCAATTGGGCAACAATTAATTTTCAGGCAAGGAACAGCAGTAGAACATAGACGGGAAGACGCAGCATGAGATTACTAAATCGGGGGGAGGTCAGTTGGTTTGGGTAGACCGAGACTTTAAGGCAAGTGCTGACAGTAGGTCCACTACTTTAGTGACGCAGAGAGGTTTGGGCACAAATGAAAAGTCAGGCCCAAGCGGTTTGAAGGGGAAGACGCCAGCTTGCACCATGTTGGAGAGGTTTGCTAACAGAGCACGTAGTGGCTTTTTCACGTTAGCCCAAAGGCAGATCTAGAGCGTATTTTCCTTCCACGTCAGAAAAAGCTAAGCCTAAGTCAAAATGTCAATGGAGATTTTATGATGGCGGGGTGGGTGATGGGGAGATTCCGGGTGGGAACTGGGCTGTTTTGGGCAGCGATGAAGAACATTTAAATTGTGCAATGGAAAGCGATGATCTGGAAGAAGGTGAATTGAGGGATGGGGATT
Source organism: Lissotriton vulgaris (assembly GCF_964263255.1). Taxonomy (NCBI): domain Eukaryota; kingdom Metazoa; phylum Chordata; class Amphibia; order Caudata; family Salamandridae; genus Lissotriton; species Lissotriton vulgaris. Next base: position 490,883,756 of record NC_141696.1, read on the forward strand.
GTGGGGCAGACAGGGGAATTTCTATGCATAACAATGGGGATCAAAGGGGTTTGTCATGGGTGGCAAACCAGTGTTCTTAGTCTTTCACTGGCGGTATATAAATAAAAAAAAATTTAAAAAGCACATATGGTAATACTGGACATGTGGACTTCCGAAAGTGGTGGGGCCAACAATGTGATAAGAAATTTTACATGCTATTTAGGATAAGAGACAATGGAGTTTGACTCTAATTCCTGACCTAAGAAATGTTTAAAATACAATCAATAGAATTGATGCCTTTTCAAGTATCATGGACTGTATATTTGATTTGATATGTAAAGTAAGTTTAAATTACATCTCAGACCAAATACTGTAACTCTGTAAATTCAGCGGTATATATTAATTAATAGAGCTGATGTCTGAAATAGAACCATGCAGGGTGCATCTAATGTGACTAGCAATGAGAGCTTTAAAAAAATGTTGAAATTAAGTAATGTAAATCCACAAATGCAGCTAAAGATACTGATTACAGTATGTTTACCTACAGGAATTTTTGAACCACAAGGCAACCACCCAGTGCCGTTGAACAAGAGAGACCAAAAAATCAGTCTTGAAAAAGATGGCACAAAATTGAAATAAAAGCCATCGAAACGCGTCGACGCCACACAAATTACACAATTGAGTAATCAAGCCTTTCCTGTATACCACAAGAATTAAATGTGTCCAGGATTGGTTGTTTGAAGTTTGGATACTCGATGTGCTAAATCTCAATGACAAATTATATTGTCTTTTGTTTGTCTCTCCCCCTTGTTGTGTTTTTTTAATTGATGAACTACATAGTATTGTCTGTTTTGTTTTAAGATTGGTATCTTTTGTTTACAACTCTCGTGTGACTAAGAACTGCGATAATTTTAGTTGGCACATACTTATAGAATGTCAAATTGTTTTTATTATGTAATGTATCATGTTTTTAACATAACAATAAATTTGGTATAATTTTTATACATATATGTTTTGTCATACTTGTCCAACGTGAATGTCCAATATTAACATTTGGGCCTGATTAGCTACTAATCTTGCCAAGGGAAACTTTTTTATTTTACTGAAGTTCGTTTACAGTCTGAATTTAAGGACTGTGTTAGGCCAGTTAAAGTGCTTTCATGGTCACAAGAAGCTCCCCGGGACACCTCAATTCTAGAGGGCCAATTGGGCAACAATTAATTTTCAGGCAAGGACAGCAGTAGAACATAGACGGGAAGACGCAGCATGAGATTACTAAATCGGGGGGAGGTCAGTGGGTTTGGGTAGACCGAGACTTTAAGGCAAGTGCTGACAGTAGGTCCACTACTTTAGTGACGGAGGGAGGTTTGGGCACAAATGAAAAGTCAGGCCCGAGCGGTTTGAAGGGGAAGATGCCAGCTTGCACCATGTTGGAGAGGTTTGCTAACAGAGCACGTAGCGGCTTTTTCACGTTAGCCCAAAGGCAGATCTAGAGCATATTTTCCTTCCACGTCAGAAAAAGCTAAGCCTATGTCAAAATGTCAATGGAGATTTTATGATGGCAGGGTGGGTGATGGGGAGATTCCGGGTGGGAACTGGGCTGTTTTGGGCAGCGGTGAAGAACATTTAAATTGTGCAATGGAAAGCGATGATCTGGAAGAAGGTGAATTGAGGGATGGGGATTGTGGGGCAGACAGGGGAATTTCTATACATAACAATGGGGATCAAAGGGGTTTGTCATGGGCGGCAAACCAGTGTTCTTAGTCTGTTGCCGAAGTCAAGAGCGGACAAAGCAATGGAGCAGGACACATCAAGCGATAGACAACACCAAGTCGGTCCTCAGGATTTTCGCAAACGATCGTCACAGTTACCAAAAAGGAAAGGCAGAATGGTGGGCAGAATGGCAACAATCGGAAAAGCTGCAGAAATTGACAAGATCTATTGGTATTGGGGGGAGAGGGTTTTGGGTAAGGATTTAGACACGAGTAAACAAAACTACTTGCAATCTGAGGTTGTGCTTAGGAACAAATCAAAAGGGTCCGTGCTAGTTGAGGTCAGAAGTAAACACAAAAAAGAGGTAAATGAGAATAAAAACGATAATCAAGACTATGAGAAGGATAAAATTATTCATAAGAAACTTCCTTACATGGGTATTGGTATGCCCTTGGGTTCTCATCTATCGGAAAAGACAAAAAATAGAATTTGGAGACATGATTTTGTTTATGTCTTCAAACTCTTACATAGAGATATTCAAGCCAAGGAGGCTCTAAAGAGGAAGAGTGAGAATTAGCTAAAAAAAACAGGGTTCCCAAAACAATTGAGAATTAGACATCTGCTCTACTTGTTTATGCAAGCATTTATTGTGAAAAGCACCAGAATAGAGAAGTGGCTATGTTTAAGTAAATGGAAATAATTAGAAAGGCACAACTGTATTTTGGTGGTTCAGCCTGGTTAAGTTATGATGGAGAGTTTAAAGCCAGGATGAGTATTTTTAACGACAGACCATGGGGTGATGTTAACTCAGTTGTGGTTACAATGGATGGCTCTTCGCATCCGCCAGCTACAACACACACAGCACTTACCGGCCCTTTCAGTATCATTGCGGGGACAAACACAGGTTTCAGGCGCATGCTGGAACTTTAATAGAGGTTTCTGCAACAGACAATTCTACTGTTACAAGCATGAGTGCTCGCAATGTGGGGGGAAGCATCCACTTACCCAATGTTTTGCGGGCCAGAGGATTAACGACCAAGGGAGAGGTCAGAGGGGAAGAGGCCAGCCATTTCAATTTATAGCAAAGGGCCCATACGCCAATTAAGTTGGAGGTTTTGTCGCGCTGGTTAAAATGTTATCCAGATTCAGAAGCAGCATCCAAGTTGTTTTGGGGATTCAAAGAGGGATTTAAGATTAGTTACCAAGGACCTAGGCAGAAATGGTGTTTAGATATTTTAAGATATTCTAAAATCTGCTATGGAGTTTCCCCAGACTATGCAGCAGAAGCTAAATTCAGAAGTGTCGGCAGGCAGAGTAGCAGACCCTTTCTTACATTGCCCTTTTGGCACAACACAGAGCGCTTTTAGTGAAAATACAATGGGAAACAGTTGTACGAAATAAGATTTGTTTTAAATACAATTGGGATATATTTTCTTTGGAAAATTATGTCCAGGGTACCATATCATGTACTTCAACATGTTCCAGTTAAATGTCAAGGAAGTACACATATTCGGTCAACACGCAACATACTGGTCTGAAGCATGAACACCTGCACCTTTGCATAAACCTGCGTGCACACTTCAGTTTTCCAATCTCGCAGCAGCGTTTCTGTGATCGGTTTACACGATCATACTTTGCACACATATACTCCCTGTTCTGATTTGTCAGGTGCACAGATTGGTATTTCTTTTTAGTAGTTATTGCACATTTTATAAAGCTGTGCCTATGTGAGAATGCTAATAAGAAACATGTTTTTCAATAATTCAAAGCAGTGCTTGTTTTTTTCGTATTCCCAGATAGAATCAACTGCATATAGGGTCACCCACTGATAAAATATGAGCAAATGTGCAAATCAAAACAGAATTCATGAACACAAACTGATGATAAGGCTTGCAAAAACACAGAACGGCGACTGTGTGCTTAAACAGATGTGTATATTCCCATTTTTGTAAGGGTGTGAGATGTTTATGATACGGTCCATGCATATCTCACAAACACTAGGCACTGCACTCAGGAGGAGATAGACAGACTAGCTGGGCAGTTTGGGAAGAATCGAGTCATATGGTGGTGGCACACTGTGCTTTGGAACAAGGGAGACTGCTTTGAGTACCTCAAGAACATCACAAAACCCTATAAAGATAAAGTGTATGCCAGTGCATTGCACTGAGCACCATGCTAAACCTGGGCCACTGGAATTATGAGAGTTTGTGGCTGCAGCATTTTCTGCGTAGTTATGGAATTGCCGCATCTGCAACATAATCCACCATCTACTGCATAATCTGCAGAGTTTAACTAAAAAGATTTGGTTTTATCTTAAGCAGGTCAAAAGTTGCTAAAAACACAGTGACAAGTGTTGCAGCTCAATGGAAGGCCTTTCACAAAGGTTGACTGGTCATCTTTCTGTTGCTGACTGGTGTATTGGAGTGTCAGGACACTGTAGTAGCAGGCTCCAGTGCTGGGGGCCTCTGAATGAGAGACTGACTGAGAGGGTACATGAAGTCTTATTATTCCAGGTGTTAAGTGTCGTAGAGGGGACCAGGTTCCAAGTCACAGCAAAAAACAGGAGTGAGTAGCATTGTAGGCCCCCGCCTGGTTCTCCTACCAGCTCAGCCAGCGGAGAAGAGCAGTGGCTGCCGTAAAGGGCCTACACAGCAGAGCTAGCCTACAATATAAATTCTAGAATTGACAGGGTAGGCATCAAGGTGCGGAAAATAGAACCGAAGTGCACAACTGCTTCCAGCGCACTCACAAATGGAACACAGACCATTAACTTTGCCTGAATGGTGCACAAGCTGAGATGCTGCTCATTGGCCATGTAAAGCAGACTCCTGAAAATAATCTAGCCTCTGTCGCTTACTTACCCCTGTAATTAAGTTAGAAACTGTGATGCCTCCATTACTGCAAACTGAAGGCCAAATCACCCTCATCATAGTAGCTTCCCTCTCACATTTCAACTACTGTGGTTCAGTTCCATTGTACTCCCAGATAAATCCTACTAAAAACTACAATGGATCCATAACTTGGTCGCATTATTCGGTCCGATTAGTGTATCATAAAAACATTAAAATTAATAAAATATGTTGCTACCCATTTGGGTACCATTAGGTAAGTTCCAGGTATTTATTCTATGCAAATGCAACAAAGGCGATCAGATATGGTAGCCCTTAAAGGGGTCTGCTACAGATACCACCAGCATTTATCTACTGTGTGTTTTGCAGCAAGTCTGGGCAGAGACAATCAGGAAAAATAGATCAGGCAAAAATACCTATCATGCCTTTGATATCAAAATAATATGGCATGAACTCTGCTGAAATTCCCCCACCAGATGATGTTATTAAATTTGAGATTCATAAATACAAGCACTGATACATCCAATTGGTCGCGGCCTTGGGACTTTTGGCTTAGACATTTGCTATTGGCGGTCCTGTACAGTATCAGCATCAGGAAGCCTGGCAGCATTGTCAAAATGAAGAAAAAAAAGTCCCATCATTCCAATCCAGCACCCATGCATTACAAAGTATGTGCATGCCAGCGGAATGGACAAGGCACCATTTATTTTTATTTTTTAGGTACTGATCCAAGACTGAGGACACTAATTGGCTTGGTAAATAAAAAAAAATATTTTTTAACATGAAAGCACAAATTAAAAAAAAGTAACAGGGGACTGGATAGAGGGATTTCTTGTCTCTGTGCACTATATCTGTGTGACATAAACGTGCTCTAACACGATACATGAGATTATTGAGAGATGAGGTGCACCGATGGAGGGAGGTAGTGAGGGAATCCATGTAGAAGGAGGTCATGGGCAGTGGGGCAGGAGGTAGTGATGGAATCCATGTAGAAGGAGGTCATGGGCAGTGGGGCACGGTACCAACAAAGATTGCCATACTGGGTGCCTGTAATACAAAATGTAGCCCTGGGATTTTGTGTGATCTGCCCTGGATTCAGAAAGTGAGACACAGTGCCAATCACCCATCCACATTTTATTTTCCATGGTGCAGAGTCCCCTTGCTTACCTCTTTACTTAGATCGTTGTGAACTCTCCAAACTAAGTTTTTTCATGTTCATTTAAATGGACTAAACTGACGAAAATGATATACAGATACCAAAAACCGCATATTGAAATGGAACATAGGCATGCCCCATAAGGTGAATTGGAACCATAGGTAAAATAAAATTAAATGATCTTTAAAAAGCATATTGGATCCTGCAGGTATCTCTGAAACCTATTTATTATAATTCTGAAACCTACAAGATTAAAACAAATGTTTCTTTAACGCATAACCCAAATGCACCTCATAGCACACTGAGGTTGTATATTTCATCACATTTTACAATATGTACCTGGCAGGTTTGACATAGTGGTGTGTACGTTTTCACATACGCTCACACTCTCCTGCCATCATATGAGAACCCTTAGCTGGTTCTAGCTTTTTATCCAAGATAAATGTGCATTCTGGAACTAGTAGTTTTGACCTTAGCTTTTAAACATGGGATCAGAAATCCTGGTTTGCACCCTGCTTTTGGATAAAATGCCAGGAATGACTGACTGTGTCACATGTGACATGTTGGCACCTGTGCACACATATCCCTCCATACTTCTTCACTTTTTGCCATATAGGCTTGCTCTGCTGCTGTGGTGTTCTACCTGTTTGGGTGAGAGATCCTTGCACAGCTGCTGTCACTACAGTACCTGTCTAATGAAGGTGACTGTCATTGCTTGGAGTTTCCCATGGTGTACCACTCTTGTGAGGGATATTTGAAGAACTCATGTTTCCTGGGCTGTATCTGTTTCTTGGGGGGAGTCCTTTACAGCTGCTGCTCATATTTCTCATGTTTAGTGCGAGAGAAGCTTTTACATCTGCTACCCATGCTGGACTTGTCTTGCTAGAGAAGCTTGTTCTGATGCTCAGAGTAACGCACAGATGTGATAGCAATTTTAATGCTGATGTCCATGCTGTACCTTTTCTGTGCGAGGAAAGTTTGCAGTGCTGTTGCTCGTGGTGTGCCTGTTCTTTGTGTGAAGGAAGCTTGCACAGACGTTGCCTCTGCTATGCCTATTTTGCATCAGGAAAGCTTGCGTGACATTGCTGTGCTATTTATCTTTTGTGTGAAGAAAACTTACACCAGTACTGCTTGTGCATGACCTGCATGAGGACATTTTTCTCTCCTTTGCAATGCTGCCACCCGCATAGTACCTGCTGTGGGGGTGTGCATGAAGATTGCACTGCACAAGAGTAAAATATTGAAATAAAGAGGTTATGAAATGAGGGAAACTGAAGTTGAGTGAGCTGAAAAGGAACATTTTGAGTAATAAAAGACAAACAAGAAGGAAGTCGGTGCATGGGAATGAGGGAGGTATCTGTGAAGGAAACAAGTGTGATAGGGGTTTGGAAATAAACAAAAGGGTAAATATGAAGATAATTTGGAAACTGAGGATGCAGAAGCAAGAAGATCAGAGACCGTGCTGACAGTAGCATTGAGAGGTGATAGTGAGACAATGAGAATAAAGGGAAAAGTATGAGATGAACTGAAGAGAGATATTTAGTGGGCAAAGGTACAATTAAATGTAAGAGGGAGGGTGGTATACATATGGGAGAATGTGATGACTGCAAGTTGAAGGTAAATATGATGAGGGATTTGAGAATGAGCTTAGGGTGGCAGTAAAACCTGGAGAGATAGGGGTGAGTGTGAAACAGAGGTATAATGTAGAGAATGAGAGAATCAGAGTTGAAGGTAAGCAGCAAATTGGAAGAGATGGAGTTTCCTAATGAGATACTGAGGTGCAAAGAAACCCAGGAGAAAGAGCAGAGGGAGAAATTGTCAGAACAAGTAGCGTAAGTGTGAGGGATCATGATAGGAGCATGAGAATGAAGAAAATAATCTTGCGTTTGATGAGGAAACTCTAAACAATTTATGAAACCGGAGGACAGAAGTGGAATTAAGAGAGCTGGGAGAGAGAAGAGAACAGGAAGCATGGAGAAGGGTAACTGGGAATGCTAGAGATAAGAACAACAAAGGTAAATGACATCAGTGCTAGTGGGAGGGAGGCCTAAATATGCTGGAAAGGGATGAAAGTGCTTGAAGAATAGGAAATCCGGTGAACTGTTCAAAGCAGAAATGGTTATGAAAGAATGAGGGCTAAAGATGAGTGGCTGACAGGAAAAGACCGATCAAGAAATGTGAGACATTAAAATGACCGGTAACATGGTCCATTGGTGCACGGCAAATTGAAATTTCAGTAGCACAAAGGCACCACTTTTGCTCACTACTAACTTTGAAATGCTCGCAGCCCTGTGAATGTGCCCTGGAATCCCTTCATGTCACCAAGCATGTACCCTTTTTCACCTATAGCTTCATTTTGTAAATCAATAACACCAAAAAACAGTTTTTATATACCCTGTCTCTCTGGCTGCAGTACTTGTTGATTTCCTTTTAGCCATTTGTATCAGTGAAAACCCTGCTGCTAGCTTTGAGGTAGGTTATGAGGGTCAGGTGCTTTAAACCAGCGGGTGGTAGAGTGATCGAATAAGGGGGCCCCCTTGCAGTACATTGCAGGGGGGCCCCCTAAGGTTTTGTTACGCCACTGCAACCAGAAATCAGGCATGTTACTCCCCACACGGCCACCTTGACTTACAAAATGGACCCAAGTAGCACAATCCTCAACTGTCACCGCTGACCGTGCCAAGCGAGCCCAAACCTGAACTCTGTTCAAAGAATAGCCCAACAGGAAAGTAGGCCATCTGGGGTGAACAGGACTACTGAAAATTAATTCCCAAAAAATTCTCAAGTTTACCAACAGCGTATGCTCCAATCCACACAACAACATGCCAGAATCATCCCTAAATCTCTCCAACTACATCTCTGGGGTCTGGGAAATTATGCTACTTTTTCTTTATTGAACAATGTTGTACAGCATGGGAAACCTGTTCAGGCATAAGAAAGGTACAGCATCATCTGGCTCCAACACTCTATACACTTACTTAAATACCAAGAACATACAACCATTCTGATTCTACATTCTGCATTCACTAATACTACAATCATGCTTCAGTTGCACTTTCTAGACATTAACCTGACACCATCATGCACACAACACAGGAACAAATCACCACAATTGACTAAGCCATGTCGAATCAGGTTACTGTCATGCCCCCCAACCCCTGGCACCATAGAAACATGTAGATGACATGCTGAAAAATAGCATAAACCTTATACCAAATAGGATGACCAAGATAGCATCATAATGCTCCCACCCATGTATTGGTGCATATATAAAAAGAAGCATGTTCGGGTCGAGCATAGAACAATTAATACCGACCTCCCGTTCCCAAATTGTGAAAAACAGAGTTTTTCTACACACCCAATCAGACATATTAAACACAAAAAATCTTCCTCTACAAAAATCATTTCGAAACAAACTCTCTACCAGTTACACACACCTAATCACCCAACAACAGACAATAATAACCGATTACCAAGCTAATGACATTTTTCCAGTTCGATTGTCCATCTTCACAAACTCACATAACAGGGTGGCCAGATAGAAAATGTGCCACATGTTTTCATGGTGCCCACTAGCGCTATACACACTTTAATAACAAATAGAGAACATCTCTATCTAAACATCTAAATCAAGAGACTGTATCAAGAGCACAAGTCGTAAAATGTTATGGTGGTGATGAAAAACTGCATTCAAAAAGAATGGAAAATGTACTGGTAGTTTACAAATCATTGTCACCCTTCAAACCCCGCTGCAGATGAATAATGACTCCTGGTCGGTGTTTCTATGACACATTACCCAGACCTCCAGCAGGCTCTTCTTTCCCTGCAGTGTTTATCCCGCACTGTCGAATACCAGCATCCATGTGAGGCACGAACACTGGCTGACCTTTAAAAGCTATGCGACACTGCAACAAATCATGCAAGCCTTCTTCATTCGTGCATATTTGTCCTCATCGCAGTGCTGGCATTATTAAAAAAAAAAATACATACTTCAAAATAGTGATTATTAAGAGCAATAAATACATATATCACAGGTAATCTGCTAGGCGAGCTTAAGCAAAGCATGCAGTGAGGTACATATAGATTCATATAGATTCACTCATTAAAGGGGCCATCCAACGTAAATAAACTCTACTCGGTCATGCATCGCTAACAATCACCAACAACAGACATTCTAGGATGTTGTTTCATGTGGTGAAGTCTACTTGAGCTATCTATCAGGTGTATTGTGCTATCACTCACTGGATGGCTCTTTCAAGAAAAAAAGATATTAAGAGAAAACCTGGGAAGGCGAGGAATTGATTTCTGCTCTGGTTTAACTTGTTCAGGAAGCCTCACTATTTGACAAATGTTGCTTTTTTATCCTCTTGAGCAACAAAAGATTTTTTTACCTAGGCTCTCACAGTAGACTCTACTGCCAAGTGGAACCACAAAGCCATTCCTGACCATCAGCATGATGCATTCTGGTGCCTGTAGTTTTTGCTTGTAACACTGGAAGTCTGGGGTAAAAAATGCCTAGAATGCACATAAAAGTTGGGGTATGTTACACCTACAACGCAACTTTTACGTAGCATTCCGTTACAACGCAGATTTTACAACGCGGGATCCATTACATCGGATGTCATTACAATGCATGGCATTACATCGCAGATGCTATTACAACGCATACTATTACATCGTAAGTATTGGTAAGTATTTAATTTTTTTTTTTTTTAATATTATTTAATTGATTTAATTATTATTAATAATAAAAAAATATTTATTTTTGTTTTTAAATATTATAAATTAAATATATTAATTTAAGTGATTTTTTAAATAAGTATGAGTATAGGAGTATATGTTTTGGGGTACTGAGGTATATGTTTTGGGGTGTTTGGGTATTTATAGGTTTTAGGGCAGGGTTTGGGTTTTGGGGTACAGGGGTGTTTTTAGGTTTTAGGGCAGGGTTTGGGTTTTGGGGTACAGGGGTGTTTTTAGGTTTTAGGGCAGGGTTTGGGTTTTGGGGTACAGGGGTGTTTTTAGGTTTTAGGGTAGGGTTTGGGTTTTGGGGTACAGGGGTGTTTTTAGGTTTTAGGGCAGGGTTTGGGTTTTGGGGTACAGGGGTGTTTTTAGGTTTTAGGGCAGGGTTTGGGTTTTGGGGTACAGGGGTGTTTTTAGGTTTTAGTGTAGGGTTTGGGTTTTGGGGTACAGGGGTGGTTTTAGGGCAGGGTTTGGGTTTTGGGGTACAGGGGTGTTTTTAGGTTTTAGGGTAGGGTTTGGGTTTTGGGGTACAGGGGTGTTTTTAGGTTTTAGGGCAGGGTTTGGGTTTTGGGGTACAGGGGTGTTTTTAGGTTTTAGGGCAGGGTTTGGGTTTTGGGGTACAGGGGTGTTTATAGGTTTCAGGGCAGGGTTTGGGTTTTGGGGTACAGGGGTGTTTTTAGGTTTCAGGGTAGGGTTTGGGTTTTGGGGTACAGGGGTGTTTTTAGGTTTTAGGGCAGGGTTTGGGTTTTGGGGTACAGGGGTGTTTTTAGGTTTTAGGGCAGGGTTTGGGTTTAGGGATAATTAAATTATATTTACCATTTTAAAATATATTTAATAAATTAAATTAATTATTTTACATTAATTACATTTTTTAATTAAATTAATTAAATTAAATAAATTAATATTTTTAATTTAATTTAATTTCATTATAAAAAAATATGTACATTAAACTAATTACTTTTTTTAATTAAATTAATTAATTACAATTTTTAATAAAATTACATTTATTAAATAGATATTTTTTTAAATTAAATTAATGACAATTTTTAAATGTCTTTTAATTAAATTATTTTAAAAAAATTAATTACAATAAACTAAATAACATTTTTAAAAAACGGTATACTTACCTATACTTACGATGTAATGCCATGCGTTGTAATAGCATCTGCGATGTAATGCCATGCATTGTATTGACATCCGTTGTAATGGATCCCGCGTTGTAAAATCTGCGTTGTAACGGAATGCGTTGTAACACAACGCGTTGTACTGACACCAATCCAAAAGTTGGTGCAAGCTACTCTAGCGTGCTAGACCTCTCGCCTGCCTATCAAGTAGCTCTCCATCCAGACTCAAAGACCCTTCATCATTTTCCTTTTTCCCCTGCAGAAAGCTAAATATTGCTGCCTTTGTAATTTATTATGGCTAAATTCCTTATGGTCGATTTCTCTTTGAGGGAGAGAGTTTGTTACTGTCAAGACCTGCACTTTCTTCTCAGAAGTATCCACAGAGATTAAAGACCTACGCATGTTAATTTGGAAAGTGTTCAACATGTTTCTTAGCTATCCTTCATGTGAAATATTTCAGTGCACTTTCCCATTTACTACATTAACGTGAATTCATCTTTGAAGTTACAAGTCGAGGGCTCCTACGGAGTCAACAATGTTAAGAGAAATTATTTTGTAATCACTCCCCAAAGATTCCAATATCTCAAGATTAGTTAGCAAGTTGAACATGGGGAACGAAATAAGAATGTAGTAGATTAATGAGTTCTTCCCATTCTTATATTTGAATTGGTCAGGGATATCATTGGACAATCTCCACTTACAACGATATAACCATTATCCCTATATGCACCTAAGTGATGATTGCCTCTCTTATTTGCTCTACAGGATGGAGGGAGAAGAGGACTTGGTATGTTTAAAGCTTCCTCCTGTTCTGTATCTTCAAACAGGCTGACCGCATAATGGAGTTTGTTTTGTTAAAATTCCCCACAATTATCAATTTAACAATATTCTCTCTTTCTACAATTTTGGGGAAAAAAGAATGAAAGAGCTAATGAGGGATTCAACATTTCGGCCAGGAGACCGATAAATATCAACAAGTGAGAACTGATCAAATTTCGTACCCCCCATGCCCCAGCAACTAAATAGTAAAAATTGTTAAAGGTTTGAAGAATCACTAAAGGATTTATATAACCAGATATAATCTGAGCTGAGGAGAGTAGCAATTCCTCCATTAGCATAACCTTTCCTTTTTAAGCAGGCCAGCTAACAAAATAATTTTCACAGTCAAAAGGAATCTCTCACCAGGTCTTTTGAAGAAAAATAATATCAGCACACAGAAGAGCTAAAGAGCTAAGCTTCTGAGATCTGGTGTAGCATCAAGCTAAATTCCAGGACATATCCACAAAACCCCTGCAACAATTTAGTCTGTAAGGTTATTTATATAGTTGGAACTGTGAGTCCTAGCTAGCCAGTTCCACTTAGACAACTCATCCTTAAGGCAGTCGTCAGGGGCAACATTACCAGATCCCTGGAAAGTAACATATCTCCCTTTTGGCCCAAATGTGATTTTGCGTTAATTTAGTATCATCTAATAAGTCCTCTTTTTGGGCCTTACCATTTTCAGAAGAGCACCATTATGATTGTCCATAATAATGTTGAATCTGTCAGGCTCCTATCTGGGTAGAAGGGAAAGAAGTCTATGTCTTTACTAAAAAGGCAGTTGCAATTTTCTGAACTCAAATTTACAATATCCTTGGAATTAAAAGTAACCCTAGATCTCTTCTCATTTACAGAATTCAATAAATTAACTGAGAAAATAACATTACTCCTTATCGTTCTTAAAAAGCTTATTTCTGATAAACACTTTAATAACAGAGTGATTCAAGTAAGAAATTTCCTCAAAACAATACAACAAAATCAAGGGCCATAGGTGGATCATTCATAACGAAAATAGCATACGGTAGTATTTGAGGAAATCTAGTTGCGAAAAAGGCAAGGGGGCATGTTCCGAGTGAAAGCATCAACAATCTAATTAAGGCCTTAGTGATCGGTTTTCACACAGGTGGCCAAACTCCACTGTCCAGTGGTGAAGTGTGGAGAGGGGTCACCAATAGTGAAAGAGATTGAGATTGATCCAGGGCTTCAGTGACCTGTTTATGATCAGGCGCTTGAACACCACTGTCCGGTGGTAAGGTATGAAGAGCAGTCACCGTTGGTAGAGGAGAGTGAGATCGACTAATAGGACTTGCAGGCTCTGCAGGGCCATCTAAGTGATCAATCTAGAAAGGTGCCTCAAGATCAAATCTTACTTTACTTGATTGCTTTTTTACAAATCTTGTAACACTTCCTCCTGACACTTTTTTTCTTAGCGCTTATTGTCGAAATAGAGGCATTTGTGGTATTAATATTACAGAAGGCCTGCTTTTTCATGGTTAAAAAGAAGCTTGGCAGATAGTTCGAGAATTACCACTGGACATCCCATAAAAATCATCAGGGAGTTTAAATAACTCCTCTAAAAAAGGAGAGTCTGCGTCCGTTTCAAAAGTATTTACTTGGGGAAAGCAAATCTTACTGTAGAACTTAGATAGCGGGCAACCTACTTGAATGCCAGTTTCCTTAAAGTCCCCTGTACGCGCTTCAGATCTTTTCCCAGCCGGCCAGCCTTCTTCTTTAGTGGGGAAGTCTTTAAGAATTACAGATAAAATGTTAAGTATATGGTCTGAGTTATTTGTTTGTTTTCCAAACAAACTCAAAATGAAGGACAACTTTTGTTCCAGAAGACAGCGCAATGCTAAGGAATATTGATTATAGTCCCCAGGGAGAGAAGTAGAGGCATTCAAATTAAGTTCTGGAGATCTAGAGAAATTCGGTACTGAAGATGAGTCAACTAGGAGAGCTGAAAAATAAAGACATTGCTATTTTATTAACTGGCGCAACCACGGTAGTAAGAGTTATAGAAACTGTGGGCATATGACAGTCCAAAGGGGCAAAGCTGGAGGCATATTCTCCGGCAAGGTGTAATCCAGGACTAGGGAGCAGATGCGACAAACAGGTCGATGACTTCCTTGCCAGATCATATTCCTTTAAATGTTTTCTGGAAAGAGGAGTGTAGATCCAAGAGTCCAGTGTAACTTGGAGTACCATTTCTTTTAGACTCTACCCTGGTATTAGACCCAGAAAGTTTAAGAAAATAAGAAGGAATAGAGGAGAGCCATTTTAAAGCTCCAATGTGATTAGATGTATTTCTAGAGGTTTTGATTTAGTTTTCTGGCAAGTTCTGGTTAAGATTTGCCTCTGTGACCTCAAGTCTTTTGCAGTCACTCGAAGAGGAGGAGGCCGGAGGTATTTACTAGTGCTTTGGGAACTTCGAGGCTCTTGTCAATATTGCCACCTGGCCACAAAAAGTGCTCCTCCCGGATAGTGAGGCAAAGGTTAAAGTTGCCCTCCCCTGCTTCCTTTCAACCCCTAAAATCTCCTTCCTACCTCCGAACAGCTTTGGGGCCACATTCTGAGGAGATTCCAAAAACTAGGGAGGTTGTGGGGCAGAGTATGTCAGAACCCACATCCAGCCGAAGAAGGGTCTGGTGATGTGGCCCAGCACGATCACATCCTTGACCTAATAGAAAAAGAACTAGAGGTTGGGCAAAGGGCATGGGACAAAGAAAGCAGGAAGAGTGGTGTTGGGCAGGGAAGCAGGATCAGCTGCCCTCCACTATGGGAGAATCCAAAGTGGAAAGCACAAAGGTGTAAGACCATCGGCAGGCACGCCGGTTCCTCTGGCTAGCACAAGCCGCACCAGCCTGATTCTCTGTGCTGCACGAGACGCTGCAGCCTAGTACTTACTACCATGCTTCACCTTGGGGCAGGGGCAGCTCATCTGTAATGGAGCGTCACCCCACTCATCAGATTGAGTAATAGAAAAATAAAATGATAATGAAACAATATCATTTAATTTTTCTGTGACTGGCTCTGACATCTGGTATTAAAGACAATGGTCCTAGACCTAGATTTATGATAGTGCAGATGAAGCTTACAATTTTGATTTCCTATTTTGAGCTTCCTTTACTTGCTCACAGTATTCAATATAGTTATTAAACTAAAAATGCAACAACCCAGACTTACATGTCGGGGAAACAAACACATTTTATTCCACCAAATTGCGTAATAATTTGGAAAGTCAATGACTTTTTTTGACACTTTTGGTACATCAAGAGGATGCTCATAGGGATGTGCAAAAGGATAGGTGCTCAAGAGTTGAAAGGGTGAGTGAGAAGAGAAAAAGTTAGTGACATTTTAAAAATACAAGGAAAGAACATGTACTGGTTCATTGATTCCAGTAGCTAATATATTGGCCACATTTAGTATTTACACATAGTATTCTTTCACTAATGTATCACAGTCAAAGTCTAATATAGCACATTTTCAAGGTTCAAGCTATACGTGGTCCAAAACGGTATATAGGAGCGTCGACGTTTCGACCTGGCGTAATGCTTAGGGGTTAGTGGGTTAGCCTGCGGGTCTTCTTCAGGATGGGAAGGCAACCTCAGTACCAGAGGGGTGTCAGACTCCCATACAGTGATCAGGGCAATCAGTGTATTCAATACTTGATGCAGCGCATCTTCGGTAAACTCCCAGGTATCTCAGGTTTAGGTAGACCACACGTATCCATCCGTGGATGCTTCTTGATCCCATTTGTGAGTGTCTTGTCCTTAGCATCAATTGTTCAATGCAGTGACTGCACCTGTATCGCAGTTCCACCCGTAACTTTTCAAAATTCCATAAGGGAGGGCGGTGGCCTCATCCCAAGAGGAAGAGTAGGAAGCTTCTTGCTGGGTTCTGCCGGTGTGGTAACTGTACTCGCGGGAATGCTGGAGTCTACACTTCCGCCTTCGGGATGCTACATCTGGGCCGGGGGAGGCCAGTACAGGCAGGTGGTGGACACTTCGAAGTGTGCATGTATGTTTGGCAGGCCGTCTTAGGCTGGCCAAACATACATGCACACTTCTATTTCTCCAGCCCAGCTATGTTCACAGCTGGTTTGCAGAAAAGCCAAAGGGTGCACAACAGTGTCTGGGCTGCAGAGCAGGCCACTCAGACCTATCCTGGCACTGCTCTCCCAGCAGGAGAGAAGTGATAGGATTGGCTGAGCAACCTCTACCTTTAACAGACTGCTGGGAGAGCTGAGGCTGCGGCAAAAGGTGAGTTTTTAAAAGTTATTATTTTCTCTTCCCTGTCCCCTCCGCCACCTCCCCCACTCGACCGTTTGTCCCCTGCTGTCCCCCACCTTCCTGTTGTGACGTCCGCCACTGCCTTGGGCACCTCCCAGAGCTTTGTCTCCCGCTCCAGTATCTGGAAGCGCATCTGCAAACTTTACTGTGCTACCCTCAAAACCCTGTGCCTTGCTACACTCACTGCTTGTTCTTCTCCACTGAACCACAACTCTAGGCTACCAGGCTCACCAGTTCAATACAGAACGGCAAACGAAGAGTGAAGATAGGAAACTTGTGTCACCTGTTGCGCTGCTTGCACAAAGTTGATTCTTGATTAAATAAAACTGTTTGCCTGCAAATAAAAACCACGATGCAGGGCAACAATGAAGCAAAATTATGCCAATTTCAGAGGTTCCTTTTACTGGATATGCTATGTTGGACAGTACTTGTATTGCCTACAGCTACTCCAAAGAGTGTTCATGCATGTGCCCAGCAAGTGATTAGACGAGAAGGCAAAAGCTAGATAAAGAGTAATGTCTTCAATCTCCTCCATAACACCTTAGGGTCACTCAGAGCACATAACTCCAAAAAGGGTTGGTTCCAGGCTATGGCACCCATCCGAGAGTGGGAGCTGCCACCAATCCTCTGCTTACGAAACCTGGGGACACATTCCATAAGCTTGGTGGATGAGCATAACTGCCTAGCAGGAACATAAAACCGGAGTCTTGCTCTCAGATATGTCGGGCCATATCCTTAGAGAGTGGCATGAACAGTTACCAGAGATTTAAAATTCACCCTCTCTTTCACAGGCAAACAATGTAGGCCACGGAGGTGTTGCATAACGCGTATCCTCTTAAAGAGGTTCAGTAGTAGTCTTGCTGCAGCATTCTGAACGACCTGGAGTTTATTCAAAAGATAACCAGACAAACATACAGCGCATTGGTATAGTCAATGCGGGATGCGATCAAGGCCTGGGCGACCGTATTCTTTTATATATATTTAACACTTCTTTTTCTTCTGAGGGCGAAAGAGGCCAAACACACTCGCTTCCAACTTTATATGCTTAAAAAAAGTCCTCTCACTCCTGCAGACCCACCAACAAAGTCAAATTAAAAGAGCTCTGTTAGGACACCAGAAGTTGCAAAATGTGGGACCACACAAAACACACTTGAATAGTTTTGAATTAGCTTCTGGTGGAATCCAAAGTCCTATGCATCATGGAAACCACTGGGAAAAAAAGGTGTTCGTATGTATCTGGCTCACACTTTATGACTATATGTGCCATCCAAACTGTAATAAACACATGATATGGCAGCCAATGCTCCAGAAACAAAAGAATTCAGGCAATACTTGCAAAATGCAATACGCAAAATGTAAAGCATGATAGTCTTTAGAAATTGGATTTTCGGAGCAGAATTTGACGTTTTTCCAAAGCACCTGAAAACCCCAACTATCCATATTGATAACGATCTCCATCTCAACAATTTCATTATAACAGTTTAAGATACTCGTGCTTTGTTGAACAAAATACAAAAACCCCTTGTTGGACTTGGCCCTTCTGGCAGGTTCACCCCTGAACTTTTTGCCTAGTGATTTCTGGTCTTTGCGCACTTTGACACTGTGGCGCAGTGTAAAGTGCGTCCTCTCCCTGAGTGCATGTGTGAGATTGGCCTGCTCTCCCATAGGAATGCATGGGGAATGTCTGTGTCCCTGGTAGTTCCTGATGCGTGAGGCGTGCATGGTCAAGCTTGGTATGTGCGAACTCGTGAGAGTGAATGCTGCGCAATGGTATGTGCGGTGTGCAGGTGTCTTGTGCGGAAGCGCCACTTCTAGACATGACTGTGTATGTGCTGTGAAGGTGCTGGCGTGTGATTGGCTGGAGCTGGCTGGGATGCCAGGCTCCAGGAGTCTGTGTGGGTCTGCCCCGGTGGTGAATGGAGAGATTAGCATGCTGATGTGAGGGAGGGGCTGCGCCTGTGTCCTGAATGGGGCTGGGTTTTCCCCACACAATGCTGGCTCCGCCCCCTGTGGTGCGACTGATGACCCTAGCCTGCCTGATGAATGAAAGGGGTGGTTGGGCCATCAAGGGTACTCCAAAACCAGCTGCGACTGGTTCTCCCCCCACCCTGCACCTAAAGACAAAGGGAAAAGGTGTATAAAAGAGGGGCTGTGACCCCAGAAAATGTTCTTGTTCTGACACTTGAATCCTGCCAGGGGCATGCTGCTGCTTGGGCCCAGGGGAAGGCTTGCCCCCCCTGGGCCCTGCCCAGCCCCTGGACTACTGCAGCCCTTGGACCCCTGAAGGACTTTTTGTTGCTCTCTGTGCCTTCCTAGCGCCTGGGAGCGCTGTATTTCTTTCCTAGCGCCTGGGGGCCCTGGATTCCTTCACAAAGTGCCTGGAAGCGCTTTTTCTTTACTCTAGCGCTTGGGAGCGCTCTATCTAGCCCTTAGCGCTGAAGGCGCTTTATTTTGCTTTGCAGGTGCCACCCTGCTTATGGCTGCCCACGGCTCATTTTGCCGATTTTCGGAGCGGGTGCCACCCCGCTTATTTGCCCTTTAATGGACCTCTAGCGAGTGCCCACCTCGCTGTACAATTTAATTAAAGCCGGTGCCCACCCGGCATTGCCCCGTGTTCACCGCCGCAGCCGCGGGCAAAACAGGAAGTCAGGCGGTGTCGCGCCTGACTGTAGGCGGGACTTCCGGTTTGCTAAAGGAAGTCCCGCCCGCTGCCGTCCTCTGATTGGCCGTGGCGCCCGGCCGGAGAAGAGGAGCCCGGAGCCTTGAGGGCTCCACCTGCCAAGTCCCGGTCCCGAGATGGGGGACCGGGTGAAGATGCCGGATGTTGCGTGACGGGGCTCCCAGAAGTGAGGGGAGCCCCGGAGGCGGAGTCCTGCGCTGTCCCCGGAGAGGGGACACAGAGAGAAGGGACGCCCGGAGCCCGGTAAGGAGGGGGGCCTCGGGACTGTCCCTGGTTGTTCTTCGAGCGGCCCCACATGATAGCGGGCCGCTCCAACGATGTGGCCATACCTGTTCCCAGTGGCCCGTCACCCCGGCACTATTTATTTAGAGCCCACGAGGCTCATTGGGCATGTGTACTTCGAGCCTGAGAGGCTCCACCCGTATCTTAACTCCTCGAGCCCTGAGAGGCTCCCCTGGGCCCCACATTGCTTCAAAGCCCATGAGAGGCTCGTTGCCCAGTTTGGCCATGTCGAGTCCCCAGAGGGGGGACTCCGCTTGCCCCCGCCTTGTCCTCGAGCCCTGAGAGGCTCCAACGTTGGCTGCAGTTCATGGAGAGCCCGAGAGGCTCAGGGGGCATTTCCTGTCTTACGAGCCCAGAGAGGCTCAAGTGCCAGACCTTTGTTTTGAGAGCCCTGAGAGGCTCTCCCTTTGCATATTTGTTTTCAGAGCCAGAGGGCTCCAACCTATTGCGCAGTTTTGCTTCCTGAGGGGCCAGTGAGGGCCCCTGGCGCCGATATGTTTCCAGTTGCCCAGCAATTAGTGGGCAGCTGCACCGTGTAGGTCTTTTCTTTTCTAGGGACATGTTCTGGACTTTAGGAGTGAGGCGCACTCCTTCATCCCTGGCCTTTCCCCAGCTGCGCAGCACTTAGTGCCAGCTGCAGCGTTTAGGCCCCCCTGTTCTGTCCCTCAGCTGCCCAGCAAGTAGTGGGCGGCTGCTACGTTTAGGTTTTGCGCAAGTGGCGCAACCTGGACCCTGGACTTTGATGTAAGTTCATGTTAATGTGATTTCTGCAAAGTGCTCTTTGCTGCACCGCTGAATGTGTTGTTGATACATCATGTGCCTTGTTTCTCTTGCACCTCTGAATGTGTTTTTATGCGTCATGTGCTTTGTCCTTTTACACCGCTGAATGTATTGTGATGCATCATGTGTTTCCTTTCTTACACCCCTACAGGTATTGTAATACTTAGGTGGTTGTTTTCTCCCTAGTGCAGGTGGTACTAGCGAGGCCCAGGTCCCTAGTGTAATCTCCTAAGATAGTGAGGGTTGCATAGGTGGTGCTCACCTGGTACCAGTAGTGACTGGTTGTATGTTATCTTTGTGCTACAGTTTTACATCCTAAGTGCTATTTTTAAAAGTGTTACTTCTAAAAGTGCTGATTCCTGACAGTGGTCCAGGTGGCCCTGTCTTGTAAATATCCCCTGTAAATTCTGCCCGTGCCTCTGGCACAATGTAAAGTGTGTGTTTTATCTAATGTATGTTTATTGGAATACAAAGGCTATTTTTATATAACCTTGTGTGGAGTTTCCTTTGTGGTGGGCCTTGGGTGTTGTTGCTGGGGTGCGTGCGCAAATACTTAACTCATATCGCCTCCAAGTTTAGCCTTGCTGCTCGCGCCACGTTACCTAGAGGGCGAGTAGGGGTTATCTTGGCGTGTAACTCCCTTGCCCTGACCTTGGGAATGGTGATCCCTGACTGACCTCGACGCGAGTCTTGGCCAGCCAGGGTCCCGTTTCTAACATTGGACGCAGCGGTGAGGATGAGGATTTGTGTTTGCGTTGTACCACAGTGGCAACTGGCCACTACAAAACTCTGCATTTTAGATGACCACATTTTTGGGGATTATTGTATGGTGCTTTTGCTAAAAATGTCATTTCTGTGGAAATGTGTTTCTTGTGCACTTTGAGTTAGGTGTCCCTAGCTCGGGAGGGTAGATCATCCCCCTAAGTGCAGTGTGTTTTCTGGATTCACCATGAGGGTGGGATCCAGTGGTGGCAGCATAAATGTGTTCAGTGCATGTGTCCCCCGTCCCTGCCCTGGAGTTATGGTACCTGTGTCACGTGTGGTCAGGTTGAGAAATCAGGGGTGGTAGAAACTGCCTTACCAGTCTGGGGAGGGGTGTGTGTGGATGAATGGTGTGTGGCACTGGACATGTGTGTGAGTTCTCTGGATGGGGAGCTTGCTGAATGCTTGTGTACTCGTGTTTTGCTCAGATACCTAAAGTTCCGTGTGTTAAACTTTTCCCAAGAACGTCTGCAGACAGTGGAGCCTGCTTTTGATTTCTGTGGTCTATTTAGAGACAGATGTTTGGAGTTGGTAATGTTCTGGGAGGAGAGAGGCATAGGGGATGGAGTGATTCCAAAAGGAGTGGCTGAGGTGTCTTCCAGCCCAGTGTGGTGGAAGAGGTTAAGTGTAGCCCAGCTAGGTCTCGGTGTAGGGGCTCACGTCCTGTCTCAAGAGGAGAAGGAGTGGGTGGGACTGCATGTCTCCAGGTGCCCGAAACCCAGTGTCAGGGCCTGGAATGTTTCTGCAGGGAACATCAGGTCGGGGGCCTAGGCTGTACCAATAGGTCATTTGAGGAAGATCTCCCAGAGTGTTTGAAGAATGTAGAACATCAGTGAACATGATTTCATGGGTGGGCCTGAAGCTCATGGGAGTTTCCCCTGCCCCTGTGCTATTGTGTTAATTGTTGGGGAGTGACCCTAAGGAAAGGTTCTGGTCTTCCAGCCCAGTGTGGTGGAAGTGGCTCGGAGGAGCACAAGCCTGGTCTTCGTAGTCTGGGTGTTTTTTTACTTAGGAACACCAGGTGAGGGAGCCTAGCATGTCCGTATGGAGCGTCCTTGTAGGGAGATCTCCCAGCATGGAGAGAACGTGGAGCGCCTGTAAGCAGGGCTCTAGTAGTTCTGTTATCTGGCAGTACCGCTCCAGTTGGGAGGGTGCAGAAGTCCAGATGGAGGGGTGCGAGGGGGATAGATTCCCCAGTGGAGTAACCAGTGGGTCAGGGGCCAACCAGAAGGGTTGTGTCGCCAGGGAGTGACCAGGGTGATGCCACTTCTGTCCTGAGTGTCAGGAAGACTTGTACACGACACATTAGTTATGTGTCACCCTCAAGGAAGTCCTGGTGCGCCAGGCATCTGACCAAAGGGGTACGTCCCTCGGTTGGGGAGCCAGTAGCCGGTGTTTCCGGATCTGGGCGTAAGGGCAACTGTATGTAGTGTCCTGAAGGAACTCCTGCCTGAAGAGAAGGAACCGGGTAAGCTGTATGGGGGATTGACCTGCAGTGGTTGCCTTGCTGCTGAAGGAGGAGTGAATTCGAATCCCAGGTGGTAGACCAGTTAAGGGAGCTGTGACTCTGTCATGACCAGCCTGGTGTCCTGGAGGCACCGCACTGAGCCGCGTCTGCCTTTGGCCGCGCAGCCTATGCCGCTCACCGTCCCCGTCTCGACGCGGTCCGTGAGCCGCCGCCTGCGCCGCACCTGGCAACCCGCAAAGTGCAACGCCTCACTACACCGATCTTGTGCTGGTCTGACCGTGGTCACTGCTGCTGAGGGAGTAAAGGTCCCGAACTGGTGGGAGAGTTGTGTTCTGGAGGGTGCTTCAGAAGTAGAGGTAGGGTGGGGCATTCTTGTCCGTGACCTCTGGTCAGCCTGAGGGTGCGGACCCTAGGTTGGAGGATCAGTGGTAGTTTGGAACTACACTGAGAAAGGGAGTGGAGAATGGCTATGTAGGCCAGGGGTTACCACCCCCCACTCTGTGGATTAGCAAGGACCAGTGGTATCTGGGTGGCCTAGGGCCTGGTCCTAGCCGTGGACAACTAAGGAGTACCAGTGGGGTAGCCTAGTTGGGCCTGTTTTTTTTTTTAGTATGTGCTTGTCTTTTGGATAAACGTGGCGTAGAACCGGAGGGTGTCCCTGCAGTGCGGGCCCGCGTCCGTGTTCTATCGCCCCAAGCAGGGAAGTCCATCACGGTGGTGATTGTTCTCCCCTGCGTTTTGGCTGGAAGGGGGTTGTGTTGGACTTGGCCCTTCTGGCAGGTTCACCCCTGAACTTTTTGCCTAGTGATTTCTGGTCTTTGCGCACTTTGACACTGTGGCGCAGTGTAAAGTGCGTCCTCTCCCTGAGTGCATGTGTGAGATTGGCCTGCTCTCCCATAGGAATGCATGGGGAATGTCTGTGTCCCTGGTAGTTCCTGATGCGTGAGGCGTGCATGGTCAAGCTTGGTATGTGCGAACTCGTGAGAGTGAATGCTGCGCAATGGTATGTGCGGTGTGCAGGTGTCTTGTGCGGAAGCGCCACTTCTAGACATGACTGTGTATGTGCTGTGAAGGTGCTGGCGTGTGATTGGCTGGAGCTGGCTGGGATGCCAGGCTCCAGGAGTCTGTGTGGGTCTGCCCCGGTGGTGAATGGAGAGATTAGCATGCTGATGTGAGGGAGGGGCTGCGCCTGTGTCCTGAATGGGGCTGGGTTTTCCCCACACAATGCTGGCTCCGCCCCCTGTGGTGCGACTGATGACCCTAGCCTGCCTGATGAATGAAAGGGGTGGTTGGGCCATCAAGGGTACTCCAAAACCAGCTGCGACTGGTTCTCCCCCCACCCTGCACCTAAAGACAAAGGGAAAAGGTGTATAAAAGAGGGGCTGTGACCCCAGAAAATGTTCTTGTTCTGACACTTGAATCCTGCCAGGGGCATGCTGCTGCTTGGGCCCAGGGGAAGGCTTGCCCCCCCTGGGCCCTGCCCAGCCCCTGGACTACTGCAGCCCTTGGACCCCTGAAGGACTTTTTGTTGCTCTCTGTGCCTTCCTAGCGCCTGGGAGCGCTGTATTTCTTTCCTAGCGCCTGGGGGCCCTGGATTCCTTCACAAAGTGCCTGGAAGCGCTTTTTCTTTACTCTAGCGCTTGGGAGCGCTCTATCTAGCCCTTAGCGCTGAAGGCGCTTTATTTTGCTTTGCAGGTGCCACCCTGCTTATGGCTGCCCACGGCTCATTTTGCCGATTTTCGGAGCGGGTGCCACCCCGCTTATTTGCCCTTTAATGGACCTCTAGCGAGTGCCCACCTCGCTGTACAATTTAATTAAAGCCGGTGCCCACCCGGCATTGCCCCGTGTTCACCGCCGCAGCCGCGGGCAAAACAGGAAGTCAGGCGGTGTCGCGCCTGACTGTAGGCGGGACTTCCGGTTTGCTAAAGGAAGTCCCGCCCGCTGCCGTCCTCTGATTGGCCGTGGCGCCCGGCCGGAGAAGAGGAGCCCGGAGCCTTGAGGGCTCCACCTGCCAAGTCCCGGTCCCGAGATGGGGGACCGGGTGAAGATGCCGGATGTTGCGTGACGGGGCTCCCAGAAGTGAGGGGAGCCCCGGAGGCGGAGTCCTGCGCTGTCCCCGGAGAGGGGACACAGAGAGAAGGGACGCCCGGAGCCCGGTAAGGAGGGGGGCCTCGGGACTGTCCCTGGTTGTTCTTCGAGCGGCCCCACATGATAGCGGGCCGCTCCAACGATGTGGCCATACCTGTTCCCAGTGGCCCGTCACCCCGGCACTATTTATTTAGAGCCCACGAGGCTCATTGGGCATGTGTACTTCGAGCCTGAGAGGCTCCACCCGTATCTTAACTCCTCGAGCCCTGAGAGGCTCCCCTGGGCCCCACATTGCTTCAAAGCCCATGAGAGGCTCGTTGCCCAGTTTGGCCATGTCGAGTCCCCAGAGGGGGGACTCCGCTTGCCCCCGCCTTGTCCTCGAGCCCTGAGAGGCTCCAACGTTGGCTGCAGTTCATGGAGAGCCCGAGAGGCTCAGGGGGCATTTCCTGTCTTACGAGCCCAGAGAGGCTCAAGTGCCAGACCTTTGTTTTGAGAGCCCTGAGAGGCTCTCCCTTTGCATATTTGTTTTCAGAGCCAGAGGGCTCCAACCTATTGCGCAGTTTTGCTTCCTGAGGGGCCAGTGAGGGCCCCTGGCGCCGATATGTTTCCAGTTGCCCAGCAATTAGTGGGCAGCTGCACCGTGTAGGTCTTTTCTTTTCTAGGGACATGTTCTGGACTTTAGGAGTGAGGCGCACTCCTTCATCCCTGGCCTTTCCCCAGCTGCGCAGCACTTAGTGCCAGCTGCAGCGTTTAGGCCCCCCTGTTCTGTCCCTCAGCTGCCCAGCAAGTAGTGGGCGGCTGCTACGTTTAGGTTTTGCGCAAGTGGCGCAACCTGGACCCTGGACTTTGATGTAAGTTCATGTTAATGTGATTTCTGCAAAGTGCTCTTTGCTGCACCGCTGAATGTGTTGTTGATACATCATGTGCCTTGTTTCTCTTGCACCTCTGAATGTGTTTTTATGCGTCATGTGCTTTGTCCTTTTACACCGCTGAATGTATTGTGATGCATCATGTGTTTCCTTTCTTACACCCCTACAGGTATTGTAATACTTAGGTGGTTGTTTTCTCCCTAGTGCAGGTGGTACTAGCGAGGCCCAGGTCCCTAGTGTAATCTCCTAAGATAGTGAGGGTTGCATAGGTGGTGCTCACCTGGTACCAGTAGTGACTGGTTGTATGTTATCTTTGTGCTACAGTTTTACATCCTAAGTGCTATTTTTAAAAGTGTTACTTCTAAAAGTGCTGATTCCTGACAGTGGTCCAGGTGGCCCTGTCTTGTAAATATCCCCTGTAAATTCTGCCCGTGCCTCTGGCACAATGTAAAGTGTGTGTTTTATCTAATGTATGTTTATTGGAATACAAAGGCTATTTTATATAACCTTGTGTGGAGTTTCCTTTGTGGTGGGCCTTGGGTGTTGTTGCTGGGGTGCGTGCGCAAATACTTAACTCATATCGCCTCCAAGTTTAGCCTTGCTGCTCGCGCCACGTTACCTAGAGGGCGAGTAGGGGTTATCTTGGCGTGTAACTCCCTTGCCCTGACCTTGGGAATGGTGATCCCTGACTGACCTCGACGCGAGTCTTGGCCAGCCAGGGTCCCGTTTCTAACACCCCTCCAGCACCCTGACAATCACCACAATCCCATTGTTTAGTGTAGCCCAGAGTTTATCAAGAAATAGAAAACAGCGAGTACAGAATTATGCTAAATCATAATTCTATTCGATGAATGACACGTGTATGTTTTCTAGTGCCTGTCTTCTCACCTCTTTGTACAGTAGTTGGGTTTTATTTTGTATTCGTTCTACGATAAGGCCGTCCTTTCCAAAACAAGTACTGTACTTCGCATCAAGATGGTAGGTACAAAAGCTATCACACCAGTGTCCAGCAAAATGGCTCGGCGCGTCAGACACTTGCTGCTTGTCCCACCAGTAGGTCATAAGTCTGAAGCACAGCCACATGCCAGTTCAGCATTTCATTATTCTGAAGTCGGTCAACTGAGTACCAATCTAAATACGGTTTGTAGTATTT
The DNA here is from genome assembly GCF_964263255.1 of Lissotriton vulgaris. NCBI lineage: Eukaryota > Metazoa > Chordata > Amphibia > Caudata > Salamandridae > Lissotriton > Lissotriton vulgaris. The sequence continues at coordinate 490,910,507 of NC_141696.1, forward strand.
AGAGGTGGCAAAATTGTCATAATAAGTACTGTACAGTACCAAGTCATTGTGATTACAATGGATGGCGTGCCAGCAAAAGATGTTTGAATGGTGAAGCAAAGACTCCGCTTTTGCTGTATGGTTATCACATATATTTACAGAGGAGTGCATGGCAGTGATACTGCGGCAGTCGATGCCGAAGACTATCTATACAGGTAAGAGGCAGGCAGTGAACACCAGTTAAATGGACTAGGATTGTCAACCAACCTCCATCTACAGTGGCTGTGTACATTTGCATATATCTGTAGGTATACTATTCACTGTCACAACGATTATGGCAGACATCAGGAATCAAGGGTATATATTGTGTATTGTATTATGTTTAGGTCTCCATGAAGCGACCATGTCATCATTGTGATAGGCGGTATGCGTAATGTTCTAATATAAGGCTCCCAAGTTTACCATTCTTACTGATATTTACAGATAAATATTGACGGGAAACCATCTCATTTCAGCTTCTGCCGTACAGCTTGAACTCGTCATTTGATTATTCGTACCTGTCTAACTCGCTTTTTCGAACTCCCGACTCTGAAGATGCCCACTGTCTGCAGACCTGCAAGGGAAGCACATCAACAGCCTGTTTAATTGGTTAGAACTCTGTTGGAAGAGACATCAAACCACAACATGATCGGATGGATGAACTCAACTGTGAAGAAAAAGGCACCAATGCGCCCCATTGTTTCCCAAGGGTAACCTTTCCTCCTGAAATGCCAACACAATTTATCAAGTGATTAAGCACTCCATCAAAAGTGGATTGCCCTTCAGCCATGTACAAAATCATATAATACTTTTTATAATGCCATGCCATCATTTGCATTAGGTAAACTATGCAGAAATCACCGAGGTCCTTGGAGTAGCCTAGATCAAGATGTACAATCAGTGACCACAAAGAGCTTATATTGCAATTCTAATTACAAAAAAGCCAACCACTAATTTTTTTGTTAGTTCTCCATCAATGCAGCAGTTATGCTCAGCCAAGTGCGCTAAGTGTTCCATTTAACATGATTGCCCCCTTGGCTTATGAAAATGTCATAAAGAAACAAAGCACTAATATTTGATTTTTTTTTTAGGGGTCCTTCGGTTACATATTTATTCTGATATTTTTTTAATCTTTTTTATCGAGTTTAAAGATTACAACAGTATATCCAAATGCAGCAGACACTTCAGATATGTAAATGTAATTAGCATATCCACTCAGCATCTACCGAGAAGACCTTACCCCCTACTATAATTAAAATCAAGTCAGCATACATTGTATGTTCATTCGGCCATATTGGATTGTTCCCACCAGGGGTTACTGATCTTTTCATATTTCCTCAGGCAAATTCCTGCCTTATATATGGTTTCTTCTGCTGTGACAGTAGTACAGATGGAGCTGCTTTGCTCTCATTTCTGTTTATATATCTCCCAAACTTGCTCCCCTATTCTTGATGGGGTTTCTTAAATTTCTGCATGATTTTTAACTCCCCCCTATGCGAGTTAACTAAACCAGAGCAAGAACATCTCATCAGTTGCCAGTCACATTATATCAAATGGAAAAAGATTCTGGTTTACCGGGACTCTAAACTGCCGGAAATCTCCCTACTACGGAAGACCAAGTTCTCACTAAATTAACGTGAACATCTGAAAAGAGTGTATGCTGGGAGAGTTGTGTCTGTAAATAATAAGTCCCCCACCATGTCATGCCCTACAACTTAGTTTGGTTACGATAAGGGAGTTTTAGGCATTCTGTTCTCGAAATCCATATCCCTTCAGCTAGTTAACACCAGGATCGAACATGCCTTAATGAAACATAAGGGGTTTCAACAGCTGTCAGATCAGTTTAAGCTCTCAAAGGTGCCAGGTCTAAATTTCTTGCCAACATACCAAGGGTACTCAATGATTTTGCAAAACCATATTTATGATCAGCGGCAACTGGAACAAGACACTTGACAAGGTGACTGATTGGTCTGGCAGCTGAGATTGATCGCAGCAGGGAAATGGACTTCCCAGAAACTTGATGCAAGACTTTGCCTTATTAGATCCTTGGGGGATGCCTCAACTCAAACACACCAAATGAGCTTCTCTTTGCTGTGTGTATGGTACCTGTATTACATTTTTACAGGTCTGTACTCAAACACTGTAAGATATCTCAGTCCATTGCTCCTCCATTATTTGGTACTCAAGCCCTCAACAGTGAAACATTAGTACATGAAAAGTTCTTGGTACAAGCTTCCAAAGAAAAAAAAAACCTGCTTCAAAAGAACATGGTCTAAATCACTAATAATGAGGGCTCACTCATGACTGCTTAGACAATTTAGGTGGCAAGTAAATCTTGCATCAGAAGTTCCATGAGGAAAGACTCGGCATGCCGAGAAGGAAGGATGCAAACACTCTGCCTCCCTGTCTCTCTTTCTAGTTAAGATTAAGTTTGTCCTTGATACTACTTACCGCACGACAACTAGAGAGGACGACCAAGTAGAAGAGGGCATTCAGGTGAGGTTGAAGATGATGCAGGCGCTCCTGGGCGGGGAGGCCTCCGGGGCAGGACAATACCTGCATTCCTACTATGCGATATAAGTGTAAGACTACGCTGCTGAGCATTGTTGAAGAGAACGTGATATCATGGGATGATTACAGTTTTTTAATGTTATCAATATTATGTAACGTGGGGGGGGACATAACATTATTATTTCATTAAAAAATATGGGTATTTGAGTAGTAGTTTCAGTGTAAAACCTGGAAAAATAAATATCAAAAATAAATATCAAAACCTGAATGTGCCTTGTTTCAACTTAAATGGGGACACTATGAGCCTGGAGAGAAAGTGGGGAGGATGCTGGCAGCACAACTTTGATCACGCGACACTATTAAATATTCCAGCTATCCAGAGTGCAATCTTTTTACACATCGATGGATACCATAAAAGAGTTGGACTTTGTTGGCACTCTACATCTCTGATGCTTCAGACACCGCTCTCTCACATCCTGGAATGGGGCAGCAAGGGGAGATGGCCATCAATGACGGGTAGGAGGCAATGTTTCAGTTAAGGGTGGGGAGTTCTAGTTAGGTGGCTGGGTTATATGCGGACTAGTAATCATTAAGATTTGTATGCAACACTGGACAAAGCAATAACAAACATTGTAAAATGGCCACAATTCCGGTCTCTGAGCAATAATAGAGGAAATTAACAGAACTTTTTCAAGTAAAGACTGCTTATAATATCGTCACATTAAATAGACCTAGAACAGAAACATTCGGACATATTATGCATCAAACTCTCTTGCAAATAGTATTAACTTCAATTTGCACTACCTAATATGTATTCATATATCTAACAATAATAAACATTTATGTATTAACGCAACAAATAACTCCATCACATCGGACAATGCGCAAAACAATAACAGCACAATGTACAAGTGGTGCCAACTGAAACAGGTAGAGACCACTTCTTAATAAATGTAAGAACTGCATAATAACACACAGTGACCATGTCCCAAATGTGACCAAATAGCACCAGAGCCCCCACCACCTCCCTCGCTCACTAATACCGCTCTTTAAATAAATTGAATTCTTTTATTTAAAAGACAATCTTGTGTGTCACTATTACCATCTGACCATTTTCTGGTTTACAGGGTGTCAATGGCACACTTATTTGGTAGTAGCATTTGCTAAACCTCATTGATTCCATCTAAACACTGAACCCGGGGTACTGCACTATGTATACAACATCACTATCTTTCAAGACACAGACACAGGTCAGCCCTGAGTCCTGAGTGTCTGCATCAGCGTTATCAGCTAATAACAGTGTGACCATCCAAAGAAGGAAAACCCAAACTATGTCCTCTGGAACTTCATTTGTAGGGAAACGGTTAATTAAGACAATGGGTAACTCAATCCTTCAAGGACTTGTGTATTGCATTTGATTGGAAGCAACTGTTAAGCCTCAAGAGTGACCCTACTTAATCTAGCCAGTGATCTCCTGAGGTGTAACAAGGCTTCTCCTGCCTAATTGGATAAAGCAATTAATTGGGCACAATTTTAAAATGAATCTAATTGTATGTTATGAGTACCAGTATGCTAGTCGCTGGGGCATCAACACTGAAGTTAGTTTGAATTTGTTCACTAATTAGGCTGCCCAGATAGGTTCTAAGTGTTTGAGGAAAAGGGAAACTAAGCTGAGGCGATTGCTTGGACATTACCTTCTAATGTTGATTCGAACTTAAGGCTTTGGTCCTCAGTGAGTTGAAACAAGATCAAGGCACTATCAATCTTCAAATTAAAGCTAGCATGAGAGTTATGGAAGGCAATTGGCTGGTAACGGTCAAAGTGAGGTTCCTTCGTGAAAGGATTACATCTTGATATTGGTACCATATAAAAAATATAGAAATTAGGAAAGGTTTAATGGAATTCAGGTAGGGCATGTTAAATCACTCGAGATCTAAGTCTCTCTTCTATGTTTCTTGGCCTCTGTCGATTTTTATGTCAGAGTAGTGAAACTATAAAGTATATTTCCCTTTACTGCATGTTTTCATAATTGAAGGTGGATGAAATTGGACCATATTTGCATCACACAAAATGGAATTACGAAAACAATTAGTTAGTACAGTAACAAACATCGGTGATTTTGATGAAATTAATACTGCTAAATGTTTAAAAGGTTTTAAAAGTCAAACGTATGTTGATATGAACTGTGCAATATTGTTATATTGATCAGCAGATATGGCTTTGTTAAAATTGTCAATAAAAAAAGTGACAATATGTCCTCTTACTCTTAAGCACAACATGCAATGTTTATTATGTCACCGAGCATACGTCTCAGGTTCTGTGGTAAAGTGTAATCAACCACTGCCCTGCCTGGGTGATCTGCTTACGGCGTCCGCACTACAAAGGAATGAAACTGCAGATAGAGTACTGATCAAGCTTGACCCAGTGCTCATTTCTAGGCTGTCCATAGATCCACAATCGAATGCTAGACGTCTAGATGAAGAAGCTCCGATGGCCCACCTAGTCTCTATTTTACTGTGTGCAGGATATTGTAGACCACCTTGCCAAATAGATCCTTGCCGTTTCTCAGTATGCCAAGTACTCTGCCCTGTTTGACTAGCTGCAACCCTGCACACCTGACTGAGTGGTGCAGATCAGTATCCGGCATGGCTATAACCACCTCTTCCTAGCATGTTTGGATATTGTTCTGCCCTGAGTCAAGTTCTCTCGTCTTTGTCTGCAAATCTTGATTAAGCAACACAGCTTCAGGGGCAGCACAGATGGGAAGAGAAGCTGTACACAGTGCTTCTTCCTGTAGCCTGCAATTTACTAAGACGTCAGAGCAAAATGACTAAAACCAGTTTCCGAGATCTTCTCAGTGATGGTTATATCACATGCATTCCACAATGCTCTTGCGGTTATCCCTTTCTCCAGCAATGCGGATGCTAACATGAAGCCTGTGTGCCTCTCTTCGTTATGTCACCTTGAGGTCCTATTAGGCATACACCCGGTGCAACTGCCTGTGTGTCTCTACCTGCGACTGCTACCCAGTTCCCTCTCTGAACCGTGACCACCGCTTTTGCATCCCTCAGACAACAGTCTGAACTTGAGCAACCACTGACACCCCAGGCCAGGTAATGTGGTTACTATACATAACCATTGTGAAGGAATGTATGAGACTAAACAGACATCTGTTAGGCATTGAGCTATGATAAGAATGATAAAAAGCAGACAATGCACATATAGCTCTAGTGTTTGCATTAACCCTACCCCTGTATACCAGGATAACGGCGTTACCCTAAGACAAAGAGAAACTACAGAGTAATAGAGATGCCAATGGCATAAAACCCTGTACAATTACTGAGCATAGCATATTGTCATGTTATAATGTAATATATATTTATCACAATAAAGAATATATCACTGCTTGGACACTATATTTATTGTGAACAATATGTGTGCTAGCTGCACAATCTCAACTAAACACACTTCCCCATCATCACCTACCATGAGTATGCCAGGGCGTACACCTATGCTACCACCTGAAAGTAAAACTCTTAAGAGGTATTACTTGGTAAACCGGTGTGCTTGCAGCAGTGTCTGATTCCTGTTTCCAAGAACAGCTGCATTTTCAGCATCTGTCTGACCCGTGCTCAAGGTCAGACAAAGCAGACAACTTCATATCTCATGCCCTTCTGATCTTGGATAAGAAGTTTTGCAACATCAAAAACACAGAGCAGTAGATACTTCAAATAAGAGTTACCATCAGCAAGGTTTTTATGATCACATTGGCATTGCACATCGCCTATTTTTTGTTAGCCCTCATTTACAACTGCTTTGTTATTGCTGTTGACACATGGAAGAACTGAGGGAATTCACAGCAACAAATTATGCATTCAGGTGATATGCATCATGTCTATTATTCAATACAAGGAGTTCTCAAGCAATACACGAGGTAAAGAATCTGATTTACTGAATTATGACAATCATAGAACTCTGTTTGTGTTGGCAATAATGGCTTGCAGTCTGCCTGTAACACAATCTAATATTCATTTTACAATTTGAATAAAGGTTTGTAAAAAGTGCAAAGATGTTACCTGGGGTGAGGAAAATGTCAAAGAAAACACTGATCCATGAGGAAATCGGAGGTTTCCTCAGATAAAATTTGGGAGAATGGAGTGCAAAGATGACAGATGACTGACAATCATCTCTGCAGCTAGCTCAACATGCAATTAACCAATCTTTTTAAATGATGATTTTCGATAGTGCACTCTAGTCCTTTACTCCACAGAACAACAACGAATATATCTCTAATGCAAGGGTGTGATTGGCCATACAAACCTAGGATCTAACACTGCAGAAAATCTGTCAATAGCCAGTGAATTCGTAATCTTTCCACTTACCATTTTTCTCCAGATGTAAACAGCAGCTATCCACCAGCCTGGGAACCTGTCTATAAATAGGATTCAGACTTAACTTCTTATCTCTCTCTTTTTCCTTCTTGCTCTGAGCCTCTGCTGGTAATGAGAGCTGCAGAGCTTCTAGTAGCCGAGACTGATTGTCATCAAGGTCCGTAATGGAGTCCACAGACATTGCACCCTGCCAAAGAGAGAAGTGGAAACTATGAACACGCGGAAAGCAAGCAAAGGAAGTGGGCACCAGAGAAACTTTTTATTCAAAATATTTCACCATGTGAAGTTCATCGCAAGGAAGCAATCTCTTCTGTCATTCAAGCTGTCTGAATTATGTTAGTCTCTGTTTTTTTAAACTCTGTTATGCGTTATACATCACTGGAACTGAGGGGGAGAGCTGTAGATTACAGTGAAAGAAATTCTAAAGAACATTACTTACAATCTTTCTATTGAATTCCCATGAACTGTTGTCTAGGCGTACCTTTAATACAGAGTCCAAAATGCTAAACTTAAAACAAAAGTCTTGACAAAGGCAGGCGCCTATCGGTATTCTTTGAATCTTTAAACACTGGGGAAATTGGTGGAGAAGGGAACGAACCGTGTTGCCTCCACCACTTTTGGGAATATACATTCCTTTTGAATCTAATATATCAGCATACGACTAGACTCAACATGCCACCTTCTTCAGTGACTGCCTTTTAAAACAAAAAAGCTTTTTATATACATTTGTTCCCTACCTCTCACCCCTTGATTCTACAAAATTTGTTGGCAGCATACACCGGTTACAACAAGCATTGGCAAAGCCAATAAGTCACGCCTATGCAAGAGCTATTGGCGTTGCCAATATATTTTTAGCAATGTTGTACATCAGAGTGGCTGCTGTTAAGTATGGTTAAAAGTTAGTGGGGGTGAATGAGAGTGACATTAAGTGAAATGTTGTAAAGTGGAGTAGAGGTGAATGTTATGGAGTGGTGAAGAGTGGTGCGCATATAGTAGAACTGAGTGGTTTGGAGAGGAGTGAAGTGGAGTGTCATGGTGAAGCGTACAGTGTTGTGGAGTGCATTGGAGGGAGTAGTGTGTCGTAGAGTGGAAGGACAGAGTTGAAGGGCATAGAGTGGAGTACAGTGTCAAAGTTACATAGTGTCGTAGAGTGGAGTGGCATAGAATGTCGTGGAGTGGTGTACAGCAGAATGGAGTGGCATAGAGGGTGTTGCATAGAGTGATGTAGAGTAGAGTGATGTAAGGGCAGAGTATACTGCCAGAGTAGAGTAGCACAGAGTGGAGTGGAGTACAGTGCCACTCTATTTTATGACACTATTGCATAGAATAGATTAGAGTGGATGAAAGTGGCACGAAGTAGCACAGAGGAAGTTGCTTAGAGTGGTGTTGTGTCATAGAATGGCAGAAAGTGGAGTAGAGTGCTGTAGAGTGGAGAGTCGTGGAGTAGAGTGGTCTAGAATGAAGTGGCATAAAGTACAGTGGTGCAGAGTAGAATGGCACAGAGTGCGTAGGTTTTGAGAAAAGTGATTTTGGAGTGCATTGGCATAGAGTACAATTATGTAGAGAAGCTTAGAGTGAAGTGGCATAGAGTAAACAGGGCAGAGTAGACTGCAGTGGCGCAGAGTGCAATGGCGTACAGAGCAATGGCGTCGAGTGCAATGGCATGGAGTGGTGTAGCGCAGAGTGCAGTGGCAAATAGTGAAATGGAATAAAGAAGGGTAGTGCAGAGTAGAGTGCAAAGGTGTAGAGGGGCATAGAGTGAGTAGTGTAGGATATAGTGGAATAGTGCAGGATAGAGTGAAGTAGTGTAGAGTAACATGCAGTGGCATAGTGTGAGGCATAGAGTGCAGTCATGCAGAGTAGAGTGTCAGAGTGCAGGGTCATAGAGCGGTTTAGGGTCGAAGAGCAAAAAGGGTCGCAGAATAGAGTGGCATAGAGTGAAGTGACGTAGAGTGCTATGGTGTAAAGTGGCATAAAGTAGAGTGGCAGATAGTGCAGTGTTGCACAGTATACTGTCGTAAAGTGCAGTGGTGCAGAGGAGAGTAGCATAGAGTGCAATGGTGCAGATGAGTGGCGTAGAGTACAGTGGTGCAGAGTAGAATATAGTGACAGAGTGCAGTGACCGAGTAAAACGGCATAGAGTGGTGCAGAGAGGAATGCACTGGGTGCAGTGGTGCCAAGTGCACTGGCATAGACTAGATGGTATCAGACTAGAGTGCAGTGGTGCAGACTAGATTAGAGTGGCATAGAGGGAATTATCAGAGTGAACTGGCATACAGTGAAGTGTTATAGAGTAGATTGCATTGGCATAGAGTGGAGTGGTGTACAGTAAAGAGGCATTGAGTGAAGGGGTTCAGAGAAGAGTGCAGTGACGCAATGTGTAGTGGAGTGGCACAGTGTGGAGTTGTGCAAAGTAGAGTGTAGAGTTGTGGGGTAGAGCAAAGTAGAAAAGAGTTGGGTAACATGGAGTATGCATGGTATGGTAGCATACTGCCATTACAGATAACACATCTTCAATCGAAATGACTAATACATTTGCACTCGCATACAATTTTACTTATAAAAGTATACATTGCACAAACTATAATATGTGGAATGTCCTCACATAATGTATTGATTAGATCATTAGCACAGTTCATTTACATTCATTTAAATGTTGCTGTGCATTAGAGAAAACAATATCATACAGCCTTCCTTAAGCAGACCTACATAAACATCTCACTTTGAAGACAGAAAAATAAACACAAAGCTCCCTGGAAGACACACCCTGGCATTTGACCTCCGTCTTTGAATGCACAGCAAATGTGACAAGATAACAACAAGATTTAAAGGCCTGTCTACAGAAAGCGAGTTAGTGGAAGAATACAGTAGACAAAGTTTGGGAGACAGGAGGGACAAATTCGAGCAGGGTAGCCTAAAGCAAATAATGCCAGCAAATCGAAAGCTAGAAAATGTGAGTTGCAAACTACAAAGCCAATAGTAAGCAACAGGCGGAATGCATTCCTATGTCAACTTTGTGGATGTGCCTAACGTGTCTTTAGCAAAACATACAGTAGCGTTGTATGGTAGGCTGCAACCTACAAATTATGATGTCACTGATTGTACATGGATGCTAGGTGCCAGAGGTGGAGTCATTAGACATTTCCTAAGGAGTTGCAGTAATTTTTATCTTCAAGGAGTATCATGACTGCGAACATTAGGAGTTAATTTGTCTCTAAACTAATTTCGGATACTCTTATTACGCATCAACCTCTTTTAGTTTAACCAAGACAGTACTTGTGCTAGGGCTACAACACATTAACTGGGAGAGTACGTTTTTTTAGACTCCAGTTTTTTAAAGTTTTTTTTTTATAAAGGAGAACAAAGCAAATAGTGTTAATTAGATGCACAAAAAAACTTTAATTCCCTCAATGTATTTCTTTCCTCCAACCTGGGCCAGCTTATGCCAACATGTAAGCTGCCAACTATTTCAGACCAGTAGTCTTCAATTTCATCATTCCACATTTTAATTTCACTTTCACTCCAGTTACTCATGTGTTCAGCAAATCTGCATTCACCTTCAATGCCAGCATACTGCATGAACAGCATTTCTTCTTGTTTACTGCTTCCAAACAGGATGTGTTTTCCGAGTTATCAGCGTCTCCCTAGTCCCACCTTAATTTGTCCCCTCCTTATACACAATAACAGGGGTGGCTCCTCCATTTGTGCAGTGCAGCCCCACAAGCCCCAGCGCTGAAAAATAAAATGGTAATTAAGTTCATTTACTACCATTTTATTTTTTAGCAACCTGTCCCAAACTATGTCTCAGGAGGGGGGGGGGGGGGGCAGTGCTGCAGAGTGGCACCAGCAGATAGCTGTGTGCTTTTAAATGCGCTGGTCGTCTTGGGATGGTCAGCCAGACATGCACATTTTAAAGTTCTCTAACTTAGCTGTCTCAGACAGCTGGGTTAGAGAAAGCGAAGGCCTCCAGGGCTCCTAAGAGCACTGAGTGAGGCCGTTTCCTCCAATCCTGGTGCTGCTCTCATGCAATGAAAGCAGTGCAAGGATTGGATAGAGCAGTTTCCTGCGTCCAGAGCTTCCAGCAGACAACCTAGGGAGGAGGACGTCGCGCTGCAAGTTAAAGTAAGTCAATTTATTTATTTTTTGTGCCCTTGCCTCACCAACTTTGGTACAAGCCAGCCACCACTGCACAACAACCCTCCTGCAACCAGCTTTAGCCCTGCACGCACTGCCTCAGAACCAAGAATATCCCATTCCATGCTTGTTGCAACACCACCTCTCCCACTCTGGAGAGGCAGAGGAACCTTCTTAGCTCTCTCTACATCACCACTCAGTGGCAAAATCCCAGTTTCATTTATGAACCCTACTAGCCAATCGTATTGTTATGTCCATTAATGTACTGTTCACATATAGAACTTTTGCTTTGTAGTTATGCACACGCGCTATAAATCTTATACATTCAGAAATGTATTTTGGAAATGCAATCATTATCTTCCCAAACTTCAGCGTGTCCGTTTCATTTTGGATAAATGCACTCTTTTTTCTATGTTTAATTTATTTATATGAGAAACCAGCAGTTTGTAGTGCAGAAGCACACGCTGTTCATTTTCGGTTAAATATATATTTAGTCCTTCAACATCAGTGCATCTTTTTCAAAAATGTTGGCAAGTTAAAATGCCTTATGTGTCCATGGCACATGATCACGTGCTAGGGCTGCCCATCAGATGACCATTATTTCCACCACAATTAATTCGGAGTGAGCATAATCATATCAAGGATGCCAACAATATGATTCGAAAAAAGCATTATGCCTGGCATAGGGATCATCATGCCATCGAAGCCTAAGATAGGTCAGGAATTTCCATTGAACGAATATTGAAACACTAAGGGGGGGATTCTTATGCATCACAGAATATATATCAGCAATTCCTATTAATACACTTCATAAATCAAAAGACAAAATACCTATCCTAAAACTACTGAATAGGGGAGAGGATTTGAAATGCCAGTTTTATCCAAACCGACACAAAACAAATTACAAGTTATTTAGAAAAAAATATCTCCTTAACAGAATGTATTCTATATCTTAACCCATTTAAACACTGCCAACTGACATTTTAATATCGTAAAGAAATACTGTAAATTACTTCGCATTTAAACAAATCCCTTTAAATAAGCTTTAAAAGAAGTTTCCTGATTGCAGATAAACAAGAACCTCTAAAAATCGAAATAAAAAATTCGATTTCGATAGCCGTTTGAATCATTTGTGATAAAAAAAAGAAAAAGACCTGCCAACAGCGGTCTGAATTATAGACGAGGTGGGCACCATGATGTCATCAATACCCAAAATATGTTAATGATTAACCATTACACCCAGGTGGGCTTCGGCAAACCAGAAATGGATTTGGTATGGGGACACCAGATACAATAGGGGGGGCGGCACTATCGTACAGGATAGGTCACAGAGACTACCTACATTTATTTTGCCAGTGGGAGCAGCAAAAACACACACACGCACCTTTCTCACACACGTGTAGATGGGCACCTGTACATAGACTCACACAAGCTATGATGCTACAATCCACACACAATACGTCCCAGACAACACAGCAAAACATGATACATTATTTTGTGTGTTTTTTTTACCAGTTGGTACCCTCCACTCACAGCCAGCATGACACCTAGTCCCGCAGGTGGACCATGATGCTCTGTCTACTTGCAGTCGTCATAGAGAGAAATGTACTCCATTTTCTTTTCTTTCTCTCACACACACAGCTATAAATAGCAATGTAATTTTAAGCATGAGGCCAAGTACAGCCTCACCTCACGGTGCCACTAAGGGGCTCATTAGGATTGCGTTTTTTCCGCATCCTCGGGGCCGGCAGAAGCCACCGCCGGCCCCGAGAATGCGGAAAAACCGCAGCAAACTGACCAAAGACCCACCGCCACAATAGGATGGCTGGTGGGTCCTGGTTTCCGTCCGCAGCTTTTCCGCCACGGTTGGCTTACAACCGCGGCGGAAAAGCTCTAATCTGGTGACGGTGTCTCTCAGACACCGTCAGGCAGATTAGGATGGGATGTAAAACATGCTTTTCTGCGGCAGCTTTTCTGCCGTGGAAAAGCATGTGTAACTTCACTGCGGGGGCCCGTTGGGGCCCCCTAGGTGAAGGGGCTGTGGGGGGTGCACATGGGGGGTACCTATGGTTCCCCCCCTGCATTTGTATGCAGAAAGCGGCAGGCACCGCGAGGTGCCTGCCTCTATCTGCATGCAAATGCAATGACTGCATTTTTAACATTGCCGCAGGTGCAGCTTGAAGCCGCACCGCCGCAATGTTAAAAATAGAGGATGTGACCGCCAGGGTGGCGGTCACATCCTAATCGCACAGGAGGGGACTCCACAGCCCATGATTATTTTTTTACTAAGTTTATGGTGTGCGTACCATTTTGTAAGGGACAATTAAGGATACCTGCTGCATAAATTGCTATAAAAATTTTAACTTTCACTTCTTGGTGCAAAGCAAAAAATCTAGTAACTCTGCGAAGGCTGCTGTATACCTATGATAAAAAAATGAACAAAAAACAAGCAATTGAAACAACTATAGTTTGGCCTTTCAAGACTTACATTTATTTCGTTTTTTGCAAACAGGCAATCAACATAAGTTTAAAAGTAATGAAAACTAAATATTGCAGCAACTAAAGGTGTGCCTATGTTTGAAAACAAAAAAGTAAAAAATGACCAATCACAAAAATAAATGGAAAAAAACAATGACATGAAAGGAGAGATTTTTAAGTAAGTGGACTACATTTTTGGCAGATAAGCACTTGTGCCTAAGCAAAATGCCATCATTTAAAGTGAAGAGGACCAGTGGCTGAAGTGAGCTGACCCTTTGCTTAGTGCTAAATACTATAGTGGGAGGAAGTAAAATGTGAATGACACCCAAATAAAGAATAAATGAAGAGTGCTGACCGATGCAAACTTTGGTAAAAATAAAACCCCAGTGGGTTTGGAAAGTGTCCAGTTACCTTTGCGCTGCAAGTGCCTTCTTGCACTAAACAACCTTCCTGTCCTTAACGCTGCTTGCCAGTTTGCATGCAGCTAGGTCCACAAACACTCGTGGCAGGGTTCTTACACGACCGAGACCGGCCGTTTAAATACCAAAAATAACAAGTCACCCCATTTAGGGGAAGGTTGTTTAGTGCAAGAAGGCACTTGCAGCGCAAAGATAACGGGACACTTTCCAAACCCACTGGGGTTTTATTTTTACCAAAGTTTGCATCGCAGTGTAAGAAGCTCACTGGAGTATTAATGAAGGCACTACAAAGCCCATCAGGCTCGGGGAGAGCCGACGCCCACTGAGGCAGGTGGTGGGAGTTACAAGTAATGCTGATGCTTGGCGCCTTGCTGGAGTCAAGAAATGCTCAAGGGAGCATGAAACGCGTCTGGCTGGCAGATTTATGGACAGTCTTCCTTCCATTGTGCTGTCACTTGCACTAAATAAACGGAGCTTAACCTTCCTGATTTGTGGCTCTTCTAAATGGGGTGACTCGTTATTTTCCCACCAGGTGAGCAGCACTTAAACACGTGCTAAGGTGGCAAGCCTTTAATTCGGGGTACCTGTACCCTGTTAACAGAAATTAGTGCACCATCCACGGTTGTAATTACCGGGACTCCGTTATCCATAATGCCGAGGGTCATTGGACCGGCCCACCTGGGGGCGTGATTTTGGCATTTAAGAATGGAGACCGGAGAACGCAGTCTTTACAGCGATTGCCTCTGAAGAAGAAAGATAGACTTTCGAAACGCGTCATGCGAAGATCGCATTCTGGCTGTTTGATTGAAACTACAAACTGAGCCTGCCTGTACCCTGAATTAAAGGCTTTGCCATCTTAGTGCGCGTTTAAGTGCTGCTCACCTGGTGGGACTGGCCGTTGGAGCATTGATATTAGGTGGCGACCCAGCCGTCGAGCTTGCACTACCCCGCAAAGATAAGGGTTGGCAGAGCATCCGTCGAGCCGCAAAAAAGGAACACAAACTTGGGATTGAAGGCAGGCGTTGTTTGTGGTGGCTCATCCAAGGGATTGAAATGTTAACAGAAATTAGTGCACCATCCATGGTTTTAATTACCGGGACTCCATTATCCATAATGCCGAGGGTCATTGGACCGGCCCACCTCGGGGCGTGATTTTGGCATTTAAGAATGGAGACCGGAGCATGCATTCTTTACAGCGATTGCCTCTGAAGAAGAAAGATAGACTTTCGAAACGCGTCATGCGAAGATCGCATTCTGGCTGTTTGATTGAAACTACAAACTGAGCCTGCCTGTACCCTGAATTAAAGGCTTGCCACCTTAGTGCGTGTTTAAGTGCTGCTCACCTGGTAGGACTGGCAGTTGGAGTATATATATATATATATATATATATATATATATATATATATATATATATATATATATATCTCCAGTGCTCTGAAACATGAATGTCTCATGAGCGTTAAATTGTTTGTGAAATCCTCTTAAACACTAAAAGTAAACCAAACTGTAGCAGTGACATTAAAAACAAATATATTCCACCCAATAAATTAAACAAACAAGATTTCCAGCGCTAGAGTACATTTTCACAACCGAGTATTGTCATAGTTAAAGGATCACTTGTACAAGTTCATCAACACTTCTTCCTGCCTGAAAAAAGACAAAGCTGTGGAGAACACTAATTTTAAGGATGAACATTTTTTAAGCAGCATTACACCCAAAGAATTCGAGAACGCCACGGTCCCCAAAGTGAAGTTTTTGTATCAGGGAATTCAGTTTAACTGATGACAATTCTTTTACTTGTAGAAAAATAGTTTTCATATTAAATTGTGTAACTCTTTAAAAAAACAGATAGCTATTATTACACAAGTCGAGATTTACCAGGAAACAGTACACAACTAAAATGTATTTAGTTTTAGGATTTGTTTTTTATATGCAGATTTCGTAACAAAAAATTCCCAGGAAATCAGAAGTTCACATGTAGTGCATTGCTGTTACTAAATATAAGTGACTGTGTATTTACAAATGTGTTTTAAGTCTTCAGAAAATGAACTCTTCATTTGGAAGTAAAACATTACTAGGCGCTCAAACTGTCGGGTCGGGACTTTAATCAATGTACTTGCATCATCACTATATTTGTTCTGTCCTCCTTTTTGAAGTCGTTAAAGTTAACGGCACTTACACGTTAGCATGGATGTGGGGTTCTGGGGTTGGTGAGCCGCGAGGCAGCAAGCTTGGTTGAAAAAGGTGGACCTGGGTGACAGAAAACGTCAAGCAGCAGGATAGCGGCTGGTGCCCAGGCAAAGCCCTTGAGCATCAGGGCTCTGCTAAACTTGCGCCGGTAAGCTTGTGGCTCCAAGCTTCAGGAGGCAAGAGAGAAGGGAGAGAGAGGATTGTAATAGTACTGTATTGTAATTGGATTACTATAGTGCTTACTACCTCAGACAAGGAGTTTAGGCGATTTACGAAAGGCAGCACGCTCTTCTGGAACCCAAGGAAAAAGGTTGGTCCACCGTTATCAGAATTAGTCCTGTGTGTTCAAGCAAACCATTCCATGTGTTTATTTAAGTTTCTTTGATGTAGATTAAAATGAATAGGAGTTTGGTGTTATCATTATTGGGAAGAGGTGGGTATGTGTGTTCAGGCAAATATTCGGTGGTGTTAGTAGGTGAGCTAGAGAAGATTTGGTTTTTGTTAAGTTGCAGGAGCATGGCTTTCAAAATGCAATATGTCTCGCATTTGCGAAAGTTTAAGCTATTGGCATTGTTCATGGCAATGTCTTTCTAATCTGTTTTGAAAACCAACACATAAATAAATGGCATTATCATTTACAATGCCAATAGCTCAAACTCTCGCAAATGTGAGACCTATTGCATTGCAAATGCTTGTTATTAAGTATTTTTGTTTCCTGGAGGTCTGTGCCTTTTGCTGCCTTACTCCAAGCACACTGTCAGGGTGATGAGACATTGGCTTCGAAAGGGCTGGAAATAATGGTACCAGTGGGTGAAGGGCAAGCACTGATCTGTGAATCACTGCATTTGTAACCCACTGCTACAAGGCTGATATTGGAACTGGATACAAATACAGGCGAGTTAAAAATAAAATTTAAATGTATATACAATTTATGGCTGCTTACCACTGTTTGTGATATGGCACTGGTGGTTGGAAGGGGGGTGCAGAACGATGATAAAAAAAATTGCAGCTCTGTAGCTGTTAGACACCTTATAACTTCCCTAGTTTCTTTGTAACATGCAGACTAACAGAAAACTGTTCAAAACAAAACACATCCAAGATTGTCTAGATTCCTTAAGGTGTTGTCACCTTTTACTGCTGAAGGTTTAAAGAAAAGTGTTTGTTGCTTTTTTTTTACTTCCGTTTTTATCAGATTACCTCACTGACATTATAGCTCTCAGTTGAAATTTATTTAGAAGGCACGCAGATTATATTTAAACTACTTTCTTCATGTCTCACTCCAAAATGTTTCCTGCAGTGAGTTCAGTGCATTTCACAGGTACCATTTGCAGACCAGCATTCAGTGTGAGGTGATCATCATTGCGAACTGACAGGTATGTTAGCCACATGATACACGCAGGGTATTGGGCGCCGACCTGCTGCGTGCAAACAGAGCTGCCATTTGCAGAAAAACCCTGGTTTTAATATCTTTACTTGCACCTCTCGAGTCGTTTTAGCGACAACACAGGATACTTGGGAGTTCATACCACTCTATCCTCTCCCTACATGGAAAACAGTAAAAACACATGCACACTCTAGACACACAGCCAAGTGTCACGGAAAACAGCAGGGGAAAAGCAATTTGTTCCTCCAGTTTGGTGTGGTTCAAACCAACCGCGAGCCTTCTAGTAAAGGAAAGCATTAGCCTCCACGCAGAGTTCCCCTTTGTCTCAGAAACAGTTGATGCTATAATCAACACAATCAATAGGACAATAACTAATCCTGTAGAAAAGCTAAGAATGTGCTACTAGGACTGGTTGGAATTTCTAAACCCTGATGTGATACTTGATGACAAATTGCACTGTCTGTTTTATGTCTCTGTGTACTGTTTATGCTACATTTAGCGTCTAGACATATGTGTGTCCCTCTTCGGTATAAAATTTGGTATACTGCTGCAAGTTTAGTTGCCTAGGGCAATTTGGGGGTTCTTTCGCTACAAAAAGGTAGAATGCATGTTTTTAAGACAGGATGATAAGTGGTTATGAATTTTAGGTCTATAATGTTTTTGTAATAACTCAAGGCACAAGAGTAAATTAAAGTTAATGTTTATTCCAAGCTCCCGCTAGCACGACACACATCTGTGGCATACATGAGAATATGGCCGTTAACTCAGCCACCAACTGTCAAGCAAGCACTACGTCAGCGGGCAGCACGAGACCAGTGCCTCGCGCTCACCGTGTACACAGCGCGAGGCAAGCTGGCTCACTACATATCTCCTTTCCTTAAACAGACAGAGAGGAAGAAAAGGAAGAAGAGAAGAAAACAAAAGGTAAGCTCAGAGAAGGATGAGAAAATCAACGACGGAATCTAATAGGAACTCTGATGGTCCTGGTGCTTCTTCTCACCAAAGAGGATTGAGGAGAGGAAGACTGAACACTTAAGTCACATGAGGAATTGTCACTTGAAACATTTTTTGCATCATTTGAGTTCAACAGATTGTTCTCGACATTTTTAACTTTAACCACCTTGTTGACGTTCCACCAGTGCTGTCCATTGACACGAACAGCACTACCACAGACTTTGTCAACCACAACGATATCACCAAACTTGGTTTCACCTTTTTTTACAAAGCCTTGTTTCTTTATCCTTACACAGTCCCCCCACAACAAATGCTCTGCTTTTAACATGTTTTCTTTCATCAAAATATTCTTTCTGTTTAGATTGAACTTTTTCGTTCCTCTTTCTGACCTGTTCATCAATATCTTGAGGAGAAGAATGAGATTTGAACCATTTGGACATCCATGCTGGTCTAAATTCAGTGCAAGGTTTCCTCCCCCTAAGAAGTTCAAAGGGAGATACTCCCGTAGATGAATGCGGGGTGGTCCTGTAGAACCATAGCATAGCCCTCACACTCTGGGGAACAGCTTTGTGGTGTACAATAGCCCATTTAACGCAATCACCAATGACTCTGTTGAGTCTTTCCACCAGCCCATTAGTTTGGGGATGGTAAAGGGAACTTCTATAGTGTGTGATGGCAGATTCTTTAAGGAATTCTTCCACCTCAGTGGACACAAACTGCACCCCATTATCGGATATGATGGAAAGGGGAAACCCTTCTCTCATGAAAATTTCTTTCATGAAGTCAATGATCTCTTTGGAGTCAACTTTGGACACAAATTTTGCTTCAGGCCACTTGGTATAGTAGTCCATCATAACGATGGCAAATTTGCATTGATGGGGTAAGCTATGGAAGGGTCCTAGCACATCTATACCAAGTTTCTCCCACGGGGCACCTGGAAGAGGTATGGGTGTGAGTGGTGGACTGGATGTACGAAAGCTTTTGTCACAGGATGAACAAACTGTGCATTCTTGCACCATCGCATCAATATCTTTATCCATCTGGGGCCACCAAAAGTACTCTCTTACTCTACGTTTAGTGAGTGTGGCTCCTAGGTGTCCTTCATGGGCCTTGGCTAACAGTGTGGATCTAATTTTCTCGGGGGGAACCAGTTTCTCAATTCTGAAAACTAAACCATCTTCGATGGTGAGTTCATCATTCACCTTCACATAGGGTTGTAAGTCCACACCCACATTCCTTTCTCTCGGCCACCCTTGGATAATGTACTTTTTCACTTCCTTTAAAACTTGATCACATTCTAGCGCTTCCCTCCAACTTTCTTGTCCTACTGAACATACATGTAACAATTCAACACTGGCAATAATACAATCTTCATTATCATCACAACAACAATCATCATTACTTTGCATGGTTATGTTCGAGGAGGGAGGTAGGCGTGACAAAGCGTCTGCTCTCACATTTTTCCCTCCAGCAATATGGACAACATCAAAATTGTACTGTAATAACTTGGAAGCTAGGCGTGCAATGCGGGGCGTAGCACTGCGACCTTTTGTGTTACCCAGAATAGACACTAGTGGTTTATGGTCCGTTTGGAGTGTGAATTTGCGCCCCCACAGATAGTTTTTGAACTTTTCAATGCCCCACCAACATGCTAGGAGCTCCTTCTCAATCACAGAGTAATGTGTTTCTGCCTCTCTAAGTACTCTGGAAGCAAACCCAACCGTATGTTCATTAGGACCAACATGTTGTGTCAAAACAGCGCCCAACCCATAGTTGCTGGCATCAACAGTCAAAGTGCAAGGCACATCCTGAACAAAGGGCTTCAAGGCACTGACGGTGCACAACTTATCTTTGATCCATTCAAACGCCAATTTGCATTCTTCATCCCACACAAATTCATTTTTATCTTGTAGCAATCTAGAAATGGGGCGAATATTGGTGGCATAGTATTGGATAAAACGAGAATAGAATTCTGTGAGACCTAAAAGCGATTTAACTCCTGCTTTGTCTTTCGGAGCAGATGCATCAACTATGGCTTGAACCAAACTCGGCTTAGGTGTGACGCCTTGACTTGAAATAGTGTGGCCCAGATATTCCACACTGTCTTTGGAGAATACACACTTATCTCTTTTAAGAACAACTCCGTGCTCTTGGAAAATGGACAAAATTTTGGACAAAACAATGTCATGTTCCTGTTGATCCTTTGCATATATCAGGACATCATCTTGAAATATGGCAACATTTTTGATTCCTTTGAGTAGATTGACCATGACTCTCTGAAAGACAGAGGCTGCCGACGCCAGGCCAAATGGCATACGGCAGAACTGATACAATCCAGATGGAGTGTTAAACGCAGTGAAGTGGCGTGAATCTTTGTCAAGTTCAATCTGGTGGTATGCAGAGGCCAAGTCAAGTTTAGTGAAAACCTTCGCTCCTGCAACTACACCTAGCATTTCTGTGATGTTCGGTAATGGGTGCGAGTCCACCCAGATCACTTTGTTCAGGCTGCGCAGGTCAATGCATATTCTGAGATCGTTGTTCTTTTTTCTTGCTACAACTAATGCCGAAGACCAATCCGACTATTCAATTGGTTCAATTACACCTCTTTTTTTGCATAGACAAGAGCTCCTTTTCCAAATCGTTGCGGATGCTGAAAGGTATACTCCTTATTTTGTGCTTGACAGGCACAGCATCACTCTTTATAAATGTAAATGTAAATGTAATGTAAATGTAAATGTAAATGTAAATGTAGTTGAGCTTATATAGCGCACAGCTACCCGCAGTGGGTGTCCCGGCGCTTGCTTAGGGAACCCGTCCTGATATTCCCCTGTGTGATAGCCCCAGCGGGTATCCACAAGGTGAAAGTCAGGCATCCCGCCGCGAGGGGCCATTGTGGAGATTAAGCAAGCTATTGCCCAGAGTCGCAGAGGGTGAACCCGTGAGTCGAGAAGGCACCGGAGCGAGAATTATCGAGTCCGTGGAATTTTTAGCCCAAGACCCGCCGAGGCGGGGAATTGAACCCTGGTCCAGGACCGATCTCAGCTTCCGGGTCTGCCGCCTCTAACCCCTGAGCCACACTTCTCACTTATCTTTATCTTGTGCTTGAACCCCTTGATTTTTCCAAGCTCACCAGAAAACACTTTGGGAAATTTATTGAGAAGCTCCTCCACATGTGTTTGGTCGCGAATAACCAAAACTTGTTCTTTTGCTCCAGGACATAGCATCATACTGAACAAACCTTGATGGAACCATCCCAGAATGTCTAATCCATCGACGGCCACATAAATTTTCCCATATATGTGCCTGTTTTTGAACACCAGGACATCTTCAAAATACCCTAGAAGCTCAATGCTCTTCCCATTGTAGGATACTGGTTCTCGATCAGGAGGTTCCAGAGATCTTTTTCCCCATTTCTCTCTGAATAAAGATTCACTGATAAGTGTGATCCTTGCGCCTGAATCTACTAAAAGTCTCAGACTTTTATCTCCAACACCTATGATCGCATACGGGTCAACACAGTCATTAGGATCACCAGTTATTATATCTCTTTCACTCACCACCAGAACCATGTCTTTAAGTTCACAGAGGGCGTCTTCACTGTCACTGTCACTCGAGTCTTTAATACATGCCACTTGGTTGGGATTTTTCTTGTTTGACTGGCACACTTTGTCAAAATGCCCCAACTTTCCACATTTACGACATGTAGCATTCCTAGCAGGACATGGCCTTCCACTTCTATTATGTGAAGGATAACCGCACCTGAAGCAGATATCTGTCCTCTTGAAAAAATTGTTCTGTTGAAATTCTTTTTTCTTCACCACATTTTTAAAGCGAACTGGGGTCACCACTTCAGCATTTTTACTTTCAAGTTCTCTGATTGAGGATTGTGATGTTTCAATGCTTTTAGCTATGCGGATGGATTCATCTAAAGACGGATTTTCTAAAGACAACAACTTTTGTCTGATGGTTTTATCTAGGCATTTACTGATGAATTGATCCCGCACTAGCTGTTCACTAAAATTTTCAAATTCACATTCAGCAACCATTTTCCTCAAAGCAGTAATGTATGTATCCACATCTTCCTCAGTTTTTTGTGCTCTCTTGAAGAATTTATGCCTTAAAACTACCACACTGGGTTGCTTGTCATACCTTGTCTTAAGTTTTCTAACTGTGTTTTGATACTCATCAGTTTCTTCACCGCCTTCATCAACCTCTTCTGGTAAATGTTTGAGTGTTTCTCTACCTTCAAACCCCAATGAGTGAAGAAGTAAAAATCGTTTCCTTTCTGCTCTAAACCTGTGCGCTCCAATGGCACCCAAATAGTTCTCGAATGCATCAAACCATTTTCTCCAGGCCACGGGTGGTTCACCTGGGGTATCTAAGAAAGGAGGCGGAGGCTGAATTGACTGCATCATAACCTATTAGGTGAAGAGAGCAAGTCATATAACATATGCCACCGCAGTTCCCCTTGGTGACACACAGCTGATATATATATATACTGCAGTCAGACAAAACAACAGTGGTTCATAATAAGCTGGATGAACACAATCAATTGTTCCTGTCAGTGTCAATAACTTTTATCGTGCGAAGAAGGATAAATTACAAGGTGTTTTTTCCTTTTATATTGCCTTTCCAAAAATAAATGAGTTCAGAATGCCGTGCTTTAACTTTTCCTCAGTTAAGTGGTGTGAGCCCCAGCGGTATTTTCTCTTCGGTACTACACGGCTGTGCAGCCAAAACGCTTATACAACATTTTTTTTTTTAAAGGAGCAAGCTTCTAACCAACCGGGTACTTCCCCTTTAAGAAACGATGAAAGGCTGCAGCTTCAGCCGGGAAACTGAAGAGGTAGGCGGTAACTCCTACACGCGTGACTTACTTGAGCCTGCGCAGTCACTACCACAGCGTTTCACTCCAGGCAGAAAGATGGGAAGAGAGAATCCGCGCCGATCATCGGCAGGGCCGATCCAATGTGCAGGATGACAGTGCCGAGAAATCGCGGTGAACTCCCCTCAGCTTCGCCTCATGTTTCTTGCCTTCATGCCAGGTACCGTTTCCTTCTTTTAACTATACGCGGGTTCGTTGCGGGAGCTTGAGCACCTCGTCGCCAATCAAGAGTTGTAATAACTCAAGGCACAAGAGTAAATTAAAGTTAATGTTTATTCCAAGCTCCCGCTAGCACGACACACATCTGTGGCATACATGAGAATATGGCCGTTAACTCAGCCACCAACTGTCAAGCAAGCACTACGTCAGCGGGCAGCACGAGACCAGTGCCTCGCGCTCACCGTGTACACAGCGCGAGGCAAGCTGGCTCACTACAGTTTTATTGCAATACACCATTGTATTTTTAAATACAAGTATATTACATTTTATATGTTGTCTGGTGATACTTAGAAGTAGGCAAGATTCAACGTATGGGCTAATATTTTGCGATGTTCCTTATGTAAGGACACATTTCATAATTGTTTAATTGTTTATTGGTATAATCTGTCCACCAAGGGAAAACTCTTTCTCAATCTAAAAGTAGTATCCTACTCCCCTGGTTGGTTAAAGGGGTCTCTCTCATTCTTCTTAAAGATCAGAAACAAAAGCCTAATGGCACACTAATTTCCAAGAAACGCCTGGCAAATGAAAGCTTTAAAACAGGATTTGAAACATTTTGTTTTCCAATCCACCCATCTACCAGGTATTGCAATACATTCATGAATGGTGCTCTTCCCCACCGGAGGACAACAATGCTGTTCAAAGAAAGATGAGAAAAGAAAAGTAGCGCTTCACTGCAAAGTCTTTAAAGTGAGGCTGATGTGTTTGGATGTGAATAAAATTAATCTGGTCACTTTACAACCACCCTGTCTTGCTTTATTTAGTTATGTATTTATTTTTCATATTTAAAACCTTTTGTTTCTCTCCATTCCGAGGCTGCACTTTAGAATAGAAAAACATCAGAAAAAGGGCTTTTCCAGCAAGAATGTTTTTCTTTTTTGGATCCATTTCACAGGAAAGCAACTAAATGAAAGAAGGAAAAAGATTGGGAACCGTTTCTTCACGTCACGGTTATCCTACAAGCGGGAAAACTATAACGACAGATGCCAGGCCTTCCATCACATGTGCGCGCTGGCATCACAGCGGGGGCTTCCTTCTGTGTATCACAGCGTCTTGAAACAGTGCTGGGCAACGTGGAAGCGTCCACATCAACAAGCGTGGCACCAGCTTGAGAGAGCAGTCTGATGTTTTTCCAAGCTCACACTTTTGCTTGTGGCGCGCCGCTGCGCACTCCCGCAAGGTGTGGGCCGCCACAAGCACAAGTATGTGCTTGGAAAAAGAGCTGCACGACGGCTAAAGGTCTTCTATGCAGAGCATGCGCACTGCGTAGGCAAGACCTAAAAAGGAGACCTAGGCTAGGTTGCCTCCCACAGCTGCCAAGTCCGACCTAGAGACCTGATCAAAAAACTTCACGATTCAAAAAGAAATCCATATACAGAGAGAGACTTTTAGTCAGCCCTCTTCATTCACTAGTCTGTTCAGACACTGGCTCTCCTGCACTGCAAGTGATAAAAACTTTTTTAATTACATGTGCATATCAGTCGCAGGCTGCTGAGCCAATACTCTCTCTACCTAGCCTAAGCTTTTTTCTTAACTTTCTTTATTTATCCTCTGTTCTTTGTCTTTTTGTTTTGTTTAATTACCATTGGGTGTTTAAACTAGACCTTCATGGCAGAGAAAATTGAAAGCTAATAGCACATTTTACTTTTTTCCAATAAGAATCGTAATTTCCTGTTCTGTGCATTAAAACCAAAACGATTTCTAAAGCTATTCAAAGTAAACCTGACAGCTAAGACGGTCATGCACTGTTCTATTGAAGTTTTATAGAATGACTAACTTTAGGCAGTCTCCCTATCTCGAGACCCAAGGTCCCGACCCCCACGCACTGTAGCAATAGGTTATACCTTTCTGATGTAACAAATTTCTCAAAATTCTATAAATTACACATTCTTTGTGTTTTATTTCAACACCAAAATGTAAATTTTAACATAAATCATCACAAAAACAATGCTTATTCATGAAAATATAGTCACATTACATTTCACACATTTTTTCATAAAAGAATTAATTTCCACAATTTCTTCTGTGTTTCTTTTTAAGTGCTCAATGCATTTCGGGTCATACAAGACCCTTCATCGGGAGCCTTTTTCATCTAAAAAACAACAATGCAACACAATCATCAGCAACCTCGCCATGCTGAAGGATTCAAAAAACAGTATTTACAATGATAGTGAATCTGAATGGTGTTTACTAGGTTTATAATTCCATGCTGTGGATATAGCGAAAAAAAAACTTTTCCACACCTTAGTGCTCAAAAGAACATGGGAAAAAAACAAGCTAATGCTTACTTGATCCTCACAACGAAAATATTTCTATGTGTTCTGAAAAAAGACCAACGTGTGTCAACAGTTGCTCTCTTCATATAACCATGAACTCTCAAATACACCAGTCTACCAACTATGATCTAACCGATCCTAGACAACACCCTCTTTCACTCGAAATGTTCCAAAAATGCCGATCTCCCTCGAAGGTCTATTCAGACTAATTACTTTGCCTGAATAAAACACAAGCGTGCCAAAACCTTAGTATCAGATATATCCCCGCAAAACAAGTCCGTGTACACACTCTCCGCGACGTGATACTCACAATTGAAGATTCCTGCTCATTCAATCAAAACCTCGCTTCCTTACTCTCTTCCGCATTTCTCCACAATGTTTCTGAAACTCGGTTCATATGTTTAGAGGAAACAAACGACGGACTACCTACGGCCGCCATCTTAAAAGGGTAAACGCGATCATGAACAAAGTGTGAAACACAGATCCACACTCTCAATCTGCTACACTCAAGTTCTGCATCTGCACTATACGGGGCCACAATGAATCCCTCCTCGAACACTGGTGATGAAACAAAATACTATCCATCCTGAATAGGAACGCCATGTTTGAAGGTGGTCAAACTAAGAAAAACTGTCAAAAAACTGTCGAGAGGTTCTAACTCTCTAAAAATAAAACGAAAAAGTGAATAGTTGTGTGGAAAAGGTTGTGCATTTTGTAAAAACAATAATAAGAACTGCTTCTCAATAAACACAGGTGATAATCATTGTACAGTAATCACACAAATGTTTAAATTCTCAAGCATGTGCACATATCAAACAGTAACCACAATGCCTCAATTACAGAAAACATGCAAAATCTATTCTTTCATTTAACCCTTTCGGGTCCTGGGTACCCAGTTTTTTTATCCAGAATGTTTCTCTCTGGAGGAGGGATCGGGTACGATCCGTGCCCTCAGAATGAGAAACTTGTTCAAGAACAGAAAATTGTATCTGAGATATGGAGTGTCTTTCTTGATTCCAATGGAATGCTAGGCTACGCTTCATGTTTTTATTCCTAATAGTACTTTTATGTTCAGAAATTCGTAAATATAAACGAGACACACTGGACTACAAACTTAACGAGGTGTATACGTGGGCGGAAGTTTACGCCCACAGGCGTAGCTATCCCAAAAAGAAAACGACCCCCACCACATCAGAGGAGAGCAGTGTATCCGACTCTGAAATTAGTGCAAGCAGACCACCAGTCCAATCACAAACAGGAGATAAATCTCGAATGAAAGAAACAGCTACTAAAAGTGGAGAAGGAGCATCTGGCTCCAAGTATTTTTTATCACAGGCAACGGATGCCAGTCAAACACCAAGTTCAACAAAAGGACCAGAAAAACAAGGAGAAGCATCCGTAAAAGGAAGACTGAGAAGTCAGAAGTAAATTTAGTGGTGAACATTTCAAAGAAAGAACTTACGATTCAGCAGATGAACATCCTCAACAAAGGTTTAAGTTTTGTGCCAAAGTATAATACAGATATTCTAGAGACGGGGGTTGCATTTTACAAATTTATGAGGATTATTCGCCTTAAACACTTTTTCAACAATGTAGTGCCACAACAACCAGAAAAGATACAACCAGAATTTTTGGAATTTAAACCCAAATCAAAGTTCCAAGCACCATCATCACACAAAGTATTAGATGTCTTTGAGAATACAGTTGTGCGAGATCTTCAAAAATTGAATATGCAGAGGTCTTCCAAAAAGAACTTGTCACTTCAAGACAGGAGGATTCTGTCAACTCTCCAAAATGATGAGGAATTAATGATACAAAAAGCTGATAAAGGAGGGGCTATTGTAGTGATGGAAGCTTCTTTATACACCAACAAAGTTAATGAACATGTTCTTGATGAAAACACCTATTTACGATTGGAGGCTGATCCAATCATGGATCTAAAAAGAACATTAAAAGATTTTGGACATGGCCTTTGAAGCAGGTTACATCACGACTTCCACCCGCCAGTTTTTGACAGTTGAATTTCCAAGACAACCAAAGCTGTATATGCTTCCTAAGATACACAAAGATCTATACAATCCACCAATGAGGCCCATAGTTGCAGGATGTGGAACAATTTTTGAACCCTTAGGCCAATATATAGACACTTTTTTACTGCCATTTGTGCAGAAGTGGTCTTCTTATGTCAAGGACACCACTGATTTTCTCAACAAGATCGGAGACATTTCCTTTGCAGAGAATATGTTGTTGTGTACAGTGGATGTTAAGTCACTGTACACCTCTATTCCACACCAAGCAGGTATAGAAGCAGTAGAATGGGCGTTACTGCAGCAACCAGACATCAGGGCAGACAAAGTATTTATTTTAGAGATTTAAAATTTTTGTCTCTACCATAGTTATTTCTACTGGGACAACCAATTTTTCCTTCAACAGAAGGGTACTTCAATGGGCTTTGCCGGGGCGCCGGCGTACGCCAATACCTTTATGGCCAAATTCTAGTCAGACTATATCTTCAAAGATCAGGAATGGAAAGCATGTAAGAAAACGTTCTGCAGGTTTATTGATGATATTTTCATTTTATGGACAGGTAGTAAACAAGATCTTGAAAGGAAGTTGTATCAACTTAACAGATACGATGAGAACATTCAATTTACCCACACCATAAGTGAGACACAAATAGCGTTTCTGGACGTTCAGATAAACTTGGTGAATCATCAGATAGTGACATCGGTCCACAGAAAACAAACAGAAGTGAACAACGCGTTACAATTCTAAAGTTTTCACCCACCTAATTTGAAAAAGAACCTCCCTTTCTCGCAATTTATCAGACTCAAAAGGATTTGCTCAGAACCACAGGATCTAGAAGCACAAATGAAGATCCAAGCCAGGAAATATGAAGAACGAGGGTATCCTCAAGAAATAATTGAACAGGCGAGTACACGGATTCAGGCAATGGATCGCAAGAATTTGCTTAGACAGAAATTCAAGGAGGGAAAGGAGACACATGTGTTTGTATCCAAATTCAGTACAAGTACACAGAAGATCAAAAATATCATAAATAGGCATTGGGTGCTTTTAGAAAATGAAACGGATTTCCAAGGATTGTTCAATGTTAGACCATTATTTGCCTTCACAAGGTCAAAAAACTTTAAAAAAAATTGAAATCTCCTTCCAGAAAAACAGATTCCACATTATATAGAGGAATGAGGAAATGTGCCAATTGTGTAC
This sequence comes from Lissotriton vulgaris, assembly GCF_964263255.1. NCBI lineage: Eukaryota > Metazoa > Chordata > Amphibia > Caudata > Salamandridae > Lissotriton > Lissotriton vulgaris. The sequence continues at coordinate 490,939,594 of NC_141696.1, forward strand.
ATTGTAATAATGTTATTGTAGGAGGAAGCCTACATCATCCCATATCTGGCAAAGAGATTACATTATATCACAATACTGACTGTAATTCCAGCAACTTGATTTACTACATCAAATGTCCCTGCGGGAAATTAGGCAAGACCGAAAGAAAACTGAAAGTACGAATTTCTGAACATAAAAGTATTATTAGGAATAAAAACATGAAGAGTACCCTAGCATTCCATTGGAATCAAGAAAGACACTCCATATCTCAGATACAATTTTCTGTTCTTGAACAAGTTTCTCATTCTGAGGGCACGGATCGTACCCAATCCCTCTACCAGAGAGAAACATTCTGGATAAAAAAATTGGGTACTCAGGACCCGAAAGGGTTAAATGAAAGAATAGATTTTGCATGTTTTCTGTAATTGAGGCAATGTGGTTACTGTTTGATATGTGCACATGCTTGAGAATTTAAACATTTGTGTGATTACTGTACAATGATTATCACCTGTGTTTATTGAGAAGCAGTTATTATTGTTTTTACAAAATGCACGACCTTTTCCACACAACTATTCACTTTTTATTTTTATTTTTAGAGAGTTAGAACCCCTTGATAGTTTTTTGACAGTTTTTTCTTAGTTTGACCACCTTCAAACATGGCGTTCCTATTCAGGATGGTTAGTATTTTGTTTCATCACCAGTGTTCGAGGAGGGATTCATTGTGGCCCCGTATAGTGCAGATGCAGATCTTGAGTGTAGCAGATTGAGAGTGAGGATCTGTGTTTCACACTTTGTTCGTGATAGCGTTTACCCTTTTAAGAAGGCGGCCGTAGGTAGTCCGTCGTTTGTTTCCTCTAAACATATGAACCGAGTTTCAGAAACATTGTGGAGAATCGCGGAAGAGAGTAAGGAAGCGAGGTTTTGATTCAATGGGCAGGAATCTTCAATTGTGAGTATTACGTCGCGGAGAGTGTGTACACGGACATGTTTTGCGGGGATATATCTGATACTAAGGTTTTGGCACGCTTGTGTTTTATGCAGGCAAAGTAATTAGTCTGAATAGACCTTCGAGGGAGATCGGCATTTTGGAACATTTAGAGTGAAAGAGGGCGTTGTCTAGGATCAGTAAGATCATAGTTGGTAGACTGGTGTATTTGAGAGTTCATGGTTATATGAAGAGAGCAACTGTTGACACACGTTGGTCTTTTTTCAGAACACATAGAAATCTTTTCGTTGTGAGGATCAAGTAAGCATTAGCATGTTTTTTTCCCATGTTCTTTTGAGCACTAAGGTGTTGAGGTTCCGTGACGGTTCCGTGACGATTTGAACCCGTGTTTTCAAGTTTGTCGGAAATACATAATATTGGTATCAGCGAACCGCAAATGATCCATTTAGTATATCCTGGTGTTTTCGCTATGCTACGAGCAAGAGCACTCCTTTTATAAACACATTTCTGATCTACCCACGGCATCCATCTTAGATCATGGCCGCCATTTTGTGTTTCTTGCCCTCACATATGCAATAGCCTCTGATCACTTCATTTCGATTAAGGACACGTAACTTTAGCCGGTGATTCACCTCTTTCATGACACGTGCACCTTAAACCAGATCACGCTGTAGCTGCATGACTCGACAAAGGCTACCTCCTCTGCCCGAGGCCAGCCCTGCCAAACTGGTCTTCGTGTCCATTGTCCTGATCATGATTAGGCGGCCGAAGCCGGTAGCCTTGCCCATTTACAACCCACAAACATCCCTTATCCCACTTTTCTATCTTCCACACCTGGCTCTGTTTCTTTCTTTCTGAATCTTTATTAGGGGGAGGTAACGAACTTTACGATGAGGCGGTCCGGGTCCTGAATGCAATATTGACAGGGAATTGTGACAAACTAGTGGGAACCCCTCTCTTCGCAATGTTTGGCCTCAGATATTATCGACGGTTCCTGTGTAACGCCAAATATTTATTGTTTTAGACACAAAGGTTTTGGGAATGTATTACATGTAAAGAATTCGCCCCCAGCTTAAAATTTAGTATATAAGGAGCAAACCCGCTTTGTACAAATTGAACAGGCTCCTGGTTACTGCCTGTGTGTAGTATCTGTGACTTCTGTGTCCCTGCAGTAATAAACCTTTGGTCTTTGACGCCACCATCGAGAAGCCCGTGTTTCTGTTCATTTGTGCACCAAGGCAGGTGGAACTCCGGGGTCTTTGGGTGTTGTTCCCTGACACCTCTGGACGGAACCAAAAGTCCAGAACTCCAATTGGCGCCCAACGTGGGGCGACGTCATTCGGTACCGGTCCAAAAGCCTGAAGAGTTCGAGAAGCTTCGTGTGAAGGTTCCTGAGGGAGGCGCCCCACTTCATCGATCCCGGCATATCGCAAAAGTGGCCCGAAGTTCTCTTCCACGAGGGTTTCCCGTTCAGGACGGCTGCAGTGGGCCGTTGCCTTGACCGTCGCCCTGTCTTGGACCCGAGGTGCAGTCCTTAGTACAGCGAAACGTGACGGGTTTCTCCTTGGTGACGTCTTCAGTGACTCAGTTAAGTATTTAGTGATAGCTAGCTGGTTACTTTTGTGAGGATTGTTAAAATCCTTGATCGGTTCTTGGTTTGGTTTGGTTTTGTAAGATTATCACTGGTTGTTCTAGTTACGATAATCTATTTGGTTTAGTTTGGGTATCGATACATCAGTTCGTTTTGGTAGGCCTAAGTTCTTGGTTCGAGTGCACATATTTGTTCCGTGTTTTGTTTGTTTTGTGTTCCGGACTGAAAATGGTAAGTCGGAAAAACTGTATGTTGTCTTGTTTTGGTTGCAACAGTGATTCACGATTGGAGGACTCATGTCTGGTTCCTCCGATTGGGACTCCCCTATATGATTTATATTGTAAGCATGGCGTGGGTCCTATATCTTATAATGAGGTATGGGTCCGTTATTGTAAGAAGGATGGTGTCCTTAGTTGGCCACTGCATGGTAGTTTTGAACCCGAGATTCTCGACAACTTAGAAGCGAAATTGTTCAAGAAGAAAGCCCGGCCGGCAATGTTTGATTCTTTCCGTTACTGGCGAAAAGAATCCAAACAGAGAGAAATGAAAAGGTTGAAGAAAGAACAGAAAGAACAAGAAGAGTTAACTCTAGAGCAAGCGGCTAAACAGTTGCAGGCTAACGAGTGTGAGAAAGCCATAGATGTAGCAATTAGAGAGCATAACCTAGCGATTGACAAGTGCTATCCTGCCTTGCCATCGAAAATGGCTAAGATACTGGAGGATTCCGAAAACGATCCTCTGCTATCTTATCTGTTAAGGTCACCTCCACCGTATGCACAAGGTGCTACGGCTCCACTTGTCCCGAATGTTCAATTGCCGGTTGCTGGACAACCTGGTGTTCCTGCTCCTGTCCCTCAGAATCAAGTTCCTGTACCTCCTGTGATGAATGTGAATGTTCCTACAGCTCCTCCTCTTCCTACACTGCCAGCCTCTATACCTACTTCTGTACCTACTGCTCCACAAACTATTTTCCTCGATACTCCTACTGTTCCGTTATCTATTCCTACCTCTACTGCGTTCTCTACGTCTGCGAGTGTGCTAACTCCACTTTCTGTTCGTCGAAGAATCACTGATTCTGTTACTAATATGCTGTCTCCTTTATATAAAACTTTAATTAAGACTCCTACTCCTGATTCAGTTCAGAGACGTAGTCAGCTTCCAAGTACTGAGGAACGGGGAATTTTAGATTCCACGGCTCTCAGATGGATTTCGAAGAGTAGAAGATATAGTACGAGAGATGTGTTAGACACATTTATGCAGTGGAAGGAACCGACGCAACGGTACGTCTTTGATGAGATGTGCTCGTTGTTACGTGAGGAAATAGAAGAAGATGATGTCGAATCAGATTTGGAAGATTTAATTAGGGTTCAAAAAGAGTTTGCTGCTGGAATGATAGTGGGTGAGAATATAAAGGAAGCGATGGAACTTATTTTAAGTTTTAGGAATGATCCATCTCTTCGTTCACCGAGAGACTTAGAAAAAGGTAAAATGAAGCTAAGTCGCCAATATCCTATGAGGGTGGTTCCTCCAATCTGGCGCGAAGCAATACAACGTGATGATAATGCAGGAATTGCAGCTGCTCCAGCACAGTTCCAACGAGTGTGGATACACATTCCATGGAAGCGAGCTGAAGTGTTAGCGGTGAAACAGGCCTTGCCAGATCCACGTAAAAATCCAGCCGGATATTACAAGGAATTAACACAGACAGTTGAGGCTTGTATAATGAACTTAGCCGACATCGATATGTTGTTTGGTAACGTAGTTCCGCAACCAGTGTGGGCTAAAATTCGTAGAGAGGATCATCAAGCTGCCTTAGGTGGTGATTGGGCAGCTATCACTGCAGCAGATGGTCAGCAAATAGGTGGTGCGAAACCCGAACCTCTAATCGCTAATCTTCCAGGTAGAATAATTGATCTAATGAAGACTCTGATGCCAGCATTGCGTGTAAATTGGGACAAGCTGTCAGCATGCAGGCAGAAGAAAGACGAAAGTGTCTCCGACTTCTTCACGAGGTTTGAAGAGACTTTTGTAGATCACAGTGGTCAGGACATGAGTACAGAAGGAGGGCAAAGACTGTTTGTCGATAAATTTGTGCATAATTTGTTACCCGAATTATGCAATAAATTAAAGGATTCAGAAAGTGCTTGGGCTGTATCTACGACAGCGCAGATACTTGCGACTGCACAGTACTATGAAAATAGGGATAAAGAGGAAAAGGAAAAATCAGAGAAGAAAACGAAAGATTTAAAAACTAAAGTTCTTTTGCAGCAGGCGTATCCGCCTCGCACGAATCAGACTAATACGCAGCAAGGTTCGTACCAAAGGACAGATTATGGTTCATCAAGACCTCAATACCAGTGGAATCAGTGTGCGTACTGTAAGAAAGAGGGTCATTATAAAAATGAATGTCCGATCTTAGCGCAAAATAATGCAGCAGCAGCTCAGAGAGGTCGTGGTGGTTTTGTGCAGAATTCTAGAGGTCGAGGGCGAGGTGCTATGCCTCCACAAACGAATGATCGTCCCTCCAATCACTTTGATCAACGAAATGGACAATCTGCTCAGCAAAATAGATCTCAACAGTACCTTGTTGAGGACTATAATGAAGTAGATGAGGGTTTTCAGCAAAATGGGTACTAGGACAGCCATGGACAGAGAGAGGGAGTAGTATCAGTTCCAGTGGATCAGAGTGGGCCTTATGTCGCAGTAGCAACATCAGGTGTAGTCCAACCGTTTCTGTTGGATACTGGTGCCGCAAAAAGTTCTATCATTCATGCGAAACTCCCTGGCGCACCTTTGTCCGGCTCAACAAATGTTTCCGTAGGTTTTTCAGGCGCCCCTGTTTACAACCCGATATCTGGTCCTTTGTCTATTTCTGTTGGACCATGCCAATTGAAAGCACCCCTGATTTTGACGACGGGTTGTAATGAAAATCTGCTTGGTTTAGATTTGTTAAAACGACTATATGCGACATTGTACTGTTCTCCAGAAGGAGTACAGCTTACGTTGGGTAAAAATATCACCTCTCCGATGTACTTGTCAATGGACGCACTCCCGCCAGAGCTACATTCACTCCCTGACTCTCTTTGGGCGACTGGTCCTAATGATGTAGGTCTCCTAGAAATTCCACCGTATGTGGTAACTTTGAAACCTAATGTAAAATTTCCAAGAATTCCCCAATATAAAATATCTAGTGAAGGAGAGCGTGCGCTTTTATTGATTGTGCAAGATTTGATTAAGAAAGGTGTGGTTGAAGAAACTAGAGGAAATGTCTGTAACAGTCCTGTATTGCCGATTCTGAAGCGAACTGATCCTACAAAACCTCCAGTGTACAGGTTTGTCATAGACCTTAGAGAAGTTAATAAGATTGTAGTCCCGCAGTTTCCTGTGGTGCCAGACATTACTGCCTTGTTAACATTGATTCCTGCCACAGCCACATGGTTCTCAGTTATTGACCTAAAGAATGCCTTTTTCAGCATTCCGATAGCCGAAGAAAGTAGGGATATTTTCGGCTTCTGTCTAGGAGGTCGCAGTTTCAGATTTAAACGCGCTCCACAAGGCTATTGTGAGAGTCCATCCATTTACAGTCAAGCATTAAAAAGCCAGTTAGATTCCTTTGTCCTTCCTCCAGGTTCTGCTCTAGTACAGTACGTAGACGATCTTCTAGTGGCTGCCGATGACAAAGAAACTTGCAAAGCAGCTACAATTTCCTTATTGCATCATTTGTCTAATTTGAATCACAAGGTGTCTCCTACCAAAATGCAATACTGCTGTCAAGAAGTGACCTACCTAGGTCATCTCTTGTCAAAGGAGGGAAGGAAGTTGACCCCAGAAAGAATAAAAGCAATTACGCAGATGAGTGTTCCACGCACACAGAGAGAAGTACGTGCCTTTCTAGGTATTACCTCTTACTGTAGGCAGTGGATCCCAAATTTTTCTCTTTTAGCGAAACCATTGGTAGCTTTGACTGGGAAAAATGTTCCGAGTCCGGTGCCATGGTCTGATGAATGTCAAGAGAGTTTTACTGAATTACGAAAAGCATTGTGTTCAGCTCCAGTATTGGGTACACCCGATTACAGTAAGCCATTCACGCTCTACGTTCACGAAAGAGAAGGTTGCGCGTTGAGTGTTCTGACACAGAAGTTTGGTGATAAACAACGCCCTTGTGCGTATTTTTCATCAACATTAGATCCGGTAGCCAGAGCGTTGCCTAGTTGTTTGAGAGCTACAGCGGCAGCTGCAGCTTCCATTCGACAATCTGCTGGTTTGGTGATGAATAACATGCTAGTGGTCATGGTTCCTCATGCAGTGGATACACTCATGAACCGAACGAAGACACAACACCTTACTAGTGCGAGATTATCTGGTTACGAGTTGACATTACTAGCGAGTCATATTCAGATCAAAAGATGCAATGTATTGAATCCAGCAACATTGTTGCCGACTGATCAAGAGTCGAGTGATTCCGAGCCACATGATTGCTGTTTCAAAACGGAGGAAGAGACGAAAGGACGCATTGATTTAAAAGATACTCCGCTATCAGATCCGGATGGTACGCTGTATGTGGACGGGTCATGTTTTAAATTGGAGAATGGTGATGTGACTGCTGCTTACGCAGTAACGACTTTGAAGACGATTGTGGAGACTGCAAGAGTGAGTCAGAATTCTGCCCAAGCTGCAGAATTGATAGCTCTAACGAGAGCGTGTGTTTTAGCTGAGGGAAAGAGAGTGAATGTGTTTACAGATAGTCAGTACGCATTTGGCGTGGCCCATAGTTTTGGCCGGTTGTGGAGAGAAAGAGGTTTCATTACGTCCCATGGGACTAAGATCCAACATGGTCAGCTAGTTAACGACTTGTTGGAATCTCTAACCTTGCCGACTGAAGTTGCGATTGTAAAGTGCAGTGCTCATAAAGCAATCACGGATGATGTTGGTCGTGGGAATGCTTTTGCTGACGAAATTGCTAAACAGACAGCTAGAGACACGATGAGCAGAATGTATGTTGCTACGTCTGCAAGATGGATTGCTGAGTCTGGAATGTGTGAGGATACTATGGAAAGTGTGAAAGAAATTCAGAAAGAAGCAACTGAGGAAGAGAAACGTGTATGGAGAGAAAGTACGGGCAAGTTGGACTCGAATGGATGTTGGATTGATTTGACAGAACAGCAACGTTGGATGTTGCCCGATGCGTATGTGCTTGCAGTAGTGACGATGGCGCATGGAGTAGCGCATATAAGTTCTAAAGGGATATGTAAGATGTTAGCTCCGGTCTGGAAGAATGAGGGAATCAGTAAGTGTGCAGAGAGAGTGGTGAAAAATTGTATGGTGTGTTTGATGCATAATCCTGGCAAGGGAACTCCAACTCCAGCTGGTCATTTCGCTCCTCCTTCCTGCCCCTTTGAAGTGATTCAGTTAGACTTCATTCACATGGAGCGCTGCAATAATTTGAAGTATGTCCTGGTGGTGGTCTGTGCTTTTTCCAGGTGGATAGAAGCATATCCATTAAAGGACAATACTGCCCTATCAACTGCCAAAATTCTTCTCAAATAATTTTTCCCTAGATATGGAATGCCACGGATTGTATGGTCAGATAACGGAAGTGAGTTTATAGGGAAAGTTATGCAGAGTGTGTGTGCCGGCCTAGGATTGAAACAGAAATTTCACAGTGCAAACCATCCCCAGTCTGCTGGTTTAGTCGAGGGTTACAATGGCACCCTCAAGCTGAAAATAGCCAAAATACAAGCATCCACAGGTTTAGCCTGGCCAGACGCACTTCCTTTGGCCTGGTTATCAACGAGAGCAACAGTACATTCTAGAATAGGGCTTAGCCCTTACGAGATAGTCTTTGGTCGCCCGGCAAATATCTGGGGTGTACCAAGGCCTAAAGAATTTTGCTCCATAGAATATCCTATGTTGATAGACTACCTTTACGACTTGACTGCTAAATTGAGTCTTATTCATCAACAGGTTTTCGATGCTTTGCCAAAACCTCCGGAGAGTCCAGGGCATCAGCTGAAACCAGGAGATCTGGTTGTCATCAAGAACTTCGCGAGGACAAAGAACCTTCAGCCGAGATTTGTGGGGCCTTTTCAGATCTTACTGGCAACGAGGACAGCAGTTCGTGTAGCTGGCCGTAAGCACTGGATACACGCATCTCATGTTAAGCGTGTTCCTTTGCCGCTCCCTTACGACGACTGGGTGAAAAAGGGAATTGGTGCCTCCGAATCTGAAAGCACACCGAAGTTCATCTCTTTCAGCGATGCCGAATTGATTACTGACACTTCAAAATCCGACTCTCCTCCTGAAAAGACTCCTTTGAACACTGAACATTTGTCTCCAGCATCAGAAGAAACTTTGCTATCTGCGAACTTAAACTCTGCAACAACTACTAGTGATACACTATTTTCCGATCAGACAGTACCAGCGAAGCAGAGATATAACCTAAGAAGCCATAAAATGGACAAATAAAGCAGGCAACTGCATATTGTGATTTTGATATACATTGAACTTTTGCCTTCAGCCAGGAAGTTTGCTATTGTTTATTGTTTTTAAAATTGCCTTGCCGTCTGGGTAGCCGTAGGGTCGTGGCTGTGTGCCTAGTTTGAATTTGCAGGGGTCTGACACAAGGTCGATCTTTCTGTTGGTTCTGGGAACTCCCAGGGCTGATAGAGGCATTTTCATCTACGTACACATCATCAGTGGTCGCGAGCGGATTGTAGAAGATGGAGCTTCCTGCGCTGCAACGAGAGAATGTGATTTATGTTCGCAGAAACAGACTTAATAGAATTCTTCATAGCAAATGCTTTTTGATGCAATGTGTCATTACATTTTTGATTGTCTTAGCAACATTGGTGAGTGGAATCGTCTTTAGTATAAATTTAATTTTTGTGCCAGTTTCTACAGTACCTCCCCTTGATCCTGCTATTTCTACTGTTTCCTCTATACACTCTTTTCACTCGTTTCCGGAACATGAGCAAGCCCGACGCTCAGAGTTCACCAACAACACTTTTGTACAGCTCTTGCACCAACACCAACTGGTAGTTAACACTACAGACTGCTGGGTGTGTGGCTTGATACCCCACACTATGGATAAAGGTATTCCATATCTGGTTTTGCCTTACAGCTATAATGGATCATTTCAGGCCTTCCAAACCATCTTTGCTTATGCCCTTGAAACCTATCCTCCACGTCCACCGCGTTCCACTAAATATAACTCTGCCAACAAAGCCTTAGTCCAGGGAATTATTGACATGGTCAAGGACGTCAATAATACTCCATCTTACCCTAGAGACGAATTGCGAGTATATTTAAGTTGGAATACTTCAGAGTATCGCCTTAGTTTAGGAGAAAGCAAGCGTAAAAGCTCAACTCCAATCTGGGTCGTACCTCACCGAGGTCAGGTCTGCCTGCAAGGTAATGGGAGAAATCCGAGAGCTCAACTAGGGAGGAGTGAGTGCGTAGAGACTTACGTGTTTCCGGCTAACTCTTCCCCTGCCTTTCTTACTGCCAGGGGTACCTACTTCATTTGTCGAGACAGAGCTTATACATGGTTGCCTGCCGACTTTTCAGGATCATGTTATATTGCTCGATTGTTGCCTCCGACATACACTGCTTCATCTGATTACCACAGAACCAGAGTAGCGAGAGGTGTCTTCAGCAAGGAAGATACCGCTGGTCAGGAAGCTGGAGACTTCTTCAAAGGCTTCCTCCCGTTCTGGGGGCCTATGGCCAATAGTAGAAACATACGTCAGCTAACACGGGTAGTTGAATCTACTATTACCGAAACTGCTGGTGCCCTTAGCAATCTGACAGCTGAGCTTCAGGCGGATAGGCTCATGACGTTGCAGAACCGTATGGTTCTAGACGTTATACTTGCAGATCGAGGTGGGGTATGCAGAATGATCCAATCGAGCTGCTGTGTCTTTATTCCTAATAATGCTCCAACAGTCTATGAGGCGATCTCTAAGTTGCACAAGATTTCAGACTCCATACATGTAGACAAGGGAAACTGGTCCTTCATGGAGTGGTTTTGGACTCTGATATCAGCGTGGGGATGGAAGGTTCTAATGGTCATTGGTGTCATCTTAGTATTCCTATTCTCATGTTGTCTGATTATCCAGTGTGGTCCTGCTCTGTGTAGTCTTTGTGCTGCAACTTGTCTCAGAAAACCACCTGCGTTTGGAGAAAAGACACGAGAAAGGATGATGATACAACAGCATGTCACTGACCTGATGAGCATAGAACTAGATTCTGACATAGACTGAGTAATTGCCTATGTAAGGGCAAAAGGAGGGTCTGAGGTTCCGTGACGATTTGAACCCGTGTTTTCAAGTTTGTCGGAAATACATAATATTGGTATCAGCGAACCGCAAATGATCCATTTAGTATATCCTGGTGTTTTCGCTATGCTACGAGCAAGAGCACTCCTTTTATAAACACATTTCTGATCTACCCACGGCATCCATCTTAGATCATGGCCGCCATTTTGTGTTTCTTGCCCTCACATATGCAATAGCCTCTGATCACTTCATTTCGATTAAGGACACGTAACTTTAGCCGGTGATTCACCTCTTTCATGACACGTGCACCTTAAACCAGATCACGCTGTAGCTGCATGACTCGACAAAGGCTACCTCCTCTGCCCGAGGCCAGCCCTGCCAAACTGGTCTTCGTGTCCATTGTCCTGATCATGATTAGGCGGCCGAAGCCGGTAGCCTTGCCCATTTACAACCCACAAACATCCCTTATCCCACTTTTCTATCTTCCACACCTGGCTCTGTTTCTTTCTTTCTGAATCTTTATTAGGGGGAGGTAACGAACTTTACGATGAGGCGGTCCGGGTCCTGAATGCAATATTGACAGGGAATTGTGACAAACTAGTGGGAACCCCTCTCTTCGCAATGTTTGGCCTCGGATATTATCGACGGTTCCTGTGTAACGCCAAATATTTATTGTTTTAGACACAAAGGTTTTGGGAATGTATTACATGTAAAGAATTCGCCCCCAGCTTAAAATTTAGTATATAAGGAGCAAACCCGCTTTGTACAAATTGAACAGGCTCCTGGTTACTGCCCGTGTGTAGTATCTGTGACTTCTGTGTCCCTGCAGTAATAAACCTTTGGTCTTTGACGCCACCATCGAGAAGCCCGTGTTTCTGTTCATTTGTGCACCAAGGCAGGTGGAACTCCGGGGTCTTTGGGTGTTGTTCCCTGACACCTCTGGACGGAACCAAAAGTCCAGAACTCCAATGTGGAAAAGGTTTTTATCCGCTATATCCACAGCATGGAATTATAAACATAGTAAACACCATTCAGATTCACTATCATTGTAAATACTGTTTTTTGAATCCTTCAGCATGGAGAGGTTGCTGATGATTGTGTTGCATTGTTGTTTTTTATATGAAAAAGGCTCCCGATGAAGGGTCTTGTATGACCCAAAATGCATTGAGCACTTAAAAAGAAACACAGAAGAAATTGTGGAAATTAATTATTTTATCAAAAAATGTGTGAAATGTAATGTGACTATATTTTCACGAATAAGCATTGTTTTTGTGATGATTTATGTTAAAAGTTTACATTTTGGTGTCGAAATAGAACACAAAGAATGTGTAATTTATAGAATTTTGAGAAATTTGTGTTACATCAGAAAGGTATAACCTATTGCTACATTGCGTGGGGGTCGGGACCTTGGGTCTCGAGATAGGGAGGTTCAAAGTAAGGCACGGGAAAGAACCGCGCTACCCCTGCAACATGCAGATTAAAGTTAAGTACATTGAATAAAAAGTTTAATACTGAGGATAAATAGGAAGAAAGGAGTGCATCTCCGGTAAATTTTCAATTTTTCTAAGTAACTTTAGGCAGTGCCATTTTTCTTTTTTTCTTTTTGTGGCATATCCTTGCCAATAAAATATACGGGAAAACAAAAATCACACCAGCTTGCTAAAGCCAGTCTTATTAGATAGGCCAATGTTTGATGAACGATGGGGTGGCCGCAACCAAAGCTAAAATGCACCCTGGGAAAAGAGAACCTGTAGACACAGCAGGTTCTTTGGGTGTAAGATGGTCTTCAACATCTAAAAGACACCGGAAAAGGTACATCAAATTTTCCCACCAATATGATTATTTCTGACAAAGACATTATTATTGTAATAAAGAAACAAAGTGGAGGCAATATAAGCTGTTAAAGAGAAAACTATGGGCTACATTCGGTTGGTATACAAATTCAACAACACATACGGAGGCGAAAAGATGTTCAGACAATCAGCAGTGATGCAGAGAAGCAGTGAAATAGTTTAAAGCAAAGGCAACAGGTAATGTGCCAGGAGAAACTAGTCAAAGGTAGGACTTTGAGTATTCAGGACACCTGGCATTCCACAATTAACTATTTTCACTGCAAATCAGATCATTATAAACATTACATAGACAGCACTATGGGAGTTTGTTGTACCTGCTGCTCAGCCAGTGTGTGTGTGGTGTGGAATGTTGGTGTGTATGGTGCTGTGGAATGTTGGATGAGTGAGACTGTCAGTTGGAGAAAGGGCTAAGCAGCAGGAACGCTGCTCATGGTGAGGCTCTGTACCTTTTATCTGCAACCATATACTTGAAAAAATACTACCTTAAGTTTACCTGGAACTGTATCCTCGTTTCATTAAAACAGTTAAACCAACCGGGTGACGTTTTGAAGGTTGCAGATGAGACAAGGGCCATTTTTTGACAAGATATTGCCTCAACCAGAAAAACACAAGACCACCAAAACCAGTAGCAGCTCAGGCCGATGTGACAAGTTATATGGACTTAAAAGATAGAAGCAATGGCACAGCCAAACGATTTCACCTTTTGGACCTTATAAGTGTTTAGCCAAGCACTCCTATTTAATGTGGACTTCCACTGAGGAAATAAAGTAAATGATCTGTGCATATGTGCAATAAACACTTTTTGGGGTAATACGGGTCTATGCAGAACCCCTTCATATAAATGGGTATGTGTTATGTGGCTTTCTTAGCAGTCCAGTTTATTCCACTATAAAACCTGGACAAATACCACAAAGTACTAAAATACTAAAAATGGAAAAGCAACCATCACCTAAAATCATGACTCTGAAGCAGTAGGTTTCTTTTCACTTTTTATTAATCTTTACCTACCTTGCTGAGATCAGGAGTGGTGTCATGTCACTCAGAGATCCCTTTTGATATTCTACTTTTTATCTGATTAACTCTGCAAAAAGGGCAACAAGATTACTACACTAAGGAGAGGTGGCAGAGGAACTATCATTGAGTTTCTGGTCAACAATCAAAGTGCGGACCACAAGTGTCAACAGTATAGGGACCAGCATGAGCACAATTGGGGGTCATAAAAGTAAGAGGGAAACTCCATCAGGACCAGAGTTCATCCTAACTTTTGCATAGAGATTTTACGCCTGTGTCCAATGATAGTCTCTAGCTCAACTTCTGCCTTCCCCAAGCCTACATTAGGCAACTCGACCAGCGCTAGTTTTTCCATAACATATTATTTGCATCACATAAATGGCCTGCAAATTAGAGCCCAAGGGGGAAATGCACATGTTCAGCATTCTGTCACACATCCTTTGTGCATACGACTGCCCCATTGGACAACAAGATCATCAAGCTTAGTCTTTCAATTGGTAGATATTGTCCACAGACAATGGTACGGGGAAAATGAAAGCAATAGAGCAACCGTTGGTGCGAGACTGTGATGCAACTTACTAGGCAACCTACAATTATAGTGAATGCTGCTTACTTTTCTAACTTGTTTATGAAAACTGTGTAGGCAGCATACATTTTTTGAGCAAAAGATAACTGCCACTAGATAACTGCTTGATATACAGCATAGCTGCTAAAAGTATACTCTTTGCGACCTGTTCGAAAGCCAGGAACCTTGATGAACCCAATATGGTCCTCCACGGCTAAGCAGAGAGGCGCAGAAACCTGGGATCAGCCTGCAGGATCGATGATGGCAAATACAAACAAATAATCATGGCAGATGCATTGTGAAATTAGCTTTGAAACTGGCTGCATAGGGAACAGACAAAATGAGTGAGCATGCTTCTGAAGCAGTGACACAATTAAACAGGCCTTTGGACAACTCAAACAGACTTATGTACGAAGATGCAAAAGATACCTCAGTGGGCTTTAGTGCTTGGGCCCTGGGGGAATTTTTTTTTTTTACAGAGGGTAAGTTGTTCCTCCTTAATCAACATTCCAGCATCGAGGCCGGGATCCGAACCTGGGACTCTGGTGTCAAGCTCGAGTCGGCTGGCCACATCTCCTTTATACTTTTAAATGTTGCTGGTATGAGGGCAACTATAAACTGGAGAGCAAAAGACTCGGGCACTATGCAAGACAATTAGGACGGCGTTTTTTGGTCATAATTAGTAGAAAGAAAGGTTAAACATGCAAGAATTAAAGTGCACTTAATTTGTAAGTGAGATTAATGTGTATTATATAACAATGCACGTAGAATAAACATTTTAACACTGTATAAATAAAATAGCCGTAGACAGCCTAAAAATGCCCCATTGGAGAACAACAAGTTTTAAATTAAATGTTAAAGCATATAAATTTCGACAGTACTAGCATAAAATTAGAGAGGCAACACATTTAAAACTAGTGTGTTTGGTTCAGTTTGGACTGCCTCAATGCCCGCCCGGATTTCATATGGTAAGAATGTCTGGTCCTTGCTGTTATATCGCGCACCGCGATATGTGGTTGTTGTGGGTGTGTTGATTATGCTATGATGTGCAGAGGATAGCTGCATCTTCCCCAACGTATAGTTACTGTTTGGTTTAGCCCGCGTAGCGTGGGTGAAGTTAATAAACATCTGTACGCATGGGCAGCTCTCAGAGACAGACACACAGGGAGACCGAGAAACACACGTTTGGGTCTGCTCTCATTACTACGGTGTACATTACCCAAAGTACAGCGGTCGGTAGAGGCGAGTGTTCAGACATAAGGAACACTGCTTTGACTACCGAGAACACAACATTTTGGCGACGAGGGTGGTCCAGAGGCCACGTGGTGTTGAGCGGCAACCACGCATGTTATTCCACATGTGTGGTGCTCGTGCTGCAGGAGTAACCCACTTCCCACTTACCTACAGTCTGTAAAGAGGTAGAGGAAGGAGAACCACAGTGCTGTCCAGGCTGGTTGAGGGAGCCCATGTCATGCCCTGGAAAGAGGACATGGAATGCTGCTGGGGTGTAGGTCAGCAGAAGTGCAGGGCATTGTCACATTTGCTTTTGGGATACAAAGAGAAGGAGTGAGTCAAATTCTGGAAGAGTTCCCTAAAGTTTTCAGTGGCATCGGGTGCTTAAAGGACAAACAGATACACCTTTATATAGATACGTCGGTGCAAGTCACTCTTTGATACAGGCGAGTGGCCTTTCATTTGAGAACCCTGGTTGAAAAAGAACTGTGCAAGCTTGAAGAAGCTGGAATAATCGAGAAAGGGAGAGGCCCAACCCCCTGAGTTTCCCAGTTTGTTGTGGCCAGAAAACCAAAACAGGCCGGAGAAGTAAGAATCTGTGTGGATATGCGCATTCCTAACACGGCTACCCAGCGAGAAAGGCATCTGACTCCCACCATAGATAACCTCATTGGGGAATTAAACAGAGCTAGCTGGTTCTCTAAACTCGACCTCCAAGCAGGTTATTACCAGTTGGTCAATTCAGGTATTTACGACGTTCTCAATGCATGTTGGATTACAAAGGTACAGAAGGTTGAGTTTCGGGATATCAAGAGCGATTGAGGTATTCCAAAATATGCTCAGGGAGCTCCTTGCTGACCTAACTGGTTCAGTCAACATCAATGATGACATTCTGGTCTATGCCAAGTCAGAACCTGAACTTAACAGTCGACTAAGGCAGGTGCTACAACGTATACAAGACTCTGGGCTCATGCTCCATAGAGAGATATGTGAATTCTTGAAACAATTGCAGTTTTTTGGGTATATCTTTTCTGCTGTAGGAGTCACTCCAGATCCCAAAAAGGTAAAGGACATTAAAGACGCCCCAGCTCCCACCAATGTAACAGAGGTGCGCAGTTTCCTATGGATGGTGAACTACTGTGGTAGGTTCATCCGGGACCTCTCATCCCTGACCACACCTTTGCGAGAACTGAGCAAGAACTGTCCCTTTGGTATGAGGTCCAGATCAAGAAACTGCATTCCAGGCCACAAAGGATGCTCTGTCAAGTAACACCACTAAGATACTTCGATCTGAAACAGCAGTCCCAAGTTGCCGTTGATGCTGGGCCAAAAGGTTTGGGAGCCGTTCTTCTGCAAAGGCTCAAGGACGAAGATGAATGGGCTCCAGTGGCATTCTCGAGCAGATCTTCGATGGCCACCGAACAGAGGTACTCCCAAATAGAAACGGAGGCGATTGCAGTACATTGGGGGTACCAGTATTTCCATTTTATATGTATATGGAAAGCCATTCCTGGTAACCACAGACCACAAGCCACTTCTCCCGTTTATTTACCGGAACTGCTTCTAAGCCTCCATCTCAAATAGAAAAGTGGATGCTGCAGCTACAGGAGTATGACTGCAAGATTGAATACCATCCAGGGACGAGCAATCCGGCTTACTATCTGTCTCGTCATCTCAGGGAAGCCACTATGAGTGAGGTAGAGGACGCTGAAGAAATGGAGGGATACGTCCGTTATGTAGCAGATCGCTTCCGTCCGCTGCCCATATCGCTGCAAGAGTTGTTTCAAGAAACTGCCCTGGATGACAGTCTTCAAATGTGTTGGAGGCGGTGAAAACCATGAAGGGGCAGATCCTTAGAGGTCATGGGGTAACATTCACTCCTGAGGTAAAGAAAGTAGTGGAGAGCCTCTACCACATGAGACAAACTGATTGCAGATCCAAATGGATGCCTGATGCGAGTTCACAGACTGGTGATCCCCTCGACCCTAGTGGACAGAGTAGTTGGATTAGCCCATGCAGGCCATCAAGGGATGGTAAAAACGAAACCACGACTCAGACCCAAGGTTTGGTTCTCACTCATGGACGACAAGGTCGAGGAGGTGGTGAGGTCATGCCCGTGATGCCAGGCTACTGGGAAGCACAAATCCTACTGCACCAATTGCCATGGAAAAGCAGCATGATGGCTCCTGGAAGAGTGTTAGCACGGACTTTGGAAATCTGCCGGATGGGAAACACTCCATGGTAGTAATTGAAGATTACTCAAAGTACCCTGAGGTGGAAGTGGTGTTCCAAAGTTAGAAAAAGTCATGGCCACTCACGGACTAGTCTGAGAGATCAAAACAAATAATGGTCCTCCTTTTCAGGGTCAGAAATCTGCTTCATTCCTCGCCTCTTTAGGAATCATGCATAAGAAGATAACGCCAAAGTGGCCACAGGCAAATGGAGAAGCGGAACGCTTTATGAGAACTCTGAACAAGGTGATCGGTATAGCTGTGGCCAATGGAGACTATGTGGAGCAGTCAATATACTCTTTTTCTAAGGGACTATAGACAAACTCCTCATTCCTCTACTGGTCATGCTCCGGGGCATCCGTCAATGGGGAGAGTACTGAATGACTATCCCGCACCATCCCAGATAGGTTCCCGATGAGATAAATGATAATGATGTGGATTGTCGGAGGAAAAAGTCAAATAACCAGGTTAGCAAGCGACGCAGAGCCAAAGCGTTCCGGCTACAAGTGAATGATCTAGTTTGAATTCAAGACCGACATCCAGACAGCAAATTCCGGCTTCCTTTTGAAAAAGATCCTTGGCGCATTGTGAAAATTTGTGGCACCCAAGTCACTGTAAAAATAGATCTAGAATTGGTCACCCGAAATGTATCAGCTATCAAAAAGTATCATGGGAGTTTTGCAGAGGAGCTGGAAGACCTCAATGGAAGGTCTGGTGACTATGATGCTGAGGTCTGGTCCGAAGACGAGTCTGCACCATCTTGAGGTGGGGTGATCAGCTGTGTTTCCCCTCTACAGTAGTAAACCCCGAGTCATCTGAAACTTTTGTGACTACTCCAAAGAGCCAAGACTGTCGTGAGACACATACTCAATATAATCTCAGGAAGAACCCTGAGCCTTCCAGCAGATTGAGAGACCATCACTGCTGAGTGGACAAATATGTCGTATATAGATCCTTGATCCTACCTGGCTAGTGTTTCCAACTGTCCAACCTTTGAGAAGTCAACTTTATAGGTTTATGCTGTTAAACTGTTCCCATATAGATTCTTGACCCTACCCGGTTATACCCCTAGTGATCCCTACTGTCCAGTATGAATCATACATGATATCTACCCACCCACAACTCTTAGAATTATGAGGTTGATAGGCCCACCACTTCCCAGACTATTTAGGTTATGAAATTAAGCAAGTAGCGGAGTCAGAATGCATAATGATGTGTTTCTGATATGTGCTTTTTGATAAATTTATAAATAGGTGTTAATATTGTGTAAATAGATGTTATTTAAGTAATTGGAACTCAACAGGGTTTGGTACAAAACACCCTTACCAACCGCCAACAAGATTGAGGTTGTGGTTCTTTTTTAACGTGTCATTAGTAATTGAGATGTGAAAGTCAATGTTTTGTATTATATTTTTTGTATATATTTTAATTGTGTGTATATGTGCATATATATTGTTTGTAGCCCTGAAGAAGTCCGTGGAGGACGAAACGCGTTGGCTACTGGATTGAAGAAATGAATAAAGATTAAAACTTCAAAAAAACATCGGAGGACTCTGCTACTCAACTTATTGAATAATTTTTGACTTGTGTTGAATGTTCATTAGTGCAACAGATTTCTAAAATACTTATGTGTGTGCTGGATCAATTGCTAAAAAATTGTTTGCTAGAACAAGTTTCTTGTCTTAGGAGATCTAGGGAAAGGAATCTCCGATCCGTGTCACCACACAATAAATAAGGCATTATATAGGATAAGTGTAATTGTGCTGTAAACCCCATTTCCCATTCTTTTGTATTTTGAAATATGTCGTACTTGTTTTGTACTGGAAAATGTTCTTTTGAAATGTCATAACGTGTTGGTGTTCATGAACACCTGCTTATCTTCTTTATTGTGTCAATAATACTTATTTTGGGGAGGAATGTTAAATCGTGCACCAAGATATGTTGTTGTTGTGGATGTGCCCATTATGCTATGACGTTCGGAATATAGCTGCGTCTGCCCCCGTGTATAGTTACTGTTTGGTTTAGCCCGCGTAGCATGGGCGAAGTTAATAAACGTCTGTAAGCGTGGGTAGCTCTCAGAGTCGGCACACGCAGAGACCGAAAAACACACGTTTGGGTTCACTCAATTATTACGGCGTGCATTCCCCAAAGTACAGCGGTAAGTAGCGGCGGGTGTTCAGACATATAGAACAGCGCTTTGACTGCCTAGAACACAACTGTGACAGTTCGACAGCTCGGATCGGTGAGGGCAATGCACCTGTGTGCCCCGGGGGCACTCCTCAACTCCACCTGGTGGGGACTCTACTCTCTGATGCGGGACGGGGCTCCTCCCCTGAGAAAGTATCTGCCTCAGCTGTGCGGTGTGTCGGCGCAGAGTGCGAGGGAAAGCAGTGAGCCAGAGACGACGCGAGAGGAAGGAGTGAAGCCAGCGGGACCAGAGCCGGGACGGAGCTAAGCCTAGCTGCTGGTGGTGAAGGACCGAGAGACGGAATATTCAGTACAAGCCTGTACCCTTCGACAAGGGGGAAGTGTGGGGAAATGGGAGAAGAATACGAGAAATTAAAAAGAACAAAAATACAAAAATAATACAGAACTACAGGCAAATTCTTTGAGCTATGGCAACTTGCATTCAGAAATAAATTATAGCAAGTTTATCCAAAATAGACACCAAAATATTGAGACATAATGGACATTTTTTGTGGTATTATTTAGAACTGTCGACGTTTCGATCCCTTACTCATAGATTAAATGGGATCATCATCAGGACTAGAACATAACATTTGCCTGGCGTTTGGAACAATTTATACCAAGGAAACGGGTGGCATCGGTGAGCCACGGGTGAGGCTCAAAGGCGGTAACCAAGAGGGACGTCTTGGGGTCGTCACGTTGGAAGGTAGTTTGCGAGCAAGGACCCGGCAGTAGGCGGGTATTTATGTTATGTTTAATTTGTACGTATTGTTCTCCCATTTCCCCACACTTTCCCCTTGTCGAAGGGTACAGGCTTGTGCCCCACTATTAATGTTGTTCGAAGTACCTACGATTTTTATTCCAACCATTGTATGAATAAACTTCCTTGTCTGGCTGGACATTGGATCTATATAGTAACCCAACAAGGTCTATATTCTATCTTTTTGATAACCTACTGTTTGTTTAGGACCATTGTTCTTTGTAAAATAATTGTTAACCCTGGTCCTCAGCCAATTTTTCGGGTCCCCTTGTTTGTTTAAATAATGGAAGGATATTTCAGCCCCCTCCTTCCAGATGTGGCTTGCCAGACTTCTGGGGATGCACAATATTGAATCCTGTCTATATAATTATAAGGGCAGGAAAACTCGGGAAATGGGTTTGAATATCTGGACCCTGCTTCAAAGATGGAGAGAGTCCAGATTATAATAGTGATTATAGCAGCAGCCCAGGAATTACGTTGGGTTCTTTCTATCTGCCGATTTGCTCAATGTATGCTGCATATATACAGTGTTTCTTTTAAGTACTGGTTTTATGCTTCATATGTATTTTATGGTATCTGGGTTTTACCACTGTTCATGCTAATATCGAAATGAATAATGAATTTTACCATGTTTGTACCAGGAATTCTCAATAAAATAAAAACAAAATTAAAAAAAGAAGAAAGGGACACGTGGATTTTGTTGCAGGGTAAGTAAATTTATGAAGCATCCTGCCCCATGGACAAGTAGATATTTTATTAAATTCCACACGTCTGAAAAAGGAACCATTATTTCACCCTTAACAGAATATTTTTGACTCCCCCATAGGATTGCAAGATTTGTACAGAACCCAGCTCCAAGAAGCAGAAGATGAGGCCACCTTGAAGCAAATGATGAATACGTTTGCCAACTGCCCCTCGATTAGCGGGAACCGGGAGATCGTGAATCATATAATTGCGGAAATGTTAGGAGTTATAATCAAGCTGAGCTACATGCTGATGTTGTTTGGAGTACGTACTGCATTACACAGCCTCTTGGGTAGATCTCCGCAGTGTCTGCTGTTTTATCCATTGCTTCTTGCTTGAAGGGAGATCTGTAAACACTGGTGAGATCCATTACCTTCCTCCCCAGAGGACTTGCTAAAGGCCTCACACCGGACCTGCAGTCTGGATGGACCTGCAGACTGGATGGACCTGCAGATTGGATCTAGGGAGCACACCAGGCAGAACGGATGCTATTTAGGCCAATAGTTTGAGGTAGAATGGCTTGTTGGTCCCGGTAAATAGAGTAGTCTCATGATTGCACCCAAGCACCAATGCGATATGGGTTTCTAGCCCAGTTTGGTGTGGTGGGGCCAAAGCAAGTGCATTAGGCTGGAAGCCAGTCCCCTAATGTAGTATTGCCTAAGTTTACAGCAGCTTTAGTGATATGAGGACCAAAAAATTGGTCAACTTTTATAAATACTTTAAAAAAAGTAGTAAAAACAACTGTTGAGATATTTCTGGTCCCACTCCGAAATGAGAAAAAGTAGGGACAGTTGTGGACTTTAGAGAGGTCAGATTCACTATTCATTCCCGCCCAACAAATGAAATGAATATATACACATTTATATTCCTATTTTTTTTCAATAAAAAAATACTTTCTACTAAAACACTTTTCACCCTACTACTCAAACAATTTACACCAACAATTAATAGAAATAAAAAATGATACAAAAATGCGACATGAAGAATATTAAATTAGAAATGAAAGAAACAAACAAAATCAATAGAGAAAATGCGCCCAATGAAAAACAAAAGAACAAATAAACAGCACAAATAATTAACAATTTATCAATAAATTCACGTATATAATTATTAGTTAACGATTCATTTTGAATAAAAAATAATTTATATAGTAAAAAAAACTTCCCACACTCCGACCCATATAGGAAATTAACAATAATTTAATTAACACATTTGTGGGCGTGGCCTTGCATGCGTCCAAGATGGCCACCTAGCGCGAAGCTCTGACTGGCGGGGGAGATGAGGGCATGTGGAACTTGCCCTCACCCTCCTTAATTCCTGTAGACAGGAAGCAAAAGACTGACTGACCCTGCTGCAACTAGTGAACTGACTACCACCTTCCCTGGGGGCTATAATCCTGCCTGCCATGGATGCAGCCTGTTTGGGTGAGTAGGCCTCAGAAGCCCTGTAGCGTCAGGGGCTGTAAGAGAGCATGGGAGCACTCTGCTTGCCCACTCACTGTGTCGGGTAGGATGCACTGCTAAAATATAGCAGCCCCACCCTCAATCCTGGTAACGTGGTTGACCCTTCCGGAAGCTGGTGAGAGGGTTGTGCTGGTTGCGATTGAAGCTGTGCAGTGGCGCTGTGCGGTAGGCGGGCTTGGCCGAATGTTGAAGTACCCTGAGAGTCTTGCGGTAGTGGCACCTGGAGGATCTCCTGGCTCTGCGTGAAGCCTGTATATCAACAGCAATGGCGGGTGCACTGTGTGCCCAGGAGATGGAGTGCACTAGCTGGGGCTCCACCATAGTGTCGCCCATCTGGAGGTCCCCCTTCATTTGATTCGCTTACGCTGCCTTGCATGGGAGCAGAACCGACTTTTTGGTCAGAGTGGACATCTTCTATTGGGTCTTCTTAGTTGTACATGTTCACAGCAAGGTCCAGTCCGCAAGGCAATATGGAAAGGCGCTGAAAGCACGCACATCTCTGTTAACCCACAATATTCAGTGAGGGAGTTACGCCGCCACCCTGTTTCTGAAGATCTCCTTCCTCCTGCAGTTATATTGGTCCACTGAGTAGAGCACTGAACTGAAAACAGATCCAGTATTCACCTGGGTATTGCTACCAAGTCCTGTTTTTGTGACTCACCCCCTGGGCCAAGCCCCCCACATTTTCTTCCTGTCTAATTGTGTGAGGCCCATCATGCAGGCGTCCATCCCTGGGCTAACACTCTGAAATTAATAAGATGTTTGTTGACTCCTCCATATAGCTGTACCTACATCTGCTTCTCTGAGAAATCCCCTCAGAGGAGACCCTGAAAGGAGGCTATGCAAATTACCTAGTGGAACCTACATTGACCTTTGCTCCGGCAATGGGTATGGGTTAACTGCAGCAGGAGAAACCCCCGCTTTGACACAAAGAAGACTTTGCTGCCGCCACTGTGGATCACTTGGAAGATGCGGTAAGTGATGAGCCCTCTGACTCCACAATAGCTATCCTTATTGAGCTCTGTAGGTCTGCAATCCATTGATGCTAAGATTGACTCTATGGCTACTCATCTTGACCGCCTCACGGAACATATGGATAGACGTGCAGATCGATGGAAGAGAATTGCCAATTTTGCACCTCGAGGAAGATGGTACAGATATTAGAGCTAAAGTTGTTAAGCTTGAAAAGCAGGTCTTGGCCATTTCAATGAAGAATGAGGATTTAGACGCACGCTTTAGACGCAACAATATTTGCCATGGGGAGGAAGGGGCGGTACTGCAATATCTACTAATACTGGGCACATTTCTGCGTATGGGAAGACTTTACCAGCAGGGCATCTCTGTGGCATTCCTTGTGGAATGGGAGCACAAGTTATTTGGTCTTCAGCCCCCTCCCTGTGTCCCGCCAAAGCCCATTATCACCAGGCTTCTTAACTGCCAGGACCGTAACAATGTCCTCCACCTGGCAAGGGAGAAAGGCCTGTTTCAAAACCAGGGATCGCCGATTTCCATATTTCTGGACTTCATTGCTGTGGTCCAAGAAGCCAGATGTAAGTTCACCAAGGTCTGGTGCCTGTTTCGGGATTGGGGCATCAGAGACTCCATGTTCAATCCTGCAAGACTCAAGGTGGAACTTGATGGAAAGACGCATATTTTTCTGCAAGCTCTGGAGGCCCTTAACTTCCTTAGATCCATCCCTACTTCTGGATCCACACCAAAAACCCTAGCAAGTCCTGCCAGAAAATGTCGCTCCACTACTATATCCCCTAAAACTTTATAAATAAAATAAATAAATAAAAGTGAACACTGCCTAATAAATAAACATTATTCCACATTATATTAAAGAAAAGCTGCAATACGCTGCACTGTTGTTTTCCCGATATAATCCACAGCCTACTGTAACCCCCTCTCAACATGAGTGAAGCGCTGAGACTGTGGGGCCCCAGCAAACCCCGCTATTATTTTTTTAACAAATACCCCCAAGACCTATTTCCACAGCCTACTGTACCCCTCTAAACATAACTAAAGCCCCGGGACTGCGGAGGCCCCAGCGAGCCCCCGCTATTATTTTTATTATATTTTCCACTTTTTTTTTAACCTCGCTTCTTCTGACGCACAAAATGGCTACCACCACTTCCTGGTTTCGAATGTGGAAAACCACTTGACAACCAATTAGAATTTATCGCGTGATCGGGACGGTGCGCTTATGGTTCGCACAAGATGCGCGCATCCACCGAGGTCATAGATATATATGTGCTTTTACTTGTGTAATTTCCTCAAAAACTACTGAACGAATTTACACCATTTAAGCAAAAGGTACGAGTCTGAACCGAGGACTAACTTTGCCAAATTTGGGGTAATTCCGATCATCCGTTTGGGCTTCAGCCGCAATGAACGATTCCTATGGAAAATTGCATGGGGAAAACACGTTTTGGGACCCCCCTTTTTTTCTCTGCCCCCGCTTCAAATGCAATATTGTAGACCACGGGATTTGTCCTTCCCAGTTAGCGAATTTTTAAACAAGCACAGGAGCCTGCGCTTCCTTTTTATTTTTTGTATGGAGGATCCAAGCACCCAGCGCACATTTAACCATTTAAAAAAAATAAAAAAAATTGGGGTCCTTGTGGGGACCCCCTCAGCATGTCTAGAGGGACAAAATATTTCTTACCTGCCCACATCATACATTTTGAACACTTGTTTCACTAATTTCTGGATCCTCGCTTCTACCGAGGCACAAAATGGCTGCCAACACTTCCTGGTTTCGAATGTTGACAACCACTTGACAGCCAATTAGCATTCAGCGTGTGATTGGAAAGGTGCACTTATGGTGCGCTCAGGGTGCGCGAATCCACTGCGGCCATGGATATATAAGTGATTTTAACTGTCATTTTCTCAGGAACTACTGAACAGATGGACACCATTTAAGCAAACCACATGAGTCTGAACTGAGGCCTACCTCTTTG
Organism: Lissotriton vulgaris; assembly: GCF_964263255.1. Taxonomy (NCBI): domain Eukaryota; kingdom Metazoa; phylum Chordata; class Amphibia; order Caudata; family Salamandridae; genus Lissotriton; species Lissotriton vulgaris. The sequence goes on from NC_141696.1 coordinate 490,965,396, forward strand.
CCAAATTTGGTGTAAATCCGTTCAGCAGTTCCGGCTGTAGCTACAACAAAAGGTCCTATGGAAAATTGCATGGGGAAAACACGTTTTTGGACCCTTTTTTTTCTCGGGCCCGCTACACGAATCATTCCGAAACATTCAGGATATGAGCGGACCACTTAGATTCATCAACCGGCTCAAAAGTTATTCCAAATAAAATGTTGCAGATTTCCATGGAAAATAGGTCCCAACTATAACTACTTACTGGCGACCTCCGAAGCGAAGCTGATTGGCTCTCCGGTGTCTGTCAACATTCTAAACAGTCCGGTGCGGCCGCCATCTTGTCTCTCGGTAGGATCGAGAGACAAGAGGAGGAGAAAAACGAAGGGGGAATTTAATGAAAGGTAGACCCCTCTTGACCCCCTAGGAATGATGTTGGGGTTATTAAAGGGTCCCGTGGGGCAAATAATAAAAATTAGATTTTTCGCGGCAGAAGCGCTTCTCGGTTCGCGAAACGGGTCGCAAACTGGTAGCAAAACGTGAATTCGCCATTTTGTGTTTCGATTTAATTAAATTACTAGGTATAAGGGGGTACGGGAAACATATCCTGACCCCTTATGTTTTCTGAGGGTGGCTGAGGAGGCTCATATATGTTGATACATGTCTTCCAGCGGCTGTGCGTGAGCGTTTTTTTTTTTTGCTGCGTGACGTCTGTTAACGTTCGATTCGATGGAAATCAGGAACTGTTGACCGCCATTTTGTCACTGCGAGTAAATATTTTGTTAAAAATAATTGTTATAAATTAATCCTTATTGATAAACATTGTCTGCGCCATCTTGCCTTTTTTGCAATGCCACACTTTTGTTGAGCACGGCAGCCATTTTAGATGCCTTGACCAGACCCACTCTCTGCACGCCGCCGATCCTCAGCATGGCTCCCCACCCTCGCAAGCATCTCCCCCACGCACTGGTCACCCCCGCTCTCTCTCTCATGCATGGGCCAGAAACCTCCTCTCATCTGCGCTGTTCTTCTCTGAGAATCACACCCTGTGCCCGCCCGACACCTCCCTTTCACCCTATTCACTACTGCACCCTCTGACACTCCTCTTCCTCTGTGTCCGATTGTCCAGGCCGGTCCCAGGCTATCACCTAGCCCTGCAGATGTAGTTTATGGCCCCAGCTGTAGAGAATCACCCCTCTTCAAAGGAGTTACAGTAGATCAAGGCCCCCACCCGATGAGATCCGTCATACCACACGCGTTCCTACTATCTGATAACCATCCTGTATTGTGCTTGGTGAGGGGATTCTCACTGTGAGGGTGTGTGGGTCCGAGCCTGAAGCGGAAGATTCCAGGGATGCCTCTTTGTACATCAAAGTTTTTACAATTATGTGTCACATTAAAAATATATAGCACTCCAACAAAGTAGTAGGATTATAACACTTTAATAACTTATAAATATATACAACGCAACAAAAACAGTAAATACATTTAAACATTTTTTTAAAAAAGCAACAATGGTCAGTAGCTGTGTTTTGTGCGAATAGTCCCAAGGCAGCACAACGTGCTGAGTTCTGGACGGCACCCAGGTGATGTTACCTGGGTGCCGCACTGGTTTTTGGTATCCTACAATGCAGCTCCGAAAAACGGCGTGGGGCGTCCCGGGGGTGCGGGGGGAGGCCTCGTCAGTAGCGGTCTGTTGTGCGAATAGTCCCAAGGCAGCAGAACGCGCTGAGATGTGGATGGCACCCAGGTGATGTCCAGTAAGTTGCCGCACTGGTTATGGCATCCTACAATGCTGCTCCGAAAAACGGCGTGGGGCGCCCCGGGGGGGGGGGGGGAGGCGGCGTGAACGGGCCTCCCCAGGTGGAGGCTCGTCTGCTGTACTGGGGCGCCCCTTTACCGTTTCAGTTGCCATTCCGCCCGCTTTTGCTACACTGTGCCTCATCCTCCATTCAGCTGTTTATCACCCGCTCTTGCGGCAACAGCGTCTCGCTCACCATGTAGTTGAGTTGCGCCCACTCTTGCGGTGCAGCGATAGGCAGCTGCCACAGGACTCTTAAAATGGCGGACGGCTCTTCGGATTTGGGCCTGGTCCACTAAAATGGCCCTGGGACACCTTGGAACTCGGATGTCCCCCTGAGCCTTGAAGATTTTACAAAAGTCTTGGGGGCCCCTGACTCCTGCAGGCTTCCGGTGGGGAGCGGCTGCCATGATTGCTCGCGGAATGACCACGACGGAGCCACGAGATGGTGGTGCTCTCATGCTGACGCCAGCTTCAGTCTGAAACATCCAGAAACAAGGTGGGGCTTTCATCGTTTGGGAAAAAAAAAATGTTTTAATCCAATGAAAAGTGTTATTTTTAGGTCATATGATCAAGCCTTCCATCATTAGGAAACCAAAAGTAAAATGAACCAATGAAAAGTTTTATAAACAAGTCACATGACCTTTTATGCTTACGTTACGCGCTGCTATAAAAAGCGTAGAAAATCCGTTGGCATGTGAGGCGGCGTCAGTAGCGGACCGATGTGCGAATAGGCCGAAGGCAGCACAACGCGCCAAGATCCGGATGGCACCGAGGTGGTGTTCAGCAAGTTGCCGCACTGGTGTGGCCATCCTACAATGCTGCGCCGAAAGTCGGCGTGGGGCGCCCCGTTGGCCTGTGAGGTCGCGTCAGTCAGTGGGGGCTGTTTGAGGATCTGACTGCATTGGAAAGCAATGTGATGCTGTGCGTCGCCCCCAAGATGGAGGCTCCTCGGCTGCAGTGGGGCGCCCCTTGGTGTTACACTCGCTATCCAGCTGAGTTGCGTCCGCACTTGCGGCTACAGTAGGCCGAAGGCAGCACAACGCGCTGAGATCTGGATGGCACCGAGGTGGTGTCTAGCAAGTTGCCGCACTGGTGTGGCCATCCTACAATGCTGCGCCGAAAGTCGGCGTGGGGTGCCACGTTGGCCTATGAGGTGGTGTCAGTAGCGGACCGATGTGTGAATAGGCCAGAACCAGCACAAGGCGCCAAGATCCGGATGGCACGGAGGTGGTGAAATAGTTGAGAGTTCTGAGCAGCGCTTGTAACACTGTCTGAAGATTATTTGCACCTGCTGCAGCTTCACTATTGCCCTGGTGTGGCCAAAGATCGCCCATGACATAGGCGGCCGGCTCCCGGGGTCCAGCGGAACTTTTTTCCTTTTCCTTTCTGCATCTTGTCCCACAATCCGTTTGACCTGAAGACACGACCAGGTCCCTGAATGTGTGCAGGGGGACGCTATTGATTGAATCAAAATGGCGGCTTCACACAAAGCTGACTCAAGCGTTGCTGCTGATGCTATACAGACAAAAACTGTTTTTCAGTTTGTACATTCTTCAGGATTTTTCCATTCAAGGCTGGTTGTGAGTTTGTAGAACAATGGCTTCAGATCTTGCCCTCCCCTCTTTTGACTGATGGTTCTTGTTGCCTATCTCTGCTGTTGTCATTTAACTGAACCTTTTTTGACTGCCGAAAGGGGTTCTGGTCTGACCGCTGGTTGGTGGAGACATTTTGACTATATCCTGGACCTGCCCGGCCTCGCCCAAAATGACGCCGGTATAAATGGGACTCGGAACTCCTTGTTGTGTACTGGTTGCTCAACCTTGATATCACGAGATACGTATGCAGTTTTGAAGCACATGGCGGGCGGGGACGAGAATTGATTGAATATTTCGACATCCTTATTGATATTAAGTTCTGATGTGTTATTGATTACTGTACTATTTAAAGTTCGAATTAACGTCACCCATGGTACTTGCCCGCAAATGTATATCTAGAAAATTTTATTGTAAGTGGCCCTGTCGTATTTTAATTACAAAATGTACGTCCACCGATTCCGCAACTGTTAGACACCTTAGTTCTTGCAACCTAATGGCCCGCTCGTCACGTTCCTCTACAGTGTAAATGTCTCCTCATCATATACGATTCCAGTTTGCTCCGTGGCCGGCCCACGTGGTTATAGGCCCGTATTTGTATACTGACATTTTCACAATAAAGGTTTTTAAAACAAAACATGGTAGTAGTATTTACATAGGTAAAGTTTTTAATTTTAGTCACTGTTTTCGAATCAGTAAAAGGCAAGTGAAATAAAGCAGTCCAATTACATGACGGATAAAAGGTATAATACGCAGGAACGCAGTAAAGATAAATGGTCAAGGGCTGTTGTGTTTTCTACTCCTGCAACATAAAGTGATCGATAAGAATCTGATATTCAGGCGTATCGGCGACTAAGACAGCAGGCCGAGCATCTTTTGCTCAACGGCTCCGTCATGGGACGAAGAAACGCCCTTTTTCTAGAAAAAGGAATATATTTTACTTGCAGGACAGTTGTAAATTTTCCGGGAAAGTACATTAGCCTGGAACATTATAACATATATGTTTAAGAAAAAATAATGTTCGAAAGCAATAAAAAGCGTAATTTTTAGGTCATATGACCAAGCCTTTCATCATTAGAATAACAAAAGTAAAATGAACCAATGAAAAGTTTTATTAACAAGTCACATGACCTGTTATGCTTACGTTACGCGCTGCGCGCCGCGCCCCGGATCGCTTCCGGGAAGCTGCGCTTCGCGCACCGGAGCACTTCCGGGTGCGCTAACGCGGCGTGTCATATAACGCATTACGCGACAACGTAGGTCCAGAATATAGTCAAAATGTCTCCACCAACCAGCGGTCGGAACACAACCCCTTTCAGCAGTCTAAAAAGTTCTGTTAAATGACAACAGAAGGGACAGGCAACAAGAACCATCAGTCAAAGAGGGGAGGGCAAGTTCTTCCCTACCGGGTCACGTTGGGGCACTACCGGAACTGATCGAATTGGTAGTCTACAGTGTTTCTGGATGTTTCAGACTGAAGCTGGCGTCAGCATGTTGTAACTGTTATAATTGCTATTATGCACAGCATGAGAGCACCACCATCTCGTAGCTCAGTCGTGGCCATTCCACGAGCAATCATGGCAGCCGCTCCCCACCAGAAGCCTGCGGGAGTCGGGGGCCCCCAAGACTTTTGTAGAATCTTCAAGGCTCAGTGGACGCTTTCGAGAATGGGGCCCAAGCCCTAGCAGACAAGCGTCCGAGTTCCAAGGTGTCCCAGGGCCATTTTAGTGGACAACGCCCAAATCTGAAGAGCCGGCCGCCATTTTGAGAGTCCTGTGGCAGCCGCCTATCGCTGCATCGCAAGAGCGGGAGCAACTCACCTACATGGTGAGCGAGACGCTGTAGTTGCAAGAGCGGGCGGTAAACAGCTGAATGGCGGAAGAGGCACAGTGTAGCAAAAGCGGGCGGAATGGCAACTGAAACGGTAAAGGGGCGCCCTACTACAGCGTGTCTTCAGGTCAAACGGATTGTGGGACAAGGTCCAGAATGGAAGAGTCATCAAAAGGCAAAAAGTTCCGCCGGACCCCGGGAGTCGGCCGCCTATGTCGGGGGCGATCTTAGGTCACACCAGGGCAACACGACTTGGGGAGGGGGCAGGAGCCAAGCGCCCCCTCCTAGTCCGCGCCACCACACCCTATGTTGAAAATCTGAAGCCATCGTTCTACAAACTCTAAACCAGCCTTGGATGGAAAAATCTTGAGGAATGTACAAACTGAAAACCAGTTTTTGTCTGCATAGCATCAGCAGCAACGCTTGCTATCAGAGTGCATGAGTTTCATGCTCGATCGATTGAGCTAGCCGGATCAGGCAACAAAAAGTATAAAATAGTTATGTAAATAGTTATTTAATAAAATGTTTTACCCTGTTACTTTGCTGGTGTGTTGTATATATTTATAATATTTGCATAGAGTTTATCGTTATTTTGGGCGGGGTGGGTGGCGGAGCCGAGCTGTCTTGCAGCCATCATGGTGTGGAGCTCAGTTCATCTCACTAGTTTCGTATTTCTCATGAAGGGTTGTTCCTAATGTTTCTATTTTAGCGAGGTCAAAAAGAGATCCCATTAGTGGCCTACTGATTTTGCTCGATTACTTTTGTTTTTTTACACGATTTTTCACTATCTGCAAAGACTAAACAGAGTATTGCGACTTTGTGCTTGTTTGTAAATAGAGAATGAACCAAAGGGAATCAATTCTAAAACAGTAAATGCTTGGATAACAATCAATCAAATGGAGAGACAAGCAGGTACGACGGATTACAACGGGGGCAAAGGCCTGCGTTAACTACCCTTCACTATCTGCAAAGAGAGAGTACTACTAAGAGAAAAGTGGGGGGGGCAGCGTTCAAAGCACATCAGCGTGCATAAACACGAAAATGTTTTTACCAATCACGTACTTGACATTTGACAGCTTTTGATATTTGCTAATAAAAAACCATTGAAATTCACTGAAAAAACCATAGGTTTTAGCCCATATATAGTTAGGGATTAGCATTTACAAAACCTTAATTTACTCGCACAAAACCATAGAAATTTGCATATATAGTTAGATGCAATAACTATATATCGCGCACCCGCAACCCACTGCTGATGTCACATATTACATCATTCATGACATGGTCAGTGACATCACTGATGACATCACTGATGACATCTCAAATGACATCACTGATGACATCTCAAATGACATCACTGATGACATCTCAAATGACATCACTGATGACATCACTGATAAAATCACTGATAACATCACTGATAACATCACTGATGACATAACTAATAACATCTCATTTGACATTACTGATGACATCACTGATGACATCTCATTTGACATTACTGATCACATCACTGATGATATCATTCATGTGATAATACGATCAACCTCTTCAGACTCTAAAATAACCTTAGATACACTCAGTGTAAACAGACACTCACAGACTGTCACTCATCCATGGAGTTACTCACACACCTAGTCAGTCATTCAAAGAATCAATCACACCTCCATTTCCTCAACTATACAGTTATACACACCTTACTTATTCAAACATATACTAACACATATTTACTCTCTTATACAATTCCTGATACAAGTTCACAATGATCCATACAGCCACTCACACATTCACTGGCTCTTATGCACAGTTATTTATATATGTCAACTCTTACATGTACTGTGTTTTACATATGTACTTACTTTGACATGTAGCACTGAGAAATCCAATTACTCACCAATGCACTCATGCAGATAGTCAACCGCCCATACAGCTGTTTCCACATGCACTTTTAAACCCATACATCTACTGAATCAACTGCTCACACATCTATGCACAGAGTCACACACCTCCCAGCCACCCCCACACACACACTCACTCACTCTCCCATACAAATATTTGGGCAACCAATCAATAACCCATATAATTACTCATATAGCTACTGATCAACACATGCAGCAGTTTACAGAACTACAGTAATAATGATGCACAAATTAAGACAGTTTAGTCACTAACCCATACACTCAGTGAGACACATTTAATCATTCTCTCATACAGTCAGTCATGCACCTACTAAATCCTTCATCCAAACACTTATACATCCACTCATTCTTTAATATGTAAGACATATTTTAACTTTACAGAAACATACAGTCACTGGATGTTGTCATTTGAGATGTCATCAGTGATGTCATTTGAGATGTCATCAGTGATGTCACCGACCATGTCATGAATGATGTAATATGTGACATCATCAGCAGTGGGTTGCGGGTGCGCGATATATAGTTAGTGCAACTAACTATATATGCGAATTTCTATGGTTTTGTGCGAGTAAATTAAGGTTTTGTAAATGCTAATCCCTAACTATATATGGGCTAAAACCTATGGTTTTTTCAGTGAATATATATATATATATATATATATATATATATATATATATATATATATATATATATATATATATATATTTTTTTTTTTCACTGAAAAAACCATAGGTTATAGACCATATATAGTTAGGAATTAGCATTTACAAAACCTTGAAAATTCACTGAAAAAACCATAGGTTATAGACCATATATAGTTAGGGATTAGCATTTACAAAACCTTAATTTACTTGCACAAAACCATTGAAATTCGCATATATAGTTAGTTGCACTAACTATATATCGCGCACCCGCAATCCACTGCTGATGTCACATATTACATCATTCATGACATGATCAGTGAAAGCTTTAAAATGTCAAGTACGTGATAGATAAAAACATTTTCGTGTTTATGCACGCTGATGTGCTTTGAACGCTGCCCCCCCCCTCTTTTCTTTTAGGAGTATTTTCTCTTTGCAGATAGTGAAGGGTATGTAACGCAGGCCTTTGCCCCGTTGTAATCCGTCGTGCCTGCTTCTCTCTCCATTTCATTGATTGTTATCCAAGCATTTACTGTTTTAGAATTGGTTCTCTTTGGTTCATTCTCTATTTACAAACAAGCACAGAGTCGCAATACTCTGTTTAGTCTTTGCAGATAGTGAAAAATAGTTTAAAAAAACAAAAAGGAATTGAGCAAAATCAGTAGGCCACTAATGGGATCTCGTTTTGACCTCCCTAAAATAGAAACATTAGGAACAACCCCTCATGAGAAATACGAAACTAGTGACATGAACTGAGCTCGACACCATGATGGCTGCAAGACAGCTCGGCTCCGCCACCCACCCCGCCCAAAATAACGACAAACCCTATGCAAATATTATAAATATATACAACACACCAGCAAAGTAACAGGGTAAAACGTTTTATTAAATAACTATTTACATGGCAGCCTGCTGCAACATCCATCACTATTCCTGTCGAGGTAGCAAAGCTGGCGGCCTAGGGGTGGAGGACCGTTATGCAAATTGCCCGGGGACGACACCATGCGCCAAGACTCGTCCCCAGTACATCCAGAGCTGATGTCCGACATGTTGTGTGTGAGGATGCCTTGCTGATGCCGCCACCCCCACCACCACCTTTTTGTTGCCTGATCCGGCTAGCTCAATCGATCGAGCATGAGACTCATGCACTCTGATCTCCTTGGCCTCAGTCAAGCATCAATAGTAAGATTTTCATACGTGAGTGTAGGTTCATTGTTTTGAGTGGGAGTGAAGAACAATAACTAGGTAAGAAGGAAGGCAGACGCTGTGGGAAGGACTCTGGATATGGTATGTTCCTTGGTCCCTGAGTTGCTTCAATGTCACTGCCTTGCACAAATGGCATAAGTCCTGGATGTTGGGTGCCATAGTTGAGGGTTCCGAGCAGCGCTTGTAACACTGTCTGAAGTTTATTTGCACCTGCTGCAGCTTCACTATTCTCAAAGTAAGTGGGGGCTGTTTGTGGACCTGACTGCATTGGAAATCAATGTGATGCGGTGCCTCCCTGAACCGCTTGACGGAGGCCCCCGAGGGGCGGTGTGATGGCGCGGACTCGGAGTGGGCGCTTGGCTCCGACCCCCTCCCCAAGTCTTGTTGCCCTGGTGTGGCCTGAGATCGCCCCCGACATAGGCGGCCGGCTCCCGGGGTCAAGCGGAACTTTTTGCCTTTTGGTGACTCTTCCATTCTGAACATTGTCCCACAATCCGTTTGACCTGAAGACACGTCCTGCGGTGCCCTAGTCCGACCATCACATATTCCTGTGCCAGGAGACGGCGAGGGATGCACTAGAAGGGAGAGGCGGCGCGAACGAGCCTCCCCCATCTCCCCAGGTGGAGGTTTCTCAGGTACACCCCAGCGCTTCACGCAACCAGCTGAGTTGCGCCCGCTCTTGCGTCTACAGCGTCTCGCCCACCATCCACTTGAATTGCGTCCACTCTTGCGGTGCAGCGATAGGCGGCTGCAACAGGACTCTCAAAATGGCGGCCGGCTCTTCGGATTTAGGCCTAGTCCACTAAAATGGCCCTGGGACACCTTGGAACTCGGACGCTTGACTGCTAGGGCATGGACCCCATTCCCAAAAGCATCCCCTCAGCCTTGAAGATTTTACAAAAGTCACCGGGGCCCCCGACTCCCGCTGACTTCCGGTGGCGAGCGACTGCCATGATTGCTCGCGAAATGGCCACGACGTAGCCACGGGGTGCTCTCATGCTGACGCCAGCTTCAATCTCAAACATCCAGAAACACTGTAGACTACCAATTCGATCAGTTCCGGTGGAGCCCCAACATGACATGGTAGAGAAGAACTTGCCCTCCCCTCTTTGACTGATTGTTCTTGTTGCCTGTCCCTTCTCTTGTCATTTAACAGAACTTTTTGGACTGCTGAAAGGGGTTGTGTTCCGACCACTGGTTGGTGGAGACATTTTGACTATATTCTGGACCTGTGTTGTCGCGTAATGCGTCAGATGACGCGCCGCGTTAGCGCACCCGGAAGTGCTCCGGTGCGCAAGGCGCAGCTTCCGGGAAACGATTCAGAGCGCGGCGCGCAGCGCGTAACGTAAGCATAACAGGTCGTGTGACTTGTTAATAAAACTTTTCATTGGTTCATTTTACTTTTGTTATTCTAATGATGAAAGGCTTGGTCATATGACCTAAAAATAACGCTTTTCATTCCTTACGAACATTTTTTTTTTCCCAAATGATGAAAGCCCCACCTTTTTTTTCTCACTCTGACTTGTAAAGCAAAGGACCCAGATGCATTTACAGTTTATCACTAACAATGTTCCAGGCTAATGTATTTTCCCGGGAAATTTACAACTGTCCTGCAGGTAAAATATTCCTTTTTCGAGAAAAAGGGCGTTTCTTCGTCCCATGAGGGAGCCGTTGAGGAAAAGAGGCTCGGCCTGCTGTCTTAGTCGCTGATAGGCATGAATATTAGATTCTTATCGATCACTTTATGTTGCAGGAGTAGAAAACACAACAGCCCTTGACCATTTATCTTTACTGCGTTCCTGCGTATTATACCTTTTAATCGTCATGTAATTGGACTGCTTTATTTCACTTGCCTTTTACTGATTCGAAAACAGTGGCTATTATTCAAAACTTTACCAATGTAGGTACTACTACCATGTTTCGTTTTAAAAACCTTTATTGTGAAAATGTCAGTATACAAATACGGGCCTATAACCACGTGGGCCGGCCACGGAGCAAACTGGAATCGTATATGATGAGGGAACATTTACACTGTAGAAGAACATAACGGGCGACCCATTAGGTTGCAAGAACTAAGGTGTCTAACATTTGCGGAATCGGTGGACGTACATTTTTATAATTAAAGTACGACAGGGCCAGTTACAATAAAATTATATAGATATACATTTGTGGGCAAGTACCATGGGTGACGTTAATTCGAACTTTCAATAGTACAGTAATCAATAACACATCAGAACTTAATATCAATAGGGATGTCCAAATGTTCAATCAATTCTCGTCCCCGCCCGCCATGTGCTTCAAAACTGCATACGTATCTCGTGATATCAAGGTTGGGCAACCAGTACACAACAAGGAGTTACGAGTCCCATTTATACCGGCGCCATTTTGGGCGAGGCCGGGCAGGTCCAGGATATAGTCAAAATGTCTCCACCAACCAGCGGTCGGACCAGAACCCTTTTCGGCAGTCCAAAAAGGTTCCATTAAATTACAACAGAAGAAATAGGCAACAAGAACAATCAGTCAAAAGAGGGGACGCTTTCGTGAATGGGGCCCATGCCCTAGCAGGCAAGCGTCCGAGTTCCAAGGTGTCCCAGAGCCATTTTAGTGGACCAGGCCCAAATCCAAAGAGCTGGCCACCATTTTGAGAGTCCTGTTGCAGCCGGCTATCGCTGCACCACAAGAGTAGCCGCAATTCAGCTAGATGGCGGGCAGACGCTGTACCGCAAGAGCGGGCGGAACTCAGCTGGATGGAGGGTGAGGCACTGTGCCGCAAGAGCGGGCAGAACTCTGCTGGAAGGCAAGTGAAACGCTAAGAGGCGCCCCACTGCAGATGAGGTGCCTTCACCTGGGGAGGCGGAAGAGGTCCGTTTACGCCGCCTCCCCACCCCCCCCCCCCGGGCACCCCACGCCGTCTTTCGGCGCAGCATTGTAGGATGGCCACACCAGTGAAACTTGCTGGACACCACCTCGGTGCCATCCGGATCTCGGCGCGTTGTGCTGCCTTCGGCGTACTGTAGCAGCAAAAGTAACCGCAGCTCAGCTGGACACGCCGTCTTTCGGCGCAGCATTGTAGGATGGCAACACCAGTGCGGCAACTTGCTGGACACCACCTCGGTGCCATCCGGATCTCGGCGCGTTGTGCTGCCTTCGGCCTATTCGCACATCGGTCCGCTACTGACGCCGCCTCACAGGCCAACGGATTTTGTAGGCATTTTATAGCCCAAAGCCGCATAACAGGTCATGTGACTTGTTTATAAAACTTTTCATTGGTTCATTTTACTTTTGGTTTCCTAATGATGAAATGCTTGATCATATGACCTAAAAATAACACTTTTCATTGGATTAAAACATTTTTTTTCCCCAAACGATGAAAGCCGCACCTTTTTTTTTCTCACTCGGCAATCCAAAAAGGTTCCGTTAGATGACAACAGAGGGGACAACAGAGACCCCCCTTTTTTCTCGGCCCCCCCTTGACGAAACCCCCTCAAGTTTTCAGGGGCTGCTCAGAAACAAAATGTGCCATTTTCCTGAAAATGTCAGCCGATTCCGTCCACAAACGCCAAAGTTATTAGACATAGAATTTTCAAAAGTCCCATAGAGAAAAAATCCTAACTATATATACCTACTGGCGACCGCCAGTAGGATATATTATATAAATAAATATAAATATATCTGCACAAAGTGATCCTTAAGCCACACGAGAGCGCTCTGCAGTGTGTGCTCTGCCCAGGGGTCGGATCCTGACCCAGGAAGAATTTTGTTGTACAAAAGAGGCGGCACAGCCAGGGTACTCGTTCAAGCCTTATTTAATTACTGCTTCACCCCACCAACTCGTTTCAGCCACAACTGGCCTTGCTCACGGTCGGTTAGTCCTTCCACAGTGTTACTTTTTATACTGTCCCAGTTTTGCCGTTAGGTGGCATTCTGGGAATTGTAGTTGCAAACATTTTGAAATAATATTTTGAAAAAAAGAAAGACAATGTGTGTGTTTCAGTCACACCATTTGTATGTCGCGACTTTTTGTTCACTGTGGCATGCACATTAATGTTTATCAAAAGTCAAGGTATTGGGTGTAGTACCCATATTGTGATTGTTACAGTTTTATAAGCAGTTATTCCATATGAATGTGGAGATCTTCCCCAAAGTTCATTCCTCTGGGGTGTTTTGTTCTGAGTCTGATTATCATCCGAGAGTCCATTTGACGGAGCTTTCGGATTGCGTCACCACCTCTTTCCATTTTACCCAGCATTTTTGCTCCATAGAAATGCATTTGTCTCCAATCGCCATTCTGGCATGTACTTAGATGTTTGGCGTTGGCGTATTGCATGTTCGAATTTTTTTACTGCTCGAATATGCTCCAAGATCCTCTTTTTCAACATGCATGTGGTGCATCCAATATACTTCATGCCACATTTGCATTCCACGATGTATACCACATTTTTGGAAGTACACGTGATGTGTTGGTCTATTTTCATTAGTTTTCCATCTGGTTCCTGAATTACTTTCATGTTTTTTTCCAATCTTACAAGCTTTACATGTGTTGCATGGTTGAAAGCCTTTTCGCTGATCTTGCAGCCAGTCAGATTTTGGTTTTACCTGAAAGTAACTTTTGACCAGTAGATCTTTCAAAGAGGTGTTTTTCTTGTACGTTATTGATGGTACTTCGCCAATTGTTGCTCCAATATCAGGATCCCCTGATAGGAGATGCCAGTTCATTATTCGGGCAATATTTCCACTTTCCTTACTGAAAGTTGTTATAAATCTGGGTGGTGCGTTTTTTTCTGTTTTTTTCGGTTGCTCAATCAGTGTTTGTGTCCTGGTTTTCTGGTCTATTTTTTTCTTACATTTTCTCAGAACACGTTCCTCATATCCTCTTGCTGTGAATCTTCGTTTGCTTTCTTGAATTACTTTTTCCGCATCTTCTGGTATAGAACAGTTTCTCTTTAACCGTGTGAATTCCCCATATGGTATGCTGTTTAAAATGGATTTAGGATGGAAACTTGTCCCATGCAGCACACTATTTGTAGCAGTTTTTTTCCGAAATAGGGTGGACTCCAATTTTCCATCAGACACATATTTTGGTGTCTAGGAAATCTATTTCCTGTTTGCTTGTCGTGCAAATGAACTTTAGACCTAGATCATGGTCATTCAGCTTTCTAAAATAATTTTGAAACTGAGAGTTTGTACCATTCCAAGTGATAAAAAGGTCGTCGATGTAACGCACCCAAAGTATTATCCGATCTAGATCTACTTGATTGTCTTGGTTTCATGCTGTGGTCTTCTCCCACCAGCCCATGGTGATGTTTGCATAGTTGGGAAATAGAGAAATGCCCATGGCTGTACCACATTCTTGCTTGTACAATTGTTTGTTGAAAAGAAATATGTTATTTTTCAAACATAGATCCACCATTTTTATCAGCATTCTTGTATGATCTAGTTGCGTGATGCTGCGTTGCTTCAGATAATATTCACATGCTTCCATTCCGACCTCATGGCGAATTGACGTGTAGAGTTAGACCACATCAATTGTGGCTAAGAGATAGTCAGAGTTCCAGTTTACATTCATCAGAATTCTTAAGAAATCTCCGGTGTCTTATGTAAGAGGGCAGACTTTGGGCAATGGGAGCCAAGAATGTGTCGACATAATTAGAGACATTTTCATATAGTGAGCCACAGGAGGAGATAATTGGTCTTCCCGGAGGATTTACTAGAGTTTTATGGATCTTGGGTAAGAAATATATGCATGGTGTTATTGGGTGATCAATTGTTAGATACTTTTTCTCTTCTTCATTGATTAAACCTCTTTCATACCACATATCTAGATGTTCCTGCAATTCCTTCTTCATTTTCATATATGGATTTGTCTCTAGTCTCTTGTAGTTTTCTTGATTCAATTGCCTATCTGCTTCTGCTATATAGTCCGTTGTTTGCATCAGCACAATATTGCCCCCCTTATCAGCAGGTTTTATTGTAATTTTGTCATTCTCAATCAAAGTTTTGATTGCATTGCGTTCTGCCTTCGAGAGATTCTCGTGTGAATTATTTCTCACTTTTGAAAGTTTATCCAGTTCTTTTGTTATTGCATCTGAAAACAGATCTATTTTGTTTCCTGGTGATAAGATAGGATAATATCTCGATTTTCTCCTTAATCCAGTGCTTAGTCTCTCATTTGTTAGGATATTAAGTTCTTCCAAGATTTCTGAATCTGATAATGAAGTGCCGTTTTGATCAAACAGCGTTTCGAAGCTATGCCTGAGATCAGGTAATTCTGCAATTGTGGTGAACACAATGTCATCTGTGTTATCATTCGATATGTTTTCGGGTTCAGTCGGTTTGCCAGCATGTACCTTGGCTAACTTTAATTTTCTGATGTACTTGTAAAAGTCTATCCGTGTCTCAGTGTAATCAAAATGAGATTCAGGGCAGAATGATAACCCTTTATTCAGAACAGTGCGTTCTGTTTCAGTTAGTTGATGATCAGAGAGATTAACAATTAGGTTTGCTTCCTATTGCGAAGGGGGTACTGTCTTCTTTCTCCGCTTGGACCTGCGGGTTTTTCTGGTACTGGCAAGGGGGTTGTTTGGTTCTGTGTTCCCCTTCCTCTTCCTCTGTATCCTTTGTTGGAATATGATTGCATTCCCCTTCCCCTTCCTCTGCCTCTTGCAATGCTTCTCCAGATTTATCAATCCGACTTCCTCTAAAACAGACCTGTTTATTGTCTGGTAAGCACTTCGTACTGATTCATTGTCACTTATGTCTGATTCACTGGCACTGGACGTCAATTTGTGCATTGAATAGTTCTTTTTTAAAGTGTCATATCGTCTGGCGAACGTGAGAATCCTTCCATGAATATAATCTTGCTCATCCCTTTGAAATTTCCGCTCTTTCTGTTCTTTAATTTCCTTTTCATAGGAATCTAATCGTGCTTCCATCTCTTGGCGTAGCTTTGTAACTTCTTCTTGGTTGCTTTCATCTGATAGCTTTTCCTCTAATTCCTTGATTTTTTGTGTGATTTCATCCACATCAATTCGCGCATGTTTAACCAGAATGCGCATCATGTTTAAAGAGCATTGCATGTTGTTTTCAATCCATTCGTCTATTAAGTCTTTTTTCACTTCTGGATGCGTGGGCATAGTGAAAATCCTCAAGCCTCGAGGAATGCGTTTTACTTCCACATATTTTTCAAGCGCTATTGCTTCCCAGCTTTTATTTATTTCCTTTCTATACAATTTCTCCAAGGCATTTATTTGCTGCTTTAATGTAATATCAATTGTTGTGGGCGTTTCTAAGCTGTTGGTGTTTCATCTGGTTTAACCACAGTTTTGAACATGGTCGTCACTTTAGAAGCTCTTTTCGCTGTGCGAGCTTCCATGTTTGTAGTACTCTTATTCCACACACTTTAACTTCAAGGGTGAAATCGTGTATGCACGGTACCTTTAAGGCATTTCTCCTGGCCTGATGTAATTGAAAGCCGCCCGTAATGTTTACGGCTGCGGCGTCTTGCTTCGAGATTTGTATCAGCCACTTCGATTACCTGCTACAATGTCACGGGGAAGGTAATACTCTGCTTACCTTGCGCGGAGTTGATCTGTGTCGGAGGCTCCTCACAGCTCCTCCGTTCCTCCGCTGCAAGCGACGGCAATGTTTCCAAGGAGTCTTTCAATTCAGGTAATTCACCCCACCAACGCGTTTCAGCCACAACTGGCCTTGCTCACGGTCAGTTAGTCCTTCCACAGTGTTACTTTTTATACTTTTATCGGTGTGGCACATGCGTCGTATGTCCACAGACCATCCAGGGCAAGTCCATTACCCTTAACAACAATTTCACATGGACTTACAGCAAGCATACGAATTGCAACAGCTCCAGGTGCATATATGCCCTGATCTGTCCTTGCAATTGTTTGTACATAGGGATGACCATGCGCCCGGTCAAGCAAAGGATAATGGAACATAACAGTAACATTCGATGTCATAAATCTCACACCAAATTGTATGACCACTGCAAGGATAAGGAACACCCTCCTGAAAGCATTCGATGGACTGTGATTGAATCTCTACCACACCTTAATCAACAAGCACTCTTCAAGCATGAACAAAGATGGATACATCGACTGCAGTGTGAAACGTTGGGTTTAAATGACGGGGTGCCCTGGACGACTCTCGCCAGATAGTCAGGAGTTTGGACATGTTGTCCACGTTTACTTCCATTTCTGTGCATTCCCTGTCAACAATACACCTGACCCCATTCCAAGATGGCGCTCACACTGACGCGCCCGGTTTGCGCAGTCCTTCACCGACCCTTCTCTCTTTTCACCTCTGTGTACCGTCGCTTAGCAACTGGACGGACACACCCTCAATATGCGCGCGCTGCCTCCCTCATTTAAGCCCGGAAACGATCTGATCAACCATGCCGGCTGTCCAGACCGTTGGTTTCCAGTGGGAGGGGTAGGTGCAGAGCAGCTTGCCTGCAGCGACGTAAGAGGTAAGGTGTTGGGCGGGTATGTTATCAGCTGTTTGAATTGACGTAGTGTCATCTTCACAATCTGCCCTTAGTAGCCCGGATCGATTTTCATGTCCGTCTGATTCCCCTGTGGGCATCTGCCCTTTTTCTCTCCCCCCATAGGACTTCCTCATTCGCTGCCGGCCCCACTTGGACGGCGCGTGAGGTTTCCAGGAGGAAACATTAGGGGTGAGTGCGCCGACACTGGAGAAAACGATCCGATAAATGCCACATGGCTTTGTAAAGGGCCCCTGTACTCGGTCTCCCGCCTCTCTCATGATCAGAGTCGGGCATATATGCAACCCCACGGCGTACTAATCGTTATGACCATTGTACCGGTGCACAGATTGATTATTCCCTACAGAGTGTCAAACTACGACCGTTTCCGGTTTTACTGTGTGGCTTTCTCACTACTTTTAAGCATAAAGATTCGAACCTATCACGTTTGGCTGGCCAGTGTCACACGCCGCCGCATCTCCTCGAGGTGTATGATTGAACACGCGTCCTGCCACGTGATGACCGACTGCATGATGTAGGCGGCAGTGTTGATTTTACGACATGGTTTAAAGCACACCAGTCATAATAAACTAGCACGCCACCATTGTTTAGTGCGAGCACCTTCCACGCACTCACCTGATTTAATTGAATTCTGACTCTCTCTCTTTCCCACGATAACACTTGATGCTGTCAATGTTTGGGCAGAGCCATTCACTGGGCACGCATGTTTTGGATATCATGCACACAAACACAGATAATATGTCACTAGTAAGTTAAAGTAAAGGTGCCATTATCCGTGTCTATACTGTTGTCTCTCTTTATTCTTTTTCAGTTCCCAGGAGGCCCCCTCTGTGGAACCATTACGATACGACACTGCCTCAGGTCGTATACTGGTGTCCTGCAAAACTTAGAGGACCCGAGTAATTTATGAGCACCCAGGTCCTGATGAATCGCCCTTAGGGCGTGAAACATGTTGACCATTTCTTGCACTTTAAGGGTCGAGTAAGGGTTGGTTCCATTACTTACCACCCCTTAGTACCCCTGTACCTTTTTACTGAAGCAGGAAGCCTGACTATTAAAACATTCACCAACAGGACTTCCCTGACTTCTTTTAACTTCACTACCACGCTCACGATTACACTCCCTTAGGCCCCTCACACACACACACCCGCTGGCCCAGAATAAAAGATCTCCATCAAAAGTGCAGCTTCCATCGCTGCCCGACGGGCATTGCACCGCCAGCCTGCCGAAGGAGCAGGGTACCGATGATGAGGCTGGACGACTATCGACTGGGGCTACAGCTGTAGTCCTGTCGGTAGCCTGTGTGAGGTACCTTTACATTCTGGAATATGGGTCTACACCGCACACTTGAGACCCTCACTTCACCCCTTGTCTAGATTGAGTGAGAGAGAATTACTGGTTGAGCTAATTTTCTAGAGCTCTCCTGGGGGAACTCTGTACACCTCTTATTGTTTACTTTTTATACTGTCAAAGTTTTGATAAACATTAATGTGCATGCCACAGTGAACAAAAAGTCGCGACATACAAATGGTGTGACTGAAACACACACATTGTCTTTCTTTTGTTTTTAATATTATTTCAAAATGTTTGCAACTACAATTCCCAGAATGCCACCTAACGGCAAAACTGGGACAGTATAAAAAGTAACACTGTGGAAGGACTAACCGACCGTGAGTAAGGCCAGTTGTGGCTGAAATGCGTTGGTGGGGTGAAGCAGTAATTAAATAAGGCTTGAACGAGTACCTTGGCTGTGCCGCCTCTTTTGTACAACAACAACAACAAAAAAAAAAATATATATATATACACACACACACACAGGTTACAGGCGTTCTAAGATAGGCATGCTCATTTCCACCTAAATTGCGACGTGACAGCACAGTCAATTCTGTACACTGACGATACTGTTCTATTTGACCTAACTTCAGTGGGTCTCCAACGCTAACTAAACGACTTTATAGAATTTCGTACACTGAATGATTTACTTAATAATGTTTCGAAAACAAAAATTATGATTTTTAAAACAAAATACTAATTCAAAATCAAAGCTGAAATGGTGGCTAAGATGAGAATTACTGGAGACTGTAAAAGAGTACCAGTACTTAGATCCGCTTTTTAAAAACAACCTAAATTGTAAATCCTATGTAGATCAACATGGGCCGGAAGAAAGCATTGTTGCAAGATCCTTAAAGAGGGACTCAGTATTTGGCCATAAGTCACTAGAAGTTCTTAAGGAGACTTACAATTCAAAAATACGTAACCTGCTGCTGTATGTATGTGAGATTCTTCCTGCAAAGAGCATCAGATGTCTCCAGACCATAAAAGTGATTATTTGAAAAGAATGCATGACTTACAGAGAGGCCCAGTGAACTGTGCATTAAGGATAGATCTAGGCCTAATGAATATAAGCTATAAATACAAGAAAAGAGAACAAAATTACTGGTTTAACATCTCCAGTGCAGAGGTATGTTTGTTACGGCAGTTGATTAAACACCATCTTCTGACAAATAAGCCATGTCAGTGGCTGTTGAATATATATAAAATCATGATAGGTACAATACCATGGTTAGGAGATTGATCGGTACACCAGAAGAAGCAATTGTTAAAAAAAAATTGCTTATAGAATCCATTAAAATGGACTGTGGTACTAGACCTTACCTCCAACACCTCCTGGCCTCAAGTTACACATCATCATTACAAATATATTTCAAAATGTAAAATCCTGCAGTGTACGAAGGTGGATGCTGAAGTTAAGACTGGGCCATGTTCCAGCTTTTATAAAATGGTGGATGATAAACCTCAAAAATTGAAAAAATATTGCAGATCAGACTGTGTTGTCCTTTCTGCCAAAACAGAACACTGTCACGTTCTCCTTTGCTTCTATTTTGTACTCTATTCAAATCCTATAGGAAAAAGTTTAGAGATTTCTAGATCAGTCGTGACTAGGACCTAATAACAGTGCAGGAATGCTATAATACAAGACTTTGTTATCAAACTTTTACTTTTTTAGATATTATGACAAATCGACTAGACTGTTTGATATAGGTCTAATCTTGTTAATATGTATTAGAGTGATGATCTAAGGATTTGATATTTTAAAGGAGACCAGTTAACGTAAAATATAGAGAAATCTTTACACATTTTTTTACCGATCTGCATTTTGAACTTTAGCAGGTCTTTTTTTCACTGCTTGAAAACTTAGTATTTCTGTCCTCTGTATAAAACAGGTGCTATGGTACAGATTGTTGATCTGAGGAGCTGATATTTTTGTATATTGCAATTTTAACTGTCTTTATGTATTAGGTTTGTTATGGTTTAAAATATTTTCAGAATGTGCTGTGTTAACATTTAATTCCTGGGGCGTGATTGTTTTGCCTAGTTGGCATAATATAAATCAAAAAAACGTTAACAAGCTTCTGCCAACCTTAATTCTTGCATTGTGCAATTAATCTATGGAGGAAAGACATACGACTCTTCTATATCAATGAAGGAAATATCCACAGCTTAGTAGCATGAGAAGAATTATTTTAGCTGAAGTGTGAATTATATTTTCCAATATCTAGAATGTAATATTTCTGTCAGCACAGAAGGAAGATAAAAGATATCTGCAACATGTGTAAAGTATGGTGAAGATAAGAAAGACATTGGAAGCAGATCTATTTCAGGATAATTCAGATCAAGAATATATAACAAGGTGAAATGAGTACCAAAAACATATTGCAGACACACTTATTTTTGATTATTAAGAGCACTACTCTTGGACTCCTGAACGTTGTACAGTAAACAATAGCAGATTACATGTTTTAACACTCCATGTGATTCAGGTGAAGTTAGGATACAAATATAAAATATTAAAACACAAAAATATATCTTTTTTTAAATGCAATTTTTCGTTTAAATCTTGGAACCTACAAAGAAGAATAACTCTGCTCCATGTTGTTTCCATTTAAGGAGAAATCTTGAATTCTGTATGCTGAAATGGAAGAACTGGGATTTAAACCCAGCGGCGCAAGGGGCACGCCCAAAGTCTTCGGGTTCACCTGTCTTAGAATGCAGAGACACAGGATACTTCTTGGTGGCGTCAAAGATCGAATTTATTGGCTGCAGCCAGTAACAGAGGTCCTAGAAGTACAACACAGTGTATGTTCTCAGGAGACTGCTCAACTTTACAAAGCAAGCCATCCCTTTTTATACAAAAAATTGTGCTTCAGGCAAACATTCCTTATTTACAGTTTGACCACTCACATGTTTCCACAACAAAAAGCATTGCATGATGACAAACCCATTTTTCAGTTTGTCCAGCCCATAATTAATCATCAAACAAAACCCATGATAAACATTCTTCTTTAGACAAGCTGGACAAACCCATAATAAAAGGACCACAACCCATATCATGAATAGACCATAAAGGAAGAAACAGAAACAGATAGAAGTAGGATACGGCATGTTTGTGTGTAGTAAAACTTTACGATGCCCTGTGCTCTGATCCTTAATCTTGATCAGCTAAAGGGCAAGAACTGGTTTGGCAAGGTCAGCTTCAGGCAACAGGGTCAGTTCACTCAGGTCAAACAGGAGTCAGCACAAACTCAAGCTAAGGTGTACGTGTCCTTAAGACTTGTTCAGCCACAGTCATCGGCCTTTGTGAGGGCAACCACAAAATGGCTGCCATGCACAAAATGGAACCCGAGGGTTCAGAACGAAATCTTCAAATACACAGTGAATCCATCGGTATAACATGACGAAAACACTCATGCTTGCTGAGCTCACTGTTTACGGTTTGCTGTTACCAAAATCGTAACAGAACCACGACCTTTATGACCCAGGTTCAGAATTCACGGAACCTCAGACCCTCCTTTTGCCCTTACATAGGCAATCACTCAGTCTATATCTGAATCGATGTCAATATTCATCAGGTCATGAAGGTGTTGTTGGAGCATCATCCTATCTCTCTGTACTTCTCTTGAGACAGGCGGTCTCCTTACACACGTAGTAGCACAAAGGCCACATATGGCGGGACCACACTGTACACAAAGACAACACGAGAAAAGAGTCACTAAAGCCACACCAATGACCGTCAGAATCTTCCATCCCCACGCGGATAACAGTTCCCAAAACCATCCAGTTAACGACCAATCTCCTTCGTCCACATGTATTGACTCGGAGATCTTATGTAACCTGGAAATGGCCTTGTGCACTATCGGAGCATTAACTGGAATGAAAACGCAGCAACTTGATTGGATCACTTTACTTACTCCACCTCGATTCGCAAGTATGACATCTAAAACCACACGATTCTGTAATGTCATAAGATGATCCGCTTGAAGCTCAGCTGTCAAATTACTAAGGGCACCGGCAGTTTCGTTTACAGTGGACTCAACCACTCTTGTCAATTGCCACAGATTTCTACTGTTCACCATAGGCCCCCAAAACGGTAAGAAACCCTTAAAGAAGTCTCCCACTTCTTGTCCAGCGGTATCTTCCTGATCAAAGACACCTCTAACAACTCTCGTCTTGTGGTAACCTGCAGCAGCAGTATACGTAGGAGGCAACAGATATCCAACATAACATGTTCCCAAAAAATCAGGGGGTAACCATGTATATGCTCTGTTGTAGCAAACAAAATACGTACCCTTAGCTGCCAAAAAAGGCGGGGAAGACTGAGAGGCAAAAACGTACGTCTGAGTACAAACACTCTTCCCTAACTGAGCTTTCGGTTTATTGCCATTACCTTGCAGACAAAAATGACCTCGGTGGGGTTCGATCCAAATCGGAGGTGATCTCTTTCATCTCTGCTTCTCACTCAGACTAATACTATATTCGGTCGTGTTCCAACCAACATAAGCTAACAACTCATCCTTGGGATTGGTCCTACACGTATTAATATCTCTACTCATCTTCGTAATTCCCTTCACCAAGGTTTTATTACTTTTGTTATCTCTCGTGGAACGCAGGGGATAGAATTCGATGGCATAAATGAACATCGTCTGGAAAGCCCATAAAGACCCATTCTGACTAAACGGCAGAACCAGATAGGGAATACCTCTATCCGTAGTATGTGGCATAAGACCACACACCCAACAATTAGTGGTGTTCACTACCAACTGGTGTTGATGCAGGAGCTGTACAAAAGAATTGTTTACGAATTCTGATCTTCTAACCTGCTCATGTTCAAGAAAAGGGTGAAAAGAAAGCAAAGAAGCAGTAGTAGGAAAAGACATAGGTTGGGAAGTGGGTGCAGAAGTCAATTGGGAAGCAAAAACGATCCCACCCACCAAAGCTAACGTCATACTAAGGCACATCAGAATACATGTAATCAGGAAACTTTTGCTATGCATTATACTACGCATTTTCATTTTCAAGTTCATATTCTCAACAGCTCTCTCAAACTCAAAACTCCATCCTCTAACTGTGCTGTTCGCGGCGGTTGGGTCTTCCGTGCTAAGGAATGCGTCTGTCAGTCCAGGGAACGCCCTAAGACCAACCAGAACCTCAACCTTGTGTCTTCGGCTTGCACTCCCAAGTCTTTACACCGCGACCCTACAGCTGAACCCGGATGGCGGTTCGAAAAACAAAAATAGGTCAAAACAGTTTCTTGGCTGAGAGAGTGCAGTTATCAAAAGGAAAAAGGAAAGATTATTTATTTGTCCATTTTTCTCGGTCTCAAGTTATAACGATCTTTGCCAGGTACTGTATGATCTTGGAACAAAGTTTCCTGCTCAGTGGTGTCCAGTCTCAAAGATGAGGGCACAGCTGCTTGCAAGACATCATCATCCTCTTTCTCAGACCTCGTCCATATCAAGTGTGCATCACTAAAAGGCACAAACTTCGGCACACGCTCTGTTTCTGAATCACCAATTCCTTTCTG
The DNA here is from genome assembly GCF_964263255.1 of Lissotriton vulgaris. Classification (NCBI taxonomy): domain Eukaryota; kingdom Metazoa; phylum Chordata; class Amphibia; order Caudata; family Salamandridae; genus Lissotriton; species Lissotriton vulgaris. The sequence goes on from NC_141696.1 coordinate 490,989,744, forward strand.
GACCCACTGGTCGTACGGCAGAGGTAAAGGTACCCTCTTACAGTGTACGCCGTGGATCCAGTTTCTTTTACCGAAGACCTTCACAGATGTTCTTGTGGACAAAAGCACTTGATGAGGGCCTGTCCAACGGTGCTGATCATTCTTGGTCCGTTGAAAATTGCGCGTCAACACCCAGTCACCTGGATTGATGGTATGACCTGGGTCTACAGCCGCGGGTGGGAGGCTATCATGAACCTGTTGATGTAAGATACGCAATTTAGCCGTCAGGTCATACAGATAATCCACCAACACAGGATATTCAATGCCACTGAACTTTGTTTGTCTCGGCACTCCCCACACATTTGCCGGGCGACCAAAAACTATCTCATACGGACGGAGTCCAATTCGTGAACACACTGGTTCTAGTTGACAAAAGTGCCAACGGCAAAGCCTCGGGCCTTTGGAGACCAGAACTCGCATGAATCTTAGACAGCTTCAGCTTTAGGGTGCCATTATAGCATTCCACTAAACCAGCTGATTGGGGATGATTAGCAGCATGAAATTTTTGTTTTATGCCCAAACCTCACACACTCTCTTCATGATCTACCCCACCAACTCACTTACGTTATCACTCCACACCATCCGTGGCAAACCAAATCTAGGGAAGTACTCCTTGAGCAAGACTTTAGCTGTGGACAGGGCAGTATTATCTTTTAGGGGATATGCCTCTACCCATCTAGAAAAGGCACAGAAAACTACAAAGACGTATTTCAAATTGTTACACCTTTCCATGTGGATAAAATCCAATTGCAAAACCTCAAACGGATACGTCGGAGGCGCAAAGTGACTAGCTGGAGTTGGGGTTCCCTTGCCAGGATTATGCATCAAACAAACCATACAATTCTTAACCACATTCTCCGCACATTTAGGAATCCCACCATTCTCCCACACTGGAGCCAACAACTTACAAATCCCTTTTGCACTAATGTCAGACATTCCATGTGCCATCGTAACCACTGCAAGCACATACGCATCAGAAAACAACCATCTTTGGTGTTCAGACAACTCAACCAAACAATTCGGATCCAATCTTCCCGTAGTTTCTCTCCACGCATTCTTCTCACTCTCAGTAGCTTCAGCTTGAATCGATTTCACACTCTCGATCGTATCCTCACACATTCCAACTGCACCAATCCATCTTGCAGGGCCTGCAAAATACATTCGACCCAACACATTCCTCGCTGTTTCTTTCGCAACTTCATCCGCAAACGCATTACCACAGCCAACATCATCCATAACCTTCCGGTGAGCACTACACTTCACAATCGCAACTTGCTTCGGCAAAGTAAGTGACTCAAGAAGCTCATTCACCAACTGCCCATGCTGGATCTTAGTCCCATGCGACGTAAGAAATCCTCTCTCTTTCCACAAGCGTCCAAAACTATGTGCAACACCAAACGCATACTGGCTATCGGTATACACATTCACTCTCTTTCCTTCAGACAAAGCACACGCTCTCGTTAATGCAATCAACTCCGCTGCTTGCGCAGAATGGTGACTAATTCGTGCAGTTTCAACAATCGTACATAATGTCGTCACGGCATATGCTGCAGTCGTGTCACTATTTGGAAGCTTGTAGCATGATTCGTCAACCCATAGCGTACCATCCTGATTCACAAGAGTAGTGTCTTTCAGATCTACTCTACCCTTCGTTTCCTCTTCTGTCCTAAGAAAGCAATCATGCTGTTCCTGACCATCTGTATCAACAGAAATCGGCAACAATGTTGCAGGATTCAATACATTGCACCGCTTTATATGCACATGACTAGCTAAAAGCGTCAACTCATAACCTGACAACCTCGCACTAGTAAGATGCTGAGTCTTTGTTCTATTCAATAAGGTATCCACTGCATGTGGAACCATTACAACCAGCTGATTATCCATCACCAAACCAGCAGACTGTCGGATAGAAACAGCCGCTGCCGCTGTAGCTCTCAAGCAACGCTCTAGCTACCGGATCCAAAGTCGACAAAAAATACGCACACAGACGCTGTTTATCGCCAAACTGTTGCGTCAAAACTGACAATACGCAACCCTCTCTCTCATGAACATAGAGTGTAAAAGGCTTACTGTATTCAGGAGTACCCAACACCGGAGCCAAACACAATGCTTCACGCAATTCTGAAAAACTTTTCTGACAATCGTCAGACCAAGGAAGAGGATTCGGTGTATCCTTACAAGTCAAAGCCAACAAAGGCTTTGCCATCAAAGAAAAATTTGGGATCCATTGTCTACAGTACGATGTGATACCCAAGAAAGCACGCACTTTTCTCTGTGTGCTTGGCACAGTCATTTGAGCAATCGCTTGAATTCGTTCTGGGGTAAAACTTCTTCCCTCCTTCGACAAGAGATGACCTAAATAGGTCACTTCTTGGCGACAATGCTGCAACTTCGAAGGTGACACTTTATGATGCAAGTCAGACAAATGTCGCAACAAAGAAAGAGTAGCTTCTTTACAAGTTTCCTCATCATCAGCGGCAACTAACAGATCATCTACATACTAAATAGGAGCAGCACCAGCAGGCAATACAAGAGTATCAAGCTGAGTTTTCAAAGCCTGACTATAGATAGAGGGACTTTCGCAGTACCCTTGAGGAGCGCGCTTAAATCGGAAGCTTTGTCCTCCTTAAGAGAAGCCAAAAATGTCTCTACTCTCTTCGGCAATCGGAATGCTAAAGAAAGCATTCTTTAAGTCTATAACTGAAAACCAGGCTGCTGAAGCAGGAATCAAAGTCAACAAAGCAGTAATGTCCGGAACAACAGGAAACTGTGGCACGACAATCTTATTAACCTCTCGAAGATCGATCACAAAGCGATACACAGGTGGCTGTCACAAGTCTGTGCGCTTCAGAAAAGGCAAAACAGGACTGTTACACACGTTACCTCTCGTTTCTTTAATCACACCTTTCTCAATTAAATCATAGATAATTGCCAAAAAAGCTCTTTCACCATCACTAGAAATCCGATATTGGGGAATACGTGGCAATTTAACATTCGATTTGAGGTCACAAAATATGGTGAAATCTGCAAAAGGCCAACATCATTAGGACCCGTAGCCCAAAGAATATCAGGGAGAGAACGCAATTCCAGTGGAAGCAGATCTTTAGACAAATACATCGGAGAGATCACTTTCTTACCCAATGTAGGATGTACTCCCGAAGGAGAATACAATGTCGCATGCAATCTCTTTAACAAATCCAGACCCAAAAAATTCTCACCACAACCTGTCGTCAGAATGAGAGGTGCTTCCAATTCACAAGGTCCAATAGAAAGAGACAAGGGACTAGAAACTGGATTACGAACTGGGGCGCCAGAGAATCCTACTGAAACATTCGTTAAGCCAGACAAAGGTGCACCAGGAAGTTTAGAGTGCATGATAGAACTCTTCGCTGCACCAGTATCCAAAAGAAAAGGCTCTACCAAACCCGATGTAAATACGGCAAAACATAAGGTCCACTCTGATCTACTGGAACTGACACTACTCCCTCTCTTTGTCCTTGGCTGTCCTAGTAATCATTATAATCAATACTGTAAATGTAAATGTAAATGTATAGGCATTTATATAGCGCACTACTTACCCGTAGGGTCCCAAGGCGCTTCGACCACTGCGAAACCCTTCCTGGCTTCCCTGAGAGATGGTCCCTTAATGGGTATCTCCAGGGTGAGACCAGGCATCCCCGGCGGTCTGGTGGGGCCGTTAGTGAAGATGAGGCAAGCTAATGCCCAGAGTTGCCGAGTGTGATCGCTGATCAGAGTGGGCACCGAGGCGAGAGAATTATCGAGTCCGCTGACCCTGGTCCAGAAACCTGCCGCGCCGGGAATCGAACCCTGGTCCCGGACCATCCTCTGCTCTCGGGTCTGCCGCCTCTAACCAGTGAGCCACACTACTTCACTGTACTCTCACTCTCAACATGGTAATCATCAGCGTAATACTGTGGAGATCTACCAGTCTGTACATTCTGTTGATCAAAATAATTAATTGAATTCTGTGGGGGAAAAGAACGTTTGTTCTGAGGAAACGCACCACGTCCTCTACTCCTAGACACTTGCTGGAAACCACCACGACCTCGCGGAACCGACATACCACTCGCACGTTGGCACAAAGCAGGACACTCATTCTTGTAATGACCTTCCTCTCTACAATACGCACACTAATTCAAACCTAAAGGAGGCCTTGGAGTAAAATACTCAGGTTTGTGATATTCTCTGAAACTGTGGCGGTTGCTGAAACTGTGGACGTTGCTGTGACTCTTGCTGAGTCGAGCGGGCGGATACGCCTGATGTAAAAGAACCTTAGTCTTTAAATCTTTTGTCTTTTTCTCTACTCTCTCTTTCTCGTCCTTATCCCTATTCTCGTAGTACTGAGCAGTCGCTAGTATCTGGGCCGACGAAGAAACAGCCCAAGAACTCTCAGAATCTTTCAACTTATTACACAATTCAGGAAGTAAGTTAAAGACAAACTTATCCACGATCAATCTTTGGCCACCTTCCGTACTCATATCCTGACCACTGTGATCTACAAATGTTTCTTCAAACCTAGTGAAGAAATCGGACACGCTTTTGTCCTTCTGCTTACATTCTGCCAACTTGTCCCAATTTACTCGCCACGCTGGCATCATCGTTTTCATAAGATCTATAATTCTGCCAGGTAAATTTGCCACTGAAGGCTCAGGTTTAGAACCACCAACTTGTCTAGCATCTGCAGCAGTTATATTGGCCCATGAGTCACCTAATCATATCGCATGATCCTCATGACGAATCTTAGCCCACAAAGGTTGAGGAACTACGTTACCCAACAGCATATCTATGTCGGCTAAATTCATGATGCATGCACCATCTGTCTGGGACAATTCCTTGTAATAGCCAGCTGGATTCTTACGGGTATGAGGTAAAGACTGTTTAAGAGCCAAAACCTCAGCTCTGTTCCACGGAACATGTACCCACACCCTCTGAAAATGAGGCATAATAGGTGGATTAGCGGCTGCATCTCCTTCTCTCCAAACTGGGGGAACCTCTCTCATCGGATATTGTCTCACTTTCCTCCTAACTGCAGGATCAGGCTCAAACAAGCACTGAGAAGGAGAATCGCTCCTAAACGCAAGCACCATCACAACTGCTTTCTCAACTCCGGGACCCACTATCATCCCTTTCGCAAACTCGGACTGTACATTTAGCAACTCCACTGGGATTGAACCCAAATCATTATCTTCCCATTCCTCACAGAGGAAAGTACACATTTCATCAAACACATATCTCTGCTTGGGTGCTTCCCACTGCTGGAAAACATCCATAACTGACTCTAAATTATACCTCGAAACATTCGAAACCCATCTGCGAGCCAAGAGATCCAACACCGCCCGCTCTTCGGGACTAAGTAACTGACTACGCAGTTGTTTACGTGCAGAGACAGGGGTCATACTCAATGACCCAAAGAAAGGAGGCAAAAGACCAGTAACAGTTTCAGTCATTCGCTGTCGAGCAGAAGAAGTTGTCATAAGGACAGGAGACAAAGTATTTTGAGGCAAAGTAGCAGAAGTGAAGGGTAAAGGAGAGTGAGGCAAAGAAAGTCCAGGCAAAACTGATAGCAAAGTCGGCAGCCCCAGAGGAGGCTGCGCAGTAGGAGGAATAACCGGCTGAAGAGGAGCCGGTGGCTGAACAGCAACAAGAGGTTGTGCAACTGAAGGTTGCGGTGGTGCCGTAGCACTCTGTGCATAAGGGGGTGGTAATCTCAACAAATGTGACATCAAAGGATCCTTCTCAGGGTCCTTCGTTGCATTCTCAAGAAAAGATGGCAAAGCTGGATAACATTTATCAATAGCCATATTATGTTGCCTATCTGACACCTCAATTGCTTTATCTTCTTCGTTTTCTTTAAACTGCCTAGCAGCTTGCATTATTGATACATCCTTTTCTCGTTTATCTCTTTTAGCTTGTTTAATTTCTCGTTGTATGGCTTCTTTACGCCAAAGGCGGAAAGAGTCAAACATTGCCGGCCGGGCTTTCTTCTTAAATAACTTCGCTTCCAGATTATCTAAAATCTCTGTATCAAAGCTACCATGTTGGGGCCATCGTAAGACACCATCTTTCCTAGTGTAGTGGACCCATACTTCATTAAACGTAATGGGGCCCACGCCGTGTTTAGAATAGAGCTCATAAGTCGGAGTTCCAACCGGAGGTATCGGACACGAGTCCTCCAATCGGGAATCCCTGTTGCAACCAAAACAAAACCAAGTACCAAATTTGCTGCGACTAGGCATCTTCGCTAACTAATCGAGCTTCAAACTTCAAGGGGCTATCTCTATTGATACACTCGTAACTATACAAGACCCTCGGTTTTTGAAAATTGCAATCTTCAAATAAAACAAAGGACCAAACAAACTAAGAACCAAACTAAGGACCAAGCAAAACTAAGAACCAATCAAACTAAGGACCAAAGAACCAAAAACTAAGAACTCAAAGAACCAAAGAACCAAAGAACTGGGAGCGACCCACTTATACTTAACTGAATTGTCTTTCACGTCACCAGAAGACCAGTCTATCGTCTCGCCTTACAAAGCTTCACAAAGAGGGGTCCAAGACAGGGCGACAGTCAGGGCAGCAGTCCTTTCGTAGACGTCTGGAAAGCCGGAAACCTTGTGGAAAAGACCTTCGGTCCACGTTTTCGACATGCAGGGGTCGCTGAAGTGGGGGCCCTCCTCCAGAGTTCACTCTCGAAGCTCCTCACGATCCTCGGGCTTGGACCCGTACCGCTGAAGTCGCCCCACGTTGGAAGCGCCAACTGAAGAACCAGGATTTAAAGCCAGGGGCACGCCCAAAGTCTTCGGGTTCACCTGTCTTAGAATACAGAGACACAGGATACTTCTTCATGGCGTCAAAGATCAAATTTATAGGCTGCAGCCAGTAACAGAGGTCCTAGAAGTACAACACGGTGTATGTTCTCAGGAGACTGCTCAACTTTACAAAGCAAGCCATCCCTTTTTATACAAAAAATTGTGCTTCAGGCAAACATTCCTTATTTACAGTTTGACCACTCACATGTTTCCACGGCAAAAAGCATTGCATGATGACAAACCCATTTTTCAGTTTGTCCAGGCCATAATTAATCATCAAACAAAACCCATGATGAACATTCTTCTTTAGACAAGCCGGACAAACCCATAATAAAAGGACCACAAACCACATCATAAATTGACCATAAAGGAAGAAACAAAAACAGATAGAAGTAGGATAAGGCATGTTTGTGTGTAGTAAAACTTTACGATGTCCTGTGCTCTGATCCTTAATCTTGATCAGCTAAAGGGCAAGAACTGGTTTGGCAAGGTCAGCTTCAGGCAACAGGGTCAGTTCACTCAGGTCAAACAGGAGTCAGCACAAACTCAAGCTAAGGTGTACGTGTCCTTAAGACTTGTTCAGCAACAGTCATTGGCCTATGTGAGGGCAACCACAGAATGGCTGCCATGCACAAAATGGAATCCGAGGGTTCAGAACGAAATCTTCAAATACACAGTGAATCCATCGGTATAACATGACGAAAACACTCATGCTTGCTGAGCTCACTGTTTACGGTTTGCTGTTACCAAAATCGTAACAGAACCACGACCTTTATGACCCAGGCTCAGAATTCACGGAACCTCAAAATCAGCAGTTCACAGATTCAGTGATTTATGTGTAACAAACATGTAAACAAATATATAGCACTACAGTTTGTGCTGAGTTACAAATGTTATTTTTTGTATTATAGGAATAGGAGCAACTAAGTACTTTTCTTACTCAATATTGAATTCGTTAACATCTTGTTAAATACACTGTCTGTTTATATAACCAAACCAGACAAAAACAAACTAGTGAAAGAAAAGAGTGTACTCTTGTCCTTCACAGTGTGAGTGCTCAAAAGATCCACGCATATGGAGTAGCGACAGAATAAAAATAACATTTTTAATATCAAAATATTAATTTATGATGTATACTAATAGTGTATGTATATTATTACCTTCTGGCGGTGGCAGGGGGACAGAATTGTTGGACCATGTATGTATGTGAAAGACAAAAAGATCATAGAGGGTCCTAGGGATATTTAAAGACCTATCATGGAATAGTTCCCCTGTAAGTACTATCTAAAACAGCAATGAAACCCAGTGGTCTGCTAAGTGGGAAGAGAACCAAAAATACCATATAACAAAAAAGAGTACTACAATGAGCCAGTGAACAGTGCAAAAGGACCCTCCGAGAGATCAGATAACAATCAACAACCAAAGTGATCAGTATCATCATTTGGGTATCCTTCCTACCATCCACTATGCCTCTTGATCATAGAGGGAGTTTGTGGTAGATTGCATCTCAATCAGGTCACAAAGGAAGCACAACAAAAAGAGACAAGCTCTAAGTTAGTCATGATCACAAATAGTGGGTGAAAGAATTTAAGTGCAGTGCGTGAAAGTGAAGCTAAAAAAGGATTTAGAAGGGAGAAAACAATTTTTATTAGGATATCCCTTGAAATCCTTATTAAAAACAGTGCAAAAGCATTTTAAAAAATATATTGGCTGCTATCAAAATCTGGTCTCAACTCTAGAAAACTTCAAGGCTTTTGCTAATGCAGTTGGTATTTGCTGGGGGGGGGGGGGGGGGGTCTATTTTAATGCCAGGATTTCTGGGGGTACTAAACCAATGATGAATCCAATCACTTATGCGCCCCAATGCAGCAGGGGGACAGGATTGTTGGACCATGTATGTAACCACAACCTAGTTAATGCTATGGAAATCGCTGCAGCACTCGATGAGGATAATTGCATTGAACTAACATATAGAGGCAGGGGCAGCGCATCCACAATTATGTTTTTATCTCCTCTACTTTGGAAGATTGTTTGATAAAAGCTGAGGTCATACAGGCTGTTCATAACACTGAGAATCGCCCCCAAGACAATTTACACTAAGGAGTGTGGTGCTAGAAATCTATTACCCTCTACTGATAATCTATGATTAGTTTGGCGGGGTATTGATAACAATTTGTTTTGTAAAATGGTAAGTGAATATTAGTCACTTATCGATATCTGTCTGTCACTAAAAGATTTTAATGCTGAGGTAATTGGTGCCTTTGCTCAACTGTGTGAGGGTATCAGACACCTGCTATCTAGGCCCATAATGGAAGTTCAATACGGACCTAGATGGTTCAACAGAGATTGTTCCTTGGCGAATAGAAAGCTTCGCAAGGCACTTTTAATGACCCACAGAGATTTGGTACTTATCAAGTCTCTGAGGCGCCATTATAAGTCAGTTATTAGTCTCAGAAAGGACGGAATTTTAAAAGAGAGCTGGGATAACCTCGCATGTGCTGCTGCTCTACAAAATGGGAATGGCTTCTGGGCTGCAGTAAAAAATATCAGGTCATTTGGACATCCATTGACCCCCATAAGTTGAAATATAACTAGCGACTCCTGGGAGGCACATTTTTCAAAAATCTATTTCAGCCCCTACTGAAAATGTCACTTCTTATGAACATCATACCCCTACCAGGATTTAAAGAACCCTGTTAGAAGTGGAGGAAGCTATTCAACAGAGCTTGGGCAATAAAGCTCCTGGTCCCGATTGGTAGCCCATTGATCTCATTTAAAAATAAACCAGACTTTTGGGCGCCTCTCCTTTGAAATATTTTTAATAATTTAATCAGTGCCATAATCCAGAGTACATGGTCCACTAGTATCATTGTACCTATTTTTGAAAAGGGCGACCGATCTAACTCCAGCTGCTGTAGACCAAACTCCCTGATTGATAACACAATGAAAATTTTATGGAGGATTCTTTACAACAAGATAAGGTCAAGGGCTGAGGATGATCAAGTTTTACCGTCTTGCCAATTTGGGTTCAGAAGCAAAGTGGGCACAGTTGAACAGGGTATGGACCTTAATTTGATCCTTGGCAAGTACACTGTAGCTCAAAAATCTCCCATTTATCTTGCTTTTATGGGCCTAACTTCAGCCTTCGACTATGTCAACAGGTCATATTTATGGTCTATTCTTTTAAGATATGGCCTGCATGAGGTTTTAGTTAATTTCCTAGCCTATTTGCATGCCCGGGTGAGGATCAGTAAGGACGGGAGGTATCAAGAGACATCAAAATTGACAGAGGTGTTAGACAGGGGTGCGTTCTCACACCCCTTCTTTTTATTCTTTACATTAATGACCTACACATCTCACTATCATTACTTACTAATAATGTCCCCAGAATAAATTGGACCATACTCCCCACCCTTCTGTATGCAGATGATCAGATTTAATGGCCCACACACCCAATGCACTACGCACTTTATTACAAGGTTTTGTAGATTTTATGGCTGTTTTAGATTTAATGACTAATTTAAAAAAATAGTTTTTAATGTCCTGTGGCCCGAAAAAACAACTTATTAATACAATTATTGTGAATTCTGAATGTTTACATAGCACTTACACTTTCCCTTACCTTGGGCTGGAATATGCAGCAAATGGCTCCTGGACTGATCATGTGGCAGCACATAGTAGAAGTAAGTTCTCTAGAAGTTTTAATACAATCTTTGGTTTACCACAGCCTAAAAGGACAGAAGTGGTTTTAGATATCAAGATTTTTTTTTTAATTACAGTGCCTTCCTACCGCAAAATATGGTGCTGAAGTTTGGGGCTTTACAAAATGTAATAGTATCCAGGGCAAAGAAAACCGATTTTGTAGGAAACTCTTAGGAACCCCAATTTCTTCCTCTGTGGTTGTTTCTCACAAACAATTGAAATTGCCCTATGTTGAAGATTACATTAGGTCACGCCCGGCCCTATTCTGGCTCACAATTTGGAAAAATTTGGCACCAACTCTCACTAGAGACATAATAATGGACTGTCTTAAATGCATGAAGGGTGGGAATATACCTTGGCTTGCAGCCGTAAGAGAGCTTAAAAAGTGTGAAACTTCTGCACATTTTCCTAAATCCATCTTATTCTGAGGCTATAAACAAAAAAGCGTTACAAGCAGCTTTCTACGAACACTACAGCCTTGCCAGACATGGGAAAGAGGCTCAGAAAATCTCATTTGTCAGTTACATGTCTATTGAGGACACCTCCTATTTGCCAGCCCGATACCTTTTAAAACCCATTGGTCGTTGGGAGAGTGGACTGTTCTTCCGCCTAAGGGCAGGCACTCTGAAATTCCCATTATGTTTCCCTTTAGGATACAATGCTAACCTTGATGAGCTACCCTGCCTGTATTACGAACGAAGTAAACGAACACTTTTTATTCTTTTGTAGTTATTCTAAATTCACAAAAGTATTCTTGGAGCCACTTTTTAAGAAACATGTGATTACTGATTACAAAGTCGCCTTCAAAGAAATCCTTAGACTGGAAAAAATGTTCTGTGTCGACTCATTTTTGAAAGCAGCAATATGCACACACAGATCTATGTGTACTCTATGACGGCCAACTGAATTGTATATTAAACACATCATGTTAACTGCTTTTTAACATTTGTATTCTTGCTTATTCGTTATAATTATTGGTATTTTTTATGGTAGATACCCCAAATAACTCATGGCCCATATTAGAAACTGTCTCTTAAGATATTGCACTGCCTCTTATAGATCATGTACGTCTATAGTTTTATTGTTTGATTTTACCTGTGCTTTTATAGATATATCATATCCGAATAAAGATTTTTTTTTTAAATACAGACTACCATTTTTTAAACCATCGACACACCAATACCAGTTACTACATACGCACTCACTGATTCCTAGGTCTACACACACATCCACTCATTCATCCATACAATCACTCATACATGCAGTCACTCATGAATACAACACTATCACAAGCACTCATACACCTATACAGACACTAACACACCACCCCTCATCCAGTTACTCACACACCTAGTCAATCATGCAAAGAATCAATCACACTTTAATGTATTGACCTATACAGTTATACACACACCACACCACTTATGCAAACAAACAAATGCATACTTACTCTCTTATACAATCACTGATACAAGTACATAATGGTCTATACACCCACTCTCACAATCACTGACTCAAGTCTAGTCATTTATATACTTCAACTTTCACTGCCTTTTACATATGTAGTTACTTGGACATGTTACATTGAGACATCCATTCACTCACTAACACACCCAAACACAACAATTACACACTCATACAGCGGTTTCCACATGCATTCTTGAACCCATTCAGAGTGAATCAACCACTCAGACATCTATGCACAGAGTCGCACACCTCCCACCCACCCACACACTCAGACACCCATACAAATACTCAGCAACCAATTGATAACCCATATAGACACTCATGTAGCTACTGACCAACCCATGCAGCAGCTTATACAACAACAGACTAATACAGACATTCACACAGTTTAGTCACTAACCCATGAATTCAGTAAGACACATGTAATCACTCACTTAAACAGTCAGTCACGCTCCTACTAAATCCTCCATTCAGACACTTATACACCCACTAATTTTAAAATATGAATTGGCATATATATAATACATATTTAAACTTTAAAGAAAAACGCAGTCACTGGATGATGTCATCAGTGATTACAGCACTGGATGATGTCATCAGTGAGATCACTGACCATGTCATGAATGATGTGATATTTGACGTCCTCAGCAGTGCATTAGCTGAACTACCTATAACAGGGGAATTTCTATGGTTTTGTATGAGAGAAATGACCATCTAACTATAACGTTCCTGAACCCTGTGTTTTTTTCAGTGAATTTGTAAGGGTTTTTTTTTTACATTTCTTTTTATTAAACAAAAAGACATTACAAAAAGAAAATTAACTCAGGTGAGTGCATTCAATTTCAAAGCATGGAGTATAGCAACACAGTTCAGGATCAAATAACCATCATCAACAAATGGGTCAAGGGGATTCCTGTGCTTCTGAGCCTAATCTCGTCACTGGCAACTCACATTTTCCTCCCCGGTGACAATTCCATGCATCCCAAACCTTACTCCACTTCTGCGGGCAGCCCCTGGCCACATACACCGACCTCTCCCGGAACATGCACCAATCAAGATCTTCCGACCATTTAAGCCTGGGCGGCTGACTGGCACCCCAAAGTTGAGCGATAATACCTTTGGCCACCATATAGGTGAACGTATCTAGGACCCTAATTAAATATTCCTGATTTATGCTGCCCTTATGTGGTTATAACAAATCATATCCTTTTAAAGGCATAAGAATCATATCCATATTTAGTAATAGCCAAAGCAGTTTAAATACGGCAAGGTTACTTCCCTTAGACTCCTAGAAAGTACAACACGTTCTTTAAACAAACCAAACCTCCAGCAGCCCCGGAATTCCCCCTGCTTTTGTTTTGATTTGTCCTAGAACTCCTGCGAGTCCTGAAATAACTGCCAGTTCTTAGTGACAGTTCTTAGTGATGTCTTATGTCCAACCTTACGTCAAACTCTGCACCTTCCAGGTATAAATATACCAGCATTTGCCTTAAGCAAGACACATTGGTTTGGAGCAGAGCGGCTATCTACTTACCCAAAGCCGAGCTGATGCAAGTGCTGAAGGAAGCCGACCCTCCTATTTGACGCACTGAGAAAGACGCTGTCTTTTCTCCTGCCGAGAAATCCAGTTCCAGTGTTTCCAGTCACCCTTGCGGGTTGCTGGAAGATCGAGTCCTGAGAAAGAGATACAAGACCTCCCTCATTCCAAAACCAAGGTACGGAGCGGATTAGACCCGTAGAGAATTCTTGATTCAGATTCTTGGCAAAACTAACTTAACTTAAACTGCAGCTCACTTACTCCTTCCCACGTACTAGGCTTAGGTTAGGTACACCGGGGTAGGCGTATTTTAGAAGCACCAGTGGAGTACATTTAGTCAACTTTTATCATTGTATGTAATTGTATATATTTTATCCGTTTTAAGTATCATATTGCTCAGAAACCATATAAATGCTTTTACAGTATTATTTCATAATACTCCTTTTACTGTACTTACTTTACTTTATGACAAGTATTGCAATTGTGGCAATTCACTTCTCTTGCATGAGAACGGAGACTGCTCAATAAATAACACCTTTTATTGAAAACACCCGTCTCTCTATTTCTCTGCACTCTGGTGAAACTAAGCATGCACGATTGACTGAATGAAATAGCTATCTATTGTTTTCACACAACTCTGGAGATATACTCCTTATTCTGGAGGGAGCAAAGTTGTCATGTTACAATGAAAGAACTAATGCTCTTTATAGATTGCTAAGCATGTGGTTGGTCACTAGTCACACGATTGTTTTGTCTGAGATTGCACTCTCTCATTTAGTGTCCACCAAGTAATACTACCACTCAGGTTGCTACTCATGTTTGTCTTGCATCAAACCAACAGTATAGCTCAATTGCTTTCAGGTGCAGTACCATGGAAGGGGTGGACAGAGAAAAATAGGATACAAATGATTAGGCTGTTCAGTTTTGTTTACACACAACATGCAGATGGACCCGGTTGGGGTCACAATGATCATGTCCCTTACTGTTGAAGCTGTGGCAGAGCAGTCATGGATACAATGACCTATTGCAGGAGGCATTTGTAAAGCTACTTGGCAGCAAAAATACTGCATTCACGGTGTATGAATATACCAGTTAGGACAGGTGAGACTGGAATTTGCTTTTTTAATTAAAACAAAACCCTGATTAAAATGTATCCATTATAACTTAGGCAACAATGAGGGTAATTAGTGAACTTCGGCTCCTAAGGATATTCAGGGAACAGATTCAGTGTCTTTAAGTGAGTACTTAGGCTTGGCATTAGTAGACCTGGTTTCAGTACAGGCCACTATATTAAAAACCCCAAGGGACATTCTGGAACAAGTTGTGTGTGCATTTCCTCATACGTAAAGCATCTAAAGCCAAATAGAATTCAAAGGCTGTGAATACCAGAAACACAGATACTCATCACACCAGCATATCCAGGTGCAATAGGTGGCAAAGGTGTATTCAGTCAATGTCATTAAAGCTGTGCTCACAACAGTATGCATTCTCCGATCTCAGCAGGGATAACAAGTCACAATCTTCGAAACTTACCTCCAGGCTCATAAAATGGAAAAAAGAACATACTGAAACTAAAGAGAGCAGACAACAGCATATTTTACCTCTGGCCCACGTTTTAAGAGCACCTTCTTTGCACACATCGCTTTGAATACTGCTGGCCACTCACCCGCCTCCTTGCACGTGGAGCTGGCTCTGGTGTGTTAGGCGAGGTGGATTCATTGGGGGTTTCCGAGGTTGAGCTAAGAGATGAGTTACTGCTTGAGAGTTCCTTGGTCGACCGCCTCGTTCCAAATGGTAAAATGGAGGCCACAAAGTCCGTCACTTCTTTTTGCTCCTCCTTCTGAGTATCCTGCTTTAGCTTCTGGGCTCTGTCATTGGCTATTACCTGGGACAGTGACATTCCAAAAGCCTGTGGCAAAGATTCTGAAACAGAGAGAAGAATGTAGCATGTGACTTCGATTTCACAAGTGATTCATGTCAAGGTGTGAAACGCATGATATTCGGATTAGCAAATAATAATTTTTTCAAAGTCCAATTTTTAGTCACATGCCTGGGTTCCATTAGTGAACGCAGAGCCACTCATCCGTTCCTGCAGATGCACAAGCCAACACTTTTCCCAACCACAAGGCTAAAAGATGCTTGGTGTGCCAGATATGGTGCCTGCCAATTTTTGTCAAACACGAGATTCTAAGACTTTCAAGACTTTTTGGCACGGGCTGTAGGGCAACAGCATTAAGTAACAAAGCATGTGCAGATTCATATGCTTTCAATCTGTAGAGGAAGCAGCACAGATGGATACAAAACATTTATCAAGACCTCAGGCAACAGTTATATCACAACACAGTAGTAAAATGCAGAGTATCTTCTATTCTTTATATCTAAAACGCACTTCCAACTTATGGTGCTTGGTGGTGTCCAGCACTAAAAGTGTGCCGGTGCTTGCAGGGTTGAGTACCGGCACTAATTCGGAGGTCACGCCTTCCAGAGCACAAGCTCTCTGAGAAAGACCTACTGTCAGCTTACATTCGGCGCAGAGCCCACCCATTTCTTATTATTAGTTGATTTTGTCATTCTTATTTCCTTTCTTCTTATTCAGTGACTTGCCTTGACCCTCTTGTGTTGCACATAATCTAGCAAACATCTATATGGATCACATAGAGCGTACATATGCCACTAACAAAACAAACCCTCACCACGCTAACATTAAATGCTGGCCCAGATATTTACATGATATCTTTCTCATCTGGAGTAGAAATGAGATGGAATTCTAGGACTTCGTAATGTATCTCAACAGCATCCAGACATACCTTACCTTCACTGCCACATTACACAAATCAACAAAAACCTTCTTAGACCTCAATATCCAACATTCAGAAGAAAAACTCTATACATCACTCACAGGAAACCCACTGAGAGGAACACGCTATTAGCATATAAAAGGCCTTCACCCTCAGGCACTTAGGAAAGGGTTACCATTGGGACAGTTCTTAAGGTTTCGCAGGAATTGTTCACGGAAAGAGGACTATATGCGTGAGGCGGAAGTACTTAAAGCGGATCTGGTAGCTAGAGGGTATCCTAGTAGAAATATCAAAAAATCCATGAAGCGTGCTTGGTACTGCCCAAGGGAAGAGCTTCTCACCACTAGACAAAAAGCACCATCTGACAGAATGGTCTGTGTTACCACTTTTGAAGTACATACCAATAAAGTTCGTCATTTGGTTACCAAAAATTGGAACTTAATCAAAGCATTGACCCTGAAATTTAGGTTCCTAGGTTCGCCTACAAGCGGGGTAGAACTATATAAGACCATCTCATTAGATCTTCCACTGAAACCAACAAAAGAAAGACGAATTCCCTTGAGTCAACCTGGGGGCTACCAGAGGTGAAAGGCCATCAAAAATGTGGCAATTGTGTGACTTGTCCTTACACTGACAACACTAACTCTTTCCAACACGGTAACTGCACACATATACCCTGGAATTTTTCTCAAATTGTAATACACGCAATGTGGTATATTGCATCAGGTGTCCCTGTGGACTACCATATATCGGGCAAACTCAGCAACCAGTGAAAGCCTGCATTGGACAACATCGTAGTCGGATAAGAAGATCAGTTGCCAATGCCCCACTTGTATCACATTTCAATGAGAAACAACATACAGCAGATGATATCAGGTGGCAGGTGATTGACATTGCTAAAATGCCTGAAAGAGGTGGTGATATTACACATATTTTGCAAAGTAGACAGTGCCATTGGATGGATAGAATCGATTCTATAAACCAAGGCCTGAACTCCGCGGAGGAGTGGCGTGGTTTTGTCGCAACACTAAACTGATAGAACCCACCTCAAAACCGATTTTTACTGTGTTTGTTTTTTGTTTTTTTTATATATGACGCAAAGGTATGACCACTATGACCTACAGCAATAATCTTGGGACTGTGATTATGAATAAGTTCAAGTTCATTACTATGTTTTAAACTGTGTCCTCATGTATTAACAATGAGTATATCACCAAATATGTATACCATAACACTGACTGAACGTGTGTTATTTATGTATATGAACTTCATTTTATCAATACCTGAACCTCCTTTTGGAGCACGCCACAATTGTTGCACATTGCAGTTCGAATTGGTCGTTCCAAATATTGTTTCTTGAATAATAGCTATGCCCCTGCCATCACATTTTTATGATCCAACTTGCATTCCCAGTCTGTCCTTAAAACCTGAAATGCCAGCCACCTTTACTATTTACTATGTCCTCCTCTCTTTCCATTACCACAGCAGCTGTCTGCTTTCCCCTTCACTACACCGATTACCGGATCATCCTTATCGCGACAATCCTCTAATTGCCTGCGCACGCTTCCCCGGTTTCCTCATTACCTAAATTCCATGTGCACGCCGGTTCGACATCATTGAACCACGGCAAACGGACACAGCAGCTTTACCGACAACACGTATCTTTCGTGTCTAGCGGATTTATCCTCGGTACGATATTAACTAGCTATTTTGGACAATCCTCCCGCTTTAGGGCCCCTATGCTTTAGTTAATAATACCGGCTCATCTCATTGCAGAATACTCTGGGATCAATTAGACGGACATCTTGCCATTATTGACCCGCTCACCACATTACCCCCTCATGGGTCCTCCCCGTCCCAGTCCTAACAACGTGAGGCAGTCCTGCCTCCACCCAGCCAATCACAACGCCAGTATTCAAAAGTTACATAAGCCCCTCCCACCTACCACCATGCCTGTTTTTTTTCTGCTCCGACGGCTGTCGGAACGCTGGTGCTCCCGGTTCCTGTTTCTGGCTTTCTTCAGGACGGTACCGTGAGTGTTTCATTTGCAGTTTTATGCTTTTGCGTTATTTACTGTGTGAATTTCACAGGAGTATTTCATTTGCAGTTTTTTACTTCTGCATTGTTTCCTGTGGGTTTTTCTCTCTGCGCGGCTGCTCCGGTCCCCCGGTCAGCTGCGCTCCTGTTCTGGGGTCAGGGACTCTCCCCGTTCATGTGCTGGGCTGGGGCGGGGAGTTTTCGTGGTGTCCTGGCCCCGGGTCGTTCCGGCGCTGTGGTTCTAGTGCAGCGTCCGGCCCCCACGGTCATGGTCTTTTGACCTGGGGCTGTGGGTGGAGACTACAGGGCTGCCCATTGTAATTTTCACCGGTCTCACGTTGTGTGATTTGGTGATTGGGGGCAGTGTTGCTTGGAGGTTGCTGGGCACTTCCTTTGTTGTGTGGTGAGTTCCTGTTTGGTTCGATTGCTCGGGTTCACTCACCATGTGTGAAGGGTCGTCTTCACCTGTGCCTGCCTGGGCTGTTTCCATGCGGCATTGTTTCCAGGTTCTGCCAGTGGATGACATTTTTGCAGATTCTGGGGCTGCGCTGAATACTGTGAAAGGCTACTGGTGTTCACGAGATCTTCCTGCCTATGCTGTCCGATTACCTGGGTTGATATAGTTTCAATCTGTGCTTTTCCACAGTTGTTGGTATTGGCTGCCCAGTATGCGCTGCCAGGGCCTACTTTGCGTTGTCCTGTGGATAGGTCTTTCTTAGGGTGATGCTGGGTTGTGGCCCTAGATCCCTGGATGCTGTGGGGTTTTCCGCACAGTTTGTTTACTCTGTGGTGGTTGACCTTTTCCTTCCATGTTGTCCTGTTGGATATCCTGTCTGATGCATGGCTTGCGGCAGATACGCAGGGTTTTCCTCGTTTTCTGGGATGGTGGTTTCGCCTGGCGGACTTTGTCTCTCACTTTCCTGCATTTCCATGTGTTGCTTTTTCTTTTGGGGTGCGTGCTGGCTCTTGTTCGGCCTGTGCTTCACTGTTCCTTCTCATGGGTTGTGTGGAGTTTGGCTGTTTGCGGGCCTTCCTTCCTGTCTTGGTTTGATGGGTTGAGTCTTCTCCTCGGCTGACTTGGTCCTGGCTTCTTGGTCCACTGTCTGTTTTTCTGTGGCTCCTTGGCTTTTTGGCTCCCTCTACTGACAGTCTGTGTGGTGGTGCTCTGTCTTCCTCTCGGCCCTTTCGTGGTCGGGGGTGGGGGAGGCTGTGTTCCGTTTGGTTCCCGGCCTCTGTTGCGCCTACGGCTGCCCCTGGGTGTTGGTCGTCCAGGGTTTTGGGTATTGTTGTAACCTGGGAGGGGGGTCTCTGTGACCTGGTGGTTGCGGTTGCGTCTCTTTTTCTTTGGGTCTGTGTCCCACTCCTGGTGCTCATCTGGCAGTGGGTTCCCTGTCTCCGTTGCTGTTTTTGTTACGGTTTTGGGGGCTCGGATCCGTTGTTCCTGGCTTGTTGGTCTGGTCTGCTTTCCGACTGGTGGGTCCTGTCGGTCTTCGCTCTTGGTTTCCGGATTCCTTTCCGGGCTGTCCCCCTTTTTTGGGCTGTTTTACGGTTGCTCCATTGTCCTTTGACCCGTGTTGCATTTACCTTCTTCTTTGGGCGTCGGTCTCTTTTTGTCTCTGGGCGCTGTTGTGCTGGTTCCGGTGGCGGAGCGGGCCAAGGTTCCTCTTCCTCTTTGTTCTTGGTCCTGGCGCCCGTTGGTTCCTTTCTGCCCGGTTCTGTGTCCCGGGGCTTTATACCACTTGGTGCCGCTGGTCGGTTGTTCCCCTTGCGGTCTGTCATTCCCCTCTTCCTGGTGGGTGTTTTTTATTTTTTATTTTTTTTGGGCTTCCCTGGATTTGGGTGTTGTCTGTTTTTCACGTTCCATTCGTCTGGCTGGTCCGCGGTTCCTGCGGTTTGCTGTGGATGGGTTCCTTTCTCTGTTTCGGGTGTTGCATTTCGGCCTCTCTCCTGTTCCCCGGGTTTTTTCCGCGGAGCTGGCTCCTGCTGTGCAGGTTTTTTGCTGGTTGGCGGTTCCGCTCTGCTTGCACCTGTTGTTCTTTGTACTGCAGGGTTAGGTCTGGACCATGCCTGGGTGGGTGACCACCTGGGGGGTGCTGTTGGCTTTTCCCTATGTGGCTTTTGTCCAGTTTCTGCTTCCACCCTCCTTGTGACTGTTCGGGCGATGGTGGCGTTGTTGCCTTGCTCCGGTTACTGGGGTTCGTTGTGGTTCTGGCCATTTTCCTTCTGGTTCCTGTTCGGGACTTCGGTTTCTCGGGGCCTGTTCGTCAATTTGCAGGGGGTTGTTTTCACCCTCCGGCTCGGTTCTCTTCCCTGTTGGCTCTTTTGTGGGTCCTGCTGGGTCACCCTTCTGCCCTTTGGGGTTGGTTGCGGTTCCAGGAGGTGGTGGCTGCCTCCACGGCTGTGGTTCCTTGGGTTTGCCTGTTCCTCCTGTCCTTGGTGTTTCTTCTGATTGGCTATTTGGGTCCTTTTCCATGCAGGTTACATGGCTCTGGTTCCTCTCTCCCCTGTTCTGGTTCCCACTTTGGCCTGGTGGCTTTGCTCTCCCGACCTGGTGTTTGGGGTGCGTTTTCAGCTCCCTTCTCTCCTCTTGTTGTCCTTGGATGCCTGTCCTTGGGGTTGGGCGCCACGTTGGGGTCCTTGGTGGCGGCCGAGTTTTTGATTCGTGCTGGCCTTCCCGTGGCTATTTGCTGCTTGGGCCTTCTTGGGGGGACCAGTTGCATGTCTCTGTTCCTGCTGGCTTCCATATGTTGTTCCCACGACACTATGGCTCATTGGTGTGTCTTGTGCCTCTGGTGGTTCGGGCTCCCGCAGCTCTCTCTGGGCCGTGTCTCCTCTGTGGGCTTTGAGTTTGTGTTCAGGACTGTCTGCGTTTTCGTTTGTAGACGCTGCTTGGGCCGTTTCCTCCTGTCCTCTGTTTTGTGCCCTCTGTGCTTGCTTCAGCGGCGCATTTTCTTTTTTTGGTTCAATTTGGTGTGGAATTGCATGGCCCCTGCACATTTCCTTGGCCTTCGGGCTTTCTGTGCCTTCCCTCCTATTTCTCCTCCTGCATAGTCTGGGGATGTAAGGGGGTGTGTGTAGGTGTCTGTATCGTTAACCTCTCTGTCTTTGATTTCTGCTCCTGCTGCTGCTGGCGGGGGTCGGGTTTGGCCGGACTTCATTGACTCCGGCTCCGCTTTTTGGTCCACAGCGGGTTTTTGCCCTGATGTCACTTGCTTCTGACGGCCTGGCTCTTGTGCGGCTGTGGTTGGCGTCTTTGGGCTGTTCCTCTGTGGTGGCTCGTGGCATCCCGTTGTCACGTCGGCCTTCGGCCCTTGGGTGCTGTGGTCGTCTTTGGGGTTCTTTTTTCTCTTTGTGTTCTTCCCATTGGGTCGTTCCTGTGCTGGGGGATCCTACCTCTGTGTTGGATTTTCTCAGGACTATTTTTTTACAGGGCCTTGCCCCTTCCGCTTTGTCTTCTCAGTAGGCGGCAGTTCGTGCTTGTCGGGGTCCTGGAGCCTCCTTGGTGGTTTTGCCCCTTTGGAGAGTCGGTTTCTTCTAGGCTTTCGGCTTCGTTGGCCGGTCTCTCCTGTACTCGTGCCTTCTTGGGTTTTTGCCTGCTGTTTTGGGGGGGTCTGCTGTTGCCCCCTTTTGAGCTCTTGCTGGTGGCTGTCTTGTTTTGGTTGTCAGCTACTGTGCCTTTTTTGCTGGCCATCACCTCTGCTTGTCGGTTGGGTGCTTTGGGTGCTCTGCTCGTTTCTTTTCCCTGTTGGGAGTTCCTGTCGGATTGGGTTGGTTTGTGGCTTGCTCCGGTCTTTCTGCCTGGGGGTTCTTCCCGTTTCCTTTGGCAGCTGGAGGTGTTTTTCCTGTTTTGCCTGCTGGGGGGGTCCCTTGTTCCCCCTTCCTTGGTGGTTCGCTGGACTCTCCAGTTTTTCCCACCTTTGTTCCCTGGTGTTTTTCCATTTTCTCCTGCCCTGTTTGTCTCCTGTGGAGGTGTGGCTTGGGGGATATGGTTTTCTGGTTCTGGGGTTGGTCAGTGGGTGCGTTTGGCGGTCTGCCTGCCTTTTCGGTCCTTTGGGTCTGCCTCCTCCGTCTCTGGTGCTGGGTCGTTAGACACGTTCTGTGCCTGCTTCCTGGGCTGGGGCGGCAGGAGTTTTCTATCCGGGAATTTGTTGGGCGGCCACCCGCTGTCCCGTCTCGTATTTGTGCTACCTTCTTGGCTTGTTGTTTTGCATGCCTCTGCTGGCTGTTTTTCTGTTGACGTCTTGGACGTTGCTGTTCATTGATCTTTACTGATTTGTACTCTGCATGGATCCCTGGTGTCCTGCGTTTTTTGTTGGTTCTCTGCTTGTGAGTTCCTCACGTTGTTAGGACTGGGACGGGGAGGACCCATGAGGGGGTAATGTCTTATTACTTACCGGTAATCTTCATTACCCCGATTAGGGTCCTCCCCGTCCCAGTCCTGTACCCTCCCGCCCTCCCACTGTGTTTGTGTCGGAGTCTTGTTGATAACAGGCATGGTGGTAGGTGGGAGGGGCTTATGTAACTTTTGAATACTGGCGTTGTGATTGGCTGGGTGGAGGCAGGACTGCCTCACGTTGTTAGGACTGGGACGGGGAGGACCCTAATCGGGGTAATGAAGATTACCGGTAAGTAATAAGACATTAGTCACGATTCAGTGGCTTCTACTCTGGTAAGATTACAGGATTTTCATCATTAGTCTCCTCATTCTGCCATTAAGCACAATCACTTATTACCCCTCCCTTCTCACAGAATTCCGTCACAGACCTTGACCTACAAATTCGCTCCCTCATCGTGACCGTCAGTCTTCTTCTCACACAGAGGTAAGTGCCCTAATAATTGAAGTATGGGCCGGTTATTTATACATCTTTTTTCCCCTATATATATATATATCCTAACCACTCTTTCCTTACCCTATACTACAGAACCGACTGGGTCTCCCTGTAAGTATGTTATCCTTCAATTTCTCACGGTTGGCTTCAAGTTTTTTTCACCCTGTACACTGAGCGGTTTAGAATCCCGGTAATTTTCTAAATACCCCTACAATTAATACTTCTTTGCCCCAAGGTCCCAGTAATTTTCTCACACACTCTCACTCTCTTTTCCAGATGTTCCCAATACCATAAGTCCTGATGAGACCACACATCCTAGAGAGGGTCGAAACGCCGTCAACACTTTTGTGAAAACGAACCATTGTCACAGTCCTTATTATTGTGTAAAGTTGCTGTATATACCTTGAGGAAATTATAAATATGGTCGTTTTCAGTGAAAAACTACCTTATACCTTGTAAATACTGTCACCTCTTGTCACTGACTGTTAGGTTCATGCTACGCTTGGGACACTTATTCACACTGTGTTTTACCTTCTTGGTTTTAAAATTGTTGATATATTGTGTAAATAATGTAAACATATGTGTATAACGAAATCCTTAGTGTGACTGGTCCCTCCTATGACATCATTATAACTCTTTCATCGTGATTGTGCATTGATATAATTATACACTATTCCACAGGAACCATTGTTTCCCCGTTATAAACTAGCAACCCTGGTTCCGCTGTGAGTAGGGTTCCCTTGTTCCCCCTTTCGGTCAAAGTTGAGCATATCCTCTTTACCTGCGTCCTTCCACGCCTCACTTTTAGGGAACTACTTATTCTTTGTCTTAAGCGTGCCAGTACAGTGCATGTGTTTTTCAGCTGTCTTCTTTGTGAACTTAGCTCCCCATCTATCTGCACTTGTGCTACTCTTGCTTGCCTGTGTCTCTGTCCCCCGCTTGTTGGTCTCTCTCATCAGAATGCTTCTTCACAATGCTCTTACTCTTGTCTATGTGCTTCTCTTCTCTTCCCCTTACCCGCAACCCACATTGTTCTCTTGCCCATGTTCTGTGTTTCCCCCACTGCCCTCCGAGCTGCTTCCCCTGCTCTTCCTGTGGCTTCCTCCACAAAAAAAGATTTTGCATTACTTTAAAAAAAAAAATTGCCGCTACACCTCAGATCAGTAAATAAAACATAAAAACGCATTTGCATCTTTTTGTAGGAGTGTGCATATGCAGTGCCACATCTACAAAATAACGCCCTGTCCCCTTCATAGCATTTTCTTTTCCCTCTTTATCCAATATGCACATTGTAACCGTACAACATCGATAAAAACCACTGGCAAAGCAAATAATTCCCAAAACCTTTGGCTATCGTTTTGGGGGATAAGGTTTTACTTTTCCTCATCAGATTTTGACCCAGGGTAAGGGGGAATGAGAGAAAAGTATAACAGGGGAAAATAAGAAGAACGAGAAAGTCAGGAAAACAATGACAAAGGGAGAGTTAGATAAAGAGACATTAAGTGTAGGATGGTGAAAGAAGAGGTGTGAGGTGGACTTAACACTAGACAGACTTTGAATCAGCAGCCATGGCATTTGGCAGCCTGCACATTTGGGTCCCTGAATTTTTTTTATTTTTAATAAAACGTTAGCGTTATAGGATGGTCCCATGTTTTTTCGTATTCATAGTCTTGCCACCTGGTCAGTCCTTTAATAATCCGTTCAAGGCCTTTATTTAGAGAAAGCCAACCTTGTGTTCCTGTGATGTAGTCAACCTCTCCTGCCATTACTAATTGTGTCTTAGGCTTCTGCAACATAGTGACAACGTTTCTGTACCTATTAGCAATCGTAACTTAGTAACAAGCTACTGATTTACATTTTGAATGCAGAACAAAAGACGCACACACACAAAGTGGTCTATAATCTGGTTCAAGCATTGTGTGATGTCCCTTCCTTTGACGTCAAAGGGTGTGCAGCGAGGTCTGTGAACATGGTGAAATAAACACACCACTGCATGCGCCTTGCGTTTTTGGATGGTTGCCCATAATAACACTCAGTAAATAGCAAATCAATTTAAGTAAGTGGAGAAACAGCTAAATAAAACAGGAAATTTAAATAAAACCTCAAAGTATTTAGGAGCTGGGCTTGAGTCCCAAGTCTATAACACAGAAAAAGTATCTGAATGCGGATGGCAGACAGAATGAGAGGAAAGGGAAACGAGGAACACATTCTCACGCATGAAAGTCTGTTTTTACTTAGACAACTCTTCGAAACTTCATTATAAAAGCATACCAAGGTACACGCTCTAGAAATATACTGACCCAAACAGTGTCACTACATTCGGGCCGGAAGTGAAGGGGGCTAATGATGCAACAGTCACTCTGGAAGGGTTCTACCGAAACACTCCCACAGTCAGCTGAATAATGAAATCACAGTGGACTTTATGGGGAAAATCATGTAACCTTTGTTTTTCTTTAAAAAACACTTGATGCAATGCAGCGCAGCAATCAAAGTAGTTGCACCTTTTTGCGACAAAAGGAGAGCGGCAGAACAGGCCCCCATCTCCTAAGGCTGGTTCTTAACCTTTTGAGTTCTGTGGACCCCTACTTAACTATGACTGGAACCCAGGGAAACCCACAAGTCATTATTGGAATCTGGAGGCCCCAGCCTAAGCAATGTTGATGATTTGAACAGCAAAACAATATACAATTACAAAAATAAGAATTCATAAAAAGAATATACAAATTATGAAACAGTTCAATTAATTCACAAATATAAAAAGAAACAAACTTTTAATTTCAATGGACAGGTTGAAGCTGTTCTATATTCCATTAGAGCCACTCATAGTCCATACTATATTCTGTTTGATGCACTTGCACTGCTCCCACAGATTAATCCGAGGATACCAATTTACCTTTAAGCCTTCAATTTCAAAATCCTTCACATTTATAGAACATTTTTAAAATGTCAATTTACATTGTGCTTCATTATGTATATACATGTTATTAATTTGTTAACATTAGCACTGGCACACTTTAGGCTGCCTTGTGCCAGTGCACAAACCTTTGTAACAGTGTATGATGTCAAGAGTAGGTTTTACAAGGACTGTTACCCATTCAGTATAAAATACTATTTGTATACATGTTTTAAAACTTTTCTAATGTTGTACGAGTGCTGTAACGTTCAGTGCACACTCAAAATATAAAACATTTTAAGAATAAAGAAAACTTTCTCTCCGACGTTACACCTGCCTTTAAGAGGTAAAAATATTTTGGTACAAGCCTGGCCTACTTTTTAGATATGGCCTAAGCCACGACCTTTGATTTTACTGAAATATGTATAATGTACATACATATGGGGGCTTTCAGTGATCCCTCTTCATCCAGGGGTCTGTGGTGGTGTCACTCACGTTTTGCCTCCACCCACTACAACATAAAGAATGGGCCAGTAGGACAGCCTATTTAAGCCACTGGTTAATATCGCTGAGTGCCTGTATTTTGCTCTCTCATATATTACGTTTTACTTTTCAAAAACTTTATTCGAAAGCAGTCATAAAAGCAATTTTACATTCTTCCCTACACAAATACTACAAGAATATTAAAATCATCATCTTTTAAGAAACTGGTTCAACATAATGCTGTCATTTACAGAATTGGATACATAAAATTGTGTCAGTTAACCATATCAGTGATTTCATTAAACAGTGTCTAACTGTTGTAAAGTGCGGGTGTGTATAATCCATGACCAACCTAGGAATTTGGCGACCGCAATCGCCAAATAAGGTGTACAGTCCGATTCCAATATTCTTAGCGCCTCTGCACACCTACGTGTTCCTAGATTAAGGCACACTGGTTTTATCCATTTGCGTAGTGGATTAACATATAGGGGGCAGACAAACAGTATATGGGCCGTGTTCTCTGTCAAATCATTGCAGTGAGGGCATTTATCGTCCTGGTTTATCGACCATTTACAGGTAAACGCCTTGATAGGAAGCGTCCCAATTCTAAACTGAAAGTACAGTTTTCTATCAAGTGGCCTTTCAATGATGTCCCAGTAAGACTCGCATGAAGGTACAGATTTAATGTTCAGGTAACGGCCTGTTAGGTTTGAATTAGAGCCTATACACTGGGTGGACAACCATATCATTTCCCAATACATGTTCTTTAGTGTAGCCTTTGATGGGAAACTTTCAATATTGGGAGATTCCACAAATGGTCTAATCCCAGCTTAGTAAGCAACCCTCTTATTTCTTTTAACCACAAGATCGAATGAAAGCGGTCTGCCCTTATGATGTCCTTTAGGGCATTTGCAAAATGTACAAGTTCAGGAGTGGTCATAAGGCGTCTCCAGTATAGTAGCGGGCGCAACCGAGCCAGGTCATTAATGTTTTTCCTGCCCAGATCATAGGCCTGTCCTACGGTTGGGGTACTTTGGGGGACCCCAATCAAACAGCGGAGAAAGCTATTTTCCGCTAATGTTAATTGTTTCAGGTTGGAAAAACCCCAGAGTTCAGAACCGTATAAAGAGGCACTGATCACCTTCATATTGTAAATTTCTAGGGCAGGGGTAATAGGCTTGGTCAATGAGACTTTATGTTCATGGGCCACTACACCTGCCAATTGATGAAACTTTAGGATGGCCATATCAATATGATATTTCCAGCTCAGATTACAGCGGAGGTTTATTCCCAAATATGTGAATGCTTCGACCTGTTCTAGTGGGATACCATTAAAATTTATTGAGCCCCTAAAGGTGTTCCGCTGGTTTAAGCACATGAACTTGGTTTTAGATGTATTTAACTCAAGTCCATGTGCTTTACAGAACTCTCCGAAGGCATTAACTGCCTTCTGGAGCCCACTCAGTGTACGAGAAACTATGAGTGTGTCGTCCGCAAACATGAGAACAGGTACACGCGCTCCAGCTAATATTGGTGCATCGGTGGGGGAACAGTTTAGATGATTTACAATACTGTTGATGTAAATAGAGGACAATGTCGGTGCCAAAACACACCCCTGTCGAACCCCACGCTCGACAAGGAATGTGCCGGTCACCTCGCCCTGAGCACCCCACCTGATTCTAGCATATTTGTTCTCATGTAGGCGGACCAGTAACATCAATAGTTCCGGGGCCATTCCAGCTTCAGCAAGTACCCCCCAGAGTTTGGAACGAGGAACTAGGTCAAAAGCTGATTTTAAATCTACAAATATGGCGTAGAGTGTTCCCTTACTGAGCAGCACATTCCTCCAGTAAAGGCCTATAAAAAAAGAAGACCTGATCGACTGAACTTGTACAGGGACGGAACCCAGTTTGATAAGGAGATAAAATGTCATTTTCATCGATCCAGGTTTGTAGTTTGTTTTGCACTAAACAACCTATTATTTTTTGGGCAGAGTCTATAAGACTAATAGGTCTATAGTCGCTGGGTAATGATTTATTTCCCTTTTTGAAGACTGGAATTATTTCTGCACCCTTCCAGGAGATCGGTATAGGTGCACCTCTGGCCACAGAGTTTGCTAGCCACTCAAAGTATTGGCACCAGGCGATCACTTAGAAACACATCTGCTGGTATGGCATCCATTCCTGGGGCACGACCCCCTGTCACACTGTCCAAAGCTATGTTAACATCTTTTAAAGTAAATAGATTTCGTTGATAGAAAACTGTAGGGGGTCGAGAATATTGCCCTTCAGTTAGCCCCCACGCATATTGAGGTTTAAAGAAATCAACCGACTGGTTTTGAGCTTCGTTGTTTTGTGGGGGTTGAACCACCCCTCCTCTGTCCCATTTAACCAGGGCCCAGAATTGACTCTGGTTCCTTGCGTCACAGGCGGATTTCAAATCACGCCAGTGGGCCTCATCCCACTTTTTCTTGGCCTCTTTTTAGGTTTCGCTGGGGGGCGGAGCCGTTAGGCTCCTCCTCCAGAGAAATCTATTGAGTACAGTAAGGCACTATGGAACACGCCCCCCCGTCCAATTGGCTAGCTCCATAAATGGAGCCTAGCCATTGGACGAGGGGCCTGTCCATCAATGCCGGACCAGACACGGGGGCGTTCCCGAGATTCTTTGGCTTTTGCGACGTCACGCGACGCCGGGAACGCCCCCGAGTCTGGTCCGGCCGGGCCGTGCTTGCTGCTGTCCTGCCTTGTGTCCCTCCTCCCGCCGTCCCCACGTTTCCCGCCTCCCTCCCGACGTCCGTGTCCTTTTCCCGCCCCCCTCGTCCTCTCCCGCCCCCCTCGTCCTCTCCCGCCCGCCCCCCTCGTCCTCTCCGAGGTTTTCTCCGAGGTTTCTTCAGCCGGCCGGCCGGCCAATCCTAGCGCGGCCGGCCGGAAGTGCCCGCCCCCCCGCCGCACAGGGGAAGAAGGAAGACGGCGGCCCACAAGAAGTATGGCGGCCCGCGCGGGGCTCCCGTGGCCTGCCTGGAGGGAGCCCCGGAAGAAGCGGAGGACGTTGCCGGGCAGGTGTTGCCGAGTAGGACAGCTGCAGCCCCGCGCCTCCGCCCACGGTGAGTGCTGTGTTGCTCGGGTGTTGCGTGGCTCCGCAGGTCGTCGCTGTAGTGTCCTAATCTGACGTGAGGCTGCAGTGGTGGGGTGAACTTCAAAAGGAGCTCCCCGCAGCCTGAGGGGAAGCTTCTGGACACCCAAGAGAGCAAGCGAAGCCCACCCGCAGTATAACGCCGCCCCTCCCCGCCTCGCGCAGCGCGTGTAATGAAAGACTGTGGCGGGTGGGGAGAGCAACGAAGGAGAGGAGCAGACTGTGGGGACTGCCTCAGGTGCAGTGTACTTTCGGACCCCACCCGCAGAAAAGAGAAGGAACTCTGCTCCATACAACGGAGCAAGCGGACGGCAGCGCCAGCTCGAGTCCCCCCCTCCCCCGGCAGCCCAGAGAGAGAAGCGGTGTCCTGCAAGGGGCGGAAAGCATCAATCAGGAACGGCTGGCCACCGTAGCCTCTTCACCCCTTGTCAGCACACTGAACTTCACATTGTGCCCCAGCATGGCCTGGACCGGAAAAAATAAAATAACTCTCCATAGCGCAAACTGAGTCTTCCGATAGCGCCTACCTGGCTGCGACTGCAGCTGCAGCCCCGCGCCTCCGCCCACGGTGAGTGCTGTGTTGCTCGGGTGTTGCGTGGCTCCGCAGGTCGTCGCTGTAGTGTCCTAATCTGACGTGAGGCTGCAGTGGTGGGGTGAACTTCAAAAGGAGCTCCCCGCAGCCTGAGGGGAAGCTTCTGGACACCCAAGAGAGCAAGCGAAGCCCACCCGCAGTATAACGCCGCCCCTCCCCGCTTCGCGCAGCGCGTGTAATGAAAGACTGTGGCGGGTGGGGAGAGCAACGAAGGAGAGGAGCAGACTGTGGGGACTGCCTCAGGTGCAGTGTACTTTCGGACCCCACCCGCAGAAAAGAGAAGGAACTCTGCTCCATACAACGGAGCAAGCGGACGGCAGCGCCAGCTCGAGTCCCCCCCTCCCCCGGCAGCCCAGAGAGAGAAGCGGTGTCCTGCAAGGGGCGGAAAGCATCAATCAGGAACGGCTGGCCACCGTAGCCTTTTCACCCCTTGTCAGCACACTGAACTTCACATTGTGCCCCAGCATGGCCTGGACCGGAAAAAATAAAATAACTCTCCATAGCGCAAACTGAGTCTTCCGATAGCGCCTACCTGGCTGCGACTGCCGATGCCCTAGTGAGAGTCCCGGGGAGAGAGACACCAGGTGAAAGGCCGTCCTTCAAAAAAAAAAAACGCGCCCACAGGGGGACTGTTGGTTTTGACAATGTACAGTACATAGCAACAAGAAGCGCAAATGAGAAGCGACCTGCCTGGATCTCCTCATTTGCACCATGCAGTACCGAGAAGAGGGAAAGTATTCCCACCAACTAGGAGCCTCGTATCTAGTAAAGCGCAGTCCGCAGGGAGCTGAGAACACGTCAGCTGCCGCAGACTCGGATATAGACCCGTTGGAAGACATCGCGCCACTCACAGAGGCCCTCCCAGTTAGTCCACAAGGAGAGTTCCTCAGTGACAAGGGAACAGGCGTTGGGAGGAAAAGAACCAGTAGTGTGTGGAAGGTCAGTAACCACCAATGAGAAGAGATTACTGCGTGTAACAACGCTGCCAGGCAAGGTGCGAACCCCAAGCCTCTGTCCTACACAGAGAAAAGTAGAGGGGTCAATGACTGACATCCAGCTGGATATACTAGTACAACCTAAGGCACACCGGAGAATGGAAACACCCAGCCACACCGGGAAAGCTGCGAGTTGATTCACCCGCAAAACAAAGTGAACAGCCAGAACCGGTGTAAGTGCACAGAGCACTCTCTGGTGAAAGCCGCAAGACACTTTGCTCCCTCTTCCAACCGCCCTAGCCAAGCTTGTTGAAAAGCAGTCTCAGTGAGGTATCATTGGTGATAGACTGAAACATGTTTGCCTTGGGTGACTTACGTTTATTTTTGTGAGCTTTCAAGCACAGGTTCCTGTTGCATTTTGTTTTCAGTCAGGGGGCCTAATTTAGAGGTCAGAATGAAATGGGTTAAAAATGCAAACTATTTTTGTGCATGTTTTCCATCTTCCATCTAATGCTTGTTGAGAGGAAGCTGTTTTTGTATGCTCATTTTTTGCCCTTAGTTTGCAACCAGCTTACTACATGATGGTGATAAAACATAGTGCACAACGGACGCAATGAAATGCACAAAATCAATTATACCTCATTCACTTTTAGTGGTACAAAATGCAACTATATTCATGTAGAGCACAGTGTAAAAACTCCTCTGTCAACTTGGCCTTAGCACCAGTTGTTTTCTCAATGCTGCTTGCATTCACATTACTGCAAAAAAAAAAAAAGAAAATATGCTTTTAAAATTCGTCCGTGTTGTTTTCTGCCTACCCCCACCCGCTGTCTGTGTTGCTGCCTGCCTACCCCCACCCGCTGTCCTTGTTGTTGCCTGCCTACCCCCACCCGCTGTCTCTGTTGCTGCCTGCCTACCCCCACCCGCTGTCTGTGTTGTTGCCTGCCTACCCCCACCCGCTGTCTGTGTTGTTGCCTGCCTACCCCCACCCGCTGTCTGTGTTTTTGCCTGCCTACCCCCACCCGCTGTCTGTGTTGTTGCCTGCCTACCCCCACCCGCTGTCTGTGTTGTTGCCTGCCTACCCCCACCCGCTGTCTGTGTTGCTGCCTGCCTACCCCCACCCGCTGTCTGTGTTGTTGCCTGCCTACCCCCACTCGCTGTCTGTGTTGCTGCCTGCCTACCCCCACCCGCTGTCTGTGTTGCTGCCTGCCTACCCCCACCCGCTGTCTGTGTTGTTGTCTGCCTACCCCCACCCGCTGTCTGTGTTGCTGCCTGCCTACCCCCACCCGCTGTCTGTGTTGTTGCCTGCCTTGAGGGAGCTGTCTCTCAGAACTGAAGGTCCGCTCTCTGCGAGGTGGCAGGGAGTCTGCTGAAGGCACTGGAAGCTTGCTCCAGATAGTGGCAAGGAATGGCTGGACACAGGTCACATTGAGCACGCATCAGTCATATTCCATATCGAAACAAGGTGTGTGGCTTATTGCGAGTCTCCCCTCAAATCCCACGGCTCCCAATCGAAGCTGTACAGATTGTGAAGTCTTATTTTGGGAGTCAATACTGGATGTTTGGCCCACCTGTGCAAATTCAGCAGCACACCTGACAGAGCACTGCGGAGGCCCGTGATTAGTGGGTGGATCTCGTTGCCAGGCAACAGCAAGGCACTTTCAACTTTTAACCACCATAATAACTGCATTTTTTCTCGAGGTTTTACCTACACCTTAAAGAAGACAGCTGCATAGTTACCACATCCTTGTGACTGGGGGTGAATGTTTGCATTGTTCAGCATTCCATCCATTGTTTGTTCTTTTGCTTCCGTTGTCCTAAGTGGTCTGAGATTGTGTGTCACATGGTGCAAACCTGGCTGGTGATGTTAGCCTCTCATCCTTCCAGACTGGGAAAACAATCACCAGCGTGACTGTTCATGAAGCTAACACATCTATGGAGTACTACATGCATGTTATGCTGCTTCATGGAGTGTGCATATGCTGTATATTGTGTGGTAATCACTTTTCTCATATGTAGTGCTGTGCTGCCGACACATTAAAATGTATAATTTACAGTGGCCCACTATTTGCCCATCTTAATAGTGAACAGAATGTTAGGGTAAATATGTAGCAGGCTGGAGAAATAAAACACAATACATTCTACACTGTTTAAACCTTTTCGTGTTTTGGTTACACTTATTATTGGAATGAGTGGTCGATTAATATATATTTGAGCCCTTCTTAGAGATTTTATGTTGGGGTCATGTTCTTTATGGTAATATATCTTCCGAAATCCCGATCACTGGTCTTTAACGTAATTATGTTTGATTTTGAGGTTTCAAAAACAGCCATTTCCCAAGGGACCGGGTGGCACAGCATCCGGAGTCTATACACCTCTAGGTGATAGCTCTAAAACTGCCAAAGTCAGCAGGGAGTGTTTTTATTAAGGTGCGGAGGTGGGAGGTGCGTCTGTGCCAATGTACCTGAATGCGTGCGGCGCGAGGGGTGTTGCTCCGAGTGCAGGGATTTCTGTGCCAGTGCGGGGTGAGTGGTGTTCTACAGGAGAAGGGGTGGGCCTGTGTGGATGCAGGAGAAGGGGTGGCCCTGTGTGGATGCAGGAGAAGGGGGTGGGCCTGTGGGTGTAGGAGGACGGGTGGGCCTATCTGTGAGTGCAGAGGCAGGGGGGTTTCATGTGTAAGTGCTGATACAGGATGTGTGCCTATGTGAGTGCAACAGGAGAGGTGTTTGTGAAAGCCAGGGGAGGAGAAGTGGTTTCCCTGTGCAAGTGCAGGGGATGAACAGTGCTAATGTGAGTTCAGAGTGATGAGTGTGTCTTTGATAGTGCAGCCCATTAAGGTCATACTTATTTGTACTGGCCATGCTTGTTTCTTAACTTCCTGACATTTTGACGCAGCGTGAACACATTACTTTTTGTGGTCCAGCCCACGTAGTTTAACTTGTCTGATTGCAAAATGCCTACTGTGTGCCTACAACCTGTCCATTGCTTACCATTGGTTGTGTTTATTGTCAATCTCATTTATTTGCTTCTTATTCAATGACTTTTTTTGTCTCGGATTGTCTCGGATTTTGTCTCTCACTCCGTGAGAGTGCATAGGTTTATCAGCTCTTTTCTTCTGTCCCCAGTGTGATCCCCACAAAATTCCCCCCCCCTATGTTCAATGTTTCTCTCTCAGAGCTGTTGGCAATGTAAATAACAATGCCATTTATTTATAAGTAAAAACAAAAAAAGAAATGTCATGAGCAATGCCAATAGCTCTAACTTTTCCAAAGGCGAAACCATTGCATTGTAAATGCTTGTTGTACCTTCCTGTAGGTGTCCCTCGCTCTTCTCACCCCTAGAACATTCTTGTTTCTGAGTTCTGTACTAAGGTTCTCACGAGCTTCTCTACAGGTCTTGTCATACCATCCTGATTTGGGCATTTTGTTCTGGACATTTCCTGATTTATTCTTCTTCTTAAAAAACTCCTGGAGCTTAATAAATAAAGGTTGTGTGGGCATCAAGCATAATTTCAGGGAAGTTTTGCTTATTAGCTTGTGAGTTAATCTCAGCCACTTCTTCTAGCACTACTTTTTTGAGCTCCTCTAGTCTTTCCGTATTCTCAATGAGTCTACCCCATTTAATATTACTTTATTCAGTGCCATAACCGACATCCATAAAAGCAGTTTCACAGATAAAAGCAACACACATTAAGTTAATTTCGCTACATAAAATACAGGGTTAAAAACAATGTAATCATAAGAACAAGATATTAAAAAAGCCACTAATTAAATTAATTGAAGTACAATAAAGACATAAGGACAAATTGCTAAAAGACCACTACTACCCAGAGTTCCATTGTACATTTATACAAAATGTAATCATTAAATGGTTAAAGTACATTAATGCAGTGTTCCTCGTATTCCCTCCGGATTTTATTATTCCCAGTTACCTTAATAACCATAGTTAATTGTTGTATATTCCTATTATTATACTCTATATAGTACCTGTTGTCATCTTCTTTCTAGCGTAAGGTACTGTCCAGAGAAAAGATGACATACTGCTGCAGATCTCTAGAGTTGGTAACGACTGCAAGTACAAATACGTAGGACCCATTGTTTAAAACGTAAGTGCCTTATAAATGGAAAAATATACCGCTTCCTATATTTAGAGTAAAATTTGCACAAATGAACCAAGTGCATAGGGTTTTGATGCAGCCTGCCATCACACGGACAATTTATCAGATCTGTAGACCAATTGTCCATTGTGGGAAAGGTACATAATCTGTATCTGTGCCTGTCTTTTGCTCTCTCAGAAGGAGCACATCTGCACACAAGCTAGTTCTGTTCAGTGCCAGTGTTTTTGTTTTTACTTTATGTAGGAGGCTAGCTTAGTATATGGTGCACACTTTTTTTTTAAATAGAGTTATTAAAACTTTACATAAAAGAAGAAAACCAAGCAGGTCAATAAAATGCTGGCAATGACATGGTTCAAATAATATCAATCACAGTCGACGTTGCAAAAGTCCCACAACACATTAGCAAAAAAATGAGGACGGTACAATCCATTAGTGCATCCGACACATATGTGGTTCCCCTCCCAGAGTCCTGTATAGTCCTACAACAGGCTTCACTTGACTAACCCAGAAGAGGCAAGTGTAGATTTTGGACAGTAAGTGTTAAAAGCGAGGGCCATCGGGGCCTGCGAGACGGTCCAGAGATGGTTGGCAGACCGTGCGACGGTGACGCTCCCCTAAATCCTTCCGAAAGCCGGACCCCCTTGTGACGGCCCAGGAACGGGAGGCGGCTGTGCAGGAGGTGGCGGACAACACAACGGCTAAACAGTAAGGTGCTCATGCACAAGGGTTTGCCCTCATGCAACTGCCTCAACGGGGGGATGGGGTCGGGGGCCGCCGGGTCGGCCGCCACCATGTCCTCATCTATTCTGATACACTACGGACCTGGACTATGTCCCGATATGCCCAAGACTATGGGAAAAGTTACACGGGAGAGTTTCGGGGAACTGGGCGGGATGGGCGAGGAAGTTGGGGGTTTTGCATTTGCGAATTGGGTGAAGGGTGGGAAGGGTGCGAGTTGGGATGGTTGGACTTGCGGGGGGCAGGAGAGGGGGAGGGGCGGAAGATGTTCAGAGGGGGTTGGTCACAGGGACGCAGGGACCCTCCCGGTGTGATTTACTTGAAGCTGGGATCACAAGTCCGAGAGGCCGGCGAACTTATCACGCACAAAACACTCAATCCATGTCCCAAGTATGGCGGACTCCACACTGAAGGTCCTTACACCTGAACGTAAAGGGGCTTAACAACCCAGTCAAACGCAGGGCTGTCCTTTCATATCTAGAAAATTCCGGCGCAGAAGTGTGCCTCCTCCAAGAAACTCATTTGCTATCCAAAGACTGGCACAGGAAGCGCTCCAAGACCCTCCCGATCCAATACTATTCCTCAACATTAGAGAAAAGGGCAGGCGTGGCTCTGCTGGTGGCACGCCACTTTAGAGGGAAAGTTGGGGATAAAGTGGCTGAAATTAAAGGGAGATTCTTGGCTTACAATATCCAGATTGGCCGGATGGCAATGGTTGTGGGTTCCCTCTATGTTCCAAACTCTAAACAAGAACCATTCCTCAAACGGGCCTTGGCAGACGCGCTAAAACCCAATACGAAATCTGTACTGGTGGGAGGGGATGTAAACCTAGTGATGGACCCCAACGTGGACAGGTCAGGCTATCGCCATGGGTTCGCGGGGGCGATCTCAGTTGAGGGGAGCCAATGGCTGTCAGACATGGGATATATAGACCTATGGAGAAAACACCACCCCACCACACCGGGCTAAACATTTTACTCTCACGTGCACCACACTTACGCTCGAATTGACCACTTTTTTGGCAATACTGACACAGCCCCCCTGGTAACGGACATGGAGGTCCTCCCGGCAGCACTATCGGATCACGATGCACTTATGACACACCTCCAGGTTCCCAGGGTTGCGCAACGTAAGGGCAGATGGCGCCTCAATTAAGCTATTCTCCAACGTAAGGGTGTAAAACAGCAACTCCACGACTGCATTACTGAATATCTACAGGTGAACGATACCCCAGAGGTCGCCCTGACCGCGGTGTGGGGAGCGCTTAAGGCGGTAGTGAGAGGGGAATTACTTGCTATAGCCGCCGCAGAAGCCAAGGAGAGGTGGGACAAACGGCAGTCCCTGTCCAGCCAAGCACTGGAATTACAACGGGCTCACAGCCGAACTGGGGCTCCCCGGGTATGGCGCCAACTAAAAGCAGTTAGGGCCCAGCTCGCGAGTCTCGACTTAGATAGGGCGGAATACGCAGCCTTGGGACTGCGCCACACTTACTATGTAGGCGGCGACAGAACGGGGCGCTTGCTGGCGAGCAGCCTCAAAGCAAAAACCCTACGCGCCAAAATCTCCTCCATCCAGACTCGAGAGGGGCATGTCACTCAAGAAGATGACCAGATCGCACAGGCTTTCAGAGCGTTCTATGCCTCTTTATACGCGGAGGAGTTGCCTACTGTACATACAACGGCGGAATCATATCTCAACAAGACGGCAGTCACGCCTCTTGATGAAGTCACTAGGGATTCCCTCGATGCGCCCATCAGGCTGGACGAGGTCATCTCCGCGATCGCGCGTCTTAAACCACTAAAAGCCCTGGGCCCTGATGGCTTCTCGGCAGGCTTTTATAAAGCTTTCTGCTCCTTGGTAGCGCCAATACTGGCCAGGCTATTTAACTCCTTCCAGGGCAGGGGCTTCATCCCCCAGGACATGCTGGACGCGACATCGTGGTCCTCCCCAAGCCAGGCAAGGACCCGTCTCAGTGCAAGGCATACAGACCCATCTCGCTACTCAACCTCGATCTGAAGCTATTCACCGGCGTGCCTGCAGCGCGTCTGGGCCCATGTTTGCCGGGCATCATTGAACCAGACCAAGCAGGATTCATCCAGAACAGGCAGTGCGCGGTCAACACCAAGCGCCTGCTCCATGTCATTGACAAAGCTCACTTTAATGATTCGGATGCAGTCCTGTTGGTGGATGCCGAAAAGGCGTTCGTCAGGGTCGATTGGGGATATCTCGACGCAGTCCTGGCGCGGTTCGGGATGGGCGACCGGTTTCGCACGTGGGTCGCCAGCTGCTACGCTACCCCTCGAGCCACGATAAGTGTCAATGGGGTGCGTTCAAAACCACTAGATATTCGGAGAGGTACCCGGCAGGGGTGTCCACTCTCGCCCCTCCTATTTGCACTATACATTGAACCACTAGCGCAACGGGTTCGTGACAACCAGACCATCGAGGGGGTTTGATTTGGCACAGAACCACAGACCATAATTCCATATGCGGACGATGTCCTTGCGGCGCTGGAGGACCTCTCTACATCGGTGCCGGCCTTCCTCACAGAGTTGGAAGACTTCGGGAAAATATCGGGGTTCAAAATGAATATCGAGAAGTCATTGATCCTGCCCCTGGGGTGAAATGCACCCACAAATACCCAAAACTGGAGACGATACGGAGGTATCCTGTCACAGATGTCGCTGCCCTACCTAGGCATCTCCATGACAACAAGCACGACACAGACAGTTGAGCAAAACTACACGACTCTACTTGCTGACATACAAGGCAACTTGGCAAGATGGCGCCGGCAACCACTCTCTTGGTTGGGGCGGGTGGCAGCTGTCAAAATGACTCTTTTACCAAAAATCTTACATCTGTTCCAGACCATTCCAGTGACACCCCCACTGGGCGTGCTCAAAAAATTGCAAGATAGCATCAGACAATTTGTCTGGGCCGTCAAACGCCCGCGACTGCGCAGAGACCTGAACACGCGGGCCACATCGGAAGACGGCCTGGTGGTCCCTGATATACTCCGCTATTTCCAAGCGACACAGCTCCGATACCTATTGGAATGGAGCAGACCCGAAGCAGAAAAAAGATGGTTATTTCAAGACCGAGCTATGGGCCAAATGTCACTGTGGAAGGCCCCATTCCTGAAGCGCACGGACAGGCCACCGTACCTTAAAAAATCGCCCATCACGAAGACAGTGAAGCAGGTGTGGGATAAAGTGGCGGTCCGAGTGGCCTCACCACCTTCCCATCCCCGTTGACACCTCTGTTTGACAATCCGGCCTTTCCACCAGGTATGATCCCCGGGTCGTTTCCGCAATGGCGGGAGTTGGAATGAAAGGCAGCGGGCGACCTCTTTGACCCAGAGGGCTTCCTGCAAATGCACACTCTACAAGATTACTATACGCTCCCACAGATTCGTCGCAATCAATATTTTCAGATCAGACATTGGCTTACGGCGAAGAAATGTTGCCACATGTCAGCAGACACCTTACAACCTATGAAACGTGGTTGCATACGAAAAAGACAGATAAACAGGCGATCACAGACATCTATAAGATGCTCAGCCCACAACCTCCTGCCGCGCAGTCAGCGGGTCAGAACCGATGGGAATGAGAACTGGAACGCTCCTTTACGGACAAAGATTGGCAAGACATATACTTTAGGGCTCACCATACGGCCCGAAATGTAGCCAGCAGGGAATCGGCGGTGAAAATAGCATACTACTGGCACCTTACACCATCACGATTACATCAGAGCAACCCACGCAAGGACCTGACATGTTGGAGGGGTTGTGGACACACAGGGACACTTACTCATACTATGGGAATGTACAGAGGTGCGGGAATACTGGGAAAAGGTGCTAAATGACATTGATAAACACTTTGAAACGGAGATCCCCCGTTTCCCGGCGTACACGCTTCTGGGTCTCCCCAATGCCATTACATTTCCTCTCAAATCACTTAGGGGGAGACAAATGGGGCTGGCTATGGGGGCAGCCACTCAACATATTCTGTCATTATGGGGCACTCAGAGGAAACCCACTCACACGGGATGGCTCCATAGACTCTGGTACATCATGGGCATGGAGAAGATACAAGCTTCCCTC
Organism: Lissotriton vulgaris; assembly: GCF_964263255.1. Taxonomy (NCBI): domain Eukaryota; kingdom Metazoa; phylum Chordata; class Amphibia; order Caudata; family Salamandridae; genus Lissotriton; species Lissotriton vulgaris. Next base: position 491,029,975 of record NC_141696.1, read on the forward strand.
ACTCAGACCCAAGACACATTCCTAGACACATGGCAACCCTTGGTCACTCTTCTACCAGAAGAATTTGCTGAAATCACGTGCCCGAAATACCTCAGAGTGCTTCGACTGCCAGATGACTTTCGAAAGGACGCAAGGACCCCAGCCTAAATCTCATACCTTCTACAAACCTTACAATGCCTAGCGGTAGCTTTCGTACCACACCGGGTAGGGGGAATGTGGGAGGGAAAGGGGAGGAGGGTGGCGGGAACGGGGAAGGTTGGTTGATGCTGGGATTGTTACGGGACATTGCACATCTAGACGGGACCTCACTCGCAATCAAGGACACATTCTATTAAGCTACAGTGAGATGTGCCCCCCCCGGGGTGAGGGAGGGGTGGACAGCTGAAGATGGGCCCCTCCCCAGATTGCTGTAATGTCCTCTTGTCCTATGTTTGTTCTTTGAATCTCAATAAAAAGATTTAAACAAAAAAAAAAAGCGAAGGCCATCTTGCAGCCTAGGAGTGTTGTGTTCAGTCGTAATCAAGGGGAAAGCATCATCACTGTCAGGGGTCGTGTGGATGGGTCTCCTGGACATATATAAGGACCAAATGTTTTGGGTCTGTTGCGGGGTGGAAATACCTCGCTATAATTTTCTGTCTGAGTACAGCAAAACACCATATCCCTGGTCCATTGCGCCAAGGTAGGCGCGGCCTGCGGAGCAAGAAAAGCACCACGCACCTCTTCGCCTGGAGAAATGCCATGTCCACAAGCCTTCTATGTGCCTTAGGGAGCGGATCGGAGTAACCGAGCAATGCGAGGAGCGGGTCACTAGTCAACAGATCTGTAACGCGATTAACCTCACTATAGACATCCCCCCAGAAGCGAGTAACCCCCGGTCAAGCCCAGGCTAAGTGGAAGAAATCAGCAACCAGCTTACTGCACCTTTCACACTGTGATCTCTTGAGAAGGCCATATCGATCTAGTTGTTCCGACGTGTAATAAACTCTATTAAGGAATTTAAAGTGAACTAACCTGTGGCGTCCGTTTAGCGAGATACGCTTGGTGCTCAAGCAACGGTATAACCATTTCTCATCTGTCATTTCCACTTGTAGGTCACGCTGCCACACCAGGCGTGGTTTGGTGTATTCGCCGTCTCTTTTAGACATCACAGTATAAATAGTCTAGATACTAATTTGCCCAGGGACTTTGCGTTAATCACCGCTGTCAGAGCCGGGACCTCCGGAGGCTCCGCCATATCATCCCTAAGAAGGTTTCTGAGAGCGTGTCTGACTTCATGAAAGTGGAATTGTGGCTGAACGTCTTCCCCATCCACGCCATCCTTCCAGGACCTGGCAATACCGTCAACGAGATTTCTCACAGTATGTAGGTTTAGCGTTTGCAATGCAAGTATGACTCCCCTGCCCGTGCATGGTACGAGCCAGTGGCACCAGCCCAGATGGGCCACTGGAGCATACAGTAGATTGCCGGCTTGCACCTCCAGAACATAATGCCAGCCATGCGAGATTGAGTTCAGCGAGTCCAATATGCCCGTACCGTCTGTCATGTGGCGAGAACAGGGCAGGGAGGGGCTTGGGGTTAGACACTATGGTCTTGATCCGCATATGTGGTATGTCAGGAGGTCCGTGTATCCAATGATAGGCATGAGAGCATTGGGCTGCCCTATAGTATAGTTTCAAGTTGGGAGCACTGAGGCCCCCCATCTTGTACAGCAGCGTCAATATCTTCCAGGCAACGCGCAACTGCTTGCCCGCCCAGCCCAAACGGACAATCATTGAGTGCAGATGCTGAAAGAATATTTTGGACAGTAGCATGGGGATGTTTGTAAAGAGGAAAAGTAAAAGGGGTAGAACAATAATTTTCATTAACAAAACCCTACCCATCAATGACAGCGGGAGGCCGATCCACTTACCCACACATTTTCCAGCTTGGAAATAGCGACTCCATAAATCTCTCCAAGGACCACCTTGGAGTCTGTATGGAGCGGTATGCCTAAATATCTCACGCCTCTTTGGTCGACTGCAGTGGATATTCTGGTTCGAACCGCACCGTGGCTGGGGTAAGGGGAAACATAATTGACTTGTTCCAGTTTACATTACACCTCAGAGGGCCGATCGCAATCCATGTGCTGGAAACAGTGAAAATCCAGGCATGAGGACAAAGGAGGGTGGGGGGAGGGGCCGAAGCATCTCAGCCATCGGGCCGCTGTTCAACAAAAGTGTGTGTGCGGGGGCCCAGTAGGGGTCCTGCAATCGCGTTCCGAGACCTCCAGTACCAATGTTCCAGCCTCTACTCCAGGGGGCCAGAGGCAGCGAGAGAGACGCAGCACAGGCTCACCCCCAGACACCGTGAACACTCCCGGAGCGTGGCAGCCACGCAGCACCTCCAGGCCACCAGTATCAGGTCCAGGATTCGCCGTCCAGCAGCTCCAGCCGCAGGCTGCAAATCACTCCTCCACTACCGAGGCACGGCCGCTGCTCCGCAGGGTGCACAGCTGGCGGACATGAGGGACAGCCTGCACCTCTCCAGCCAAGGAGGCGGGACAGGCTCCGCAGGTCACAGCAGGCTCGGGCTCCATGCCGGGATCGTACCAGCTCCGGGGAGATTGTACCTGCGCACACAAGACAGGTAGGCGAGTCACTCTGTCGGCGGTCCACTCCCCAAGGCTCCAGGAGATCTTTAGGTATCACGCAGCAGGGGGAAATTAACTACAGCTGCAGGATAGATGTACGGATAGTCGGCGGTCTCACTGAGCTACAAGCTCAAGCAGCCATCTCGGTCCCGAGCTAGCTCCACCCCTCCATATGGTGCACACTTATGTAAGTATAGCATCCTGCAGTAATCCAGACAACCCTTATGATAATTTTAGTGGTCTTAGACAACCTTAGAAAACTCTCTAAGTGGTAGCTTTGGAGAGTAGCCTTCAGGCTTAGTCCAGGAGTGTCAAGCAGCTAGTTTTACCAGTACTTAATTTTATAGTGTAGGTTAAGTGAAAAAGAATCACACAGTGTAGTTATAAAAATATGTCTTCTTTATAAACACTTACTCACATATTGCATTATCTCCTACCTGGAGATATAAACACAAGACACAAATACTCTAGAAATAGAAAACGTAGGGAGCACTAATACCCAATGGTCTCCAGGGGGAGACCAATTCATATACTTAAATAGGAGCTAGGGTACGGCAGGGGCACCAACAAGCCTTCGCAACGGCAACCAATGTAGTTGTAGAAAAAGGTGCAGTATCCGGACTAGCAAGGTCCAAGTGTCTCACCACGAGCAGGAAAGTTAGAGCAAGCCTGAGCAAGCAGAGGAGCCCACTGGAGCCGAAGAAGATGCTCTAGAGGACCCAAGGGCTAGAGGCACAGGAGTCACAAGAGGACCTTGAGCAGCTCGACAATAATGAAGGCCCACGGTGCAAAGGATGTGGTGCAGGCGATGCTTGATTCTGGAGCTTCTTGGAGCCCGAAGATCTCTTGAGGAGAGTCAACAAGCCTTGGCAACGGCAAGTTAACGCGTTGAACATAAGTTCTGTTTCAGTGGTTCCTATGAGGGATACTGTCCTAAAACGCGGTGAGAAGACAGTGCAGGCCTCAACAGATTTGCAGAACCACCACCTGTGTTGTTGAGCTTTTCAAAGTCCGTGGGAGCCCAGGCTAAGTAGACCAGTCAGCTGTGTTGCGGTGCATGCAGATGCCCGGGAAGTGACTCCTTCACTCCAAGGGAGATTCCTTCAGGTATCTTGGATACAGGCCATGTGAAGAACCTGTATAGAGCATGGGCACAGATTTTGCAGCAGACTTGCAGGACGGCGAGACAAGGAGCAGCAGGAGCCTTCAAAGTTGCAGTCTCGGTTCCCAAAGCGAAGTGCAGCCAAGTCCACAATGCCCAGAAAGGTGAAATTGAAGTTGATGTGGTTTTGGATCCGAATCTTGTCCCATGGTGAATCTAGGGACCCACCAACAGTTAAGCCCTTAAGTACCCTAAGGAAAGGTTTGGGATGATTCAGGCGTCCCTCCCACAGGAGGGGCTGGACAGGGTGGCGGATACTCCCATGTCCTTTGTCCAGTTTTGCACCAGAGCAGGAGCCAATGGCTCTCTCAACTGGTTTCAACTGGAGTATGTAAGGAGGGCACCAAATGTGCCCTTCAAAGCAGTCTAGGGGCGCTGGCAAGCCCCCTACCCTGTCCCAATACACTAAGTCCTGTCTGAGAGATGGATACACCTTCCTGTGACAGGAAGCCTATTGCCCTGCTTTCCTCTGCTCACGCTTGGCTCAGTAGCAGGAAGGCAGAATCATGTCTGGTTGGCAGCAGCCATAGTTTGCTGTCTAGGTCTAGAAGACTGGCACCGGGAGCACTGAGGGCCTCCCGGAGCAGCTTTAGAGTGCATGGCATCATACCTGCCTACACCGGTGTGGGGGTATGATTCCAACATGTTTAATACCAAAAATGATGGGGTTCGTTACAGCAAGTTTAGAGTTAGCCATAGCGTAGTGATGCATTGCCACTCTGTGTATCTTAATGAATGATGCACTTACAACCCGGGATAATAGACTCTGAAGGTTGTAGGGGTGTCCTGCTCATGCAGGGGCATCCTAACACTTAGAGCCGAGCAACCTGCCTTCAGGATTGAAATGCCTATCTTAGGAATGACTTATAGGTTTTAAGTGCAGTGACCGTATATATAAGGAAACCTATATCTGTCGTATGTGGTGCTAGCACCAGCCAACAAAAGCTGCAATGGCAGGCCTGTAGTCACACTGAGTGGCCTTTCATGGGTGGCATAATGCATGCTGCTGCCCATGACAGACCCCTGGTGTACCTAGGCCCAGGGTATCTTAGTGCCATATACTAGAGACTTATAAGGGTACCCCAGTAGCCAATCTGGACGGTACCTAGGTACTCACCATGTCCTATTTAGGGAAGAAGCACAGAGACTGGGGTCCTGATTAGCAGGATCCCAGTCAGACTAGTCAGTAAAATAAAATGACAACTGCAAAAAGTGGAGGTGACCATGAAAGCCGATACTTTAGAGTTTCTTTGGGCCTGATTAAGAGTTTGGCGGACAGGGTTACTCTGTAACACACGTGACGGATATACCATCCACCATGTTACTATTCCATATTAGCCTATGGAACTTGTAATACAGCAGCCAGGATATCCGTCCCATTTGTGACTGAGTATCTCATTCACCAAACTTACAATCAGGCCCTTAGTGTTTAGAGCCAGAGGTGAAAGCAGGACACTTTTGATGCACATTCCATCTTTATCAGATCCCATCACCTGCCAATGCTTTTATTAATTCCTTTTGGTGTGTTTTGTTATTCTAATCGCGATTTCACAGCATACCGGATTGTGTCATTTGAAGCGGTTTGTTTTTTCATCTTTCTTTCTTAATTCCTTTCCCGTTTTTATCACTTCATTTTCTTTTTTTTCTCCTCCTCTCTCCTTCTATCGTTTCCCTTTTCATGCAGCCAATGCCAAACTGATTGACTTTTTAAATAGCTCCATTCAGTGTCAGGTATTACTATGGAAATGTGATTTTAGACCCCAACACCTTTTTTTACCTGTATAGTAAATTATTTTTTTGTTCTTTAGATTCATGAGGGCCCAACATACTCCCAAACAAAGTTTTCCAAAGACCATGACAAAAAAAAGAATTGCTAGAAGGCTGGCAGCCAACGCCAGACCTGTTTTCTTTGCCAAGGCTTGTTTTTAGTACAAAGAGCGTTGTGTCCAAGTCAACTTTACCCCCAAATTACTGCATTTATGATGTGTCATGTTATTCATGATGTATAATCAGCTTTATCATTGTAAAGCGCTCTGATATCCGCAAGGATCTTGTTCGCGCTCTATAAAACCTTCAACATAATAAAATGAGTGGTTACATTGGAATGACCATTATACATTGTTTCTATTGTATGACCCTTGCTGTAAAGTCAGCTAAGTTGTGCTATTTTAGTGTTATTTGCTACCACGAAGGTTTTGCACAGGAAAATTAATTTCAGTTCTACACTTTGTCAATAGTGTGTGGTGTTGACAAAAAGTGGCGGGCGGAGGGGGAAGGAGTCGTGGGACGTCAAACTGAAAAGATAATTTTAAAAAACACCTTATCTGCAGCCGGCCTTGTCGCACTGTTCTGCTCCTGTCCTCCACAAGCACACGCTCCCAGACACCACTGCAGCTAATCCGGACACTGCTCTCATGCTGCGGGTGGCAGCATGAAAGCAGCATCAGGATAGGCCTGATCAGAGTGAATTTGCACTTCCTGTTAGACTGGGAGCCTGTGCCTGCTGTCTTCAACCCGGCAACGCAGCTCGGGTTGGAGGCAGCTTCAGTGCGCATGACTGTTTGGCTGGACTGAGACAGCGGGCCAAATCGTCATGCGCACTGGCAATAGTGCCAATCACTCCTTCTGCAGCTTGGCATCCCCCATGGCCACGCCACCAAAGACTCATCAGGAAAGAAAAAGAAAGGAAAGAAAAAAGGGGAAATGCTTCTCCGCCATAGTGGAGGAGCCGCCGACGCACTTTGTGCTGGTTTGCATCACTTCTGAGATGCAAACTGGGTGCAAACAGTAAATCTGGGTCTGTCTTGCATTGCAAATGCATTTTACATTTCATGCTAAATTTGAAATTGTATTTTGCTGCAAAACCGTATAGAGCTGCGTAGTGGTGCCAAAATGAGAACCCTAATATTCTGGTGGGTCACAGACCACCCACCTAAGGAGTGGCACAACCCCTCCACCATTATATGAAAAAAAACGTTTGCTATTGCACTTAATCTGACACAATACATCTGTATGCATGTTACTGCGGGTTACAATGCTTTTCAAAAAATTGTAAGACATGGTCCTCTCAGATCCTGACTACTCTATGAAAGGATATATGCAAGTTTAGTGTGTCCTCAATAAGTGATTGAAAATATCTGGTGTAGTACAATACCCGATTTTAGAAAATACTGCCAGGCAGAATGTGTGTGAATTTAGTATATGTCCTTTCTAAAAATGTCGGGCGGTGCTGCTTACCTCTTTTCAAACTCTTACAGTGGGTGGCATTCCCATGCTCTAGCACTCCAGATAACCAAGCAGAACATCCAAGCCGGATATGAAACACAACCCAAGCGTCTCACAGACTAAACACATCAACAAAAGCAAATCACTTTGAGTGAACACACATGTTGGCTATTTTTATCTCTTTAAGAAACACTAAAGTGGGTGCTCCAATATAGCTTTCGGCAATATGGCTGTGATTCTCTAATTCTATACTGCATTTTCTAGAATCATTGACTGCTTAACTCAAGCTAATCTGAGGTTGGAGAATGGGATACTCAGTTACAAAAGTGGTACATATCCCGTCTGCCGTATTACAAGTGCATTATAACCTATGGCATTTGCAATACGGCGGACGGGACCTCTTCCACGATTGTGAGTATTATACCTGCTTAGTCTCTAAATAAGGCCCTGGCTCCAGTGGGGAGGAGATTCATGTCCTGGATTGTGATGTTTCATGGAAGGAATGGCAAGTGAAAACTAAAGTAGAGTGGTTTCATAAAGTGGGCCGTCCACAACGCATGACGTGTGGTTTGCACGTTTTCCTGTAATATTTAAACATCTATGCATATTGGATCATCAAAAGTGTTAAACTTGGAAGTCGTACACAATTTCTGATTCGATGTAGATATATGTAGAGTAAGCACTGTCCTTTGAATAAAAAGGAAGAAGTGTCACTATATAAAAAAATCTATGTAGACACGCATATAGAAGTTTGGCTCCGAGTAATAACACATCTATTATCAGGAGAGAGAGAGGGAAACGCTTCAACTGCAGTCCATGCTTTCTTTTAACAGAGCAATCCAAGCATCATGCCTAGACCTACTCTTCCAGTATCTTACCATGCACCTCAATTACATACCACATGCCTATATTGGTGTCACCCACAGACCTAAAAAAAAAAAAAAAAGTACCTGAATCACGCCGCATAACAGCGTCGCCGCTCTTCTGGTACCATTGAAGGCACAGGCCCCCAAACTGCCCTGCAGCCAATCCTGATGCTTCACTCACAGCATGAGAGCAGCGCCAGGATTGGCCTGAGCGCCGTCGATCTGCACTCGCAGGGAGACTGGAAGCCTGTGCCTGCTGTCTCCAACCAGCAACGCAGCTGGCTTGAATACAGCTTCAGTGTGCATGACAATTTGGCCGGTCTAAGACGGCCGGCCAAACCATCATGTGCATTGATAACAGTGCGCACCACTCCCTATGAGAAACAGTCATCCCCTGGCCCTGCCCCCGGGGAAAGGGGGGAACGCTCCTCAGACATATCGGAAGAGCAGTCCCATATCAATTAGTCCACGAAGATGCAACAAGCCATATTACTAAATTGCAGATTAAAAGTGCGGTGTATACAGTCATTACAGGTTACCATCTGAGGCATTCCAAGCTCTTTTGAAATAAAGTTCTTCTATGGCATCTACTCGCCTTTACTGCACGGCTACAGAGCCTTGCTACATCATCGGACATAATGATCCAGGCTGATCATTTTATTGTACACATAAGAACCACTTATCTAGGCTTCTATTACAGTGGCCAAATCAGTAGGAAATTGGTTTAGGTCTCAGGAGTTTTATAGAAGGACCAATAAGATGTCAGCAAAGTACCCAGCCAAAGCTTCAGGTATAATGATTCAGCAATAAGAGGCTCCATTTCATCTAGATAAGGTTCAAACTGAGAAACGTGGTAGAGTGCTAGTATGTTTTCTGTAAGGCTGTCATGAGAAGTTTCCAACAGTATATCACTATCCACATTTCCCACTTTTTCAAAAAGCTCGAGCCTTGGCTAGTGTTGTAAGGTTAGCAGTATTCCAATTTTCAAGGAACCCTACTTTATCGAAGGATGAATGAATATGCAGCAACTAGGATAGGTTTTGTTCATTATTAATAATTATCTAGATTGTCATAAGGCAGCATTCAACCAGAACTAAGCCAATACATTAGCAGCATACGCTTTGCCGAATATTCCCAATCTCCATAAGGATAGCTAATGGAACAGAGCGGTATTCAGCGGTAAAATAAATAAATTTTTAAGTAAGCAAATTTTCCACTGCCTCCAACTTATCTATATGGACTATCCCCAAATTCCCGGACCAAACAGAGGCACGGTGGCATATGAACCAAACCTTCTTGCAAGCACTAGGATTGCCTTAGCTTGATGTTTCAGAGATACAATACTCATCAAGACCTGTTTGGGCAACCTCCTATTAGCAGCCAGTTTGATCACCAAGTAAGCAAACTGAATACTTCTTTATGGGTAGAACTGTCTAGCTGCATGCTACATTTAAAACACTTGAATAAATTAAATATCATAAGGGTTCTCTTCCCATCATGAATTTCGACCCCATAGTCAAACAAACCGGTCTTGAAGTTCAGAGACAGAAAATAAAATGCCATCTTCAAAAAGCAATGTACATTTTTTCTCCAGCTATGTCTGGTGCTTCATGACCACATTCCATAAGATGGGTAATGACACCATTAATATAAAGAGTAAATAGAGTCGGTACCAATATGCACACCCTTGCTGATCGAAATAGGTGACTATGTTTAACCATTTTCCTTTGGCACACTTAAAGTTAGGAGATTGGCCTGGATTACCGTACTGTTGAGCACTTTTCTAAGGTGTGTCGGAATAAAATGTCGAATGCCATTTTAAATTGACGAGGTCCCATATAAAAATATATTTTTTTAAAGACAAGTTTAGCCATATAAGCAACTGAATTATGCATGTCTGATTGAGAATTCTCACATTCTTTCTCAAGCCCACTTAATAACATGAAAGCATGCTTGCATTGTTGATTCAATCTTTTAATTTAACCAATATTATTTTAGAGAATATTTTTTGTACATTTTTTATCTGGGTTCTTGGTATATAGCTCCTTGTAACAGAGTGACTGCCCTTTTTAGTTCTCGCCTGAGAAAGCAAATGCACTGTCGCTTGCAAGTCGTTTTGTTTAATAAAAGAAGCTTGGAGCCCATCCATTGCTTACCATTTGTTGGCTAAATTGTCACTCATTTGCTGGAACCAAGCTGCACCCTACTGATGAGCCCCAATCAGGACGAAACCGGTCTTGTGTTGCTTGTGTCCGGTACAGAAAGAACCCTGACCTGCCATATAGGCTGGATTGTTCCTATTGGAACACAGTGAAGAATGATTTGCATATGGCTGGGTCCAAACTGACGTGGCATGGTGTGCAAAATAAAGGTAGAATGGTATGTGGCCCTAGTAATTACCTGTGGCTGTGAATAATTCAAGAACTATAGCCATCAGCTTTTTTATGGGCAAGGATAGCTTCATTCATGTAGATCACGCAGGCAAAAAAACTAAAATCACTTGGGTAACTTCATGGACATCTTGGGTTGTTGCCCTGAGAGATTACCAGTGGCTGAATTAATTCAATCATTCTATTTATCTTTTTTTTGCAAACTTTAGAACGTTGCCATAAGGGTGACAGATATGCCCAGATGTGGGTACCATGCTCACAGTTCCAGTGGAAGGAAGCTGCACCTGACTGATGAGCCCCAATCAGGGTGAAACTGGCCTTGGTTTGCTTGTGTTCTAGTTCAAGGAGTACCTTGCCTGGCAGTTTGGAATCTACAGTTCCTATTGAAGCAATGTCAAGGACTGCTTCATTCATGCACATCATCTGGGCAAAAAAATAAGTAAATAACTGGGGTAACTTCAAGAACATCTTTAGGCACTAGAACAAAATCATCATTATCAACTTACACAGCAGGCAATTCCTAAATCATTTAACATTGTAAAATATGCTATTAATTTCTCGGGCTTAATATGTACCTACAGTGTTTGAATGGAGGGCTAGCTTCCATGGGATACAATATACCAAAATCAAGTAATGCTTCTTTCCCCATGTTTCTTTCTTCTTTTTATGACGTTTAATATGATTTCTAAGGACTTTTAATATTCCTGGTTTCTGCTATACAATCCATTTTGTTATCAATAAGTGCAGCCAGAAGCACTTTTTTCCCTGTTTAAATGTCCTGTCATTCTAGGGATGGGATAACCTTCCCCTGCTCGATTTCCCATTCCTGCAATTTCTGTGAATCATTCTGCTAATTTTTGACATGGTAAAGAATCACTCTTCATGATTCCATTATCATTAGTTGAGGCCAGAGACATTTTCTGCAGAAAAGGGAACATCGCTAAATAAGAGCCTATTTTTCAGCGCTTGGGTGTGAAAGTCTGAGATTAGGAAACTGAATGATCCAGTAAACCTCCAAGTATGAAATGACTGAACCCCGTCCATTGTCCTCTGTCAACAATGTTGCTACCCTCAACTTGTCCTCCAGGGGGAGTGCGGTGTGTCAGCAGCTGCAGCCCATAGTTGAAGATCTGATCAGTAGAGATAGTACCCGCCCTTGGTGAACCAGGAGGAATGCAATGCCACCCACTGGGGTTAATATGCTACAGAGGGGTGGTGGACGAGTGGGAGGGGTGTCTCGCTCAAACAGAGACTCAGCACAAGGTCATAAACCTACTCGATTGAATTTGCCACCAGATGCTTGCACCCTATTGTGCCATATTGTTCAACGTGCCCTGCTTAGCGAATGAGCCAGAGAATCCTTTTTACAACTAAAAAATAAAACCCTGCACTGGCTCTGTACATTTGCTGGCCTTTGCTATTCAGATGCACTGCACATATTGATGGTAAGAAGGTGGATTGGGTAGGGCCTTTGCCCAAGTCTTAGAGGGGCAACTGTATTGTTGTAAATCTCAGAGACCGATCCATTGCCCACAACCTCCTCGACAGTCGCACACATCATAACCTGACAGGATCTAATATCTCCCTCCTACGATTGGACTTCTATTATCATTTGAGGGATAGGTGCAGGCCTGCCCTCCAGCCCTTCTTCGCAGGCCAGCAAACTTGGATTCGGGGAGCACGTTTTGGTAAGCGGAACACTCCGGTCTTAAAAGAAATCCACTCTCCATTAACTGAGGTTGATTGACTCGATATTAACCCGATGGGCGGCAACAGGAATGGGACTTTGTGTTTAGGCAGCCAAAGTTCTAGCACTAGCCTAGCCAGTAATAGTCCTGTGCCTCAAGACCATGAGCAAGGACTCACCCCCGGCACCCCAGTTCTACTGGCCAACCAATGTCTAGACAATTCCACTTTGCCCTCCAATATTGTAGAGTGCCCTTTGTTGGGTGTTCTTGATATTCTCCTGCAGCATTTTCGTCATCTACTGCCACACTTGTCCCTCTTGAGCTGGAATGGCACATAAATCAGGGATACATTAAGGGACCCCAACTGAGGTACTTTTGTTGATGGTTATGATAGTTGTTTATTTCAGGAGACATGGGCAATAGACCTTGAGAACAGGAGTGGTTACAAAAGTTATAGTATCCGAGCCATTAAAACTAGTGTTGGGCGCCACTTTGGTGTCTTACTAGCCTTGGTTCAATCCACTCCTATTAAGTTATCACTCTCCACATGGGCTCCCCTGATATTAAAGGGTTAATCTTTTCCTGTCCAAACTCACAAACACTTATGATAATCAACATCTACAATAGGAGCTGCAGCCATAACCAGGAATCACAAACTTTACAATTTCTGGCTACAGCCCTAGTTGACTACTCAAGCATCCACTATTTCCTTGTAGCAGGAGATTTTAATCTCATTCAAGCCAAATGGTTTGGCCCATGATGTATACAGCAATGAGAACTCAATTTGGGTTGTCCCGGATCTTCCTCGTCTTACTAGGAAACGCCTCTCTGGAGCAGCACTCCAGATTTTGGACCTTACCTTAATGAATGGAATTTGGGAATGCAACGGGCAATCCCACTCCAACAAATCACTTGCACTGACATTTATATGAGGTACATACCATAGTGCAATTGTTTATATGCTCCTGGACGTAAGATTATGGAACAAGCTAGTTGATATGGTGGTGGTAAGAGGAGAGAGATCACAATCCTCCATCACTTAAGCTGAAAGAATCAATGACCCTCCCACACCAGGTAGACGCAGAGTATGGCTAGCTTGTAGCTACAAACAGGAAAAATGTAAAATGGGTAGCAGTGGGCTCCTTGCCCGAGGGAGTCGGGCCCTATACGAAATCCTGTCTGGTACTCCCACCGAAGTCAGGGTGTGGGGGGCCCCCTTAATGTAATGATCCAGACTTCTCCCCCAATCATTTTTGCCCTATTGGAAACTGAGCGAGCTGCAGTCTCGTTGAAGCCTGGGAAAGCTCTGGGGCTTGACAAAATCCATGCAGTCGTTTTTAAATCAGATTGTATGGTGTGGGTTCCCTACATCAACGAGGTTTGAAATGCCATCTCGATGAAAGGGGTAATCCAACCATTGTGGAGGGCAGCAGAAATCATACCAATTTTTAAAAAGGGGGATTCTAGCATTCCCTCCAACTACGCCCCTGTTAGTTTAAAGGATAATCCACACAAGATCTTTTGCAAGCAAGTCTCCGAGCAGTTGTTGGACTGGTGCTAGGAAAATCGCATCCTTTCGGGTCTGCAAGCAGGATTCAGCCACAAGAATTGCACTGTTGACCAAGTCTTCCGGTTCTTCTTGGTTAAATGGAAGATAGTGGATCTGGTAAAAGGCAAGCTCTATTTGGAATTTATTCATCTTCATGCCACATTTGACCTGGTGCGGGAGGTGCTCCATGGGATGGGGACCCCCCTCAGTCTTTTGCACTTAATCAGACTGCTTCATGAGGGAAATTTGCAAAAGTTAGGTGTTGAGTGAATGGAGAACTAATGGAGGCCTTCCCCGTAGACCAAGGTATTGACCAGGGTTGCGTCCTTATTCCAACCCTCTTCCACTTATTGGTAAACAACTGTATTGCCTACTTATTGAGTTGTGTCAACAATTCCCCTATCCTGACCAGGGCAAAAACACTGCTCCTCCTCTTTCAGTCGAAACGTTATTGTCCAAAACTAGGAGGAGCCTGCAAAATCTGATGGATAGCTTTAAACAGTTTTGCAGAAACCTTGGTTTTGAACTTAATAACTCCAAGACAAAATACAGGACCTATACCAAGAGTGGTAGGATGAAAGGGTCATCAAGGTGAGATCTGAAAGCTTGGAAAGAGTCTGGGAGTATGATTATTTGGATATTATTTTAGAATGAACAGGATCAGAGGTTCGCAGATTTCAAAGAGCACCCCCATGGTCAAGCACAGAGCTGAAGCCATATAAACATTTGCCAAGAAATCAGACTGCCCTCTAAATATCCAACAGTTGAAATTTATAAAGCCCAAGCTAGAGCTGCTGCTGCCTACGGAGGCAGAATTATGAGGCTAATGTAACACCAGCTCTCTGACTGAAACAGAAAATAGTTTCTTCTGAGGCCTCCTTGGTCTAGGAAAGGGTACGCCATTGGTTCCACCGCGCTAGGTATCCATGAGATATCATCACTGATCGCGTCAAGACCCCTATTGTTATGGGTCTGTATCTGGAGCACTAATGAAGTGCACCATTTTAGGGAAGGCTTGCAGTGAGTCACCTTGGCCAACAGGGTGAGGAAAGTCAGATGGCTAGGACCGATCAAAAAGGCCTGGACTGAACGGGGCATAGAGGAATTCTTGAGTGAGGACCATTCTGTTCGCCAAGGTGATGTACCGAAGTAAAAAAATTGGTCCAGGGGAAAGATACCAGATATAGGTTTCACTCATTCTATTTAAGCAGATTAACAAGTGCCTTTCTATCCCACAAATCTGTAAGTAAGGCTGAGGAATTCTTGGATTTTATCCGACCGGCACATGCCAGGTCCCTGTACCTCCAATTAAGGTATCAGGTACTTTCAGTAGCAACCTTCACCAACCACTGAGGGAAGACGAATCAGGGATCAGACTACCGTTTGCACTATAAACATATATTAGAGTGAGGAGCATTTGCTGTTCTTTTGCCCACTTTGTGCTTAACCTAGAAGCAAAGGGATTGTTCCACTGTGAAGATCCTTTAGGTTATTAAATCAAAGAGAAGCCTACAGAATATGAGAAAGTGACACCTCTTGGATCATGGTGGTGGCTGTTTCTAAATTTATGTATATAGCTTGGTCACTCAGACAAATTATGAGCTACTGTAAAAAAGCCATACCCCATATCTCTTGCATTGCTCTGTTCTTGATGTGACTAACTGATTAAGGAATTGTTGTGTATTATAGATATTTATTCTGGTTTTAAATTGTTTAAATTTTTTTATTTTTTCTAATTTTTTTATTTTTGTTTATGATGAAACTAATGCTTCGAACGGTCAATAAACGATACAAACTAGGAGAGGAGAAGAACATACATATAGCATTTCAGTTTTAAATTAAGGACGTGACCATGTGATGAGATGCAGATCTTATCCCATGCCTCTTATTTTTCTGAATCCTCTTGAGGTACTTAATATGTTTATAGTGGGTTACTACTCAGAAATATTATAGACAAACAGTGGTCCACAGACAAGAGAATATAAGCAATAAATAAATATAGACTCAATCGTTGCTATATTTAAGTGGACATGTCCAGCCAGACAGAGGTCAATTCTTTACTTTTTATGTAATGTAAAAGATAGTACAAAACAACGCATAAGGTGTAATTTGCGATTTGTTTTGTGACACTGTATATTCCTTGTGTGTAACAAACCTTAGCTTTGCCTGAAGCCCTTTTTGTCCTCCCTGTCCCTTCCCCTTCTGTACTCTATTGGTGTGTGGTGTATCAGTGTGGTGGGGTGGAGTGGATTGGGGTGGAGTGGTTTGGAGTGGGGTGGATTGGAGTGGGACGGGGTTGGGTGGATTGGATTGAAATAGGGTGGATTAAATTGGAAGGGGGTTGATTAGATTTTACTGGGTGGACTGGATTGGAGTGATTGGACTGGGTGGATTGGAGTGGTGTGAATTGGGGTGGGGTGGATTAGAGTGGGGTGGGTGGATTGTGGTGGCTTGGTTTGGACTGGAGAGGAGTGGACTGGAATGAGGTGGATTGGGCTGGAGTAGACTCGATTGGGTGGAATGGGGTGTATTGGATTGGAGTGGTTTAGACTGGAGTGGGGTGGTTTATATTGGCGTAGGGTGGATTGAGTGGGTAGATTGGAGTGGTGGATCGGAGTGGTGGATTGGAGTGGTGGATTGGAGTGGGGTGATCAGGGTGGGGTAGATCAGGGTGGGGTAGATCAGGTGGGGTAGGTCGGGTGGGGTAGGTCGGGTGGGGTAGGTCGGAGTGGAGTGGGGTGGTTGCATTGGATTGGAGTGGAGTGTGGTGGATTGGATTGGAGTGGGGTGGATTGGGTGGGTATATTTGATTGAACTGGGGTGGATTGAACTGGCTTGGGGTGGATTGGAGTAGAATGAATTAAATTGAATTGGGGTGGTTGGATTGGAGTGGGTAGATTGGAGTGATTGAACTAGGATGCAGTGGATTGGAGTGGGGTGTACTGAAGTGAGGTGCATTGGACTACAGTGGGGTGGATTGGACTTGAGTGAAATGAAATGAAATGAAAAATTCCACTTATATAGCGCATAACTACCCGGAGGCCTCGCAGCGCTGTTGACTGATTACTGTGTCCGGCTACAGGGTAAAATTAGTACGCTTTTGAAAACAGGTAGGTTTTTAAATCTCTCCTAAATGACATCAGGTTGTTGTTTTGTCTGAGGGGTAAAGGCAAGGAAAGGAGTTCCATTCCTTCGCCGCTGAGTGAGTGAACGAACGGCCACCCCAGCGGGCTTTCTTAATTTTTGCCTTAGTTGCCAAATGCAATGAAGCCGAACGAAGGGTTCTAGGCGGCGCATAAGGCAACACTAAGGGGTACAGCACTGCCGGGCCAGTTCGATGAAAAGATTTGTGCAGAATGCATATGGCCTTAAACAGTGTTCTGGCTGCCACTGGGAGCCAATGAAGCTCTTTTAGGGCAGTTCTCGCTGACCGCCAGCGAGGGATGTTAAACAATAGGCGTGCGGCACAGTTTTGAGTGACTTGGAGTTTTTTTGTCACTGTTGCCGGGGCCCCTAGGTATAAAACATTTCCATAATCCAGGCGAGAGAGTATCAGGGCCTGTACCATGACCCTTCACGCCTGGAATGGAATTAAGGGGAGCACTTTCCTGTGGATTGGACTCGGGTGGGGTGGACTGTATTGGGGTGGATTGGGGTGGAGTGGAGTAAGTGGGTGGGTGGGTTGATTGGAGTAGGGTGGATTGGAATAGGGCAGTTTGAAGAGGGTGTACTGAAGTGGGGTGGATTAGACTACAGTGGGGTGGACTGTACTGGGGTGAATTGGATTGGTGTTGGGTGAATTGGATTGGATTTGATTGGACAGGGATAGTTTAGATTGGGGTGCGGTGGATTTGATTGGGTGGACTGGATTGAATTGGGTGGATATTAGAGTGGGGTGGATTGGATTGAATGAGGTTGGATTGGATGAGGTGGATTGTAGTGGGGTGAACTGGAGTGGGGCGTATTGGCTGGGGTGGAGTAGATGGTATTGGGGTTTTAGTACATTGGATTGGAGTGGATTGGATTGAAGTAAGGTGGATTGGGGTGGGGTGGATCAGATTGAGTTGGGGTGGATCGGATAGGGTTTGATCTGATTAGATCAGATTGGAGTGAGGAGTATTGGATTGGTTAACAGGATTTTGGGTAGCGTGGGTGGATTGGATTGGAGTGGATTGGGGTGAGGCGGGCGGATAAAGTTAGTGTGGATTAGACTGAATGGGTGGATTCTTGAAGTAGGGTGGATTGGAGTGAGGTGGATGATTTGATTTGGGTGGACTGGATTGGATAGGGGTGGTTTGTATGGAGTGGGATGAATTTTGGATTGGTGTGTTGTGGAATGGTTTGCAGTGGGATGGATGGGAGTGGGGTGTGTTAAGGTGGACTGGAGTGGGTTGGGTTGGAATGGAGTGGGACAGAGTGGAGTGGGTGGACAGGGGTACTGTGGATTGGAGTGAGAGGAGATTGAATTGGAATGGGGAGGAACAGATTGAAGTGGGTGGAATGGATTGGAGTGGGTGGACTGGAGTAGGGTGGATTGGATTGGAGTAGGCTGGATTGGAGTGATTGGCTTTGATTGGAGTGGGGTGGGTTGGATTGGAGTGGGGTGGGTTGGATTGGAATGGGTGGGTTGGATTGGATTGGGTTGGTATGGGTGGGATGGGAGGTTGGATTGGGTGGGATGGGAGGTTGGATTGGAGGGGTAGACTGGAGTGGAGTGGAGTGGACTGGAGTGGGGAGGGTTGGATTCGGTGGGGAGGGTTGGATTCGATGGGGTGGATGGTGGTGTATTTAATTGGAGTGGGGTGCAGTGAGGTGATTGGAGTGGGGTGGATTTGTTTGGAGAGGTGTGGGGTGGATTGGAATGAGTCACTTGGGGTAGTTTCGATTTTTTGGCTATCCGCTGACATCCTATGCAGATGACACCCATATCATGGTTTCTGTGAATTAGAATGATGATGCAGTCGGTTTTAACCTCTGCAACTGTATGTGGTCAATCAGTTCCTGGAGGGGAGGCAACTGCCTTAAGTTGAACTCTGAACCCAGCTTTTTGGCCCTAAACCATCTTTCTGGTCCACTGTTTGGTGGCCCTCAGATCTTGGTGCACTTCCTACACTCATCAGGACTGCCAGGAATTTAGGAGTCACTATAAATGACAAACTTTCCCTTCATGACCAAGTCAATCCAGTTATGTCAGCTGCCTACTTCGTTTTGAAATTGATCAAGAAAATTTTGCCGTTTCTGCCAATCCATTCTCCAAAAATGTTTGTCACTGCCTTGGTTCTATCTAAAATTGATTATGCAAATGCACTCTACTTAAACGCTCAGCAACATGTTCTGGATAAACTTCAAACTTTGCAAAATGCGGCAGAAAGAACACTTGCTAAAATATAATTCTGTCTCTTCTGCAATTTGAAGCTCGCATTGGCTCCCGGTTGGGAAGCGTATTCTTTTTAAGGCTCTTTGCATCGCCTATAAGGCGTTGCATGGCCAGGGTCCAGCTTTTAAGGAGAAATGTGTTCGGTATGTACTCACAAAACTGTTGAAATCTAGCTCCGCAAAAAAACTGATTGTTGGGGTGGCAGAGGCTTCGTACTTAATGAGGTGAAGACCTGGAAGGATCTCCCTTTTGCCATAAAATCATTCTGCTTTTTAGTAAGGCATTTTAAACATGGCTTTTAGGAATTAGGCTGTTCGGACTGACTATTAGGACTTGTCTCACTCAGCTTGCAACAAGACGCCTATTGTGACATAGGAGTGCAACAAAAAAAAAATCGATTGGAGGGGGCGGACTGGAGGGGATTGGATTGCCGCAGATTGGAGTGCGGCGGATTGTTAATTGTTATTGTTAATAGGAATTTATTAAGCGCGCGTACACCCAAGGGTTTCATGGCGCTGATAGCTGAAGTCAAGTGCGAACCGGGCCATTAGGCGAACGCCTGCTCAAATAGCAGAGTTTTTAAAGCTCTTCTAAAACCAAGGAGGTCGTTGCAGCTTGTCAAAGCTAGGGGAAGGGAGTTCCACAATCTTGGGGCAAGGCGGGAAAAGCTACACCCTCCCTGACGTTTCAGTCTGAATGGGGGGGTGTCAAACAGAAGATGATGGGCTGAACGCAAGCTGCGCCGGGGGGAGTATTTGGTAAGAATGCCACCAATAAATCTAGGACTCCTTCCATGAAAGGCTTTGAAAGCTAAACAGCCTACCTTGAAAGAGATCTGGTGAGCTATTAGCAGCCAATGAAGTTGGGCCAGGTAGGCTCTGACTGAAGACCATTTAGGCTGTTTAAAGAGGAGTCTAACAGCGTGGTTTTGGATCATCTGCAGTCGTTTTTGCAAGCCAAGAGGGAGTCCAAGATAGATTGAGTTGGAGAAATCAAGCCGTGAGAGGACGAGGGCAATCACCACCTGGATCAGAGCAGAATGAGTTAGCAAATGAGCAATTTTCCTTATTTTTCGCATTCGGTGAACACTGGAGGAGATCACAGAGCCGACATGTCCATTGAGTGAAAGGTCAGCGTTGATGGTAATGCAGAGACTTTTCACAGAGTGGGACGGGACAGGAGGAGGACCGAGTTCAGATGGCCAAAATTGCGGGCCCCAGCTCTTCCTGCTATTTCCAGGCAGGACTAGCTCTGTTCTTGGATTGGAGTGGGGCGGATTAGAGTGGGTTGGGGTTCTGTGGGCTGGGGTTCTGTGGGCAGGGGGCTCAGTGGGCAGGGGGTTTAGTGGGCAGGGGGTTCAGTGGGGCGGAGTGGAGTGGGGCAGAGTGGAGTGGGGCAGAGTGGAGTGGGGCAGAGTGGAGTGGGGCAGAGTGGAGTGGGGCAGAGTGGAGTGGGGCAGAGTGGAGTGGGGCAGAGTGGAGTGGGGCAGAGTGGAGTGGGGCAGAGTGGAGTGGGGCAGAGTGGAGTGGGGCAGAGTGGAGTGGGGCAGAGTGGAGTGGGGCAGAGTGGAGTGGGGCAGAGTGGAGTGGGGCAGAGTGGAGTGGGGCAGAGTGGAGTGGGGCAGAGTGGAGTGGGGCAGAGTGGAGTGGGGCAGAGTGGAGTGGGGCAGAGTGGAGTGGGGCAGAGTGGAGTGGGGCAGAGTGGAGTGGGGCAGAGTGGAGTGGGGCAGAGTGGAGTGGGGCAGAGTGGAGTGGGGCAGAGTGGAGTGGGGCAGAGTGGAGTGGGGCAGAGTGGAGTGGGGCAGAGTGGAGTGGGGCAGAGTGGAGTGGGGCAGAGTGGAGCGGGGCAGAGTGGAGCGGGGCAGAGTGGAGCGGGGCAGAGTGGAGCGGGGCAGAGTGGAGCGGGGCAGAGTGGAGCGGGGCAGAGTGGAGCGGGGCAGAGTGGAGCGGGGCAGAGTGGAGCGGGGCAGAGTGGAGCGGGGCAGAGTGGAGCGGGGCAGAGTGGAGCGGGGCGGAGTGGAGCGGGGCGGAGTGGAGCGGGGCGGAGTGGAGCGGGGCGGAGTGGAGCGGGGCGGAGTGGAGCGGGCGGAGTGGAGCGGGGCGGAGTGGAGCGGGGCGGAGTGGAGCGGGGCGGAGTGGAGCGGGGCGGATTGGAGCGGGGCGGATTGGAGCGGGGCGGATTGGAGCGGGGCGGATTGGAGCGGGGCGGATTGGAGCGGGGCGGATTGGAGCGGGGCGGATTGGAGCGGGGCGGATTGGAGCGGGGCGGATTGGAGTGGGGCGGATTGGAGTGGGGAGGATTGGAGTTCTGCGGATTGGAGTGGGGAAGATTGGAGTGGGGAGGATTGGTGTGGGGAGGATTGGTGTGGGGCGGATTGGTGTGGGGCGGATTGGTGTGGGGCGGATTGGTGTGGGGCGGATTGGTGTGGGGCGGATTGGTGTGGGGCGGATTGGTGTGGGGCGGATTGGTGTGGGGCGGATTGGTGTGGGGCGGATTGGTGTGGGGCGGACTGGAATGGGGTGGATTGGATTGTCCTGCACAATTAAGTGCTGAAACAGTTTCTGAACTTATACACGCGAAAGAAATAATGTTGCTTTGCAATATTTAGAACAAGATAATGTTCATCTTTTGAGAACAGCGCCCATGAGCAAAAAACAAAATAAAACAGGAGTGCAAAGTGAGAGAAGAAGACTTGGCATAATAAAATAGAGTTAAATATAGAAAATAAAATTTAGCAATTTTGTTTGTCCTGCTGTCCATGTTTTAGCCAGCCAAGTACCTTCGCTTTGCAGGACATTAGAAAGAACAAAATAGTACCTCAGTCACATCAGCAGCGGCACTGATTAAGTTGAATCAATCAGTCCCTGGTCCCTGCCCCACAGAAAGGAACGGAAATTATGATTTGCCTGCAGTCACTAATTGCGAGGCTGAAAAAGAAGAGTGCCACGCAGGCTAACAAATGGTAAGCACGGCTGGGCTCCAGTCCCTTTTTTTGTTAACAATATTGTCTCACAAGCGGGAGCCTCGACCCTAAAATCAAACAATCAAGGATTAGTAAAGCACAGCAAATCTCTGGGGGGGGAGGGGGGCGGAGGGGGTGGGGGGACAGTGGTCACAAGGCACTCACATAAGTCACTACACCAGTCCCACCAGAGAAGGTTGGTAACGGGAGAATCCAGGGCAAAATGGTAGTAGTTCAGAAGGGGTTAAGTTCTAAGGTTTGCTGCAGTGTGACAAACATGCACAACGAATGTTTGTCACACCTCGTATACATTATGTATTCTTTTGCTGAAATGGTGAAATGGTAATTCTTATTTGGGGACTCACAGGAGGCACCCTGTTATTTGCAGTAACAAAAGCCTCTTCAACATCCATAAGAAAGCAGCTCATTCATATTGTTCATAATGTTTGAATATTTGTTGATATGGCATTTGTGTTAGTCCATTTCCGCCTGCAGAGACAGTGGACTGTCCAAATGTAACTACACAGTTTTTGAAGATCAGTGTTTACAATTCTCTACTTGGGGGTTGGGAGATGTTGATGCTATCCTACGATTAAAGAGTCCTACTGATCAGTGTCTTATTTATTTCAGTCAGGTTCACATTGACAGCTAATTTGCCACAGGGTAACTTCTATGGTGCCCCTAAATTTGACATACCGACTTGATGATGGACTCACATGTGTTGTGACTGTGGTGCAGAAAAAGCTGTCTTAAGAGCAGGCATTCTGGTTGTATGACACGGTTTACAGAATAAAATTAACTAAGGACATAGTTTTGAAAATCCATAAATGCACCTGGGTAGTATTTAATGCATTTGAACACGAGGTCTTCACCGGTAGGCTTACTGTTTGAAAAGTATTTTGTTACAATTACATCTTGATCAACCCAGAAACATATTTGAGTTCTTCTGAGGGACGAAAACACACATGACCAGGT
Source organism: Lissotriton vulgaris (assembly GCF_964263255.1). Classification (NCBI taxonomy): domain Eukaryota; kingdom Metazoa; phylum Chordata; class Amphibia; order Caudata; family Salamandridae; genus Lissotriton; species Lissotriton vulgaris. Next base: position 491,052,798 of record NC_141696.1, read on the forward strand.
TAAGCATGTCAAAGACTTTTCTTTACCTGCAGGATCTTTGGCACACAGACTGAAGATCAATGACAAAGGAAATTTTCAATCGGAGAGGAAGGGGTGGGTAAATTAGCACACGGAAAGATGCAACCCTTATGTTATGTCATTATTCAGTCTGAACCATGGGCAATATTTCTAAACTCATTTAAGTCCATTGTTTTGAGCTCTTCTGTACAATTAGAGAGGGATGAACCAAATGCAACAATATTCTGGTTATAAACGGCAATCCAAGGGTTTAGGATGATTTCTAACCATTTCTTTTGTGCTTTAACCCATGATATGGCACCAGAGGGCTACCAAAATGAGATACTTTTTTTAGGGCCAATTCCATTTGGCAAGGTATAGTCAAGGTCTAACTCAAATATTCGCTGCTGACCCTGGCCTGTCTCATTCTAACACTCTATTGGAAGCAGTAGGATGGCTTCAGGAAGTTGTATTGAGCCTGGAAAAATACATACAACTTTTCCTGTGGTCTTGCAATAAATGATGAGGATTCTCTGAACACACAGATGGTAAGTATGCAATGTAATGTAATCCATATTTGTAAGGCGCAAACTTATCACCCCGTAAGGTTTCAGGGCACGGGGGCCCTAGAGGAGATTAAGTACTCACATGATGGTGGGCGGGGCTGCCGTCAACGCCAGTATCGAACCGTGAGCCCCATGCTCCAAGGTCAGCTGCTCTGGCGCTATACAAATATTACTTGACTGATTTATTTGTATTATTTATTTTGAAGGTTTAAAAAAAAAAATCTCGGCGTGGCTATTCTCCGTTTGATGCAGAACGGTATTAATGCAATTCTGTATAAACAAATTCTTAAGGAATTTGAAATGAACTCTTTCACAGCTAATTCTGTCCATAAAGTTAAATCTGTACGGATGTTCACTCATTTCTATGAACGGAGCTCTCTCAGCTCGGTTCACCTTCATAGCAGCACCTCTTAACGCGAACCAATAATGCGTGTCCATGTCAAATCAAATAATCATGCCTTGAGCATCTACTCAGTGCTTTGAAGTTACTATTGTCAATAGTATCTATTTTAAACAACAAGGGGACCCCAATTAGTATCAGCGAGGGACCTCGGGGAGCTTTATCATATAGAAACAACAGTGGTCCCTGGCAAGGAGACGGATGATCGAAAATGAATATAGACTCAGTCAGTTCTATATTAGCGAAGACATGCCCAGCCGGGCAGAGGTCCTCAAGGTTTATATTTAAATCAAAGTTTGCAAGACACAATAACACCTTCAACAATTCACGTGCGTGGGGCACAAGCCTGTACCCAACCACGACAATACACAGACAAAAACATACAAAAAGGGCTTGTAAGGCAAAATCAACAATCTCTGTAAAGTTCCAATTTTAGACAGAGAATTTCTTGTAGGTACCATTACGTAGTTTTGTATAGCAAATCATTATACAAGTATATGGTACACAGTGAGTCGACGACGTTTCGGACCCCCTTACTAAATGATGGGGTCCATCATCAGGACAAAGCAATGGTTGCCTTTTAAATTATATGCCTCTTTAGCCAAAGGGGCATATAGTTTGAGAGCTCACAGGCGAGCGTACAGATGAGTAATTTAATCAGGACCAGAATTAGGTGGCTTGTCCGAAATGTTCGGGGTATCAGTAATTCGCAAAAGAATAGTTCTGAGGTTCAGGGGCGGGGTAGAAATAATACCACGTTTCCGCATGTACCTTGTGATCCGGGTAATACCGGTCAGTCAGCAGCACTTGACGCGGCCCTCCTGGTTCCAGGACCCCAGCGCGACACGGCGCTACCGGTATTACCCGGATCACAAGGTACATGCGGAAACGTGGTATTATTTCTACCCCGCCCCTGGACCTCAGAACTATTCTTTTGCGAATTACTGATACCCCGAACATTTCGGACAAGCCACCTAATTCTGGTCCTGATTAAATTACTCATCTGTACGCTCGCCTGTGAGCTCTCAAACTATATGCCCCTTTGGCTAAAGAGGCTTATAATTTAAAAGGCAACCATTGCTTTGTCCTGATGATGGACCCCATCATTTAGTAAGGGGGTCCGAAACGTCGTCGACTCACTGTGTACCATATACTTGTATAATGATTGGCTATACAAAACTACGTAATGGTACCTACAAGAAATTCTCTGTCTAAAATTGGAACTTTACAGAGATTGTTGATTTTGCCTTACAAGCCCTTTTTGTATGTTTTTGTCTGTGTATTGCCGTGGTTGGGTACAGGCTTGTGCCCCACGCACGTGAATTGTTGAAGGTGTTATTGTGTCTTGCAAACTTTTATATAAATATAAACCTTGAGGACCTCTGCCCGGCTGGGCATGTCTTCGCTAATATAGAACTGACTGAGTCTATATTCATTTTCGATCATCCGTCTCCTTGCCAGGGACCACTGTTGTTTCTATATACTATTGTCAATAGTGGCACAAAGCTTTGCTAACATTATAAAGGATCTGAAGTTTGTAAATAATTACATTAATGTATCTAAACGAGAACTATCTGAAACACGTTATATACCCACAAATATATTGGTCAATGCATTTGCAATTCACTGCTGCACAATAAGGAACACCGGAATTTATAAACACATGAAATCAAGGATTAAAGTGGAATGTGGTAGTAGGAAACTTTATTCGGTTTAAAACATACCACAAAAGCACAACTTAATAAATAAGCAGTTAAAAGGAGTTTAAAATATAAACAGTTAAAAAGATCCATATAATAAATATCATAGAATAAAAGTCCATATGATAAACGTAATCAGGCAGGCAAATTACATGTTAATGAGAAAAGTGCAAAGGTGCATAAATCTAAAATCTACCTAGACAATTCATTAATTCCAAATTGAGATGGTTTCACAAACAGCTGAGTAGGCCATTTAAAAATTTGCTGATTAAATTCCTAAATTCTACGGCAAGGAAATAAATCGGTTGTTCGAAGCAACTGCATATAGTCCATAGCCTCCTTACAACTTACATGGAGATACATCAATAAAGGTTTTAATATGATAGATATTTGAGTTTTATACATATAACAGAAAAACATCATGTGCTTTTGAGACTGGAGAGCTATTGAATTGCAAGGGCACCGTATTAGCTCTTTCAGTGTATACATTAGAGGGGTAAGAGACCAAAAAAATAGCCAGACCAAGCATGAATCTTAGGAGGTAAAATCTTTGATAACGTGTCATCTTCAACAGCTATGGCACAATACCAGGTGTTGTACATAGTGAAAAATATGATGCGACCAGTCTCTTCCTTTATTCTCTCTCCTGTCTCAGTGCCGCTATGGACCATAAAAGTTAAATTTTTACCAGTAATCTCAACGGCTTAGTGATACAGGGTGGGTTCTCAAATACATTCTATAAATGGCTCGCAGCTCCTTTGTAACATATGACAGCCATTTCAATTTATAAACTTCTTCAAGCACTGAATAATAATAATTGCTTGAGTCAGCGTGGCTTCAGGCATAGACCAGACTGAAAGTCACAACATATTGGGTCCTACCCTTATAACCTCTCTCAAGTACTATAATCCCACTCCCTCATGAGCTATTATAGGCGGGACGCTATGTGGGAGTGATAATAGCTTGTTCAAAAGGTAGTTTACGCTGATTTGAAGGTGAGAATAATCCGTATATATCCCCATACCCCTACGCCATGGGTGGCAATCGCGAAAGGTCTGACTTTACAGATCGTAGTAGCCGCATCTATCAGCATGGAACCCAGCTTAGCAGAAAATGTATACAAAGAGGTTAGAGCTTGTCGAACTGGATCACCCTCACGATCCTCAGATGTTTCCACGGGCTCAAACTGTCAAATGGGACCCCCAAATAAGTACATGTTGGTACACATTTAAGGACTGTATCAATGTGAAATAAAGTTATCCTCCTGCAGGCACGCCACAATTCAGGACAAAAGATTTAATTTTGTTACTAGAAAGTCCTAGATCAGATATAAAAGCTAGAAATGTATCTAAAAGCTTCTGGAGATCCCTCCCTGTTCTTGCCATGAGTACGAAGTCATCTGTGTACATGAGTACAGGTAAGTGCCAGGACCCCATCCCGGAGGATTCAGCGGCTGCGTTTATCAGGACACTATCTAAATCGTTGATGTAAATGCTAGAAAAGAAGGGACCAGCACCCAACCTTGTCTAACCCCCTTCCTAGTCTTAATATATGGGGTGCACGCCCCATACAGCCCAAACCAGATACTGCCTTCTACATCTACATGCAGCTGGGAGAGAAGGTGGACAATTTTTGGATTGGCACCTTTGGCTATTAACATGTTCCATAACTCCCTCTGGAGACATTCCCAAATGCTACTCGTAGGTACATAAATGCCAAAAAAGGCATCCTTTTTTGACTGCCACATATTTACGAATGATTAGATGCAAATTCAAGCATTGATCCCTAGTGCAAGGCTGCATCTGAATTCATATTGTACAGTTGTTAAAATGGAATGTATTTTTAGATAATAAGGTATGTAACAATGGATCACTTACATTTATTGCAATAGAGCAAATTATGGTAAGTGACATGGAAATTAGGCCAGTTCTGCTCGAAACGCGAGAGCATAATGATAGAGCAGAGATGCTATATCTTCTCTATTTATGACAATTTTACACAGACATGGTTTGTGACACTTTTGTGATAAATAAACTTTGTATTAGGCTTCACGATTCAATATGCAATGAAGTTCTGATTTAGATACTGCTTCGTAAAGGCATGCAGAAAGTTAGTTGTTTTCTGATAACACATTACAGTCAATAAGTGCATGTGAAATCTGACATTTTAGTGGCATGTTTTCTTATGCTTAGATAAACATGATAAATAAACACAGAAAACTTCTATGTGAGAATATAATGCTTCCTATGTTAGAAAAACGGATAGCAATATTAGAATGTATAAATGTGAGCACTGACATGGACTAATCACAATTCATAATGAAGTGATATTAATATGCGTAATTGAAGAAATTAATGCACTATTCTATGCAATATGAGATTCATATTTTAGCACAGTTTCATTGTGTATATGCTGTATTTCATGAAGGCCTCAAACTTTGATTCTTTTCCTAGTATGAACCTATGAACTGAATAGTCTAAAGCCTATGGGAACCTTTCGTAAAGTCACTTGTGTTCTAAAACTTAAACGTCTTCTTTGACGTTTGTAGCTTGCTTGACTAGACTTGCAACAAAAGTGTTACTTCCTACAGCAAACACTTGAGAATTATCAGACAAAGGATGAGGGCATGAAATCACCTACTTTCTAAATACAATAAATAAAAGGATGACTAAACTACATGGGCGCTAAGGAATTGGTAAGTAATGGATTACTTAATTCTTCTGGATCTGTATACTTTTACCTACTACATCATCCTATCCCATCGTGAGCAACCAATGGGACAGAGTGGTCCAAAGAATTTGGTGATGTCAAGGGGTGTAAATCTGGAATCGATGGAATATAATTGCCTACATTTTTAATTAAGATGTGTCACCCCCTCAACCCATCTTGCGTCATAGAGCCTGATTATTGGGACTCCTAAAAACAACACAGATTGTGATGAAATACTGCGATTTTCTCTGCCAGCTGGTATGCTTGCACAGTGGAACCTTTTTGGCTTAAAGGGTTTCCATGAGAGCAGCTGTGGCATTGACATTGCAGTATGGACAGAGGCAGACGGTTCTGTCCATTAACTGCAACTGGTCATTTGGAATTTATTGAACGTTCCAAATCTAGTTGGTCTGAGACCCAACTGATTTCCCTACTGTTAGAACTGGCTATTTCAGGTAGGTTAGGGCTGATGCCAAAGCCAGGCACAAACCACAATTCTAGTCAGGGCAAGGGAGTCACATGCCAAGATAACCCCTGCTCACCCCCTTGGTAGCTTGGCACGAGCAGACAGGCTTATCCCGGAGTCAATGTGTAAAGCATTTGCGCCAGCACACACCAGCAACAACATCCTAGGCACACCACAAAAGGAACTCGACACAAGGTTATATAAAAATAACTTCTGTATTGTAAAAACACATCAGATAGAAGTCACACATGTACATTGTGCCAACTGGCACGGGCAATGTTCACAAGGGATTATGTACAGGACAGGGCCACTGTCAGAATCAGCACTTAGTAGAAATAGCACTTCTAGAACATAGAATATAGGCTATAAAATCACTGTAGCACAAATTAGCAGTATAGCACACAACCAGTAACTACTGGTAACAGGTACGTACCACCTACGCAACACTAACCACCTTAGGAGAATGTCACGCAGGGAACCAGGACCTCACTAGGACCACCTGTACTAGGAAGAACAACCACCTAAGTATCACAATACAATTAGGGGTATAAGCAAGAACACATTACACATGATGCATCACAACATTCAGAGTTGTAGGGAAGGAAAACACATGATGCATAAAACATACATTCAGCGGTGTCAGAACAAGGCACATGATGCATCAAAATCACATTCAGAGGTGCAGGGAAGGAAAAACACATGATGCATAAACCAAAACATTCAGAGGTATAAAATCAAGGAAGACACATGATGCATAAAAACATTCAGAGGTGCCAGACCGCAACTCAATAGCACAAAAACACATGATGCCTAAAAACATTCAGAGTTGTAAGATCAAGGTGCGTAATCATATTAAATGCATTACAATTCCTAGCACCACATCACATTTCGCAAAACTCACATTAGGTAATTACCATCATAAACATAGCAGGTAACCACATTGCGCAAACATCACCTTAGCAATTACTATCAAAAACATAGAAATCACATTGCGCAGAAATCACATACCAGCCCCCTGGCCAACTGGCCATCCAACAAGGGGACTCAACAACCCTGTGTCCAGAATGTCAGGGCGCGCTGCCAATGCAGCGCCAGTCAGGGGTGCGCCATTGGCGCTAAACCTAAACGTTGCAGATGCCCACTAATTGCTGGGCAGCTGAGAAATAACAAACTTACGACATGGGCTCTCAGTAGCCCTTCAAGTAAATTGCACCACATGTCGGAGCCACACAGGGTCTGGTACTCGGCACACGTTGGAGCCACACAGGCTCTGAAATTAAATTATGCCCCTAACCGGACAATCACGGGCCTTCTAGCCCAGGGAATGATACTCCCCACGTTCGAGCGGCCCACTGACACACGGGGCCGCTCTGATGTAGTGCCTCGCACCGGCACCACACCAATCCATAGGCTCCCTCGTGGAGTAGAAACAGAACTACCCACAGGAGCCTCTCGGGGCTCTAAAAAATTCTGCCCTTTGTTGGAGTCCCTCGTGGACTCGAAAATCTTCAACTGCCCAGGAGCCTCTCCGGGCTCTGAATCAAACATGCTCCCTCGAGCCTCTCGGGGCTCGTCAACACATAGGGCCGCTTGAGCCTCTCAGGGCTCATTCACAACATGCCCCTGGACGCAGGAGTCTCACTCGGGGAACTCCGAGGCCCCACTCGTCGGAGAGAGCACACTGGGGAGACGGTGGGGGGACGTGCACCGGCAATGTGCCCGACGCTCCCCCTCTGCTGCCAACACCACCAATGCCCCACTCACAGGCAAGGGCGACGGCAGCACTGTCTCCGGGGGATCTGGTGCGGCGCCTTCCAGGCGGGCAACAGGCAGGGCTCTCCCTCGCACAGGGGAGCCCCGCTGGATACAGCAGCTTCTGCTCGGCTCTCTCCTCTCCCGGGCAGCTTCGCCCCTCCGGCCGGCGGCGGTGGTGGGCGGGACTTCCTGCCGGATTGCAGGCCCCGCCCAAAAGCTGCCTGACTTCCGGTTTCTGCGGAGCGAGGGCCGCGGCTGTGATTCGAAGGGGCAGAGCGAGGGGTGGGCACCCTCGGTTGCAAAAATAACAGTAGAAACGGGGTGAGCACCCGTTAGGCAAATAAATAAATGGGGTGGCACCATCAATAAAAAATAATTAAATATGCGGGGTGGCACCCGCAGGGCTGACATCACGGGGGAATCCCTGAACAGCAGCCCAGAGTTGTAAAGGCATAAAATGGAAGCGCTCTCTAAGCGCTAGGGCAGAGTCACAAGTCTTCTTAAAAGCGCTCCCAGGGCGCTTAGGCTTCAACAAGCCTGGGTAAAGGCAAGAAAAAGGTCCCAGGGCAAAGCAAAGTCCCCCAATCAGCCCAGGCAAGGCAGAGGGGTCCCCTAGAAGTCCTCCAGGCATCCAGGGGCTGGGCAGAGCCCGCCCCTGGCAGATTCCAGTACAAGACAAGAACATTTTGGAAGGGGACACAGCCCCTTTTTATACAAAGAAATCCTTTGTCTAGCTGGGTGCAAGCAATGTGAGAACCAGCTAGAGCTGGTTATAGGGAATTCCTTTCACTGGCCAGGCTAGGGACATCAGACGCATCCCAGGGGATGGAGCCAGCATTGTGTGGGGAAAACCCAGCCCCATTCAGGACCCCCAAACCAGACAGTCAATCCACAAGCAGGTCCAGGCTAACTCCTGGAGCCAGGCTCCAGCCAATCACACGCCAGACACAAATTACCCAAATATGCCAACTTCTAAAAGTGGCACTTCTACACTAGACACAATCATGCCGCATACATCATTACACAGCATTCAATCTCACGAGTTCGCACATACCAAACTCGACCCTGCACTCCCCACACATCAGGAACTACCATGGTCCTACATATTCCCCATGCATTCCTATGGGAGGGCAGGTCACTCACCACACATACAGAGAGCTCACGCACTTTACACTGTACCACAGTGAAAAAGTGCGCAGAGGCCTAAAATCACCAACACCAGGTCACAGAAACAGGCTCAGAAAAAGCAAAAAGTCTCGGGGTGAACCTGCCAAAAGGGCCGGGTCCAACACCTACTAATTCACTTTCCGTAGGATAAAAAGCGCCCTCGGCTGGGGAAGATAGTTCCTTCATATCTGGATCTCACAGAGCTTGCAAATGCATTTTAAATCTGATCTATTTTAAATGTAGGTTACATACAAATTATTTAAATCTAAATAGAAATACAATTTAAGATTAAATTACTCTGTTGATTCTGTTTCAAAGTTTGTTTGTGGCTAAATTCAATTTGATTCAGTTTTTAATTAAACTGGAGGTGGGATTACTTGGGAGTTTACACCCAATATTTTGAATATCACCAATTATCTTAGTCCAGATACCCGTATGACAATTGTTCATCCTCTAAGTATTCTGGTCCCTTACAGTACAAGCTCCATCAGAGGACCTGAGAGATTCGGTATGGTAGCTGAAGTTAATTAGGGAGAAGAGAAAAATAATTATATAAAATAGTTCATAAGGCCCAACACGTAATGCTACAACAATAACATAAATAAATAGTAATAAAACTACACTACATTACTATACATGTGAATACAGCATTAATTGCATACATTGGAATATTCTAACAAATTTAGTCTCAAGTCCATCACACCAACCACTTAATTGGAAGCATCCTTTTTAGAACCTGCCTACTATACACTACAAACTCTCTGGCTGTGAAAGGCCTTTTGTGGCTTGGCTTGGAGTCCACACATTGCTTACCATTGGATGGCTTGACTTTCACTCATTTGCTCTGTTCATATTCGATGCTTTGCCTTCCCCTTCTGTTGTTCACCCTGTGGAGCATACTCTTTACCATCCTTTTGACGGGATGGTTAGTTTACTTCCACTGCTCACATTTAGGATGCTACCATTTTAAGAGTGCAGAGGTTTTGTATCTCTATCATGTGCTCCTTCTCTCTGCAAACACCTGGCAGCTTTCTTTAAAATTATGCTGTAAAGCATCAGAAGCATTTTTTACTGTTCTTTTCTTTACCCCAATGCAAAACAGCATGGACAAAAAGACTATGCTTGTGTTAAAGTCAGCGTAGGAAGGGGCTCAATCCACCTTAACATAATTGAGTGGAAATGATAGGCATCTGACCCGATACCTTTCCTTTATAACTTGGTTTCCACTGTGGCAGACTGATGTGTTTTTTAACGGCTTTTGTAAAGACTGTATTACAAGCCTGACCTCAACATGGCTGCCTTACTGTTTATCTCTAGTTCACATTGAGACATCCATATCTGGGCCAACCCCCTGGGAAAACACATCAAAAGTGTTTATCGGAACTATTGCAGTGTTCATTTTGTCATACACTATATTTTCTGTTACTGATACCAACATAAGCAGAGATTAACAATAATCTACTCCAATAATAGATCATGACACATCACACTTCCACATGTAACTCCTTAATCTTCATAACACCAAACTTCTTAAATAGCATTGCCCCTCTGCAACTCCCCTTAGCAGGCAATGTGGATGTTTCTTCAAATAGAAACAGCATCATCACAAACCTGTCTTGACCTGGTAAAACCACCTTGAGAAGACTAACAGAAATTGCATTTATCATATTTATCAGGACGTACTGAAAAACAGATCTAGTCTCTGGGATGTTTCTTTTCATAGGAAAAAAAATGGGGCCAGCTATTGGAAACAAATGGATAAGAAATGTAGGTAGCTGGTCTGAAGTGCATTCAATTGAATGTTTAACAAGGTCTCCAGCATAACTAATGCAATTTACGTTTAACACTCTTAGCATAGGTCTCCAGCATAACTAATTAAAGCAGGGCTCTCTACACGACACATTTTCTATTGCGCTGAATCACAAAGCCACATGAAGTAGAATTTAAAAATGTAGCACCCATTACACATTTTGAGAACCACATAACATCTTGGCAGAATAATGCCTAATCTGCTAAAGGTTCCCCCACAGAAAACTGACTCAGCATTCCACAAACTCCAAAAGTATGCCCTCAGGGACATTTTTATGGCAATAAAGGAGTGCATAGTCTGTTAATGGAAGCCTTCAGCTTGCCCCGTAGTTTGAGGGCCGCATATTTTGACACTGGATTTCGGAGAGGGCATGGATGCTTCTTGTGTAATGGCCATTCACGGCCAAAATTATAAGGCATCTTGAAATGAAGAGCCTTCACAGGTTTCAAGACAAAGCTATTGTCAGTAACATCACTTCAGCATGGAGCAGCATCCAGTAGCAGCAGTGCTCTCCTTTAACTGCTTTACATAGAATTTTGATGGAGCAAAAACTCCAGGCACTACCTAGGCAACAGTATCCATGTATGCATGTCACTAATAGAATTAAAGAGATCTCTACACATCTTCCCCTTAACATAACAAAGAAAAACAATACTACAAAATTATAAACATTTCAATGTTAACATATTAGCATGCTAAGATCACAACATATAATACAATTACGCTTTGCATACTTTGCAGATATTTCCTAGACTCCAAGTAGAACAATCAACTAAAGTTACATAATTAGATTTTACATCTTTGACTTCAAAGGGTCCAAAGTATTTGCTTTCACCTTTACGAACCCATTCATTTTTAAGTACAACAACCCTATCATCTCTTTGAACATATAACTTCTTCACTCCCTTCCTCAAATGATATCCTCTCAGCATGTGTTCTTGTTCCCTCTCTACATTTCTTCTTACTTCACTGTGATCAACAAAAATCTTTTCTGCATAAATACACAGGACACTTTTTTTCCAGGCTCTCTTCCTTTAAGGGATATAAAAGGAGCTACTCCAGCGGTAGAATGTGGAGTGATCCTATGCGTCCACATCATTTTCCTCAATTCTTGTTTCCAAGACAACTCATTAGCAAGAGACAGCTGAATATTGTCCATGGTAAGGTGATTTACTCTTAACCAGACCATTAGCCTGAGGTCTAAAGAGTGCTACCATCTCATGAACAATAGTCATCTTCTTGAGGTAATCTTCCATCTCCCTAGAGACAAATTGCACCCCATTGTCAGATACTAATGATGCAGGAATTCCTTCTTCAAAAATAACTTTCTCTAAAAAGCTTACACCATTAATGGTATTTACCTCACCCATAGTTTCCACTACAAACCATTTGGAATGATAATCCACTAGAACTGAGACAAACCTATCCCTGGATCCTAACTTGTTGACTGGACCGATTAAATCAATCCCCAACTTATGCCAAGGCCTTGAAGAAAATTGGTTGCAAACCAAAGGAGGCTGTCGTACGACTTTCTATTTGTCACTATTCACACAAATGTGACAATTTTTCACAATAGCTTTGACATCACTGTCAATTCCCGGCCACCAAACAGACTCTGATTAAACGTGTAGACATACCCTGACCAGGATGTCCTTCATGAATGATATCAAGAAGTTGCTTACAGATACCTTTGGGAGGCACAACTTCCCATCTTCTCATATCTTTCCCACTATTCAAACTTAATTAATCTCTTATTTTATAATATTCTTTGAGTTCTACTTCTTTACTATCATCACACTCCCAACCTTACACAATTTTAGACTCCACTTTCATTAACAAAATCACATTGTCTTGCCTTGTCCCACTCCTCAACAGAAAAAGCAGCAGTCTCGCTTTTAATGAAATTAATGTAATAAATGATATAATTACAAACTTCACCACCCTCCTCATCCAAAGGCATTCTCAACAAGCAATCAGCAATTACATTTTGTTTCCTTTTATGTATTCTACTTCAAAATTAAATTCCAAAACAGATTGCAACCACCTAGAAATTTTGGGTGTTACATTTCCCTCTACCACCTTTAAAAATAAATAGTAGGGGTTTGTGGTCAGTACGGACCTTGAATGGAAATCCCCACAAATTACACTTGAAATGCTTTATCGGCCAACAAGCTGCCAAGGCTTCCCTTTCAATGATAGAATATGACCTTTCAGATCCTTGTAATCTCCTTGAGGCAAATACAATAATCTGTTCTTCATCGCCCACAACTTGTGATAGTACTGCCCGAACCCCAACTCCAATGGCATCAGTTGTTAAGCTCGTCTTACCAGTGACTTCGAAACGTCCTAAAGTGGGCGCTTCAGAGATTTTTCTTAATGAGCTCAAAAGCCTTCTCACACTCATCACACCACTTAAACACTACAATTTTTTCATGATTACCCTCAAAGGCTCTACAAGTTCAGAAATATTTTATACATACTTAGCGGAATATTCTGCTAATCCCAAAAAAGATCTGAGTTCATCTTTATTAGTTGGTGCAGGTGCCATGGTCAGAGCTTTTATAATGTTCTTCCTTGGTCTTATTCCATTAGGCGCTATCTCATGACCCAAATATTCTACTTTTCCTTTTCTCAACTGACATTTTTCTTTCTTTATAGTTAAATTGTGATTTTCTAACCTAGTCATCACTTCACCAAACAACTTGTGATTGGAGAAGTCCCTTCCTGCAATCAAAATGTCATCTTGAAAGCACCAAACTTGCTTTAGATCCCCAAAGATATTCTCCATAGCCCTCTGAAAAATGGCTGAAGCAGATGCTAAACCAAAGGGCATTCTTTTATATCTAGATGCACCTAAAGAAGTGGCAAATGAGGTCAGGTGCTTAGACGTCTCATGTAGTCTGATCTGATGATACGCAGCAGATATCTATACACTAAACACACATCCTGCCAGGATTCATCGAGTAGCCACTGTAGCTTCCTCAAGACTGTTGTTCAAATCCCTGTCATGGCCCCGTTCTGCACAATCTAATGTGTGGTTTCCTTATTCCTCTGGCAGACTGAGAGATTCCAGAGGTAATCCGAGTCATTGAACTAAAGAACTGCTGAGATTGTATATAGTTCCCCTCCCTAAGATGGCCGCTCAATGTTCCATTTAGAGTACTCGACAGATGCGCCCTCTAGTGGACTTCTGGAAGGCGCGCGCTCCTAACTGCGCACTTCAACGAAGATTCCGTTCGAGAAGCTTGTTCTTGTCGCTGCTCCGCGTCAACTATTCATGACGGGAGAATAACAGCAATTATCTAAGACATTCGGAGTATCATAGTACTTGAGTTTACAGAGACGTTTGTGAGAGAAATCCTTGTTGTGCGCTCTCACTGCTCAGAGAGGCACCTCTGTCCAGACGAAGCTTCCGGCCGCTGTCCCAGAGCGGTGACAGCTGGCATCCAGATATCATAACTGCTCTTCAGGAGAAGGCGAGTGTGACTTGACCAGACACGACGAGGTTGAGTATTCAACTGAAGAGATTCCCGAACTCTACAAGTAAGGTGTTACATCTTCTCGTCAAGCCAGCAAGTACAAAAACTGTATTGTCAGCACTCGCATTTACCCCGGGACATTCCCCCTTGCGTTTTTCCTTGCCTTTCCTCCCCCTTGTTCCTTCCTATATCCTTTTTGCGTGCTACGGAGATTCTGTTGAACTCTTGCTCGCACTTCTGAACAGAAGAACAACTCTGCATAGAACCCCCAAGACCAAGTCTGACGAAGGGCTTCACAGGTACTAGTTCAGTCCGAGAGAGAGAGTGAGCTAGAGTGGAGCAATATTCTGGGTGGAAATATTAATGTTCGTATATGTCTTCACTGCAGGAAGCTCAGTCAGATAACATTCCACAATATAGAAGAGAGGCAAATACCTGGGCAGAAACTGGTAGGACAAGTTTCGTTTACCATTTAAGAATAGTCTGCATAGTGAAGGAAGGTTTGTGGTATATTCTCTGTCTCTCTCCCTTCTGTGTATTAGGCACCTACAGAGTCGACGTTGAGACGTATAGCAGTCGCTAGAAGTAGGGTGCCATTCGAAGTACAGGTATTCTCTTCTCTGTCCACTTCCCCTTTCCCTGCTGCTGGTGGTCTTGCTCTTGAAGCGAGGGTACCGGTGGAAGGGTGATCGGGACATTCGTCAGTACTGCCCCTGCGAAGCGTTGGAGCATCTGGACATCGTGACACATCCTTCCCCCATCATAGATATATTTGGAAGTGGTTGCCGATCTATCCAAATATTCTTGTTAAGATCGCGCAAATCTATGCAAAGCCAAATTTTTCCACCTTCCTTTTGGGGCAATTACAATAGGGGCCAACCATTCAGAGGACTTGATTTGTTCTATGATCTCTTGTTGCAATACATTTTCAATTTCTAGGCTCAAAGGTTCTAGCATTGAATTAGGCACATTCCTTACTTCGTGTACAACTGGTAAGGCATTTTCTTTCAAAATGATCTTATGCGAAAATCCCTTCAATAGACCAAGTTTAAAATTGAAAACTTTGGGATATTTCTCAAACAAATCATTATTATCATGAACTTCTTGAACAGATGCCCTTTCCATGACCATTACAGGTTATATGGCATTGGGGTCCATTATGATGTTCAGATATTTTTGATGACGCCATCCCAAAAGATCAGACCCAAAACCAGTAATGTACACTCTAATTGCCTCTCCTTTGAATCTTAGTCATCCAACACATACCATTAATCACAATTCTTTTCCTTGCATACCCTACCGCAACGGATATCAGGTTCAGACATTGGCAGACCTGATCTGTTAGTCCAATTCTTTTCAAACGACTTGCTAGATATAAGGGTATACAAACCCCCAGAATCTGCTAACACATTTATCTCTTTCCCTTCAAATAGGATATTGCAATGAGGTTTTTCTAATCTGTACGTGCTTTCCAATTTTACTCCATGACTGTCTTGGATCTGATTCACATCTATGACAGTTTTTTGTTCATCATCAATAGTTAAAACAATGTCATCAACATATTCACAAAACTCCAACATATTCACAATCCTTTTCAACATCATGAATTTTTTTCTTTTCAAATTTTTTAGTGCAACAAAATTTACTAAAATGTCACTTCATTCCATAATTTCTGCATAGAACACCTCTAGCCATGCAATTAAGGCTAGATGCTATATGTCCTGGGGAACCACATCAAAAACATTTAGTAACCCTGGGAGAAAAGTTTATTTTCCCAATCGTTAACTTATAATTAGCATCTGATTTATCAATTTTCTTTTAACTTTTCTTTATATAACTTCAACCTTATCTCGTTTAGTAATAACTGTATTGTCTATCTCTTTAAGCAACGTAACAGTATGTTCCATATGTTCCATGCTTTTCGCTATTTGAATTGTTTCATCTAAAGTATATTCCTTCATTAATAATTTTTCTTTTATTTTTTTTACTGCTAGTACAGCGAACTATCTGATCTCTCAAGTAATCGTTTAATTGTTCAAATTTAGATGTTACGGCTAAACTCCTTAAAGTTGAGACATAAGAAGTAATGTTTTCTTCATCTCTTTGAACTCTAGTAAAGAATTTATGTCGCTCTAAGACAACATTAGTTTTAGGTGTAAAGTGTAACTAACATTTGCAATTAGAAAATACAAATTTAAAATAATTTAAAATATAAAACAAGTAAAGCAAAATAAGAACTTAATTATTATGGTTCCAACTTGGCTTGCATTTGCAGTTCATATGGTGCTTTGTAGCTTTCTTTATCTTGCTTTCATTTCTTGCTTGCAGTTTGATGGTTCCTTAATACCTAATCCATAGCGATAAAATTCCAAAACAGTGTGTTTATCAATGATGCAATGCAAGGATTTGCTCATCCAAAATGGCCTCGCCGCACGGCGTGCTTAGCTTTTGTGTTTACAGGAAATCGAGCTCGAAATTTCTGTTCTGCGCAAGATTGTTAAAATGCTGTATATTTATTCTTATTCCTCATAAAACACATCAATTATGCACCACTTGTGTTCGGAATGACCAAAACGATGGAAATCGGCATACCTTTAGACTCAAAGGAAATGATTCTCATGCAGTCATATTGTTCACACTGAAACACCCAAAAAGGACGAAAAGGTAACCCAAACCTCGTGAAACGTCTGAAACACACGCAGGTGAATTACTACAGGCAATGTCCGCACCATGAAGAGGAAACAGTGACGTCCATATGCGGTTAAGAGAAATTTCAATTGTAGATATTTGAAACGTGTTGCTAGGATACACTCCTCAACAGCACACCGAAAGCTTGAATAGACTTTGGTAATGTTTAAAATAGTTATTATGTCGCTGTAAGATCGCAGGCTAAATAGACAAGCGATGAAGAATTTAAATATTTGATGAAATACGTCTTAGATGACTGTACTCACAAATTAAAGTCTTTTCGAATTGTGGCCTTAATACTTGATATTCTTCCAAGGGTGAAGTGCTGTGGTACCTGCCCCTTGCACAGGATCCTCGTCACCATGCAATGAAGAGCCTTCACAGGTTTCAAGACAATAAGTATAAATTTATTGTCAGTAACAGTACTTCAGCACGGAGCAGCATCCAGTAGCAGCAGTGCTCTCCTTCAACTGCTTTACATAGAATTTTCATGGAGCAAGAACTCCAGGCAATACCTAGGTAACCGTATCCATGTATGCATGGCACAAATACAATCAATCATAACTTTATTCGACAAATAAGTCATAAAAGCATTTCATAAAACATCCAATATATACAAATAAAAACTGTAATATAAATACCAAAGTACATTTATATAAATATATTAAAAATATGATTACATTTCCACAAGACAACTGCAGAGTATGATCATTACATAAACACAAGTCTATAATTTTTTTAAATCGAACAATTTCTCCTTTGTTATTCGATAATCCGTTCAATTTACGCTAATCTAGGGCGGTAAACAAAAAGCATAATTACCTATGCAGAACTACTGCTTGGAGCGAATAACCCAAGCCCATTTCAAGAACTTGGCTACAGCTATAGCAATGGGGGACTTGGGTCTGTGGCTAAGATTCTCAATGCCTCCCTATATCTGCGTGTCCCAATTAATCGGCATATAGGTTTCACCCACTTTTTTCGAGGTGCAGCATAGAGGGGACAAAAAAACAAGATATGGCTTTCAGATTCTTGCTGGTCCCTGCACCACGGGCATTTATCGTCGTCAGTTGTTCCTGCCCATTGTTCTGTAAACACCTTTATCGGGAGAGTGCCTATCCTAAATTGAAAATAAGGCTTACGATCAATCGGATTCTCTATAGCATCCCAGTATGGTTCCATCATTGGTCGAGCTTTGAATTCCAGAAATCTACCTGTAAGGTGAGAGGAGAGACCTTTTGCAAATGTTGTTGTAATAGTCATCTCCCAGTAGCTGGCTTTCAAAAGCTTCTTAGAGGGAAATACTGCATTTGGGGGTCATCCAACAGCTCTCTCATTCCCAATCTTACTAACAGGGATTTAATTTACCTTCAGCCAAGTTATTTTTTGGAAGGAGTCTATTTCAATAATATCTTTTAGACCCTGAGCGTAATGCAAAAGTTCCTCAGTGGTCCATATTCTGCGCCAATACAATAATGGACGCAGAGTAGCTAGGTCTTTAACTACTTTCCTCCCAAGATCCCACATCAGTGGTACTAATGGAGTACTTTGTGGGACACCTATGTCTTTTCTCAAGAACTCCTTTTCTGCCAATGTCAGGCTTTTTAGCTTCTCGATTCCCCATAATTCGGAACCGTAGAGGACCGAGCTTAATACCTTCGTACCATATATCTCGAGAAATGGACTAGGAAGGTTTCGTTATTGAGTTCTTGAACTTTTTCAGGAGGAGACCTGACTGCTGCTGGTGCTTTAGTACAGCCAAATCAAGTTGGCTATTCCAGCGCATGTCCCTCTGCAGGGTCACCCCCAGATAAGTAAAGGCATCAACCTGCTCTGGTGGGCAATTATCCATATCCATGCTTCCTCTGTATGGTTTAAAGGTCTTGGAGGGTTTACGATCATTAAGGGCCATAAACTTTGTTTTTGCAGTGTTTATTTCCAGTCTGTGCAAACGACAAAATTCTCCAAACCGACAGAGTGCCCACTGAAGGCCACTCGGTGTCTTGGAGACTATCAAGGTGTTGTCCGCAAACATGAGGATTGGGACACGATTACCCGCCATCACAGGGGCATCAGTTGGTTTCAAGGAGAGGTAGTCCGCCACCCCGTTCACGAAGAGTGAGAACAGGGTGGGTGCCATGACACATCCCTGCTGCACTACCCGCTCAACCGGGAAGGTTTCCGTCACCTCTCCTCTTAGCCCCCACCAGACCCGGGCGAAATTGTTCTCGTGCAAACGCACAACCAGAGTCAGCAATACCGGGGCCATCCTCAATCCCTCCAGGACTCGCAACAGTTTTTTGCGCCGCACCAGGTCGAAAGCCGCCCTCAAGACCACGAACACTGCGTACAATGTCCCTTTACCCAATACCACCGTCCTCCAATAGAGGATAACAAACCGAAATACCTGGTCAATCGTACTCGTCTTGGCGCGAAAACCGGCCTGGAGTGGGCTCAAGATGTTATTGTCCTCCATCCAGTCCTGAATTTTCCCCAAGACAAGACAGCCAATAATCTTCTGAATAGAGTCTATAAGGCTGATCGGCCTATAGTTGCCTGCTTGAGCCTTGTTCCCTTTCTTATACACAGGCACAATTTCTGCTCCCTTCCAGGAGTGGGGGACAACTATCCCTTGGGCTATAGCATTTACTAAATAGAAAATGTATTTCCGCCAACGTTGCCTATCTTTTAAAAACACGTCGGTAGGAATACAATCCATCCCCGGGGCTCGTCCCTCAGTTACTGAGTCTAATGCCCTATCTACATCCCCTAGACTAAAAGCATCATCTTTATAGAAAATGAATGGGGGAAGGCTTTCACTATCGTCACCGCTACTACATGCGTATTGCAGCCCAAAATAATTAACCCACGAAACTTGGGCAACATTGTTCTGCGGGCAATCCAGACACCCACTCCTATCCCATTTAAAAATGTCCCAGAAGGATTTCGAGTCTTTAGCTGCACACACTTCCTTAAGTTCCCTCCATTTACCCTCTTCCCAGGCCTTTTTTGCAGTAGTCTGAGTTTTTCTGTAGTTACCACGTGCCGCTCTTACTTTAATAGAATCCCTTGCTTTTATTGCAAGGCTCAACTCGACACGTGATTGCCTTCGAGAGAGGACGCCGTGTTGCGGTCCGTGCCGATTCTGATGACCTAGACCCTCCCGCCCCCCGCCCTGTGGTCCTGATTGTATTTTCTCCACGATGGGACCTCACTCTGACGTTGGGTGATTTAGAGATTTGATCCACCGTATTCCTGGGGGTTCTCCCCATGCTCCCCGCGATCTTATACATGATTCTATGTGGACGGGGAACATATCCAGTTTTTAAACCCTCCATTCGAGACGCTATTCCCATGCCTCGACTGGGATAACAGACCGGCCTTATTGGGAGCCACGGCCCCTGTCTTACCGAAATTAGGACTCTGCCCCCAACTCCTGCAAGACCCCATCTGACCGGACGCGTTCCTAACACAAAAGAAGGACACCTCTGTGATGTCCTGTGTCCCACCAGGACTACCCAGGGTCCATTTGATCTTTTGAACCATAAATTTCCTAAAAACGTACCTACCGGACCGCAACAACCTAGATCCTCGCCCGCCGAGAATCGCTGATCTGTGATGCAGGAACCTTGCCCTATACTGATGAAGTCCCTAAGACGCTAGACATCTATAGTGTGAAAAGTGTGTGCATGTCCCCCCCCGCCCCCCTGGTCTTCCTCGCCCTGATGATAGATAATGATACTTTATTTGATTTAAAAAATCATAAAAGGGTGGACTTACCACCATGCAAGCGGTATTTACATCATAAAAGCAACACAAAATCAACTTTAAATCAAGTTAAGAATTAATATCATGCTATACAAAAGTAGCGGGAAAAAGGTTTGAAAGGAAAAGAATAAAACGAATGATGTGAGTTCTTGCTGGGGACACGTTAATTTTGACTCATGATGAAAGGGAAAAAATTAAAAATTATAGAAGAATGATGGTAGTTCAAACAAGAGGCTTGTTATTTTTAACTCATGATACAAAAAGACAACCGTTTGGAGAAGAGGGGAAGAGAGTGGAAAAGTCTGTGGCCTGCCAAAGCCTGGCCTATTGTCCAGAGACCTCTTTGGATGCTGCCCTTTTTTCCAGCTCTATGGCGGCGAGATTCAAAAATGTTATGGTTTTACATGAGAGTTCTAGCCAAGATCCACTTGGGCATTTTATCACCGCCGCCCTGCAAGTTCTCACCTGGGCTTCTCTTAGAAGAGATCGAAGAAGCGTTTTCTTAGATTTTGAAGTGCCGGGCATATGCATATAAGGTGCAGTAAAGACTCTGCGCCGTTGCCACAGAGGCGGCAATCGGGAGTTGCCCACAACCGTAGCCATTTGGGAGTGAGGTCTTTGGACGAGAAGCAACCCAGCCTTAAAAGGCTTAATTTCCTTTTGTAGTGGTCCCTGAAGCATTCTTTCAAATAATCCTGAGGTTTTAGGTAGGTATATGACGGCAAAAACGATCCAGGCGTGGCTTTTGCCAGCCACTGCTGCTTTATCCATGAGTAGTGATGTTTGTTTGACTGCTTTCTTGATTATCAGTTTGAAGGCGGAATAAGTCATGGGCAGACACCAAGATTCTTCTAGTTTTAATGCCTCCAAAGCTTGCCTCAAGATCTTGTATGTTGAGCCTGGTTGCCCGGCCTGTTTTTCGACTTCTAACCAGCAAAGGTGGGCCAGGGATTTGTCTTCTGCGTCCCTCATACGCCAATAATATTTGGCGAGTGCTCCTTGTCTTGCTGGGAGCTGGTTAGTAAGACCGAACTCCAAACAAATTTGGGCTTGAAAAATATGTCTCGGGATTGAGAAAAGAGTTTTGAACAGCCTGGATTGGGCGAGATTTAACGCTGTGGCGTCCCGGATTGCCAGTAGTTCAGAGCCGTATGCCAGTGATGGTAGAAATTTGGCAGCTGCGATGTTAAGAATGTGGCAGGTGGAATGTCCGTTTAATTGCTTTTGAACAGTTTTGAAAGCAAATTGAAGCTGCTTAGCTTTGGATTCCCCCTGTTCTAGGTGCTGTTTAAACTTGAATTGGTGGTCCAATAAGATTACAAAACGATACGGTAGAGGAGGACCTAGGGGAAGTTTAAAGACCAAGCTCTGGGTACTATCCCCAACAGAACTAATAGACAACAAAGGTACCAGAGGGTCTCAAATAAATGTGCCCACTAATTAAGAGAACCAACCGAGAACTCACCCCTACTCACAGGTTATGTCACAGAGAGTTCTCCAAGGATGAGGAAAAATACCCATCAGTCACCATTCGGATCCGCCCTTCATCATTTGGGATTTTATCCGTACCACCCGTCAGAGGTTTTTAGTACTCTCCTCAGAGGTCAACCCGGTGGTAGGGGGTATCCTCAGTGAGTACGAGAGACAACAGTGTGGTATACCACTCGATGTAGGTGAGTGGCAGGAAAAGTGGGACTGGGGTGTGCAGTGCAAAAAGAAGTGTGAAAAAAGAAAAAAACAAGGAAAAGTGTGTTTAAAATTGGTTTAGAAAAAGCACTAGATGAAGATTTATTCCAGATGTGCTTAACTTACCAATGTTAAAAACAATGCGCCTGCCAACTGTCCAGTTATGTAGACAGCCTCAGGTCAATATGGTCGACTAGTTTCAGCAATTGTAGGACAGTGTTGTCCTTGCTTTCATCAGGACCAGAATTAAAATGCTACTACACCAAGTGAAGAAGTGAATCAAAAGCCAAAAGTGACACCAAAGAAACATAAACAAGTGCACATGGTCACCTGAATGCTCCAGGTGCCCTTACAGTCTGTGCAAATCCCTGTAAAAAGAAAATGAGGAGGTATAGTTCTCAATAGAAAAATGGGCCAGATAGTAGAACCATAAGCTAAGGTTTAAACTAACACACATATAGTGTTGTTCAGAAAAAGCAGTATCTGATTGCTAACACAGTTTGAAAAACATTTGGAGTAAGATTTATAGTGCCAAAATGTTCGTGAGCTCTTACCTTAATCTGTAAGGTTGGCTAGCCTCACCCCACCTGGCAGAGGCTCAGGGGAATTGAAGCACCGCTCTAGAAAACATGTAGGACACATATTAAAACATAAACTGCACGTGACAGAACAAAGCTCCTCTCAAACCATCTGCCGAAATAAACATGGTCCTGAAAACCAATCATGGTGGTATCATGCTCAGGAAAGAAGCACCATGTGAGTAAATATCCATGGTCAAAAGTGCTCGAAAAAGCGGTTGAGTGCGTGGGCTCTCCTTACCTAACCGTCGGTACTCCTGGCCGGCGTCCTGGCCGTCTGGGGAGGTACCGACTGCTGGCAAAGGAGTGTAGATATGCCCTGCACTAATTGGATGAAAGGTCACGTGGGGCGTACCTCTGGCGTCTCTCGATTGGCTTCGGTGTTTGTACAGATAATCAGCCACTCGCTGGTCGAGAAAGACAAGTACGAGCCAGATAAATGTAAACAGCTGAGGGCAGGCGGAGGCCTAGGAGAGACTCGCGTCGCTATTGGGCGCGTTGTCATGTGACGCGTTCATAGCGCGTCTCGCGATTGGATCGAGTGCGTGTGTCATCTGCACTCCTATTGGGTGACGACGTCAGTTGTTCATGCCGGGTCTGCCTTGGTAGTCAGTGCAACAATGGTAAACAAAACGGCGAGGGGAAACCACGGAGGGGTATAAACTTGGTTAACATGCTACATGGTTTAAAACCACTAGAAAGTTTAAATGACATGCAGAATAAGCGCTGGTAATTAGGAGCGCTGAAACTAGTCGACCATATTGACCTGAGGCTGTCTACATAACTGGACAGTTGGCAGGCGCATTGTTTTTAACATTGGTAAGTTAAGCACATCTGGAATAAATCTTTATCTAGTGCTTTTTCTAAACCAATTTTAAACACACTTTTCCTTGGTTTTTTCTTTTTTCACACTTCTTTTTGCACTGCACACCCCAGTCCCACTTTTCCTGCCACTCACCTACATCGAGTGGTATACCACACTGTTGTCTCTCGTACTCACTGAGGATACCCCCTACCACCGGGTTGACCTCTGAGGAGAGTACTAAAAACCTCTGACGGGTGGTACGGATAAAATCCCAAATGATGAAGGGCGGATCCGAATGGTGACTGATGGGTATTTTTCCTCATCCTTGGAGAACTCTGTGACATAACCTGTGAGTAGGGGTGAGTTCTCGGTTGGTTCTCTTAATTAGTGGGCACATTTATTTGAGACCCTCTGGTACCTTGGTCCAATAAGATTCCCAGGTATTTATAATGGTCTACCTGGTTTAGAGGGGTAGAATTTATCTTCCAGACGAACGTTTTTTTTTTTTTCTGGAGCCACAGAAGCATATGATGTTAGTTTTCTTTAGGTTTATAGTCAATTGTGCGTTTGAGGGGTACTGCGACAGTTTGGAGATCAAGCGTTGTAGACCGATGGGGGCTTTTGAGAGGAGCACAATGTCGTCTGCGTATTGGAGACTTGTTATAGGTGAGTGGGCCAATTTTGGTGAGTCTCCCTGGATGGTGATAAGGTCACTTTCTAGGTCTGTGGTATAGATGTTAAAGAGGCTGGGGGCCAGAACGCAGCCTTGCTTTAATCCGTTGGTTGTATGGAATTTCCTTGTCAGGCGTCGACCATCTCCTTTTTTCACTTGGACCCAAGTATCTGTATAGAGCTCAATAATTGCACCCAGCAACTGTTGCGGCACGCCCCAGGCTTTCATTTTGGCCCAAAGATTAGATCTTGGCACTTTGTCAAAGGCCGCTTTTAGGTCCAGGAAACAAGTGTACAGCGGGGTGGAATTGTAGATAGCTTTGTTAACAAGGAGGATAGCGCAGATAGATTGGTCAAGGTGCCCAGTCCTGGCCGAAAGCCTGTTTGAGTCCGGGGAATTATCCCTGTACTGCTCACCCAGGATTCCAGTTCTACCAACAAGTTGGAAGCGTAGATCTTAGCCTCCACGTCTATTAAGGCTATAAGCCTATAGTTGTTAGGGTCTGAGCGGGACCCGGATTTATAGATTGGATGCAGAATGCTGCCTCTCCATGATTCGGGAATGTTCCCGGTCTTTAGACTCTGACCAAATAAAGGTGTTAGTTGACTGGCCCAAAACGATGGGTCTTTACTAAATAAGGCGTTGGGAAGCCAGTTTGGGCCGGGCGCTCCGTCTGCTCTCAATGATTTTATGGTATTTGAGACCTGCTTTAGTGAGAACAATTCCATGTCTCCTGTAGTCTTTGGTGTCGGTAAATTCCCGGTGATTTTTGGAACTGGCATTTTACTCGGGCTGGACCGGAGAAGCTCCGCAAGATGCTCGGCGTTATTGTCCTCGCCCTGATGAAGGTGCAGCAAAATAGGCTTTGCATTCAAACGCGCGTTGGCGTGATCCACATGGATGGCTTCAAGTGTAGTCTCTGCTAAATTACCTTGCCCACATTGCTTGCCTCCATGTTGTTACTTTAGTCTTAGCAGCTACTAAATTTGTTATCTGCAGGCCCCAATGTACCTTTATGATTTTATGTGTGTGACTATATAATTGTTATTGTGAGTGAGATTGAGAAGTGAGTGTATGCTTAGTGAATGACTGTGGGAGTGTGTGGGACGTGAATGAACGCATTTTTCTATTTGAACCTTAATCATGACACACATTAAGCCAAATGTTAATTCTATGTCTGTACATTTGTTCTAAAGTCTTTACATGGATTCATTACATGAATTATAATTTAACCAATAAATTGTGTTTATTTTCATAAAAAGGTGCATTGAATTTGTGTGATGTACCTTTGGCTCTGATATGCAGAATTGTGTCACCTCTTCCCTTACTATCAGGATCCCTTGCTGGGACCATTAAACTAACCCTGGCAGGGTAGTTCTTGCATTTCTATTTAGACGTGATTGCCTACAGTCAGCATTACACCAGCTCTCAGGCTTCTTTCTTAGCTTGTTCCTATCTGAGCCTGATTTACAAAAATATTTCCGGAGCTTAGCAAATAGATTATTATGGGTATCCAGAAGGGAGGGATTCATTACTCCATTGAGTGCACCTGTCTCCAGGATTTCCAGTGCCCCGTCGACTTCGCTCCTAATAGCAGTCAGGGCATCTGCATTCTTGGTGACATTACACCACTTAAGGTACCGTTCGCCATTCGTCAGGGCGATTTCAGCGCCCAGTGTGCCCTGGGTTACTACTCCCCCCTCCCTCTAGGCCCAACCTAAATTGTTAAGTCAGAGGATTGTGGTCACTCTCAATGCGTTTTTTCACCTCCAGATCCACAAGAGAGTGCCACATTTGTAAATGGACAAGCAAATAATCTATTCGGCAAGACCGTAGACCGTTATCATAAGTTCTAGCTCCATTCCTGTCCAAAGTTGTTCGGCCGTTAGCTGTCCTTAGCTGGTTACCAAGACTTAGCCTTTTCAGTTGCATTGCGGCCTTTGTCCATCTATTTATGGGCTCCAACTCAAGTTCAGGGACTCCCCACCTGGAGTCTTCCTCCTCCATTAGACTCAAGTCCTCGTGCCCTAGTGGCTCAAAAGTCGTATTAAAATCACCAGCTATCAGGGGCAATACATCACTTGGTAAGGCCTCAATTACGGCTTCTAAGGCTGTTACTACTTCCGATTTCTTTCAACCAGGTAGACCCCTTGCAATTAAATTAAATATAGCAATGTTTTGGGTAGCAGAGAAGGTAAGGCGTATCCCAAGAATGTCACAATTTTGGACAGGAAAGGGCTGAATCTTACAGTTTAGGTTTTGTTTGACCCAAATCACCAGTCCTCCTACCAGACGGCCCTTTTGCTTCTTCACAGCCGGGACATAGAAATTAAGGAATCCCACCCTGTGTACTGGCTCAACAGTCCAAGTCTCTTGAAAGAGACAAATATCAAAATTATCAATTAAATCTTCCCAGTCTGGCGAGGCCACCTTTGACCCCATACCAGCCAGATTCCATGACATCAATGATGTCAAGCATATTTCACTGGAAGGGCTATTAGAATACTCAGTCCCCTTAGTGTAGGGAACTTGACATGGCAGTACATCCAATTCAGAATTTGGTTGGGGTTTTTCCCTTCTTGGTACCTGGGGCAATAGGTCATCTTCAGCCTTCTCTGTGAGATCTACACTCCTTTCATTCAGGCCAGTTCTAATTGACCTAAAACTCAATCTATCACACGCCAGACTGTCATTCTCAACCAATGGATCTATACTCCCACAATCATAAATTTGCTGTCAATCACAATCCTCCAGCCCTGATAGAACATCAAACCCGTTAGATCTCATTATGTTCCCTGGGGCCCTCCTTTCCATTAGCCCCCCGTTTGGGAATTTTCCCCTGTTCATGGAATAGGCTGGTGCATACAAATGAGACAGTGGTAGCGATTAAATTGGGGATGCTGTATCCCCTGGTGGCCAGTTACAAATGTATTTGACAGCATTTCTATCTCTAAAATTAATAATTATGCAATCCCCTAAGGTGGACTTTGGCTGTTTCCCCACCCACCCAACTCTTCTAGCGAAGAAGATTTCTGCACTCATATGGGATGGTAGTGAACGATTATTGTTAAGCCAGAAAATACACTTATTCTTTAGGTCCATATATGTTTCCCTTTACCCCTGATTCAGTGGAGGGACCCCTGCCAAAACTACCACATAAGGAGATGATTCTGGGGGAGCTCTATAGTTGGTAGACTAGCTAGAATATGGGCAGGAACTTGTTTCTGGGCCACAGATCCACTAGGCACTGTTAGCTGTATCCTATCCTTTTGCACTGGTTGTTCTGCCACCATCGGATTAAGTGGAATGGATTCAGGACAGGGCTCTAAAGATTCAGACAAACCAGCATTATCACTCATTTTACAGGGTGCTTTAGGGTCAATAACTACTGCACTTAGACCTGGGACACCAGACTGCTTACTGTTCATCCCAATGACACGATTCACCCCCCTCGCCTGTACAGATGCAACTGAAAGTTCAAGACACACAAGTCTAGATTCAATGGAGTCCAGTCTGTCACACAATGGGAGGCAGGCCCTTTTAACGATACACACTAGTTTTGTTCAGGATGATGGGCCCATCATTCTGGACAAATGCCATTTATCCCTATCGCATGATGGAAAAATATCCCATCCCCATCGGTAGCTAGTTGTGTTGTGCCTGTGGTAGGAGATTTATGGGAAGAGGCTGATATCAGAGTCTCTTTAGGTAAAGCCTCATTAGGCAAAGTTTTTCCTTATTTTTGCTCTTCTCCCAGAAATGTGTGCTTGAGCCCCAGTGCGCTTCCTTTTAGTTGTCGGTCCCAATGACTGTTGAGGTACGCCCGCTTTAACGTTACTGCTAGCTGACCGGGTCTTAATATTGGGCGAATACACAGACCCTGCAGTAATACAGGAGTTAGTCACAGGTCTTGTGTCCATTGAGATAGTGGGACAGTCTGTCTGGCATATTAAAGGCCCCTCAGGATGTAATTGTGTTTGACATCTCTCTCCCTCCCCCCGGGGATGATGTTAAGTCATAAGTGTTAGGCTCTTGGGGGTCTGGGGACTGGCTTTAGCCAGACTTCCCATTGAAGATCTCTTATCGAAGGCAATGTCCAGAGATAATCTCTTTTCTGTTAACTCAATATCCTGAGCTAAAGCTGTAGATACTCTTACCAAAAAATTGTCCAGAGTACCTATTAGTGACCCTCCAGTAGATTTCCTAATATTATCACCCATGGTAGGTGAGGCAGACATGGTACGGCGGAAAATAGCTCAGTTGGTAAATAAATCCACAACATTATCAAGCAATACCAGGAAACACGGCCTCTCACTGACCTTAATTAATGATGTTAGAGGGGTGGCCCATCCCGTCCTTGACAGTACTAGAACGGGCTAAAACAGACCCGCCCTTGGCCCAGGCTTCGCCCGGCTCGTCCTTCGTGTGTCCCGCGAAGCGGGGCGCTGCGCTTGTTAAATGCGCCTCCTGGCGCTCCTGCAGCGTGGGTAGAGGGCGCCACCACTGAGGCTGCTGGGAATTGCAGTCCCGGGGCGGCGGCATGGGTAGTGGTGTCCGGTGACTCCTGGCGGTGGCGGCATAAGGTAGGCTCTCACTCCCTACTGAAAAGCTCCCCCAAATACAATTAAAGAGATCACTATACATCTGTTTAATTCAGCAAAGGGCACCTCATTCAAGTAGAGCATTCCAGTATTTTGTACCATACTCTTACGACCAAACTCACAATTTTTTGGCCATGCAGTCACTGTTAAGAATAACCACCAACAACTCCATAATTAATTTCTTAATTTTCTGTTTAAGTTGTTTGCTGGTCCGATGACATCTGATGGAGATGATATGCATTTTTTGTATCATAAAGGAATCCACACAATAGATTGACCTTAAATGGATGAACTCACTATTAAGATTACAATCCATCACCATATTTAAAATCAAATAAAAAGGCAAATTGGTATTTTGCCAGTTTTTTATATGATGTGAAAGATATGACATTCTTCTAAAAAACTGTAAATTTATTGTGTTCCTGAGATGGTTCTATTCCATGAGGGTTACAAATGAGACGTGAAACAAACAGGGAACGTTGAAATGGCAAGACAGACTCTCAAAATGGTAACCTCTGTCAAACAATAATTAAAACCGTAACCCCTTCCTTGCTGCCCTCGGCCATTGGCCGACGGCAGCACTACTTCCCCAGTGCTGCCGTCGGCCAATGGCCGACGCGGCCCCGCCCTTTTTGCAGAAGTGCCGCACTGCGGGAGAATCGGGGCCGCAGTAAACGGGTTAAACTAAAGGGGAAACTCTCCACAAATCTGATAAACCTCCATACAGCAAAAATAAGCCTCAGAAAGTGAAATGACTATGGCAATGAAATGTCAATGGCACATATCTCCGAATTAGTCGTGAGAAATCAGAACTTTGAATGAAAGCCCATTTGTTTCATCCTTAAAGGACATGCCATAATGTGGTCAGGTGTAAGAATCTGCCTCTGCCAGCATTTGGAAATGCTCAACTCTGCTCTGACAAGGAGCGGTAGGAGGCTGAATCAGCCCATGTCGACCTTTCCAAATTCACACATGGCACGAATGTTTCGGGCTTATCAAAACAGATGTTTAATTACCATAACAGACTGATGCCCTTAAGAATTGTAGACTCCCAGGAGAGGTAGACATAGTGCTCTCCCACAAAGACACTATAAAGCAGAATGTCTGGAAATATTTAAGGGTATCATTTGCTCATTTACAGGGAGTCCGGCATCATGGACTGTGTACATAACAGACAGGACGCTAGATAGGCTGTGGTTGCTCCTATTTCACAGTGTATGAAAGGGCAGACTTTACTGGTACAAGGTGATCATAACCACCATGCACCACTTGTGTATTCGGGACAAAGGGTTGATAATGAAGACTCCTGGCCACATATTTATATCTCTGACTATCCTGGGTGGGTATAGGCACAAATGTGTTTGCAGATTTAGTCAGTACATTAAACTCCTGATTAGGCTAATGACAGGGTGAATGGCATAAACAGTTCAGAAGAGTGATGGAAGAACATGTTTCTCGCCTCACACGTAAATGCCTGGGAGCACTAGCAGTTTATTAATATGTAAATGGAAATCTATAAAGAGCACCGAGAGTAAAGACAGTAGGATGCAACTTCTATTTGAATGTTTTTTTTTTATATTTAAGATGCATACTTCCTAGGATAGCAGGGATTGATTGTGGTAGAAAATGGAAAACCCTGGGTCCCTTCTATGCCACAAAGGGGTGTTTGGCTGTATAAATGCATGCAAAGACATTTCCTACAACATGTAAGAGCCCTCTGGGAAAAACAAATTTGCTGTTTACAGAAAATAAGGTGGAAGGGTACCATATTTCATGAGTAGATGGAAATAGAGGGAATTGCCATGTAAAGAAAGAGCAGAACTACGTCTATTGCACTATGCCTGCCTCCAAATAGAACTCCTGTGGACATGCCGTGGTTCTTCAGAGTTGGTCCTGGGGGGGCTGATCCATGCCAGATTTTTTTTAGGAGTTTCACATTTATCTGAACGGGGATATGCTAAAAATCTGGCATGGATCTCGCCCTCCAAGTCCGACTATGGAAAACCCCGTCTATTCTAAAGTGCATGTCCATCTAGACACAGCTGATGGCCATCTAATCAGGTGAAAACACTATTCCACTGTACTGCAATGCTAACATCCATCATTTGACAAAGGATATTGCCTCTCTACCTTATGGAGAAAAAGTAGTGATAGTCCGGTCCGTTCCAACTGCAGTAGGGATATTATTGGATACAGCATCTGGCCCACAAGGTATCTTTGGATGGCATGGATGTATGAAATGTAAAAACATCCACATCCGAATCTTGAAAGCCGGCTAGGTGTATAAGCATTAGAGCTGCTAAGTAGAACTTTTATAACCCACCACTGGCCTCTGCAGGAAGCTGAACTGAAGCATGCTAAACACAAACAGAATATTATAGTGTAAAACTGCTCATCTTTTTTAAAAATATTTTATATTTTTATTTGGAGGTAGTTCCTAAATCCATAGTACAACAACATTATAAGGAAGAAATTCCTCAGTACCACAAACAACTCATCTATATGATTAGAGCCAATATTAAAACCATACACAGTAAGAACAAGATTTGTAAAATGCAGTATATCACCAATGATCATACAATCTGATTTAACAACATTATAAAAATATATCTATTCTGACAGCGTAGCAGGCCCTAACTGCATTTTAACCCCGGATTCTCTCATAAAGCTTTACACTTTCTATAGGAGCCCACTCTTAAAGAGTACTTTCTTTCGTGCTCCTTAATCCTACCTAATTTACTAAGTAGCTGTGTGAAAGTTGGAATATCCTCCAACCTCCACCTTTGAAGAATCAGCGACAAAGCAGCCAGGACCAAAATATATATCTGGTTGCTTTTTAGGGCAGTTGCTGTTAAGCCTGTAGAATATCCTAAAACCATTGTCTGGGTATCCAGTATCTGAGGAACTTTCAGTGGGTCATGCCAATATACATTAATCATCTCCCAATATCAGTCTAGTTTCGGACACCCACAGATGGTATGGGTCCAGTTCCCCCCTCCCTCTAGATTACAGCGGAAGAAGCTTGATGAAATCTGGGGATTGATTTTATGCAATAAGTCCGGAGTGCAGTACAGCAAATATTTATAGTAAAATTGCATCCACGTAAAGTCAGCTGCTTTCAACAGAAAGCTAATAAAGTTATTTTTATGATTCCAATTTATAATAGAGAAATGCAGCCATTTTCGATTTTCCCATTTTCTCTGTGCTTTCTTATATAGTTGGTCTGCTTCTCGGGTCCGGAATAGGGAGACCCTGCCACTTATTGAAGTACGATGTGTATGGTCTAGTAGGTGCCCTACTAGATCACTGGTGGCTCTAATATGTGTGGAATTAGGTTCCAGCGGAAAGCCTCTAACCCTGACAAACTACCATTGCAAAATAATTTTACAATGTTTAAGTAAGGGTTTTATTTCTGACCAGATTTTCCAATCTCCCAGTGGAAAATCCCTTATTTTACTAAAGCCCTGACTTCTCCATTTAGCCAAAATCGCTGGGTCCAGTAATGGAAGTTGACCTACGTGGATGTCCGTGCGGAAAGTTTCTCCGTTTAGAGTGGGGATTGAATAATACCTAAACAGCTGTTTTTTTCGTTTGATGCTCCATTGTAGGGTTTTATATCTTACTTTTTTTTTCTTTAACGCATAAAATCTCGGATTAGATATACCTTATAAATTAAATCTAAAAATAACTTATTGTACCTGTTAATGTTTAAAACCTTTGTTGTTCTGTATATGGTATGTGCAACATTAGCATAGTAGTACTCTTTCGAGTCGGGGAGAGCTAGTCACCTTTTCAACACAGGTCTAAAAAGCGTGTCCATTTAAAGCCTTATTTGCCTGTATAAATGTGTAAAAGAGACCTTGGACTCACTTAAAATTTTTAATGTGGACCGTATTAGGGATGGCTAAAAAAAGAAAATGTAATCATGGTAAAATCATCATGCAGATTATAGCCACTCGGTCTACTATTGATACTGGGAGATCTTTCCATTTTAACAGTCTATGCTTTATATTATTGATGAGGGGAGTATAATTTAGAGTGTAAAGGTCGTTAATATTTTCCGTTACGTGTGCCACTAAATACCTCTTGGGCCGTTTATTAACCAACAGAACTAAATCTGTCAATAATGATTCAGATGTGCAATTACAAAGAAGAATCCCAGTCTTGGATGTGTTGGTTTTATAGCCCCCCCGGATTGAAAAACCCGAAACAGGTTAAACATTTGCATTCGCACTTTCCTTTCAGGTTTTAAAGAAAGGGATATATAGCGTTGGCATATAATTTAATGTTAGTCATACCAGGCATTGGAGATGGTGTACTGCTTAGAGCTTCTGGCTGTAGCCATTCATTCTATATGAAACATGCAAAGAGCCGAGGGGAAAGGGGTAGCCTTGTCTTGTCCCCCTGACTACTCTGCAAGCGCCCGCCCTCTTGGCATTTACAATTATATGAGAAGGAACCCCCTCATAAAATGTTTAAATAACTGCAATCAGCGCAGGAGGAAAACCAAATTTAGCAAGTGTGTAGGTCAGGCTTTACCCAACACACAATGTCAAAAAGCCTTTTCTGCATCTAAAAACATAACCTGAGATGGGATTTTATTTTTTGTAAAATAATCCAGTGCTTCAATCAAGAAAGTGGTGTTAAAAGAAAATTGTCGCACTGCGACAAAGCCACATTAGTCTTTATGAATTATTGACCATGTGCAGTTGCTAATCCTATTGGCAAGTAATTTGGCTATAATCCTGTATTCTGAGTTCAACAAACTGATGAGTCTTTATGAAATGTTGTCCCCCTTATCTTTGTCTTTTTTCAAGAAGCTGAAGATAACAGCTGTTTGGCTAATAGACTATCTTCTCTCTATATCTTACATGTTTTCAATTGGATTTTCTCTTCCTTATACTACAGTAGTCCCTTCTTTTAAATTTAAATAATTGGATCTGCCAGACCATTGCTCTTACAGGATGCTTGTTTGATAAATGCCAAATGTATAAATTTTGTAAATGACTAAGTAAAACCAACAGTATGCATAAATGTTTATAGATCTCTCTTTTTCGTTTTCAGAAAAGAAAATACTTATTGCCCCTTCTTTTTAATCCTGTTTCACTGATCGCCTGTATTTAGTTCTGTTTGTTTTACCATCTTGGCCCTGAGGAAGGTTCACCGAAACGTACGTAGGCCGTACATCCTAACAAGATCTGGACAATATATTAAAGATTGGTCAATACCACACAGATCATCGTTTAAAACCAGTGGAATCCCCAATTTATATACCATCTGTGGAAAGTGCACCACCATCTGCACCTTTGGGTTATTATTTCATCCTATTTAGTTTGTTTGTATGCTTCTTTTTTAAACAATTATGAATGTGGTTGTATGACTGGTATGTGTGAAAGATTGCATGTTAGTAAGATGTGTTAGTAATAGGGGCAAAACTCTTCTTTAATTGTACTTTATCTAATTGCACTGTTAGTAACTTATCCAATGTATTAGGATTAATTATGAACTTTTGTATGTAATGTTGTATGATATTATGCATATTTGTATATACCTTCAAAAAGTAAAATGATAAAAATGACAAAAGAAAATAAAAATAAAATAATGGTTTTGTAATATCTAAAAGTCTTGGCTCCTATCTATAGCATCCCTGTATATGAAAATATCTGTTGGATTTATTCCCTTGTTAAAAGCAATATAGGTCTTCTAAGAGGTTTTGCTTACGCTTTGATAACAGCTGTTTGAAAAGAGGATGATATTTCCCTGCCGTGTAGGATATAATTGACCAATAGCACAAGTTCATTTTTCAGACTTGCGCAATTAAAAACAAAAACTCAATGGGGATCCTGCCGTCTCCGCACGCTTTGCCATTAGCCATAGATTGAACCACACCTTCCGTTTCTTGCATTGAAACGTCAGCCATTAAATGTATACATTGGTCTGAGGTTAGTTTTGAGATTTGTAGTCCATTCAAAAAATGAATCTAATTTCCTACTATCCACCTCTTCCTAATGGAATAAACGGATTCATAATGCCTGACAAACTCACTTCGTATTGTATTTTCGTTTGTGGTGCGGCGCTTAGTGGGCTTACTTATCAATGCATGCACTCTATTCTGAGCTTGTTTGTCTTTTAGTTGCCAGGCTAGAAATCTGCCTGTGAACTTGCTCTCTTCAAACACTTTCTGAAGATAAGCAAATTTAGCGGTGTAGACTTTAGTGTAATAATACTCTTGCATTTCCTGACGGGTCTGCTCTTGTGCCAGTTTATTCTTGCTGTTTTTATCCCTTTGGTATTCCTCACTGTATACATACCTTTTGCTTCAAAATGGTTTCTCGCTAAGGTTTGCGCCCAGGTAATGGCGATCTGTTTAGATGATATAGCACTGCTTTAAAGGCCTCCCATACATTCTCCAGCAAGGCCGTGCCCCTATTAATATGAAAGAAACCTATCTCCCTATGGATTTCCTTACACCAATCTTCATCTCCCAGCAGAATTCTATTAAATGTCCATTTTGGGGTATTTTTATCCCTGCTGATAACAAAAAGTCCCAATTTTAATAATGCGCGGTCCGAAAAACTATTTTGCATACAAGTGCAGTTGACCTGAGATAGTTCCCTAGAGATTAAAAAATAGTCAAGCTTGGCGGCCAAATTAAATTTTGCTGAATAACACGAGTACTCTTTTTCCTCTGGATATCTTGATCGACAGCAGTCTACGTGATTTTATTTAGTCTCTGCAACCCTGAAGATGAATCTAGCCCAGGATTCTCCAAGTAATAAAAATCCCCGCCTAGAATAATCAATCCAGGAATTAGCAGTAATGCATAATACAGATCCATCAGGGGAGTGGGATTGTCCTCTATTGGGGAGTAGATCATGGCTTTAGTCAGCTTAGAGTTGTTGATTATACCATTGACTAATCCCCATCTGCCGTCTTTATCTATCTGGGAGTATGTTATCTGAAAGGGAAAGAATTTACTAAAAAAAAGATTGTTATCCCTCTTTGAGCCATGCCTGTCGATGAGAAATTGCTACTGCCTGCCCACTGCTGGAACGTATTGAATGGGAGTTTCCTATTTGCAACATAGTGGGTTTCCTGCAACAGGATAATATCAGGGGAGTTACCTTTTAGCAATTCTTTCACAGCCTGCTCTTTAATCTCATTATTCAAGCCATTGGTGTTAAAAGTGAGAATTCTAACACATTCTCAAGCTGCCTGATGGATAAGCGCCATTACCGATCACAATAAGTATTAAACCTAGTATGTATCTGCATATTCCAAAGTCCTTTAAGCGAATTATACTCAATGATATATGATAAAACGTAAAGATATAATGTGATAAGGCGAATAAAGTGCTAAGTAGAGTTTAACAATGGTGTAATTTTTCTAAAAGAATTTGCACAAGGCTGGACTAAGAAACATGATCTGTAAACAATTAATGAATAAAGTGACAATGCAAGCAAAAAGCTTGATTAAGATCAGCAACTCCGTGATTTCCTGAAGGCGTGCTGACCCTTGGTCCTTAAGAAACTATCAAATGCCAGAGGGCCAGGGAGAGTTTTTTGATGGGGACAAAATCAAGAACTGTTTAAGAAAGGTCTTTCCCTGGTTAAGTCAAAACCAGCTCCAGTGTAACTCTGCTAAATCAGAAGTGATTCTTTTTGGTGCTTTGGACCCAGAAGTCTGGAGGCAGTGGTGGCCGTCTGATATGTCCCTTCCCCACAGACCTCCGTGGGGGTAGCCAAATATTTAGGGGTAAAACTGGACAACTCATTGGACATGAAGACCCAAGTTCAATCAGTGGCTGGCACCTGCTATGGAACCCTGAAAATGCTCCGATTTGTTTTACCTCTTTAGTCTTTCTCCCATAGAAGGACGGTGGTCCAGGCCCTTATCACCTCAAGGCTGGACTTCGCAAATGTCCTCTACTTGGGTCTCCCAGAATGCCTACTGAGTAAACTCCAGGTAGTGCACAATGCTGCCATCAGAGCCATTCTCTTGCTGGGCCCTAGAGCCCACATTTCCCCCATCTTAAGAACTTACATTGGCTCCCTATTCGCCGCAGAATTCAGTTCAAAGCCCTGACATTGGCTTTTAAAGCCTTGCATGACACCAGGGCAAATTACATTAGGAGAAGAGTGAGCTTTTACACATCTGGTAGAGCTTTAAAATCATCTCATCAACATCTGATGAGCGAGCCTAAATTCGATCGCTCCCGTAGAGCAGGTCGCTCTTTTCAAGTTCAGGTAGCGCACCTATGGAATAAACTCCCAACAGCAATCCGGCAATTGTCCGACATTTGGCTTTTCAGGAAACAACTTAAAAACATGGTTGTTTTTGTTTCAGCAGTAATCTTTCCCCTCTCATCTGTGAGTTTGCTTTCTTCTTCCTACTATCGCTCTGTTTCCGCTAGCGCCGGGACACTCTATTGAGCAGCTGCGAGCTTTACAAATACGCGATAACATAACATAACTTAACATCCAGCACCATGTCAGGCGATTTATACATAATAAAATGAGACTAGGCAAGGAACCTAATCTATAAATCGTATAGATATAAAGTGACAGTGCAAATAAAGTGCTTTACAGAACTGAATAGTATAATTCTCCTAAAAAAAAAAAATTACAGAAAACTGGGCCAATAACCTAAACTGTAAAAAGTTGGCAATTAAAGTAACAGTGTAAGTAAAGTGCTTGGTTAAGTAAAGCAAACCTGTGGTTTTCTGAAGGCATACTGCCCCTTGAGCCTCAAGAAACTATCGACCTCTTGGGGCCATCCAAAATATGTCTTAACATTCGTAATCGCCTGCAGAATGACTGATACACATTACAGTACTGAAAGATTTAGCAGAAAGATTACAGTACTACCTAAGGCTCTTGCTAGATTTTTATCAGTTTCTTTCCCTGCACCCCTCTTTGGGAGTTTCTACTGATGGAGAATAAACTACCTCCGGATCCCTGGCTCACCCCACCCTGCTTGTTCGGGTGGTGTAGAATCATCCTTATCTTAGGGGGCCCAGCAATTTCTATACCTCAAGCCTATAGTACACTGATTGTGATTTGTTTCTTTCTGATAGCCCTAGCCTAGGCTCTAGATCTGCTGTAGTAGTTCTTGTGCTTTGACAACATTGTCCAATATATAGAATGTTCCCTTTGCCAAAACTTTCAGTTTCGATTGTTGCACAATAGTGCCTGCGCACACTTTGATTTAAACAAGTCAATCATCCTTACGAATTCCCGACGCCTTTTTGCGCCACAGCTGACATGTCTGAAATAATTCTGAAATTTGGTGCTTCTTTTGTAGACAATGTTCTTTTCTCAATGGCCTTAGAGAGTATCTTCTCTTTTATTCGAAAATCGGCACAGTTTAGTAAGATGGTGCGAGGAAATTTTGAATTTGGGGAGCGCTGGAAAGGGACTATACGGGATCTAGTGATGGTTAGGTCCCTTTCGAGTTCAGGGATTGCTTTCTTCAGTAGGGTCTCGACCCATTCTCTCACCTGGGGCCCTTCAACAGCCTCAGGAACACCCACCAGCTGTAGATTAGACCTTCTGTTGAAATTTTCCATGTACTGCAATTTGGATTCAAGAGCCTCTGTATTTTGATTAGGCGATACACAACTACACACAGCAACTGGCCCACAAGAGATCTTTGGATGGGATGGATGTACGAAATGTAAAAAATCCACATCCAAATCTTGAAAACCTGCTAGTTGTATAAGAATTAGAGCTGCTAAGTATAACTTTTATAACCCACCACTGGCCTCTGCAGGAAAGCTGAACTGAAGCATGATAAACGTAAACAGAATATTATCGTGCAAACTGCTCATCTACCCTTTTTTGATAAGGAGAGGAGATTGCTTGCCAGCATGTTATCCCTGCACAGAACGGGAAACCACAAAAGTCAGCATAGAATAAATATGTGCCGGTGACTTTGCCAAAGTCAGTACAGTCTCATTCCCATTTTGATAAAGTATATTTGCTTTCAAACTTCTGCTGAGATTTCTCTGCTCCCCCACTAGAAAAGGGAAATATGCATGTTTTTTCTTGTTTCACTTCAAAAGGTACAATCATGGTTTTCCTTTGCTAAATTTATTTGTGTTTGTAATACTTTTGGATTTTGCTTTATAAGATTGTTTTGTGCTCAAACTTGTTTTTAGAGTAAAGGTTGCACATTGTGTTATGTCAAAGTTGAGAATCATTTTTGGTGTAAATGTTTTAAAAGTGGTTTGCCACTGCACATTTCCTCACATTTGCTTTACTTTAAATTTGCTTCTTCAAAGATGGACACTGTTGTTAGCTAAACGTTTTGTGAGAAAAGGGTCAGTCATGTACAAGCTGGGCATTAGAGTGCCATTTTATCCTAACTTCTGTCCATTTAACTATTTCTCCTTCACATTCTTCACTTACCCCAGCATAGTATTTCAACAAAATATAATGTAAAATAAATCGTGCTTTACAAATCTTGTGTCAAAAATGTCATGGTGTCAAAAAAATAGCGGTATAGAATTTAGAAGGTAAGGAATATCCGCTTTTTAGCTATTAAATATTTTTTAAATATAGTAGTATCTAATATTTTATATATTTGGATAAAATATTTTAATTAGTATGTTAACTAATTATTACTATTTTAGTATTAAAAGTCTTGGCACCTTCTCCTCTGATTCCAGGAGTTTGAACTGCGGGGTCCCACAGGGCTCTGCCCTGAGCCCGCTGCTTTTTAATATTTACTTGGCCCTGCTGTTCACACTGATTGCCAACTGGGGAGTCACTGCAATTTCCTACGCTGATGACACCCAGCTGGTCTTCCCATTCTCTGAGGTTTCGGAGGCAGCATTTTCCAACTGTAAGGGCTGCCTTCGCGACGTGGCCTGTTGGATGAATACCAACAAACTGAAATTAAACGCAGGCAAAACGGAGGTGATCTTCTTTGGCAGAAGCGACCACCCCCCCGCTGAGCTTTGGTGGCCGGAAGAGATGGGTCCCGCGCCATCTCCGAGCATAAAGGCAAAGAATTTGGGGGTTACATGGGATAATGGCCTATCCTTTGCTCCCCAGATACAGAAGGTCGTTGGAGGATGCATTGGTAAACTGAGGAGCCTACGCAGATTTCTCCGACTGCTCCCAGTGAGCTGCCGCAAAACGATTATCCACGCCACAATCACTTCAAGGCTTGACTATGCCAATGGCCTCTATTTAGGCCTGCCGAAGTTTTTGTTGCAAAAGATGCAAATCGTTCAGAATTCAGCAGCTAGATTACTCAGGCAGGTCCCTTTCAGACATCACATTTCTCCCCACTTGCGCATGCTACACTGGCTGCCTGTGGCAAGTCGCATAAAATTCAAGGCGCTCACCTTGGCCTACAGAGCCCTTCATGGGACCTGCCCAAATTACTTAAAAAAACGACTGCCTAGATATTCTCAGGTCAGACTCCTAAGGTCTAACTATAAGGTCCATCTCCACGTTCCTCGAGTGAAAAGGGCACGCTTAGGTGGAAGAACTTTTTCCGTAAGTACGGCACGGCTTTGGAACACCTTGCCACAGGAAATCCAACAAGCACCCTCCGAACCTTGCTTCAGAAGCCTACTGAAAACATGGCTTTTCACGCAATAAATCTCATCTCTCTTGCATTATGATTCTCACTGCCCATGCCAGCGCCGGGACACTTCCTACGGAGGTAGCTGTGCGCTTTATAAAACTCAGTATTATTAGTATTATTTATTGGGGGGAGGAGCCAAGATGGCGGACGGGACGGACGTGTAGGCTCCCGGCTCCGCGAGCCGTCCGGTCCCGCATTGATATCCTGAGAGCTATCGTTCGCCTACACCGCGGTGGAAAAAGGCATAACTGCGCTGATCCTAACAGCGTTCCTCCGAGGTCCCTGCCGGCTGTTTTGGCGGAGAACTCGTGGTCTTTGCCGATCCCCGATGCTGCCCCATAAACTGGTGTGGACCGCCGCCGCTGGACGCTGCCCGGCTGGAGAGGGCAGGTTGAGCTGGGGAGGTGTCGAGGACTGAGAGGGCGCTGCCGATTGCAGAAGTAGAAGGTGTGGACCCTTTACACGGTGGTGCGGCTCCCTTCTGGAAGGCGGTGTCCACTTGTGATACGTGAGCCCTATTTGCGAGATTTCTCCCTGATGCGCTGCCTGCGGGCTGCGCTGCCCGCATCTCGGAGCGCCTCCTCAGCCGTGGACCACCCGCATTGCCCTGCGGCGAAGAGGCTCCCACTTAGTGCCATTCCCGAACTGCGAGCCGTTCTCCCCCCGATGGTTTGAGCTGCTGGCTCTCTACGACCATGATGTCGCCCCCCTCCCTCCATTGTGGGCTCGGCGACGGGATGGAAATGGCGCCCGACTTCGTGTACGAGGAGATGGTTGCTCCCCTATCGCCGGTACGTGCAGTCCTCGACCTGGAGGCTGATCCGGCGGCGTCGCCGCGCGAGGCGGACCGGCTGGATTTGCAGGGGGTCCTGACTTGCGGCGACATCCTGGCAGCCCTGACTAGTTTTAGGGTGGCATGGCGGCGAAACATCCTAGAGCTAGGTCGGAAGATTGATGCAGTTACCCCTGACCTATGGCGATCGCCGCTGACTGGCTCTCCACTGCCTCTCATTAATCCTGAAATCGATACAAGATTGCAACATGAGAGTACAGAGAACCGACATGTCCTGGGACACAATGTTGGGTGTTTACTTGTCGACGGGGCTACAGCTACAAAGTTTCCCTTGAAGACGGAGACTCTGCCTGCGCCATCGCTACACATGCTTGGCTCATCGACTTCCCAGCTGTTGATTCCCCTCGCTGCCTTTGCCTTTGGAGTCTCTTTCCCACACTGGTGGGGTAGGTGTCATCCTGTTATCGAGGGGACGTTCTTCTTTTCGGACACTGAACTTGTTGGTGACTGGAGGTATTCATTTCCTCTTTCCCTGCTTCTTCTTTGTCAGGAGCGGCCATCTTGCTCCTTTGTTCCCCCTGGGGTGTGCCCTCAGCGATGGCCATGTTTGGAGGACTTTCGGCGTTTGGGCCAGGGCTGATGGTGCTTTTCTCGTTGCTTTTTGTCCGATCGGCAGGCGGTGACCCGGACTGGAACACTTTCTGATATATTGGATGTTATGTATTTGATGTTCTTCCCACATGCGGTAGCAGCCACTATGTCCTGTTTATCATTGCTGCCGGGGTTGCGGCTGTGTGCGGGATGGGGAGTCAGGGTGTGACTGCCTTTGGCTCTCCTTTGATTGTATGTCTTCCAAATCTATTGATGTGTATGGTGTAGGGGATACTGAATGGCTGAGGGGTTCGGGAGTCTTGGTACTTGTTGGCTCCTCCCCACTTTTCCTTTTTATGGGAGTTATAGATTAGTCCTTCTTTTCTTACTCCCTATATCTCATGTGTAATCTTGGGTGTTATGATCTTTCTCTTTTTCTCTCTTTCTCTTACTCTCTTGTTCTATATTTCGGGTTTATTGGGCGACAGACACACTGCTGGGGGGGGGGGGGGGGGGGGTAGGCCGTAGCCTTCGCATGCGTGTAGGGTGGGGGTTGGGGGATGGGTTTTTTGGTTTCTTTTCTGTTTCTATGGTGCCTTGTTTTTTCCTCTTTAATTTATTTCTTCTTTTCTTTTCCATCTTGGGTCCGTGTCGATGTTGCTGATGGGCGGGTGGCGGTAGTTAATTGTTAGGATCTTGGCTCTGATACCCTTGCTGTGCACCTTATGGGCCACCATACCGCCTGGGGAGATTGAAATTGGGTTGCTGGGCTGTGTATTATTCTGTCGCTACTGTTATATCACGTCTGCGCGGACCCTGCTCTTTTGGTTTACATTTTCTATTTCCTATTAAAACGAAATTGTTGGACTTTAATAGCTGCTATGAAAAACTCTAAAATTAACCTTCACTGCTCCTGAGGCGTGATAGCCAATGATCTACAGTGTAACCGCTGAATGCTTACTTATCGATATTGATGTGCTATTGCGTCACCGTATTGCATGCTCCGGTGCTTAAACAGTATTCGTGGCCGGCCTGAGGGTTGTGGGCCCGTATTTGTACTTTTGTGGATGCACCAATAAAGGTTTTCAAAAATTAAAAAAAAAAAAAAAAAAGTCTTTATTGTCAGGGGCGTGGCTACCGGCCGACCAAGATGGCCGCTTAGCCTGTGAGCTCTGAGGACCCAGCTGCCCTTTCCATTAATCCACGCACTTCTCCTGTACTACCTGATGCCCCGACGACTGCCACCTAAGTCGGAGCACAAGCGGTATCGCCCGGTGCAACTCCGGTGAAAATCGGGCATTGTCTTCTACCCGTGTGGCCGACCAAAAGAATGCGGCCTACCTGCAACGCCCAGACCGGAGACTGAAGTGACGGGTCCCGGCGGGACTGGACCTGCCTCAGTTTGGAAACAGTCGCCGCTTCCGTCTGGGGGTGTGACGGCGGCGCCTTCGCCCTTCTCCCCCCCGGCGGAAAGAACAGAAAGTGTGAGCTCTCCTCCAGTACTGGCCCGCACTCGCAAGTTTGTCTGGCGCCTGTGGCTACTCCCCTGCAGTGCGGCTGCCTGAATCAGCCACCTACGAGACGCTGTTCCGACCGCTGACCGTGAGAGGTGTTAGGGCGCTCCAACGACGGTTGCGACTGCAGCCAGCGTGAAGCCTCCTCTCCCGGCCGCCGCCGCGGACTCATCGGCTGCTACCCAGGGGGGAGATTCCTGCTCACACGGAACAGTACTGTACCATAACTCTCCCAGGGACTGCCTTGAACCGGTTGTGACGGTCCTTTGTCTGTGGTGCCCGGCCTGAGATGGGGGTGGAGTGACTTCCTGGGAGATGTGCCCCGGAGTGAACATCGTCAAGTTACACCATACCCTACGCTTCCTC
Source organism: Lissotriton vulgaris (assembly GCF_964263255.1). Taxonomy (NCBI): domain Eukaryota; kingdom Metazoa; phylum Chordata; class Amphibia; order Caudata; family Salamandridae; genus Lissotriton; species Lissotriton vulgaris. The sequence continues at coordinate 491,096,508 of NC_141696.1, forward strand.
CCACTTGGACAAGTGAGTGCCGCCACGCTGGTGCACAGTGAGTGTCCCGGTTTTTACCTGCTCCTTCAGCTCAACGCACTCTGCCAGGTCCTTTTCAGGCACCACTCTGGCCCATACCACCTGAGAACCTCCACCCGGTCAAGTTTCCAGGCATTGTGTGCTCCACAAGTGACGCAACAAGGCGGGCAGGGGGCCAAAGCACCATACCACACAGGCAAAGCTGGATAAATTTGGATACGAAAAGGGCTCATCTCCGGGGCAATCTCAGGGTAAGCATAAGGACTGTAAAGGGGCAAAAAAGATCACCCTTGAAGACGTGATGAGGGCCCTGGCTAATGTGCAGGCAACGGTGGGCACTATCTCTATGGACGTTTCTTTGTTTCGAGCTGACCTCCACAAGATGGCGGATAGGGTAAAAGAAGTAGAGATAGTCGCCAAATCTCTAGTTACGGACACTTCTGAACTGCAGACCTCTGTTGCCCAGCTGGAAAAGGAAAACAAATCACTTGCAGAGAAGCTCGATGAGCAAGAAGGGAGCGCAAGACGCAACAATGTACGGATTATTGGTATTCCGGAATCAAAAGGTGTCAGGGCTATGGACTTATACGTGTAGGAACTAATTACCACCAAGCTGCAGCCCAAGGGGCTCTCAAACTTTTTCTCAGTGGAGCGTGCCCATAGGGTACCCGGCGGCAAACCTAAGCCGGGAGCGCCCCCAAGACCGGTGCTCGCCAGGCTATTTAACTTCAGGGATAGAGATGCCATTTTACAAGCCGCAAGAATCTCCCCGTCCATCCGCGTTTTAAACTCCACTGACGTTTTTCCCGGACTACACAGCGGCCGTATCTATAAGACAGTGCAGCTTCTTTGAGGTTAAGAAGTTGCTTAGGGCGCAGGAGTTGCCATACTCGATGCTCTTCCCCGCAAGACTTCGAGTAGTGGCGGTTGACAGAACGTGGTTCTTTGATATGCCCGAGGCGGCGCATGACTGGCTGGAGGGATGGTGCACTGTGTACCGTTCGGATCGTAGATCAAGACCGCACTGCCACCGGAACAATGAAGATGCTACAGGAACTCCTGGCTCCGGAAGCCCGGATGAGAGCCAAGCCCCACTGCAAGAAAAGGAATGACCACTGTCCTCCTAATACTGACCCCCGATACATACGACGGCCCCGTATAAACCTGGGCATCTGCCGCTTTGTCGTTCTGAACTGGGGCAGGACTGGGGGCTCTAAGGGGCTGGTGCCTCGCTGAACTCCCCGACAAGCAAGTATTGGGTTATGGGAGGGGTAAAGCGCTCTGCTGAGTTGGGGTGGCGGGCAGTTATAGGTTCGGCAAGCAGGGAGAGTGGATGGGACCCAGGGTGGGAGGGTAGCTGGGTTGTTTCCTTATGATACTTTTGTTGTTTGTATGGTAGCGAAGGCGACATGTTGCTCTAATGAAGGTGCATCGCAGGTTGGGTCCCCTTTTGGTTTGCACATCACTACTCTCATCTGTAGATGGCTACACACGTGACCGGTACACCTGAGACTCATCAGACACAACCCTCCCATCAGTCAGCCTTAACCGTCTTGACATGGAATGTTCGGGGATTGGGAGACAGGGTGAAGAGAGGTCTGGTACTGCAGTACTTGAAACGTAGTACTCCAGCGATAGTCCTACTGCAGGAAACGCACCTGGTGGGCTCGGCTTCAAAGGCAATGGATAGGTGGGGTTATAAGTTTATTGCACATGCAGACTTCTCCCTGGGTTCTAGAGGAACAGGGATCCTTATAAGGAAAGATAGATTTCCCGCTGGTGTACCAACAGACGAGAGTTGCTGATCAGGGCCGTTTATGGGAGGGTCGTCTTTTTAATTTTGTGTCCGTATATATCCCTCCTGCCCTACAGGCTGCAGCACACACGGCCCTCACGGCATTCTTATTGGATTTACCAGTGGCGACGGTGATAGGGGGCGACTTTAATGATATTGTAGACGATGAGATTGATAGATAAACACACACAAAAGTGGTACGGGGGGAGGGCGACTCCTGGGACTGCTCGACGCACTGGGACTTACAGACTGTTGGAGGCACAAACATCCTTATGATAAACAGTACACCTACTATTCTGCGGCCCATGGTTGTCTCTCGCGGATTGATTATGTCCTGATGTCTGCAGATGGCTTACCAGGCATTGAGGAGGCAGATATCCGCCTCAGGGGTATTTCTGATCACTTCCCGCTGCTACTCACATACACAAACCACCGTAGGCATAGGCATCGCATGTTCCCTGTTCACGCGGGATATTTACAGGCCGCCCCTCTTATGAAGGATCTAACCAAAACCACCAAACAGTTTTTTCAAGAAAATACTGGCTCCGTGGACTCCCACAGTACCCTATGGGAGGCCTACAAAGTAGTCTTGCGCGGGCAGGCGATGGCCTCCATTGCTGGCCATAAGCGAACACAGCGGCAGGAACTTCACGCCCTCGAAGAGGATCTTACTACTGCAATCTTGGAGCAGGAAACATCCTTCGACGAGGACCGCCCAGGAGGTCCGCCTGAAACGAGCCGTGTGGGTGACATACCAGAAAGAAATGGTAAAAAACACAATGCAGGGGACCCGTCACAGGGTTTACGAGCTAGGGGATAAAGCAGGGAAGATGTTAGCCTGGCTGGACAAAAAAGAAAAAGCAGGTAGAGATATCGCACAACTGTCGTCCCCCTCGGGGTCTACGACCTCAGATCCTGGGGCTATAGTTGGTCTCCTGGCCGACCATTTTGAAAACACTTATGCTCCCCAAGCGCCCTACACGGTGGAGGAAGCATACGATTATATTAAAGATCTGACGATCCCTCGCCTTTCCCCAGAAGCAATGCTCCTACTGGAGGCAGACCTCACCGTCGAGGAAATACAGGAGGTGACTTATGCACTCGCGTCTGGTAGCCACAACGGGCTTCCGGTGGAACTATACAAGAAAACTGTACAAACGACAACCCCCTATCTACTTAATATGTTCTCTGATAGTCTAGAAGCTGGGGAACTGCCTAGGGACCAACGTCTCGCTACGATTGTCCCGATCTATAAACCTGGCAAAACGGAGAAGTCCTGTGCCTCCTACCGCCCTATCTCCTTAATAAATGCGGAACCAAAGATCCTCGCCAAATTACTGGCACTGCGGCTGGCCCCCCACCTTGCCACTCTGGTACATCCAGGTCAGTCTGGCTATATGCCACATCGCAGTACAGCTCTCAACCTGAGCCGCTTGCAGGCGGTGCTGGCCCACTGGGAACACATACAAGAACCTGCTGTCCTCCTTTCCCTTGGCGCCACTATGGCGTTCGATGCCGTGGAATGGCCTTACCTGTTCGCATGCTCCAACACATGGGCTTCGGCCCTAAGTTCTGCGCCTGGATTCGTCTACTATATACCAAACCTCTGGCCCATGTGGCGGCAAATGGCCACATCTCTAGGGACTTCCCACTCGGCCGCGGGACAAGGCAGGGATGCCCGTTATCCCCCTTGTTATTTGCACTGATCCTTGAGCCGTTAGCAATCTGGATCCGGTGGGAGCCCCCCGTTAAAGGTATCCGGTGGTCTGCTGTATGGGAAGATCGCATATCCCTATATGCAGACGACATCCTTCATTATCTCACTTCCCCCAAAAAATCAATTCTAGAGCTCCTCAATGTCTGTGAAAAATTTGGGAGAGTGTCGGGATACAGGATTAACTGGACTAAATCAGTCCTCTTCATTCTTGCCGTCCTCCCGCCACGGCTCCCTGCGAGCAGCCCTTTACGACCTACCGAGATGGCTTTCAAATACCTGGGTGTCTATGTTACATCGAACCCAGATGAGTTCTTCGCTCTGAATTTGAAACCCCCACTGGACCGTTTTAAACGAGATGTGAAGGTGTGGCGCTCCCTCCCTCTCACCCTCCTGGGCAAAGCTGCCCTATACAAAATGATGTCACTCCCTCGCTTCCTGTATCTCCTGGAAAATACTCCGTTCCCGGTCCCTGCCTCCTATTTCACAGCGTCCGCGGTCTCTAGCTTGTTATGGGATGGGAAACAAGCGCATATTGCACAATGCAAGCTGGTGAAGGACTGGTACGACGGAGGCCATAAACCTCCCCCCATCTGCGCTGCTCTTCCCTGAGAATCACACACTGTGCTCGCCCGACACCACCCTTTCACCCTATTCACTACCGCACCCTCTGACATTCCTCTTCCTTTGTGTCTGATTGTCCAGGCCGGTCCCAGGCTATCACGTAGCCCTGCGGATGTAGTTTATGGCCTCAACTGTAAAGAATCACCCCTCTTCAAAGGAGTTACAGTAGATCAAGGCCCCCACCCGATGAGATCCGTCACACCACACGCGTTCCTACTATCTGATAACCATCCTGTATTGTGATTGGGGAGGGGATTCTCACTGTGAGGGTGTGTGGGACCGAGCCTGAAGCGGAAGATTCCAGGGATGCCTTTTTGTACATCAAAGTCTTCACAATTATGTGTCACATTAAAAATATATAGCACTCCAACAAAGTAGTATGATTATAACACTTTAATAACTTATAAATATATACATCGCAACAAAAACAGTAAACAGCTTAAAATGTTTTTTATTAAAACAGAAGCAGCAATGGTCAGTAGCAGTCTGTTGTGCGAATAGTCCCAAGGCAGCACAACGTGCTGAGTTCTGGACGGCACCCAGGTGATGTCACCTGGGTGCCGCACTGGTTTTGGTATCCTACAATGCTGCTCCGAAAAACGGCGTGGGGCGCCCCGGGGGGGGGGGGGGGGGGGGGGGGATGGGTGGGGGGGAGGCGGCGTGAACGAGCCTCCCCAGGTGGAGGCTCGTCTGTTGTAGTGGGGCGCCCCTTTAGCGTTTCACTTGCCATTCAGCGGTTTTCCGCCCGCTTTTGCTGCACTGTGCCTCGTCAGTAGCGGTCTGTTGTGCGAATAGTCCCAAGGCAGCAGAACGCGCTGAGATCTGGACGGCACCCAGGTGATGTCCAGTAAGTTGCCGCACTGGTTTTGGTATCCTACAATGCTGCTCCGAAAAACGGCGTGGGGCGTCCCGGGGGGCGGGGGGTGGGGGGGAGGCGGCGTGAACGGGCCTCCCCAGGTGGAGGCTCGTCTGCTGTAGTGGGGCGCCCCTTTACTGTTTCAGTTGCCATTCCGCCCACTTTTGCTACACTGTGCCTCATCCGCCATTCAGCTGTTTACCGCCCGCTCTTGCGGCTACAGCGTCACGCTCACCATGTAGTTGAGTTGCGCCCACTCTTGCGGTGCAGCGATAGGCGGCTGCCACAGGACTCTTAAAATGGCGGCCGGCTCTTCGGATTTGGGCCTGGTCCACTAAAATGGCCCTGGGACACCTTGGAACTCGGACGCTTGTCTGCTAGGGCTTGGGCTCCATTCTCGAAAGCGTCCTCAGCCTTGAAGATTCTACAAAAGTCTTGGGGGCCCCCCCCGACTCCCGCAGGCTTCCGGTGGGGAGCGGCTGCCATGATTGCTTGCGGAATGGCCACGACGGAGCTACGAGATGGTGGTGCTCTCATGCTGACGCCAGCTTCAGTCTGAAACATCCAGAAACACTGTAGACTATCAATTCGATGAGTTCCGGTGGAGCCCCAACGTGACCCGGTAGGGAAGAACTTGCCCTCCCCTTTTTTGAGTGATGGTTCTTGTTGCCTGTCCCCTCTGTTGTCATCTAACGGAACCTTTTTTGATTGCCGAGTGAGAAAAAAAAAAGGTGGGTCTTTCATCGTTTGGGAAAAAAAAATGTTTTAATCCAATGAAAAGTGTTATTTTTAGGTCATATGATCAAGCCTTCCATCATTAGGAAACCAAAATGAACCAATGAAAAGTTTTATAAACAAGTCACATGACCTGTTATGCGGCTTTGGGTTATAAAAAGCATACAAAACCCATTGGCCCATGAGGCGGCGTCAGTAGCGGACCGATGTGCGAATAGGCCGAAGGCAGCACAACGCGCCGAGATCCGGATGGCACCGAGGTGGTGTCCAGCAAGTTGCACTGGTGTGGCCCTCCTACAATGCTGCGCCGAAAGACGGCGTGGGGTGCCTGGGGGGAGGCGGCACGAACGGCCTTCTTTCGCCTCCCCAGGTGGAGGCACCTCATGTGCAGTGCGGCGCCCCTTAGCGTTTCACTCTCCTTCCAGCCGAGTTGCGCCCGCACTTGCTGCTACATTAGGCCGAAGGCAGCACAACTCGCCGAGATCCGGATGGCACCGAGGTGGTGTCCAGCAAGTTGCCGCACTGGTGTGGCCATCCTACAATGCTGCGCCGGAAGAGATGGCATGTCCAGCTGAGTTGCGGTCACTCTTGCGGTACATTGACTCGAACGCGCCGAGATCCGGATGGCACCGAGGTGGTGTCCAGCAAGTTGCCGAACTGGTATGGCCATCCTACAATGCTGCACCGAAAGACGGCGTGTCCAGCTGAGTTGCGGTCACTCTTGCTGCTACAGTACGCCGAAGGCAGCACAACGCGACGAGATCCGGACGGCACCGAGGTGGTGTCCAGCAAGTTGCCGCACTGGTGTGGCCATCCTACAATGCTGCGCCGAAAGACGGTGTGTCCAGCTGAGTTGCGGTCACTCTTGCTGCTACAGTACGCCGAAGGCAGCACAACGCGACGAGATCCGGATGGCACCGAGGTGGTGTCCAGCAAGTTGCCGCACTGGTGTGGCCATCCTACAATGCTGCGCCGAAAGACGGTGTGTCCAGCTGAGTTTCTCCCACTCTTGCAGTACAGTGACTCGAACACGCTGAGATCCGGATGGCACCGAGGTGGTGTCCAGCAAGTTTCACTGGTGTGGCCATCCTACAATGCTGCGCCGAAAGACGGCGTCGGGTTCCCCGGGGGGCGGGGGGGGAGGCAGCGCAAACGGGCCTCTCCCTCTTCCCCAGGTGGAGGCACCTCATCTGCAGTGGGGTGCCTCTTAGCGTTTGACTCGCCTTCCAGCTGAGTTCCGCCCGCTCTTGCGGTACAGTGACTCACCCGCCATCTAGCTGAATTGCGGTTACTCTTGTGGTGCAGCGATAGCCGGCTGCAACAGGACTCTCAAAATGGTGGCCAGCTCTTTGGATTTGGGCCTGGTCCACTATAATGGCCCTGGGACACCTTGGAACTCGAACGCTTGCCTGCTAGGGCATGGGCCCCATTCACGAAAGCGTCCCCTCTTTTGACTGACTGTTCTTGTTGCCTATTTCTTCTGTTGTCATTTAACAGAACATTTTTGGACTGCCGAAAATGGTTCTGGTCCGATCGCTGGTTGGTGGAGACATTTTGACTATATCCTGGACCTGCCCGGCCGCACCCAAAATGGCGCCGGTATAAATGGGACTCGTAACTCCTTGTTGTGTATTGGTTGCCCAACCTTGATATCACGAGATACGTATGCAGTTTTGAAGCACATGGCGGGCAGGGACGAGAATTGATTGAACATTTTGACATCTCTATTGATATTAAGTTCTGATGTGTTATTGATTACTGTACTATTGAAAGTTCGAATTAACGTCACCCATGGTACTTGCCCGCAAATGTATATCTAGATAATTTTATTGTAACTGGCCCTGTCGTACTTTAATTATAAAATGAACGTCCACCGATTCCGTAAATGTTAGACACCTTAGTTCTTGCAATCTAATGGGTCGCCCGTTACGTTCTTCTACAGTGTAAATGTGCCCTCATCATATACGATTCCAGTTTGCTCCGTGGCCGGCCCACGTGGTTATAGGCCCGTATTTGTATACTGACATTTTCACAATAAAGGTTTTTAAAAAAAAACATGGTAGTTGTACCTACATTGGTAAAGTTTTGAATAATAGCCACTGTTTTCGAATCAGTAAAAGGCAAGTGAAATAAAGCAGTCCAATTACATGACTGTTAAAAGGTATAATACCCAGGAACGCAGTAAAGAAAAATGGTCAAGGGCTGTTGTGTTTTCTACTCCTGCAACATAAAGTGATCGATAAGAATCTGATATTCACGCCTATCAGCGACTAAGACAGCAGGCCGAGCCTCTTTTGCTCAACGGCTCCCTCATGGGACGAAGAAACGCCCTTTTTCTCGAAAAAGGAATATTTTACTTGCAGGACAGTTGTAAATTTCCCGGGAAAATACATTAGCCTGGAACATTGTTAGTGATAAACTGTAAATGCATCTGGGTCCTTTGCTTTACAAGTCAGAGTGGGAAAAAAAAGGTGGGGCTTTCATCATTTGGGGAAAAAAAAAATGTTCGAAAGCAATGAAAAGCGTTATTTTTAGGTCATATAACCAAGCCTTTCATCATTAGAATAACAAAAGTAAAATGAACCAATGAAAAGTTTTATTAACAAGTCACATGACCTGTTATGCTTACGTTACGCGCTGCGCGCCGCGCTCTGGATCGTTTCCGGGAAGCTGTGCCTTGCGCACCGGAGCACTTCCGGGTGCGCTAACGCGGCACGTCATATGACGCATTACGTGACAACGCAGGTCCAGAATATAGTCAAAATGTCTCCACCAACCAGCGGTCGGAATACAACCCCTTTCAGCAGTCCAAAAAGTTCTGTTAAATGACAAGAGAAGGGACAGACAACAAGAACAATCAATCAAAGAGGGGAGGGCAAGTTCTTCTCTACCGGGTCACGATGGGGCTCCACCGGAACTGATCGAATTGGTAGTCTACAGTGTTTCTGGATGTTTCAGATTGAAGCTGGCGTCCGCATGAGAGCACCCAATTCTAAAACAGTAAATGCTTGGATAACAATCAGTCAAATGAGCAGGCACGACGGGTTACAACGGGGGCAAAGGCTTACGTTACCTACCCTTCACTATCTGCAAAGAGAGAATACTCCTAAAAGAAAAGAGGAGGGGGGGGGGCAGCGTTCAAAGCACATCAGCGTGCATAAATACGAAATGTTTTTACCTACCACGTACTTGACATTTTACAGCTTTTGATATTTGCTATTAAAAAACCATTGAAATTCACTGAAAAAACCATAGGTTATAGACCATATATAGTTAGGGATTCGCATTTACAAAAACCTTAATTTACTCGCACAAAACCATAGAAATTGGCATATATAGTTAGTTGCAATAACTATATATCGCGATCCACTGCTGATGATGTCACATATTACATCATTCATGACATGGTCAGTGACATCACTGATGACATCACTGATGACATCATCCAGTGTTTGTATGTTTCTGTAAAGTTAAAATATGTCTTACATATTGAAGAATGAGTGGATGTATAAGTGTCTGGATGAAGGATTTAGTAGGTGCATGACTGACTGTATGAGTGAGTGATTAAATGTGTCTCACTGAGTGCATGGGTTAGTGACTAAACTGTCTTAATTTGTGCATCATTAGGTCTGTTGTTCTGTAAACTGCTGCATGTGTTGATAAGTAGCTATATGAGTAACTATATGGGTTATTGATTGGTTGCCCAAGTATTTGTATGGGAGACTGAGTATGTGTGTGGGTGGCTGGGAGGTGTATGACTGTGCATAGATGTGTGAGCAGTTGATTCACTAGATGTATGGGTTCAAACGTGCATGTGGAAACAGCTGTATGGGCAGTTGACTGTGTGCATGAGTGTATTGGTGAGTGAATGGAAATCTCAGTGCTACATGTCAAAGTAAGTACATATGTAAAACACAGTACATGTGAGAGTTGACATATATAAATAACTGAGCATAAGAGCCAGTGAATGTGAGAGTGGCTGTATGAATCATTGTGAACTTGTATCAGGGATTGTATAATCAGTGACAATCTGAGTGTCTGTTTACACTGATTGTATCTAAGGTTATATTAGAGTCTGAAGAGGTTCATCGTATTATCACATGAATGATATTATCAGTGATGTGATCAGTAATGTCAAATGAGATGTCATCAGTGATGTCATCAGTGATGTCATCAGTGATGTCATTTGAGATGTCATCAGTGATGTCATCAGTGATGTCACTGACCATGTCATGAATGATGTAATATGTGACATCATCAGCAGTGGATTGTTGGTGCGCGATATATATTTATTGCAACTAACTATATATGCGAATATATATATATATATATACACACAGAGTAATAAGCACTACAATATTGCTCACCTGTGAACAAGGCTATTTAAAGCTGACACGCGCAAGGACTGACGTGCTGCCAATCCATTTGAAATAAATGTCAGCAAGTTATCGAGTCGTGGCTTTTTCATTTTCTGAGGTTTGTTGGCACAAAGCCTTTCCTGGGATTCTCCATTCCCGTTTTGGAGCCGCCCTGCAGGGACGGGGGGCTCCTGTCATTTGGAGAGTTGTTGTTGGATATATTTATTTACACTCACTAAAAGCTAATGTTAACGGTGACGTTACACTAAGGTGAAGATGCCAGTTAAAACATACCCATAAATGTACAAAAACCATTGCAATTCCCCACTAATAGTAATCTCAAGTAACTATAACTCCGGGCCAAAGGTAACTATAACTTGCACCCCTGCCGTGCACAGTTTTCTCAGCAATAAATTAATAGCAAATGTTGCAGTGATATTAGCAGCACATGGCAACCAGGTCAAGGACAAAACGTGTATCCAACTCTCCCTTGTGCAGCCAACCCTCCACCCCGAATAGCCTTCAGCCATGCATTGCAGGGGCTGGCCACAAGGCCAGGCAGCCAAACCCCTTTCAGGACAGGGTTGTTGGCCCTGCAGGGGTTTGGCTGTAGGTCCTGACCCAAGGCCATCCCACCCTCTGCAGGCAGCCAATCCCCTGTGCATGATGTGGGGTTGGCCACTGGGCCTAGCCTTTGAGCAGACAACCCTATGCCACGCACGACCTCCTGCAGCACTAAGATATAAAAAGTGAGGCTATTAGCTTTATCAAGAAGTGAGCATATCAATATATATTAAGCAGATTATCACCAATTCACACAATGCAATGTTTATTAATATTGATTACTAAAAATGTTTAACAATGTTTTATTAGAAACATGTATTTGACTTTCTTTTTACATAGCTTTTATTACATTTCGTGGGTATAAAAAAAAGAAACTAGTCAGATGTTTAAAAAAAAAAAAACATGTCTATGACTCCTTTTAATATTTGTAATCCCATAACAATGCAATCACAAAAACAACTGCAGAGGACCGTGTGTCTTTTTTTATACATCATCAAGCCACATAGAAGAAGCTATACAACCAGGCCCTAGATGGAGCTGCACGGTTTTGGTGACACAGAGCTTTGCACTGGTCATGAGCGAGACTGTTTTTTCTATTGCAGAGTATGCTCCACTTCAATGATAATTCTGCTGCATTGCCCCTGGATCATAGAGACCATTACAGGATGTTCAAAATTTGGCACATTGTGGAACGATTGTCTGCCAGGTTTTCAGAGATTTATACTCCTGGAACTAATGCAGCCACTGATGAGCCTTTGTTCCTTTACAATGGGTGGCTGCTGTTCAGGCACCGCGTACCAAGCAAAAGAGCTTGTTATGCCATCAAATTGTGCATGCTGTGTGAGAGGTCTATTGGTTATGTATGCAGCCTGTGAGTGTATATAAGGAGGGATTCCACTTTGAATCCTGTAGGTTGCTCTTCCATGCTAGGAGTCAAGGCAAAGATTGTATGGGTGATTGTCAAACTAATCCTTCATAAATGTTAAAACCCACCTATATACTGGATTACAACAAGTACAGGGCAGGGTGGAGAGGAATGACAAGGTACTTTAGCAATACAACAAAGCCATAAAACTCACACATGGTGTAAGAAACAGTTTACCCACCTGATCTGTTTGGCAATATCGAATGCATATGTTGTTTACCATCAGACCACCAAGGAAGACCAATGCCTTTCCTCGACTTTCAGTTGACCATCGCAGCAAACCCTAAAACCTTTTAGAAATTTTTGAAGTGCTCTTTAGAGTACTTCCCCAGCATATTTACCTTAGCTTGAAAGGTAGATATGTTCACTCCATTCAGGGAATATAGCTTCGAAGCATCCTTGGGCACCCTCCAACTGACACCAACAAATTGGAAGAAATTAGATTTAGCACAGCAAGTGTGCAATAGGTGCATGAAGGACATGTTGTCTTTTGTTTCAGGTAGCTGCCACGGAAGTGGTTTGTAAAGTTTCACTCAGCAAGTATATGGGATCAGTTGAACTTTGAAGGAGCCAGACAAACAGATAAAAAAAGCTTAGCCTAGGTATGCTTCATACGGATATCGAATACGTAGAAGGAAGATAGTCTAGGTAGTAGAGATGTACATGTAGTCACTTCATCTTCACCAAAGAACTCACCCCAATCGGCGCTGCACTCACTCTGATACTCAATTACTCCCTCACTCAACTAACCAAACACACATACATCCAGCACATCTAAGGGCTTTAAAGGCTCCAAATACACAGCTTTCTTCAAACTCCTGACAACCACACTCAGAGCCTTACACAACACTGGCCCAGCATACCTCAACTGCCTCAGTTTTCAGAAACCTTCCAGACACCTCTGCTCAGCAAGACTCTTACACATTCATACAAATGGAGCACCAGAACAGGCTGTTGTGCCTTCTACTACCTTGCTTCGATAACCTGGAATTACCTGCTCTTCCACATCTGCACCCCTTTAACATTCTTGCATTCTGCAAGAAGCTGAAGACTTGGCTCTTCAACTAGATGGATCCATAGATCAGCCTATTCTGCTCCATAGTCGGTGGCAGGATACCCTCCCTGCTGATAACGCTCTTTACGCATACACATAAGATTACACAGAACTCCGCACTCTCCACTACAAGTATGGGTCATATTTATAGCCTACATGCCATGTTCATTCTCCATCAGGATGTGGTAGATGTTCAGATGAAGGTGGGAGAGGTGTGGTCTAGAGGCCATAACGGCTGACTCAGGAGAGCTGGGATCACTGTTCGGGTGCCAGCAGCAGCTCAGCTCAACATCCTGTGACTCTGGGCAGTAGATCACTCAATCTCCCCGACGGCCCCAGCACCTTGAAACCTTAAGGGGGTGATATGTTAGTGCTTTACAAGTATGTATGTATCATTATCATTATTATAATTATATTGAGTTCGCCGTAAGACAAGTACATTGGAGTCTCAGAACTGCACATAACAGTGAACAGGACATACGCCATGTTATTACTGAGTACCCAGTATACCAAACACCAATATCCTTAGTAGTTTAGGAAGTGCTCTTTGGGGAACTTAGTATGGTCTTCCCCAGCATGTTTACCTTAGTTTCAAAGGTAAATATGCTCACTCATTTGGAGTAATCTAGGCATTCATGCATCCTCACACTACCCCCAACTCACATCCTCAAACTGGAAGGAGTTGGATTAAGCACAGAGTGCTGTAAACATGCATGAAAGACAAGTCTTCCTGAGCATCATTTGGCTCTCATTGGAGCCGTTCGTAAAGGTTCACTAGGCACACGTTCAGTAATGCTCAGAACATTGACAGAGGCAGATACCTGATATGTATCTGTGCAGGTTGTTTGAGGCATTAACCATCAACATGTCTGCCCATATCTGTGTAGAGGTTTGCTTGTGGTGTATTTGTATTCAAGTTGGTTGATGACTGTGTGAGAGGTGGTCTGATTGAGGATTCAGTCCTGTGGTGTATTTGTATTAATGTGATGGGCCCTTGAATGGCAGCTGTATGTTGATGTGAGTGCACTGATGTATTGAACTGGACCAGTGGCTAGCGGTATGAATGTCTTGTGCATGGAGTGTGAATGGAGTGTAAGTGGCCATAAAGTGGTTTTGAGTTTTGCACCTTGTTGTGGCTTTATGGCTGACCTTCAGTAGTATTGGTTTCAATATTCAAAAACTGTGATCATCATTTATTATTTGAAGCTAGCATTTCTGGAGGTGCCAAAACCAACCAGCATAAGTGGTGGTTTAACTTGAGAAGATTAAGAACAACCCTAAATTGTTTTTTATAACTAAACATCGAAGGTATCCAGGGGAGTGGCTTAGCTTGCATTGATCCTGCCGACCTTCCCATAATGCCTTGGAAAACGTCAAAATGAGTAAATTTGCTAAGATCACTCATTTATTTACATTTGTGTTGGAAATTTCTGTAATATATTGGGCTTCACAAATTGACAACCACTCAGCGGTCCCACATGTTTCCACAGAAAAATGGAACCTATTTTTGTAGGTGGCCCTAGCAGTAATGATTGGAAAGGGCAAAAAAGAGAGAATAGATACATCATGTGTTTCCTCTGAAAACTACCCAGTTTTCACAGTGAGGGTAGCTGTACATAATGGGGTTTCTCTGTGCTACCACCCAAAGAAACCTACCAAACCCACACATTTCTGACAACCAAGGGAGGCTAGGGGAGGTGTAGCTTGTGCAGATCTCATGAAGTTTTCTTACCCAGAATCGCTTGTAAACCTCACATCCAAACAAATAAAACTTCTCGCATTTTGTTGCGACAAAGTTCAGGAATCTTGCGAGCATCCACAAATGTCCTACTACCGAGTTCCCACATATCACCCAATAACATCAGTACCCCACTTCTGTGGATGGGCCAAGAAATTGCAACACAAACGGGACTAAAGAGCAGCATGGAGAGATCAGCAATAAAGGTAGCTGTTGTATTTGGGGCCGTGCTCAGACTGCCATACCTAGAAATCTGCCAACCACAGACATGATTTAAAACTAGACACCTAGGGAATTTTAGAGTTTTGTGCCTTGCATGGATCCCATGAGGTTTTCGTTCCCACAAAGTTCTGCAAGCCTCAAACTTTGCCTAAAATCATGCATTTTACTTACATTTCTGTGATGGAAACTTACGGAATCAGCAGGAATTCACAAAATGCCTACCACCTGCGATACCCCAATTATCCTGATGAAAACGCTGCCTCCTTGTGTGTCTAGACCTTGTGCCCGTGGCAGGAATGGATCAAACCAGGGTCAATGAAGGACTACCAAAAACGTGTATGTTTCCTAGGTTTTCATCGGTACCGGCTCAGCTAGGGCTGAAAATACACAGCTACACACATTGCAAAATAAGGGTCAGTTTTCAGTAGAAAAAAGTGATGTGTCCATGTTTCCCTTTGGGCCATTTCCTGTTGCGGGCACTGGGCCTACCTACACAAGTAAGGTACCTTTTTTATAATGAGACTTGGGAGAATGCTGGGTGTTTTTAGTCAAAGAATGAGGTTTGTACTGGCTTCTGGGTAAAACAAACGGGATTCCCCTGGTGTTTAGTTTTAAAAAAAAATTAAAAATGGATTTTAAGGTGCAGCTCAGTTGTTGGTTCTGGACACCTCAGGTTCATGGACAACCTATACACTTTGTATATCCCCTCAATCACAAGAATCCAGTGTTGCATGGCTAATCACTTATAAGGTCTCAAAAGAGAGACCTATTGGTTATGCCAATGCTTGTTTTTTTATTTCAACAGTTCATTTCTTTGGGAAAACCTAGAGGGATTGACTCAAATGACCCCTTGATGAATTCAGAATGATGTCTACTTTTCAGAAATCTATAGGATTCTGGGATCACACATGGGTTTCACACCGGTTTCCACTACAAACTGGAAGTAGATTGAAAGCACTAAAAATAGGAAAAATGGGCTACCTCTTTGAAAAATGCCAAAACTGTGGTAAAGAACTATTTATTTTTACTCCGGTCTGCATGTTACTGAAAGCTGGGAAGACAGTGACTTTAACATAGGAAACCTTGCATTGATGCCATTTTTAGGAAAACAACTAGACACTTTTTGAAACATCTTTTTTCCTTTTTTTCCCTAAAAATCCACAAAATGTAACTATATTTTGGCTTTTTTCTCGGTCCCCACCAGGGGAGTCCACAAACCCTGGGAACCTCCGAAATCGCCCCCAGGATGCTGGGGGAAAAAAAAGGACACAAATGTGGCGTAGATACCGTATGTGGAAAAAAGTCACTGAGGCCTAAGTGCAAACAACTACAAATAAGCAAACATAAATAAAAGGCTTAACACTGCAGTGAAAAAGCCTCAGCACTTAAGGGCATTTAATGTTTTACATTTTTTGGTCTATATTAAAAAATATATAATTTAGTAGTGGGAATAGTAAATCTGACCCTCCAAAGTTTAACACCTTACTTACTTCGGCTTAAATTGCAGTGGGAATAGTGAGTCTGACACTTTCCCTACTGTTGTTCATGTTAGACTGGGAGCAGTGAAATTGACCTCTCCTAGCATAATATTTTTTAATTGTATTTTTATAAAGTTATTTTCATTTTAAATGTTAATTCAATGTAAAATATTTATTATTTCTTTTTGTTAATTTATTTTTTATGGTTATTGCATATACTTTTTTATTAACATCTTGTAATCAATATTATTATATTAGTCTTTTTAATATTTATGTTTACATTTTTTAAATGTTTATTATTTTTGCTATTATTTAAAGTAGATTTTTCTTTCATGTTTGTCCATTAGATTTTTTCAAAACATATGTCTATGTTATAAGTACGTTTTTAAATGTAAAATTGTTACACATTTTAAAGTTAATACAGTGTATAACCTTCAAAATGCGATATACCTACCAATTTATAGCCAATATGGTGGTCTTCCCAATTTTGTAAATATCTTTGACATTCCATCCAAAATATATAAAGTTTATATTTGTTCTTATTTATTTGGTGAGATTTTTGTCACCGAAATTTCATCAGCTAACTCCTAACACATTGCTCAATACAGACACTACTAGATGTCACCTCACCCAAATACTGTATCTACCAATATGTCAATACTTCTCTGGATTAACCACAAATCTTCCACACCATGGTGTGCCCGTTTCACTCAACTAGACCTTATGGTTTCTGCTGGTGGATTTTTACTGCCCTAGGGGCTAGGATTCTATCAATCTTGTGCTGATACCACATGGTGTTTCCTGGTAGCTTTGCACGGTGGACAGGGGCCTGGTTGACTCCATATTGTACCTCATGGTGGCTTAGCACTACCTCTATGGGCTGGAGTTCTGTCACTTCTGAGATTACTGTATATAGTATTTCATTGGCACAAAGCAGATATATGCTTGCATTTCTACTCGGTTGACCGCACTCATGATCACTACACAACCACATGCACAATCGACTAGATGACTGCTTGCATAACAGCCTGGATGACCTCTTAAAGCCATATGGTATGAAAGACTGCATGACCGTTCGTGACAGCTTTGTATTCTTCTACATGCAAAATTGTTTGGAAACGATGGAAGAAATGATAAACCGCATCACACATCATAATAATTTGCAATACAAATGTCTTGAAGGGTGTCTCTAAGGTTGTAAGCATGTTACAGAGTAATGTGCTGCTTATTTGCAAAGTGCTTCACCATCTTAACAGGGGTATTAAGTAATATATAAATTCTAATATAGAATAAATGCAAAAAAAGTACAACACTGAGTCCAAGTTCCCACTGGTGAGAATCATTCCATCCAACCCAAAATACACAATTGCTTTAATTTGCATGAGGTGCATTCTGCAAAATGCATAACACGGCATGAAAGCTGTATGAAAACTCTAACCCTTATGAAAGACAGAAGCCCTGATTACAAGTTTGGCAGTCTTCGTGCAGGATCGCCACTGCGGCGATTCTAGGAAGACCGCCAAGCCGATGTTGAACCCACCCATCTCATTTCGAGTTGAATCCAGGGCTGGCGGTGCAGCGGTGTCACGTCCGCAGGTATGTTTGACTCATAGGTGAGCCAAAACAGCATACTGTTGCTGAAACAGCGCCTACAGCATGTCCGTGCATGGTGTGGAATGCATTGTGTTGTGCATCATATGCCCCCCCCCCCCACACACACACTCATGGGCCGATTTGCCCGGATGCACTGTTGGGGGCCACTTTCCATTCCTTTCCGCCAAGTATTTCATGGCGGGGTCCCTGCCATAAAATGCTTGGTGGAAAGGTAGGTCGGAATCTGCACAGAGGTGCCGGCATCTGCAGTGGTATCCCACCGCTGGCGGCAGTTTTGTGGTGGCTCCACCACCACAGCCATAATACAGCAGTCGGACCACCAGAGTGGTGGCTGTCAGACAGCCACCACTAGTACGGTGGTCCCAGGACCACCATACTCTTAATTAGGCCCTTAATCACAAACACTAGGCTCTCACAGAGTAGTATCCTTCCCTCTGCAGAGCGCTTCAGTTCTCAATAAGGTAGTAAGTACATTATAAATGATCAAACGATACCTTTAGCACACTACCTCCATTACCAATAAGCCCTAAAAGGAACTCTTGCACTTGAGATGGATTCTCTGAAACCAAACTGTAACGAGAGCACATTCGAAAAGCACCAAAAACCAAACTTTCAAGCATCAACCAATGGTTTTGAGAGTTAGTTTAAGTGTGTATAGGCTCAGACTGCAGACCAGGGTAGGCTGTCATGTAAAGCAGTTTTCACTATAAAAAAGAAAACTTGAAATACCATAGCACTGGGTCTTAAATTGAAAACAAGGACGAGTCTACATTTTGGCAAGTTTCTTATTTTAGCACAAGTTTGTTTTCTATTGTTAAAGTTCAAACGTAATCAAATACTGGCTTACAGCTACTTCGACAAATTTCACATGATATAAACCTATAAATATATTAAAGAGCGGTATCTGCTACAAGAGCACTACACTAGACGAAACTATTCATGATCCTACTTAGGGAGTGGCATGCCTCGGAACTCTGTGTCTGAGACCAAATCTCAAGTATCTGAATTTAGCCTCAGGTGAGGAGGTATTTTCCCCTGAATCGTTCTGGAAAACCCTGTCAATTCAGCAGATTTGTATTTTGGCAGAAGATTTTGCGTTTTATCTATTTATTTTTATTTACAAGGTTTTATAGAGCACGAACAAGATCCTTGCGGATAACAGAGCGCTTTACAATGATAAAGCTGATTATACACAATGAATAACAGGACACATTATAAATGCAGTAATTTAGGACAAAGAACAAGTATGGGATAAATATAAGAATGCACACGAAAAGTTGTAGTGTACCGAAGCATGGGATCATAGTACAAAAATACAGAAGTCGTCGAGGAACAAAACAGGTGCTTCTCAGTTGGAAAAGGTTCAGGGTAGAGTGGTCAAGTAAATTTTGCCATGAGAATCGCTTTTCCTTCCTTTTTGAAAGATACGGTAGAAGAATTCAGTCTGGTTTCAGGGGGAAGAGTATTCCAAATCCTAGGCGCCATCTTAGAGAAGGATTTTTTATATGTTTATTTTTTATTGAACTTTGACGTTTCAGTAGTAAGTTATCTGCACCCCTAGAGGCCCTTGAGCCCCCAGAGATTGTCAATTTCTGTGCGAGGTAAATGGGCACCTTGTGGTGTAAGGCCTTATGCGTCATGCAAGCTATTTTTTGAATCAATCATTTTTATTGTGCAGCACAACAATTAAGAACACAGCTCAGCTGCCTACATCCGCTGGCCGGCAGAGCGCAGTCCAGAAGCAATAGACACAGCGTTCGGGCCTACACCCCGGAGGGCAACCCCACGAGGGAAGATGTTATGCTATAATAAGTAGCCAATTCAAGTACAAAGCTACCGCTTTTGAGCACAAAAAAAGGAACAAAGAGAAAAGTAACCCCCCCTTCCCCCCCACCACCCAAACCACCCCCCACTGCCCACCTCCCACTTCCGCATCAGTCTCTCCTTCCTCTTCATACTCTCTACCACCCCTAGGCCCCTCCTCAGTGCCGCTAAAACCTCCCTTAGCAGGTCCCCAAGGCTCCAGCGGAATAAGTTGAAGGATTTGTAAGTACTTTGGGCAGGTGACCTCCCTCAAGTCCCTAGATAGAAGATGCCACAGTCTTCGAATCCAGTCCCTCGGGTCAGGTGTGTCTGGGAAACCCCATCGGGCAAGAATGACCAGGCATGCTGCAAACAAGGCTAGGGCAATTTGTCTACCCCTCAGCAAGCGCAAAGGAAACTCTTTGACATGTGGAAGCCCTAAAAGTGCATGCTCAGAGCGCGAGGGAATGTGATCTGAAAAGCGTTGTCTAAATCATCAAGGATCATCTTCCAATATCGCTCTAGCTTCGGACAGTGCCACAGAAGATGCGTCAAAGTGCCAGGGGAGCCAAACCCCCTCCAACAGAGGCCCAAGTTCGTCCCCTTCCGAAGCTTCAATACCAACTGAGGTATAATACCAATAAGCAACCACCTTGTAGGCGGACTCCATGCCTGCTACGTTGGCAGTGGTGTGGTGAGCACGATAGAAGACCTGCTCCCATTCCTTACGTGACAGCAGGCGCCCCAGCTCTGTCTCCCAGCGAACCTGCGCTTTCGTACGTGGACCTTTGGGACGGGACCTAATCATTGCATACAGGTCAGATATAAGCATGCGATCATCCTTCTTGCAAACTATCCATTTTTCAAAAGCCGTCTTAGGACGGGACATAGAGGCAACGTGAAAAGGCTAAGTAACCCAATGCGCCACTTCCGAATAAGTACTCCGAGAGAGAGAAGTATTCCCTACAAAGCCAGGGGAACGCGATTAGGCCATCAAGGTCAAAGAGGGAGCCCACTGTTACAACCCTCTTGGCTCCAGCGCTGGAAGGTCAGGGACGCACATCCCGGGGGGGAAATCCGGGTTATCCACAATGGGCGTCATAGGGGATAGGAAAGTAGTCCAACCCTTGCGCCGTGTCAATTGATCCCAAGCCTTCAGTGTCGGTGAGGTCACCGGGGAGGAGTGAAGACCCCAAACCCTGTGCTTACGGGGAAGCCACAATTTGCGCCAAATAATACACCCAGCTATCGTTTGATCCAGGAAATTCCAATGCTTACTGGACCAATGTCTATTGTCTCGAGGACAAACCTCAAGCATGCCGCCTGAAAATATGCCTTCAGCAAGAAAAACCCAACTCACTGCTGGACTTAGGAGCCGAGACGAGTGATAAGGCATGCAGTGGCCTCTGATTGCTCCATAGAAACTTATTAATGAGCCGCTGCAGCTTCCGGAGGGCACCCGGTGGAGGGGTCAATGGGAGCATCTGATAAAGATACAGGGTACGGGGGAAGCACTGTCATTTTAATTGCCACCAGCCTACAATACCAGGACAAACTAAGACTGGCCCAATCTGACAGTGATTTGGCCGTCTGATCCACCACCAGCTTGTAATTAAGAGACAACGTTTTTACTATAGATGGGGTAAGACTGATTCCCAGGTACATAATATCGGAATGTATCCACTGATAAGCAAAGTCCTGTTGTAGATCCTGCACCTCAGTGGCAGGGACGGATACATTAAGGATCCGCTACCTTGCCAAATTTAAGCTCTGCTGACAGGTGCCGCAATGAGGAGTGGGTCTGCTAATTTTGTGCGTGTTTGCGCCAAACCGGATCCCCGCAATACCCCCGTTGGACCTTACCCGCTGAGCAAAAGGCTCCATATAGAGCGCAAAAAGCAACGAGGACAAAGGGGCACCCCTGCCTTGTCCCTCTGGTAATAGGTAAGAGGGCAGATCGGCACCCATTCACCCGCACCGCCACTTTCGGAGCCGCATAAAGGCAGCCGACTCACCGCACAAAGTTATCCCCTAGACCAAATGCCTTTAATACCGCAAACAGATACTTCCAGTCTACGTGGTCAAAGGCCTTCTCCGTGTCTATAGATAAGAAGAAGGCCTGTGCACGGGAACGGTGAACCATATCCGTGCAGTGTAGGAGCCTTTTGGTGTTATCCCCCACTTGCCGCGTTGGAATAAAGCCCGCCTGGTCAGGGTCTATTACACCGTCCATCAACGGGCTAAGTCGTGCCGCCAGGATACTGGCGAAGAGCTTAGCATCAATGTTGAAGAGCGACATCGGGCGATACGATCCACATTCCGTAGGATCCTTCCCGGGCTTGGGGATGACTGTAATGGCCGCCTCCGACATGGAAGGGGTCATCTCCCCCTCCTCCAAAAAGGAGTTGAAAAGGTGCGTTAAAAAGGGAGCCAGCTCCACGCAATAGGTTTTATAAAAAAAGATTGCTGAGAAGCCACTCGGCCCCGGGGATTTGGACAGTTTCAGGCGTGCGATCGCGGATTTGACCTCCTCAATATGTATTGCGCCATCCAGAGCATCCGCCGATGCCCTAATAAGAGGTGTAACAGTGCAGGATGCCAAATAAGCTGCCACCCGCTCAGAGTCCGATGCCTTCCCCTGGTATAAGGTCTGATAGAACTACGAAAAGGGGGTCAGTGGTGGGGCGTGGCTTGGCCGCCGATCGGGATGGCTGTGTGAGCGTGCAGCTCCGCGCCGAGTCCCGCAATAATCCTGTAAATCCTGCCTTTGGTGCCCCTGAAGGTACGATTTTGCTGCACGAGGTGTTGCCGGACAGGAGGGGAGAGTCTGGCCGCCAGCGGGACCTCGGGAGCAGCGTGCTGATCGGACCTCGGAGGAGCCGTGAGGGAGGCAAAGAGAAAATGGCGGCGCTCGGAGCTCGGAAGATCTAAGAGCCGAACACCCGGATGGAGCGGGCGTCGGAGGCTGATTAGCGGAGAGAGCGGAGCGGGGACCAGAGGCAGGGGCCGTCAGAGCCGGATCGGAGCGGCGGAGCGGCAGAGACATTGAATACCCACTGACTGGTGAGAGCAGTGCCCCTCCCCTCCCGCTTCCCGACAAGAGGGCCTGGTGGACGGCAGACGGCTCCTGTGCGGAGGCGCTGACGGCCGGCGGTGCCCGCTCACCTGAGGAGCCGGTTGAGCTTTGTTAGAGGGGGCCGCGATAGGGGAGGGGCTCGGTCGCCCGGTTGAGAAGCGCCGGGGGAAGGCGGCTAACTGCATGGCGGCAGCGAGAACGGACCCAGACCTGAGCCCCTCCAGCCCCTGCATACCCCTGTGAGCGACTGGAGCTGGCGAGATCGTTCTGAGTGCCTCGAGACCAGCGGCCGGGGCCGCCCGCCTGGGGACCACGAGGCGCGGTAATTGGGGGACCGTGAACAGAGTGCCGGGAAGGCTGGTTTAAAGACTGTGATGTGCCGGGTTTGGACGGCGGGTGCGATCAGCCCTGGACAACGCCCGCCTGCCCATTTGAAGGTGTGCTGTGGGCTTGCTGCCCTGGACCTCGCGGCTCCTGGGGACGCTATGGGAGTGCTGCTGGCCCCGTGCAACGAACGGCCACAGATCAGTGGTAGAAGGCTGTGAACAGGAGGGTGCTGTGAGGGCAGAGTGGACCCGTGATTGGGATTACTGACCCTGGTGTACTTTGCCGCGGGGAGGTGCATGGGACCGAAGGGCCGGTAGGGTGAGCACGGTGTACTGGGGTGGCCCGTAGTAGCGGCCCGAGTGGCACACATTTCGCAGTCAAGATGGCCGCTCTGGGTGATGACATAAATGCGCCACATGGGCGGGAAGGCGCGATTGCTTTGGCCCAAGATGGCGGTGCTCAACCCCCCTTGGAGGCCACGCTGCAGGAACAGAGGCAGAACCAGCGCCTTGACATCATCCTGGAGGCGATCACCGCGACAAAGGAAGCGCTGCATCAGGACATTGCGCAGGTCGCGAAGGGGCTGGGCCTACTGAGGGCGGACCACGCCAAGCTCTCTGATAGAGTAAAAACGAATGAACAACTGCTTCAAGACCTGAAACCAGCGGTGGTGACCGCAGAACATAAACTGACGGATATCTTCGGCCATCTGGCGATTCTGGAACGACGAGCGGAGGATGCGGAAAGTCGTAACCGGAGGAATAACGTGAGGGTAGTGGGCCTTCCAGAAAAAATTGAGAAAGGGGACGCTGTGTCCTATATGGAGAGCAGGTTCAAGACGGTTGTAGCGCTGGAAGGCTTGTCTCCCTTCTTCTCCCTGGAAAGAGCGCATAGGGTCCCTGCCAAACTGCCCCTGGAGGGCCGACCGCCTCGGCCGATGGTGGTCAAATTGCTGCACATAAGGACCATGATTTGTTGATACAGAGGCACGATCCCAGGGCCCCTTCCAGGTGGAAAACAACAAAGTCACGGTCTTCCCGGATTACACGTAGGACGTTCAGAAAAGCAGAGCTTCCTTCTTATCAGTGAAAAAGGAACAGAGAGGAGGGGATCCAATACTCCTTGCTCTTTCCTGCCAAACTGAGAGTGATCCTTGATGACAGGACCCACTTTTTTCAGACTCCTGACGAGGCATGGTCGTGGCTTGAACTGTATCGTGCAGGGACGGATCGGGGGCACAAAAGTGGAAGGGAACGGCAGAAACCAGTCAGGATCAGAAAATCACAGCGCATCCGCTCCCGGAATAAGCTCAAAAGAGCCAAGCGCGACGCTCAAATGCCGGCTGATCAGAGGGGAGCGCTGGCTGCAACGGCAACCATCACAGGATCGCAGCAGGAGAAAACATCTGGAGGATCGGAATCGGAGGAGGAGGGAGAGAAGTCCGGAGGCGACGATTCGGACACAGGAAATGCGAGGGGGCCGGCGGTCACACCACAAACTGCTGATGGCTTGTTTAATGAGTAAGGCATGAGAACATTGAACAATTCCGAGGTACCTGTTGGTACAGACTCTCCAGGTCTTTAGCGGACTACCAGGTATGGGGCGGCACAAGCAGTATGGGACTGTGGGCGCGGGGCGGGAGCTCTGCCTACCCTGTATCGGCGCTCCATCGACCTCTTGAGGCCCTTAAGGCCTTCTGTGGTGACGACCACAGGTTAGACTAATGGGTGAGGTGTTGAAGGTTTGGAACGGGGCTGAAGCTGGGTTATTAGGTCCTGTCCTGGGGAGAGGGGTTTGGGAAGTTATGGGGAATGTTTTGCGGGGGGTCTACAATTGCTGCAATGCGGGGGTCATTTGGTGGATAGTGCCACTGTGCAGAAAAGTACTTCATGGGGACGTTACCTAATTTGAAATGTGTTACATGGAATGTCCGAGGTATTCGTATGATGGTGAAACGTCATAAGGTGCATGCCTATCTGGTGAGGAGGGGCGTACAGATTGCAATGCTTCAGGAAAATCACTTGACCAAGAAGGAGTGCGGGGCTTTACAGTAGAGGTGGAGGGGTCAGGTATTTGGCACGACATACTCAGCATTTGCCAGAGGGGTGCTAATTTGGATACGAGCGGGTATGCCATTCCAGGCAACGAGTCAGCGGGTGGATCCTGAGGGTAGATATGTAGCGGTTGAGGGGCGACTCTATGGCAGGGAGGTGGTCCTGTGTAATATATATGCCCCCAACTCCGAACAGGCCCATTTTTTTGAGGGCTTAACGCGCTCGCTGGCCTACTTCTTGGCGGGCCCTATCTTACTGGTGGGAGATTTCAATTCAATTTCTGATGTGCAGCTGGATAGGTCACACCTGCCGCTGGTAGATTCCCCTGTGCGCAGGCTAGCGACTCACATGAAGGAATGGCAGGAGAGGTGGGGATTGGTGGATGTATGGAGGGAACAGCATCCTGAGGTCAGGGATTACTCCTACTTTTCCACACTTCACGACTTACATGTCAGACTAGACTCGGTGTTGTGTAGTGGCCCCTTGGCGACTGTGGTGACCCATTCTGAATATTTGACTAGGACCATTTCGGATCATAACCCCTTGCTGATCTCAATGCAGTGGCAACAGGCAAGATCGGCGGTCCCATCATGGCGAATGCGGCCGGTTACACTGGAGGATCTGGTGTTTAGCGACATGGTCCGACAGGGCATTGACTGCTACTTTGAGGAAAAAGGAGGCTCAGCCATGACTAGGTCTATAGAGTGGGATGCGATGAAAGTAGTGGTGAGAGGGGTATGCATGGGTAGGTTTTCGAATGCAAGAATGACAGTTTTGAATGACCTTGCGAAAGCGGAAGAGGAGTTGAGGGGGTTGGAGCAGCGAAGGCCCGAGCGGCCGGAGTTACAGGAGCAACTGATGCAGGCTAAAGAAGTGGTGGCGACAGACGGAACGGCTGCGGAGCTATGATTATAAGTTGTATGTTGTTAAGGTGCATGAGGAGCGGGATGAAGTGGGCACGCTCCTTGCCAAGCTATCTGATCCAGAGCCTAGGGTGTGCCCGGTCATGAGTATTAAACGAGAGGATGGGGAAGTAGTCTACGCTCAATCAGCGGTCCTGGCGCGCTTTCAGTCCTATTACATGGGACTGTATGAATGCCACCTAGAGGCAGAGATCTCGGAGATAGGTGAATACCTGGATCCGATCCCACTACCAGTGATGGATAGTGAAGAGGCGAAAGACCTGGGGGGCCCCATCACATTAGCAGAGATAAGGGGGGCAATTAAACACATGGCACGGAACAAAACCCCAGGGGTGAACGGGTTACCGATAGAATTCTACGCCAAATTTATGGATACACTGGCGCCCAGACTACTGATGGTGTACACGGAAGCAAAACAGGTGGGGTGCTTACCTGAATCCATGAGGGGGGCACTAGTGGTGCCGCTGCTGAAGCCGGGCAGAGATGCGTTGGATGTGACTTCTTACCGTCCATTGTCCATGTTAACGGTGGACTATAAGATCCTGAGTCGCATCCTGGCTACCAGGTTACTGTCACACATGACCACCCTGGTGCATAGGGATCAAGCGGGATTTATACCGACTAGGAGCACTTCGTTGAACATACGTCGTCTGATCAGAGTCATAGATGGCGCTGAAACATCGGCTCTTGATCCCGTGGTATTGGCAGTTGATATTGAAAAGGCCTTCGATAGCCTCAAATGGGAATACCTGGATGGGGTGCTGTTGAAGTTTGGGGTCGGGGAGGGCTTGCGGAGATGGACAAGGGTGCTTTATTCGTCGGCAAAGGCGCGAGTACGACTAGGTCCTATTGTATCTTCGGCTTATCCGGTTTGTAGAGGAACGAGACAAGGCTGTTCACTGTCCCCTCTGCTGTTTGCTCTGGCGATGGAGCCGTTGGCGGCACAGGCTCAATCAGGCGCCGTGTATAACGGGATAGCACAGGGGCCGGTGTCGCATTATATATCACTTTACGCTGATGATCTGTTACTGTATCTAGCGGATCCTGGGCGGTCACTAGAGGGAGCTGTGGACATGCTGGGCAGATTCGGGCGGCTGTCAGGCCTTAGGGTGAATTGGACTAAGACCTGTGTATTCCCATTGCGGAAGAGGATGCTCTGTCCACAGCTGACGAGAGAGGTGGTGTGGGAGCCCTCCTGCTTCACCTACTTAGGGGTGCGCATCTATCATGAGGCCGTGGACCTCTTGGAGGGGAACGTGGGGCGTTGTATTCGTGCGCTGAAGGGTTGTATGGATTTCTGGGCCTCCCTCCCGCTGTCTGTGTTGGGTCGAGTGGCATTGCTGAAGATGGTGGCACTCCCGTGACTACTCTATTATTTCCGAACGCTACCGGTATGGATCCCGCAGGGGATCTTTAAAGAACTAAAGACGTTGGTGACCGGCTTCCTCTGGGGCCACGGACGGCGCAGGGTGGCACTGGATACTCTGACCAGACTTAAGTCCGAAGGGGGGATGGCCATTCCCGACTTTGAATTATATTATCTGGCGGCACAACTCCAGGTATTGACACAAAATGTGGCCAGAGAATTCAGGGGTCCTGAACATGAACGGGGAATTGGCATCCAGAGGTATGTTTTGTCATATATCATAATGCAACAGAAACTGGACATGAGGGAGCTCAGGATAGAGGAAAGGACGCTTAAATTGTGTTGGAATAGTAGCTTAAAAAGGGCAAAAAGAGACCGGCCGTATGCACCGGAGATACCGCTGGGAATGCTGACCGCGCTGCCTCATGGGGGCAATTGGTCCCAACTATTGGCGTGGGAAGAGCTGGGCCTGCAGGTGGTGGGGGATCTATATCGATGGGACGTTAGCCCCGTATCAGACGCTACAAGTGCAATTTGGCTTGCCGGACGGAACTTTCATACTGCACGCGGCGGTGGTGGCAGCGATGCAGCGACATTGGAGAGGAGGGTTAGCAGAGCCGGAGGTGACCATGGCATGCCAATATGTGGTGATGACAGCGGGCACCGTCAAAGCAGTGACTTGCCTCCATAATAGAATGCTGAACGAGGGACTGGAGCCCCTGCTGGCGCTAAAGTCGCGATGGGAGGCCAGCATAGGTAAGCCCATACCGGACACTATCTGGAACCAGGTGTTGCACCGGACGTGGAAGGGAACGAGGAACGCACGATTTCAACAGGTGCATTTTTTTATTGTCCATAGGGCATACCTGACCCCAGAGAGGTTAAAACGGCATTTCCAGGTGCTCGATGCCATGTGCCCGAGATGCTTGACGCCAGAGTTGGACCTGGATCATCTATTGTGGGGGTGCCCGAAGTTGGGGGCGTACTGGCCGGAAGTAGGGGAACTCCTGAATGCTGTAACAGATAGGGAGGTAGACTTTGACATGGCGGCATGCCTGCTCCTCTGGTTCCCTCATACCAAGAAGACAAAAATAACGAGTAAATTTATTGATCTGGGACTTATGCTGGCACAACGAGAGATAACTTGGCATTGGAAGTCTAAAGAAGGCCCGTCAGTGAGGAGATGGATGAATGAGCTGTTGAAATGGTCGGGCTGCGAGAGTGTGATCAGGATGCGACAGGCCACTAGGACTGGCAATGAGAAATGCCTGGAGCTGGCGAGGGCCTAGGAGATGGTGGTACAAGCGCTGCGTGACTATAGGATGGACGATGAAGAGGGAGAATAGAGATAAGACAGAGTTCCATGTAGGTCGAATGATTGAGTGTGAATCCTGATGGGTGACGTGCCTCGGCGCTAGGACGGACTATGGGTGCCCGCATTAGCAGCAGTTGAGGGGGGGGGGGGGGGGGGGGTGTTCTAATGAATGGTAGTTAAGCACCGCGATAAAGTTTAGAAGAACCGGATGGGCCCGGAATGATGTGGACAAGAACTGTTGGGAACAACCCAGGGAGCACTCTGCGGCTCGATGGTGCAAGGGGGGGCGGGCTTTTGGGGGGTAAAAGCAGATACTACACGGTACAACTGACCTGACGCCCGAGTAGGGCACACACTGAGGCATCTTCCGGGGACCGGAACTTTGGCGCGCCGACCAGCCTCCGGGATGTGGGCTGAATGGCTGTGTAGTGTATTTATGTTACTTTAATCTTCGTGATGCCATAAGTGTAATGGTTGGTCTATTTTGAGGTCGTGTTTCTAATTCTGCAATAAAAATATATTTAAAAAAAAATAAAATAAGGGGTCAGTGGTATGCTCCACTGCTTGAGAGTCCCTAATGGATTGGATGGCAGATTGCTGCGTTCATGCTCTCAACCTTTGCGCTGACATCTGGCCCCCCTTGTCCCCGTTAAGTTAGAATGCGTGCCACAAGCGCAGAAGGGCATGCTCCGCTCTATCTAGATCAAGGTGCTTCAGCATGCATCTCTTCGTCTCCAATTCCCTCCATAAGCGTGCAGCCCCCGTCCTCTTATGTGTCGCTTCCAGGTCACCCACCTCCTTCTCTAACTCCGCGTGCTTCTCCCTACACACCCTTGCATATGTCGCAGACAGCGCAATAAACTTCCCCTTTACCACCAGCTTGAGGGCTTCCCACACCGAAGCCTGGGACACGTCTTCCTGATCATTGTAAGCAAAATACTGGGTGATAGCATCCCTGATTCGAGTGACTGCAGACTCCGAATGAAGGAGAGAATCTTGGAGAAGCCAGCCAGACTACAGCGGGCGCTGACCACGACAGGTAAGCAGGACTGAAATAAGCGCATGGTCCGAGAGGGAGCGCGGGTTGATAGTAGCTGCTAACAGATGGGACAAAATAGAGGACGTAGCCAAGTAATGGTCTAAACGCGCATACGTTTTATGGGCAGAGGAATAATAAGTGTCGTTCCGATCAAGGGGATGCTGGATCCGCCACACATCATGTAGCCCACCTTCTAGCTACCATTGCCTCCCCCCTGCGACTGGGCCCCCGCCTGATGTGACCTCAACTAAGATCTATCCAGCCCTGCGTCCATTACTATATTCAGATCCCCCCCACCAGCACAAACGCGTCTGGGGAAGCTAGCACCTCAGAGAGTGCTGCCTTCAGGAAGTTCTCTTGGCGTTCGTTTGGCACATACAGTGACCCAACTGTCAAGTTTGTGTCCCCCCACCGCACCCGGAGAGCCACAAACTGCCCTCTGATGTCAACCACTTGGGATAGGATCTTGCAATGCGCCCGCGAACTAAAGAGAATAGCTACACCATGTTTCTTCGCTGGACCGCAGACCAAATTTGCACAGGGAACCACTTGTCCTTCATCCTCCTAGTATCCTTAGAAAGGAGATAAGTCTCCTGCAACAAGCATATATCACTGATAGGGTTATTTAGGCCTCTAACATTCAGGCTTACGATTTTCAGCTCCAAAAATGGAGAGAAATGCCAGTGAAATATCAGAGGCCAGGAGCGTTGAAGGGAGCGCAGGAAGCGAGCAGCAGGCCCGACCTACACCTAACTACCCTGAGAACTGATGCGGAGCCCCAAATACAAACCCAGTCCCAAAACCAACCCCCAAAACCACCACAAAAATACTGAACCACAGAAACAAAGAAAAATGTCAAATGACAGAGGAATCAATCTGTGGGGAATATGTGGCGCCATCCCAGAACCTCACCCTGCCCTGATACAGGACACCTCCACTCCACAAGGACGAAAAGAAGTGCAGAAGGCTCAGTCTCACCCCCCCCCCCCCCATCTCCCACACCACAGAAGAACCCATCCTGTGCCGGGCAAGGAATCCTCAAGGGACACTCATTGTCGGTCACCAGCGCCACCGAGGAGACAGCTGCCCCCCTCTCTGAAAGGCTCGCAGATAGGTCAGGCTTCATCGGCGTAGGCGATCTTCCAACTCTCTACCACTCAGAGGAGCGTCTGCGCTGCCGAGGTCACCCTGTTGCTTCGGCGTGGGCCGCAGACCTCTGCAATCCTAGCACCTCGTAAGCTGCCTCCAGCTAGCAGATCTGTAGAAGCTTGCCCTTAAACTTAAAGATGATGCGAAACAGATGCCCCCACGAGTAGGGGATGCCCTGTTCCCGCAGATGGGCCGTAATAGGCCGGAAGCTCCGGCGCTTGACAAGAGTGGAGGTTGCCAGGTCCTGAAAGAGAGCGGGTTGATGCCCACTAAACTGCATGGATTGAGATCTTGCGCTCTACGGAGAATCCGTTCATTGGTCTGAAAGTCATATACATACACCAGGATGTCCGGTGGGGGAGCTTTAGTACCTCTCGGCAGGCCAACACGATATACATGATCCAGTTGAATGCCCAGCTCATCCCCCTCATCAAGGAATTGTCGGAACAACGCCTCCACATACTCCCGCAAACTGTCCCCTTCCCTATTCCACAGGACCGCATGAATTCCAATAGCTTCTCCAGAAGCAGTTTTCCAAGACCTCGGTGTGTGCCTGCAGGTCCAGATTTGGATCCGTAAGGTGGAGAATGCCCTGCTGAAGCGGATTAACTTCATTGGCAGTGCCCAGATAATATTCCTCCAGGGTCGCCACCCGCTCCCCAATAGCGTCTACATCTCGCCGCATCTTCGGCACGTCAGAGGAGAGTTGGGAACGGAGTTTTAAGATGTCCTCCTTAATGGTCCCAAAGAGCTCCAGCATAAAGGCCTTAATCGCTGGCGCGTCCACATCCACAGGCTGCGAGGATTGGCCATCTGACTGCGAGGCAGTCCGACGGCCGCTTTCTGTAGCACGTCTTTCAGGGGCTTATCCTTCTTACTCCTGGTGGCTGACATCTTGGCGCCGCAGAGAGCCCAGTAGGGCGCAAACAGGGCCCAGCAGCACTCCTCGCCAGGCGGCCCAGGCCCGGGCCACAGCTGGAAGACACCGCCTGCCGACACACAGGTCGAAGGCGCTCCCTCCTCCATCTAAAGACCGCCGCGTCTCAGCAGTGGCGCTGCACAACAGCCCTTGGGCTTTCCAGCACCACTAATCACACCAGGCCGCCCTGGCGCAAGGGCCAGCGTAGACCGCCGTCTGGGCACGTCTCTTCTGTTCATGAGGCAACGCCACCTCCTAGTCCAGGGCACCCACCGACAGCACCCCACAGTAGATCAGCAAGCAGGGTGGTGGAGCTCTCCACACAAGGTCCCATGCCGGTTCTAGGCCCCAGGTGCCCCACAGAGGCTATAACTCAGTTGTCCTCCAGGCCCCATGACCACTCCTCCTCACTGTCCCCGGACCTCCTTACGGGCACTTCCAGAGATGTTTTATTGTTGTCCCCCCTCCGCTGTACCCAAAGCTCCAGTGGGGCACTGCTGGAAACCCCCGAGCTCCGTGGGCTCCCTGGCAGACGGGGGGGGGGGGGGAAGGCGAAAGTAGAAAAGCACTGCCCGCCGATATAAAGGCCGATATGAGGTCCCACACCAGCCCCGAGAGCACTGTGCCTAGAACAGATTTCACAAGTTCACCCCCTGGCCCCAGGGAGCACTCCAGCTGGTAGGAGAGAAGGGCCTCCCGCCATGCCGCCCGCCGATGCCCGGGCCGATACTAAGTGCTGCTGGACTCCCAGGTCATCAGGCCCCAGCCAGCCAGCAAAGTCCACTGCATCCCCGCCCAGAGAGCAGCCGGGATCTTGGGGGGGGGGGTGGTGGGGAGGCCGCATGCGTCACCAGAGTCAGGCCCCAACGCTAGCTGCACCCAGGTGGGCGCCGCACTGTCCGCCGGCTTGCAGACCGAGTCCTGGGCCTCCAGGCAGCCGCCCCTCCACCCCTCACCTCTCACCGATGCGGGCCGTCAAGATCAGCCAACCTCCATCCGGGTCGCCACGGCATGGGAGCACACGCCCGCCCAGCGGGGGTCTCAACCGCCGCCGACTCAGCGGGAGTCCGAGCGGCCTCGAGCACACCAGCTTCTCCCGGACAGGCCTCAGCGCTGCACGGTGACCAGCAAAGCTGCGGACTCAACAGCGGCTGCCCGTCTCTTCCACTGCCCCAGCCACAGCGTCACACTCCACAGGGGCGGCCACACTCAGCTGCTGAGGTGTCACTCTGCGGTGCACAGGCCTCAGCTCTCCCTGCCACAAGGCTCGCCGGGCCCTGGCTCTCTCAGGGCTGAGCCGCACAAATCAACGAGGCTCCCCCACGAATCTCAAAAATAGGGCCTCTGTTGGAATCAGGACAACGTGGGGGCACAGGGCCACACCGTCTTCAGCGTGGATGGGCACCAGGTAGGGCGATACACAAAGCAAAATGTCAGGTGGCGCCGGAGGGACAAGGAAGCACGTCCTACTCCGCCTCAATCCTTGCCACGCCCCTGCAAGCTATTTTTAGATGAATTCTTGCTTCAAACGGGAGCCAGTTCAAGGATTTTAAATCGGGGGAGATGTGAGAACTTCTTTTTGAGCCAGTGATGAGTCTTGCTGCAGAGTTTATTGAGGCTCTAGTCGCTTTTGGAAGGCCGCATAAAGAGACACTACCATAATCCACACGAGGGATAACTAGTGCTTGTACAGCCTGTTTGAAGTCGTTGACTGGCATGAATAACTTCAACTTCCTTAGAATGTTTATCTGGAAGTTAGCTCCCTTTGTAGCGCTGCTGAAGTGTTTCTGCATAGTGAGATTACTGTCCAGAGTTATTCC
This sequence comes from Lissotriton vulgaris, assembly GCF_964263255.1. Taxonomy (NCBI): domain Eukaryota; kingdom Metazoa; phylum Chordata; class Amphibia; order Caudata; family Salamandridae; genus Lissotriton; species Lissotriton vulgaris. The sequence goes on from NC_141696.1 coordinate 491,129,994, forward strand.
CAAGGATTTTGCTGAGTCCACAATAGTTGGTTGAACGTTGAGTGCAGTGAGATGTTGGATTAAGTTTTGCATCAAGGGGATTTTAGCAGGGGGGGCTATAGGGAGAAATTCGTTCTTAAGAGCGTTCAGTTTGAGATTTTCTGCCAACCATGTTTGGGTGTTCAGGAGTGTGGCATTAAGCTGTTTAATGTCTTCTAAGGTATTCATGTTTAGATACAGTTGTGTATCATCAGCGTACATATGATATTGCACGTTAGCCGCTTGTAGAATTTTGGTGAGTGGCTCCATGAACAGGTTAAACAGTGTCGTGGATAGTGAGGAACCTTGCGGGACGCCCTGCCTTACTGGTACTGGGTTGGAAAGAGTGTTGTTGATCTTGAACTGTTGTGTTCGGTTTGTAGAAAGGAGGGGAACCAGTTTAGCACTGATCCTGATAGACCCATCCTAAGTCTGAGAAGATTAAGCAGACTCTTGTGTTTGACCGTATCAAAAGCTGGAGATAGATCCAGCAAGATGAGTAAGCATGATCCATTCTGGTACAGGATTTGACGTGCATCAATAATGTGGGTCATGGCTGATTCTGTGCTGTGCCTTGCTCTGAAGCCTGATTGGTAGTTGTCAAGGAGGTCAAAGTGAACAATATGTTTAGTTAGTTGGTAATGCACAGATTTTTCAAGCAATTTGGCCAGGGTAGGGATATTGGATATAGGGCGATAGTTGTTACGACCTGTGAGGTCAGCTGTTGGTTTCTTTAGGATGGGTGAGACCTGACCGACTTTGAGGGTGTCCTGAATGCAACCTTGTTGGAGTGAACTGTTGATGATTTTGGTCCATAGCGGAAGCAGCCAAGGGGTTAGGTCTTTAACAGTATTAGCGGGGAGCTAATCGATGAGGTGGTTCAAAGGTTTAAAGGCATTTAGAAGCTTGCCCAAAGCCTCTTCCAAATAGGTGTCAAGAGACAACCAGGCGGCTTTGTTCTTAGGGTCACACTTTGACGGGATTTGATGTGTCATAGTTGGTGGTGAGGGGGAGGTTTGTGAATGTGGCATAGAATATAGTAATCGGTCCTTTGAGAGATAGTTCTCAATGTTGAGGGTCTTCTGAGTAAAGCAGGTGGAGAATTGTTCACATTTGGGTTGCAATTGGGCGGCGTCTTGTAACGGTTGAGGTGCTTCCTTGGATTGAGTTTTGATTAGCTCAGAGTTATTTGGGGTGATTTTTAACTTGGTCTAGTTGGTGTCTGAAGAAGTCTGCTTTGGTGCGCTTGATCTTCTTGTAGTAGGCATTTCTCTTTTTCCTTAGTATTTTGAGGTTAATAGTCGACGGGACTGATCTCCAGTTACGTTCAGCAACTCTGAGAGAACATCTGTCTTTATTGAGTAGGCTATTGTACCAAGATTTTGAGTCTTTAGTGGAGACTCTTTAGTTGAAGAGGGGCTACCTCATTGATTATTGTGGTCATCGAGTTGAAGTAGTGGTTGGTGAGATCATGCAAGTCTGCGGTGCCAGCTGGTGGCAATAGAAGGTTGTAGCATGAGAAAGGTAGTGTGTTTGTGTTGAGTTGTTTCAAGTCTCTTTTCTAAATCTTTGGTTTCGTGGCCTGAACGGAGTTAAGTTTTACTGTTTCCTTGATAAAGAAGGTAATGATATGGTGATCGCAGTCGCAGGGTTGTATCGATTCCAGTTGAATTACGTCAGTTTTAGAGCTTATTAGATCCAGGGTTGATCCGTTCTTGTGTGTAGGGCCATTGCAGGTTTGGGTAAGGGCTAGATCATTCAGGAAGCTTTTGAGGCAGTTGACAAATGTGTTGTTATTGTCATTCCAGTGGAGATTGAAATCGCCAAGGAATATTTGGTTATTTTGCCTACCGTTGTTAGTTGAAATCATATCCATGAGGTGTTCCGAAAATATGAGATTGTCACCTGGTGGTTGATCGATGATGTGCAGTGGACAAGCTGGTTTGTCGTTGCTGCTAAGGTCTAGACATAAGTATTCGCAGGAAGGGAAGACCGGGTATGTGGCTCTATTTACAGTGATGTCACTCCGATGAATACAGGCTATACCTCCACCTATCTTATCGATTCTGTATAATCTGATAATGTCGTAGTTCAGGAAAACTAGAATGTCCATCAGTGGGGTGGAGGAATCAGTTACCCAGGTTTCGGTTAACAAAAGCAGGTCTAGTTCCTGTGAAATGATGAGCTCCGCTATATCCGCCACTTGTCTGGACGCAGATCTACAGTTTAAGAGTGTGCATTTAAGACGGGGGTAAGGAGGGAGCAGGAAGGGTCTTGGGTGATTGGGACGCATCTAAGGTTGCTATCGACAATCCCTCTATTGTTATGTCTGGCAACTCTGAGAGGGTTGAGGTGTATAGCAGGTATGGTAAACTGAGTAGCGGTAATGCAATTAGTGGGAGAGGGATCGTAGGATTGTAGAAGAGATAGCAGATCGCTCTCCGAGAACGGATTGACGCTTCGCTTAGGGCGGTAAAATGTATTGTGGAGGGGGACTGAATTCCAATTGGGTGGAATGGGTTTAGGGGTGTGAGTTATATGGTGTGATTGGTAGTTTGGATTAAAGGATCTTGCAGAAAAATTACGCCAAGTTTGGCTATATATCAGGTCCTTGAAAGATTGGAGTTCCTTTTCAATATGGAGTAAAGCCAACATTATTTCCTCAAATCTAAGGGCAGTTATGACTGGGGTAGGAGGCTGTGTTCTGCATGTGGGTGGCTGCAGAGGTGCGGGTAAGGGTAGTGTTGGAGGTAGTGTTGTGTGAGAGGGTGGATGAGTGGGGGCTGTAGATGTCGGAGTTGAGGGGGTGGATGGTTGTAATGTGGGTGGGGAGGGAGAAGGAGGGGGCGGGCGTGCTCCTCAGGTAGTGCATTATCATGGCAGTAGTGTGAGGTCGAGACATGTGCCAACCTAAGACTTCGGAGGGGGTGGATGTTATGGGGAGAGTAAGTGTGAGGAGTATCCTTATGGGGTAGTGATGCAGAGACCGGCGAGATGTTGGAGGATGTAGGTGGCTGAGTAGAGGGGGTGGCTGGTTGTAATGTGGAAGTGATAAGGGTAGATGAGAGCGGGGGGAGCTCAGGAGGTAATGCGTGATCGTTAAGGTCCTGTATTGTCGAGACATGTGGCAAGGCATGGCCTTGCATGAGGTGGCTGAGACGGGGTGAGTACTTGGAAGGAGTAGCAATATAGTGCATGGATGCAGAGACAAGAGAGGTATTGGTGTTAGGGTTGGGGGGAGCTATTGTCTAGTAATGTAGGAGTTCAGTATCAATAGATGGGACATATGCTGTATCAGTCATATTGGGAGGTCGAATGTGTGGGACTGTTGAGGTGTTGTGAGGTTAGGGGGGGTCGTCTGGGTGTGGATAACGTAGGAGTCAGACGCCAGAGGTGGACGGGGAGGCCAAGAAGCTGTGAAGATCGGGGTTCTGGGTGGATTCGGTGGGATTGGGTTTAGTGTATTAGGGGGAGGGGTAAGTTGGGTGTCGGCGTCGGAGACCGATGTCGCAAGAGGACAGAGTGGTAGCAGGAAGTCAAGCGTGTTTGGTTTGGTGCAGTGAAATGTGGTATGTTAGCTGTGTGAGAAAATTGGGTAGGGATTTCATAGGATTCCAATGTCGGAAGGGGGGTGGGGGGGGGATTGGGGTTCCAAGATGTCAGACTGATTGGGTGAGGTGACTCCCTGTGTGATGGTACTGGATGGAGATTGGGAACCTACAAGGGTTTGGACACTAGGTTTTTGATCGTAGGTAAGATGTTGTCCAAGAGAGTAAGATTGCGGCCTGTGGCTTGGATGAGGATAGTACATTTATTTTAAATGGTGATGGTTGCTGTCCAATGGAAGAGCTGGGAGGACGAAATATATAAACTAATACCATGCGCGCTTTTCCTTAAAGAACTCCATTGGGCTCTTCGCTTTGTAAGGAAAATTAGGTCAGAGGTTGTAATCCCGTTGTGTGTTGGGAAATAAGGATCGGCAAAGAGTGTTTCAGGGTGCGGTTTTATAAAATTATGTTTGAACCGTTTGGCTGATTTTTTTGTGAGGTCGGAGGGGTAAATGATGTTGTAGGAGTGTGTGCCTGCGAGTTCCATTATAAGGGCAGTACAGTAGGTGAGATGATATATAGAGAGATGGGAAGAGAGTGTGAGCCTCGTGGGGGAGAGTGGTATGAGGAGAGGGGTGTGAAGGGGAGGGTCGGTGCAGAAGGGGAGGACAGTCACTGAGGAGGTGGTTGTGGGTAGGTAGTAGTGGGCTGGGTGGGGGCGAGGGTAGAGACTCAAGAGTCCTGGTTGTAGACCGAGCTGCGGGATGTAGAGATAGTCAATGAGGAGGTGATTGTGGGTAGAATCTCGGGAGTACTGGTTGTAGACCAAGCTGTGGGAAGTAGAGAGTCAATGAGGAGGTGGTTGTGAGTAGGTAGTAGCAGCTGGGTAGGAGGCGTGGGTAGAAAAGAACCTCAAGCAGGTACAGAATAGTTGAGGATAGGTGAGAAGGCGTGCTGAAGGAGGATGGGAAAAGAAATCCTAATACGTTTGGACCTTACTATTAAAATCTTCTGTTCTGTCAATCTTGTAGTAGGAGGGTGGCTAAAACAGGAATCTAGACGCTAAATAGCTCCTGTGGTTATTTAGATGACTAGTTACAGATTATACATAAATATATATATGTAGGTGAATTGAAAAACATTGCCCCATCTAAGATGGCTGCCATGAAGCTCCAATCTGTGGAGTAGTCCTATACCTCTTTCACCGTCCCATGCTTCTCTGTTGCGTAGTCCTCTGTCTCTTTCTATTCGCAAATTGCAGAGATGCCTTGAGTAGTATTCTATGTAAATGATGAGGGAGTAGTCCTATCTCTATTTTAATTGTTCAACCATTTTTCGGGAAGGCCCCGATGAAGTTTAATGAGCGAGCCTAAAATGGTGATATTGTACTGCCCACTGACTGACCCGAAATGACAATTATGCAAAAGAAGTAGATTTAACTGTCTGTACGAAGGGCCTGTTAGATGACTGTAGTACATTGTAAGCTGTTCGTTATCTTTCTAGTCTTTATAGAATCTTGCTCAGGTGCATTCTGTATTCTCTATGTGTGACTTATGTTCTGTATTCTACAAGTGGCAGTTGACACTCTTCAGGAGGTCATTAAATTCATCAAGTTAGGTTCTAGGCGTGGGAGCACGGTTTCAGTTTTGGTTAGACATTTTGTCAAGATTTTGGAGGAACTTTCTATCACTAACAATGATATTTTACTTAAAGGTGAGCAGTTCATACCTCCTTTTGGTCTTAGGAATAAACTTTTGGCATTGGTACATGAATGCCACATGGGACAGACCCTTACTCAACGCCGTATTAAGAATCATTTTTGGTGGCCAGGTGTTGATGCACATGTTGTGGATTGGGTTGAGCAGTGTGTCATGTGTAAAGAAGGTGAAAAGCGATTGAAGACTGGACCTAAATCAATTCCTGATGTGCATGTTCAGGGTCCAGATGTACCTTGGCACACTATCTGTCTTGACTTCATTGGTCCGATGGGCGAACTAAATGAGAAGGACAGGTTCGCTATGGTTGTTGTAGATGTCTTTTCAAAGTGGTAGGTTGTCAACTTTACTAATGATATCACTTCGGAGAGCACGATCAGATTCTTGGGAAATCTATTTAAGGATGAAGGCTTGCCTTCAGTCATCATCATTGATAATGGCACCCAACTCATTTCTAGAGAGATGCAATCTTTCTTGAAAGAGTGTGGTATCTCATCACCGTACTTCGCTTTACAATCCTCAAGGCAATGCGGTGTGTGAAAGGGCCAATAAAGTGGTGAAAGGAATAATACAGATGGCTTCTACTGGTGGGGGCATTGTTAGGAAAATGGTCAATGAGATGTTGTGGGCCTATCACACAACACCCCTACCTCATGGTCCATCTCCTTTTCAACTCATGAGAGGACATGATCCTGGTTCAAAGTTGGTACCTGCCTGGATGAAACAAGTGGTTACAATGCAAAATGTACAGGGTGGTGTCACTTCATGTCATGCACAACATGTTAATCCTGGTCACTCTGTTGCTTTCTTGGTAGGTGACTTGGTCAAAGTCAAGAGTGGTAGAGTACAAAGGGGTCTCTCGAAATTCAAAGGCCCGTTTAAGGTAAAAAAAAGTTCTCAAACATTGTGTCATTCTAAACAATGGAGAGTGTTGGAATTTTAGGAGAGTGGCTCTCTATCAAAGATTGAAGCCTGTTGCTGTTGACAATGTTCCTCCTTCCTCTTCTTGTGGAGACGATATCACTGTACCTTGTAACTCCTTACCTTCCTCGACTAGTGGGTACTTATTAGCCTCTCATATTCCTTTGGAGCCTGTACATCGAAATTAAATTTGTTATTCTGGTGGAGGAGATGCTCCTGCTTCTTTGGGAAATGCTCCTTCTCAGAATGATTTGGTGTGTGTGGGTCCTGTTAGGTCTCGCAGACCACCAACTTATCTTCAAGATTTCATTCATTGATTTTTTTTTCTTTTGATTTGTTTATTTTCTCTTAGGTTTTGTTTCTTTTAAAGAAAGCGAGAAGATGTGTAGTACATTGTAAGCGGTTAGTTATCTTTCTAGTCTTTATAGAATCTTGCTCTGGTACATTGTGTATTCTCTATGTGTGACTTATGTTCTGTATTCTACAAGTGGCAGTTGACTGGTTACTGCTGCATCGAAGTGGCCGCTCTTATCTTACTCTGTATCTCAAATAAAGTATTATTGAGATCCTCCTACTCTTGCCACCTGGATTCATTTACTACAATGACCAACAGCAATGACCATCCAAATAACAGGCTTCCCAGCCCTGGAGTCTATGAGTGAAGGAAGCACTGAAGGAGCAGTGAGGGAAGGTAGCTGTCCCGTCACAAACTGAGCCCCTGCAGGGGTAACCTTCCGGGGGTAACTTTATTCTACTTGTTTGGTTCCATGGGCCCATCACTGGCTCGCGATGTGATGCCAAAGGTAAATACCCCTGAGCCACTGAAATGATGGTCACAACACCCAATGTAAGCCACAAACGCCGGAGGCCGTCTCCTATGACCTAGTCATGAGTGTTTTGTTAAGTAAGCTCACCTGCTGCGGCGCAAACCAACTGGAGAACTTCACTCTGTTTCCGATCGACGGGCACATCTACAATTAGCTCACCACACCTGGAGACTGCGAACTAAGGACGCAAAGATGGACGGTCGCCGCCCCTGTCATGAGCAGAGCCCCAGCAGAGGAGACCTTACAGGGATTAGCACTCCGCCTCCGACGGGCGGCACCAGCCGCGACCTCGATTCTCGGTGTTGCGCAGGCGAAGCATGGAGGGATGATCGCCACTTGCCCCAGACACAACCACCATAGTGGTGAAATTCCCGGACCCTGCACACCTCCGGTGATGTGGATGTGGTTTGGGCCAGGACCGAGGGGCCGATCGCCACCTCAGATGATCAATGTCCTTGATGCAGAGTGGAAAGCCTGGCCAGCTCGAGGTCGGAATCCTCTTTCACAGCAATGGCCTTGATCCGCGCCCACTTGTCAGTCCGCCGAAGTCTTAACCAGCAAGGCTCGCGATGTGTAAGTGTCTATCCGTGGTTGTTGATCCTACCGTACGTGAAGCAGCCTCTGTATCTGTGAGTGTTGAATAGTTTCTCTGTCCGGATGTATTAACATTGCCGTGAGATTGCCTTGTCGTGATGGGGCTAACAGGGATATTATGATTAATTTCGATCACTAGCCAGCGGAGCTCATTCCTCGAGCTCCTCTCCATCCACCATTTTGAAGCTCTCAATACCACTGACATTGAGCCATTTACACTGCTTCAGAAAGTAGCAAGGTTTAGACAACCGTTTATATTGATTAGCCTAGATGGAGAACTTCTGCTAACCTATAAAATCTCAGAGGGAGGAAAAACCAGAATTTCAAGGCATATAAATGGGATGGATCTGTAGCAGCAGCAGCTCCTATGCTAAGGGGAAGGAGCGTCGCCCCACAGCTCTCCGAGCAGTTGAAAGAGAAAAAAAAATTCTCACGCAGCTTTATTATCATTTTATTTATCCTACTGCAGTGGCTCAGTTCGGGGGGAGTTGGGCTCCGTCACACCAGAGCACTGCAGGGGAAGGAGCTGAGAGTGCACTCTGTAAATGTGCATGACACTTTGGGCTGCCCTCTCTGGCAAGCCAAAGCATCATGCGCCCTTTGCATGCTCTCCACCCAGGCTGCATTAAAACCTGGGTGGAGAACATGCCCAGCCTCCCATTCCCTGGCTGAGCGCCGAACATGGCGCTCAGACCAATCACAATGCTACACTGCATGTTGTGATTGGCTGTGGGGAGCGTGGGAGCCGGAGTGCTTCCTGCTGCTGGGCTCGAGGAAGAGGACCGGGTAGAGGCAGCGGCTGGCATGATTCCAGGTAAGAGGGTTAAAAAAATGTTTTACCCCAACAATCCCCATACATCAGGAATGCCTTATAATACAGCATTCTCTAGCTCAACCTTGCGAGCTGCCAGACACTAGGCTCTCTGTACACTAAATGACCCATGACCAGTTCCTCATCCCTATCAAATCAGCCTCCAACCTAACCTCCTAGGTTCTCACACCAAACTACTAGCCTTTACAATCCCAACTATCTCTTTGACTCCCAAGTCCAACACTGTGTAGTCGACCCAAAGGTCCGCTTCGACATTTCCAAAATAGCTAATCTGCAGGGCAAAGCCAATCGTTCCACATCCAGAAATACCTTAAAGATCACATGCTGATGTATGGGTGAAATGTACAAAATGTCATGGTATGTTGGCCATCAAATATATGTAAAAAGAAAACAAACGTCCGAGTTCGTTGGACAGTTTGGATGTTGTCTTGTTTTAGTATAGGACTAACGGGTATCACCTATAACAACCTGGGGTAATTTATCATTGCTAGAGGGGCATATTTTCCATGAAGAAGGCAAAAGTTACACACTTGTTGTGAGACAAAGAACATACATACATATATTTCCTTGTGATAGGAAGATTGTGTCTATGTTATATAGTAGAATAGTTACGGGGAAATGACAGGATCCAAAAAAGTTGATTCAGTTATCTGAAGCCAATCTTATGTATTTACTTGCAACAAAATAGACAATTTATTAAACAAATTATTTAATTTAAAAACGTTTTTTTCTGATTAAGAACATATCACCACTTTAGTTTGGTAACAAAATACAGGTTTTATTACACAATACAAAATATAAAAATACATTAAAACCATTAGACAATGAACATGATCATCACAATGTTATTAAAATAAAAAGGTCACAGAATCAAAGGGTCGACGCGGCGTTTCGGCTTTCTACTATATAACATAGACACTTTCTACTATATAACATAGACACAATCTTCCTATCACAAGGAAATATATGTATGTATGTTCTTTGTCTCACAACAAGTGTGTAACTTTTGCCTTCTTCATGGAAAATATGCCCCTCTAGCAATGATAAATTACCCCAGGTTGTTATAGGTGATACCCGTTAGTCCTATACTAAAACAAGACAACATCCAAACTGTCCAACGAACTCGGACGTTTGTTTTCTTTTTACAAATACTTTCCCCACCGTCCTCTACAAGTTAGAGTGGGGTCCTCCTATTTGTTTTGGCCATCAAATATATACACACACATATAGCATTGTTTCAATATGTTGCTAGAACCTGGACAAACCATGGTTTCTACCATAACTTTTAGTGCATAATAATCTATGTGGCCTCTGAAAGTTGCTCTGATTAGAATACTGAGGGATCTTATAAGTACTCAATTATATACACACACTTCATGTAACTACACAATGGAGTAATGTGGATGACACTGCATACTAGGATATTTAAAGTAAGAATACAGTTTAGACACCAGTTCTCAATATTTTTCTCAAACAAGAGTGATTTAGGCAGAAACATTGACGACTATCGTGTAATGTAAAAAAATGTCATGCTATCAAGTCAGTGTCCTTCACCGCATGCCCCGACCACAGCAGCTTAAAAAGGCTGAATTACCTTTGTCTTTGTTTTTCTCCTTTCCCAGTGAATCTAGTTTTTTCCTTAAAGACTTCTTCCTCTTTTGGCCATCTGCAAAAAAAGACATCACATAGCGTAAATAAACTTTGCTTCCAGGTCCATTCAAACTTCTGTCTCCGTGCTGGTTTAATAAAACAATAATGCAAAAGTATTAGAATAGCTTTGCCAACAGGTATTCAAATGGGACAATTGTAAACAATTAAAGGAAATTCAAAGTGCATGTAATACCTCAAGTTATTAAGAAAATAATTCAACACATTGAACGTCTTTAACTAACATGCTTCGCTATTTTTTATTATGCAGTTTTAGAACTGTTACCGGTTCCCAGAATCCTACACAAACCTATACCTAACATGAACTTTCTAAAATAAGTGGACAGTTAAAGGACTGAGTTTTGGGTTGCACCATGCCATATAGATGTGGGCATATAAAGGATGGGGTTGTTGAAATGTAGCGGTGCGTCCATTGGGGCGTAGGGGCGTAGCCCCACCAGCCACCACATGGACCCGCATCGCTGCCGCCGGCCGCAATCCTTCTCTAATTAAAATAAATACATTGCAATAAATTCATTGCAACAACCAGCCGCCAGGTGGCCTGCTGCAGTTGCGCAATCCCGATAGTTGCGCAATCTGGAACTTACAGTGCAGTGCGCATGCTTGGGAAAGTTGGGTACTTACTCAAGCATGCGTACTGTAAGGTCGCCAGCGGGACCCAGGGGTGCTGTTCGCCTGCCACAGCCCGGGTTCACAAAGGGCGACAGGGCGAGCAGCAAAAATGCCTCTCTAGCCAATCCTGGCGCATCATGGAGCACCAGGATTGGCTTGTCAGTCCCGCAGCTTCCATCATTGGATGCCGCGCGTGGGGGTATTTGGAATTGGCTGGTTTTGTGACGTGGCAGCCGCAAGCTGAGGAGCTAACAGGATGTGGGGCGCATCGGAGCAGCGTGACTGCAGCAACACGTGGGTGGTATTTCGTGTCTGACTCGGCGCTGATAATTCCAATGCTGTGCCCCGGAGTTGCTGGAATGTTCACTCTCTCCAAGGTCGGTGCTGAGTGCCTCGAGCTAAGAGCAGGTGATGGGCTAGAGGTTGTTTAGGTACCATGGTGCATTCTGTGTATCAGTCTTTTTTACTTTTCGTGTTTTCTTTTTCAGTTTTAGAAATAAGCTAAAGAATAGACATAGCATCATATAAATATAATGGTGATTCAAAAGAAGTATTTTATTTAGATATATTTCAACCCCGGAACTTATTTGTCTTTTTCAAATGTACAATGCTGTGCATAGTGTTTTCTATTTACATTAAAAAAAGCTCTGCTGCTCTTTTACCCACCACGCACATCGTGTTCCCCTGTGTGTGAAAGCCATTGTCGCAGAGTGAAAACATCCTTTCAGCCCAATGATGCTCATTGTCCCGAAGAGCGGAAATTGGTTCTACTCTGATAAGTTTAAATGTACCCTGAGCAGCTGTATTCCCTGTATGCAAGACAGTGCCGCAGAGAGGTCAAGCTAGAGAAGATGTCGCCTGCGAACTAGCGCCTAATTTTCATCACTTTCCTAGAGACGCTTAATCAGGACATAGCAGATTGCAACTCCTGATCTAATTTAGATATCCCGATTTTAGAACAGCTTGCATTGCTTTAAAGCCTTGATTGTGTTTGCTAAATATCCCCAATGTTACAAAGCCCCCTCACCCACTTGTACACAAGCACTTCAATTGGAAGATGTTCTCTGAATGCATTTTTTCTCAGTCATAACGTTGCTGTTTTTTAGATGGCAACAGGCGATCAGAGGTCCACTTTTCCTTACTGAAATAGATTTGTACCTCCATTTGCCTTTCACTTGTGAAAAATTCTCTAAAATAAGCTGTAACTGCTGAAAATTGAATAGTTTAAGGCCCCTGTGTAATCTTCCACAGCCTGAAAAACTGGAACCATTAGATAAAGAATTCACATTCTTTTGAGTTAGTGCTGCAATTTCTAAGGGCAGTGATTTGTGAAAATTGCTGCCTCGCAGTGCTGCCCTGATTTTTCTCACTGGGGATCCTCAATAGACTGAAAACTTTGGGGCAGATTTACAATAAGTGGCGCATCCCTGCATATCAGCAGGGATGCGCAACTTATTGTGCGCTGCTGCTACGCCACCATGGATGCCCCGCATTTACAATGCGGCGCACCATGGGGCAAAAACAGCACAGATGCGTGATGCATCTGTGCTGTAAAAGCGGCGCATTGCTGGAGTTGCGTCGCAAGCAGGACACAGCTCCAGCAGGGTTTTGACACAAGAAAAGTCAGCGAGTGAGAACACTTCGCTATTCTTTTGGTAGGTCCAATTCAGTTGTGTCTATTTTTATTAGCACGTTTGCTTAAAGCTCTGGATGCTCGCAGGGTGTTGTGTGTGTGTGCACGTGGTGTGTGGGTTTTATTTCATCTTCGGCTCTGAGCTGGATGGAGTAAGGGGCAGGCTTTTGTCAGGCAGAGGGGCACTGAACTCCAGAAGCTCATTCACGCCTCAGTGCAGGGGAACAGCATATGCTGCGGTGACTTGTTACAATATCAATTGTGAACTGCACGTTTTGAAAGTGCAAGGTGTCACTGCAGCTATATTCAAAGGTCTTTTTAATTGTACCCCATAAATGTTTAAACATCCTTTCGTTTTTTACTGCGTGTGTTGTACTAAAGTATGTAAACCTTTGACCCCTTTGTTTACTGGGTACCAGTGAAGCCCCGGGTAATGTTTGTTGCCACCCTATATTCGTCCCTCTGTCTGTCCCTCTCTAAAAGATGCTGGAAATCCAGTTGTTTAGTTCGGCAGATTGTGGGTCCGCAATAGCTCTGATTCACTTATTTGTTTCAAAGTCAAGTTTTTTTCTCAATGGGCCTTTGATTAAGATGGATTAAATGATTTTAAACTGACTGGCAACAGGGTATTTACTCAAATTTGGTGATAAGGTTTATTATCAATATTATTAAACACAATTGTTTTATTACATTTATGTATCGTTACATGGAGCACAGAGGGGCTTCCTGGCACCTTTATTAGAAAACAAAAAAAATGACCACATTTCTTGTCAAATTAATTCACGCTAAGCAACAACCAACTGAAAATGAAAGTGACTTTTATTGGTGTGAAAGCTGTGGGGTTCTCTGAAAGGAGTGAAGCACTTTGAATTAAATAACTAAGCTCTGTGTATGTGGTAAGGTCTTCAGTGTGTCTCACTCTCTCTCGCTTTCTTTTTCACACCATTTTCCTCTGCACTCTTTCTCTCTTTGAAACATGCTCCCATGTTCCTCCCCATGTATTCCTGGAATCTTGCACCTGCATGCCTCTCAAGCAGTCGTTCTCCTCTCCAACAGTTTCCAATCTCTCCTTTTTGTGCATACTTCCTTTCATCTCCTCCACCTTTCCATGTCCCATGCACACAGAACATGCCCCTCCACTCACCCGTGAGCACTGCATCCTCGTTTCCTTTCTTTGGGTACATATTTGAGAGTAGTGTGACCCCCTTTATATGCTAGCTCACAATTGGCACACTACCATTTTCAAGATGCTCGCAGAGAGGCCAAGGACTGAATGTGCCTGTTGTGTGAATACCTTTATTAACAGTGCTCAATTTGAGCAGGTGCTTTCAGGTGCCCAGCACCAGCACTTCTTTTACAGGGCCGGGGCTACAATTTCTGTTCCTGCAGGTGATGGTTTCAATATTAATTGCCCAATTTAAAATAAAAAGAACCACATACCTTGCATGGTGACGGGCTAGTATGTTTTCATAGGGAGGCATACATCTGTTCAGCAGATAACACGTGCATGACCTCTTTTCAAATGTTTGGGTTCTAATGAGCACTAAATATACATTTCCTGCACAGACCAGCAGCCTACCTCACAGGAAGTTTCATTTAGTGTATAAAGTGCCTCGATTTTTTGAATAGCACACAGACTTTACTGTGAGTCCTCTTTCATTCACTCTTATAATTTCTGAGTGTTATGTTAATCAACATGCACGCCGAGTTCGCTGGTTCACCCAGTATGTACGATAATTGCTAAAATGCAAGGACCGTTTTAGACAGTCCTAATTGGGACAAAAAGAGCATGCAAGTTGTTCAGAGTACTGAACGAACGTTTCTTTTTGTTTTCTTTTCCCTTTTCCTTACCAATTTTACCTGCCAGACCCACAGATCTTCTTCTTTCTTGTTGACAAATACAGGTAGGATTTTTAGTACGGAATAAGGATATCAGCACGAATTATACGCACTGATACACAGGGGTATAAGGTTAAATTAAGGTATGCACAGATGTACTGATCCGACACATCCGCACAACCGTAGCTGACCCACATAATACACACGGGTGAGGAGCTTGTGTTTTGTTTTTGTGGAATCTCATTTCAAGGTTAGTTCTTAACAGTGCATACAAAGCAAGTTAATCAACACAACGTTCACTGCTCTAGATAGATTTCTGGTATGTATACATGCTGGAATTGGAGCCATGATCTCTTTTGTATGCAATTCATTCTAATTTAGAGTCTCACAACTCTCTTTAATTTCACCTGTTCACGTGGGCAATCGGGCCTGTGTAACTTTTTTGACCACATATGAATTTAATTTAATTTGATTTATGGAATGTCGTATTGAAATAATCACCAGTGCATGACATGCCTGTGGTATAGACAACCATTGATCTGTGCATGGTATGCCTATATGATTGCCATTATGAAATACATTCCCGCAGGGGCATTTGAAAGGTTGTATGTTCTAGTCCGCCTTTTTGCACGTGGCTTCAAAACGCTGTTATAATATGGATTCTTTAATTCTGCTTTTTGCATCTGGGGACACGTGACCAGCCCAGGCCTGTCTTACTTTTAAATGTTGTTCATGTGCCCCGAGGTTTATTCCCTTATAGATTGTTACTTGCACTTTATCATACATTGGTGCTGCGTGTCGTGAACTCTTTACACACATTTGTAAGAGTAGTTTTTATCTAATGAAATATTGTTTAGCCTGTATCATTCACAAAGGCAGTGTAGTTGCTATTCCCTTCTGCTTTTAATCATGTTGCTATTTTAACAATGTTTTAATTGTATTGATGAATTATGAAACTGTACTGTATGTGGTGTTAAGGATTTTTGAAATCCGAAAAAAACTTGAGGATGATGACTAATAGTCGCTAAACAATAGTCTGAAAAATGATAGTGGTGAATTCACGGGCTGGTTTTTTATTGATTTGTTTTTTGTCTACTCCCTGACTGTTGGCCCTATGGTGTCGTTTGTCAGTGTTTTCTTTCTGTTTTTCTGTCTTGGCCCAAGTCTGGCTTCTGATAGGCTTTCAGTGTTAGCTGTTAACTTGCTGATCTGAAGGCTCGAGTACCCATTAATGTTTGCAGCACATGGTGTTTTCTCAAAGTACACCACATGTCGACTGCCCCTCCACCTTTATTCATGTTTAAGGGTAGGTTATGTGTATTTGTAGAGCGCTCCACCGCCCACGAGGGTATCCAGGCGCTGTGTACGGGTCCAGCCTCGCCTAGAGGACCTAGGGAGAGTTATTCGAAGGACCAGTGTTTCCTCAGCTGTATGTGTGGTGGGAGTAAAACACAACTTGTTCTTTATCCATCACATCTTTTATTTTTGATGTGCGTGTAAGCCACTGCTAATTGCCCAACATTGGCCTCCGAGTACCTGGAGGAGTACATACAGAGCCGGCTTTAGGGTGGTGAGACGGGTGCAGCAGCACCTGTTGCTGACCTTGGTTGGGGGCACGGTTTAAATTACTTATGGGTTTAAAAGGACTGTGATTCTGGGCAAATCACTTAATCTCCCTGTGCCTGAATGTGTCCCTGTGTAACATAACCGGTGCTCATGTAAAGTGCTCCAATACCTTTGGGTCGAGTTTGTGCTATATAAATCTGCATTAAAAAAAAAGGCTTTTTGTATGTTGATGGCAAGGAAACCAGTCACATCTTTTCTGCTGGTGCGTTTGAATTACAAGGCTCATCTCTCCCGTTTTGTCCCTTTCACTCAGAGTTTTTTGGGAATATCCTGATTAAGTGATTTGTAATGAATCTGTCACACATATATTCCTCATTGCCTCATTCCTTCCCCAGTGACTTCCCAGCCAAAAGACAACTGGATCCCCTTCCAGCAGTATCTGAGTCTGAAATGTGTCTCTGTTATGTAATGCTCACCTTAAATTTAGCCTTTACTACTCACATCAGTGGCACCTCCTGTTGTGGTTGTGGGCAAAGTTTTATAATTGGGTAGCTCATGTGCATTTTCATGACTAATAGGTGGGACAGATGCTAGTCTATAAGCGATCCTTGGGGATGGTCTGAGAACGGTTCAATACATTTTACTCCTCTGCATGTACCATTGTTGCTTGCTTGGCATCAGTCATGGGTCATTGACATCCCATTCTAGTTGCTAAATATTCTGATTTAAAGCTGTGAAAACACAAGGAATCTATTTACTCCACATCAAAAACTGTTTATTGGTAATGGGGTAACAGTCAGTACCAATGTTGTAGGGCAGGATCTTGATATGGCTGCCATCCTTCCATCATGCTGCCTTATCCATGGTTGCTGAGTCCATCTTAGAATAACTTCACTCTGTCAGTGCCACCAATTGCAATGATTTGATCTTTCCTTGTGTCATCACCCACAACAAATTCTTCTACTCTTAGGGCTGAGATTTTCATGAAAGTCTTATAGTCTGAATTCAGCACCTGAGCGTAATATTACGGAATGTATGCAGGCTCTGTGGTTATACTGAATAAGCAGCTACCTATGTTATGCCATCTATTAATGTAATAACTGCACTTTCACAATTGCTTTATTAACCTTCCTGCTTTCTCAAATTTGCTTGAAAATGCGCGATTTTTCTTCTTTTTTTCAAAAATTTTCTTGGGGGGGGTTATCCCCCAAAACCCCCCTTTTGGGGTTCAGGCTCGCTCGCTGCGCTCGCTCGCTACGGTGCTGTATGCAAATCACTTTGCGCCCCACCACTTTAAAATCTCACCCACCGCTACTGCCTTCATCCTCGTGGTTGCAGGATGCATCGAGTCTCCCTGATAGTGTAAACGTGGTGAGGTTAGTGCTTCTTGGCTCAGCACTGCGGCAGAATTCTTCAGAGCCACTGTGTAACCCATGTTTTTTAGGTCTATCTTTTACCAAGACAGCATTTTTTAATCCTTTTCTGGGTCTTACTCCATGCTTATCTATAAAAGGAGTTAATCCTGCATCAGTTGCAATTTTTTTAAAGTAAATGTTACTGATCTAGGAATGCCAACAGTGGATGAGAGCAGACCGAAAAGAAAGAGGAAAGCCATGCGCTCCCATGAAGTGCGGAAGTAAAAAGTGGAAAGGTAGTATCATTGTTTCAACAGTGGAATGATACAATTCATCTAATTAGAAGGGTGGCAGATTAGCTATGTTCAGATGAAGAACAACATCAAGAATGGGGAGGTAAGCAATTGATTCAAGAGCAAAGGAATGGAGATAGACAAGAAGGGCATTCAGTCATGAGCAAAGGGTTGATTTAAAGCTCACCCTGTGTATTGTATTGGTCACAATAGGTCTTTGGCAACAGACAGCTAGGCTGCCTGTAGTCATCTGTAAGCAAGATTTTTTTTAAAAAAAGACACTATTCTACCTTTCATTGATTTAATCAAACACAAATGCAAAGACTTCCACAGTAGAACAATTAATAGCACAACAAAACGTCTAACTATTCTTCTGTACATTAGATTGTCAATTGGACCAAGAATAGGTGTGAAAATAATGTCATCAATGCAGTAGCTGATTTGTGATGTAGGCAATGTTAATAAATTTCAAAGTTTCACGTTGCTAAATGAACCAGCACCACTTACACATATGTGCCATTGCTGTTTGCCATAGAATTGTATGAAAAATCCGAGTCAAATTCCCAGACCACTAAAAGCGTGCTGGGCATTTATCTGGCGCACTTTTACATTATTCTAGGGATTACCACACTTGGTCCGAGTCGAACGAAATAGTAATCAAAATGTGTGAAAGTTCAGCTGAAACAATTGGGGATAAGACTACTGTATAAAGGGCACCATACTAGTCAACATTTAGGCAAGTGCCTGCCTGCGACCCACATTACAACTGTGATCGGTGACTGTCACATCGACAAAACAGCTGCATCAACATGGCTGTTACCTTGACTACCATCACTTCATCATGGCATTAGCATTTAAAGTGCTAGGATCAAAGTTAGCGGTTTAGAATAGTGAATTTGTGAAGGTTGACGGTGTCCAGGTATATAAACATCCACTCCACAGCAGGGCAAATAAAGGGACCAACTGCACTGAATAAGCAAGTAGGTTAATGGGGAAATACTGTAACACTTGAATTAATGTGATAACTTACCATCAATAGCAGGTGGGACTGTAATCAGAGAAACAGAATAGGGAGGTCCTCTATGCAGCATGTGCACATGTTAATGTAATGTACAATAAAGAGGTCACCAACATTCGATGGATGGCATGCGCCATCATTCCCTCTGTTGTTCCGTAGTGAGAAATGGATTGCTTGTGTTTTCATGTTGGTAATAAAAACATCATCTGTCTTGCACCGCTGTTACTTCGAGGGCCTAGGTCCACAAGCTAGTGAAGGAGCGGCCCAAAACCAGGAGTACTGGAGGTAACTGGAGCGAGGGCACGCGGTAAAGCTCACTTTTTACTAGCAGGGTCGCCTGACTACAGTCTCTTGAGTTGGATGAGTGTAGGCACAGGCCTCTGGGAGGGGACTGCACTATAAAGTATCATCGGGATCCTTAACTGTTTTTAATGCAATGCCAACGAGGACAGGATGCCCATTTCGCTAGCCAGTAAGCAGAGGAAGAGGGTTACTGGCAAAGGCACAAGTAACGATGATGACACCCTATACACACAGTTGTAGACTAAGCGATTTACTGTCTTTTAGTAGGAATCCGGTGTAAAACATGTGTGGAAAGTATTTACTCAATGGTTGTAGTGGACTTGTCAAGTTAACACTTTTTAAATAACTGTACATACATTTTTTTTAAAAAAATGTGTGCATTTTGTTTATTTTAAGGACACATTTTTGCACAGCTTATAAACCAAGCATTTGCAATGCAATCGGTCTCGCATTTGTGAAAGAACGAGCTCTTGGCATTGAAAAGGATATGGTTTTTTTACTTTTGTTTTTTGTATGCAGTGGAGTAACGATATTTGCATAGCGCCTTTGCCATTCGTATGACTTGCGGCGCTGGAGAATCAGAAAATGGTAAATCGATTATGAGGGAGAGGAGACAAGAGTAACATGCTGGCTGGAAAATAATACACAGTAAACAACTCTAATTCCTTGTAGGAAGCAGTGACTTTTCGTGCGTCTTGCATTTCATGAATTCTCTAAAGAAAGTTTTCAAAAATCACTGTAGATTAAAACAGAAATAAAGCAACGGTGAAAAGCAAAACAGAAATGGCTATGAAAAATATCGCTTCAAATAATACAGTTGGAATTTTAAACAACACCACTGATCATGTTTAGAAACACGTGAAATCAGTGAGAAGCTGTGCGATATCACAACGCACATATCTGAAGTTAAATAAATACATAACGGCTCTTCCCGCTGAAAGCAGTGGGTATCCGGTCATTAGTTTCATGCACGGACTAGGAATATTTTGAGGTGAAAAAAACACTCCGACCATAAATCTACAAGATGTCAGATAGTAGAACATAAACCTATAAGTATGGTCCGTGATATACATCTATTGGATGCAAGATTTAGATTGCTTTCTAAAGGAAAATAAGAACTGCACCAACAATGTTCTTCTCACAAAGGTGTTCTTCTCACAAATACATATTAACCCTAAAGAAATCACCATCCCAGCTGCAGAGCAAAAGCTCCTGCCACGGAAGAATACTTTATTTATTTTTTTTAAAAGGTGAAGATTTCAGGGCCCCCCTCCAACATAGGGTGACGACACAGAACATGATCTAAAAAACGAAAGCATGTCTTACTGAGCAGTTTGGTGGCGAGCCCATCATCCTAGGACCACCACAGGCTAAGATATGGGCAACATGACACTCTGTATAGTCAATACAACACATTTTGCATACAGTGCATGCACGCTGCCAGGCTCGACCCAACAAGCAGTGTTGTGAGAGAGTGTAGTACCATAGGCTGTTACTAGGTGTCCCTTGGGGCCTCATTTGACCACATATGGTACCGCACCCTGCAACATGGCTAGGGAAAGGATGTGGCTCAGAGGTGAGAGCTGCCGACTGGAAAGCTGGAGATCTGGGTTCGAGTCTGGTGTCTAGTCAAGCGCATAGATAGGTGCACTATGTAAATAAAAGCGACTAATTTAAAATAACATAAGAATTCATAGCAGTGATCTCAGGGGAAGGCAAGGGGGTGGGGGTAGACTGCATAAATTAAATAAACAAGCAAAACAGCAGTGTGCTCAGAGGGATTTTGAAGGCCTGCGCACAGTGCTGTGGGAGGGGTGAGGGGAGGCGCATGGCAAGATAATGAAATGACTAAAGTTTCATTGTACAAGTAAACAGAACAGTTAACTAGCAAAGAGGCGGTCCAACTAAATAATGTTCTAAGTATAATGACCTGAACCGTAAGAACACATGTAAGAGGGCCAGTACCCTGGGAGGATGCAAAATTCCAAAAGGAGTGTATTCATCAATGAAAAGGCAGCATTCCTAAAGGATAGCAAGAGGAACCAATGAAAAAGATGGGCGTTTTTGCAAGTCCATATCCTAGATACAGCACGTCTCATGAGCCAGCACCTGTGCTGCCTAGGTGAGACCAAACAAAAAAAAGATATGACAACTTACAAAGGGTTACCATGGAACTGCAGCATGAAGATCAGGCCTTCATTTCATCTTTCTGTTTAATTTAGTAGAAGAGTCGACAAAAAACCATGCCCAAACATTCAGCTTCTGTTTTTTTTACATCTTGTTTTATAACATCAGTGCTGTGTGCTGATGGTTCCAGCACCCATGCAAAGATTGTGCATTGAAAGCCAGCTCATATTGTGACATGGCTTTGGCCGAGAGGCTGTCTCGGCCTCTCCATCCTCTGAACGCAACTGTATTTTTTATAGTTGCAACACATTGAAAAAAAACACACAAAAAAACAGCAGTTACCTATGCATGTGGAGTATGAAACAGGGGGCTGTTCAGACGTGAAGGCAATGAGAGTGCAATCATTAATAGGGATAAATGAGCTGAAGTAATATCTGCGCTGATCATGAGCTGTTTAATGGAGGGCACTCCTCATCCAGGTCTATGCACTAAATTGAGGACAAAGCTCCTCAGATTAAGTAATATACACAATATGTAACTGTGAATTCAAATTCAATTTCCAATGTAACAGATGCACTATCTAGATGGCTTTTAAAACTGCAGGTGACCAATTGTGTATGGGATGTTCTATATGTGCTTCCTGTAGCACTGGGTTATTTAATTTACTAGCTCCACTTTACTTTCAAGAAGTTGCATAAGGAACACCTCATGTTGCTATCGATTCGAATATTACATTGTTGTATCTGGTCTTAAAAAAGGGCTATTGGTAAAGCTAAAACTAAGATTACGAGGTGTGATCTAGAACAGCAAGTAGACACAACGGGACAGGCTAAAGTGAATATGATTTTGGAAAATACAACCAAGAAGGCAAGGCAGAAATAAGGGAATGGTGTCACTGTGAAGATAAATTCTTTTGAAGCAGTCGGAAAGTTTTGGGCAAGAAATGGCAATACAGGATCAATCTATAAAAGAAAAGCTCATCCATTCTTCCCTATCCTTGCTGCCTTCTTCTCGCTCCCGGTCCCAGTGTTTTGAGACTGAAACACTTTGCAAACACTATAATCAACGTTAATGTTAACCCTGACCACAAGTTGCCCTCTTTCCCATAACAGAACATCAATGTGTTCTGGGTTTTCATAAAAACCTATGATGACTGGAGGAGGCATCAACAGTGGACAATTGCACCGGATGGCTAAAACATATTCCAGTAATCTATGCTTGACATTGTTGTTTTAGGTACAAATCCCAGAGGGAGTACGTCAGCCTTTCACCCTTATACGGTTGATATACTGTGTACCACTGAGTTGGTTAACAATAAACATCTGCTATTCAGATGCAAAAGGTGAATGTGCTCTTTGCAAATACATATGTTACTAAAGAAAAGCTAGAAATAGATAAAACCCTACAATTTTAGGCCTGGATTGATAGTGCAGCTTACAATATACTTCATTAAACCTTTGGTACTTTTTTTACAGACCCATTTCACTAACTGGCTTGAAACTTCCTCAAGAACATCATAGCTCAGGGGCATATCACTCCGTCATCTCATCGTTCCGATGTCCACCACCGGCTGTCACTCCTACCTCATGCTCCTCATTCTAGCTCCTGCTCCTCATTCTAGCTCCTGCTCCTCATTCTAGCTCCAGCTCCTCATTCTAGCTCCAGCTCCTCATTCTAGCTCCAGCTCCTCATTCTAGCTCCTGCTCCTCATTCTAGCTCCTGCTCCTCATTCTAGCTCCTGCTCCTCATTCTAGCTCCTGCTCCTCATTCTAGCTCCTGCTCCTCATTCTAGCTCCTGCTCCTCATTCTAGCTCCTGCTCCTCATTCTAGCTCCTGCTCCTCATTCTAGCTCCTGCTCCTCATTCTAGCTCCAGCTCCTCATTCTAGCTCCAGCTCCTCATTCTAGCTCCAGCTCCTCATTCTAGCTCCAGCTCCTCATTCTAGCTCCAGCTCCTCATTCTAGCTCCTGCTCCTCATTCTAGCTCCTGCTCCTCATTCTAGCTCCTGCTCCTCATTCTAGCTCCTGCTCCTCATTCTAGCTCCAGCTCCTCATTCTAGCTCCAGCTCCTCATTCTAGCTCCTGCTCCTCATTCTAGCTCCAGCTCCTCATTCTAGCTCCAGCTCCTCATTCTACCTCCTGTATGCACGCCAACCACTCTTGTTCCCATGCCCAACCTTCTCTCCTGGTAGCTTCTCACTACTGTCACTGGGAAAAGTGTGTTTCTTTTTTTTAAAAATCAGTTCCTGTGCAACGAAAGCTCTTTATACTGCCTTTGATACAGTTCTTCTACTTTTATGTCAGTTGAAGTTTGTGCGCAAGAAAGCCTTCAGTATAGTTAAGGGCAAAGCTTCATAGCTAAAATGAATTCTTTAATAACTAGTTGGCTACAAGTGCCTTCAGTCGGGTATAATGAAGTATCTGTTGGATTTAACCTGAGATTTTTAGAGGCCTACACTGACAACCATGCACTCTCTTATCTCCGTTTTGAAGGATTTAGAAAATGCGGATTGGTTTGAAAAATGTTGTATTTTAAGTGCTACAACAATCTCCACTCCTCTTTCTTTCACCAACCCCTTAATCCCCCCTTCATGTAGCGCTTCTCATAAAATGTGTTTTAACAAGATGTTCCAGGTTGATTATTGGGAAATCTGAAGTCGCCCCTCCCCCACTGTTATTGATCCAGCAACTCCCCAAATTATAGTCCTTACTTCAGATATATGTAATAGGAATAAAAAAGTACTATACGGAAGTCTAATTTCTGAGCCAACTTAAATTTGACAGAGAAACGAAACCAGAACTGCCTTCAATATAGACAGGCTTTTATTTCTTAAAGTTATCTGGCTTTAATGTGCAGATCATTTCCCACGCCCCACCCACAAATGCAAATAAATATATTTTTCAGTTTGACACACACATACTTAATCAAAAGCATTTGAACGGCATATAGGCCAGTACACTGAGTGGAGTGAAGCAGTCAAGTAACCCCCACCCATAGGGCTAAAATGGCTTTAGCTCCCCCCCACCCCCAAACTCCCTGCCGTTGTGTGTCTCAGCCCGGGTGCTCGCTGGGCAGTTTCAGGAGTTTTATCTCCACCACGCTCAAGTTTAACAGGCTACATGCCTTTGTGGACTGGTTAACAAGGCTTTGTGTTTTTGCACTGGTTCCAGTACTCCCTGGGTCCACACACTGCCTATTCCTTACATTTGTATTTTAGTTTTACTGCCACAGTAGATGAACGCATTTCATAACCAGCATTTGCAATGCATTAGGTCTCGCAGTTGTGAGGGTCTGATCTATTGGCATTGTAAATGGCAATGCCTTTTATTTACGAGTTGGTTTTCAAAACATAAATAAAAGGCATGGTCATTTACAATGCCAATGCTTCAACTTTCGCAAATGCGAGGCCTATTGCATTGCAAATGCTTGTTATTGTGTGTGTGTGTAAATGTTTATATCAAACGCTTAGTGCCCTGCTTCTGCCAAACTCGAACCTTTCTGTGTCTTCTTAGATTAAACATCTGTTACGGACTTCAATTCAATCCCCCACGTTTGCCCATTACAGCTAGCGCCCAGTACAGCGCTCCTTTGTAAGGAGCCGGATTCTCGGTTCGGAGAAACCGAGAAGTTTTACTCTAATATGAAGGTTTATTAATTCCCAAAGACAAACCTGCACAGCAGCAGCTTACTCATTTCACATAATACTTGGAACATCTTTCGACAGAGATCAGCGAGGGAGTCTGTGTGGTTCCTGCTGAGCCGCTTCTCTCTCGACCCAGTGACCTTTACCCTCTGGACCCCTTCGGAATCAGACAAGGGTATGCTGTATTCACCTGGGTCCCGAGGGTGTGCTCGGAAATGGTTGTATTATGTTGCTTGCAAAGCTCTTAAAATGCCTCTTAAATTGATCAAATGACACTCCGTCACTAAACCGTTTTAATGGTGTGTTGCGGGGGAGAGACGGTTGGTGCCGCAGCCGAGGGGGTGACTTGACCCAGAGGCAGGGTGGGGCCGTTGTCCTGGCTTATATGAACTGGGTGTCCGTGTAAATGCGAGGTGAGACGGAACAAGAGACATCTCCTGGTGAGTACTCTGCGTGGGAGATTGCACTTGGATTTACTAAGTATCTCAGACAGTAAGAGAGTTTACAAGGGAAGTTGTTCGAATCGATACCGGTTGTTTATGTGATGCTGCAGAGACTCTTTGTGTACACTGGCACTTTTACACCCGCACACACACAAATGCATGCACAAACAGACACACATCACATCAGACTTAAAAACAAGCAAAGGCTTGCCATGGTGCGTTTCACTTTTCTAATTGAAAACCAACACATGAAAAGAGTCCCCACCCCAAAAGTTTCTCAGCTTGTTTAAGAACCGTTGCATTGCTGTACCCTACTAATTCAACCCAGTTCCAAGACTTCTTGAGAGTGCGCTTTGAATCTACTATCCCACTGTGTATGAAATGCATACACATAAAAAGCTGTTCACTGTTTCAGATAAAATGAACGTCCCTATTCAAATACGGGAAATAACAGAAGACAGCAATGTTTCAGGAAATCGGCTTGCGACACCAGAAGTCAGGTCACGGAGTCCTCAAATGGAGGGAGTATAGCAGACAAATCATCCAAACAGGGGCATTGTCCAATGGCAGGCCTCCATTTCGCGAGGCCGGCCAATGGCAGAAGGGGCGTGGTTTCATGCCCTTTCTTGCTTACAAGAACTCTTGCCTGCAAAAGCGCATGCGCTGCAACGCAGGCTTCAACCTAAAAAGTAATCTCAGAAGTAGGGATGCCACGTTTCCTGGAGAAAATTACCTGTCATTTGTTGTTGTTAAAAGAGTCTGCAAAGGCCTCACTTTGACACTAATGGGCCTATTACTATGTTGGGCAGACGCAGAAACGGGACAGACCGACCTTCGGTCGGCAGTCCCGACCTCCTAATTATGATGCAACCACATTTCCCTATTGGAGCATGTGTTACGGCCGTAACACAACCTCCCATAGGTAAATGAGAAGTATGTGTTAAACCCTTCACCCCATGAAAGGCACCCCAGAGTGCCTGCCACAAGTTGCAGGGATTAACAGGGAGGCACCATAAGTGCCCCCTCAGCCACCAACTGCAAGGCACAAGGAAAAGGAGGCCCTGCTAGGGCCCCAAATCATGCTTTCCAACAGGGTTGCCATGTCGGAAAGGCCAGCAAGGAAACTCTGCTGGAAACCATGCTTGGCAATCCGGAAGGCATAAACCACCGTCCATTTTGATTATGGGCCGTTTGACTGGCCGACTGGCTCCTTGAGCCCATCGGAAGCCAGCCGGAATGACCGGCCTGTTTCAATTCTGACATGCTGTTTCATAATCTGCCGGTCAGATTTGAAACCGGCAAGGAGTGTTTCCGACACTCATCGTAATTGCCCCCAAAATCGGGCTGTAAATGAAATGGTACGTTTCAATTTGTAACTTGACTTTTCTGTCTTTGTTTATATTTGCTGTTTGAAGTATGTAGAAGTAAGTGCTAAAAATACCGGCTTTAGGTGATTGTGCTTATATTTGTACAGGCTGGGAAATCTAAATACCGGTGGTACCGGTATAAATCCAATCAGCTGGCAACCCTAATCAGGAGACTGAAAGTTTTTTGCAGAATCAGCACATTATTTATTTCCTCCACCCTCCATTCCTGATTGATGCTATAATAGCAAGAGTTTAACTTGTATCTGAAACCCTACGCCATCAGTCAATAAAATGCTGAGTTACTCAAGGTGTCTGGGAATACATCCTGCATTCAGACAACTCCCTCCACATGCTCACCCTTCACTTGCATGTTCACCTTGCACTCACAGTGATCACACTGCTCTTATGCCCCTTGTTATGAGCTCACGGCATTCTCCCTCCACTTAGCTGTGGCACATGAGAACACCGCTCACCCTACACTCAGTGACCACACTGCACTCACACGACTCACCGTGTACTCATGCTTTTCACTGTGCACTTACACGAGCACACTACTCACTCTGCACTCATGTGACCCTTCACTCACCTCGCACTCTCACTGCTCACTCTGCAATATCACTCAAACAAGCACATCACTCACCATGCATTCATTCCTCCCACTCTGCACTTTCACAAGCACCCAAACTCATGTCACATCACTCAGCCGGCAGTCAGTTCTCTCACCTTACTCTCACACAGTCACCTCACTCACTATGCCCTCACATAGGCACCCCTGTCACTCACAAAGCTCACCCTTCACTCACACGGGTACAGCACTCATACCACACAATGCAAATGCTACTTACCAGTATGCATCTGTTCTTGGCATGTAGGGCTGCTGACATTCATATCTGTGCATAGATCGCCGCCTAGTGTTGGGTCCGGATGATTGCACATTGTTGTCCTGGAAGAGTCTTCGAAGTATCACGAGATAGGTGGCTCCTCCCCTGGACTACAGTGCGCACGGGCATCGCCTCCATCCCCCAGATTGTTTTTAGCCATTGGCAGAGATGGAGTGAAGTACGTGAGTGATGACCATGCTATGAGCATATATATATATATGAATGAATACTGCAGCTGCTACAGGCGCCGGGGAGGAGGGTGAGCGATATGAATGTCAGCAGCCCTACATGCCAAGAACAGATGCATACTGGTAAGTAGCATTTGTAGTTCGAGGCATGTGGGCTGCTGAATTCATATCTGTGCATAGAATACATAGCAGTCCCTCCATTAGCGGCGGCCGCCCGTGCCAGCTGCAGCAGTCTGAAAAAGTGTTTTGAGAACAGCCTGCCCAACAGCTGCCTGCTGTTTGGAATGCACGTCTACACAGTAGTGTTTAGTGAAAGTATGTGTGGTAGACCATGTGGCTGCTCTACAGATATCTTCCAAGGGAATGTTACCTAGGAAAGCCATAGAGGCCCCCAACTTTCTGGTGGAATGGGCCCTCGGTGGGATAGTGAGAGTGCGCTTAGCTTTAGCATAACAGATCTGAATGCATTTCACGATCCACCTAGCGATCCCAGCTTTGGAGATAGCGTTTCCCTTGTGGTGTGTGGCAAAAGCAACAAAAAGCTGCTTGGTTTTGCGAAAATCTTTTGTCCTGTCTACATAGTACATCAAGGCTCTCTTAACGTCAAGGGTGTGGAGCATCCGCTCCGCCAGTGTCTCTGGGTTTTGGAAAAACACCGGCAACTCAATTGTCTGGTTAATGTGGAATTGAGATACAACCTTGGGTAAGAATTTAGGGTTAGTGCGGAGCACAACCCTGTTAGCATGTACTTGGAAGAAAGGTTCTTGGATGGTGAGCGCCTGCAACTCGCTAACCCTCCGTAGCGATGTAATTGCTACTAAGAACGCCACCTTCCAAGTCAGAAACTGAAGCTCACAAGAGTGCAGTGGCTCGAAGGGAGGACCCATCAGCCTTGTAAGAACCACATTGAGGTTCCATTCCGGAGCTGGTGGGGTCCTTGGTGGAATGACTCTTTTGAGTCCTTCCAGAAAGGCCTTGATAGCAGGGACTTTAAAGAGTGACAGGTGTTGCCTATTCTGGAGGTATGCTGCCATAGCAGACAGATGAATGCGGATGGAAGAGTACGCCAAATTGCATTGATACAGGTGGAACAGGTAACAAATGATGTTTTGAATGGAGGCATCTAGCGGGTCAATATCGTGGTTAACACAGTAGATGACAAACCTCTTCCATTTAGCCGCATAACAAGCTCTAGTAGTGGGCTTCCTTGCCTCCCGAATGATGTTCATGCAATCGGGAGGTAGATTGAGGTAGCCAAACTCTAGGACTTCAGGAGCCAGATCGCCAGGTTGAGCTGTTGCGGATCTGGGTGCTGAATGTCGCCATGGCTCTGCGTCAGAAGGCTGGGAGTGAGATGAAGCCTTTGATACGGTACCACGGAGAGTTCCAGAAACGTGGTGTACCACGGCTGGCGCGCCCACGTTGGAGCAACCAGGATGAGAGTCATCGAGTGCTGCCTGAGCTTGCGTGCCACCAGCGGTATCAGAGGTGCTGGGGGAAAAGCGTACGCAAATCTGCCTGACCAGTTCATCCACATCGCATTGCCCTGTGATTGCGGGTGTGGGAACCTGGCGGCGAAGCTTTGGCATTTTGCGTTCTCCTTTGTGGCGAACAGGTCTATCTCTGGATGACCCCACTTTTGGAAGTACGGTTGGAGTACTGATGGATGTATCTCCCACTCGTGCATTTGGTGGCTGTGCCTGCTGAGCAGGTCCGCCATCTGGTTGTCCTTGCCCGGGAGATGCTCTGCCATGAGGAAGATGTTCCTCTGAATGGCCCACTTCCACATGCTCTGAGCCAGATGAGACAGCTGTGGAGAGTGTGTGCCTCCCTGCTTCTGAATGTAGTACATGGCCGTCATGTTGTCCGTCCGGATCAACACGACTTTGTTGCACAGATGTACTTTGAACGCCTTTAAGGCCATGAAGATTGCCATCAGTTCCAACACATTGATGTGCATCTTCCTTTGCTGTAGTGTCCATAGTCCCTGCACAGTGTAATGGAGTACATGCGCTCCCCATCCCTGGAGAGAGGCGTCCGTCGTCCGGATAATCTGTGGGACAGGCTCTTGGAATGGTCGGCCCTTGCAAAGGTTTTGTGGATTCCACCAATGCAGAGAGTTGTATGCCCGACCGCTCACCAACACTAGGTCTGTCAGTTGTCCATGAGCCTGAGTCCACTGACGTGCTAGGCACTCCTGAAGCGGACGCATATGTAGTCTCGCGTGCGGGACAATGGAGATGCAGGAGGCCATCATGCCTATCAACTGCATGAACACCTTCGCTGGAAGCGAGTGTTGGGGTCTGAATCGTTGGATCAGCGCCTGGATACTGGCAATTCTCACTGAATTTGGCTGCGCAGTGGCTGCCAGAGTGTTGATTGTCGCGCCCATATACTGTCGCACGTGGGCGGGCTGGAGATGGGACTTTGGGTAGTTCAGAGAGAATCCCAGATCGTGCAGGAGATGAATGGTGCGTGACACGTGGTCTACGCACTGCTGTTCTGTCTTTGCTTGAATGAGCCAGTCGTCCAAGTAGGGGTAGACGTGGGCGTTCTGGCGACGGAGATGCGCCGCCACAGTCGCTAGGCACTTTGTAAATACCCTTGGCGCCGTGGTGACCCCGAACGGCAGGACCCTGAACTGGTAATGCTGGTCTTGAATCGTGAATCTGAGATACTTCCTGTGGGAAGGATGCAGGGGGATATGAAAATATGCATCTTTCAGATCCAGCGTAGCCAGGAAGTCCCCCTGCTGAAGCAGAGGGAGCACTTGCTGTAACGTGAGCATATGGAAATGCTCCGAGAGAATGTACCAGTTGAGGGGCCTGAGGTCCAGGATGGGCCTGAGGGATCCGTCCTTTTTGGGAATTAGAAAATACAGGGAGTAAACCCCTGTTCCCCTTTCCTGCAATGGAACGAGCTCTATCGCCCCTTTTTGCAGCATGACTAGAACTTCCTGCTGCAACAAGGTCAAGTGCTCGCCGGACATAGGACGGCTTCTTGGGGGTATGTTTGGTGGAATGGAAGTGAGTTCCAGACAGTAACCGTACTGGATAAGAGACTTGACCCACCTGTCCGTGGTGATGGATTTCCACGCTGGCAGGAACTGCTGGAGTCTCCCCCCAACCGGTGTTGTATGGTCGGGGGGCAGTGACAAGACGTCACTGCTTGTTGGCGGTGGTGGACCTGGAGCTGTTGTTTCCACGTCCCCTGCCCTTGACATTATTGCCTCTGTAGCCACCTCTACCCTTGTTGTTGTACGAGGTTTGGGTGTTACTCTTGTAATACTGTGTGGACTGCGATGCTTGACCCCTTGAGGTGCCTCTGGAATTTGAGCGGCGAAAGGAACCACTCCGAAACTGCTGATTTTGGAGGGCCCCCATAGATTTGGCAGTTTCCGTATCTTTTTTCATCTTTTCCAGCGTCGCATCCACCTCAGGGCCAAACAAGTGGTCAGGATTAACTGTTTGATTCAGTATTGTTGTTTGAATATCGGGTTTGAACCCTGAAATTCTCAGCCAAGCATGCCGTCTAAGCAACACACTGGTGTTGATCGCCCTGGAGGCTGTATCTGCCACATCCAGCGCACATTTAATGGATGCATTCGTGATGAGCTTTCCTTCCTGAATCAGCATTTCCCCTGCCTCCTCGTACTGGTCAGGCAAGTGTTGCAGTAGTGATTCTAAGGTGTCATAATGAGCCCTATCATAGCGTGCAAGTAGGGCCTGTGTGTTAGAGATTCTCCAAATATTCGCTGCCTGTGCAGCGATTCGTTTCCCTGAGGCCTCGAAGATCTTGGACTCCTTGTCTGGGGGAGGAGCGTCACCAGTGGTCTGCGAGTTCGCCCTCTTCCTAGCGTTGGATACAACCAGCGAGTCCAGTGGCAAGTGTCCCTTGATGTATGTTGGATCCGAGGGCGCTGCCTTATATTTGTCAATGCGAGGGTTGACGACACGCGCCCGGGTGGGCTCCTTGAAGACCTCCGTTGCGTGTTTGAGCACCCCCTTAAGCATTGGCAGCGTTTTGACCGACTTTTCAGCCACCGAGAAAGTGTCAAATAAAAAGTCCACATTTTTGGACACAAGGGAACCCAGTAGGGGACCTTCGGACCGTGGGTTACTTAACTTGTTTTGAAGAACAGGGGTCCTAAGGATTCACAATATGACAAGAAGATAACAATATAGACTACAATCAGTGCTATATTTTTGAAAAAACGCCCGCCGGACGTAAGTTTATTCATAGGATAATGTAGAGTCGTGTTGGCCCAAGGAGAGGCCAAAGTTAGTAGCAAGATAGGGTACAGTGCTGTACCTATCCCGAAAGGTTTAGAAGAGATAAACCAGGAAGAGGGCGATAGAACAAGGAAGAAGTTTTTCAGGCAAGCAGAAAGTTTTTGAGCCATTCTGGCTCAAAAACTTTCTGCTTGCCTGAAAAACTTCTTCCTTGTTCTATCTCCCTCTTCCTGGTTTATCTCTTCTAAACCTTTCGGGATAGGTACAGGACTGTACCCTATCTTGCTACTAACTTTGGCCTCTCCTTGGGCCAACACAACTCTACATTATCCTATGAATAAACTTACGTCCGGCTGGGCGTTTTTTCAAAAATATAGCACTGATTGTAGTCTATATTGTTATCTTCTTGTCATATTGTGAATCCTTAGGACCCCTGTTCTTCAAAACAAATAAAAAGTCCACATCCACGGGGTCCGAGTGCAGCTCGACATCGTGGTTAGCCGCAGCTCTTTCGATCAGAGCGTTGAAGGCCGCTGAGTCCTCTGTCGGTGACGTCTTGGCCGCAAAAAACTGCGTGTCCTGGCCCGACTGCGGGTCCTCCGGGTCGCCTCCGGCCGACCACGGTACGTGTTCCTTCTCCGGATCCGAGTACGCCGGATAGCCGTACTCGGCGTCCTCCTCGTCCGCATCGCCTGCGGCGGAATGCGTCGGCGAGTGTCTAGGGCTTGTGGAGACACAGGTTCCATCAGGGCCGAAGAGTCCGCAGAGTCCCTCTTATTTTTGAGAGGGATCCGAAAATGTTCCAACACCGGCTCAGTGGTGATTTTCCTCTTGAGGAGAGACAGTTTCCCAGTATTTGCGTCGATGATAACCTCTCGACGTTCCTCGTCAGCAAGCGGCTGGAGCCGAAGCTTTGACACCACCAAGGCAGCCTTCGGCGTCAATACCTCCTTCGAGGGGCCTCCAGGTTTCGGCGCGAAAGCCTTCGGCATCGACTTTGGCGGCAGGGTAAAACGGATAGGCGTTTGCGCCTTCGTCGGCTTCGGCGTGAGCTTAGGCGCTACAGTGTCATTGTCCTTCCGTATCCGCTGCAGGGATTCCGCTACCTTCTTTGTGATGGCAGGAGAAGGCCTGACCGGCTCGAGCGATCCTCCCGCGTCGAGAGTCGGAGCGAGGACAGGCACCTTTTTCGGGGCCGACACCTCATGCGCCTTGTTCGCAAGGGCCGGCGCCGGCCGATCCCTGTGCGCGTCGTCGGCATGACGCTTCTTCGGAGCAGTCTTCGGGTCCCCGACCCCTTTCGGCGCCGACGCAGCCGCGTCGGTCGACTTCGCCTTCGGCGCCGACCCCGAGGGCTTCGGGTCGGCCATCTTGGCGTGGCTCTTCAAGTCGGCCATCTTGACTTTTTTGGAAGTTGACGCCTCCAGAACCTTCTGCCCCAGCGCAACTTTCACTTTCGTTTTCGCATCCGAGGGTGCGTGGCCAGATGGCTTCACTTTCGTTTTCTTCAACGGGAGTGATGCCTCAGAAATGTCCGTGACCGGGCCCGGAGGCGGGGACGTAGGACTTATAAGTAGATCTTGGGTAAGGCCCGAAGGCGATCCCTCGACCTGGGCCGTATAAAGGGGATTGACCCCTAAGTCTGGTTGGGGATGCTCCTCCTCCGAGCTATCCCCTACGGTGGCAATAGCCCGGTCGTCGTCCCCTACCTCGTCGGCAACTTCGTCAAAGTCCTCATCACCCGCGTCGTAGGCATCCCCTTCGGACGCGGGACCAGATTCCGAACCTTGAACGTCGTCCTCGTCTCCGACAGATTCTTGGAATATGTCGTCTGGTGGGGGCGCCGCGGTAGCCGAGAACTTAGCCTGGAGCCGACTGGCCCGACGAATCTTTAGAGTTTTCTTGCACCGGAATTTCGAACACGCCATGCAGCTGTCTTCGTCATGGTCCGGTGACAAGCAGGTATTGCACACGGGGTGCACGTCGAGGTGTGAATATTTGGAGTTACACACCGGGCATTTCTTAAACGGTGTCCGCTCCATAGCAGAAGTGTAGTGTAGGCCCGTCCGCGCCGAAAGCACGCGGAAGGGTAGCAAGAGTTCGGAGCTGAGAGTCAGACAAGAAACCGAACGCAACTATACCGACGCTCAGCCTAAAGACCTTTTGGTCTCGAGTAGAAAGTTGAACAACTATCGGTTCCGACAGAGGGAACCAAAACACATCCGAACCCAATGGCGGAAAAAAACAATCTGGGGATGGAGGCGATGCCCATGCGCACTGTAGTCCAGGGGAGGAGCCACCTATCTCGTGATACTTCGAAGACTCTTCCAGGACAACAATGTGCAATCATCCGGACCCAACACTAGGCGGCGATCTATGCACAGATATGAATTCAGCAGCCCACATGCCTCGAACCAAGAACAGCACTCACCTTGGAGTCACACCACTCACCCTGGACTTACTCCTCTCACCCTGCACTCACACGCTCAGCCTGCATTCATACAGGCATTCATTTCATCCGGCCTGCACACAGGGACAATAGTCTGCCAGAACTCATAGGGACACACCACTCACTCTGTACTAACTCCTCTCACCATGCACTCACCAGTCACTCTCACAGATCAGCCTTCCCCCTCACCGTTCTCCCTGCACCACACACAGGCACACCACTCACCCTGCATTTATACCGGTCACACTACTCACTCTGCACGCACTCCACTCATTCGACACTCACATGGGCCCTCCTCTCAAATTGCATTCAAGCAGCTCGCCTGACACTCACATTGGCCTATTTTTCACCCTACACTCACACCACTCCTAATGCACTCACACTGCTCACCATCACCCAGCACTTACATGACCACAAATCTTACTCTGCATACATAAAAATTACACAACTCTCACAAATTAACACATTTCTACAATGGCACCCAAAGAATATCTACTCATTCCATAGTTATAGATGCATACTTAATTCCATCTGCAACAACTGGGCTGGTGCAAGAGGGTAGAGGGGACTGAGAATGTGGGATGGGACGAGGAAGGAGACTAGGGCTGAGGCTTTGGGGTATGGTGATGGTTTGAGGATTGTGTGGCACCTTCAACCATTCTAGACTTACCATTAACCACAATGCCTCATTTTGGGACTTCTAGTTTTGTTTTACATTGTAAGTTTGGTCTTAAAAACCCCAAACTGCTAAATGTTACTCGATAAAATCCATGGAGTCAAGCTAGCCGGGCTGATGAGGTGTTACCTCGAAACCGGTCCGGTCCTCGGATGCTTGATTCCGTTCTGGGAAGGACATGGCTTTTGTAGTTCGGACTGGACTGTTCCCATGGGGCACAGGGTCAGAGCTGATTTGCATATCGCCATTGTCTAACCCAGGGTGGTGTGGAGTGCAAAAAAAAAATCGATGGATTTGGGCCCAGATCTTTGGACTGGGGTGAATGTGTGACATTGATCCACATTCTGTCCATCACCTGTTTTGTTTGCAAATTCCGCCCTAAGTGTGCTGGGGATGCTCAGCCATGGGTCCCAGGCACTCCACACCACTGGAGTCAAGCTAGCCGGGCTGATGAGAGGTGTTACCTCGAAACCGGTCCGGTCCTCGGATGCTTGATTCCGTTCTGGGAAGGACATGGCTTTTGTAGTTCGGACTGGACCCATGGGGCACAGGGTCAGAGCTGATTTGCATATCGCCATTGTCTAACCCAGGGTGGTGTGGAGTGCAAAAAAACGATGGATTTGGGCCCAGATCTTTAAACTGGGGTGAATGTGTGACATTGATCCACATTCTGTCCATCACCCGTTTTGTTTTTAAGAAGTAAGGCATTTCATAGGACCAGTTGGATGTTGTGATATCACGTTACAATGTGGATTAGTTCATTTCCAATACTGTAACTGCTTGATCCACACATGAAACTAAATATAAACCCAGTCACAGATATTTTAAGAAGTGTACTTTACATTCACATCATACTTGTAACAAAAATTGACAAGACAATATATTACTTTTGATTAACATATAGAGAATATGTTTCTATTAAGCTTCATTAAAAGGCGAAGAAGGTATGGCAGAAGCACCAGGGCAAGCTTTTCTGACACAATAAATGCAGATTGACTTATGGAATGTCAGTGGAAGTGTGTCTGTGTGTGAGTGTGACAATACCAATGTATGAAAGATTGCAAGAAAGATAGTGAGAATGTATGTGAAACAGAATGTGTCTGTGTATTTGTGTGTGTGCGTCAGTGTATGTGTGTTATGCTTGCAAGTGTAACTCTAATCATAAGAGTTCCTGTACTCATTTTATAGAGAGTGTCAATAGCAAAATGCTGACCCTTGTATACTGGAGGGAATTTTTAGAGGTACCCATGGCTGGGGCTCAAGTATCCATGGCAGATTTCTGGCACATATTGAATGTACTTCTTGTCATATGGGACTCTCCCATGAAAAAATTATTACCTTGGTATAATGGAAATAATTTCGGACTTCAGAAATTTGAAAAAAATGAGATCTACTCCTGGGAAAGGCTTCCCTGGTGCACCATGAAAGTACTGGAATACTTCATGAATGCTCATAAGGGTCTGTGGCATTTTTGCAAATTTGATCCCAAAGGTTTCAGAAAATTCTCTTTGGAGAAGTTGACTCCCCCTTACATCATCTACAAGAAATCTGTTAACTTGTTTTGCTTTCTGGAATTTGGGGGAAGTATCACAATCCACCACTTACATAGATCTTTTTCCTCTTATAATGAGCATGAGGTGAGCTCCCACCCCATTTCTGAAAATGCTTGTCCTGCCCCATTGCTTGGAGCATGACTGGCTTTAGGGCGATGCGACTGGTGCAACCGCACCTGGCACTAACTTTTGTTGGGGGCAATGTGTTTAAAAAAATGTTGGTTTCAAAGCACATGAACTTTCTTGTGCTTGAGGTAGTTTTCAGGTGACAATAATTCTGGTGATTAATGTTCCTACTAGTGAGAGTTCAGAAAGTTGTCTAGTTGCAGTTTTGGCTCATCGTAAAGTTGCAACGAAGGTTAATGTGCCTGCTGCAAAAAACGTGTACCATGATGATCACAGAAGAGAGTGAACTATACATTTATGGAGGAGGAGAATATGGGGGAGGAAAGCACCAAAAAAGACTGTGTAACGGCTGCCACAAAGCTCAAGCCAGCCCTGGGTGGGAGTCTTAGCACCCCCCATGAAGTTTAGGTCTAGTTGCGCACCTGGTGTCAAGTACAATATGAGAAGCTAGTTAGGGTCATATTGAGTGCAGATATGCAAACATTGTAAACTGTTGGTGTCTTACCTTCTACCCAGGGAAGACATGGCTTGGCAGTTCGGGCTGGACTTTTCCCATTAGGCACAGGGTCAAGACCGATTTGCATATAGCGGTGTCTGAACTGGGGTGGCGAAGTGAGCAAAAGAATGATGGATTCAATCCAGATCTGTGACTGGGGGTGAGTGTCTGAAAGAGTCAGCACTCCGACCATCATCTCCTTGTGTTTGCTTTAACTTCTATCTCAGCACGCAAGCTCAAAAAGTAAAATAAAGGTAATGGATCAGCGGGTGAATTAAGTTATATTTCAAGGTGTATTTTAGGTTGTTTTTTCATCACTAATAAAGTTGTTTTTTTAAGAGATTAAAGTGATGTAGCCCTAAAGTGTCACACTTCTGAGGACTAACTGAGTTTACTTAAGTTGACCAGTGATTATCATATGCATCTCGCAAAAAACAATAAAGACAACTATTCACAAGTGAATGTACCGTGAGGAGTTTAAGTAAAATATTATATTTATTATATATATTATTTATATAATTTAAAATTATGTTGCCAGAAGAGCAGATATACACCTGGGAACATGTAATGCTTAATTAAAGAGAAGAGCTCAAATAGGTAATTGTGTTGCGATTTTTCAGCTCAAAGATGCTACACAGACAAAGTCCAAAGTTCAACATAAATAACAGAACTTCGTGATTAACATTATTGGTGTGATAAAACAATACAAAAGGCATCCAGAAAAAGAAGCGGTGCAAATAATGCATGTGCATATCCTTCAGCAATCTTGCGCCAGGAGGAAGCAATGCATGAAGAGAGATTTTAAAAGACTCTGGATACTTTTAGTCATTAAAACGATCAGTCCAATCGTGCTACATATAGAGTAACTGAGATCACCAATAGCCACACTGAACATTATAAATGAATATTTGCTGGGCCATATTTACAAATAATACGTTCCTTTCAGCAGCTCATTTACAATTTGATTTGTTGTGTGTGGAGGCTCCTTCGACGACAGACTGCCCACTCTGATTCTAAGCTCCCGAGGCTCCACTGAGGACAGTCAGACTGCTGTGTCCACAAACTAACAGAGCGCGGCGGCGGCTGGGAACGACAGTTGGGGTGTGGTGTTTGAATTACAGCCCACCTGAGCTGGTTCGCTGTCGGCTGCTAGGCGGATTCAATCAATCAATCAAGAAACTTGTATAGCGCGCTACTCACCGGAGGGTCTCTAGGCGCTTGGGGGGAGAGGGGTCCGCTACTGCTTGAACAGCCAGGTCTTGAGTTGCTTCCTTAAAGAGAGGTGGTCTTGGGTAAGACGGAGGTGGATGGGGAGGGAGTTCCAAGTCTTGGCTGCCAGGTAGAAGAAGGATCTTCCTCCTATGGTGGCTCTTCGAATGTGTGAAACAGCGGCGAGGGCGTGGCTGGTCGATCGTAGCTGGCGGGTGGGAGTGTAGAAGGTCAGGCGGTTGTTGAGGTACTTGGGGCCAAGGTCGTGGAGGGCCTTGTGTGCATGGGTGAGTAGTCTGAACGTGATTCTCTTGCTGACGGGGAGCCACTGCAGGTCTCTCAGGTGTCCGGAGATGTGGCTGTGTCGGGGGATGTCCAGGATGAGTCGTGCGGAGGCGTTCTGGATGCGTTGGAGTCTTTTCTGCAGTTTGGCTGTGGTTCCGGTGTGGAGGGTGTTTCCGTAGTCCAGTCGGCTGGTGACGAGTGCCTGGGTAACCGTCTTCCTGGTATCGGTGGGGATCCATTGGAAGATCTTTCGGAGCATGCGTAGGATGTTGAAACACGATGATGAGACGGCGTGGACTTGTCTGGTCATCGAGAGGGAGGAGTCCAGGATGAAGCCCAGGTTGCGTGCCTGGTCCGTTGGTTTGGGTGCGCTGCCCAGGGCAGGGGGACACCAGGAGTCATCCCAGGCAGAGGGCGATGATCCAAGGATGAGGACTTCCGTCTTGTCTTGATTTCAGTTTCAGGCTGCTGTTCATCATCCACTCGGCTACGTCTTTCATCCCTTCGTGTAGGTTGGTTCTGGCAGTGGCTGGGTCGTTGGTGAGGGAGAGGATCAGCTGGGTGTCGTCGGTGTAGGAGATGATGTTGAGGTTGTGTTGGCGTGCGATGTCTGCGAGGGGGCTCATATAGATGTTGAAGAGGGTGGGGCTGAGTGATGATCCTTGTGGTACGCCGCAGATGACTTAGGTGGCCTCGGATCTGAACGGGGGAGGCGGATTCTCTGGGTTCTTCCGGCGAGGAACAAGATGATCCACTCCAGTGCCTGGATTGCGAAGCTTGTGGAAAGGCTCAAGGTCGGTCTCTAGAAGCCCAATTCATTGCATGTTGAGCAGTGGAGAGCAGCAGTGGCTTACTTTCATCTTTGCCGGTTTGAGGAAAGGCAGCAGCCGTGTTACAATATTGAATACAGAGTGACTCCGCAAAATTGTCTGCAACATTGACGTTGCTGCTGGTTGCAGTTTGCAGCTGGTGATCTTAGAAAGAGCAGCCGAGACTTCTCTGGTGAGTGCGGGTGAACTCTTCAAAAGCTTAAACCTACCTGTGTTTATTTGTCCCTGCGGAGCCCTCCTGCCTTGGGGCTCGTGCTGCATTCCCTGGTCTCCCCCGCCGCCGCTGCCTTCCACCACCTGTGCGCGGCCGCTGAGGGGGGGACCACATCTCCCAGGACTCCTTGCTGATGCAGCCCACGCACTGATTTCGCGCCAGGTGGCACAAAAGGTCGCCGGAGTTCCCGCTAAGCCCGGGGCCGCAGGAGGGCGGCTGGCCCACAAAATTAACAATTATTTACTGTTCGTGCCCGTAACACGTTTCATTTTGAACTTGAAACATTTTTGGGATATGATTAATTGGCACTATCGAGCAGCTTTATATCCGCACACTATTTTTAAGGCTTAATACTGTGTAGAATCTAATTACATTGCCGAAAACTGTTTATTTGCAGCGGTACACCCAGAATGGCAAAACAAAGGGATGAGAGCGGGAAGGGGCTATTTGGCACTTTAGATGCCCATTTATTAAGAGCTGAAAACTCCATAATTCACAAAATTAAGCAAACTGAGCGCATACTGTCCCTGGACTCTCAAATGCCACAAATACATCAAAATGGCAATAGTACCTTACACCAATGACTGCCTCATTAATAAAAGATTACAAACTAATGGGTATATCTCATCATCGCCAAAATCGCTAAGCATTGAGGAGATTTCAGATTCTGTAGATTCTTCCCTCGTTTCCATTGATAAACCCTGCGTAGTAACAAGGGCACAAAAAAACCAAACAAGAAAATGGAAATTACGACCCCCAGATTGTTAAACAAAGAAAGGGCCAAGTACATAAAAAACGCAGAAACAAACACAGCATTTGTCAAGACCTTTAGTAAGAAAGGACTCAAAGGAAAACCCAAATCTTTTAACTGATCCAGCACTTGAAATAAGCAACGAAATAGCCCTGAAAGAGACACAAATAACACTTATACCACCAATCATAGAACAGGGCACGGAGGGGGGGGGGGGGGTCTGGGCTAAACTGGAAGCGGTAATCTCTTCTCATTTAAAACCAGTGCTGGAAAAACTGACGACCATTGATAACAGATTGTCGTGTTTAGAGAATCAACACTCTAGCACTTGTGATTCCCATGCCGAAATGAGACCCAGTATAAACCGATCTATAGGAGATTCTAACAATATGGATATAGATAAATCTGATCCTCGGGAGAAAAATACGATACACAATGGGAAAGGGAGGGGAAACCCCGGGATTGCAGGTCCTGTCTTAAATACTCCTATGATACTATCAGAGGACCGGGCTAAGGATGGCTCCCAGGCCCTTAGTATTAATAAATCCATAAGGGAACGAAACACTCAAAGCAAAGACACAGTTAATACACCTTCAAGTGCGGTCCATCATCCACACTACTCGTCCCAGAGTAGCCCTGATTCAACCCTTAACCTACCTCCACAAACTACTCCTTACATTATTGTTCTATCAAATATCCCCCTTTTAGCTCCAGGAGAAAGTAAGGACTGGCCCTTTTTGAGAAATAAGTCCATACATTTTATGAATGCTAGAACAGGTATAATCCAAAACACATTGTTCTTACAACTTAGGATGGCCCGTAGGGTTAGTTGGGTTGGACCAGCTAAGAAAACAATGGAGGGAGATTGTATTGTTCTAACCATCAGGCCCCCTGGTTTGGTAAGAGCCATAATAGACAGGGTAAACGAGCAGAACATACACAAATCTGGGGTTTTGATACTTCCCCTGGGGTTTTTCTATCGACATCTCATGGGACGATTAAGTCAAATAGAATCTGCATTTCAAACTGGGCAACAGTTATCTCCGTTGTTGCCCCCATGGTACCATTCAAATCGTTTTGACCATTTGAGTTCCTTGGCTGAGGTAGATTGACTTCAACCAGAGAAGGGTGATGAAAATACTAATATAACAATTATTCCCTCTCCCTGATTCTCTGGCTAATAATAGCGACAGCCAGATGTGTTTTGGTACTATTGATAAAATCAATAGTTTACCAGTTGATAGCGAGGAAGATCATCATAACGTGATCCAGGTTGGCCAATTAATAGAAAGAAATCAGTCGACTGAATCCACTAGTGTGGTAAATAGACAGCCAACTGGTGGTACCATTCGCCTGAAAAGTGGAATGTAGCAGGTATTTTAACTAAGCTATCAGATGAGGCATGGATAAAAGACATTAAATCCTTTAACATAATTTGCCTTCAAGAAAAGTGGAGTAGAGAGAACCTTTTCTTGGATGGCTATAGTACTTTGTCTGTTGCTGCTGAACCCTCACCCTCAGGAAGGGCAAAGGGTGGTCTAATTACCTCAATTTCAATATGTAATATGTCATTAAGGATAGATAAAGTATGTTTTTCTCTATGGTATCAATTGATCTTGTGTACTAATTTTATTGTTGTACCTCTGCTTATGGTGAACTGGTACTATAATATCTTTGACACACACTTGTCGTCTGTCATTGACACTTTGCAGGTGGAAATCACTAAAATGACTGGAAAAATATCACCCTTATGCATTATGTGGATTGGGGATTTTAATTGTAATCTATGTCAATTTAGTGGGAGCCACGTCTGTGGGTTATCAGACATCAATGAACAACCCTAGGCCCACTTCAAGCACACTACACAGGGAGAGGCCTTAAACATCATCATTGTGGTAAATGACCTCTGCATACTTGATACTCCGGTCGATAGGTCAATGGCCCCCATACCAACTTTTCTGGGGACTAGGGGGTCGACGAGTATAATAGATTTTATCTTAATATCTAGGAGTTATGCTTATTTAGTCGATGACTTTAGGGTAGCACCGAACTCGGCTAGCGATCATAACCCCCTAACGTTATCAATGAGTATAGTAACAGCAAGGACAATGCTCATATAACAACCAACTGCAAACAAAACAGGTGATGGACAGAATGTGGATCAATGTCACACATTCACCCCAGTCCAAAGATCTGGGCCCAATACCATCGTTTTTTTGCGCTCCACACCACCCTGGGTTAGACAATGGCGATATGCAAATCCGCTCTGACCTTGTGCCCCATGGGAACAGTCCAGTCCGAACTACAAAAGCCATGTCCTTCCCAGAACGGAATCAAGCATCCGAGGACCGGACCGGTTTCGAGGTAACACCACTCATCAGCCCGGCTAGCTTGACTCCAGTGGTGTGGAGTGCCTGGGACCCACGTCTGAGCATCCCCAGCGCACTTATGGCGGCAATTGCAAACAAAACAGGTGATGGACAGAATGTGGATCAATGTCACAAATTCACCCCAGTCCAAAGATCTGGGCCCAATTCCATCGTTTTTTTGCACTCCACAACACCCTGGGTTAGACAATGGCGATATGCAAATCAGCTCTGACCCTGTGCCCTATGGGAACAGTCCAGTCCGAACTACAAAAGCCATGTCCTTCCCAGAACGGAATCAAGCATCCGAGGACCGGACCGGTTTCGAGGTAACACCTCTCATCAGCCCGGCTAGCTTGACTTCAGTGGTGTGGAGTGCCTGGGACTCACGTCTGAGCATCCCCAGCGCACTTATGGCGGCAATTGCAAACAAAACAGGTGATGGACCGAATGTGGATCAATGTCACACATTCAACCCAGTCCAAAGATCTGGGCCCAAATCCATCGTTTTTTTGCACTCCACACCACCCTGGGTTAGACAATAGCGATATGCAAGTGCGCTGGGGATGCCCAGACGTGGGTCCCAGGCACTCCACACCACTGGAGTCCAGCTAGCCGGGCTGATGAGGTGTTACCTCGAAACCGGTCCGGTCCTCGGATGCTTGATTCCGTTCTGGGAAGGACATGGCTTTTGTAGTTCGGACTGGACTGTTCCCATGGGGCACAGGGTCAGAGCTGATTTGCATATCGCCATTGTCTAACCCAGGGTGGTGTAGAGTGCAAAAAAAACATGATTTGGGCCCAGATCTTTGGACTGGGTTAAATGTGTGACATTGATCCACATTCGGTCCATCACCTGTTTTGTTTGCAAATTCCGCCATAAGTGCGCTGGGGATGCCCAGACGTGGGTCCCAGGCACTCCACACCACTGGAGTCAAGCTAGCCGGGCTGATGAGAGGTGTTACCTCGAAACCGGTCCGGTCCTCGGGTGCTTGATTCCGTTCTGGGAAGGACATGGCTTTTGTAGTTCGCACTGGACTGTTCCCATGGGGCACAGGGTCAGAGCTGATTTGCATATCGCCATTTTCTAACCAAGGGTGGTGTGGAGTGGAGTGCAAAAAAACGATGGATTTGGGACCAGATCTTTGGACTGGGTTGAATGTGTGACATTGATCCACATTCGGTCCATCACCTGTTTTGTTTGCAAATTCCGCCACAAGTGCGCTGGGGATGCCCAGACGTGGGTCCCAAGCACTCCACACCACTGGAGTCAAGCTAGCCGGGCTGATGAGAGGTGTTACCTCGAAACCGGTCCGGTCCTCGGATGCTTGATTCCGTTCTGGGAAGGACATGGCTTTTGTAGTTCGGACTGGACTGTTCCCATGGGGCACAGGGTCAGAGCTGATTTGCATACCGCCATTGTCTAACCCAGGGTGGTGTGGAGTGCAAAAAAACGATGGATTTGGGCCCAGATCTTTGGACTGGGTTGAATGTGTGACATTGATCCACATTCGGTCCATCACC
Source organism: Lissotriton vulgaris (assembly GCF_964263255.1). NCBI lineage: Eukaryota > Metazoa > Chordata > Amphibia > Caudata > Salamandridae > Lissotriton > Lissotriton vulgaris. The sequence continues at coordinate 491,174,095 of NC_141696.1, forward strand.
TGTTTTGTTTGCATATAACAACCAACAACATATAATTACAATCAAGGAGTTAGAATAAAATGGGACAAGATCGATCCTAAGAAAATGGAGGAACGGATCCTTGAGGTTAACTCGTTAGAAATAAAGACATGACTAACTGCCACTTCTGATCCAGAGAAGATAGTTCAAAGTTTCGAGAACCTCTGTAAGAGTGTGGCCACAAATCTACTTAAACCAGTTAAGAAAGGTGTTATTAAAGACAAGAAATGGTTTAATGGGGAGTGTTCTAAAGCACAATCAATGCTGAGGACGGCCCTCCATGTGGCACCCCGGGATAAAGAAATGGTCAGGAATGCAAGGCAAATGTACAGAAAGGCAGTTGAGAAGAGAAAAATGGAACTAAAGGCGAAGGCCTGGGATGACTTGGAAAAAGCCAGTGACCTGCAAGATAGAGGTCTATGATATCGCATATAACCGGGGAGGTTTGGGAGACCCACTACACAAAGATATTTAACCCGAAGGGCATTTTATTAGTAAATGATTGTGACGACGATGTCACCTTAAATGTTGAGTCTGCACGGCAGCTCAGCCTTTCGCTCTCCCTGGAGGAAGTGGAGGAAGCATTAAGAAAATGTATTGCCCTGAAGGCCCCAGGGCCTGATGCTGTACCATTGGACTTGTTTAAGAATAATCCACAACGTTGGGCTCCCCTCCTACTAAATGTTTTTAAAGCAACTATTGTGGGACGTATCCCATCATCCTGGAAAAATGCGGTATTCGTTCCCATCTTTAAAAAGGGAAAAAAAGATGACCCCCGTTGCTATAGGCCGTTCTCCCTAATAGATGCCTCCTGTAAACTATTGGGGAGAGTAATATTGGCGCGATTGGAAACTTGGGCAGATGTATCTGGTATTATTGTGGATTCCCAATACGGCTTTAGGAGAGGTAGGGGGGACCACAGAACAGTGTCTAAATTTAGCAATGATCATGGGTAAGTACATGAAGGCCAGGGGTGTTTCAATCCATCTGGCCTTCATGGACTTATCCAGTGCCTTTGATACTGTTTGTAGGGGAAAGCTCTGGACATTAATGGAGTCTATGGGGTTCAAGGTGCCATTGGTCACCCTGTTACGTAGATTGCATGCTGCAACTTCTGTTGCTGTACGATACGGCCCAGGCGGCAAAAAAACTGGGAAAATTGCCTCATTTGAAGGAGTCTGCCAGGGCTGCATCATGGCACCTTTTCTGTTTTTAAATTACACAAATGGTTTGGAACAGTTAATATTGAAAAAATGTTTACATTTTCCCAAGATAAACGGCAATTATGTACCGCTGCTGTCATATGAGGATGATACTGTTTTGATGACAAACGGCAAACAGCATGCAGAAATGTCTGGATGCTTTTAATGAATTCATGTTGGGCTTAGATCTCAGGGTCAATTTTACTAAACCATATGCTATGGCTTGTGGCCCAGGCGGAATTAGGACCTGTAAATATACTGTGGACACTATGATCATTGAAAAAGTTACAAATTTTAACTATTTAGGAAATCTTTTAAATAGAACACTAAACTGGGATGACTTGATAGACACTCGGATCCAAAAAACATCTAGATCTGTAGAGGCCCTTTTCCGCGTTGCTAGTAAATTGGGGCAAAAACCAATAGGGGACTTGATGACCCTGTATAAATCAAAGAATGTGTCTGTGGTGACCTATGGAGCAGGGGTATGGGGATATCATAAAAGCAAAAAGATTCAAATTATGGAGAATACATTTCTAAAGCGCTTATTATCAATCCCAGAGCAGTTCCCCAAATATTTTCTGCCATACAGAGGTGGATTACAAAAGAAAAACAGAATTCATTGGTCCCCTTTACTCCTCTGAGGGGAAATATGGACCTCTGAGGACTTGTCATTCACAAAAGAAATTTTAAAGAATTGCATGAATCTTGATAAGGCTGTCGATACCCTGGTTACGTTATGTAAAGGAAACTTTCCATAAAATAGGGTTAGAAAGTTTTTATGATGACCCGGTCTCTATCAATTCAAACATGAAAAAGGTCATTAAGAATGCTTATTACACCGTTGAAGGATCGCATAGGCAAAAAATATTAACATATAATCAAGCGTTCATACCACAACAGTTTTATTTGTCATTTACTTCGCACACACAATGGCGCTTCTATTGGACTAGATTTCGGTTGCAAATATTGCACTTTTTGGCAACTTTCCCGAAACAAGGGGGCTGGTGTGACAGACTGCCCCCTTGCCCATGTAATAATGCAGCCGAACAAAGCACAGTGCACTTTGTCCTCTTCTGTTCGCTTTATAAAGCGCCGAGAGATCGTTTTATCAAACCCCTCATGAAGGATATTAGACCTTGTATGTATATGGAAGGTTTTGAGTATCTGAGATTATTGTCATCTGATGTTATATGTAGCTCTATGCTTAGTTTTATCAGATCTGCACTTCCTATTAGGAAACGCTACGAACTATACATTTTTATTGATACCATGTCTTTTTAAATATGATATTTTGTATATTGAGAATGCACAGCACTTTAAAAAAACTGTTTTAATGATCTTGGGTGGTCAACGTAAAAGATTTTAACCAGTACTATTCAATGATCTACCTCACTATTGTAATGTGTAGCCTGTTAGTGTTCATTGTTTGTGAATTTTGGTACTTTGAACATTAACTTTGAAATAAGATTTGTGATTGAATGTATGATACTTGTTATTTTAATAGTATACTTTTATGATTCTTTTTTTGAATCAAATAAAGTTATTTGAAAGAAAGAAAGTGTGTGGATCACAAGACTTGAATGTGCAGGTGAAATTCAACATAGTGGTACTTTCCAACTGCAAATTCATCAGAATACCAGAACTAAATTTTTGATTCGCGGACAGAAACAAGTGTCTAGCGACAGCAATGACCTGATGCCGAGAAGCAGGTGTTACTCGTAGGAAACATTGGGGGACACAGCAGCGGGCTTGTAGGGTCATCCTCTGAGCAGAGTGAGTGGAAGGTCGAATTGGCCATTAAAAAAATATATATATAAAACATGGAATCATGGTCTCTGTGCAGGTCCCAAAACCCCGGGAGTAAAAAAAAGAAAGAAAAATAGGGATAAATGGACCAGTGAGGTGGGGAGACTGAACACAGAGCACCATGTCCTGTGGGATCTCATGGGGGTCGGTTCGGCAAAAGACCACACTCCGGTCCCACTCATGGCACATGCAGTGTGGCCGTGGCACAGGGATTTCATATTGGCCTGGGTGCAAAGTGTATCACAAAAATAATCACTTAAAAACGTTGTAAAAGGCAAGTTACTCTTTTCTACTGAAAAGGGAAAAAACGTTTGGAGCATGAACTTCTTGCTGCAAAACCTAAAAACCACAGCTGTGGTAAGATATGCAAAATAACCCATCCCACCTGTGCAGCTAATGACCTCACCATCTCGGCAATGGCATATCTAATTGCATACATTATTTCACACATACTAGACCACGTTACAGGGGGCGTGGCTACAGAGCCGAAGGGAATGGCGGCGTGAGCTCTGAGCTCCGCGCCTGATCCCCGTGCTCATCCTGTGTAACGGAGCGGGGACACCTGCGAGAGCCCCCACACGCAGACCGGAGGCAGTAAGACTGCTGCCTGCATCCTCGGACAGGCAGAGGAACCGAGTATCTGCTTGCCGGCGAGGGGAGAGACTATTGCGGGCCGGGACACGAAGGAGCACAAAATGGCGGACAGCGCTGCAGAAGGAGAAGGCGGAGCAGCGCAACTGCCTAGGAGAAGCGGAGTCCTCGGCTAAACCAACGGAGGAGGTGTCCCTCCCGCAGAGCGAGAGACTTGGCAGCGCTGATGTAAGTCCTGGGCGAGCGGCATAGATCACCGAGCCTCGGCTTGCGGAGGGCTGGGCCCCGGCCCCGAGAGGACAAAGGAGATTGCTGCGAGGGGCCAGGAGATACTGATGGCGGCGGCCCCTTCCGACATCTGACCGGCAGGGGCTTCACTGGTGAGACGACTGCCCCCCACACAGCCGGAGGTGGGGCGAGAGTACCCTGAAGTGCGGTGGGGCTACCGGCTCGACCGGGGTGTAAAGGGGAGTAGCTGCGTGACGCTCCCGGCCAGGAGATACGCAGGGCGACCTTATCATGGCGAGCAGAGCGAGGGGGCATCCCGCCGCGACAGGAGAGGAGACCGCTGCCTGCACCGAGATAGAAGGAGCCCAGGGGGTCACGAGAGAGGCTTCGCACTTTCACATCGGCCCTGGAGAACACTTAAGGGCTGCGACAGCCCAGTGCCCATTGGTGAGTCGTGGTGGAGCGAACGAGGAAGCAGAGTGGCGTGGCGGGACCTGCAACCGAGCCATACGAACACCGACGGAGGCTTGGCCCCGCGACCGGGTGACCGGCGGGGCGGCCCAACGGGGCACAGAGGGAGGAGGACCCGGCGGCTCGCGCCCCCTGCCCTGCGCCTCGGTTAAGTGGGAGTCCAACGGGCTCTGAGGAGCTGGGACGGAGCTGCCAGACGAGGAGTGGTTGCTTTCCTGAAGGCGCGGGGGACCCTGAAGTTGAGAGCCTGGCTGGCCGGACTGTGCTGGAACCGGCTCAGGCGCGGCCTCTATCCTGTGGAGCGGCCCTGAAGGGGGACGGGCGGTGGACGAACAAGGGAGCCGCCCTGCTGCGAGGACGCCTTTGGGATACAGGCTCCTGACACGACAGAAGGGAGGACTGGACCCTGCGGGCCTCGCGCTGCATCGGACGAGGGAGAAGGTAGTCCTGTGATTTGGATGGAAGATGGTACACCGTAATCCGGTGTGGTGACACGCGGTGGGTAGGCCTTGAAACGGACGCACAGAGGCTGGCACTCCAGCAGGCACAGCGACAACCGGGGGAGGAGAACGAGAGAGCCGCGGAGCCCTACCTGCACTGGTGAGGGAGGACAACCCCCCCCTGACGGCGCACCGACTGAGGCATTAGCGAGCTGAGCTGAAAGGGAGGCCAGATATCGGGGGCTGAGGGATCCCAGTGCGACCAACAGTCGCCGGAGTGCATACTGCCATTGCACCATGGGGAAAACCAAAGGCAAAACCGAGGGGGCCGCGGCCTCCGAGTCCTTGGAGGGGGGCACTGCGGGACCATCAGACTTACAGCAGCTTCAAGACCGTATCCTTGAGGCTATTGCAGCAATTAAAGATGCCTTACAACATGACATTGCACAGGTGGTAACGGGATTGGGGCTCCTGAGAGCTGACCACAATAAACTCAAGGATAGAGTTAAAGGAACGGAAGACACTTTGGAGGTCTTGGCCCCGGCCCACAAAACCATGGAAGCACAGTTATCGGACGCTATGGTGAGGATACAAACGCTGGAGAAGAGGGCAGAGGATGCCGAAAATAGAAGTCGCCGTAGTAACGTCCGGATAGTGGGTCTGCCGGAAAAAACAGAAGGGGATGACATGGTAGGGTATCTGGACGATTGGTTGAAGACTCAGGTGGCACCCGAAGGACTGTCGCCATTCTTCACCCTGGAACGAGCTCACCGAGTTCCGGCTAGGCCCCCCAAGCCAGGATTGCCTCCACGACCAGTAGTGGCCAAACTGCTACACTTCAAGGACAGGGACCTCTTGCTCCAGCGGGCCCGAGAAGAGGGGCCGTTCCAAGTGGCGAACAGTAAAGTGACCTTATTTCCAGACTATACATTCGAGACGCAGAAGCTGCGGGCCTCCTTTTTATCCATAAAACGTGAACTGCGGAATGAGGGAATCCGGTACTCCCTACTCTTCCCGGCTAAACTAAGAGTTGTTCTGGACGATAAAACTCACTTCTTTCCTACATCGGCGGATGCCTGGGACTGGTGGGAGACATATAAAGCGGGCACGGATGGCGCCAGGGTTCGAGAGGAGCGGGAGCGAGTGAAGACACAGACGCGGAAATCATAGAGACTGCGCTGGCGGCGACAAGGCTCGAAAAAACCATCGATGTCACAGACGGAGGCGGAGAGACAGGCTGCGCTGCAGGCAGTCGAAGCGATGTCCAATGCAGAGGCCTCCCCATCACAGAGGGGCTCCCACTCGGAGACCAGAGACACGGGATCGGAGTCGGAGGCCTCAGAGACATGCAGCACCAACGGCCCACTAGTGACTCCGCAATCCTCGGAGGAGATCCTGAACATTTGATATGATGCGAACATTGGAAGGCTACTCCTACAGTGGACAGAAATTGCGAAATGTAAGGTACTGCTGTGTGGGGGCTCAAACTTGGCGGTCGGACTTAAGGGGAGGGGGGTTGTTACTACTTTTGGACCTAGCCACAACCCGATTGCCCTTAAGGTGCTCACGGTTACGACTGTGAATTAGTCTGGCAGTTGAGGGGATTGAGCTAGTTTGGATGGGTACTGATAGTTTGACATTGAGGCCTATTCGGGGGGGGGGGGGGGGGGGTAGCGGGTATTGTTGGGATTGTTATGGTTTACGGGCACAGTGCAACACAGAAACAGGTGGGACATACTATGCCAGACGTTTTACAAGTTAGCAGGGGGGATTCCACCACTCACGATACCACAGAACAGCAACAGGAACAGATCTACGAACTATGGGGCAATGGCTAATGCAAACGAAGTAAGATGTATAACCTGGAATGTGCGGGGGCTGCATACAATGACTCGGAGACACAAAGTACACGCCTATCTGGTCCGTAGAGGGGTACACATTGCACTCCTGCAGGAGACCCATATCACGAAGCAAGAAGGGTTAGCGCTACAAAAGAGATGGAGGGGCCAATTATTCAACACCGCTTACTCAGCGTTTGCTAGGGGGGGCTTTAATATGGATTAGGGCGGGTGTTCCGTTCCAGGCGACCAGGCACATAATAGACCCTGAGGGACGCTACGTGGCAGTGGAGGGCAGGTTGAAGGGGAGGGACATTACACTGTGTAGCGTTTACGCACCAAACACTGACCAGATGTCCTTTTTCAATAGTCTATTGGGGTCATTGGCACACTTCCTGAAAGGGATTCAGAAAAGGGGGTGGTGATTAACAGAGTGTCTGAATTAAGCAGACCACTCTTACCCAGTCCAAAGATCAGGGCTTGATCCATCACCGTTATTTATCTCACTGCACCATCCCAGCTCAGAACCTGGCTATATGCAAATCAGTCTGTCCCTGGCCCAGCGCATCATGGGAACAGGGCAGACTAAACTACCAAGCCAATTCTTCACCAGAAAGGAGACAAGCTACCAGGGACCGGTTTCTGGCATTTCAGCCGTCTTCGGCCCGGCTTGCTTGGATCTGATGGTGCAGTGAGAAAGGGACTCATGTCTGAGTATACCCTGCCACACCTATAGTGGCCAAAAACGATTCAGAAAAGGGGGTGGTGATGGCCAGAGTGTCTGAATTAAGCAGACCACTCTTACCCAGTCCAAAGATCAGGGCTTGATCCATCACCGTTATTTATCTCACTGCACCATCCCAGCTCAGAACCTGGCTATATGCAAATCAGTCTGTCCCTGGCCCAGTGCATCATGGGAACAGGGCAGCGTGGAAGGGTATACTCAGATGTGAGTCCCTAGCTCATTGCACCATCAGGATTCAAGCAAGCCGGACCGAAGACGGCTGAAATGCCAGAAACCGGTCCCCGGTAGCTTGTTTCCTTCCCAGTATAAGAATTGGCTTGGTAGTTTGGTCTGCCCAGTTCCCATGATGCACTGGGCTAGGGTCAGACTAATTTGCATATAGCCAAGTTCTGAGCTGGGATGGTGCAGTGAGCTAAAAAACGGTGATGGATCAAGCCCTGATCTTTGGACTGGGTAAGAGTGGTCTGCTTAATTCAGACACTCTGTTCATCACCACCCCCTTTTCTGAATCACACTTCCTGAAAGGCCCGATCCTAATTGGGGGGGATTTCAACTCAGTTGCAGACACGACACTGGATAGATCCCCACCCGCCTTTGGCAGACTCCCCCGTTCACCGACTCACAAAAGGTAGGCTAGATTGGCAGGAACGATGGGGCCTGCTGGACGTGTGGCGCATACAGCACCCTGCGGAGCGAGATTACTCCTTCTCGAGTCTTCACGACCTGCATGTTCGAATCGACGCAATGTTGTGCTCTCGAGTGGTCGTGCAGACAGTGATAAGAACAGATTATCTAACCAGGACAATTTCAGATCACAATCCGATGTCGATTGGGCTGGGCTGGGTATTAGAGGTATCGCGGGTCCCAACTTGGAGACTGCGCCCCGAGACATTGGAAGATCTGCCTTTCCGAGCGGAGCTAGAGGAGGGAATCAACCACTACTTCGTGGAAAATAAGGGGTCCACGACAACCAGGGCAAAGGAATGGAATGCTTTTAAGGTGGTGGTTAGGGGCCAGTGCCTAGGGAAACATGCGGGCACGAGGAGGGTGCTGTTAGAGGACTTACGGAAGGCGGACTCTACGCTGAGGGACGCTGAAAGGGCTAGACCAGGGCGCCATGATTTGCAGGAAGAGGTTCATTCAGCTAAGGAGGCAGTAGCAGTAGAGGTGGAACGACTCCGCAGCTTTGATTATAAGGCATATATGCTACGGGCCCATGTCGAGGGGGACAAGGCTGGAGCATTACTTGCATGGCTAGCCAACCCTGCCAGGCGTAGTTCTCCGATACTAGCGATCGAAGGGGCAGAAGGCCAAACGCATTACTCACAAATGGGGATACTGGACGGTTTTCAGACCTATTATACAACACTTTATAGCAGTGCACTGGCGGGTGGGAAGACGACATACGAGCCTTTCTGGGTGATCTTCAATGACCACATTTAGAGGAGGATCAGGCGACTGCACTAGGACGGGATATTGAACTTGGTGAGATTAGAGGGGCAATTAAACGAATGGCTCGTAACAAAACGCCGGGCCTAGATGGACTGCCCATCAAATTTTATAATACATATATCGACCTATTGGCACCTAGACTACAGACGGTGTATAATGAGGCTAAGAAGATAGGTCAGCTGCCCCAATCCATGCGTGAGGCCTTAGTGATACCACTTCTAAAACCAGGGAGGGAAGGTGGACACCCGGCCTCTTACAGGCCGTTGTCCATGTTGACCACGGACTATAAAATATTAAGTTCCATACTGGCAGAGAGGCTCCTACAGCACATGCCCGACCTAGTCCACGAGGACCAGTCGGGATTCATTCCTGCTAGGAGTACGACAATCAACATAAGGAGACTTTCACGTTTGGTGGACAGCCCACATATGGACGCCCAGACGCCCCTGGTCTTGTCCATCGATATAGAGAAGGCATTTGATAGCCTAGAGTGGATTTATCTATAAAGGGCCATGGAGCACTTTGGACTGGGGGAAGGTTATATCAAATGGACGCAAGTACTGTACACGGCAGCGGTGGCTAGAGTGAGGATAGGACCCCTCGTTTCGCACCAGTATCCGGTAGAAAGGGGTACCCGGCAGGGCTGGTCCCTGTCCCCCCTTTTGTTCGCCTTAGCGATCGAACCCCTTGTGGCTGAAGCCCGCACGGGCAAGCATTTTCGGTGAATAGATAGCAGAGAAGGGCAGCAATTCATCTCTTTATATGCGGATGACCTGCTGTTATTCCTGGAAAACGGGACGGAAGCACTGAGGGGTGCGGAACGTTTACTGGAGCATTTCGGGGACCTGTCAGGACTAAAGGTCAACTGGTCGAAAACCTGCTTGTTCCCCCCGAGACGGAACACAGCACAACCTGATCACCGCCTGGAGCGAAGATGGGAACCGGTTTTGTTTGAAATACTTAGGGGTATATATCTACCACATGGCGATGGACGTACTAGAGGGCAACAAAGGTAGATGCATACGTGCGCTGAAGGGCTGTATGGCCTTTTGGGCCACGCTGCCGGTCACGGGACGCATTTCGTTGCTGAAAATGATCGCCCTGCCGCGCCTGCTTTATTTCTTTCGTACCCTCCCTGTGTGGATTCCTCGATCCCTGTTCTCTCAACTGAAATCCCAGATGAACTCCTTCATATGGGGGACGGGCAGACGTAGGATTGCACTGGCGACTCACCCGCCCGAAGGAGGAGGGTGGCCTAGCGGCACCCGATTTCGAACTCTACTATTTGGCTGCTCAATTTCAGATCTTTACACAGGAGGTAGCGAGAGTATATCGCGGGCCGGAGGATGGGAGGGATAAGGGCACCCCACGCCCCGTTCTAGCTTATATAACGTTACAACAGAGAATAGCATGGGGAGATCTGACACCCGAAGAACGAATGTTCAAGCTTTGCTGGGATCGTTCTCGGCGACGGGCGAGAGAGCAACACCCATATGCCCCCAGAAATACCCTTAGGTATGTTAACAGCACTCCCTCACGGGGGGACTGGTCCCAACTGCAGAGCTGTGAGGAAGCAGGAGTGCAAGTGGTGGGAGACCTCTACGAGGATGGGGCACTGGTTCCATATCAGGACCCACAAGACAAATATGAGCTGCCGAGGGGGGATACTTGTTGCACGCCGCGGTGACTAGAGCCATTCAGGCGCATTGGAAGGAGGGTCTTGCGGAACCAACGATAACTATGGCCTGCCAGTATACCATGATGGCGGACAGAACCTATAAAGCGGTGACTTGTTTGTACTCGAGAATGCTACGGGAAAATTTGCCACCGCTGTCGGCGCTGAAAGCCAAAGGGAAGCGGGCCTGCATAGAGAGATCCCAGACACGGTTTGGGCAGGTTTAGTGAGGAGAGCCAGGAACAGCCTGAGGAATGCGTGCTTTCAGCAGATCCATTTTTATGTGCTGCACAGAGCGTATTTAACACCGGGGAAAATGAAGAAATACTTTGGAGTGGATAATGCAGGATGCCCGAGATGTGCTTCCGAGGGAGCGGAGCTGGAACATATGTTATGGTCCTGCCCTGATCTCCGGGAATACTGGCGGGCGGTAGGCGACACTTTATTGGAGGTGACGGACAGAACCATCCAATTTGATATAGCAGTCTGTTTGTTGCACTGGTTCCCCATACGCCTAAAAACAAAACTACGAGCAAATTTTTTGACATGGGCTTGTTGGCAGCTAAAAGGGAAATTACAAGACACTGGAAGGCGAGAGTGGGTCCCACACACAGGAAATGTGCCACAGAGTTTTTGAAGTGGGCCGCTTGCGATAGCACACACAGATACCAGATGGCTCGCCGTAAATCAACTGATAGGGCACTGGATACGGCGGCGGCTTGGGAGACGCTGGTCCAAGCCCTGAGAGAAAGCGCACTACAGGGGGAAGATACAGATTTAGAGGACAATGGGGAAGGCCCTAGCACAGATCCGGGGACTTCGCAAACCTAGGTAGACAATGGACGGTGACTCCTGATTGCACCCATAGAAAAGGAAGAGGTGAATACTTCTGAGCGGGTGGTGGACACACAGGGGGGGAGGGAGTTGAGGACGTTTGCAGGGGTTTGGTTAGTTCATGGAGTTGGAATACAGAAAAGCAGACGAGCAAATACTTAAGAGGAAGGGTTATACAAACCATATATCACTAGACATTGGGAAGTTTCCTATTTATCGCCGCCCGACCTCCGGGTTGTGGGCAGAAAGGCTGTGTAAAGAGGTGGATGAAAACGGACATACGCGAGAAATGAGCGAAGTAACCCTATTTGTCAATTGTGAAACTGTAAATCTGCAATAAAAATTATGTTTTAAAATAAATACTAGACCACGTGACAACATTACTGTTCTTTTGTCTATACAGCTTGAAAACAATGAAATAAAATGTAATTTCTATGTGTGGTTATTTGTGAATACCCTAGAGAGCACTTTATGATTTTACTTTCTGTATTTTGTTTGTTTACGGTCTAGGTCATGCCCCAGTAGGTAAATGACTGACAACTCTTCCAGCCTTGTCCAAAGGCTTGTAATGTGTGACTGCCACCACCACCTCTCCTGCCTAGCTGAAAGGTTGGGATAGAAGGGATGTGCTCTTAAAGAAAGAGAAAATTACTAGGCATGATCACACCTGCATGAAAGTAAGGCTCCCGAAGTGAGCAGAAAACTGGTTGATGGAGGGCTGGTCATAGAATTTATATTATCGACAACTGGAGGGACAGGGAATAATGAAGGTCCAGCATACACACTCCCAAAATGATCAAACAATGCTTAATATGCTGTTCCTATTTACACTCCAGGAAAAAACCACTAGTGTACTTGGGTGGAACACAGGTCGGTGAAAATATTTACATTTCAGAGCAATAACCCTCACCCACCAAGGGTTGCATGCTTCATCATCAGGTAGCTCCTTGTTGGTCCGGTACTGCAATACCCAATGGGCCCATGAAAGGGGGTCTTTGCCGGAGATCAAGAAACATCTCGACAGGGCCAAAGTATTTAATGTAATCCAATTTAAGAACAGGGGGGGGGGTCTTGAAGCTAGGTTTAGCAGAAACAACTGGCTCGTACCAGGTATATTGGTATCATAGTGGAAAATATAAATTCACAGATCGTTTATTGCAAAGTCAGTTGGTAAAACATATATTATATATTTTTTACTGAAAAAAAACCCCCAATTGTTAAACTGACGTTATAGTTAAGTGAAAATTATAGTGTCAACGTAATGTTTTGAACTCAAAACACCACAGAAATTAATCTCACCCTTTATAGTTAGCACACTTAACTTTCAGACGCCCCTGCCATGCACTGCTTATGACCTCAAATATTACATTGCTCATGACATGTTCTATGACATTTATGACATCACTCATGACCTCTCAAATGAGATCACTGATTTTGTCATCCGAACCCAAATGGGCCCTGGGGAACCCATCCCACAGGGCCATAAAATAACTACAGGGAAGGGGCTGTGTGGCTCCATCCCGAGCCTTAAGAGGCCCAGTGACGTCTTCCCCGGAACAAACCACTCATAATAGGAGTGAGTGGCATCTGGTCCCTCACAAGAGTTCCAGAGACCCCATCCTCTAGGGTCAACCACTAGTAATAGGGGAGGGGGATGCAGGGCTAACCACTAATAGGGGAGGGGGCTCGTGCAGACACACTCCTTTCCTTAATTATCATCTTTTTTTTTATTGGGTTGAAGGGACTCTTGTGATAGTCCATCGAACCCAACAGTCCAAATATAGAAATATTTTAACACCTTAATTACTCAACAACTACTGAATGGATTTACATCAAATGACAAGAAGCACACTTTCTGGACCCCAATCTAGCTTTCTGCCAAATTTGGTGTAATTCGGTTCAGCAGTTTTGCCACAGCGATTCCAAACAAAAGGCTACGGAAAATGCATGGGGATTGTGCATTTTGGGAAACCCCTTGATGGATCATCAAGAAACCTTCCATTCTTAAAGAAGGCAAAAAATAGAAACTATTAGGAACGTTTCATGGAAACTTGTCAAACGGACCCAAACATATAAGCAAAACAAAAAAAGGTATATAGAGGCCAAGTCCGAATACCAGAAGGGTGAGGCTGTGGGTTGGCACTAATCTAAACTGCATTAGCACAGCGCCTGAATATGCTGAGAATGTCTGCCGAAAATGCTTCCAACCTACTATAGGATTGAAATATGCCATGAAATAAGTAATGAAAAATTGAATTTACTTAAATAAGAACATTAATGCTCGCACTAATGAACTATGTATCCCAGCATACACTAGAGACTTCCATTGAGCACACGCCCACTGGGGGCAGGGACGTAAATTAAATAAAGCTGTTAAGAAAAAAATAGTGCGAGGCTCAATTGCTTTCATCACTGGCAGCCCGAGAAGAAGAGGTTGTTCCTCGAAACGCGTTGGCAACTGCAAATTATGCAAGCAGAAAAGGCAGGCTGCATTTAGGAGCTGCATGGCGAGGCGCTGTCGCGTGACCTTTTAAACGCTTCAGGGCACTTTGGATTACAAAACATTGACACGGCAGCCTGGCCGTGAGAAGGAGCACCATCACCGCGAAAACTGGAGGCCAAGTCCGAATACCAGAAGGGCGAGGCTGTGGTTTGGCACTAATCTAAACTGCATTAGCACAGCGCCTGAATATGCTGAGAATGTCTGCCGAAAATGCTTCCAACCTACTATAGGATTGAAATATGCCATGAAATAAGTAATGAAAAATTGAATTTACTTAAATAAGAACATTAATGCTCGCACTAATGAACTATGTATCCCAGCATACGCTAGAGACTTCCATTGAGCACACGCCCACTGGGGGCAGGGACGTAAATTAATAAAGCTGTTAAGAAAAAAATAGTGCGAGGCTCAATTGCTTTCATCACTGGCAGCCCGAGAAGAAGAGGTTGTTCCTCGAAACGCGTTGGCAACTGCAAATTATGCAAGCAGAAAAGGCAGGCTGCATTTAGGAGCTGCATGGCGAGGCGCTGTCGCGTGACCTTCTAAACGCTTCAGGGCACTTTGGATTACAAAACATTGACACGGCAGCCTGGCCGTGAGAAGGAGCACCATCACCGCGAAAACTGGAGGCCAAGTCCGAATACCAGAAGGATGAGGCTGTGGTTTGGCACTAATCTAAACTGCATTAGCACAGTGCCTGAATATGCTGAGAAGGTCTGCCGAAAATGCTTCCAACCTACTATAGGATTGAAATATGCCATGAAATAAGTAATGAAAAATTGAATTTACTTAAATAAGAACATTAATGCTCGCACTAATGAACTATGTATCCCAGCATACACTAGAGACTTCCATTGAGCACACGCCCACTGGGGGCAGGGACGTAAATTAAATAAAGCTGTTAAGAAAAAAATAGTGCGAGGCTCAATTGCTTTCATCACTGGCAGCCCGAGAAGAAGAGGTTGTTCCTCGAAACGCGTTGGCAACTGCAAATTATGCAAGCAGAAAAGGCAGGCTGCATTTAGGAGCTGCATGGCGAGGCGCTGTTGCGTGACCTTCTAAACGCTTCAGGGCACTTTGGATTACAAAATATATATATACATATATATATATATATTACCTACTGGCTGTCGCCAGTAGGTATATATAGTTAGGATTTTTTCCCTATGGCATTTCTGAAAATTCTATGTCTAATAACTTTGGCGTTTGTGGACGGAATCGGCTGAAATTTTCAGGAAAATGGCACATTTTGTTTCTGAGCAGCCCTTGAAAATTTGGGGGGGTTTCGTCAAGGGGGCGGCCGAGAAAAAAGGGGGGTCCCAAAACGCGTTTTTCCCATGTTAATTTCCATAGGGCGGTTGGCCTCACTTTTAGCTTGAACGGCTGAATGGATTTGCACGAAACTTGGCAAAATTGTAGGGACTGTTAGCCCGATGTGCCTTTGCTAGGTCTCAATATATGTGCTTCAGTGGATTTTGAGAAATTAACGTTCAAAAAAAGATATATATCTGTAACAGCGCTCCGGGCTGCGCTCCAGTTCGCGTACTTTTCGCGAAACGGAACTTTGCGATGCGAAGCTGATTGGCTTTCCGGTGTCTGTCAACATTCTAAACAGTCCGGAGCGGCCGCCATCTTGTCTCTCGGTAGGATCGAGAGAAGAAGAAGAGGTGAAAAACGAAGGGGGAATTTAATGAAAGGAGGCAAGGTAGACCCCTCTTGACCCCCTAGGAATGATGTTGGGGTTATTAAAGGGTCCCGTGGGGAAAATAAAAAAAAAATGATTTTTCACGGTAGAAGCGCTTCCCGGGCCGCGAACTGGGCCGCAAACTGGTAGCGAAACGGGAATTCGCCATTTTGTGTTTCGTTTTAATTAAATTACTAGGTATAAGGGGGTGTGGGAGACGTATCCTGATCCCTTATGTTTTCTGAGGGTGGCCGAGGAGGCTCATATATGTTGATACATGTCTTCCAGCGGCTGTGCGTGAGCGTTTTTTTTTTTTTTTACTGCGTCACGTCTGTTAACGTTCGATTCGATGGAAATCAGGAAGTGTTGACCACCAATTTGTCACTGCGATAAAATATTTTGTTATAAATGAATCCTTATTGATAAACATTGTCTGCGCCATCTTGCCTTTTTTCCAATGCCACAATTTTGTCGTGCACGGCAGCCATTTTAGATGCCTTGATCAGACCCACTCTCTGCACGCCGTCGATTCTCAGCACGGCTCCCCACCCTCGCAATCATCTCCCCCACGCACTGGTCACCCCCGCTCTCTCTCTCATGCATGGGCCATAAACTTCCCCCCATCTGCGCTGTTCTTCCCTGAGAATCACACCCTGTGCCCGCCCGACACCTCCCTTTCACCCTATTCACTACCGCACCCTCTGACACTCCTCTTCATCTGTGTCCGATTGTCCAGGCCGGTCCCAGGCTATCACCTAGCCCTGCGGATGTAGTTTATGGCCCCAGCTGTAGAGAATCCAGACATGCCAACCCTCCCGATTCAGGCGTGAGACTACCGATTTCAGTGCTAGTCTCCCGCCTCCCGATTCCTGCAAGCAAAAACCCGATTCCTCGGGGGTTTCAGCTGACAGGGCTTGGTATTGTGTTACGTGCTAATTCTTCCAGGAAACGTCAGAGGGCCGATGCAGGGGCTCTAGAAGGGGTGATAAACCATTTAAGTCTCATTAACAAGCGCATGGTCTTTTAAAGATCTGTGAAGTACTCGGGGCGGCGGTGTGTGTGTGTGCCCTCTTTCAGGAGCGGGCGGGGGGGGGGGCACTGCCAGCAACTTGCCAGGCCAGGCAGTGTTCAACACTTGCATCACCCTTTCTCTGCCTGCTATTGCGCTCCATGCTTCGGAAAGGTAAGAAAAAGAACGTGCATTTGAGTTTGAAATGTCCGATCCTGTAGCAGCACACTTCCAAAGCCCACACATGACAATAACCCGATTCAAGGCCCCATTCACCCGATTTTTTAAAAATATATAGCACTCCAAGAAAGTAGTAGGATTATAAAACTTTATTAACTTATAAATATATAGAACGCAACAAAAACTGTAAATACATTTAAACATTTTTTGGAAAAAAGAAGCAACAATGGTCAGTAGCTGTCTTTTGTGCGAATAGTCCCAAGGCAGCACAATGTGCTGAGTTCTGGACGGCACCCAGGTGATGTTACCTGGGTGCCGCACTGGTTTTTGGTTTCCTACAATGCAGCTCAGAAAAACAGCGTGGGGCGTCCCGGGTGGTGCGGGGGGAGGCCTTGTCAGTAGCGGTCTGTTGTGCGAATAGTCCCAAGGCAGCAGAACGCGCTGAGATGTGGATGGCACCCAGGTGATGTGCAGTAACTTGCCGCACTGGTTTTGGTATCCTACAATGCTGCTCCGAAAAACGGCGTGGGGCGCCCTGGGGGGGCGTGGGGGAGGCGGCGTGAACGGGCCTCCCCAGGTGGAGGCTCGTCTGCTGTACTGGGGCGCCCCTTTACCGTTTCAGTTGCCATTCCGCCCGCTTTTGCTACACTGTGCCTCATCCTCCATTCAGCTGTTTATCGCCCGCTCTTGCGGCTACAGCGTCTCGCTCACCATGTAGTTGAGTTGCGCCCACTCTTGCGGTGCAGCGATAGGCGGCTGCCATAGGACTCTTAAAATGGCGGACGGCTCTTCGGATTTGGGCCTGGTCCACTAAAATGGCCCTGGGACACCTTGGAACTCGGACGCTTGCCTGCTAGGGCTTGGGCTCCATTCTCGAAAGCGTCCTCAGCCGTGAAGATTCTACAAAAGTCTTGGGGGCCCTCGACTCCTGCAGGCTTCCGGTGGGGAGCGGCTGCCATGATTGCTCGCGGAATGACCACGACGGAGCCACGAGATGGTGGTGCTTTCATGCTGACGCCAGCTTCAGTCTGAAACATCCAGAAACAAGGTGGGGCTTTCATCGTTTGGGAAAAAAAAAATGTTCTAAACCAATGAAAAGTGTTATTTTTAGGTCATATGACCAAGCCTTCCGTCATTAGGAAACCAAAAGTAAAATGAACCATTGAAAAGTTTTATAAACAAGTCACATGACCTGTTATGCGGCATAGGGCTACAAAAAGCGTAGAAAATCCGTTGGCACGTGAGGCGGCGTCAGTAGCGGACCGATGTGCGAATAGGCCGAAGGTAGCACAATGCGCCGAGATCCGGATGGCACCGAGTTGTGTCCAGCAAGTTGCTGCACTGGTGTGGCTATCCTACAATGCTGCGCCGAAAGTCGGCGTGGGGCGCCCCGTTGGCCTGTGAGGTCGCGTCAGTCAGTGGGGGCTGTGCGTCTCCCCCAAGATGGAGGCTCCTCGGCTGCAGTGGGGCGCCCCTTAGCGTTTCACTCGCCGTCCAACTGAGTTGCGTCCGCACTTGCGGCTACAGTAGGCCGAAGGCAGCTCAGCGCGCCGAGATCTAGATGGCACCGAGGTGGTGTCCAGCAAGTTGCTGCACTGGTGTGGCCATCCTACAATGCTGCGCCGAAAGACGGCGTGTCCAGCTGAGTTCCGGTCACTCTTGCGGTACAGTGACTCGAACGCGCCGAGATTCGGATGACACCGAGGTGGTGTCCAGCAAGTTGCTGCACTGGTGTGGCCATCCTACAATGCTGCGCCGAAAGTCGGCGTGGGGTGCCCCGTTGGCTTATGAGGTGATGTCAGTAGTGGACCGATGTGTGAATAGGTCGGAACCAGCACAAGGCGCCAAGATGCGGATGGCAAGTCCTGGATGTTGAGTGCCATAGTTGAGAGTTCTGAGCAGTGTTTGTAACACTGTCTGAAGCTTATTTGCACCTGCTGCAGCTTCACTATTGCCCTGGTGTGGCCAAAGATCGCCCATGACATAGGCGGCCGGCTCCCGAGGTCCGGCGGAACTTTTTTCCTTTTCCTTTCTGCATCTTGTCACACAATCCGTTTGACCTGAAGACACGACCATGTCCCTGAATGTGTGCAGGGGGACGCTATTGATTGAATCAAAATGGCGGCTTCACACAAAGCTGAGTCAAGCGTTGCTGTTGATGCTATACAGACAAAAATTGGTTTTCAGTTAGTACATTCTTCAGGATTTTTTTTTCAATCCAAGGCTGATTGAGAGTTTGTAGAACAATGGCTTCAGATTTTCAACATGCTACTCTTCAACATTCTTCCTAAATGCAACAATGTGAGACTCACTAGGAGAACGGCTGTTTATCTTTCCTTTCAAAATGCTGCCAACAATATTTTCTGAATGGAAGACACCATTTTGTAGCATAAAGGGCCGAAAGGGGTTCTGGTCTGGCCGATGGTTGGTGGAGACATTTTGACTATATCTTGGACCTGCCCGGCCTCGCCCAAAATGGCGCCAGTATAAATGGGACTCGTAACTCCTTGATGTGTACTGGTTGAACAACCTTGATATCACGAGATATGAACGCAGTTTTGATGCTCATGGCGGGCGGGGACGAGAATTGATTGAATATTTCGACATCCATATTGATATTAAGTTCTGATGTGTTATTGATTACTGTACTATTGAAAGTTCGAATTAACGTCACCCATGGTACTTGCCCGCAAATGTATATCTAGATAATTTTTTTGTAAGTGGCCCTGTCGTATTTTAATTACAAAATGTACGTCCACCGATTCCGCAACTGTTAGACACCTTAGTTCTTGCAACCTAATGGCCGGCTCGTTACGTTCCTCTACAATGTAAATGTCTCCTTATCATATACGATTTCAGTTTGCTCCGTGGCCGGCCCACGTGGTTATAGGCCCGTATTTGTATACTGACATTTTCACAATAAAGGTTTTTAAAACAAAACATGGTAGTAGTACTTACATTGGTAAAGTTTTGAATAATAGCCACTGTTTTCGAATCAGTAAAAGGCAAGTGAAATAAAGCAGTCCAATTACATGACGGATAAAAGGTATAATACGTAGGAACGCAGTAAAGAGAAATGGTCAAGGGCAGTTGTGTTTTCCACTCCTGCAACATAAAGTGATCGATAAGAATCTGATAATCAGGCGTATCGGCGACTAAGACAGCAGGCCGAGCCTCTTTTACTCAACGGCTCCGTCATGGGACGAAGAAACGCCCTTTTTCTCGAAAAAGGAATATATTTTACTTGCAGGATAGTTGTAAATTTTCTGGGAAAGTACATTAGCCTGGAACATTATAACATATATGTTTAAAAAAAAATAATGTTCGAAACCAATAAAAAGCGTAATTTTTAGGTCATATGACCAAGCTTTTCATCATTAAAATAACAAAAGTAAAATGAACCAATGAAAAGTTTTATTAAAAAGTCACATGACCTGTTATGCTTACGTTACGCGCTGCGCCCCGGATCGCTTCCGGGAAGCTGCGCTTCGCGCACCGGAGCACTTCCGGGTGCGCTAACGCGGCGTGTCATATAACGCATTACGCGACAACGTAGGTCAAGAATATAGTCAAAATGTCTCCACTAACCAGCGTTCGGAACACAACCCCTTTCAGCAGTCCAAAAAGTTCTGTTAAATGACAACAGAGGGGACAGGCAACAAGAACCATCAGTCAAAGAGGGGAGGGCAAGTTCTTCTCTACCGGGTCATGTTGGGGCGCTACCGGAACTGATCGAATTGGTAGTCTACAGTGTTTCTGGATGTTTCAGACTGAAGCTGGCGTCAGCATGAGAGCACCACCATCTCGTAGCTCCGTCGTGGCCATTCCACGAGCAATCATGGCAGCCGCTCCCCACCAGAAGCCTGCGGGAGTCGGGGGCCCCCAAGACTTTTGTAGAATCTTCACGGCTGAGGGGACGCTTTCGAGAATGGGACCCAAGCCCTAGCAGGCAAGCGTCCGAGTTCCAAGGTGTCCCAGGGCCATTTTAGTGGACCACGCCCAAATCTGAAGAGCCGGCCGCCATTTTGAGAGTCCTGTGGCAGCCGCCTATCGTTGCATCGCAAGAGCGGGAGCAACTCAACTACATGGTGAGCGAGACGCTGTAGTCGCAAGAGCGGGCGGTAAACAGCTGAATGGCGGAAGAGGCACAGTGTAGCAAAAGCGGGCGGAATGGCAACTAAAACGGTAAAGGGGCGCCCCACTACAGCGTGTCTTCAGGTCAAACGGATTGTGGGACAAGGTCCAGAATAGAAGAGTCATCAAAAGGCAAAAAGTTCCGCCGGACCCGGGGAGCCGGCCGCCTATGTCGGGGGCGATCTCAGGCTACACCAGTGCTATAAGACTTGGGGAGGGGGTCGGAGCCAAGCGTCTTCTCCGAGTCCGTGCCATCACACCGCCCCTCGGGGGCCTCCGTCAAGCGGTTTAGGGAGGTACCATATCACATTGTTTTCAAATGCAGTCAGGTCCACAAACGACCCTCACTTACTTTGAGAATAGTGAAGCTGCAGTAGGTGCAAATAAGCTTCAGACAGTGTTACAAGCACTGCTCAGAACTCTGAACTATGGCACCCAACATCCAGAACTTATGCCATTTGAGAATGGCAGTGACATCGAAGCAACTCAGGGACCAAAACCATTAACGTACTTTCACGTATGAAAATCTTACTTGGGGAGGGGGCAGGAACCAAGCGCCCCCTCCCAGTCCGCGCCACCACACCGTATGTTGAAAATCTGAAGCCATCGTTCTACAAACTCAACCAACCTTGGATGGAAAAATATAGAAGAATGTACAAACTGAAAACCAGTTTTGGTCTGCATAGCATCAGCAGCAACGCTTGCTATCAGAGTGCATGAGTTTCATGCTCGATCGATTGAGCTAGCCGGATCGGGCAACAAAAAGTATAAAATAGTTATGTAAATAGTTATTTAATAAAATGTTTTACCCTGTTACTTTGCTGGTGTGTTGTATATATTTTTAATATTTGCATAGGGTTTGTCGTTATTTTGGGCGGGGTGGGTGACGGAGCCGAGCTGTCTTGCAGCCCTCTTGGTGTGGAGCTCAGTTCATCTCACTATTTTCGTATTTCTCATGAAGGGTTGTTCCTAATGTTTCTATTTTAGCGAGGTCAAAAAGAGATCCCATTAGTGGCCTATTGATTTTGCTCGATTACTTTTATTTTTTTACACGATTTTTCACTATCTGCAAAGACTAAACAGAGTATTGCGACTTTGTGCTTGTTTGTAAATAGAGAATGAACCAAAGAGAATCGATTGTAAAACAGTAAATGCTTGGATAACAATCAATCAAATGGAGAGGGAAACAGGCACGACGGATTACAACGAGGCAAAGGCCTGCATTAACTACCCTTCACTATCTGCAAAGGGAGAGTACTACTAAGAGAAAAGAGGGGAGGGGGGGGCAGCGTTCAAAGCACATCAGCGTGCATAAACACGAAAAAGTTTTTACCTATCACGTACTTGACATTTGACAGCTTTTGATATTTGCTATTAAAAAACCATTGAAATTCACAGAAAAAACCATAGGTTTTAGGCCATATATAGTTAGGAATTTGCATTTACAAAACCTTGAAAATTCACTGAAAAAACCTTAGGTTATAGACCATATATAGTTAGGAATTCGCATTTACAAAACCTTGAAAATTCACTGAAAAAACCATAGGTTATAGACCATATATAGTTAGGAATTCGCATTTACAAAACCTTATTTTACTCACACAAAACCATTGAAATTCCATATATAGTTAGTTGCACTAACTATATATCGCGCACCCGCAATCCACTGCTGATGATGTCACATATTACATCATTCATGACATGGTCAGTGACATCACTGATGACATCACTGATGACATCTCAAATGACATCACTGATGACATCTCAAATCCATCACTGATGACATCACTGATGACATCTCATTTGACATTACTGATCACATCACTGATGATATCATTCATGTGATAATACGAAGAACCTCTTCAGACTCTAATATAACCTTAGATACAATCAGTGTAAACAGACACTCACAGACTGTCACTCATCCATGGAGTTACTCACACACCTAGTCAGTCATGCAAAGAATCAATCACACCTCCATTTCCTCAACTATACAGTTATACAAACTTTACTTATTCAAAGATATACTAACACATATTTACTCTCTTATACAATCCCTGATACAAGTTCACAATGATCCATACAGCCACTCACACATTCACTGGCTCTTATGCACAGTTATTTATATATGTCAACTCTCACATGTACTGTGTTTTACATATGTACTCACTTTGACATGTAGCACTGAGATATCCATTCACTCACCAAAACACTCATGCACACAGTCAACCGCCCATACAGCTGTTTCCACATGCACTTTTGAAACCATACATCTAGTGAATCAACTGCTCACACATCTATGCACAGTCATACACCTCCCAGCCACCCACACACACACTCAGTCTCCCATACAAATACTTGGGCAACCAATCAATAACCCATATAGTTACTCATATAGCTACTTATCAACACATGCAACAGTTTACAGAACAACAGACATAATGATGCACAAATTAAGACAGTTTAGTCACTAACCCATGCACTCAGTGAGACACATTTAATCACTCACTCGTACAGTCAGTCATGCACCTACTAAATCCTTCATCCAGACACTTATACATCCACTCATTCTTCAATATGTAAGACATATTTTAACTTTACAGAAACATACAGTCACTGGATGTTGTCATCAGTGATGTCATCAGTGATGTCATTTGAGATGTCATCAGTGATGTCATCAGTGATGTCACTGACCATGTCATGAATGATGTAATATGTGACATCATCAGCAGTGGATTGCGGGTGCGCGATATATAGTTAGTGCAACTAACTATATATGGAATTTCAATGGTTTTGTTTGAGTAAAATCAGGTTTTGTAAATGCGAATTCCTAACTATATATGGTCTATAACCTATGGTTTTTTCAGTGAATATATATATATATATATATATATATATATATATATATATATATATATATATATATATACAAAACCTCCGTTCTCCTGCCACAATCACCCTTGACTTGATCGCGCTGGAAACAGACACGGACCACAATTTGGATGCTGGTTATTCTCGTTTATTCAGCTGTCGCCATAACGTTTCGGCACAAAGCCTTGATCACATGACAGCCTATATACATATATATATATACACACACACACACACACACACACGTGACACGTGATCAAGGGCTTACGGGCTTGAAACGCGTTGTGTTGGGTCACTTACAATAAAATCACTGCCCACTTGAAATACCTCGGAGGTCTGTGTCTCTTTCCTCGCCTGTCTGCTGCTGCAGAGTATCAGAAAGTGGTTTGAGTGTTTCCAGATATATAGATATATATAGATATATTAACAAACACCTCCTCCCAAAATAAGAAGAAGCAGAGGCCACAGCGGGGAAACCGGAGACACCATTTAATTAAAGCTGTTGTTGGGCATAATGCATTTCGGCCTAGCGTAGGCCTTCTTCAGATGCAATCGACAGTGTTCTGGCGACTCTGCTGCTCGTGAAAGTACTCCTTGCCACAATCCCGTTTGTTAATAGGCGCCACGCCCACCAATGGAGTGAAGTCACGATTCCCGCTGCTCGTGGGAACTGCAGGGTCCATAATGCAACAGCCAGGTGAGTGCTGCTGGTGGTGTGTCCCAGTGGAAAAGCGTTAATGTGGCAGGGTAGCGAGGAGCAAAAGTCTATGTCCAGTGAAGTGTTCAGCATGTCCCCTTCCGTTCCAGCCTCCTAGTCCCGATGAGAAGCGAGCAGGGACCGAAAAAGACAGTGCTTACGAGTCCCCCGTGAGGTCACGGTTCAGCAGCTGCTGCCGCCCAGGGAGACACCGGTGTTCAGGGGCGGGCTCGGGACTGTAGCAATACCTTGCTCAATTGTTGAACTGCTGGCGCAGGATCCAGATGAGCCCAAGCCTCTTTACTGGAACGGGGCCTCTGAAGCGCGTTATCTGGCAACGCGCGCAATATTAACAAACACCTCCTCCCAAAATAAGAAGAAGCAGAGGCCACAGCGGGGAAACCGGAGACACCATTTAATTAAAGCTGTTGTTGGGCATAATGCATTTCGGCCTAGCGTAGGCCTTCTTCAGATGCCATCGACAGTGTTCTGGCGACTCTGCTGCTCGTGAAAGTACTCCTTGCCACATATATACATATACATATATACATATACATATACATACATATATATATATATATATATATATATATATATATATATATATATATATATATATATATGAGACAGAGAGAGAGAGGAGAGAGGAGGGAGAGAGAGGAGAGAGATATTACATATATACAAACAAACAAGCACTAACAGGAATCTTGCCACCCTCACTGAAGGTAGACTATATTGGTAGCACCAGACAAAATACCTAAACAATATGATTTGCATCAGCTCCAATCTCTAATTAATATAGATGCTAAAGTGTTGTGTTGATTTATTCGGAATTTAGAGCGCGAACTGCCGCTCCGAAAGGAGCATACGGGCGCTAAGGAGCGAGGGAGTCAACAGAAGTGAGAACTAGATGGCAGCCAATACATATGCATCTGACAAGTTAAATAGCCAGGTTTTAAGTTGTTTACGAAAAGGGACTTCTCGATCTAATAGTCTTAGCTCCTTTGGCATAGCATTCCATGCCCTGTAAGCCAGGACACTAAAGGTTTTTCCCCCTTTGGTCTTGTAGTGAAAAGTGGGAGTGTTGATTAAGTTACAACCTGCTGATCTTAGAACTCTAGTGGGGTTGTATCGCGAGTATATTTTTGAGAGATACTTAGGGCCAATATTATTTAGTGCTCTAAAAGAGGTCAGTAAGATTTTAAAAAGAATCCTTTTATGGAGAGGAAGCCAATGCAATTTCCTGAGGGCCGCAGATGCCGAAGATTTCCTAGTCAATTTTAATACCAGGCGTGCAGCTGCGTGTTGGACGCTTTGTAGTTTTTTTAGCGTCACCTTTTTTACTCCTGCCATCAGTCCATTGCAATAATTGAAGTGGGAGAGTATAAGAGCAACAGCCACAGACTTTGAGTTGGTGGGAAGAAAATCAAATAATTTTTTCAATGATTTGAGGATATTAAAACAGCTACCTGCTACTCTCCTTACTTGGTGGTCAAAGGATAGAGATGAATTAAATAGAATGCCCAGGTTTCTGGCCGTTTCCACTGAACTGGGGGTGGAGTGGCCCCCTTAGGCCACCATTTACTGGGGCTGAAGTTGACATTTTTCCCAAGTGGCAGTATTTCCGTTTTACTCGAATTGCATTTAAGATGATTGTCATTCATCCATTGGAAGACATCAATAAGGCAATTCTGAAAATTTAGTTCAGCCCTTGTGGAATTTTTATCGAGGGATACAATCAATTGGGTATCATCAGCATATGATGTTACCAGTATCCTATAGGATTCAATTAAATAGATAAGGGGAGCCATATAAATATTAAAGAGTAAAGGGTTCAGGATGGAGCCCTGGGGAACTCCAAAGGTGACACCTTTCTCCTTCGAGAGAAAAGGCCCCAGTGAAATGGTTTGAGTTCTCTCTGACAGGAAAGATCTTAACCAGTTAAGGGCCCCATCTGTTATTCCACTCATTCGCTGTCTATCAAAAAGGATTTTATGGAAGATGGTATTGAACGCCGCCGATAAGTCAAGTAAAATCAGGACGGCGTCTTTCCCTTCATCCTGTAAATTTTTGATGGCATCAGTTAGTTCAATAAGGGCCGTTTCCGTGGAATGCTTTGGTCGAAAGCCTGATTGTTGGGTATGTAGGATATTATGTGTTTCCACAAAGTTAGTCAGTTCTTGATGAACCATATGTTCGGTTATTTTACCGAGGACTGGGAGAAGGGATATGGGACAAAGATTAGAAAGGTCAGAGGTTTTTATTTTGCTTTTTCATCAGAGGTTTGACTATGGCTTTTTTCCAGTCCACGGGCACAATCCCGGAACTGAGTGAATCATTAACTATTTGATTTATAATGGGATTCACAACATCTATGTTGGAGATGAATGGGGGGCAAGAATCAGATGGGGATCCTGATTTACAGGCCATAATAACTTCATGGGTTTGTGCGAGGGTTACAGGCTAAAACATGCTGATGGTATTCAGCACGGGTGGGGCAGAGTAATTTACACTCTTTGTGGTGAAATACGCAGTGGGTGAATATTCGTCCTGTATAAGTTTTATTTTTTCCTCAAAATAGTTAGCGATTTGATGCAAAGACTTTGGGACGGAGGGATTTCTTGTTTTAAGGCAGTCGGCTGGGTAAAAGACTTTACTATGGAGAAGACGTTTTTTTGTCTTTGTTGGGCTTCCCGGATTATTTATGTATAGTAAATTTGAGGGATAGGCTGGTGAGTAACTAAGTGAGGAAAGTTAGAACATATCCCATCAAGTGTGTGGCCTGCTTGATGTGTTACATTTGTTACTTTTTTAGTAAGGCCAAATATTTCAAGTGTCTGGTAAAAATTAGAGACCTGTGGGTTTGTTTTGTATTCTAACTGTAAATTAAAGTCTCCAAGAAGCGTGACATGGGGTTAACGCACTAGCAGCTGTCTCAGGGCTTCACCCAGAGATTCGAGAAACACAGTAGGACTGCCCAGGGGACGGTATATTAAGCCTCCTGTAAAAGACAACGAGGCGTTAAGCCTGATAGAGAAGTCAATACTTTCAGCGCATTTGAGGTGGCTGAGACTGAAAGTGTGGCACTCCAAGACGCTTCTAATGACTATGGCAACACCACCTCCTCTGATGAAGAAAAGAACGTGCTTCTAATGGGACATTAGAAGCATCCCCGTGGGCACACCTTTCACCCCTCAATGCGAAATGAAACACCACCTCCTCTGCCACTTGACCTGTCCACCCTAAGTAGATTATAATCAGGTGGCAGAGCGATAGACAGATCAGGGTTGCTCAAGTCATTAAGCCATGTCTCGGTTATAAAAAGGAAATCAAGTTTGTGTTTCAGAATTAATTCCTTGATATCCTGGCTATGGCTGCACATATGATTCTCTTGGCTTCATCCAAGGCACATAAACTACCCATAACTGAAGACCCCTCTTTGCTTTGATACACCAAATGAATCCAGAAGGGGAAGCGGTGACCATCTACCTAGATGCAACCACAGCTTTTGATTTGTTAAAACAGGATAATTATTTTCTGTGCTGAGTAGGATAGCAGGGCCACATAATTACATAGCATGGATTAAACTGCTATCCACACAAACAGTCAGACCTGTTTATTTGGATGCAGGAGAACCCATTAGGGATGCCCGTTTTTCCTACTCTGATATGCACATGCCTCTGACTCTCTAGCCTGTGTGTCCTAATAGGCAGCAACATGCTAGTAGAGAATTGCAGTTCCAAACAACAAAACTTAATGGTTTCCTATATATGGATGACATTACCATATACCTAAAGAACCCATCACAAAATCTGAGTCCAGTTATCCGGAATTTTAACATTTTCAGGGTATTTGCAAGAATCTCTATAAACAGGAGCAAATACACACTATTGTTCGTGAGTCCCAGGACACAAGTTTGTGATTTTAAAGTATATCTCTTGCAACGTATTATCCATTAAATACCTAGGGATATGGATAAGTGGGGATACAGCAACTGTTATAGCTGGGAATTATGGAACAGTGCTCACTAAGATCGAGGAGAAAACTAAGAAATGGAGCTCCAAGCCTATCCCACTGATAGGCAGAATTCCCTTAATTAAGAAGGTCATCCTGTATAAATTCCTAATATTCTTTACCATGCCAATGCCCCTAAATATTTTTTTTTGTTCAAGACACTTAGGTCACACATGATCACATTGGCATGGGGTAACTCCGACTCAGCTAGGGAACTTTAACATTACCCTAAGTTCAAGGAGGGCTAGCTGCCCCCAGCATTGAGCAATAGTCCTATTGTGTGCAAATACAACATGCATACTAGTTGGAACACCCTCCAAACATGGCCCATCTGGGATTAGAGCAAGACAATAAATAACCAACCCCACTACGTATGCTGGTCGGACAGATCCTGCATGGAAACCAGGCTGATATTAACACAACACAAAAGTGGCTTGGGGCGTAATCAAAAAAGGTGCCTCATTTCCAAATTTCTATGCTCTAGAATAGTTGTTTGAGCATCATCTACTCAGCCTGCTCACAGCAGAAAGGTTATCCCTTCATTAAATAAAGAGCTGGGGCGTAACCACGATGGGGGACTCGTTCCCAGAGTGAGGATTTATATCTTTTTTTTAAGAATACACTACTATTTTAGACAAGCTGGAAGCAACTAAATTTCCGCTTAGGGCACGGTCCAGGGCTGGATATCCTGCTTTCAACCACAAACCAAAGCCATGCAAGGTGTGGTCTCTTCCCTTAAAAAGACACATTACTACTAGGCTGTACAAAGCAACAATCTTAGGCAGGCCCGAGGACACGACTGCATGCCAAAGACAGATGGGAATCCAGCCTAGGGCCCACCATCAAGGGTTAATCAGTGGGCATATTACTGCAACCAGATTGGTGCTCTATCCCCCCAACAGCCTCATTTATTTCACATTTTTCCATCCGACTTACAGCACACCCCTAAAAACAAGTACATTTATCCTGTAACTTAGCTCCAACTGTGTTTGATATCAAGCGCCAGATAAAGATTTTTACACATCTGGTGTGGGGGCTTCAAAATTGGAGACTACTGGTGCTAAGTGTTTGCATTTATCTCACAGATGATTGAAACTGAAATATCCCTCCGTCCCCCAAAGTGGCCTTTCCTGGGTATTTGGAACAGATACATCCGTTAGTCGGAAGTTTTACATCAATCGCCCAAATAATGGCGAAAAGAAAGGTAGCATGTGTTGGGACAGAATGAAACAACCATTACAAAAGTTTGGCTAGCAGATCTAATATATTGCAATGACCAACTGGAAATGTACTGCTCTGCCCCTAACCCCAGCAGGCCAAAGAATATATGGCAACACTTGCAGACCTATTTAGCCAGAGTGGCCTTTCCCACATAAAGAGTATATGTGGATAAGCGGTCATGTATTGAGTGACATGGAAAATGGGAAAAGGACTAAGTAGCCAGCTGAGGATGCTGGAACCTACACAAAGCAACAAGACCCAAAGAGAAGCACTTGCCTGTGGAATTTCCACCCAACCGCTGGGCCTGGTGCATGATACTGAACCCACAGTGAAGATTCGTTGGCTCTGAAATAGCCTGGCAAAATTTTAACATAACTAATGCTAACTACGCTAACTGTATTATTATTGAGCAACTGTGTGATGTTCAAAAAGATTGTGCTGACTACAATGCCAGTACTTTTGTTGATACTGTAAGGCTTGAAATAAACAAAACAATTGTTTGTGCAATCACAGTCAAACTTGCCACAACGATGGAAACGCGGTAACGCTTTTTCATTGCAAGACTTCCCTTAACCAAGAATAGAAAGGAAACTTGTGGTTGACATGTGCTACCCTTTGACGACTACTCTGCGATGATAGGCTAAAGGCATGTGCAAGTGAGTCACGTTAGATCACCACAAAATACACAAACACGCAACGCTCCGGAACAGGAAGGGGATGCAGCAGACACCTCCGACGTAACAGAAAGGAAGGAAAAGAGGACTGAGCATTTGACCTAGCTCAGTGATTGTATTCATGTATTAAAAACATAAAAACTATTTATGTATCATTTATGTATTATTTGATGTCAGTATTTGCTGTGCTGGTGAACAGTCTGCGATGTTTTTGCAATGCAACATGCAATGCAGATAATATGTTGTTGTATGGGGAACTTCATTTTAAAAGTTATATTTTATCGCAGAAATTAGAGTACATAATGTTCAATGCAAGGTGTTAAAATCCTTTATTAACAATCGTAAGAGTAGTTGGCGATGTGTAGGACTTTATTTATATGAATATACACGTCACTACATCATAGCAGTGTGCTAAAGGCAGAGGATAGTACCCATCACGCACAAAACATGAACATGGGAACTATGTTAGGGGAAATGAAGGAGGAACAGTGGGGACATGAGCCACCTCAAACCGTTTATTGGTGTGAGAAGCGTCCTAGTCAGTTGCAAACCACATAACGACGACTGCAGAGCCTCTCGCGCAGAACTGTCTTTCAGCCCTGTGAGTTTTTAATCTTATTTTGGGGGAGGCAGTAGGAGAGGTATTAGTCAGTGACAATATGGGCCCACCTTTCATTCGAACCTTTTGACAGAGGAAGCAGTTAACAATTTAAAAACTATCAACTTGATTTACTCTGTGCATGGAGAGCCACAAAGAGTTGGCAGGATCATCATTCATTCTATTTAAAGAGGACCTGAGTCTAGGTTTCAGGGCTAAATGGTGTTCACTGAGCCATCCTCTGAATCTACTGTCTACAGTCATTCCATTATAAGACCCCCAATTTGATTTCATTAATATTTTCATTTCTTCAAAGCATCTTGATAGTGAGCTTTTGTGCATGTCCAATCTAAAGATCCTAGCAATTTACAGCATATAGAAAGATCACACACTCAAACCACCAAATAAAACCTCCAGCTGACAAGTATGTACATTAAATAAACGAGTGAAGAAACTGAATTCTCAAACTCTGAGAGAGTAACCATTCGGATATAATAGAGTAAATGTGTCCTCTTCTACACATGAAAACATTCAAAAACACTTTCTTGAAGATGTGGACACGGAAAAAGGATTCTACACACACTTTGTTAAAGACCAAGCATCAATCTAACAGAATGAGATAGTTAGCAATTTTGGTTTTTAAATATCTACATAAAGTATTTAGAGAAATCAAAATTTTGGCTTGCAAGCCGGGACAACGATAGGACTGCATCTCCTATGGTATATGGAGGGCAAAACAACAGATACTTTGAATCATCAATATCATATAGATGTTCAATAAAATGTAAAGGGCTAGGACTCTTCTAACCAATCTGTCACTTGTGTTCAGCTTTCTCCATTTATTATGTTTATATATTTTAGCTCCCATCGGATGTAAACAAAGCAAAAGAAAACTAGTGCACCCACATGTATAGTTAACATTGTAGTTTTTGTTCCCGGTTAGGACCAAAGGAAGTTACATACACTGAATTCACTTGTCGAAAATATCAAGGGGCGAATATAAGATACATTTTTTTAAAGGTAGCCTTATCATTTTCATACTAATTTATCTTGACAAAAATTAACAAGAGTTTTCATTACAGAGTTCTAAATCTTGAAAGTCATATTTAAAAACATTAGATAACCACAAACGTTGCTACAATGGGAATGTGAAAACTGCTTTATGCATGTAGGTATATTATTAAACCAACCCATACTAATGTTTTCAAAATAGGTTTTGTCACTTGTCTACTTGTGGACGACAGTTTTTTTTTTCATTTACTTTTTTTAGCTAGCCAAGTCTGTGAAATTACCTTTTTACACAAACATGGCGCCTGGTTATTTACAATAGAACAAACCGCTAGATCAACATTCTACATCACTGTCTGCCTTAAGTGAAACAAGATTATTGCTATTTCTCAAAGTATTTTTTACTAAAGCATGTGGAATGGTGAAGAGGGACCAATGCCACAATGATTCAAGTGCCCACCCATGAACCCATACCCAGTATGTCTTACAGGGACTATTCTCTCAAACGTTAGTCAGTTATGGGGTGTTATGTACCTTGTTCTTAATCCATTTAGAAGTGCGCATAATGCACTGATGGTCATGAAATTTTCCCAATCTTTGGAGAAGTTAGAAAAATATTTGGAAACACATATCTGGAGTTAACATAGGGGTTATAATACCCTTGAGTTCATTTTGAAAAATCTTAAATCGAAGTAATTAATTGTATGTACATATTTAAAATAATCTGATTCTGGTATTGATTGTTGGAATAAAGATGCCATGTTATACAAACATTAAAGTAAAGAAGCACCGCAAGAAATATCAGATATGCATGTGAGTGAGTGGTGGTATTCAAGCAAGTGAAGTCAGTCGGTATTGTAGGATACCAGAAAAGCAGCACCGTGTCAGGAGCCCACACTAACGCATCAAATAACAGCTTTTGCAAGAGTAATTAATAGAAAATAGGAGAACATTCGTTCAGCATACCAAGAGTAATCCCGAGTATTCAGAGAACTGGGAAACTCATTAGTATACATGCTCACTGCTGAGAATGCTGTGATCTCTAGCAAAAGACACACAGATGATGGACAGATTGCAGAGCAAAGCACACATTCACCCCCAGTCAAGAGATCTGGGTTAAATCCATCATTTTCTGCTAACATGCCACCCCAGTTTAGACCTAACAATATGTAAATCAGTCTTGTTATGTTATGTTAAAAGGTTTTTCTATAGCGCAAATCACCACTGGTCTCTAAAAGCTTAACAGAAAAGGTGCATAACCTGCTGCCTCCTGAATCACACTGTCCTGGCTCAGATTAGGGTGTGGATGTTATTTTTTGAACAGATAGGTCTTCAGGTTTTTCCTAAAAGACAGTAATTGCGAGTCTTCCTTCAGGCTGGCTGGTAACTCATTCCAGGTTTGCGGGATGAGTACGGACAGGGCTCTGCCCCCTTTGGATTTTAGCTTAAATCTAGGTTGAAACAAGTTGGAGACTTTACTCGACCGCAAGGCTCTACCTGGAATGTGTTTCCTCAGCCGTTGTTTGATGTATTCCGGGGCATTACCAAAGATGGCCTTGTGGGCCACGCAGAGGCATTTGAACTGCACTCGGAGTCCAACGAGCAGCCAGTGCAACTTCCGAAGCAAAGGGGTTGCATGCGAATTCCTAGGTAGTGAGTAGATCAATCTGGCTGCGTCGTTCTGGACAACCTGCAGTTTCCTCAAGAGCTTCTGCGGAAGGCCTAGATACAGGGCATTCCCATAGTCCAGTCGCGAGATGACTGTGGCTGACACTATAGATTGTAGTGTGGAGGCCGATAGAATGGGTACTAACTTCCGGAGTTGCCTAAGCATCCCAGTGCACGACCCAACCACTGCAGAGACTTGGGGAGCCATGGAAAGGTCTGCATCAATCTTCAGGCCCAGGCTTTTGACCACCTTTCAAGGGATTGGTGTAGTCCCTAATTCCGGGGGCCAAAACAAATCGCACCAGGGGTTTACTTGATTAGTCAGGACCAATACCTCTGTTTTTTCAGCATTTACTTTCAGGAGGTTGTTGGTCATCCAGTTTACAGTAAATCTAAGCAAATTCCTTACCGATTCCTGTGCTTCCATTGAGTCTTCCAGCTGAACCAATAGCTGGGTATCGTCAGCATAGTTGAAGATTTGGCAGTTCCTATGCATTAACTCCTCCACAAGAGGTTGCAGGTAGATGTTAAACAACAGGGGGGATAGTGCAGACCCCTGGGGTACCCACCATACCACCGCCTCTGCCTCCGAGAGCTGATCACCCAACTGCACTCTCTGGGTCCGATCTGTAAGAAAGGATTCAAGCCATTTGAGCGCTTGCCCTGTTATTCCCAGCTTCCTGGTACGGTCCAGCAAGATGGTGTGGCTGACCGTATCAAACGCCGCAGACAAGTCCAATAGAATCAGGGCACAAGGCTGTTTATCATCTGCCCGGACTCTCAGCTCATCAGCAGCTGTGGCCATTACCAGTTCAGTGCTATGTTGAGGCGGAAAGCCCGCCTGCCTTGGGTGGATTAAACCGTGTTCTTCCAGGTAACCAGCCAGTGTATTCAGAACATGCTTTTCTAGGATCTTACCCAGGAATGGCAGTTGGGAGATGGGCCTGTAGTTCTTTAAGACCTTAGTGTCCGCTCCTGCTTTTTTCAGGAGTGGAGTGACCGTAGCTTCTTTCAAATTTGACGGGAGATAGCCCACTTCTAATGACTCATTTAATAGGCTCAGCAGCTGACTTTGAATGCCGGGCAAGGCCATCTGGAAGATTCTCGTAGGGCATGGATCCGTACTAGATCCTGATTTTATTTGGCAAGCAATGACCGCCAGGCTCTCTTCATCTAGACCTGGGATACTGTTCAGCAGCCCTGTCGGCTCCTGACAAGCAGGGCCAGATGGTAAAAGAGGATCCACTGGGGTCTCCCTAATATCCCTAATGATATCTTGCACTTTCTGGAGAAAAAACTTCTGAAAGGTATCGCAGTCCGGTTGGTCAGTAGCAGGAATTTTCCCTTCTAGCTGTGTTAGCTCCCTGAGGATTGCAAACGTCTCTTTGTTTGTTCGCAGCCCCTTTGATTCTATCCTCATAAAGGGTTGCCTTCCTCGCCAGGATGTCCGCCTTATATTTTGACAGAAGTATTTTATAGGCTTCCGACTCAGCTGGACTATAGCTGAGTCTCCACCTTCTCTCCGCCTAGCGAAGAGCTTGCTTCTTTTCCCTAAGCAAGGTGTCAAACCACAGTGCTCCCTTTCCTTTGGCTCTGGTCTTCTCCAACCGCTCAGGGGCTAACCTGTCCAGAGCAGCACGGATCCAAGCCATGAGGGCTGTGGTGTCTGAGTCCAAGCCTCCCCCGCTCCTCTCAGACGGTGAAATAGACAGAAGCGTAGAGATTAAAGGGTCTGCCTCCACCTTCCTCCATGGTCGAACCTTTCTCCGCAGTTGATTGAACGTTACACGTGAGAGGTCCCCTGAGACCCAGCACTACATCAGGGAATGGTCTGACCATATACAAGGACTGACCTCGTTTATTTCTGTCTGGGATATGGAGGACCAGATTAGGTCCAGCGTATAGCCCTTCACATGCGTGGGTCCCACTACTAATTGCCGTAGGTTAAGCAAGGAGAGGTTGTTGTCAAACTCTGCCCAGTGATAATTAAAGTCCCCTACCACCATGAGGGATTTATATATGGAGCACAGATCCGTTAGTAATTCCAAGAAAGCTTCATTAAAGTCTGGCGAGCTCTGTGGTGGATGGTACACTACCATCAGCAGGATACAGGAGTATTTCAATAACATTTTTATCCCCAAAAGCTCCGCGCTATTTTCCGCTACGACCTGTGTCACCCTGAGGTTTTTCAAAAAAAGAAAAGCGACCCCCCCTCTACTCTCATTAGGGCGATTGTACCACAGAGCCTCATATTCAGGAGGCAGTGATGCCAATATGTCAGGTGTCGAGGATGGCCCTTGCCAGGTCTCCGTGAGGGCAAGAATGTCAATCTCGCTGTCCACCAGGAGAGAAAATACTTCCGGATAGTGCTTTTGTAGTGAGCGTGTGTTTAACGTCACTATTTTTATCCCCTGAGTCCTGTGAGGATGTGGCAGGAGCTTGGGACATCTAGATTCGCCCTCTCCCTGCAACAGACCTTTTTCCCAAAGTTTAGCTATTATCCTCAGGTCAAGACTTTCGTTACCAGATCTTAGCGCCCGGAGGGTCTCCATGGAGTAGATTAGAAGTTGTCGGGGGTGTTCGCCCATGGGCCCGTCCTGGCACATACGGGCGCAGACGGGCTTCTCTCTGGAGCGTCTCCGGCACGCCAGCAGCGCGCCCGCTGCGCGCTTGCATTCTAGTTCTTTAAGTA
Organism: Lissotriton vulgaris; assembly: GCF_964263255.1. Lineage (NCBI taxonomy): Eukaryota > Metazoa > Chordata > Amphibia > Caudata > Salamandridae > Lissotriton > Lissotriton vulgaris. Next base: position 491,210,351 of record NC_141696.1, read on the forward strand.
GCGTATGGCAAGGAATTCTTAAAGACAGTAGAGCGCTACCCCAGAAGGCGTCTTGGGAGCGTCTGAGCCCCCACTCAAGATGGCGGTCAAGAGTGAGGCAGCGCGAATCTCACCCAAGTGGTGAGTAGTGTGGGTCCAAATTTTAATGTGTGGGCAATGAGATTGTCGAGGGAGCAATGGGCGTACAATAAAAGTATTAGGCAAGCACCAATTCCAAAATTTACAGCAACACAACAAATTCGATTAAAAAGGAGTCTAAATACTCCACCAGTGTTTAAAAATGCAGGCAGCAATTCAAAGCGGCAGCGTGACAATCAAATTTGTTGTCCGCGCGCAGCAAACTAGTCCCCTAAATAGCGTTGACCAAGGAATTCTTAAAGACACTAGAGCGCTACCCCAGAAGGCGTCTTGGGAGCGTCTCTAATCCCCTGAGCCCCCACTCAAGATGGCGGTCGGGAGTGAGGCGGCGCGAATCTCACCCAAGTGATGAGTAGTGTGGGTCAAAATTTGTATGTGTGGGCAATGCGATTGTCGAGGGAGCAATGGGCGCACAATAAAAGTATTAGGCAAGCACCAATTCCAACTTTACAGCAACACAACAAATTGACCATGCTCCTCATGGAAACAGTCAAGCCTGAACTGAGAAACCAGGTCCACCCTGGACCGGAAACAAGAATTCTAGGACTGGTTTCGTGATATCACCATTCGTCAGCCAGGCTAGCTTGAATTCAGTGACACAGTGAGCCCAAGACCCACGTCTGGACATGCCCAGCGCACTTAGGGCAAGAAAGCAAATGACACACAGATGATGGACGGAATGCAGGGCAAAATGTGAAACCTGGCAAGGTCGCCTTCGCAGTCAATCTTTCTGCGGCTGCAAAACTGAGTCTCACTAAAATGAATAACTATAACACATTTATAGTGCTTAGACATTAAGGAAGTGCAGAATGAAACCCTACAAACAAACTAGTAGTTTTGCATGCCCCAGATACAACTCATTTAAGCAAGTATGATAAAAGACATCAGAGGTAGTAATACAGCACAGTATTATCAGGTATTCATGTATTATGTGCATCACTTTAAAGGAGCTTTATGGTATCAGAGCGTTTAGACAAGCTATTTCCCACCAGACTCAAAACTCTGATCTTCTGTAGAAAGTTGACAATCACAAATGTAGGGTTTTGCTTAGAGGCAAGTGTCTATTTTGCAGACACTGACTCCGCTTTCTCAACAGCCACAAATGGAGCGAACGTAAACCATACTATCACAAGCTAGGATTTACAGAATGCTGACGATCGGGAGTTCACCAACATTACAGAGATTTGCTTAAAGATAGGACAGAGCCTTTTTATTTGTCAAACAGATACCTAAAACATGCCAACAGCGCATACCGTAACTACACAGAGGAATGATCATTAATTTATATATATTTATTTATCGATCAAATATATGATCATTTACATCATAGATATCAAAAATGCATCATATAAATAAAAACAATTAAAATTGCAATGCAATACATCATTTTAAAAAGATGTGTTTTAACACATCCCATATCATAGGTAGCAGCATTATAGTTTTTAAAAGATGATCAGTATTTTGTCATATTAAGAAAAAATGCATAGCACAATTCCATAGGGTTAATTTGTTGTTTATTGTCATGGCTGGTTCACAGAGACATTTTAGGTTGTTTTTGACCTCTTCCACCAAGCAAACAGTAAGTATTTTGAGATTTCAAAATACCACCATCTAGTAATATCAGCCATAAAGATTCTTAGTGCATCATTAGGGAGTGTAAAAGATAGTAAACGACATACAGGCATAATCTAATTAATTACCACAGGTCAGACAGTAGAAAAGAAAATGTACAAGGGCCTCAGGGGGAAGTATGACAGTTTGGGCATACTAGCTGTATGGATGCGTTCTCCCAAGTACTTCTTCTTGAGTTTAGAGGCAAGACTCCATACCTGAATTGAATGTATAGGGCTCTTGCCTGAGGTGGTTCAATAGCATCCATAAACGGTTCAAAACCAACCCATCCTTAGAAGTCTAAAAAACTAGGAGGTTAAAATGCCATGTGAGTTACTATCTATACTTTGCGAGTCTGTAAACTTTCAAAACCTATTTTTAAGTAGGGGAACCATGGATTTCTTTATAGACCCTGGATCCTCCCATAAAGTTAATTTTAGCACTTTTAAAACACTGATTAATTCCGCTTAGTATGGAAAAAGGACGAGTGAGAGCAATGAATTACCGGATCACCATAAAGACCGGCAATCAACCACCAGAGGACATCACTGCATGCAAGAACTGCTAAAAAACTAGGCAATCGAATATGATTACAAATATAACCATAGAACACAGTTGGCCCAACTATGTGAGTCAATACGATTCGCTGGCAGGCAATGCACTAAAAACTTTATGCATTTTTTATTTTTATTTTCATTATTAATAAGGGTTCTCATTTTTCTTGTCGTGTTTCACAATTCCTTATTGAGACTAATATAGTGCATAAAAATCTTGATTGCCGAAAATGCTCACACGCTCTGGCTTAGTAGAGCTGGTGGTAGTGTTGCAATTTTTTTATTGCAAGCACAGACCACAAAGAATAAAGAAAAAAGGTATTTTAGGCCTAAATGTAACAACCAAAAGTTTGCAATTAAAATCAAATAAAAAAAAACATAGCATATAGTTTTAATATTGCAGTATGCATGCATCCTATAAGAAAGGGGCACTTAGAATCGCCATAGAAACCCTTTTGCTTTCGATGCACAACAAAGGAAAATCTGATTCTTATTTGTGTAAAGAAAATGCAGTACTGGTTTGGCATTCATGTAACCTGCAAAATAAGGATCATTAAACACGTGTAAAAAAATGACAAAGAAAAAATAGTGTCACACCAGCCACGGCCCAAAAAAGCACTTCTTTTTTAGGCAGATGTGCACAAATGACCATACAAAATGATATCACTTAAAGGAGCCAACATCTGAATTTTGCTCTTATATGTCGTGGTTGGTGGAAGCAAAATAAAAACAAGCACTGGCGTTGCCAATAGGTCTCGCAGTAGGAAAGTTGGAGCTATTGGTTTTGTAAATGACATTTTATATTTATGTTTTGTGATTTACAATGCCAATACTTTTAACTTTAGCATATGTGACACTTTTAGTATTTGTAATGTCACATGTTTTGTATTGCCTTTACTTAGATGTATTGATATTACAATTAACATTGGCTTTTAATTTTTTTAAATAATTAATACTTAAATAAAAGTGATCGTAATTTTTAATGGCAATAGCTGAAACTTTTGTAAATAACTGTTGTGAAGATTATGTTCAGTGACTAAAATCCAAGTACAGAAGTGAAATATTAACTTTTTTGTGACATTTGCAATAAAGCTTCAAACATTGAGAGAGCATATTTGAACCAGTGATGCTGTGGTAGTGCTGAGTGATGCTGTGGTAGTGCTGAGTGATGCTGTGGTAGTGCTGAGTGATGCTGTGGTAGTGCTGAGTGATGCTGTGGTGGTGCTGAGTGAAGCTGTGGTGCCCCTGAGTGATGCTGTGGTGGAGCGATAGATAGAGGGCGATAGATAGACAGAGTGACTGCGATAGATAGATAGACAGTGAGGGCGATAGATAGAGTGAGGGCGATAGATAGAGTGAGGGCGATAGATAGATAGATAGATAGATAGAGAGTGAGGGCGATAGATAGATAGATAGATAGATAGAGAGTGAGGGCGATAGATAGATAGATAGATAGAGAGTGAGGGCGATAGAGAGATAGAGTGAGGGCGATAGAGAGATAGAGTGAGGGCGATAGAGAGATAGAGTGAGGGGAATAGATAGAGTGAGGGCGACAGATGTGTGTGTTCGTGTGTGCGGTTGTGTGTGGTTGTGTGTGTAGTTTTGTGGGTGGTTGTATGTGTGGGTGGTTGTATGTGTGGGTGGTTGTATGTGTGGGTGGTTGTATGTGTGGGTGGTTGTATGTGTGGGTGGTTGTATGTGTGAGTGGTTGTATGTGTGGGTGGTTGTATGTGTGAGTGGTTGTATGTGTGAGTGGTTGTATGTGTGAGTGGTTGTATGTGTGAGTGGTTGTATGTGTGAGTGGTTGTATGTGTGAGTGGTTGTATGCGTGTATGGTGGTGGGGTTGTGTGTGGGGGGTTGTGTGTGTGGGGGGTTGTGTGTGTGGGGGGTTGTGTGTGTGGGGGGTTGTGTGTGTGGGGGGTTGTGTGTGTGGGGGGTTGTGTGTGTGGGGTTGTGTGTGTGGGGTTGTGTGTGGGTGTTTGGAGGTGTGTGTGTGGGTTTTTGGGGTTGTGTGTGGGGTTGCGTGTGTGTAGTTGTGTGTGTAGTTGTGTGTGTAGTTGTGTGTGTAGTTGTGTGTGTGTGGTTGGGTGTGTAGTTGTGTGTGTGGTTGTGTGTGAGATTGTGGGTGTGGTATGGTTGTGTGTGTGGTTGTGTGTGTGGTTGTGTGTGTGTGGTTGTGTGTGTGGTTGGGTGTGTGGTTGGGTGTGTGGTTGGGTGTGTGGTTGGGTGTGTGGTTGGGTGTGTGGTTGGGTGTGTGGTTGGGTGTGTGGTTGGGTGTGTGGTTGGGTGTGTGGTTGGGTGTGTGGTTGGGTGTGTGGTTGGGGGTGTGGTTGGGTGTGGTTGGGTGTGTGGTTGGGTGTGTGGTTGGGTGTGTGGTTGGGTGTGTGGTTGGGTGTGTGGTTGGGTGTGTGGTTGGGTGTGTGGTTGGGTGTGTGGTTGGGTGTGTGGTTGGGTGTGTGGTTGGGTGTGTGGTTGTGTGGAGGCTAGCCAAAATGACTGTGTGAAAGTTTTAGTGATGGAAAAACGACTTTAATAAATGGCCCAAAAATAAGCTACACAAATGACATAATTAGTTGGCCACAAACCAGCAAACCTTCTGTACTGATTAGAAAAGTTGGAGCTATTTGTTTTGTAAATGCGGTCTTCCTTTTTTTACTCCACTCTAACACAAGCACCACTAGCGTTAAAGCCAGCCCTGCACCGTGACATCCGAACACTAAACAAGACCACGAGAAGCAAGTCATAACATACCTCTCAACAGAATCAGTGGCTTAGGAACCTTTCAACAGAAATTCCTTGACCCAACTCAGGCTATACATTGGCTAGGTCTGCCGCCATGTGTCAGGGACTGATTCTCCTGTCAAGGAAGCTTTACAGAGACCAAATTTGGTCTTCACTTTACTATGTAGCACATCAATACCAATAAGATTTATTTTAATGAACTCCTGTGCAACTCGCCCCCTCCCAAAACCACAACCACACTCTTAAACCATCTACCTTACCGAAGCGAATGTTTTACCTTGAAATTCCTCAGCCTCCAGTAGACAATCTCCTGCCCCCGCTTGTGCACCAATCACTCATTTAGCCCCCAACTAGCCTGCTGCTTCCATCCGTCAGCCCCAGTCCCATGCTCACCCACTCGGCATAGAAGCGCAGCTGGTCAGCGCACGCCGATGTAGTCTGTTTGCCCTTGTGCCACACCAGCGCCGTCAGCAAGTTCCGCAGTAAGTCCAGGCACGAGCGGGCCCCAGCCCCATGCGGTGAACCACGCTGCCATGAGAAATCGGTAGAGCAGGAAACAGCCGCATGGCTCCCGGAATTGGTGTGTTGGGTTAGAGTAAAAGCAGCTGATCGTCAATGTATCCAGAGTTGCAGAATAGAGGTGACCGATGCCACCGGAAGTGAACTGTACAGATTAGAAGTCATTTGGCCTTCTTGCTGGAAAAGTGTGGTTGATGTTGTTATTACCAGAAGTTAAACTGCGCGGGCGGAAGCGCTTTATTAGTGCTGCTTCCTGAAGTGGTAGAGGTAGACGGTAGTGGATACCTGCAATGAACTACAGATCGGCTATTGCTGAAATAAAAGCTGTTTTATCAGAAGCGAGAGTGCGCACGCTCATTAAACCAAACAAAGATCATTATCAGAAGCGAGAGCAAGTATGCTCATTAAAGCTCCAGCCATGATCGATTGTTCATTTTGAGTGGTTAAAAGGCAAAACAACAATATATCTGGGCTGCCCGCAAATGGAAACAAGCAATGTCCTGAGCAAATGGTGGGGGCCTGAAGGAGGAGGGGGTGCGAGGGATGAGTGAGGATGGGGTAGCAGGGGAGGGAACACGGCCTGGGGGAAGCTGGCTGGGGAGGGGGAGGAGAAATCCAAGTAAGGCTGTGCGCGGGGAGAGAGAGGGGAGGTGCTGGAACTGGGGAACAGATGGCCTTAAAAGGTATGGCCCAAAAGCGCGTGCCTGTGGCCACGTGAACTCGAAGAAAACCGCACGAAAAAACCTGTGGTTTCACGAGTAGTTTGAGCACTTGAATTCTCGCCATTTCCCATTCCTTCGGAATGGAATAGGCGAGACCTAAAAAACGACTGTTGAAAAGCATATTTGGTTAAAAGGCTGACCCAGTGCGCCTCTATTGAAGTATGCACGCAAGTATTTTTCTTTCTTTCTTTTGAGGTTGTTGAGATGATGGAAGCAGTCTTGTGGCAAGAATCTAACAATAAACTCATTATATTTTTGATGAAAACCTTTTACATATTTTAGTGTTACAAGCACTTGGTGTGGAGATCTGTGTGTAATCAGATTAACTGCAAGCTCAATTCTTGCACGCAGAACTGAACGTCTTTGGTATATTCACTGGCAGCTGTAAATATTTCCAAGGCCGCCTATACTCTTATCTATAAATGGGTCAAAATCATCCTTGTTTCTTAAAAACTAACCTTTAACCCTCAAACTAAAAACATATAATACATATTACAAAAGGACAGTCACAGAAAGAAGTGGCCGGGCATTTTGATCAAACATCACCCTTATCCGCACCCCCAAAGGGAACATACTCTTTGTAATCTTATAAAAGGTGTTATTTCTTATTTATTTATATGACACGCATGATCTCTCCTGTACTCAAAAATAAATAAATTAAAGGTTGAATTGTCCATGGCTACATTTGAGTTCGTGACTTCTAGGTTACACATAGGTCTCTGGGGACAGGCAGATTTACCCACTATCTATATTATTTGCTTTGGAACTTGATAGGTTAGACACACATCACTGCTTCAAGCACTCAAAACACTTTGCTAGCTTACAGAATTAGGAATACATATCAGCAGTTTACACGGTTCTCTGCAAGAGATGCCTTAGTAGGTGAGCATTGCAATCTTACACGTATTGGATTCTATGACCAGCAGGGCATACAACCATCTAGACAGTAGTCACAAAACTCGCTGAGCTACTTTACAACCAAAAATGGCAAAAGAAGGACGAGTCAGAAGTTTATGTCTGTGTCCCAAACCTACCTACTTTTTAGAAGCACCACCGTAATGGAAAATGAGATGCCCAGATAAGCAAGTGCAGCACAGGGTTGTCAATGACGTCACACAAACAAGTACACAGCATTTTGACGTAGCTGTATTAATGTGAGCTGATTAAACGCAAATCCAGGCTTTTCTCACGGTCAATCTACTCTGGTGCAGCCCACTTAAACTTAACAGGGAGTCGAACTGCTATTAGATTTTCATGGTCTAGTATTACATACAGAAGGACAGCACTTTTATCAACATCTGAAAGACAAAAGAACACAATAGTAACACCTATGAGACCGTCATATTTCTGCATGTCAAGTTTTTATGCTGCCAAACTTTCAATATGCGACCTACCTCTACAAACGGATCTCTGTAGCAGAAAGCATTTCTGTGGAGTCAAAGGTCCTCCTTTCTGAATGAATGAATTCAGATTTCTAGAGCGCTAGTAGCTGCCCTGAGGCGTCCAAGCGCTTTCTGTTGAATATGTTTAAAAAGCCTTTGCTCACACGTCCCCTGTTTGGCCATTAACATATCCTTCAAGTATTTCTAACCACGTTAGTCATTCTTCTTAAAGTATTGGCTGGAATTGCATTTTTGTAATTTGCGACCCCCAAATCCCAGACTTTCCCTCAATATGTGGGTCATGGTGAGTTAATTTTGTCAAACAGTAACACTGCCTGCCGCACTCTTGATCAGTCAGACCAATGAACTTACAGCCTCATGCATCATTCGTTCAATTTGCGATTCTTTAATTGCGAAAATTAAGGAATCGCAATTTAAGAATTGCAAATTTGAATTCATCATGTTTTTTGCGTATTTTTTTGCGATTCGATAAAAATCGCACATTTTACCGAATCGCACGTTTTTTGCGATTCCTTGATTGCGAATTCGCAAATTTCGAAATCGCAAATTGGTGCATTATAAAGACATCACACACTGGAAGCCTGGAGAGTAATTGCACACACCTGTACCATTTTTTTTCAAGGGAGCCAGGAGACTGCTTACACACACCTGTAGCCATTGTTACCAAGCAAACCATGAGACTAATTAAACACACCTGTAGTCATGTTTGAGCTACAGGAGTGGCAGTTGGCAGTTGGAGCTCTGCTTTGAGCAACTGGAGGACTTTTTTGGTCTGCAGCAGAAGAAGAAATGGCTTTGGAAAATGCTGGACAAGACCTGCAGGCCAGGAAAAGAAAAAAATAATTTAGTGACCAGGAGCTGGAAATACTGATAGAGGAGGTCACTGTGAAGCAGGACCAGCTTTTTGGGAGGCAATCTTTGAAGGTGCCTGAGGCAGTAAAGAAGAAGCTGTGGCTTGCCATACAAGCCAAAGTAAATGCGGTTGGGTGGCACACCGTGACATAAATAATTTGCAGAAATGCTGGTATGACCTTCGCAGTCGTGCCAAGGAAAGAATTGCAACCCGGATTAAGGCAGCAAAAAGAACTGGTGGTGGAACCCCCAGGGATAAACCTAACACCCCCCTTGAGGATATGGTAGGAGGAACCCTTACAACTGAAGCAGTAATTGGAGTCATAGATAATGACACCTATGAGCAAGCTGGACCATCACAAGGCAAGAATTCATACATGTTTTTTAAATTTAAATGTGAGTGAAAGACACCCTTAATGTTCTCCAAGCTGCTTATTGAAAATCCCTTTAAATAACGTCTTTCTGTTTGGAATGTAGCTGAAAATATTAAAACTCAAACTGATAGAAGCAAGGCATTATGAGTTTTGTAGTCCAACTACCAGTACAGGTTGAGTTATTGACAAATTTGGTGTATACATATAAAAAATAATTTAACCAATGTTACAATAGGAGACTGGCCATGCAACATGTTTTTTTTAAATGATATTTATTTGAGTTCATGCTGCAAAAAGTCCACAATGTAAAATTAACATACGATTTGCACTATTTTAATCATAGATGCAGCGGAGGACAATAATACAAATAATTGGTCAGAGTCACATAATCTTGAAGACCTGAACACAAATGAAATTAATTCTGCATATTCGTCACCCACTATTCATCCAAGAAGTCAAAGACACAGAGTGCTACAACTGCAGCAGTCGGACAGTGATGAATATCAAAATGACCATGTCCAAGTCCACCAGCCTGCTCAAACAACAGCAAGCATTCAAAGACAGCAGGGCAGGCGTAGTAGGATTCAACAGTTTTTTTAGGCGAAGGGCACGTCCATCACAAATAAGACAAGAGGGTGAAGATGAGTGCAATGCCAGTGCTGTAGAGTTGAAACTTTTGAAGATTCAGCACCTACAAGGCAAAGATGTACGTGTTCAAAAAAGGAAAATTGGTCACATTAGTAAAGACATTGGTGCAATGAACAACAGTCTTAAGTACATGCCAAATATAATTGAGAAAGGCCATGCATCATCATGTGAGAAACTAGACCGGATTGCAACAGCAATTGAAGCAATGTGTACAGCAATGAAGGAACAGCAAGTTGGAATTGCCAGTATGCAGAATAGGTCATTTACCAGCATGCAGGGGTACACCAGGGCAATAAATCATCTCTCAAACACTACTTCTCAGTTAACCAAGTACACAGTTGCCATGCAAAAGGAGATGACACAATGTTGTGGAGATATTGCAAGAGCAATTCTGATTATAAACAGTAATGTCGAAAAAATGCAAAATGTAAATGCAAGTGGGTGCTTACAAAATGTAGATAGGATTGAAGAATGTGCAAATGTCAGTAGCAAATTTGCACCTGCTGCAGCTTGTGGACGCCGTAATACAAGAAAGCAAGATTTGGCAAGCAGCATAACTAAGGGTGATGATGGAATTGCATGCAAGGCATTAGGGGTGCGAGGCCGCAAAAAGTAGTATGTTACTTCTGTATATATATAGTTGAGATTTAGAGGATGTCTGTACTTACAAGCATTGCTATGATATTGTTTAAAGAAAATGTGCAAATTATTAACTGTCAGGAAAATGCATGCAGTTAGATGCCCTGAGTGCCCAGTGTCCTTGTTAAACATTTACAAAATAAAATGAATTAAATTAAGCACAAGAAGTGGCGTAGTTCTTACCTCTGTTAAAAGTAATGTTGAGTAATCTCTGCCCTTATTCTTCTCCCCTCTGCTGCATCTGGTCCATATAATCTTGGTTGGGGTTGTTGAGGCTGGTTGTCATTGTGAGGGAGTACATCCTCAACCTCCAGTTCTAGGCCTCTTCTAGTGGCTAAGTTGTGCAACATGGCAAAAGCTGTAACTATTTTACAGCAAAAGTCTGGACGATATTGTAATGCTCCGCCTGCCTTATGTAGGATGCGAAACCTAGATTTCATGACTCCAAATGTCCTTTTTATTAAATTGCAAGTTGCTATGTGTGCTTGGTTGTACTGCTGTTCTTTACGGGTTGCAGGAGTAAGATAGGGAGTGAGTATGAATGACCTCACTGCATATGCACGGTCACCTATGTAATTTTTGGAAGTGAAAATAACAATAATTAGGAAAATGGAACAGCATGTTACAGAGATTAATGAAAAAGGATTGAAATATGTTTACCCAGCAAATATCCATCTCCAAATTCTCCAGCAAGCAGTCTTGTGTGGATGGCACTTTGTCTAAATTTGTAGGACTCATGGGCACTGCCAGGGTAACTTGCAACTGAGTCAGTGATGATAGTTCTGGAATTGAAAATTGCTTGAATGTTGAGAATGGTAACATTTCCGGTTGCGGAAAATATAGTCATTTTCAGATGGAGGACAAATGGGAACATGTGTGCCATCTATACAGCCAATAACATGGGGAAAATGTGCCATGTTGTAAAAATCTAACTTTGTTTGAAGCAATTCCTGTTGGGTGCTTGGAAATGATATGTGAGGCCTTATCCTATGCAACATGGCATTAAGAAAAGCATTAAAAAAACGTGAAAGTGAACTCTGGGACACACCACCAGCAATGGCTATGACACCCTGAAAAGGACCCAGAGGCAAGGAAGTGTGTAGGGAACACAATACCTAAACATGGGTTGGTATGGCTTGTGTCCGGCGTGTATGTCTCTGCAAGATAGGGTCCAACTCATCTATCAAATCTAATTTGAGTCACCATTTAACCTATACTTATCATAGCTTTCTGCTTCTGTCTGCCCTAGTAAAGTGATGCGCACTCTGAAAATTCTCTCATGTACAATCCTTCTCCTCCTTCCTGCTGCTCTCAACCCCAACCTACGTGCCACAACAAAGAGTGCTGCCATGGTGAAAAAGTCTTAGATGCTTCAAGGAGCCCCTTAAATATACTACTAATAAGTTACACCTGTTTTTTTTTTTTAATTTACCACCTGGTCTGTTTTTTTCCCCCAAAACCTTTATTGATGACAAATAAGGTACACACAGCTTCTCGCCTACAACCTGAAATATCAGGCCGGCAGCAACAACAATGGTATCAATGCAAATCACTTACTGAAGAGAAACATAAGTCTAACACGGCATGCCGCCTACAACCCACATGGGCCTGCCGCGATATGTACTAACGAGAGCTGCTTAGGAATGCATTTATTAACAATGAGGTTAGCTAGTCACATCAAAACAGTGGGTGCTTGAGGTTTCTTGTTTTTTCTTTTAAAGTTCTTTTCCAACGTAACGAACTGTAAAAAATAGTGCAAACTGTTCCCTCCCATGATGTGTCCACCATACACTGTATGTGGAATGTAAGGGCCCTTCGGTGTAGAGCGTCAGGGTGATGTCAACAGCAACTCTAATTCCTCATAGTCGGAACTGAAATCACTCCACACCCGTTGTAGCTACCTAGATGACATGGGGGGTATACCTAATGAGCTGATAGTAAACTTGACTCAGTACTGCCTACTATGATGTCATGGTAAGTGCACTACCTTTGGGTAGGGTATCGGCAATTAGAGAACAAGGAGAGTATCTGATTTGTCGGTGATGAGACTAGTGTAGCAGGAAAAATATGTGTATCCCTGACTCATGGGTGTACAGCGGGTGATGTTGGTGTACTACTAAATCCCTGACAAGTCCTGCCGTGTGAATCTTCTCGTGAGGAGGGCAAGGCACTAGTAGTAAAGTGGCTCAGCCAAACAGTGTCGTTTAGGAGTTAAGTACAGGGCTGGACGTTTCTGGAGTGCCAACCTGGTGTGCATCCTCACCGTCCATCCCCTCAGTCGGAGTATTGGCCTGAATCCGGAGAAGGTACGCCGCGAGGGGACCCCATAGGTCCTTGGGTCGTGATTTATGCGGCAATAGCTCAGCATAATTATGCAATTGGTCTTGCCATGTGGTCATCGTTGTCAGCCAGGTCTTGAATTTGGGTGCCCGCCCACAGCCCCATCGGCACGCCACGTGGCGCCTTGCTAGAAGGAGGCCCAATGCAAAAAATTTCCTGTGTGTTTTCACCGTAGGGCTCGCTAGACCCAACAAAGCTATCTTCGGACAGGGTGCGACGGTCGTGCCAATCATTTCCAATATGGCCTTAAACACCTCATCCCAGTATGTCACCACGGCGTGGCATGACCATGCCAGGTGTAGGAAGTCCGCACCTCTCGCTCCCGCAACGAAGACACCGATCATCGTCCTGAAGACGAAAGCGGTGCAGTTTGGCTGGGGTATAGTAGAGTCGGTGTAGAAATTTAAAATGAACCAGTCTGAGACTTGCGTTACCCATCACTGCATATGAGCGCAGCTTTCCTCCCATTGGTCATCAGACAGTGGGGTATCGAGATCGCCGTCCCAATCTCACCTCGCTCTAAGAGAGGGGACTATGTAGCAGCCTGCGTATGTTTGTAGAGCATGGAGACAACATGTTTCGGGGCGTCTTCCTTAAGTAGATTGTGTAGTGGCGCCACTACGTCAGGTTCGTCCGGGAAGGTGGGGGTGACCGCTTTGACATTCTGTCTTAGTCGCGTATATAGAAATGTATCCATAACCGAGGGAGTATCTTCCCCGAAGAATTGTGTTGATGTGCGGAAGCGGCCCTGGATGTATAGATCGCCCCATGTATGGATCGCTAGTCTCGTGAGCATTTTACGGCCAATCTCCTCACAGGTTATACGTAGTATTGGGTCATGCGCCAAGGTCATGCATGGCGAATAGAGGAACGGTGTCCCCATAGCCTCCGCTAGGCGCCTCCAGGCGAGTACCGTGCAATCAACCGTGGAGGGATCATGGTCTATTATCCGGGCTTCGGAATAGAGATAGCCCGATGGTTGTTCGGGCCTCATGTACCCATCCTCAACGGCCATGTGTGCCATGAAGGGAGGAGGGTTTAACCAGTATGCAGCAAAGTGGCCCTGAGCACAGTCGTAATAGCGCTGAAAGTTGGGGACATCAAACCCACCTTGGTGATAGGGCAGCATAAGCGTCCGTAAGCCAATCCTAGCTTGCTTGCCACCCCAGATGAGACGCGACAATTGGGAGTTAAGGGAACGGAAAAAGTGAGAACCTGGACTGTACGGGATGTTAGTAAAAAGATACAGCAACTTGGGGAGCACCACCATCTTAAACAAGGAGATGCGACCCGCCATTGATAGCGGAAGGTGGATCCATCAGTTAGTTTGTCAAGGACTGTACCATAATTTGCCCAGATGAGTCTCACGGTTTCTTGTCACCCTAATGCCCAGATATTTAATCTCATCTGTCTCCCACATCAAGGAATAGTCCAAAGGGAATTGCGTAGTCTTGTCAGTCAAGGGGAACAGGGCAGATTTCAACCAGTTTATTTGTATCCCCGCGATACCCCCAAATCTGGTGATCTCGCGCAAGAGCGGGTTCAGGTTCTCCTGGGGCTTATGTACGTAAAGGGTCATATCATCAACATATAAAGCGATGAGCAACTGTCTCTCCGGATATATAAGAGAGCGGTGATTGTGATGATGGCGAAGTTTGGCCGCTAAGGGTTCGATGGCGATTGCAAATAGAACCGGTGATAGCGAACAACCTTGTCGGGTGCCTCTATGAATTTCAAAGGGGGCAGAACGGGAGCCGTTCAGTACTACCGACGCCTGGGGTTGGCGATACAACAATCGGATCCAATCTAGAAAGCTAAACGGAAAGCCCATTCGTTCCAGTAATGCCAGAAGGTAGTCCCATTCTAGTGAATCAAATGCCTTTGTGGCATCGAGGAAGATGGCGGCCGCCTCGCATCTGGGATTTATGTCTTGTAGCAAGGCTTGAAGTGTGCGCAGGTTATGGGAAGTCGCGCGGTTTGGGACAAACCCAGCTTGGTCTGGCAAAACTAATCGTTCCATCAGTAGATTGAGTCGCGATGAGAGTACCTTCGCCAATATTTTAATGTCCATGTTTAGCAAGGACAGGGGTCTGTACGAGTCGCAGTGCTCCGGTAGTTTGCCCGGCTTTAGCAGGGAAGTTATAAGGGCTTTGCGCATAGTAGTCGGTAAGATGCCCTCCTCAAGAGCAGAGTAATATACTTGTTGCAAATTTGGAGCTAGCAAAAGGATATAGGCTTTATAAAAATCGATCGGTAATCCATCGGATCCCGGCGATTTACCCGATTTCATGGACATGATAGCATCTGTTATTTCTTCTAGTTCGAGTGGATGGTGGAGAAATTTCTGTTGGGCCGGGCCTAGCCATGCCAGTGCAGTGTCGTCAAGATAAGTGTTTAGATTGATCGGGGTGGTTCTCTGGGAGGTGTAAAGTGTAGTGTAATGGTCGGTAAGGACCCGGAGCTGTTCTGGCAGGTCTCTTTGTGGTACGTTCTGTTCGTCAAGCAAGGTGGCAATATAGTTGTGATACCTAGGGGGATTAACAGCGGATGCCAGTGCCCTGCCCGGCCTGTCGCCCTCCCCATATCTACGTGCAGTGTGTGGTTTCCCTAGGAACCTACTTTCTTTCTCCGCCACCTCGGCATATTCATTCAGTTTCTCCCGGATTTGGGCCTTAAGTGACCCTGTGTGGTGTGTTTGATATCTTGATCCAACTGTCGTAGCTCTGATTCCAACCTGCGCAGTTCGCCCCTTAGGGATTTGAGGACTCCACCCCCCTTAGCTATGCACCAACCCCTCACTGTTACCTTAAATGCTTCCCAGACTGTTGTGAGATTGGACACTGACAATATGTTACGGTCAAAGAAGTCTTTTATGTCGTGTTCGAGCTCCGTCCTGAAGGCCGAGTCAGTAAGGTGTGCAGGATTGAGATGCCAACTCAGGTAAGGGGAGACAACCAGGGGTATGCGCAACGACAGGAGTACTGGAGAATGGTCAGAGAAGGTACGGGCAAGGTGTAGTGCCCTGACCAGCCATGGGGCAAGGCCAGCCGTAAGAAATACATAGTCGAGACGTGCCCAGGTGGTGTGTATAGCAGAGAAGTGAGTGTCCTGTTTGAGCGAGGGGTGTGCGCGTCTCCAGGCATCAGTCAGGTGGTGTTCCTCCACTATATCCAATAGGGTGCGTTGAGTGTGCATGTAGTGTATCGCCTGCGGGTGAGACCTATCCATGCTTGGTTGAAGTGCGGTGTTAAAGTCACCTCCCAATATAACATGAGCAATACCCAATGATTGAATTTTGCCCCATAATGTGAGGAGTGTGGTCGGGTCATCTGTGTTAGGTCCATAATAACATGCAAAGAGGACTGTGTGTGAGTGGAGTCTGCCCCACACCATGCAATATCTCCCACTCGCATCAGCGTCAGTACCAGCCGGTATAAAATGTACCCCTCGTCTGACCAAGATTGTCACTCCCTTAGAGTAGTTCGAGTAAGATGAAAACACTCTACATGAGGCCCATCGAGATGCGAATAGAGGGGGGTTGCCTGACATTAAGTGCGTTTCTTGAAGCATGGCAATGGACACACCTCCTCTGTCTAGGTAACCCAAGACCTGCCTTTTTTCCTCTGGTTATTTAATCCGCGTACATTCCATGAGACTAGTTGTAGTTGTTGGGCTGATTGCGCGTCTGTCACGTCACCCATTCCCAAAGATACATAAATTTATGGCATGTAAGCATGGCATCTAAGTTCACATAGCAAGCATCATCATCCGTGCAACCAAAAATCCCACTACCCTCCCCAGCAGTCCCAACCCACACAGGTACTATTGATGCATCAACAATCACATTAGCGAGTCGGAAAAACCACCCTCTCACACCGGCAACTCCAACCAGCCGGGTAAATAATACCCACCCAACTACCCGTAGCCAGAATAAAACAAAGCAACATGCTACATTTACCCCTGCCCGACGGAGAGAGGGGTTGCAAAGGGGCTCACCCGTTGGAGAACCGTATCTAGGGGCGCCCGACCTGCCCTCCACCTCTTTACTCACACCCATATGACACCTGGGGACAACCCGGTCGTCTATCATGGGACGGAGGTGGGTGACCGAGCACAAAGAGTTGCATAGACCAGTAAGTAGTCAGATAGTAAAAAAATACCTCACCAGGGACGTAGTGCGTCGTGGCTGAATATTGTCAGCAGTAAAGGTTGTATGTAACCAGTCCGTTTCTAAACAGTTTTCAGTCTTGTTGCGCCATCGGTGAGCACGACCTGGAGCGGTGTCTCTCTGTATTCTCTCTGGCCCGATCCGCCTTATGATGTTTAAGGAAGTCTTCCACTTGTTGTGGATTTGAAAAGAAGTGGTGCTTGCCTTGATAAGAGATTTCCAGTTTCGCAGGGTAAAGTATGGCATAATGGATCTCTTGTGATTGGAGTTTCTTTTTGACCACCACAAATGTATGCCTGGCCTTCTGCACTGAAGGGGTAATGTCATGAAAAAAGGATAGTGTTGTGTTGCCATAGCCTACCGTGCCAATTTCCCGCGCCCGCCGTAGTACCGCATCGCGGTCTCTATAGTTAAGGAAGCGCGCAATGATGGGCCTTGGTGATGCTCCTGGGGGGGGTCGTGCAGCAGGGGATCTGTGGGCTCTCTCCACGATAAGGTGTGCGGAAAAGGATTCTTTTCCATACAGTTCAGTCACCAACTTTTCAACAAAAGCTCCATTTTCCCGGTGTTTGTAGATTCCGCCAGGCCCAAAATGCAGACGTTGTTCCGGCAGGACCTGGCTTCCAAATCCTTGTTCTTTTCAGCAATTATCTTGAGGAGTCTATCCATTTGCGTCACTTGGCGGTTAGTAGAAGTGGCCCCATCCTCCAGTCCGGAGATCCTATCTTCAGTCTCCTTGATACGGGTATCGTGTTGGTCTAGTTTGGCGACGACGCTGTCCATGCGGGCATTTATGGTGTCGATCTTGGAGTCAATAGTAGAGAGACTTTGCTTCATGCCTAAAAGTAGAGTCCTCCAGTCCTCCTCTGGGGGGGTCGACGTGGTAGGGCTCCCCTCCGACCCCGGCATCGTTCTGGGTGTTTTCCTGTCCTCAAATGGTATATTGGACTGTTTGGCGTCGCCACGGCCCATGGCGCGTCTCGGCGTCCCCGATGTCGCAGCCGTGGGGTCCGGGGTCCGCCAGATCCGTGGTAGTAGAAGACTAGGGTGGGGGGGAGGGAGGGGGGTGGCTGCTGCGTATAGATCGCTCAACAGCCCTGGTACAAGCGAGTGTTCCTTCGGGACCCTGTAGCAAGCGTCAGGTTAGGACGTGAGGTACAGGTATTGAGCCTCCGGGTGACCTAGTCGACTTTGTGGGGTTCTTCCTTGCAATGTGGCAGAGCCGGCCCAAGCAGAGGCCTCCCCGGGGAGAGGGACGTAGCGGGCCAGATCCTTAACAATGGCCGTTGGCAGGCCGGGCCTCTGAGGTCACTCCCGTGTCCACACCATGTCCCAAGCAGCAGCAGAAGCAGAACCCAGGGCGAGCGAGTACGTATGTGCAGCAGCCGGGGGTGGGGAGGAGGAGGAGGAGGAGGAGGAGGAGGAGGAGGAGGAGGAGGAGGAGGAGGAGGAGGAGGAGGAGGAGGAGGAGGAGGAGGAGGAGGAGGAGGAGGAGGAGGAGGAGGAGGAGGAGGAGGAGGAGGAGGAGGAGGAGGAGGAGGAGGAGGAGGAGGAGGAGGAGGAGGCCCCCCTCGCGCGGGCACACAGGCGCCGCCTGTCGCAGTGTCTTGGCGCGCGGGGCGTCTATGGCGCCATTTTATGCTGTAGGCCGGAACTTGCTTTGAGGCTCTAGAGGATCTCTGAGGTGTTCGCAGCGGTGATCGGGGGGTAAAACTCAGCGCTTTGGGCAGCGCTCACTCCAGGCAGCATCCAGTCATCACCGCCGCCGATGCGCAGGACTCACCAGGCTCAGCACACTTCCCGCAGCCGCGTCTGCCAACCTGGCCATGCAGGCCTCGGACTTTCACACGAGGTCTCCCCTGCCAGCCCTCCACCACTGGGACCAAGCGTGTTACCGCTCCCGGGTCCTCGGGCGTGTAGCGTCGCTTATTGTGAGGTTTCGGCGGAAAGGAAGGTACCGCTGTGCTCGTCTCGCCACGACGGACCCAGTTGTGTGGTCGTAGAGGATATTGCTCTGGTCAGGATGCACTTATGGATATGAGAAGTGCTCGGAGTGGCGAGAGCTTCACATAGGTGAGGCCTTCTTGGTCTGGCGCCACCTAGCGCCACCCCTACCTGGTCTGGCTTGTTCTTAAAATAAGAATTCCTATTTGCGATTTTTTAAGGAATCGCAAATAGCGAATTTTCATGCATGCAATATTTTTCCACATTGTACCGATTCCCCTAAATTAGCGATTTTTTAAGGAATCGCAAAACGATTTGAGATTCCTAAATTTGCGAAAAAGACTTTTGACATGATGCATCCCTGAGATTGAAATTGCATTCGCAAACGGACGATTTGTGCGATTCGCACCGTTTGCGAATGCAATTTCATTTGATGCATGTGCCTGTTACAGTCGTGCACCAACAAATATGGTCGGATCATGCATTTCTCCAGTTTCAACTAATCAACTTGGGGTACTGTTTGCAACCTTTAAATTAAACCAAACTAAATCAGGTCTCCATTAGAATAAAATAATCAGCCCGATCAAATAAGATGAAAAGTACAAGTCATGTGCATCAAACAATTGTAAGGACCCAGAGGTGTTGCGAAAAATCTCTAACAGCATTCAATCTAAGCTCGGTCTCTTGGTGCATAAAATTATAAAACACAAAAACTGGTATCAAGGACATTAACAATGGCTACCGCAACAAGTTGCCAGAATTGACACAATCTTGCCTCGAGATCAACAACGACTCATCTCATGATCAAGCTCTTCTTTCTTAAAGAGACATGCAAGACACTGGCAGCTCATCCCAAACCTACCATTTGTAATTACAATCATTGTGAGCCAACTGCAAGAACACATGGAACAAAATCTAATTTTTGAATACCATCAAACAGGTTTTAGACCAAGAAGGAGTACTGAAACCACTCTGGCACATTTACAGAGGACTCTCGATCATCCAGTATGGAGACAGCCTGAAGGACCGTGGCTAACAATGCAGTGGAACACTTTAATCCGGGCTGGAATGGCCTTTCTGCCACTCTCCATTTCTCCAGGAGTATGCAGACTAGGGGGCTGCTTCCATGGCAGAATGAGCAGCCATAACTTAACGACAAAGGCCTATGCATTACGCATAAAGCCTTGTACGGGCAAGCCCCAAAATACATCAAGGAACGTCTAGTCCCTTACGTTTCCAGCAGGAACTTACGATCGGCAGATGCTGTACTCCTGATCTGCCCTAGGTTCAAACTATCCACCCTTGGAGGGCGTACTTTCTCCTATACTATTCCGAGTGCATGGAATAAACTCCCAGAGAGCCTACGCAAAGAAACAAGGCTACTATCCTTCAGGAAAAAACTAAAAACAGTGCTGTTTCAGGAGGCATGGGGCATCGTCTAACTGGCCCTCCTAACAGAACTGTGTCCACCCTCTGCTAAGCGCTTAGAGACCCCTGGGTGATAAGGCGCTCTATAAATCTAAAATACAAATACAAATGCAAACGACACCCACACGGCCACCTTCCAAATGTGGTGTCCCAGTGTGTTTGACTGGTTTGAAAATGTTTTCACGGGCTGATTTTGGTAATTATTCCAGACCTGTCTTTATTCAAAGATTGATAAAAATGGTTATTTTTTTTGTTTTACAGATTTTTTTGGATAAAGTCCAACAGAAGGCAACTGATTTTCTGTATTTAATGTATAAATACAGAAAATGGGTCTTCTTTTAAGTGTTTCTCAAAGTTTCCAGCCACGACCAGCAGACTATCATCAGGGCAGATTAACAAGGGAGATAAATGCACAAGGTTTACTAATTAGGATTGTGAATACACAGCTGTACATAACCAGAATGCTGAATGGTGATTGGCTCCATCTGCCGAGGAAATTCATATCTAGTACCCGAGACAAGACTCATTACAGTATCAAGCCCACATATCTATATGGCTTGTTCCCTTAACAGCAGCCTGTGGAGATCAGAGTATTCTAATAAAGAACTAGAATGTTCACTTAGCTCATAGAATGTGTCAGCAACAGGAGCCATGCTTCTGCAGAAGGCAGCTTTGGAATAAATCAATGTCCTGTGTAGAAGACACAGTATGTACATGAAACCGGTTCTCATCTCTGCTGCTACTAATGAGTGAAATAAACAAGTCCGTTGAAACATTCCATGTGTTTGTATTATAAATTGAAAGAGTTCCCAGTTTGAAAATTCCGAAGTCCATGACAGAGTGTTCATTGTGCTGTAAAACCGTTCTCATTAATAGATTATATTAACATTATTACGTATATTGATACATTTTTTAATTAGGCGACTAAATAATAATTTCATTAAACACATAGGGCCCAGTTAGGACTTTTGGCGGTGGGAGGCCACTGCACCGCAAAGAGTCACTGCCGCATCCTCGCCAGTTACACATTTTTTTGTAGTCGGGTGAGCGGCATGGCGTTTCCCACTGTGGAGCCTCTTTCACAGGCAGTGGTACTTTTGAAAAAGGCTAGAAACAATGGGGCAACCTCTCACCCCATTTCAGGACACAAAGCGGTGATATGTGCATACCAATAATGCAGCACGTTAAACCAAGTTTGTTCCAAAATGTATTCAAAGTTCATCAAAGTTATTCACAGTGTCCTTGATTTATCCATAATCACGTGAGACATCTTACTTTCATCACTGTAACCTCAAACGCTACAGACATGCCGAGGCCTTAATCGGTAGCTAGTAGGGCATGTAAGTAATCTTCATTAGTTCATCACGATAACCCAATGCATTTCGGGCCTTACCATGGCCCTTCGTCAGGGGTATTCTACAATTAAAAAACAATGTTTCAATACAAACATTTTTTAAATCTATGTTTCTTTGTACACCTGTAAACACATTACAAGCAATTCTCATAACCCATTCACTTATCAATGTTTTCCCGCTAATCCTAACCATAAACCGCCACAAAGTTATTATTGTCCTGGTCTCCCTCCCTCTATCTCCCGCGTTCTCCAACATGTATGGTTAAATCTATACATCCCCGTGTAATTCTCATAAGTGCACAAGATACAATACGGTGCTTCAGTTAATCTACAAGCAAAGTGTGACAATTCCTATAAGCGCGCAAATTAAGACGTAATATTTAAGTTGGTCTTCGAGTGAGGTCTAATCCATCCGAACCCTTACCTTTACAAACTTCCTTCTCATTCCCTCCCAGGTGATTCGCTGACTGTTTCACCCACAACCTACAATTTAAGCACATAAATTTGTGGCGATTTATGGTCCGGATTAGCGGGAAAAGGTTGGTAAGTGAATGGGTTACGAGATAATTGCTTGTAATGTGTTTAAACATTTACAAAGAAACATCAATTTGGAAAGTTTTTGTATTGAAACATTGTTTTTTAATTATAGAATACCCCTGACTAAGGGCCATGGTAAGGCCCGAAATGCATTGGGTTATCGTGATGAACTAATGAAGATTACTTACAAGCACTCCTAGCTACCGATTAAGGCCTCGGCATGTCTGTAGCGTTTGAGGTTACAGTGATGAAAGTAAGATGTCCCACAAGTGACTACGGATAAATCCTGGACACCGTGAATAACTTTGATAAACTTTAAATACATTTTGGAACAAACTTAGTTTAACGTGCTGCATTATTGGTATGCACATATTACCGCTGTGCGTCCGGAAATGGGGTTGCCCCATTGTTTCTAGTGTTTTTCACAAGTACATGGCTTTGGGCAGACCACGATTCTGGGCCAGCACGTGAACAAACGCAACATTGATAAACTTTTGAATGAATCGGTGTGCACTCTAACTCTCTTTTGGATTGCCTTTGAAAACGTCACTGCAATGGGACCGTCTCACAAAGTTCCTTCCCGGTATCGACTAATGTCCATGCCATGCAGGAACTGGTGTGCATGCACACAGGGGGGCACATGCTGTGCCCCCTTGTGTGCATACACAGGGCTCAGAGGCACAAGGGGACCCTGTAGGGACCCTTATGTTTCCTCTCCAGCCAGGGTTTTCATTGCGATAGAACCGCAATAAAAACCCTAGCATCAAGGATATTTGTAATATGCTGGGCAGCGGTCCCAGGGTGGTCCGATCGCCTAAGCCGTAATGTGCCGGTCAGACCACCGGTGTAATGATGGCTGGACCACCACCGCAAGTCTGGTGGTCCTCAGACCACAAGACTCGTAATTAGGCCCATAGTATTGTCATTCCTGAGGCGCTGGGGGATATTTATAGCTTTTCTTCAAGAAACACACCTCACAAAAGAGAAAAATGCTAACATAGGAAAGAAATGTTGAGAAAGATTACTCTCATCCTCCTTTTATTTTCAGGGTTGTAGCTGCATGGATACGAGCTAGGATGCCATTCCAGGGGATGGCAATAACATAAGACCTGAAGGGGAGTTTGCTATTGGTAAACAAGAGGATGAATGGTAGGGATGTATGCTTGATGAATGTGTATGCACCCAACGGTACAGGCTTGTCTTTCTTCATCTGACTGGTAAACACCATGGCTGGGAAAATACAGAATTTCATTCTGTGATATTAGATACTGAGGAACAAACCAACACACTAAACCTGGCCAGGAACACAAACGCATGACGAAGTTCGTCAAATTGACTAAGGGCATTGTGGATATATGGAGGGAACAGCAGAGGGAAGAAAACATTCAAAATTTACTCCGTATACACAATTTTTATAGCAGATCAAACTATTTCTTTCTAAGTGCTGATATTCGGCTCGTAATTCCCGACGTGTGCGCTCAAAACAGTCAGCGCACATGTCGGGAATTACGAGCCGGTTGCGAGCAGTTCTTACGAAGCCACCGAGCTGGGTTGGATACAAACAAAGTTGTCACAACTTGCCGAAGATTCTATGACCACTTCAGGTGACATTCTTGCACTTAGAATCCAGGACTGTCGTGCACTTAATCGTCTTGATAAAGACCCGCCGCGACCAAGTTGGCGCTTGATAGGGTTGAAACGTCGACACTTCCTACAGGCCCCTTGACTCTAGAACTCCAATGAAATAAAAGAAATTAAAAGGGTTCAAGAAGTTTACATCAGTGGATGGCCTTGGCAAAATAAGAGTCTTTGTAACTGTTGTATATTTGTATAGATTGTTTAATCGAATGTATTGATTGTGTATATATTGTCTTTTGTATTATTGTTTTTCGTACAGTGATCACTATTCATTGTCTTTACTTTCTTTTGCACTATATTGGAAATATTGACAGTCTTTGTACAGACATTTTGTAAGAGTATGATTCATTTAATATAAAGAGAATACAGAGTTACTTGTAGGCTATTCTTTCATTGATTGCAAGAAGCCATTTTTCTCTTTTTCCAGAGGGGGTATTAATTATTTAGATGGTATTGTATTTTGTTTTACAAGACCACTTAAAAATCAAATAACGTTGAAAATAAGCTTTGCTCGTACCCAACAGAACCAATTTTTCTTTTGAACTATCAATAACCCAGGTTCTGAGGGACACAGGGTCAACCCCGTTTTTTTAAATAAAAATAAAACATACATTCAGCTGTGTCATAACAAGGCACATGATGCATCAAAACACATTCAGAGGTACCGGAGAAAACACATGATGCCTAAAACATTCAGAGGTGTAAGGAAGGAAAAACACATGATGCATAAACCAACATATTCAGAGGTGTAAAATCAAGGAAGACACATGATGCATAAAAACATTCAGAGGTGCCAGAACATAACTCAATAGCGCAAAAACACATGACGCCTAAAAACATTCAGGTGTAAGATCAAGGTGCGTAATCATATTAAATGCATTACATTTCCTAGCACCACATCACATTGCGCAAAACTCACATTAGGCAATTACCATCACATAGATAATCACATTGCGCCTAAATAAAATCACATACCAGCCCCCATGTAATAAAGGGACAAAAGAGCCCTGTGTCCAGAATGTCAGGGCGCGCTGCTAATGCAGCACCAGTCAGGGATGCGCCACCGGTGCAAAACCTAAACGGTGCAGCTGCCCACTAATTGCTGGGCAGCTGGGAATCAAAACTGCGACAGGGTCCTCACTGACCCTAGAACAGAACTGCGCCAACTGTTGGAGCCACACAGGCTCTGAAAACACTCGTCTCACATTGCGCAGAACGTTGGAGCCACACAGGCTCTCACATAACCCATTCCCCAAACGTTGGAGCCACACTGGCTCTGAAACTGTGCCCCCAGGGCCCTCTAGAAGAGGACAATAGCCCCCTAAATCACGCTGGAGCCTCAGGGGCTCTGAAACAAAATATGCGGCCAAATGCTGGAGCCACACAGGCTCTGGAAATAACTTTGCCCCCTAAGAGCCTCTCTGGGCTCTTAAACAACCATGTGGGCCGGGACCCTCTCAGGGCTCAACAAATATCACTGGGGTCTCGTGGGAGTCCCTCGCAGGGGGACTCGAATTAGCAAAAATGCCCCCGGAGCCTTTCACTAGGCTCAAAGACAAGTAAGGCCCCCACAAGCCTTCAAAACTATGTCACTACGTTGGAGCGGCCCTCTGGGCATACGGGGCCGCTCTGACTCAGTCTCTCCCCCCCCCCCAGCTCCCTCTGCCACTCACCGGCTGGGGGCGACGTTAGGACTGTGTTCCCGGGATAGCAGTGCCGCGCTGCCCTCTTCTCTGGGATATACGGAGTACACCATCATCACTGCGGGGATCTCCCTCACTCTCGGGAGCCCTGCAGCACTCCTCTCATCGGGCGCCGCTCCGGTGCCATTCTGTACCCGGGCAGACTCTCGCGGCAACACTCCCTTCCCGGCGCGGGGCTTCCCTGTCCAACCTGGGAGCCCTGCGCTGCCTTCAGCAGCCGCCCCGCCATCCTTCCTCACCCGGGACTCTCCTCCAATCCCAGCGCGGCGGCAGGCGGGACTTCCGGTTGGGCTGGTAATGCTTCTGGGTCGCCGCAGGCAGCACGGCGGCCCGGCGGGGGGAAATGAAGCAGCAAATGCCGGGTGGGCATCGGCTTGCTTAGAAATAAACAGTAAATAGAGGTGGGCACTCGATCCGATCAGCAATCCGGGGCAAATGCCGGGTGGGCACCGGCCCTGTCTCAGGCAAAATGCGGGGCGAAGAAACGCCTGAAACCAGGCAAAAAGCACCATAAAGCACTCCCAAGCGCTAGAAGGACAGTTAAAGCGCTCACAGGCGCTTTTAGGGTACAACAGGTGCTGGGGGGCTGCAAGGAAAGGCAACAAGGGTCCCAGGACCAGGGCAGAGTCCATCAGGAATCCAGGGGCTGGGCAGGGCTCAGGGAGGCAAGCCTTCCACTGAGCCCAAGCAGCAGCACGCCCCTGGCAGGATTCAAGTCAGAAACAAGAACATTTTGTAAGGGGACACAGCCCCTTTATACAGAGAAATCCTTTGTCTAGCAGGGTGCAGGCAGTGTGAGAACCAGCTAGAACTGGTTATAGGGAATTCCTTTCACTGGCCAGGCTAGGGACATCAGATGCACCCCACGGGGTGGAGCCAGCATTGTGTGGGGAAAACCCAGCCTCATTCAGGACCCTCAAACCAGACGGTCAATCCACAAGCAGGCCCAGGCTCACTCCTCCCCTCACATCAGCATGCTAAACACTCCATTCTCCACCGGGGCAGACCCTCCCAGACACTTGGAGCCAGGCTCACCAGCCAGCCTCAGCCAATCACACGCCAGACACAAATTACACAAATATGCCAACTTCTAAAAGTGGCACTTCTACACTAGACACAATCATGCCGCATATACCATTGCGCAGCATTCAATCTCACGAGTTCGCACATACCAAACTCGACCCTGCACTCCCCACACATCAGGAACTACCATGCGCATACATATTCCCCATTCATTCCTATGGGAGGGCAGGTCACTCACCACACATACACAGAGCTCACGCACTTTACACTGTACCACAGTGAAAAAGTGCGCAGAGGCCTAAAATCACCACCACTAGGTTCCAGAAACAGGCTAGGAAAAAGCAAAAAGTCTCGGGTGAACCTGCCAAAAGGGCCAGGTCCAACAGTGATCCACTGTGCGAGGTTGTTGGCTGCTTGGTTGGGGTCCGTTGAGCTGGCGAGAGGGTTCTGGCTCAGTGAAGTGGTGAGCTGATCTGTGGTGACCTTGTACCAGCTTCTGCTGGGAACCTGTTACGGGAGGTGGTGAGTTGTGGTTCTTCTGAAGCTGAAGTGGATGCAGCTGTGGTCTGTCAAGTGGAGTCCGGTGGCGTGGCTGAAGGAGATTTATTTGCTGGAGGAAAAGACTGGGTCAAGCGTGTGTCCGGCGTAATGGGTGGGGGTGTTCACCAGTTGCCTGAGTCAGAGGTTGGTGAGGTTGTCCAGCAGGGTGGTGGTGTTGTTGTTGTAACTGTTGTTCTCCAGGTGGAAGTTGAGGTCCCCTAGGAGGATGTAGTCAGAGGAGGCAAGGGCGTGTGGGCTGATGAAGTCTGCGATGTCTTCGCTGAATTGTGTGCGAGGTCTTGGGGGTCTGTAGATGAGGGTGCCTCCGAGTGTGGTCTTGGGGTCGGTGTGTATCTGGAAGTGAAGATGTTCAGCGGCTGTGAGGGTGTCGTCTGAGTTGGTCGTGATGCGGATGGTGTTCTTGTGGACGATGGCGATGCCTCCTCCTGTCTGGTTGACGCGGTCCCTCCGGGTGATCTTGTATCCGTCCGGGATGGCGATGTCTGGCGTTGAGGAGGCGTTCATCCAGGTTTCCTTGAGGAAGGCGACGTCTGGAGATGTGGTGTCGAGTAGGTTCCAGAGTTCCACGGCGTGTCTGTCGACGGTGCGGGCTTACAGCAGGATGCACTTCAGGTGGTTGCTGCTGGTGTTCTGCATCCGGAGCTGTACCGCGCCCACCAAGCCGGAGAATTTGTAGGATTGGCAGGTGAAGGGTCCGTGGGTGCATCTTGGGGTGGCTCGGTGGCAGCCGGGGATCCGGCTGGTGTTGAGTGCGTTGAGTGTGGCGGCGTCATAAGTCCGGCGGGTGGGCAGGCATCTGCGGGCATTAGGATGTGCCACAACATATGGTTGCCCAATGTCACTCCCTACTTTTCACCCTGGTGATCGAGCAGCTGATGTTCACATTCCGTAATGAGCCAACAGACTGTGGGGTAACAAAGCGACAACACATTATCTTATTATATTATAAGACACACTTGTATATCTGATTCACCCACATAAGGCACCTAAATAGCTTGAGAAATTAGGGGTGTATCATGGCTGTAGACAGACTGCTCAACGTCATGCTCATTTCTGCTGGGGGTACTCACTGGAGTGGAAGAAAAAACCCTACCAGACCTATGGATAGGCTGGCAACCCAGAGTGGTAAAAAACTCTGACATTATTGTGTCACACACAACAAGCATTGAAAATGAAATAGGTCTCCCCTTTTAGTAAGTTAAAGCCATTTGCTTTGCTAATGGTATTGTATAGTAAAGCAAATGGCTTTAACTTAAATAAAGGCATGACCTATTGAATTTTTAATGCTTGTTTAATGATGTCTTGGAAAGGATTAATAGAGCTATAACATTCTATATTTGTATTTCATATCACAAAAATATGAAGGTAAAAGGAGTTCACAAACAATTAACATATTCCTACTTTTTTCAACACAATTACACACTGCCCATCGATGAAATGTTGATTTTGTGGTTGAAGTTTACAAACTTTATAATTTCCAGGTTATAAAAATTCCTCAAAATTTCACACTGATTGATTTTGTTTACTTTCCGCCTGCAGGAGACTGGAAAACATCTCCCAGAAAGTTATGTTCTGCTTCAACCAGTCTCATGTTGGTGTCTTGTGCACTTTTTTTCCCCATGAAGTATGCTCTCACGTACATAAAGCCCTGTTAGATACTCATATACCACACCATGCGCTATAAGTATGTAATGTTGTGTGATTTTGTAAAATCTTCACATGAAAAAAGCTATGCAAATTAGCATAGCCTAAGAGTCAAACAGATGTACCATAGGTCTTGAGTGTGTAAAGTTATCTATATTTTCCCTCCTCAAGGAACCTAAACAAACCTTTTCTCACCCGCCGCGCCCCCCTCCCAAAGAGTGTTCAGTCCACTCGTCTGCCAAAATGTGGAATGCAAAGTAAGAGGCGGAACATAAATATTGGCTAGAATTATCTGTAGCACTCGGTTCCGGGCGGCAGGAAGCACACAGTTGACGCAGTTTACAGTAAACAATCTACTCACACTCTGTTCCTCATACCCGTTCTTTCGTGACAGCTTTGCCGCGTGTCACCTGACAGGAGGAGGTGACCTGCTTTCTACCATTGGCTCTCACACAAACAGCCCCGCAGTGGCCTCCATCCTTTCAGAGGCAAAGGCCTCTCAGGAAATCTGCAGTCTTCACCTTCAGCATAGGAGCCCTACTCCACCGCAGACCACTGCCATGTAAACCTGAAGTGTGCTGCAACTTTCTCCAATAAACACACCCAATCCATGCTAGCAAGACCTAAAGCGTGACCGAACCGATTTTATTTGGACATTAACCAATCTGGTCTATTACTAAACTAGATATAGAGCAAGTCTCTACTAATCAAACGAAAAAGTAATACACAAGTGTTGGATGGAAATCCCGGAAAAGCACGAAGAGGATGTCTAGATTAAGATAGGGATGCAATGCTAAAGTAATGGCAAAAGAGGCTATATATGTATTGAAGGAGAATGACTGCAGCTTCGAACCCCATAGTTGCGTACAGGAAGCGGCCGGCAAGCTGCATACAGGAAGAGGCATTTTTGTTGCTATGACAACAAAAGCATCGCAAGATGGCGGCGGACTGTCCACTGTCCCTACGGACACGCGCATGCTGTTTGCTGTGGACAAATGGCAAGAGCAGCCATCTTTGTCCATGCAGATGCGTGCATGAAAGCCCTCGGCAGGATTGATTCCAAAAGGTACCCGCAATAGCAACGCATGTGCTGCTTTCGCCAGGCAAGACCTAAAAAGTGTAAAACATGTAGAGAAAACTAAGCATTGGCATAGTATTAACTCTCTCCAGAGCTTGCACTGAAGTACACTTATTTAGGCAGATGAGAACATACAATCAGGCAATACATGGTCATCCACTGTGCAAGAAAGCCAATGGCATAAGGGGGCTGACCAACTCTCTCATGAAGTATGCTATATATAGTAGGCAGAAGCAAAATGTGAACGACATTTGGGAAAATCAATGGATTAACAGGTCTGAGACAAAATCGCTCTATGCATATATGCATTTTCATTTAGGAAACATTTATTTCATAAAGATGGTCAAACAGTCTCTAGGACATACCTAAGAATGTGTGCTGGTGCCATCTTCTTGCACAAATTAGCCAAGGATTATTCTTTTCAGATAACTGGGATGCAGTTCAGCTCTTTGTCTGCTCCAAGCATCTGAAGGAGAGAGGCACTCTTTGTTGGAGGCAATAGTCTGGCTCGGGATTCTCTTTGACTTTTCGAAGGCTGTCATTTTAGGACAGCGTAGCAGTACCATAATGTTCTTGGGAGGTTTTAAAAAGGTCTGTCAGGTCACAGATGCACTGGTGCATTAGACATTACAGTTGCTTATCCTGGAATTATAAGGAATAACATTTTTACATAGTTAGCATTTAAATAATTGGAATACTGAAGCGGCCTCCATACATTATAGGATATGTGGCACAAACAATTGGTATCCCATTTGCAACGAACTGCTTCTCTCAAAAAGGAAACCCAATTGCTCGCTTTTAGGAAAGCATTAAAAAGTTGGCTTTTTAATGTCAACTCTTGGGTCGAGTCAGTGTCTAGACACCCTTGGGTAGTAGCCGGACTTTATAAATATCTTTTTCATTTAATTTAATTTCAATCATACAGCCTGATGTGCATTTTGGGACTAGACACAAGATGAAGAGTATTTTAATTTTCTGAGAGCACACATGGATTAAGATAAAAGTTTACTTATGTATTCTGTAAATGCCAGGCACACATTTAATGTTTATCCAAAAACAAACTTCAGTACTGTAAACGCGAACACGGTTGCTCCCACTGTCGCCATTAGCAGCTTGGAGTTTGAGAGTCCTTAACTAATTAGACTAATGTTATGGTTTCCACTGTAATACCGAACTGAGCCTCCCTCCTGAATGTGCACAATTAGTGTGTCCATCGCTATGGTACCATGATCCAACTATTTTGTTGAGTCTATAGAGGTATAAAAGCTTATTCTATCTTCTACAGTGTATCTTTATAAATAAATAAGAATGAAAATAAAGCATTGGCATAGCCAATAAGTCTCGCCTTTGGACCCTTATAAGTGTTTAGCCATGCAACATTTGATGTTGTTGCACCAAGGATATTGTGCTGCATAACTAAATACTTATAAGGTCCCAAAGGCGAGACCTATTGGCTATGCCAATGCTTGTTCCCACATATGAGAGAACATTCAAATATATGAGTTCAGGATGTGCACTGTACATATAACTTCTGTTTCATTAAGTAGGCTATAAGGTTGCTGAATGTATAATAAGATTTTAGACCACATGTAGGGTACACACTGACTGGCCTCTTAGTTCACTAACAAAATTGTTGTCAGGGCAGGGGGCATGCATTCTACTAAGTTAATGTAGAAACAATACGAATGCTTCACAATGCAGTGATGTACTCTAATGTAGTAAAGCGAAACTCTTCTGCTTGTTAAAGAAATACACTTTTTATGAATTTTGAAGACACTATATAATATTCTAACCTGATGTTTGTTGCCCGATTTACAGTCCAGATATTTACGACGCTCAACTGCTGCACAGGCTCCTAGAGCCAGACTTGACCCTTGGCTCGGCCCTCCTTGGTAATGTGTTGGCCCACCCACTTCTAGCCAGGTGTACTAAAAGGAAAGCTTGTGAATAGCAAAAAAACTGATAAAAGTATGCTCAGGGGGAAACGTAAATCTGTGTATGTCCTCTTACACTGTTTGTTGAATAGGGCCCCCTGAATTCATATTTAATACGTATTTATATAACCGAGGGTATTGGAGTGCTTTATATGAGCATCAGTTACGTACCACAAGGACACATTAATTTCTTGGTAGGCACGGGGAGATTAAGTGATTTGCCCATAATCACAGGATACTGAGCCGACGCCGAGACTCCACTGTTCCTTTGTCAGCAGCTCTCCCCATAAGGTTACATCCTCTATGTGCTTTGAGAAGCCTTTGGGACACGCTTAGACATCTTTTAAATATATAATATCTTGGGGAGGAGCTTTGCGCGCAAACGTGATGGCCGCGTGAGCACAGGGCTCCCGGACCTTCACCACCTCCGGCACTTATCCTGACTATTATCCTGGTTATGACGGGTCATTGAAGACACAACCCAGCTGATATAATAGTTGTTTCCAGAAATCGATTTGGACCCCGGGAACCGATTTTACGAAACTCGGAACTTTTGTGGCCTGCTCCACGGAACTGCCCTGGGCTCGAGTCAATGGCCTGCCCGGGCAGTAATTGAACAACATCGGCCAGCCTGATCCTACTCTCTACACAGGTCTTAGCTTTCGGTTTCGCTTTTGGCCTCCTACCCTCCCCAACATTGGTTTCGCTCCTGCTATACAGGGTTTACTCAACTCCGCAACTTCGCTCTAGTGCCGTGATTGAATGTCACTGTTCGTTGTATGGCGAGTGGTAACCTGTTCTTCTAGCGAACCCCTTTGGGTGATTTGAACGTAGCCATTTTAACCAGGTCTCAAGGTCCCCTCGAGGGCGCAGCTTTCAAGATGGCCGGCAAACCGGAGATCGAGAGGCGAAAGACCAAGTCTGTCCACCGTGGGGGTACCATACAATCTAACGTTCTAGACAGGTACACTCATCCTAAGGGATCCCCCGGTGGGGTGAGTAGGCCTCTGGGAGATGCGGGAGACGACTCGACGGCGGAAGATGATTTGACTCTACGTGATGTCATGGGCGCCATTGCTGGCATGAAGACCTCTATTGGCCAACAATATGAGACTCTGGCACTGTGGCGATCAATGTCAATTTGATCAGGGCGGATTTATCTAAGACCAATGAAAAAGTAAAATTACTGGACATGAAGACCTCCAGCCTCACGACTGATGTTTCCGATCTACAAATGGAGGTCCGCAATCTGCGGTCCTCAAACAATTTCTTTTCTTGCTGACTGGAGGACTTCAAAAGTCGTGCAAGACTAAGTAACGTTCGTATTGTGGGTGTCCCTGACAAACCAGAAAGACCAACTGTTGACCTCCTCGTGGAGGACCTCATCGTAAACCATCTTGCACCTAAAGGCCTGAGCAACTTCTTTGCGGTGGAACGGGCACAGGGTGCCGGGAGGTAAACCTAAGCAGGGTGCTGCCCCGCGGCCCATAATCGCCAGGATTTTCAACTTTCGCGATAGAGACGCTATCCTGCAGGCGTCGCGCTTGGGTGGACCCAAGAAATTCGAAAATACCAAAGTGAGCTTTTACCCGGACTTCACCCAGCTTGTGCAGAAACAAAGGATGGGGTTCCAGGGGGTGAAGAGACGTTTGAGAGACAGGGACATGAAATACGCAATGCTCTTTCCAGCTCGGCTACGTGTGGAATATGGAGATCGGACGTTCTTTTTTGATCATCCTGAGGCTGCAAGTGACTGGCTCAACACGCTGCCCAGGCAGCAGGAACACTCTGAACACTCTGGAGGAGCTGAAGGTGCTCCAATGGAGCAGGAATGAGAAACTGACTTGGTTCTCTGGACTACATATAGACCTTCCAGCTGTGGTTTGACGATTCTTAAACTTGCTCTGATAGAGGTGGTTACCCAGGGGTGGTGGGGGGTGGGTCTCTTCCTCCTCTGGGGTTTCTTTTCGTAGATTAGTTATATGTTAGGGCGACAGGCACGCTGCAAGTTGGGGTGGCTTTCGAGTCTAACGCAGGGGTGCAGGGTGGTGGGTCCGGTTTTGGGAGTTTGTTGGGGGGTGGAGGGGGGGGGGGGGAGTTGTTGATGTTTGGTTTATTTCAAGGCAATGTATTGATGGACTTGGTTGTCACGTTCGTTGTGGGGTGGATGCAGCAATCATAGTAGGGTAGGGGATTGAAATTATTATGTTGGAATGTTAATGGGTTGGGGGACTGGATAAAACGTGGTGTGGTGTTACAACTATTAAGATGCCTCTCCTCTGATGTTGTGCTGCTGCAGGAGACACACCTGATAGGAAACACATGCCATGCTATGAATCGACGGGGCTACCGTCTTCTGGCGCACTCTGGATTCACTACCGGCTCTAGGGGGATGGATATCCTAGTCAGGGGTTCCCTCCCTTTGGAGGTCGATGGTATCATCCTTGATGATAGGGGGCAGTATGCCGCCATTATTGGAAGATGGGAGGGGAAGATTATCACCCTGCTTTCTGTTTATGTCCCGCCTGGCCTCCAGACTACGACCTTTGCCGACTTGGGGAGAGTGATTCTGGGGCTCCCGGAATGCATCCTGGTGGTGGGTGGTGATTTTAATTCGGTAGAATCTGGAAATAGCGACCGCTACCCCCCAAGGGAACTCGTGAAGTCTCGGTCCTGGCTGGGTGGCTTCCTGGACACTTTGGGATTAATAGCTTGTTGGAGACTGCTTGATCCGGGGCAGTTGCAATACACCTTTCACTCTGGTGCTCACGGTAGTCTCTCGAGACTCGATTACATACTGATGCCTGCGACATAGGCCTCATCTGTCAGAGAGATCAGACATTTGGCCAGGGGTATTTCAGACCATTCTCCTTTATGGCTTGTCATGGAAACAAGGCTGGGAACTGAGGGCCGGGTAGCCCCGATTAACCTTGGTATCTCTGCGACCCTAAGAGTTGGTCAAATCACTGGATCAATACTTCATGGAAAATGTGGGGTCTGTGTCATCTTCTGTCTCACTATGGGAAGCATACAAGACTGTTATCCGTGGCCAGGCGCTATCATTAATCAATAGCACTAAGAAACGTAAATACGAGTCAGTTGTCCGACTTGAGACTGAAATAACTGACTTAGAAAGGGAATTGGAATTTGGTGTTGCCCAAGACAAGCTACACCTCCTCAGTCTTAAACAACTTGACTATAGAGCGCTGGTGACGGATGCCGCCAAAGTGATGAGCAGAGAGCAGCAAGGACGTCTGTATGATGTGGGTGATAAGGCGGGAAAGTTGATTGCTTGGCTAGACAAGACGGAGAGGGCTAGTTGTGTGGTTTCTTTGATTGAGAGAGTGGATGGAGTGAGAGTAACTGACCCCACTGAGATTGTGGAGTGTTTTTCGGAATACTTCCGAACTGTATACTCCCCTGTATCAGACAGGCCGGAGCAGGACTCACATCTGCTTCTACGAGACATTGCACTGCCCCGCTTATCGGATTTAGACAGGGAACTGATGGACGCAACGCTTTCCGTCGAGGAGGTGGCGACTGCTGTCCACTCCGTGCGGTCGGGAAAGGCCAAGGGCCCTAATGGACTCCTGATTGAGCTCTACAAGCTGCGCCCGGATAAAATAGCACCGTATCTTCGATCGATGTTTTTAGAGTTGCTAGATGTGGGTTCCCTCCCTCCTGATCAACGACTTGCATCTATTGTCGTGATTCACAAGGAGGGGAAGCTGCGAGATCGTTGTGCATCGTACAGACCCATTTCACTCTTAAACGCTGAGCCCAAGATCCTCGCGAACGTGCTCGCGAACCGCTTGATAACCGTTATTGGCGACCTGATCCATCCAGATCAATGCGGTTTCATTCCACATCATACACGGCATTGAATCTTCGGCGCTTGCATGGCGCCCTCGCGAGGGCGTCGTCGTTACGTGAGCCGGCCATTTTGGCCTCTTTGGACGCCACAATGGCGTTTGATACGCTAGAATGGCCGTACCTCTGGGCAGCCCTTGCTAAGTTTGGTTTTGGCCCTGTTTTTATCGGCTGGGTGAAATTACTGTATGAGGAACCATTGGCCCAGGTGGTCGTGAATGGTCGAGTTTCTTGCTCGTTTATCCTCGGAAGGGGTACGCGCCAGGCAAGTCCGTTGTCTCCGCTTCTTTTTGCCCTCGCTTTGGAACCCTTGGCAGCCTGGCTGAGGTGGGAGCCATCGATGAAGGGTATTTGATGGACCCCGGACTTCGAGGACCGAGTGTCACTCTATGCGGATGATATCCTGCTGTATCTCACGTCGCCTCGGAAGTCGCTGATAGTGTTATTTGATGTGTTAAATTCTTTTGGGAAAAATTCCGGCCTCGTAATTAACTGGTCCAAGTCCTGTGTATATGTCCTTTCAGGTGAGTCTCCTCTCTTCCCACGTGGGTGCCCCATACAGGTGGTGCAGGCGGGGTTTAAATACTTGGGGGTCTTTATCGCCCTAGATCCTGTGGTCCGCTATGAATGTAAATTGCTACCCCCGCTTCAACGCCTAAGGTCCGATGTTGAGGCATGGCGCAAGCTTCCGTTGTTTCCTCTTGGACGAGCGGCATTATTCAAGATGATGTCGCTACCCCGGTTCTTATATGAGTTACAAAATACATTTTACACTATCCCAGCAAGCTACTTTCGAGAGGTGGAAAGTCTACAGAGACAACTGATATGGGGCGGGTGATCCCGTATTGCCCTTGCCAAATTGACACTTCCGTGGTACGATGGTGGAATCGCACTCCCGGATATTAGGCGCTACTATTGGGCCTCCCAGCTAGGGGCGATTAATCATGGTACGTATGGTCCCGCGTCGAATCTCGCGTTCGAAATGGACAAGTGGCTGTTGCCTGGCGGGGACTACAACAGGGCGCTCTATACAAAATCTGCCAGGAAGATGCTCACAGGTCCAACCAAGATAGCGGTGCAAGTATGGTATCGTGCAAATGCTGCAATGGGATGGAAGGATAGATTGACACTAGCGACTCCACTTTACGCATCCGAGAGACTGGGTTCCCTGTGGAAGACTAAAGGCTTCAACAGGTGGGACGTGATTGGTATATGCAGGGTGAATGACGTATGGACCAAGGACAGGGTCAATACTTTTGAGGAGTTGAAGGTGGAGTATGATTTGAGTCACAGAGAGTTTTTCCATTACGCGCAGATTCAGCACGCACTGACATCGGTTTTTCCATCGGGTACTACTGTCCCAGAGGCATCCCCACTTGAAGATCGGTTACTGGATGGGTACGTCCCCGACAGTACGATCTCGCTAATCTACAAAAAACTGATAAATAATAGGGTTGACCTCCTACATCGTCTCAGAGAGGCCTGGACCAGCGATGGTCTGGAGTTGGACGACGAGGACTGGCAGTCGGCGGTATCCTCGCCGAAGGAGGTTGCAATTCCGGCCCGTCTTCGGTTTGTGCAGCTCAAAATCCTTCACTGGATCTACGTGACTGGTCCTCGCCTGGTTAGCATGGGATATTCCTCGGACGGGATGTGTAGGCGTGGGTGCGGCTTCTTGGGCACTTTTCTTCACATACTCTGGGAGTGCCCGGCGGTTGTGCGTTTCTGGAATCGAGTGCATGAAGTTAGGGAAGAGGTCAAGGGTGTTGGGTTGTTCCCTGAAGCTAGGAAATGCTTGTTGAATGTTCGGGAGCCGACTGACTATGATGTGGCGCAGACCCAGTGGGTGACCCTCGGGAATATGATTGCTAAGAGAGATATAGCGCAATTATGGGAATCCCAGAGGCCGCCCACTGCTCTGGCATGGAAGGAAAATATGGACTGGTGCATGTTTAGAGAGAAGACGGTATACGTTGCACGTGGCAGGCCTCGAAAATGGGGGAAGTCTGGGGCCAGTGGAACTCCTACCAAGGTGAAATATGTACACCTCCCTTCGCACATGTAGTGACTACCCCACCTCCCCCTGACCCGACATTCCTACCGCTGTTTCAGCTAAAATGCCTCCTGACTTGCAATTCCCCTTGCTTTCCCCCATCCCGTACTGTTGTTGATCGTATCAAAATTGTATGCTTTCCTCCCTCACAGGACGCTTCACCATTTGAATGATTGTATTGCCTTGTTTCTTTACTGTTTATGTTTTAAATTTTAATAAAAAGAAATATAAAATATATATATATATATATATATTACCTACTGGCGGTCGCCAGTAGGTATATATAGTTAGGATTTTTTCTCTATGGAACTTTTGAAAATTCTATGTCTAATAACTTTGGCGTTTGTGGAGGGAATCTGCTGAAATTTTCAGGAAAATGGCACATTTTATTTCTGATCAGCCCCTGAAAATCTGGGGGGGTTTCGTCAAGGGGGGGCCGAGAAAAAAGGGGGGTCCCAAAACACGTTTTTCCCATTCATTTTTCCATAGGGCGTTTGGCCTCACTTTTAGCTCGAACGGCTGAATGGATTTACACGAAACTTGGCAAAATTGTAGGGACTGTTAATCCGATGTGCCTTTGCTGGGTCTCAATATATGTGCTCCAGTAGATTGAGAAATTAACGTTTTAAAAAACAGATATATCTGTGACAGCGTCCTAGATAGCGGACTAGTTCGCGTACTATTCGCGTAACGGAGCTTTGCAAAGCGAAGTTGATTGGCTGTCCGGTGTCTGTCAACATTCTAAACAGTCCGGAGCGGCCACCATCTTGTCTCTCGGTAGGATCGAGAGACAAGAGGAGGCCAAAACGAAGGGGGAAATGAAGGAAAGGGTGCAAGGTAGACCTCTTCTGACCCCTAGGATTGATGAGGGGGTTATTAAAGTGCCCCGCGGGGCCAAAAAAAAAAAAAATTGCGATTTTTTGTCGTAGAGGCGAAAATCTGTACGTGAACCGGGCAGCTAACCGGGCAGCTAACCGGCAGTGTAACGGGAGTCTGAGGAGAAGCTGAATGGGTGTCAACATTGTAAACAGTCTGGAGCGGCCACCATCTTGTCTCTCGGTAGGATCGAGAGACAAGAGGTGGTGAAAAACGAAGGGGGAAATGAAGGAAAGGGGGCAAGGTAGACCCCTCCTGACCCCCTAGGATTGATGAGGGGGATATTAAAGTGGCCAGCGGGGCAAAAAAAAAAAAAAAAAAAAGAATTGCGATTTTTCCCGGTAGAGGCGCTTCCCGGTACGCCAACCGGGCAGCTAACCGGCAGCGTAACGGAAGTCCGACATCTTGTGTTTTTGGAGCGTCCGGTTTGTGTACCGGGTAGCGTTCCGGTAAGCGTAACAAGAGGAAAACCAAGAGAAACAGTAAAATAAAATTTAAAGGAATAGATTTCCACCAAACTTGGCAAAATTGTAGGGACTGTTTGTTTGATGTGCCTTTGCAAGGCCTCAAGATATGTGCACGTGTGGATTTTGTCTAATTAAGGTTAAAAAAATATATATATATCTGTAAGCGTGCTCTGTCGCGCTTATGTTACGGGTTTTGTTTGCGCTGCAGAGACGATACGTCACGTTTATGCGACTCGTCATGAGGCGTCTCACGTGGCTACGTGATACGTCACGTAATAAAGAATATATTTTACAGCTATAGATATTAGCTTTTAAAAAACCAATGAAATTCACTGAAAAAACCATAGGTTATAGACCATATATAGTTAGGAATTTGCATTTACAAAACCATGAAAATTCACTGAAAAAACCATTGGTTATAGACCATATATAGTTAGGGATTAGCATTTACAAAACCATAATTTACTCGCACAAAACCATAGAAATTTGCATATATAGTTAGTTGCAATAACTATATATCGCGCACCCGCAATCCACTGCTGATGATGTCACATATTACATCATTCATGACATGGTCAGTGACATCACTGATGACATCACTGACGACAACATCCAGTGACTATGTTTCTGTAAAGTTAAAATATGTCTTACATATTGAATAATGAGTGGGTGTGTAAGTGTTTGGATGAAGGATTTAGTAGGTGCATGACTGACTGTATGAGAGAATGATTAAATGTGTCTCACTGAGTGCATGGGTTAGTAACTAAACTGTCCTAATTTGTGCATCATTATTTCTGTAGTTCTGTAAACTGCTGCATGTGTTGATCAGTAGCTATATGAGTAACTATATGGGTTATTGATTGGTTGCCCAAATATTTGTATGGGAGAGTGAGTGTGTGTATGGGGGTGGCTGGGAGGTATGTGACTGTGCATAGATGTGTGAGCAGTTGATTCACTAGATGTATGGGTTCAAAAGTGCATGTGGAAACAGCTGTATGGGCGGTTGACTGTCTGCATGAGTGTATTGGTGAGTGATTGGATTTCTCAGTGCTACATGTCAAAGTAAGTACATATGTAAAACACAGTCCATGTAAGAGTTGACATATATAGATAACTGTGCATAAGAGCCAGTGAATGTGTGAGTGGCTGTATGGATCATTGTGAACTTGTATCAGTGATTGTATAAGAGAGTAAATATGTGTTAGTATAGGTTTGATTAAGTAAGGTGTGTATAACTGTATAGTTGAGGAAATGGAGGTGTGATTGATTCTTTGCATGACTGACTAGGTGTGTGAGTAACTCCATGGATGAGTGACAGTCTGTGAGTGTCTGTTTACACTGATTGTATCTAAGGTTATATTAGAGTCTGAAGAGGTTCATCGTATTATCACATGAATGATATCAACAGTGATGTGATCAGTAATGTCAAATGACATGTTATCAGTGATTTCATCAGTGATGTCATTTGAGATGTCATCAGTGATGTCATCAGTGATGTCATTTGAGATGTCATCAGTGATGTAATTTGAGATGTCATCAGTGATGTCATCAGTGATGTCACTGACCAGGTCATGAATGATGTAATATGTGACATCATCAGCAGTGGATTGCGGGTGCGCGATATATAGTTATTGCAACTAACTATATATGCGAATTTCTATGGTTTTGTGCGAGTAAATTAAGGTTTTGTAAATGCTAATCCCTAACTATATATGGTCTATAACCAATGGTTTTTTCAGTGAATATATATATATATATATATATATATATATATATATATATATATATATATATATATATATATATATATATATATATATATATATATATATATATATATTCACAGAAAAAACCATAGGTTATACTCCATATATAGTTAGGAATTTGCATTTACAAAACCTTGAAAATTCAATGAAAAAACCATTGGTTTTAGGCCATATATAGTTAGGGATTTGCATTTAGAAAACCATATTTTACTCGCATAAAACCATTGAAATTCCATATATAGTTAGATGCGCTAACTATATATCGCGCACCCGCAATCCACTGCTGATGATGTCACATATTACATCATTCATGACATGGTTAGTGACATCACTGATGACATCACTGATTACAACATCCAGTGACTATGTTTCTGTAAAGTTAAAATATGTTTTACATATTGAAGAATGAGTGGATGTATAAGTGTCTGGATGAAGGATTTAGTAGGTGCAAGACTGACTGTATGAGTGAGTGATTAAATGTGTCTCACTGAGTGCATGGGTTAGTGACTAAACTGTTTTAATTTGTGCATCATTATATCTGTTGTTCTACAAACTGCTGCATATGTTGATCAGTAGCTATATGAGTAACTGTATGGGTTATTGATTGGTTGTCCAAGTATTTGTATGGGAAACTGAGTGTGTGTGTATGGGTGGCTGGGAGGTGTGTGACTCTGTACATAGATGTGTGAGTAGTTGATTCACTATATGTATAGATTCAAAACTGCATGTGGAAACAGCTGTATGGGCGGTTGACAGTGCACAAGTGTATTACTGAGTGAATGTATATCTCAGTGCTACATGTCAAATTAAGTACATATGTAAAACACAGTACATGTGAGAGTTGACATCTATAAATAACTCTGCATAAGAGCTAGTGAATGTGTGAGTGGCTGTATGGATCATTGTGAACATGTATCAGAGATTGTATAAGAGAGTAAAGTAAATATGTGTTAGTATATGTTTGAATAAGTAAGGTGTGTATAACTCTATAGTTGAGAAAATGGAGGTGTGATTGATTTTTGGCATAACTGACTAGGTGTGTGAGTAACTCCATGGATGAGTGACTGTCTGTTTACACTGATTGTATCTAAGGTTATATTAGAGTCTGAAGAGGTTCATGGTATTATCACATGAATGATATCATCAGTGATGTGATCAGTCATGTCAAATGAGATGTTATCAGTGATGTCATCAGTGATGTCATTTGAGATGTCATCAGTGATGTCATCAGTGATGTCACTAACCATGTCATGAATGATGTAATATGTGACATCATCAGCAGTGGATTGCGGGTGCGCGATATATAGTTAGCGCATCTAACTATATATGGAATTTCAATGGTTTTATGCGAGTAAAATATGGTTTTCTAAATGCAAATCCCTAACTATATATGGCCTAAAACCAATGGTTTTTTCATTGAATTTTCAAGGTTTTGTAAATGCAAATTCCTAACTATATATGGAGTATAACCTATGGTTTTTTCTGTGAATTTCAATGGTTTTTTAATAGCAAATATCAAAAGCTGTCAAATGTCAAGTACGTGATAGGTAAAAACGTTTTCGTGTTTATGCACGCTGATGTGCTTTGAACGCTGCCCCCCCCCCACTCCCCTCTTTTCTCTTAGTAGTACTCTCTCTTTGCAGATAGTGAACGGTAGTTAACTCAGACCTTTACCCCTGTTGTAATCCGTCGTACCTGCTTGTCTCTCCATTTGATTAATTATTATCCAAGCATTTACTGTTTTACAATTGGTTCTCTTTGGATCATTCTCTATTTACAAACAAGCACAAAGTCGCAATACTCTGTTTAGTCTT
The DNA here is from genome assembly GCF_964263255.1 of Lissotriton vulgaris. Lineage (NCBI taxonomy): Eukaryota > Metazoa > Chordata > Amphibia > Caudata > Salamandridae > Lissotriton > Lissotriton vulgaris. The sequence goes on from NC_141696.1 coordinate 491,252,752, forward strand.
TGCAGATAGTGAAAAATCGTGTAAAAAAAGAAAAGTAATCGAGCAAAATCAGTAGACCACTAATTCGATCTCTTTTTAACCTCGGTAAAATACAAACATTAGGAATAACCCTTCATGAGAAATACGAAAATAGTGAAATGAATTGAGCTCCACACCATGAGGGCTGCAAAACAGCTCGACTCCGCCACCCACACCGCCCAAAATAACGGCAAACCCTATGCAAATATTATAAATATACACAACACACCACCAAAGAAACAGAGTAAAACATTTTATTAAATAACTATTTACATAACTATTTTATACTTTTTATTGCCCGATCCGGCTAGCTCAATCGATCGAGCATGAAAGTCATGCACTGATAACAAGCGTTGAGAGTTTGTAGAATGATGGCTTCAGATTTTCCACATACGGTGTAGTGGCGCGAACTGGCAGGGGGCGTTTGGATTCTACCCCTTCTCCAAATAAGATTTTCATACGTGAATGTTCGTTCATGCTTTTTGTCCCCGAGTTGCTTCCATGTCACTGCCTTACATAAATGGCATAAGTCCTGGTTGTTGAGTGCCATACTTCAGAGTTCTAAGCAGCTCTTGTAACACTGTTTAAACCTTATTTGCACCTGCTGCAGCTTCACTATTCAAAGTAAGTGGGGTCCATTTGTGGACCTGACTGCATTGGAAAACAATGTGATACGGTGCCTCCCTAAACCGCTTGACGGAGGCCCCCGAGGGGCGGTGAGATGGCGCGGACTGAGAGGGGGCGCTTGGCTCCTGCCCCCTCCCCAAGTCGTGTTGCCCTGGTGAGGCCTGAGATCGCCCCCGGCATAGGCGGCCGGCTCCCGGGGTCCGGCGGAATTTTTTCCCTTTTGAAGAATCTTTCATTCTGGACCTTGTCCCACAATCCGTTTCACCTGAAGACACGCTGTCGTAGGGCGCCCCTTTACCGTTTTAGTTGCCATTCCGCCCGCTTTTGGTACTCTGTGCCTCTTCCGCCATTCAGCTGTTTACCGCTCGCTCTTGCGACTACAACGTCTCGCTCACCATGTAGTTGAGTTGCTCCCGCTCTTAAGATTTGACCGAACTTTTTGGACTGCTGAAAGCGGTGGAATTCCGACCGCTGGTTGGTGGACACATTTTGACTATATTCTGCACCTGCATTGTCGCGTAATGCGTCATATGACGCGACGCGTTAGCGCACCCGGAAGTGCTCCGGTGCGCAAGGCGCAGCTTCCCGGAAACGATCCAGAGCGCGCCGCGCAGCGCGTAACTTAAGCATAACAGGTCATGTGACTTGTTAATAAAACTTTTCATTGGTTCATTTTACTTTTCTTTTCCTAATTATGTAAGACTAGGTCATGTGACCTAAAAATAACACTTTTCATTGGATTAAAACATTTTTTTTCCCCAAACGATGAAAGCCCCACCTTGTTTCTGGATGTTTCAGACTGAAGCTGGCGTCACCATGAGAGCACCACCATCTCGTAGCTCCGTCGTGGCCATTCCGCAAGCAATCATGGCAGCCGCTCCCCACCGGAAGCCTGCGGGAGTCGACGGCCCCCAAGACTTTTGTACAATCTTCAAGGCTGAGGGGACGCTTTCGAGAATGGAACCCAAGCCCTGGCAGACAAGCGTCCGAGTTCCAAGGTGTCCCAGGGCCATTTTACTGGACCAGGCCCAAATCCGAAGAACCGGCCGCCATTTTAAGAGTCCTGTGGCAGCCGCCTATCGCTGCACCGCAAGAGTGGGAGCAACTCAACTACATGGTGAGCGAGACGCTGTAGCCGTAAGAGCGGGCGCTAAACAGCTGAATGGCGGAAAAGGCACAGTGTAGCAAAAGCGGGCGGAATGGCGACTGAAACGATAAAGGGGCGCCCCACTACAGCAGACAAGCCTCCGCCATGTGCTTCAAAACTGCATATGTATCTCGTGATATCAAGGTTGGGCAACCAGTACAGAACAAGCAGTTACGAGTCCCATTTACACCGGCGCCATTTTGGGCGCGGCCGGGCAGGTCCAGGATCTACTGAAACATAAAAAATGAGGCTGACGTCTCTGAAGCAGTTGACGAACAGCAGGACATAGCAAATAAACATGAACTCTCTAAAGCTGTTAACTCACTGCAGAACAAAACAAGTGAACCTGAAACCTCTGGAATAATTGTCGCTCAAAAGAACAACACACAAAACTCTGTAGAGCCTGAAGAAAAAAAAACAGAAGGGCACTGTAGTTTCAGACACACTTAACACTAATGACTAAACAAAGATATCGTCTGTTTATAAAGCAGTTATCATCTTGACAGAATTGACAAAGAAGTGTACAGACACCAATGCATCAGCATTCTCGGAGATAACATCTTAAGGAACAAAGAAAGACCTGTTCACTCTTGACACCCCAGGTGCTGTGTATATTGCACTATAGTGCTGCATCGAGAAAACGGGCAACCCTATTGATTTGGATTTTTCATTATTGATTATTGTAAAGAAATGGCGACTCCCCCCTTTAGCAGATTAGCTAAATGTTTGCGTAATTTAGGCATAAAAGTTATATTATTGTTGTTGTTGTTATCGTTATAGTTCTGGTTAATTTCAAAAAATGGTTAAATATATTTACAGTTTTTGTTGCGTTCGTTATATTTAAATATTAATAAAGTTTTAAAATGTAACTGTCTTGGAGTACTATATTTTTTTTTAAAATCGGGTGAATGGGGCCTTGAATCGGGTTATTGTCATGTGTGGGCTTTGCAAGTGTACTGCTACAAGATCGGACATTTCAAACTCAAATGCACGTTCTTTTTCTTACCTTTCCGAAGCATGGAGCGCAATAGCAGGCAGAGAAAGGGTGATGCACGTGTTGAACACTGCCTGGCCTGCAAATTGCTGGCATTGCCCCCCCGCCCGCTCCTGAAAGAGGGCACACACACACCGCCGCCCCGAGTACTTCACAAACCTCTAAAAGACCATGCGCTTGTTCAATGGGAAGTGGATAACATGGCTAAGAGCATTTGCTGACTAATGCATGAATATCGCTGACTTTTCAGCGATATTCATGCATTACGGCCGTTTTTTATCGCATTTGCGATAAACCTTGCTAATAGCAAGGTTTATGTGCGATAAAATTCGCCGAAGCGCGGCGATAATTATTGTCTCTAAACAAGTTAGAGACAAAAATTACCGCTAGTTGATGGAAATATGCCCCCGGGTTTTTCCTTGCAGGAATCGGGAAGCGAAAGACTAGCACTGAAATCAGTAGTCTCACACCTGAATCGGGAGGGTTGACATGTCTGGATACTCTACAGCTGGGGCCATAAACTACATCCGCAGGGCTAGGTGATAGCCTAGGTCCGGCCTGGACAATCGGACACAGAGGAAGAGGAGTGTCAGAGGGTGCGGTAGTGAATAGGGTGAAAGGGAGGTGTCGAGCGGGCACAGGGTGTGATTCTCAGAGAAGAGCAGCGCAGATGGGGGAAGTATATGGCCCATGCATGAGAGAGAGAGCGGGGGTGACCATTGCGTGGGGGAGATGCGTGCGAGGGTGGGGAGCCATGCTGAGAATCGGCGGCGTGCAGAGAGTGGCCCTGGTCAAGGCATCTAAAATGGCTGCCGTGCACGACAAAATTGTGGCATTGGACAAAAACGCAAGATGGCGCAGACAATGTTTATCAATAAGGATTCATTTATAACAAAATATTTACTCGCAGTGACAAAATGGTGTTCAACACTTCCTGATTTCCATCGAATCGAACGTTAACAAACGTCACGCAGCAAAAAAAAAAAAAAAAAGCTCACGCACAGAGCAGTTTTTAGCCATGTTATCCAATGGAAGGTGGATAACATGGCTAAGAGCATTTGCTGGATAATGCATGAATATCGCTGACTTTTCAACGATATTCATGCATTGTGGCCGATGTGCGGCGATAATTTTTGTCTCTAAACAATTAAAACGAAGCACAAAATGGCGAATTCCCGTTTCGCTACCAGTTTGCGGCCCAGTTCGCGGCCCGGGAAACGCTTCTACCGTGAAAAATAATTTTTTTTTTATTTTCCCCACGGGACCCTTTAATAACCCCAACAACAATCCTAGGGGGTCAAGAGGGGTATACCTTGCACCCTTTCAATAAATTCCCCCTTCGTTTTTCACCTCTTCTCTCTCGATCCTACCGAGAGACAAGATGGCGGCCGCTCCGGACTGTTTAGAATGTTGACAGACACCGGAGAGCCAATCAGCTTTCTGCGCGCAAAGTTCCGAAACGCGAAAAGTAAGCGGACCGGATCGCTGCCCGGAGCGCTGTTACAGATATATATCTTGATTTAAACGTTAATTTCTCAAAATCCACTGAAGCACATATATTGAGACCTAGCAAAGGCACATTGGGCTACCAGTCCCTACAATTTTGCCAAGTTTCGTGCAAATCCATTCAGCCGTTCGAGCTAAAAGTGAGGCCAACCGCCCTATGGAAAACTCAATGTAAAAAACGCGTTTTGGGACCCCCCTTTTTTCTCAGCCCCCCCTTGACGAAACCCCACCAAATTTTCAGGGGCTGCTCAGAAACAAAATGTGCCATTTTCCTGAAAATTTCAGCCGATTCCGTCCACAAACGCCAAAGTTATTAGACATAGAATTTTCAGAAATCCCATAGGGAATTAATCCTAACTATATATACCTACTGGCGATAGCCAGTAGGATATATATATATATATATATATATATATATATATATATATATATATATATATATATATATATATATATATATATATATATATATATATATATATATATATATATATATATATATATATATATATATATATATATATATATATATATATATATATATATATATATATCGGCGGCAGGGGCACCAGTACAACTCCCTTCAAGCCCAAATCCACTTTCCTCCCAGTATCTATTCATGACAATTTGGATGTGTACCATGAGCTTATAATTGGTGACTTGAAGAAACTCTACATTGCCTCCAACAATAAAGAGAAAGCAGCCAACAGAAAAAACGCCTGCTATTATAATCTGGTCAAAAAATTGAAGAATGACGACAAAATCATAGTTAAGCCTGCCGACAAGGGCGGTAATATTGTCCTATGGAAGCGGGAGGAATACATCAAGGAGGCAGAACTCCAGCTGGGAGATATTGACTGCTACAAAAAGAGCAACTTATCGATTGTAAAAGCAGCGTGGGCGGACCAGAATTCAAAGCTAATGGCATGGCGCAGCGGTGGTCTAATTTCATTTGATGAATACAAATACTTAAAGAAGGACTACCCAGTCATCCCCAGTTTCTATCTACTTCCGAAGGTGCACAAGGACCCCCTTGTGCCCCCTGGCAGGCCCATTATATCGGCCATAGACAGCTCTACCGAATGTATTTCTCGCTATATAGACTACTTTCTCCAGGAATGGGTAAAAAACTTGGGTTCCTATGTAAAGGACACAACTGACTTTTTGTGCAAACTGGCCTCTATTACTTGGGACAATGAACTCTTACTTATTACCATGGATGTATCTTCATTATATACATCAATTCGACATCGTGATGGTATTAAGGCTGTTGAGCACTACCTAGGCAAACGCCCCATGGAATGCATACAACATAACAAAATGCTTGTTGGTATGTTAAAAATTTGTTTAGAACAGAATTTTTTTGTTTTTAATAACCAAATATACCAGCAAGTGAGGGGTGTAGCCATGGGGGCCTGCTTCTCCCCAAGCTTTGCTTGCCTCCATATGGGGCTTTGGGAGGAGCAGGTCCTAATGGGCAAACACATGGAAATTATGCAACATAAGGTTATGCTCTACCTGAGATACATTGATGATCTGTTTTTTATTTGGAGGGGCACACATGATGAGGCTACTGAATTTGCGAACTTATTGAATGTAAATGATCTGAACCTGAAATTTACATCACACATCGATAAGGAAAAGGTCACTTTCCTTGATGTGGAGGTGTTTATCAAAGAGGGAGCATTACACACCAGATTGCATAGGAAGGCGACTGCCGGAAATACGGTTCTACATGCCAGCAGTCAGCATCCCCAACATTTAATACGCAGCATCCCCTACGGGGAGATGCTAAGACTGCGGAGAATTTGCAGTTCAGATTTGGAGTGCAATCTGGCCCAACAAGCTAGCAAAGCGAGATTCCTACAGAGAGGATATAACAGTACTCTGATAGAAGGAGCCATCAGACGTACCAGGGATATCTCGAGGATAGATGCACTTATGCCCAAAACTAAACCCAATGCGGAAGGGGACAACAATGAGCGCATTACATCTAGAGCCATTGTGACCTACAGCAACCAGCACTCCCAGATTAGGAAGATCCTAAACAAAAATTGGAACCTGGTTAAGGGTGACCCTATTATAGGGGACCTGGTACCGGACAAACCAAGTATAACGTTTCGCAAATCCCCTAGCCTTGCTAGCGCACTGGTCAACAACATGTTGGAACCCACTAAGTCCTGGATAGATAACATCACTGGCTTCAAGAAGTGTCTTACATGTAAGGCCTGTCGCCACGGGATTAACAAAACCCAGGTCCAACGTCCTTTCTCGGATAAACCCTTCATCATAAACAAAAGATTAACCTGCAAGACAGAATATGTTGTTTATGTCTTGCAATGCCCTTGTGGTTTGCAATATGTTGGAAGTACTCGCCCACCTGCACACAAGCGCATTTTACAGCATTTAAGGGCAATTTCCGGGAAGGATCAGGCCTACCCTGTGGCTAGACACTTTGAGGCTGTACATGAAAGTGATCCCAGTAGCCTACAGTACTTCTTGGTCGATACAGTGTTGCCTCTGAAGAGAGGGGGTAACCGGGACGCAAAACTGCGCCTCCTGGAAACCAGATTCATTCTTGAATTCAACACCAAAAGCCCGGGAGGTCTTAATAATAGCGAGGACCTTTACACCTGCCTCTAACTAACTGTAATACAATTTTCCCTTTAAGTAGGCATATACTCAAGGTTGTCTGGATGTAAATAGAAATTTCCCCCTGTACCAATTCTTGGTTTTCTTTTAACTGACACTGCTACCTGCTGTTAACTGTAGCATGTTTTTAACCATTAGTATTGATTCACTAATTTCACTACATAAACATTTTTCCTGCTATACAGTAACTAAAAGAGGTTGTCATAAAGTGCATGCTTTCAATTCAAACACCTTGTGAGATTGCTTTGAATATGCCCACTTGGGCAGAATTTCTTTCATATATTATTTTATAGTAATGAGGACGGACTTACCTAGTGATAATGAATGAGGGTTCTTCAAACTGAATGTGCTGTATATACTGAAATAATTATGTGGATGTATATATATGAAAATATGGTCGTTTGAGTTTGCCATTTCTGGCTTTCAAGAGACTTTTTTTCTTAATTACTGTGTACATATATGAAATTTTTTGAGGCCATAACATTATATTTATAGCCCAATGAAAATCTATTTTTGTAGCCTTGTATATATGTATATATAATGCAATTTATTTATATTTGTATAATAATTATGACCATTTTGAAACATTGCGTTTTTGCACACTTGAACCCCTTGGGCACTGTGCCCTCTATTCGAGTTTACAAATATGAAGTTTGTCTTCACTTTCTATGAATTGTCAGGACCGAGAAAAAAATGCAGTTTGCACAGGTGTGATTAATTATGTATATGCACTTTAAAAACCCTCGTTTATGTTCATGACACTTTGTGTGAGCAAGCCTCTTTACGAGGTGAAACGCGTCATGGCGATATTGCAGGCTTGGATTTTTTGCACTGAATAAACCACGCTGAGAAACCGCACTTACTTTGTGGTCTTTGCTTCCTTCGTTGTTCTGCGGAAAGCAGGATTGTGACTACGACCTTTGGATATATATATATATATATATATATATATATATATATATAAAATATCTTCTTGTATTTAAAATTAATATTTAACATTATGTGTGCAGTGAAATGTTTTTTCTATGTTCATTGAACATAGACACAAATGTGGGACTATAAGTTTGTCAAAAACAAGAAGGTGGTTACTTGAAAAAGGCTTACACCGAAACGCGTCGTCCTTGATTAAAGAGTGCACAATAAAGGATTTGTGCAAGATTTCCTGGTGTGCCGTCTGTGTCCTTCGAAATTGGTGGGATCCAGTACCTGACAAATATCGAGGTAGCGGCTGCTACTACCGACGGCATCAGCGTTGGTTGGTCGAGGTTCGTTCAAGCAGCATTGTGGACGTAATATATATATATATATATATATATATATATATATATATATATATATATATTTTTTTTTTTTTTGCACTGACGAAGCCTGCCAAGGCGAAACGCGTCTGCGAGGGGTGAAGGGGGGTTCTGGTTAATAAATTGTACAAAACGGATACCAGTGTGCCGGCCTATTTTCCTTTCTGGAAACCGCATGGAGCCAGGAAACGTGCAGATATATATATATATATATATATATATATATATATATATATATATATATAAAAAATATCTTCTTGTATTTAAAATTAATATTTTGCATTTCAAAGATGCCAGCAGAATACTTGATTTTGCGGATTTTCCCAATTTCTTTACTGGCCATGTAGGTAAAATGTTAGCCACGTAGCAAACGCTCACAATTATTAGGCCAAGACTATGATGAAAGAGCGAGACAACTGAAGCGGACGGAGCTAGTGATAACGAGTTGAAGGGTTCATTACAGAAAGAAGTGTGACTCCTCCGGTTTGCAGCTGGTATTGTGAAACATGGGGGTCTTACAGCCCGGCCCACCACTGATGGTTGATGGGGAAAGGCTCTTGCACAACACCTGATTCGGTAATTTGGCGTATTTCAGAAACTCTCCCCTCCAATCAGAGACCTGCTGTCCCAGAGCACGCAGACCTGGGATCAGGAGGCTTTACAAAAGGTGCTCGCAGATACAATCACCCTCCCGTCATGCTCGCAAGACTGACTGTGCGCCCCGATAAGTGAGACTGGGGACATGACTGTCCGGTCAAGATTCACAGACTTAATTACATCTGCGGAGCAATCGAATCTGGCGCCCTTGAAAGGCTGTGAGGTTGGAATCAACAATGAAGCAGGCTGGTGTCTGCAGAGGCGGGGCGGCGGCGAAGGAGCCCGTCACTATTTACTTTTTATTTATTTTATGCGTTTTTATATAGCGCTGACTTTACCCGAAGATGTCTGAGCGCTTCACAATAGGAACAGTAATGATACAAGAGGAGAAATGTGAGCATGTTACAAAAGCAAACGTTACGTTACATGAGGCAATAGTTAAAATTGTGCATGTATCAAGAGCAAACAAAATACAGGAGGTAGCAAACGGTACGTTACAAGCGGAAAAAGTGACATGTGTGCATGTTACAAAAGCCTACAAAGTACAAGTGGAGGTATTGTATTGTAATTGCATTTATATAGCGCTTACTACCCCTGACGAGTAATACTGCAATAAAAGGCGGACACTCCAAACACAAGAACAAACGTTACGTAACATGAGGCAATTAACTACCAAGCCAGTTCGCGGCTCGTGCACTGGTTTGTCAGTATACAACGCTCCGGCTCCATTGGTAGACGGTGCGCAGCAAGGGGTCCTGTGGACAGAGAGAACAGTAGAACGCGGACCAGTATTATGTTGACCATTTCATTTGTTTTTTGCTCCTATTCAGTTCTAATCTTTTTCTGCACTGTGCATTATGTGTTAACTAGTCACAAAGTGTTGTGTGCAGAAATTCAATGAAAAATAGTTTTTAATAGGATTACATTAATTACCTTTAAATAAATTTGTCTACAAAGTATACAGAGGCATAATTAAAGACAATAAATATATATTTTAAAAAATTCTTTATTGGTTACTTTTGTTTAACTCCTAATAAAAATTATTTTAAAGCCAGTGCACATTCTTGCAGGGTGGTGAAACTACTGACAAGAGGAAGTGACGGGAGTAAAAAAAATATATATATATGTTCAAACAAAATATACCTTCATGCACCCCTGGTACATTCAAATAGAAGATCTAACAACTCCTTCCAGGTCTACTAAAATATTACTATTTTAAAATGAAAGGGGTATGATACCAATTTGTAGAAACCAGTATTGAATTTCTCTGTTCCCAGCAATTTTAGAACATGATAACCAACATCAGCAGTTTTCCTATGGTCATGCATGGCGAAATCATGTCTTTGTGAACGTCAGTACAATATAGTACAACCCTTACATTAAGTGCATCTAGTTATTAATCTTCCAAGTGTAGTTAGGTCTTAAACGGACCTCTAGTTACTAGTCGACAGTATAAACCAATGATGGATTTAGCACGAACAGAGCCTTTCCGTTTCTTTTCCCCATAACCCCATTTATGTCTCAAAATACCTCTTTTCACCACAATGGATCATCATTTATTAAAGTTGGGTACCCCCATTCTCTCAATGACTGAAATGCCACTGCATACTGCGCCGATATGAACTTGGACCTGATTTTAATCAATATCTGTGATGAAATAAATACCACATGTCTGCGCTTCAATGATACTGGTGCCCAGACCTCTAAAATAGTGTTGGTTACTTTCCTAGCAAATCTATTTTAGGTTTTTAGTATCAAAATCATGTCCCACATTGGTCTAACCATTATTGCCCCTGGTCCATACAAGTCATTTATTGTTAGAGCTGCGCTCTGTCCACTCCAAACTCTGCGCAGCTCTAAAGTTCTGTAAAAAAAAAATGTTTGTCTTTACTGAGCCCCCTTTATTAGGTCGCACCTAAGACTGTGTGCGCTGTCACTTGCAAGAACGTTTTTGTTTTCTATACAGTGGACTCAGAGCTCACCCATTACATGCCATAATTTGCCTGTATTGTCACTCATTTACTTACTTCTAATTGGTCAGCAACTCTAGGCTTTCTTCCTCTTTGTAGGTTTGTCCCTCCCCTGGTTTATGGACCCATTACTTGTATCCTATCACTGCTCAATTTTTTAGGCACTACTCTTTTCTTTGTGTTTACGTACTCCATCAGAGTGCGTCTTCTTGAGCTGGCTCCCTCATGTACTTCTCTTTCCTCCAGAATCCTCTGCGGGAGACAGAGCCAGGGAAAGTGCAATTTGTCTGTTTACCTTGCGCCATCTGTTGCCTCTAAACATGTTAGATACGCCAGAAGTCATTCATACGGTCTTGTCTTTCGTTCAGTACCCTCTCAGTTAAAGGCTTCTTTTTGTACAAAGTTAACGTGAAAGCAAATATGTAAAAAACTGTTTTAGTGTAAAAGGTACCTTTTTTAATCTCCCTATCAAACTGACATTGTTTATTAGCAAGGTGCTGAGGGGAGTTGGTATAGCAGGGGCGGCTCCTCCATGTGGGTGGAGGAGCGTGCCACACTGCTTTCTCGAGTGCGAGAACAAACATAAAATGGTATAAATAGCATTTTATGTTTCTGCTTCTCACACTGCGATAAAGCAGAAGGGTTTGGTTGGGGGTGGGCGGGTGGCGGATCTGCTGGAGTCCAGGGGAGGAGTGGGTAGCCCAATGTTGTGGGCGCTGACTGGTCAGCCCCAGTCATGCACACTCTCCCTTTTCTGCATGCAGCCTACATGGAAAAACGGCCTCCCCATAGACGCCTTTGTGGTCGGCGTCCCAGTCAATCACAACGCTACTACTGAAGTGTTGTGATTGGCTTTGTGGAGGGGAGGGAGGCTGCCTGCGGCTGCTTCCTGCGAAGACGACGTGACACGGGACCTGACCGCCTAAGTTACGTTTTTTGTTTTTTTAAATTTAAAATTAACCCCCGCCCACGCACTCGCGCAACCCCCTTCCCCCTACCCGCGAGTCATGCCAGCCGCGACTGTGGTATAGGCATTTGCTTGTTTGTAAAGTTGTGTCAAACCTGGAAACAAAAGCCACTAGCTGATGCTATCACTTTTATGTTTGCCATATAAACTTGTGGCAAACTCCATTTGAACCTCTTCCTAAAACTTTTCTTCTTTTTAACAAAGTGAAGGCATTTATTCTCTTAAATGTAGATGTCCTTGTGAGAAGTTGGCCTGGCATATGCTGTCCACTATTCTAGTAGGCACCTTGCACCAGTCCAAACGACCCTTCTTGATGGTAGGTTTAAAGACAACCTATATAGAAAGCTATCCTAGTGGTAGCTGTGGAGAGCAGCCTTCAGGCTAAGTCTTGAAGGAATGTAAAGCAGCTTGCTTTACCAGTCTATAATCTCATGAATGACCAAATGAAAGGAGAACCACACCAGATATATATAGAAAATATATTTATTTCTTCTAAACACATCCCTCTACTCTCTTTATGAGGCTAGATGCAAAAGTATATTTAGTGAACTTATTTAGCACACAGTAAATTAGCACAATATACGTTGAGCCCTAGGGGCGTACCAATACATATATTAAGAAAGTGGTATAAGAACCACGACTGACATAGATACAAGGCCTAGAGCCTTTAGAACCCCTGGGGCCACAAGGAACCACCCAGGGTAGTGACACAGGAGACCCACGGGGGGCACGTGCAGTGTCTAAACACAGGCGCAAATCACCATTAACTTCTATGAGGAAAGTCGCGGTTGGAAAATTACAGATTAAGGACACTTAGAAGAGGACTTGGAATAAACCCCTTTAGAACTAGGAGGTTCTAGAGTCAACACCCAGGGGTGCACCGGAGTACTTGAGTTACCTCACCCAGGGAAGCCGGTGCATTGGTGTCTTTTCGTGTCAGGTTTCGTTGTCGATTTCAAAGGGGAGCTGCTGAAAAGTGCTGAAGGCAGCCAAGTGGAAAGTGTCCGGGTGGATTGGAGATGTGAAGAACCTAAAAACAGAGGGGACAGAGTCTGGGTCACTTACCAGTGACCAGGAAGGCAATAAGATGGCAACCGATGTCTGGTGATTTCAGGTGAAGAAGGTGAAGTTTGACTCTTCAGCCACAAGGACTAGGAGGCGTCGAGGACGACCAGGAGCTGGATTTGAGCTGTCCCACAAAGGATGTTGAGTTCTGCAGTGCCTGTTTCCGGATTGGACCCAACAAGTTTTGGCAACTGCAACCCACGCAGAAAGCAAAGATTGGCTTCAGTGCAGACCAGCAAGGTCTGAGGGAGGGTAGTCAGGGCACGTTTGGAGCAAAAGCCCAAGAAACACAGTGGTTTGGAGCAGATCGACTTATTACTTGCCCGACGCCCTGCAGCAGCAAGTGCCGAAGGAAGCCGACCCTCCAGCTGACGCACTGAGAGACGCTGTCTTTTCTCTTGCCGAGAAATCCAGCTCCAATATTTCCAGGCTACCCTTGCGGGTTGCTGGGAAATCGAATCCTGAGCGAGAGATACAAGATCTCCTTCATTCTAAAACCAAGGTACGGAGCTGATTAGACCCTTAAAGAATTCTTGATTAGATCCTTGGCAGAGAAATACTATACTTGAGCTACTCCTCACTTACTTCTTCCCTTGTACTAGACTTAGGTTAGGTACACAGGGGTAGGCGTATTTTAGAAGCACCAGTTGAGTACTTTTAGCCATCATTTTAACTCTGTATGTATTTTATACTTTTTAGGCAATTTATGGCTTAGAAACCATATCATGCTTTTACAGTACTACTTTATAATACTTTTCGTATTATATGCCTTGTACTTTATTACAAGTATTAGGACTGTAGCAGTACATTTCTTATGCTTGAGAAAGAAGACTGTTCAATTAATACTTTTATTGAAAACGCCCGTCTCTATTTTCTCAGCACCTCTGGTGAAACTAAGCATGCACGATTGACTGAGTAAAATAGCTATCTATTGTTTCCCGCAACTCTAGAGATTGATTTCTTAAGAATCCATTGAAGGTGGAGCTCGGTTCCTCGTGCTCGGATTTCACTCCTCCCTCGCACACGTCGC